>NW_027045446.1:10023596-11389395 GCF_025399875.1 Dalotia coriaria
TGTACTTCCGATTTCAGTTACGTATTGCTTTTTGCACCTGGAGTTTGACACCGTAGGATCATTTTCTAAATAACTTTTACGATTATCCTCTCAAATTGACCCCCAAAATTACGTTTTATGTTCAAAATTACTAATTTTGCTATTTATGGATTTTGCTCCTGAACCTGACATGTCGTAGGAGAACATTCTTGCACCAGATTGTAAGTATTAAATTTCATAATCATTTACCTAAATAACTTTTGTGATTTATCTCACAAATTGACCCCAAATAATAGCATTTTATATTTGAGAAAGTCCAATTTTTGATGATGGTTTTAGGAGTTTTGCCTGAGTTTGACACCGTAGGAGGAATCATTTTCTAGAAAATAGCTTTTACGATTATCTCGAAGTAGGCCCAAGGTGCAGTTTTATGTTGTTCGAGTACTGAATTTTTGCTATTTTTGTAGTTTTGCTCCTGAACCTGACATCATGGGAGAAACTTGTTCTTACCAGATTGTAGAATATTAAATTTCATAATCAGTACCCTAAATAACTTTTATGATTATCTCACAAAATTGACCCCAAAATAGCATTTTTATGTTTGCAGAAAGTCTAATTTTTTGATAGTTTTTTAGGGATTTTGCACCCTGGAGTTTGACACCGTAGGAGGATCATTTCTAAAATACTTTTGATTATCTCAGAAATTGGCCCAAAATTGCAATTTTGTAATTTCGAGTACTAATTTTGCTATTTTATAGTTTTATCCTGAACCACAATCGTAGAGGGAGAAACGTTCTTGCACCAGATTGTAAGTATTAGAATTTCATAATCATTTACCTAAAATAACTTTTGTGATTATCACCTGAGTGTTGACCCCAAAATAGCGTTTTTATGTTTTGAAGGTAATTTTGATGGTTTTAGAGTTTTACTGCACCTGAAGGTTTGACTTTTGTGGGAGGATCATTTCTAATGCTTTTTACGATTATCTCAGAAATTGACCCCCAAAATTTACGAATTTTATATTTCGGAAGTACTAATTTTTTGCTGTTTATAGTTTTATCCTGAACCTGACATCGTAGGGAAACATTCTTGCACCAGATTATGAAGTATTAAATTTCATTATCATTTTTTCCTAAATAACTTTGATTATCTCTCCAATTGACCCCAAAAGAAATTTTGCATTTTATGTTCGATGGACTAATTTTGCTGGTTTTAGAGATTGAACACCTGAGTCTGACAACGTAGAAGAACCGTTTTTTGCACACCATATTGCTTAAGTATTAGATTTCTTTATCATTTCCTAAGCGCTTTTGTGATTATCTATAAATTATTTAAAATTGCATTTTCTGTTCAGAGAGGACTAATTTTTGATGGTTTTAGGGTTTTGCATATGAGTCAGAAAATCGTAGAGGACCATTCTTACCTCAGAGATGTAAGTATTAAAATTCTTTATCCCATTTTCCTAATTAACTTTTGTGATTATCTCACAAATTGACCCCAAAATAGCATTTTTTATGTTTGAGGGACTAATTTTTATGGTTTCAGGAGTTTTTGCACCTGAGTTTGACATCGTGGGAGGATCATTATTTCATCAGATTGTAAGAGTATTTAATTTCTTTTATCATTTTTCCTAAATAACTTTTGCGATTATCACAATTGACCCCAAGGTACGATTTTATGTTCGAAGGACTAATTTTTGCTGGTTTTAGGAAGTTTGCACCTGAGTCAGACATTGTAGGGGACTATTCTTGCATGAGAATGTAAGTACTAAAATTTTTATCATCCTCATTGGCACTTTCCCTGATTGTCTAACAAATTGACCCCAAAATTTGCATTTTTATGTTTGAAGGACTAATTTTTACTTTGTGGTTTTAGGAGTTTTTGCACCTGGGGCTGACATTGTAGAAGAACCATTCTTACACCAGATGGTAAGTATTAAATTTCTTTATCATTTTCCTAATTAACTATTGTGATTGTCATAAAATTGACCTTTAAAATTGCATTTTATATTTGAAGGGACTAATTTTCTAAGCATTTTGGGGATTTTGCACCTGGAGTCTGACATCAGTAAAAGGCCATTATGGTATCAGATTGCTTAGTGGTATTCCTTTGTCATTTTAAATAACTTTTTGATTATCATTTTCAGGGGTGACGCTAAAATTGCATTTTATGTTCGAAGGGACTAATTTTTGCTGATTTTAGGAGTTTTGCACCTGGAGTCTGACATCGTAGAAGGACCGGTATGGTATCAGATTGTAAGTAAATAATTCCTTTATCATTTTCTTAAATACTTTTATGATTATCGTACAAATTGACCCCCAGGAATTGCATTTTATGATTTCGAAGGACTAATTTTGCTTTTTAGAGGTTTTCACCTGAGTCTGACTTGGTGAAGGACCATTCTCACATCAAATTGTAGAAGTAATAATTTTGCTATCATTCTCTCTTCAAATTTACTTTATGATTATTTCACAAATTGATCCCAAAGGTACATTTTATGTTCAGAAGGGACTAATTTTTGCTTGTTTTAGGGATTTTTTTCACCTGGAGTCGGACTTGTTAGGACATTCTCGCATCAAATTGTGAAGTAATAAATTTTGCTTTATCATTCTCTAATAATTTTACTTGCTTGGGTATTTCACCAAATTGATCCCAAAATTTACATTTTTATGTTCGAAGGACTAATTTTTGCTTGTTTTAGGGATTTTCACCTGAGTCTGACTTGGTAGGGGATAATTCTCGCATCAAATTGTAAGTAATAAATTTCTTCTTTATCATTCTCTTAATTTACTTTTTATAGTTATTTTACAAATTGATCCCCAAAATTGCATTTTTATGTTCAGAGGACTAATTTTGCTTGTTTTAGGGATTTTCACCTGAGTCGGACTTGGTAGAAGGACCATTCTCGCACATCAAATTATGAAAGTAATAAATTTCTTTTATCATTCTCTCCTAATTTACTTTTATGATTATTTCTGGAATTGGTCCCAAAATTTTGCATTTTTATGTTGGGAAGGACTAATTTTTGCTTGTTTTTGGGGATTTTGCACCTGAGTCTGACATCGTAGAAGGACCATTCTTGCGTAGATTATTTATTATTAAATTTCATTATCTTTAATAACTTTTGTGATTATTACACAAATTGACTCCCCAAAATGTATGCTTGTGTGTTTTCTTTAATAAAGAATATTTTTAAAGTTTTTTCTAATTATAATTATTTCTCTTATTTCTACCGATCATATTTAACGATTCCTTAAACCATTTATTTTTGAAAAGTGCATTGCTAGTGCATCTATCAGTTAGAAACTACAACAGCAAGAAGTTTTGAGCTTCGGTCCGTCGCCACCAGAGGCAACACATTGCAGTTGCCGCGAAAACTTTATCCAGCCTCCTCAGCTTTCGCGGTCCTAATATTCCGAAATCTTTATTTTGTCGACTCACGAGGCAATGGCGCAGAGACTGGACTCGAAACAGTCGAAAGGAAACTCGACTTTAGGTATTCGGATCGCAGAAGTGAGAGAGGCTAATAAAGTTCGCTTGATAACTAGTAGAAACGAAAAATTAATGTTTAAAAATCTTCTTAAGCAGCAAGTGCAGCTTCTGTATATTCAGATTTACGCAAATTTTGTGTTCGGATTCTGTGCCAATAATTCTATATCGACTTTTATGTAGGTACTTTCTTAAACATTGATCAGGTTTAGGCTCCTATTTGCATATTTTTTTAATAAATTTGTTTTTACATGCCAATAGGGCCTTAATCCATAAGTGTGTTACTGGTTTCCGATTCAGAATTTAATCTACTTTCGATCCGAAAACAGAATTTAAAAATTTTAGTAATACAAGAACCTGCATTTGCTGAAATTCGTCATAAAAGGCAAAAACATTTTTCTTTTTTATGTCGAAGATATTTATTTTCATTAAAATTGCAAATTGGGCATAAATGGATTTGAGTACTAATAAAAAATATTTCTAAAATAGCAAATTGTAAAATTATATTATCAATCATAATCCGAAAACAGAATTTAAAATTCCCACTTTTAATTTTCAGCATAAAAAGAAATCTTTTGCCTTTTATAACAGGCTCTTTTCTTTCAAATTTTTCGTGCCATTTTTGTGGTTTTTCAATACGTGGCCATCTTGTCAAATTCTTCAAGGATCAAGGTATGTGGTTCTTTTCTAGCCTAGTTGTAGAATAAATTTACCATTTTAATCTTTATAAATTAGACTATTCCGACGGGATACGTGTTTTATTCTAATTACCAAAATGGGGCCTAAACGGTTAATGCTAGCAGCAAATTTACTAAAATAATCGATGTAGAATTAAACTATCTATCAGTAGCCGAAAGCAAATTTCTAAATTCCAACTTTAATTTTCAACATAAAAAGAGAGGAAATCTTTGGCCTTTTATGGTAATTATTCGTGACAACTAAAGGGGTTAGAATAAAAATAACTACATATTTCTTGATCCTTGAAGAATTCTGGGCAGGCATATTTATCTCAAAACGAAGAAAATGGGCACAAAAAATTTTTATGAAAAGTTTTTCAGTATAAAAGGCAAAGATTTCTCTTTTTATGTTGGAATTAAATATTATTGGAATTTTAGAATTCTGATTTCGGATTCTCATAAACAATTTAATTCTATATCAATTATTCTAGTAAGTTTTTTTGCTAACGTTAACCGTTTTAGGCCCTATTAGCAATTTAGATAGCGACATGTGCATGCCGTCGGAATAGTTAAATTTAAAAAGATTAAATGGGCCATTATCTCGACAACTAAAGGGCTGAAAAGAACTGCATATTCAGCGTGTGAAAAGAAATTCACCACAAGATGGCATCCTAAATTTAGTAGAGAAATGGCACAGAATTTTTAAAGAAAGATTTTACCGTCATAAAAAAAGGCAAAGATTTCTCTTTTTACATGTTGAAAATTAAATATTGGAATTTTAGAATTTCTGATTTTAGTTCTGAAATAGACAATTTAATTCTATATCATTGCATTCACAATACCAAAATATTTTTGCTAGCATTAACGGTTTAGGCCCTATTTGCAATTTTATTGAAAAAATTGAATATGTACCGAAACAAATTAAAATAATACATATAATAATTTGGCGGGAACTGTCTGTCCACTTTCTGCGTTCCTAATACTACAGACTGATGAACAGCAACATTTCAGCAAATTTCTCGACAAATTTTGTCGAGAAATCCATTGAAATCGGTGACAAAATTCTTTTGAATATTAGGATCGCAGAAAGTTGAGGAGGCTGAATCTCCAGCAATCTTGAATAGCGGCGTAGTTTAGTTACTCGTGGATAGATGACACTAGTGATACCATTTTTAAATTAATATTGATACAAATTGACTTTGAATTATTTCCCATACTTAATAGTGGCATTACCATTTAAGTTTAAGGAATTTATGGATTAATTAAAGGAGTAACGATGTTGCGAGCTATGTTCTCGGTTTGGGACAAATAAAATAATAAAAATTTATAGTTAAAAATATAAAACAACAATTTTATTCAAACGTGTAGAATCACAAACTCAATTTCTCAATATATACAGCATTTTTAAAAATACATGCATAAAAACAGGATAATATTACACAATTATATAATGCTCTTTTTATAACTATTAACAAAATAAACAAAAATGAAATCAATAACAGCTTCGAATTGTTGTAAATTCATTCAATCGTATTTGGAATCATCATCAACACCGGCAATCCAATCTTCAATTTCTCGGACTCTATAAATCAGAATGAATAACAAAACAGTAACATATAAAATATTATAAATTGCAAAAATATAACATACGTTCTGGGTATTTTAGTCTAGTTGACACATCCATCTTCAGTAATCAAAACTTCATCCTCAAAACGCACTCTACCTGTACCACGGAACCTCTCCAGTTGGTCCCTGTTGATAAACTAGGCCATCTCAGGATTGCCAATGCTTCATCCAACAACTGGAAAATATTTATGTAAATGAAATATAGATATACATAAATTAAATTAATTATTCTTACAGGATCCATAAAGACTCCCATTTAGAGCAACGTACGAAGATAGCGGTAGAAGTGACTCCCATTCAAAGCACCGTAGAAGGCTAGCGTTAACGTTTATGTAAATGTTAATGCAGAACTCATCGGACTCCATGGTACAGCGAATACTGTAAAAAAAACGTAAGTTAAAATAACTTGCATAAGTATGTATAAATATAATATATAAGTATTAGTATATATAAATCTCGCAATAAATTTCAATACAGAGAGATACAGAATTAAATTCTCATCTGGGAAAATTAGTCCAAACTTATTGTGACACCGCGCTCGCGAGTTATATCAGTAAAACTACAATTCCAAGCGCAACGAGTGCCAGTGCGTATACACACAACTTTCATTATAACTCGCGTTACGGAGTTTTCTTGCAATAAATTTCATTACAGGGAGATACAAAATTAAATTCTGCATCTGGGGAAATTATTCCAAACTTATTGTGACACCGCGCTCGCGAGTAATATCGGTAAAACTGCAATTCCAAGCGCAACGAGTACCAGTGCGTATACACACAACTTTCAATACAACTCGCAATACGGAATTTTCTCGAAATAAATTTCAATACAGTGTGATTCAGAATTAAATTCCGCATCAGGAAAAATTATTCCAAACTTATTCCAGCACCGCGTTCCCGTGTTAAAAAAGTGCTAAAACTTGACACTTTTCAATTTTTGCCTATTTTATTCAATCGCAAATATCTCGTAAACTAAAAGAAATAAATAAGATCTGATCGCAGCTTCTTAATCTACGGACTATTCTCTATCAGATAGGATAGTTAAAAGGCAAATCTGGGAGATGAAATTTTCATTCTTAAGAAAAAATTGCCAAGGGGGGGTGCTTGATACTTTTTTTCGACGATTTTTGAAAATTCATATCTCTTAAACTAAAAGCCACAGCAACCAACAAATTGCTGATTATGATAGATTGGAAAATTCTGTATCAGATAAAAATATAAAATAATTATATTTCCTAAAGTAAAAGGTCGAAAAACGCGAGTAAAAGTGCTAAAAAGTGACATTTTTCAATTTTTGCCCATTTTATTCAAACGCGAATATCTCGTAAACTAAAAGAGATAATTAAGATCTGATCGCAGCGTCTTAATGTACGGACCAATCTCTATCAGATAGGATAGTTAAAACGGAAATCTGGGAGATGAAATTTTCATTCTTAAGAAAAAATTGCCAAGGGGGGGTGCTTGATACTTTTTTTCGACGATTTTTGAAAATTCATATCTCTTAAACTAAAAGCCACAGCAACCAACAAATTGCTGATTATGATAGATTGGAAAATTCTGTATCAGATAAAAATATAAAATAATTATATTTCCTACAGTAAAAGGTCGAAAAACGCGACTAAAAGTGCTAAAAAGTGACATTTTTCAATTTTTGCCCATTTTATTCAAACGCGAATATCTCGTAAACTAAAAGAGATAATTAAGATCTGATCGCAGCGTCTTAATCTACGGACCAATCTCTATCAGATACAATAGTTAAAACGGAAATCTGGGAGATGAAATTTTCATTCTTAAGAAAAAATTGCCAAGGGGGGGTGCTTGATACTTTTTTTCGACGATTTTTGAAAATTCATATCTCTTAAACTAAAAGCCACAGCAACCAACAAATTGCTGATTATGATAGATTGGAAAATTCTGTATCAGATAAAAATATAAAATAATTATATTTCCTACAGTAAAAGGTCGAAAAACGCGAGTAAAAGTGCTAAAAAGTGACATTTTTCAATTTTTGCCCATTTTATTCAAACGCGAATATCTCGTAAACTAAAAGAGATAATTAAGATCTGATCGCAGCGTCTTAATGTACGGACCAATCTCTATCAGATAGGATAGTTAAAACGGAAATCTGGGAGATGAAATTTTCATTCTTAAGAAAAAATTGCCAAGGGGGGGTGCTTGATACTTTTTTTCGACGATTTTTGAAAATTCATATCTCTTAAACTAAAAGCCACAGCAACCAACAAATTGCTGATTATGATAGATTGGAAAATTCTGTATCAGATAAAAATATAAAATAATTATATTTCCTACAGTAAAAGGTCGAAAAACGCGAGTAAAAGTGCTAAAATGTGACATTTTTCAATTTTTGCCCATTTTATTCAAACGCGAATATCTCGTAAACTAAAAGAGATAATTAAGATCTGATCGCAGCGTCTTAATGTACGGACCAATCTCTATCAGATACAATAGTTAAAAGGGAAATCTGAGAGATGAAATTTTCATTCTTAAGAAAAATTGCCAAGGGGGGGTGCTTGATACTTTTTTTCGACGATTTTTGAAAATTCATATCTCTTAAACTAAAAGCCACAGCAACCAACAAATTGCTGATTATGATAGATTGGAAAATTCTGTATCAGATAAAAATATAAAATAATTATATTTCCTACAGTAAAAGGTCGAAAAACGCGACTAAAAGTGCTAAAAAGTGACATTTTTCAATTTTTGCCCATTTTATTCAAACGCGAATATCTCGTAAACTAAAAGAGATAATTAAGATCTGATCGCAGCGTCTTAATGTACGGACCAATCTCTATCAGATACAATAGTTAAAAGGCAAATCTGGGAGATGAAATTTTCATTCTTAAGAAAAAATTGCCAAGGGGGGGTGCTTGATACTTTTTTTCGACGATTTTCAATAATTAATATCTCTTAAACTAAAAGCCACAGCAACCAACAAATTGCTGATTATGATAGATTGGAAAATTCTGTATCAGATAAAAATATAAAATAATTATATTTCCTATAGTAAAAGGTCGAAAAACGCGAGTAAAAGTGCTAAAAAGTGACATTTTTCAATTTTTGCCCATTTTATTCAAACGCGAATATCTCGTAAACTAAAAGAGATAATTAAGATCTGATCGCAGCGTCTTAATGTACGGACCAATCTCTATCAGATAGGATAGTTAAAAGGCAAATCTGGGAGATGAAATTTTCATTCTTAAGAAAAAATTGCCAAGGGGGGGTGCTTGATACTTTTTTTCGACGATTTTTGAAAATTCATATCTCTTAAACTAAAAGCCACAGCAACCAACAAATTGCTGATTATGATAGATTGGAAAATTCTGTATCAGATAAAAATATAAAATAATTATATTTCCTACAGTAAAAGGTCGAAAAACGCGAGTAAAAGTGCTAAAAAGTGACATTTTTCAATTTTTGCCCATTTTATTCAAACGCGAATATCTCGTAAACTAAAAGAGATAATTAAGATCTGATCGCAGCGTCTTAATGTACGGACCAATCTCTATCAGATACAATAGTTAAAAGGCAAATCTGGGAGATGAAATTTTCATTCTTAAGAAAAAATTGCCAAGGGGGGGTGCTTGATACTTTTTTTCGACGATTTTTGAAAATTCATATCTCTTAAACTAAAAGCCACAGCAACCAACAAATTGCTGATTATGATAGATTGGGAAATTCTCTATCAGAAAAAAATATAAAATAATTATATTTCCTACAGTAAAAGGTCGAAAAACGCGACTAAAAGTGCTAAAAAGTGACATTTTTCAATTTTTGCCCATTTTATTCAAACGCGAATATCTCGTAAACTAAAAGAGATAATTAAGATCTGATCGCAGCGTCTTAATGTACGGACCAATCTCTATCAGATACAATAGTTAAAAGGCAAATCTGGGAGATGAAATTTTCATTCTTAAGAAAAAATTGCCAAGGGGGGGTGCTTGATACTTTTTTTCGACGATTTTTGAAAATTCATATCTCTTAAACTAAAAGAGATAGCTACCAACGAATTGTTGATTATGATAGATTGGAACATTTTCTATCAGATAAAAATATAAAATAATTATATTTGCTACAGTAACAGGTCGAAAAACGCGAGTAAAAGTGCTAAAATGTGACATTTTTCAATTTTTGCCCATTTTATTCAAACGCGAATATCTCGTAAACTAAAAGAGATAATTAAGATCTGATCGCAGCGTCTTAATGTACGGACCAATCTCTATCAGATACAATAGTTAAAAGGCAAATCTGGGAGATGAAATTTTCATTCTTAAGAAAAAATTGCCAAGGGGGGGTGCTTGATACTTTTTTTCGACGATTTTCAATAATTAATATCTCTTAAACTAAAAGCGATATCAACCAACAAATTGCAGATTATGAAAGATTGAAAAATTCTTTATCAGATAAAAGTATAAAATAATTATATTTCCTAAAGTAAAAGGTCGAAAAACGCGAGTAAAAGTGCTAAAAAGTGACATTTTTCAATTTTTGCCCATTTTATTCAAACGCGAATATCTCGTAAACTAAAAGAGATAATTAAGATCTGATCGCAGCGTTTTAATGTACGGACCAATCTCTATCAGATACAATAGATAAAAGGCAAATCTGGGAGATGACATTTTCATTCTTAAGAAAAAATTGCCAAGGGGGGGTGCTTGATACTTTTTTTCGACGATTTTAGATAGTGAAAACAATGGTTTCTCGCAATATGATCCGGTATCCATATTACCAGTAAGTGAAATATACACGCCTCCTCCTAATGCGCGGGCTATTGCAACATGCAGGTGAAAGGATTTAAATCATTTAATCGAATAATGTAATTTAATTATAAACTTACTAATGCAGCGCTCATCGGATTGCGATGGTACGACAAGTTCTGTAATTAAAAGAAAACAACGTCGTGAAATCCTTTTATTTTACGATAATTATGGAGTTTCACCATGTATGTGCCTAAACAATTCAATACATAAGTTAAAACAAAAACAAACTTTCTGTGCTGAGTATCGCAATGGTCAGATAAAAGTTACTTGCTTGAGTATATGTTTCCAGTTGTTCTAGCCCGGTAATTACAACTGAGTTGTAACCAAATATAATGCAAATTTTGAAAATATAAGTTCGATAAAACGATACGCGATGCGCGATGCGCGAAATACATCTGGATACGCCAGAGACCGGCATGGATTACAGGCTGTAATCCATCGATAGCGTTTACCGAAACTGCACATGCAACGATGGGACAGTTCGCGAATACCTGTAGCGCGAACCACGCAGGTAAAAGCAATAGATGCGCAAAGCCGGCGCGTCGATGCCCCACGACCTTGTGTACGGATTGCAATAGGCTCGACACTTGTGATCTAAACTAAACTCGAATATGCGTCATGCGGCGTGCGAATGCTACGACTTGGCAATCTCATGAGTTGCATTCCGCGCGGCGAATGCGATAAGAAGGCGTAAATTGTGTTCAAAACAAACACAATTCTCGTGCCGAATGCCCACGTTTGCTGATAAATATAGAAATAAACAATACAATTCTATTCAATGATTTTTAGTTCATGCTAGTGCCATCTCTGAATGAAATAGATAGTAGTCCCATTATATTAATTCCTGAATTTAGATTACTAAAATTAATAAAAAAAATTAAAATCCGAATTATGTTTGGTTCAATTGTGAGGAAACTATAATTATAGAAATGATAATATTTACCATATTCTGCGATTGAGGAAAAATATTCGCTACCGCAAGAATTTATTAGTGATGTTCATAACGCACTCACTTTTTTGAATAGGTACACTAAATTCGGAAAATTTAGATTTACGACGATTATACACGGGATAAATTACTATTAAAATACCGAACACGGCTAAAACCACTAATTATCACTGGTTATCAACCAAATATAAAGCGATAAAGGACAATAAACGCACAAGCAATAACAAACATTACTATAGTCGCAAGTTAAAAATAAATAGTCGACTGCTGACCGAATATAATGCAAATTTAGAATGCAGAAGATCGAACAAACAATAAGAGCCGCGAGAAATACGTCTGAATTAATCAGAGACCGACGCGAAACTGGCCCCAAATCGCGGCTAGTGCAAGCCGTAGCCGAGCAGGCAATGACGCGATTGTTACTGATAAGAAAGCAAGAGGTGCGCAAAGTCGGCGCGTCGATGACACACGACTTTGTACGCGAATTGCATTTGCGATCAAAACTAAACTAAGATGCGGCAAAGTGCGACGTGAGAAGAAGGTAACGACGAAACACGGGAATGCGATAAGAATGTGTAAACCGTGTTCAAAACAAACACAATTCTCTTGCCGAATGCCCACGTTTGCCAATAAATATATAAATAAACAATACAATTCTATTTATATGATTTTTAGTTCATGCTAGTGCCATCTCTGAATGATACAGTTAGAGTCCCGGAATTTATATAATAAATATCTATGAAAGATAGCGCGATTTTACATTAACTAGAATTACCTAGCTTTTACATTAAACAGAAAAACATTTTTAAAATCGGTCCAATTCGGGATTAGCGGAAACAGTTATCAAAATAAAAAATTGTGTTGCTATGAATATATGTTTGACGTAGGAATCTTATAAATTATTATTGATATTGCAATTTTTTTTATGAGTTATGTTTCATGAGTTTTTTTACCGTCGATGTTTTGTTATATAAAATATTCGGGTAATACTTACTATTCACACCTACATGCCACAGTAGGTGTTTATTTACGAGTACATAATAATGTTTTAGCCTTCCTGGTCAACAGTTTACATACAGTAAAAAGAGATCTTTCAAGTGAGAGCGATCCCCGAAGAGGAAAACCAAAACAAAGTACTAGCAATGCACGTCCGGGCAAGTTTGTCAGCTGTAGTGAAGCAAACCCTGAACCAGAGCCATTCAGCTTGACGAATCAATTGGTATACAAAATGTCAATGGCACTGGTAAAACAGACAAACATTGCAAACGAGCAAATCGAACAAGTTCCAAAACAAACTGTAGTCAATCGTCCGGATTCCAATAATCGCATGTCTGTAGTCAATATCCCTTTGAAGCGTGAAAAAAAGACAACACTTACGATTAGCTCACCGAATTATGCCAAATCACGCATTAGTTTCACCCGACTGCAAAGCATCAAATCGAAAACGGCATATAAACCACTTGAAAATAGAAACGATACAGTTATGATAAACTCTGATTGTTATGTGCAAATCCTTATTGACTACGTACATGTATTGCTAGACATTGATAAACATGGTAATGATTTGTTTAATCAAATAATTTACTGTATGATGCTTAAACTATTGTAGTGAATGTGGATCTTTGTGACGAGAGTGGCACAATGCTAAGATTACAGGAACTGAAACCTCATGAAAGCGCAATGTCCCGATTGGAGGCTAGGAAAACTTATAATTTAATGTCTATTGAATGTAAGTTTTACCATTTGTTTCAACTATACTGCACTCCTGCGTAAATAATTTACTCAAGCGCACATTCCGCTCATCCCCCATTATTAGCGGGTTTATCGCGGTTATGAAAGAACGGCGCGCAGCGATTCATCACTTAAAGGCAGTTTTGCTCAGGAGTTGTTAATTTCTTCATGCTTTCTGGTGTTTTCTTATTTTCTAACATATTAACAATAAATATATTTCAGGGATCCTGTAAAATTACAGTACATCGCCGTAACTCCACTAATATCTCCAATTACACCCAAAGATACTGATTTAATACAGAAATTAAGTCGATATCCATCAGTGGTAAGTGTAATTTTTTAACAGTACTTAAAGTTACATAAATCCTGTTTTTTAGAATATTAGTGATACTCCTACAACGGCAAAATTGAAAATGAAGAAAAAATTTTCGTTAAATGTCTAGTTCAAATTGTGAAATACTTTAATAATAATCGTATCTTTCTCTTTTGCATCCGTCATTTATTTTCATCAACTATATACAGAGTATAGCAAACTGTAAATAAATTATTGCAGCATTGCGATAGTAAAAATAATTATATAAAATGCAGTATTATACAAAAATATGGATCATTCCTATCTTAATGTAGTAATACTTTGGTGGGTGGAAAGCAATATATCACAGGGAAGTGTAATTAGATAATGTATTTGTTGGTAAGAAGCAACGAGCTAACGGTGGCCACGAGTGATACGACTAAACTAGCACAATGTGATACGGCACTAGCTTTCTCGTATTCATTCTGAACCAGGTAGTAATGTTTCTGGTCATCGAAAACCATTCGAATAAGTCTACCGTATAAGGGCTGCGTTGGGCGGAAATTGTGAGACATTAAATTACCATGTTCATCTTTTAAATGTCTGAATGCTTCAATCTGTAAATGTAGTTTACAATTTATAGCAATATTAATCAAGTGTTAATTTTAATTTTATTAATACCTGCGAGTGTGCCATTGGGACGGTATTTTTGAATTCAATCCACGTGACTACTTCGGAACATGGCGGTGTTGTTAGTGAACCGCCATACGTGTAATAAACACTTCGATTCTTCATCGTGAGCGCGTCCAAAGTCGGCATAGTTTTAAGCGGTCGTGTTAAATTTACGAACTCCAAATGTGGCAGTACTTCCTCAAGCGGTTCGTAGTGCTTATTTGGTTTATCAGAATTCTAGAAATTGCATACGACGTGTTTAATAGTTAATTAATTATGGTTTTTATCCCAAAAACACTTACAGAAAATAGAAACGCAAGAACAGTCAAGCCGTCTGGATGTTCTACAGCATTATCAAAGCTTCCATAGGCTTTCTGATAAAACACCATGTGAAGTTCCATTGGAAAGCTAAAGAAATTCAGATTAATTTATTGTGCACGGCTGATGTCTCTACCAAAAACATGCAAATTTCTTTTCGTTGGATTTAACTATTCTATATCTATAAGAAAGTTGTTTCACGCGTTTGTACAATACACGTTGAGATAGTTCCAAAACAACTCACCTGCTATTGTTAATTGTATTCTCGGAGCCTTCCGAATCGTGAGAACCCCAATGAAAGTGTAACTGTGCAAATTCGTATTTGCCGATTAGCGGGCCGCCCGAAATCATCGGCATCTTATTCGGATGTTTCATTTTCATCGTCAAAGTAACTGCCGTGAAAAAACAACAATTAACAATATGGCTGCATGAAATTATTAAAGCAAATTTATTTTCATATTGCGGTTAATTTGCGGTCGTCATGGACAATTTATAATTTCTATAAACTGTTATTATGCTTGATTAATCTCTCGAGACGAATAACGTATGAGCAATCTTCACGTGTCTCGTGTATAATTGCCATGTTATTTAAACATTTAGACGGTAGACTTATTGAGACTTATTAGTGTAGTCCCGATCACATTTGCATACTACGACAGCAGTATTCACAAATATAAAAAAAAATGCCATCAATCGTTAACTATAATCTCCGAAATTAACCGCAAGCGAGTTTTTTATGCGCTGGACATCACATGGCGTTTCGTAAAGTGGCAAATAAACTCAAGTACCTCACGTGCTCATTTATGATGATGATTTTTGCTTGACATTAATTCGCGCATTCTTAGCACACAGATGTTTTATGCGGTATTTATTTTAATTACTTTGCAGACGCCGTGAATGTATGGATTATTGAAATCTACGTACATTGATCTATGACTCGAGAGACTTAGGATTAATTACATGCGTCATACAACACAATTGTATAAATTAATTAATTCCTACCAGTGTGTCCGTTATTTTTCATTTCGGCATATTCGGGTTTTTCACCAAAGTGCTCGAATCGCATTGGGTACAACCATATTGTCTCCACGTTGTGATCTTCGATATTTATTGGACTTTGATGTTTACCAATGCATTGTCTATATTTTTCACCCCAATGTGTTGGACCTGAAACATATTATCACATAATTAATGCTATGATGTTCAAAACAGGAAATCAACACCATGTAGCTAATAATTATTATGAAAAAAGTTTGTATCGCGGAAATTGGCGCAATTAAATACCTATGACCATGATATCCATTGGGTTTTTATTATGTAGCCGTTTACATATAATTCAAACATAAACATGTAAATATTGATATTTCGACTCTTAACGAGTTAATCTTTTATTTTATTGCGTCATAAAATTGACGTGTTTCTTTGCTTCAGAATATTCATTACCCAAATAAGTTTGGCTTTGTGATTTAGCAAAACACCTTCAAATGCAAAGAAAGTGTGAAATATTTGCACATCACAACACATTAAGCAATCCAATAAATGTTAAAAATAATTGTCGAAGGCATAATAAACCAACACGCCGCACATTCATTCTCAAAACTATAAAACTGTGTTAGATATGCAGCTACATACAACACATGCAACCGAATAAATTTTACTGTATACGTGCATCTAATCTGCCGTTTAATGATAGCAAGACGTAAACAACACCGAGAATTGTACACATTTTAGGCTGTACAAATATATTCATATATTCTAAGATTTATGTAAAGTTCTTATTAATTTGTGTAATTCCTGCATTTGTTTTTGATGCACTTGTGGAATTAAGATAAAATCCGTAGATAAATCGTGTTGTCGCGAAATCGTGACTTCTAGAAACATGACAGTACATTAAGACCAGAAAATTAAAAATGTGTTAACATTATAATAGTTACGGTGTAAATTCGCACCTTCGTGTGGCTAGACACGCAAATCAACAGTGAAAATATGAAAGTTTCCTTCACTTCCATTTTTAAACAAAAATTACCTTTAAATATTTAATTGCAAGCGAAATTTGCGATGATTTTTACTTTTCGCATGTTAAACATTAAAAGTCTTCACTCATCACCATTCTTTTCGTTATATAAGCTTCAAACAAACAATTAATCACCTTTTTTCAAATTGCGATGATTGATGGGAAACTAACAAAGCCATGAGAAGAAATAAAGTATTTAATTTGAAAGATCATGTGCGGGGACTTCCACAAATACATCAATTGACGTTGCGTGCGTTGAACAGCATGTCAGTTGAAAAGAACCCGACGCCTCAGTGCTTCTAATATGCGATAATTTCATTACCGAACAAAGGAAACGTTTAGACGACGTTAAAAAAGTATTAAGGATAAGTAAAATTATGTTTATTATATAAGCATTTAATTGCACGTCTATGCGTTAAGAAATAAATGAAAAGTTTAAAATATATAGGTACTTTTTCAAATGTGATTGACCGTCTCGAAATGTGGTTCATATTGTTTGGACAATTATTCAATGACACAGGCTGTGTCAATAGATCTCATTTTATGTGGAAAAAACGCCTGCATTTGTCAATATTTGCCGTCAATTATGCCTAGCTCCTGCTTGGTTAACTTATTGTAGAAATGTGTTATTTGCAAGCGACTTGTCAATTATATTAAAACGAAATTATGTAATTAATAAAGCAAACAAAAGAAGTGTGAACCACTTCAGTACACTTAGATGCATAGGAAACTTTTGAAATTAGGTCATCAGACTTCTATCTAAAAAAAGTTCGCGGACATTCAATATGTTTCATAAAAGTAACTTTCAAATATAAATATAAAGAATATTATTCTATACAAAGCGTGCAAAAACATATAATTGATTAAATTGTATACTAAAACGTACAGAAATTACGATGAATCGACGTGTTACCTTGCTAATAACTAATAAAAGCATACATCAATAAGTTTCCATGATGCCAGAACGAGAACGTCACAATGTGTACAATAAAATATGACCAGACACATAAAATATGTAATTCGCACATACCTTCAGAGCCATCGTAACCAAAGTCCTGGCCACAAACTAGAACAGAAGAGTAAAAGTTAGATGAGTACTCAATATCTACACCTGGAAATAAAAGTACAGTTGCCATCGTTGCTAAAATCTTACGTGGAATGTGGAAAATTTCTAATAGCACTCGCTTTTTTAACGATCTTTTATGTTCCGCGTGTGAAAGGTGTCCGCTAACAATCCGCGCATATTCCGCAAATTTCGCACGATCGCATTCATCACGAGGCTTATAATTTACATCTAATGCTACGCAGTTGGTATGTAATCGTCACGATGCAGTTTGCGGCTTCATCTTGACAGAATTACGTTATTTAACTAGGACTTTAATTACTTCAATTACATCAATATATAATTAAACATGGTGTTGCATTGACACTAGTTCTAATTATAGTTAATTAGAGCGCATTGTTAAAGAAATAATTCTAATCAGTTTGTGGATCATTTAAATAAAATGTTCGACATTCATTGACCTGCTTATTGGTCATAGTTTTTTTTTTCATGAATTTAGCTGCTCGTCACGTTTGCAAGCATCAATTAATCGCAGCTTATCTGGAACAATAAATTGTTCTCACACAACTTTAGTATAAACCAACTGTCACTAACAATAACTTTCATAATTTATTGATTAAAATAGTCAGTGTATAATTGATTTGTTTTAATTAAAAAGACGATAAAACATTTGTATACTATGTTTATATTTACTTTTTTATATTTATTTATCATTAAGTTGATAACGTTAAATTCATAGTCACGGATTTAAGAAAAGAATGTCAGAAAAGTCGAAAGCGGTCAATGTTAATGCAACGCATTAAATAAAAAAGAAATAAATGCATTGCTTACCTGCATAGAACAAACTCACAATAACGACAGGATAAAACGTGTGTAACCAATTCGACATTTCCGATTTGTTTTAATTCACAACTAATCACTTCGAATGCAGCGCACGTTTTCGGTTTTGCCCGGCGCGTTTGTTGTGATGCGTGCTCAATCCGCCGGCCCGTAGAAAGAAGTAAAAGCGTTTGAGAAGCACTTTTGTTATTAACAATTGCGCGCAGGTTCGAACGGTTGGACGAGCACGCTCGGACTGCTTTTTCGCTAAAACGTGGAGCGGTATCCGTCTGCAAGTAATGTGTTCTCGCCACTGCGCTTTATACCTACGCATTCGCCAACGACCGCAAACTTAAACTGTGCTTAGACTATCGCACCCGACGGTATAACAATGACAAGACATTCGGTTTACGGTGGCTTTAAACTTTTGGATTTTGAACGCGGCGCTGAAAGGTAGGGCAGGTACTGCCATAAATTGGGTATATCGTTAGTTAAACCAGGTTTGAATTGGTTTTACCACGTTTTACTACATGACCGCAACCGCATAAGACTAATAAAAGACAGTAGTTAATTTAGTATTTAGAACACACGAGTTAATTTAGATCCAAATAAGCTAGATCTAGAATAAAACAACGTATAAAATTTCTGTACATCACCCAGTATAAGGACATCGTTTAAAAGTCCATCTTTTATAATTTTAAACTAATTTAAATCCAATATAGAATCTAGGTGTCACGCGGTGTCAGTCATTAAAACTTTATTACTGACAATATTAAAACACTACTTCAAAGTTTATTAACTCGTATTTACTCCGTTGGTGTTTAAATATGTATCAAAATAGTTTGTAAGAGTTACTAAGCAAGTGAATTGATTTAATCTATAACCACAAACAAACAAATTTTATGTTAACATAATAAAAAATCAATAAAAGCAATAAACGGACAAACAAATTAATAATTAAACCGCCTTAAATGATTCCAAATAGACCAAAGTTTGGAACAATGTTCGATTAGTTCACATCGTTATAACCGTCGCGGTTTCCGAGCGCAATTTGAGACATGCCGAGATCGTTTACTCAATTTCCAGCACGAAACGATAAAATTGATGCGGGTATTGCGCAAGTTATCGTCTTATATAACAAATTGCTCTTCATAAATATGCGGATTGACACGATAATGCGACCAAAATAATCAGACATATACGCAGAAACAATAACAACGTAATTTGATTGTATTTACACAGTAGTTGGTATGTCACATCGTATAAAACTTACATTTCATTTGGAATATGTTACAACTCCAGCGGGATTCCTCACATCTGATGAATAACTAAAGTTTTAGATCAAGTCATTTCATATTGAATCAAATTTGAATGCATTGATCTGTTCGAAAGCGATAATTAAATTATTACGTAGACGCTGTCATTGATGGAGTTGTTGATGGAGTGCCCGTTGGAGAAAAAGCTATGTCGTAAATTTGAGGATAGTCACTTACAAAGTGCACGTCAATACCTTCGACGATAAATTGTGGTAGATCGTTGTAGTCCTTTTTGTTTTGTTCAGGCAGTATGATGCACTTGATTCCGGAACGTTTCGCCTGCATATAATGAGTCATCATAAAATTTCGGATGTTAATTCTTTGATAGTAATCAAAATACGCTTACCGCAATTATTTTCTCTTTAATACCGCCAACTGGAAGCACTTTTCCAGTTAAAGAAATTTCACCGGTCATTGCAACGTCCTGTCTTACTGGCCTGCCAAGTGCTAACGAAATTAACGCGGTTGCGATTGTTGCGCCCGCACTGGGTCCATCTTTCGGTGTAGCTCCTTCAGGAACATGGAGATGTAAGTGGCTAAACAAGCAACAAACAAAATTTACGAGATTGTCATTTTATACGCGGATATTTCTACCTGGTGTGTAAAAATTTGTTATTTTCGTCACGCACATCTAAGAAATTCCGTGCCACAGTCAATGCTATCTTAGCGGACTCTTTCATAACATTACCAAGATGACCTGTAAGCTCTAGACTACCATCACTATCTTTTTCTATATTTGAACGTCTGGTAGTAGTCTCAATAAAAAGTGTAGAACCGCCCATCGCAGTCCACGCCAAGCCCATTACAACTCCCGGTGGTGTGTCCAGATACATTCTGTCCTGTGTAAACAGCGGTTTACCAACAAATGTTTGTAAATTAGTTGGTGTAACATCAACAAAATGCGTGCCGTCTTTTACAACTTTATAGGCCACTTTACGCACAACTTTTTCTATCTGTTTTTGCAAGTTGCGCACGCCAGATTCGCGGCAGTACTGCTTAATGAGCACTTTTAGACTGTCATCTTGTATTTTAATATTGCTATCTTTTAAACCGCTGTCTTTCATAGCTTGCGGAATGAGATATTGTTTAGAGATAGCTAATTTTTCTTCAGCTACATAACCAGACATGTCAATCATCTCCATTCGATCACGTAGCGGCTCTGGGATTGTATCTATCACATTCGCAGTACAAATGAAGAGAATTTTCGATAAGTCAACAGGTACATCGAGATAATGATCCAAAAAGTTGGAATTTTGTTCCGGATCTAAGAGTTCTAATAAAGCCGAGCTTGGATCTCCAGTGAATCCCCTAAATTTCAAGTCGTTAATATTTTGTTTGTAGGAATTAAACATACACTTACTTTCCCACTTTGTCTACTTCGTCAATTAAAACCAACGGATTTTCTGTTTTTGTCTTTTTAAGGCATTGAATCACCTTGCCAGGCATTGCACCAACGTAAGTTCTTCTGTGGCCCTTAATCTCAGCGACATCGGTCATACCACCGACAGAGAATCGGAAATATTCGCGATTCAACGCTCTGGCAATCGAGCGTGCTACAGCAATTAATAAGTAACAATATAAAACAATTTATAAAAATGATTTATATTACCTATGCTGGTCTTTCCAACGCCGGGCGGTCCATGGAAACATAGAATTTTACCCTGAGTTGAGCCTTTGAGTTGACTCACCGCGATGAATTCCAGAATTCGGCGTTTAATATCATCCATACCGTAATGATCTTCTTCGAGAATAGCTGAAGCACGATCCAAATCTAAATTTTCAGTGCTCTGGATTCCCCATGGGAGCGAAGTCAACCAGTCAAGATAATTCCTCGTTACACTAAACACACATAGAAAAAAAAACATAAATCAAACCGGTATTTTTACTATAAAAATAACACTTACTTAAATTCAGAACTATGACTCTCTAAAAAGTTTAATTTTGACAGTTCTTCGTCAATTACAGTAGATACAGCCTTTGGCAAGACTTTCGCCTTGATTCTTTCCTTAAACTTTTCCCCAATTGCATCTTTATCTTCCTTTTCCAAACCCAGTTCCTTCTTTATGACCTAGATAAATACAATAAAATCACTGATATGTTTGTAATGTAATTATTTATAGTTATACCTTCAATTGTTCCATTAATATGTACTTTCTGTGATGTTGCTTGACCTTTTCTTCGACCTCACGTCCAATCTTCTGTTGCAACTTGGATAATTCATACTCTTTTTTCAATAGAGATAATGAAAGCATCAACCGTTTCGGAATCTAGATTTTTGCATTATTAATATTACAAAATCAGAAAAATTATATTGTAACTCACATCAATTTCCTCCAAAACTTCCTGCAATTCCTTAGCTTCGGCTGCGGTTAAAGCCGCACCTAGGTCACTCAAATAAACTGGATTATCGACGACCCGTTGACCCTGATGCATCATCTGCTGCAGGCTGTCGCGATACAATGGATTGAGGCTAATAATATCACGAATCGTTTTAATAACCTCCTGTGTCAATGCTTTTACTTCTTCTGTCTGCCTAAACTTATTATGCACAACATTTTCAACCTCAACCATTAAAAGTGGCTCTTTGGGTGGCGTTGAAATGCCGGCAGTAGTCGCTGGAGCAGGTTTTACTTCGGGCGTTTTCTTCAGTCTGTTATTATTATTGCGACCTTTACGCTTTCTCGTATCGTCATCTAGAACGTTCATAGATGTTTTAAAAAGTGGAAATTGTAGATTCATTTCTAGCAATAAATATAAACAAGTTTTGAAATTTGGAGAAGATCAAAATTTGTATATTTCTTACTTACCTTTGGGCATTGCCTCATCAGGATTATCTAGAATTTGGCCTGTAATTTTGATTCTTCTGTGTGCCATTACAACCAAGCGTAATTTATCTCCTAAATCTTGCATCTCATGAATTTGTGCAAATATTCCAACATTATACACTTCATTGATATCTTTCACTACCTCTGCATCATTATCCTCACTTTTCTTCAGAAAGATACCACAGTATGGCTGATTAAGCTTTACTTTTCTTCTGATCAGTTCCATCAATGCTGGATTGGTTACCTATAAGTAATCATTGACATTAAGTTAACCATAAATAAATAAAAAATAATGTATACCTCAATGAGTTTGATGAATCTGGGGAAGACAATGTTTCTACTGATTGCAATGACTGGTACATGGGGCCAAACCTCAGGCACTGCAACAGTTGCTGGTAACTGAGGTGTGAATGTCTCATTGGAATTGCCTTTATCGCCATCATCGGTGGTTTTTGCCGAAAAGTATCTTGCAGCAACGAAAGCAGTCTTATTCAGTTGATGTTCGATGAATCGTGCTGGCCGTAAAGTCGATAAATTCAAGCACTCAGCGGTAGCGTGCGAGCTGCGAAATATAATGCAATTTTCTAGAATGTGTGGTTAGTATCACATTGCGACCAGTTAAACAGCGAGAATTTCGAATCGACAGGCCAGAAATACGCGTTATTAATGCTGGACTCTTTACCAACGACGTGAGATACATTTTTCGAGCATTCGAATGAAGAAATGATAGTAAATTTTCAAACTTAATCGGAACTTGACAACTCGCGACGGTTTACAAAATGACACAACTCCGACGAACACCGACAAACATCACAACAGTGAAACAAATGCTGGCACACGACAGTTCACCGCGAGACGTTTCGCCGCGGTAGGTTTCGCCGCCGAACATTTGAATTGATGTTCAAAGGTTTTATTAATATGATATCATTCAACAACGATAACTTTTGGAGGTCAAAGGGATTCCTTTGATTGATGTGTATTAATATTCACCTTCTCCTTACATTATTTGATTATTATTTTAAAACCACAACGTTTTTATCGAAACTTTACGTCAAAACTCAATAAAATCAATATTTCAACAACTAACTTTATTAATATAGCCCCCTTAAGTAATGCAATAATATAAGTTATGAAAATAAATATATAGCGCTGCTATATAAATTGCCTCAATATAATCTGTAATATTTTCTTATTTATTGTTTCCTGTCAGCAGGACGAATGTAGTTTTCACCACCGTGTTTAATCCATTCTCTGTTAAACTCGTTCTCCAAAATCTCCGCACCTCTTCGTCTTGTCAGCCCAGTTTCAGTTAAGGATAATTCACACATTTGCATATCGTCCTTTCCGGCAACCAGCAGTACAGCCGCCTTTTCTGCATGTAGCTCCATTTGTCTAGCGACAAATTCTCCATCAAAATGGGCGTACCACCAGCCTTTCTTACCTTCCTGCTGGGCATCAGCTTGAATTGTAGCTGGGCGAGTGAATGGGATTTTAAAATAGCGCTGGCCATTCTCATTTGCAATCGTTTTCGTTGGTCCACGCGGCATTTTCTCGGCGGCTTCTAGGACTGATCGTGGGGCACGATCGTTTTCGTCCATGATGGACTTCTTGTTCTTCTTTGCTTTCCATGCATGGTACACTTTCAAACGGCGATGGAATTCGTGCCTGCATGCCTAAAACATGCACCCAAACAAATAAATTGTTGTTTTAGTAAAGACTTGAATAATTGTACCTCCAAAAGTTCAATATCACAGGAAGTGTTGATAGCGTCACGTAATTCCGAATATTTCCAACGGGATAAGTCGTACTTGGACTTGCTCAATTGGTTTTGTTGATTTCTCACAGCCTCACATCTATATCAACCAGACAGAAACAAAAATTAAAATAAAAATGTAATAAATTAATTAAAAAAAAAAAGGAAAAAAAGGATTCATTTGTGTATTGCGTGCTGTGATCATGCTTTCTTTTCTCTCATAGTGCGTAAAGATTAGTGGTTTTAGGTGCTAGGCGCGTGTTTGATTTTGGTAACAGTTGTTAGCAATTCGTTGTTAATGTTACAACATGTAAATAATATCGCGTTGCCACACAATACCTGACGAGCTTATGTATATTCCGGTTTGGATCCACGCTGCCGCTGTTTGGATAATAAGAAACATAACATTGAGAAACAAACACTGCCACCAGTTTGTTTTATACAGCTATGTACATCATTTGCATTCGTAGATATGAATAAAAAACGCCACAAAACACGTGAGGACATATCGCAATCATTTAAATTTGAATCTTTTTAAACTGTCTCGAATAATTATTGTCCTATTTTGTAAGCAGTGGTTTTGAACCTGACTTATACGAAAATAATCTGCAATTAATGTAGCTGCGTACTTGCGTGACAATGGAGGACTATCTTCCAAGTTCTCGTTGTTCTCTTGGGCCAATCGCAGCGCCAATTCGTGATCTTGACGTTCTTGTTCAAGTTGCTCCTGATATTGACGATCTTCTGATTCCTGCTGGGCTTGTAAAACCATGGCAGCCTTTCGGTCAAGGTCTTCCTATATAATATTAATAAACAATAAAATATTATGCAAATTATGATAATAATAAACTGTATTTACTTGTTTACGACGTTCATCTTCTTCCTTCTTTCGCTTTGCTTCCATTTCCTGTTTCTTCTTGCGGTTTTCTTCTTCCTCGCGTTGTTTACGCTGTTCTTCTTCTTTGCGTTTCTTCTCGCGTTCAATCTCTGCTTGAATCTTGCGTAAACGTTCTTGTTCTTCAGCGTTCTTTTGCTCTTGCACCTTCTTCTCCAAGGATGCCATTTGTTTGTTGACTTTGGCAATCAATTGGGCGTACATTGTATCAGCATAAGCAGCTGAATTAGGATCCTTTCGCATTTTCTCCATATTTGTCTTAATCTCAACCTTCAAAGCGCTGATCTCTTGTACACTGCTTTCCTTGTTTTTCAATTGTGCGGTGATTGACTCAAGTTGTTTTACACGAGCATCCAGGCCTCTCATGTTACGCAACGCTTTGATCCTTGGCTGGTGTTTCTTCTTTACCAAGTAGCCACGCACAGTTTTCTGAATAGTTACCAATGCATGTCGTCTATACAAAATTTTGTTCTTCACTGGAAACAACAAACATTTTTACACTTTATGGGATATAAAAGATTTGTTTATATTACGTTTAATGACCGTGAGCGCGGCAAATTGTGATTTGATCCAGCGTGATCTGACGAGCCACTTCTTCACTTTAGCAATGATGGATTTCAAATTTTCTGGATCACTACGCATTATTTTATCAAACTCTGAAAACTTTCCAGGCCGGAAGAACACGCGTGTGACACCAAACTTGTAGTCTTTCTCGTGTAGATTTAAACTGTGCAACATTGCCTAAAATAACAATAATAACAAATTAAAGTGTTTGAACAAGAAAAGAAAGTGTTAAACTTCAGAAACATTAAAATAACACGTGAAATTATTATTATTAAACAAGGTCAATGTCTAGTAACGTGCAAACAGGTGGTTAACTTACCTCGCAGAATGTTTTTGGTGGAAGTGCTTTCAATTCTTTTGGTAAAAAGCTTTCGTACATGGAGTACAATTCATTAAAAGGCGTTCTACTTGGGTAACCATGTTCCATCAGCTGCAGAACGCTCGTCATGCCGGAACATTTCAGCTGCATCAAACTCAACGGTCCATCGAACTGTTGATCAACCATTTTTGAATTTGGCTTGATGCAACGAATAAAATTGGTGCCCTAAAGCATCAATATACAATTAGATAATTTAAATATTTTGTACTTTAAACAACTTACATTGTTTCTTAGCTTTTCCATTAATTCAGCAAGTTGTGTTTTAAACTTGCTGCCTACACTAATGAAGCTCAGTTTTCCTTTCTGTGATTCAGCATTGGCAAACAGTGATTTAATAAACTTGTTGGAACTTTCTTGTACGATGCCTTCAAGTGAAGCGTGCAAAGCATCATTGTTTTATCAATGAAATGATTCTACAAAGTAATATTTTAAAGTAAAACTTAAGTAACAATAAACTAAACTAAGACTACTCACTGTCTGGTAACAGACAGCTCCAGCAAAATGCCTGATCACAAATCCTTCATCATCTCTAATATTCCTGTGGGCTTTCAATCGGGAAGACCGTGGCAAGGCCAACCGGAAATGATTAGGCCACTGCGCATGAACCTCGGAAGTAAAATGCGTGAAAACTGGCTTCGGCAGCTTGGATTCCTCATCCAAAAGATTGAAGATACCCTTATTTTTAGTTTCAATGATATCAATGCAGTCTTGGTTGTCAACGAACTTAATTTCAGGCACATTCAAACCCTCTCTTTTGTATAACTGCTGCTCAAACTTTAAGATGGTCTCATTGAAAAACTCTTGAAGCTTCTCATTGCAGTAATTAATGCAAAACTGCTCGAAGCTGTTCACCGTAAAGAATTCTGAAGCAGAAAGCGTCGAATACATTAGTTGCATGTTCTTCCTACTACACTACGCTTCTACTATAATTTAATTAATATAATTTGCGTGCTAACGCGTGCGACGTACCGAATCCAGCAATGTCCAACACGCCGACGTAGTAGCTGGATGCTTGGAACGGAATACTTTTGTTGATACGCAAAACAATATAGTCGAAAAGTTTGCTGTACAATGCTTTAGCCAGTGCGTCTCTTGCACTACGTGCTTCGTGAATTTTTAGTGGCACCCTGTAAAGAAATAAAGAAAAACAATTAGAAATTTATTTTCTTTAAATTTGAATTGTCTTACATGATGACAGTGCCTTTGAAACCACCACGAGCACTTTGCATCACCCTTGACACAAGCGCTTGCTTTAGTTCGCTAGAATCGATTCCCAGAAGTTTCGACGCCGTGTGTAACGATTTTTCGCTGTTGGCAGTAATGCTGCACCCACCTCGGGTGTCTTCAGGGTCATCTTCGAATTCTATGTTACCCAAATGCAGGACAGCTGCGACATTCGCGTAGATTTGGATACGCTCTTCATCTGTTAATCAATACGACCTAAAGCATCGTGAAGGCTTTGGAAGTCTTCGTAATCATTCAAAAGGGTGTCATTGAGGCATCCTTTAGTGGAGTGCAATTTACTCTTTTGATTTGCAGCTAGTTTCTTCTCAGTTGCCGAATTTGAAAAATATTGTGTGCAACCATTTCGTAGATACTACAATAAAAGTTAAAATCATTAAAATAATAGAATGTTTGGTTTTAAGTTGCATTAACTTACATTAAAGTCATCCGGTTGGGTAAGATTTAAAGACTGACGCAGAGATTCAGGAGCACCCGCCATCAATCGATAGAAAACATGGTAACTACGCTCCTCGGCACCAGGACTACAAATTCTGCTCTTCTCCAGCAAATAGTGCGAAATATGCCCTCCGACAACTTGGAAGTTCTTATCAAAATGCACCTCGATGAATTTACCAAAACGGGAACTGTTGTTGTTACGCGTAGTTTTGGCGTTACCAAACGCTTCTAACACTGGATTAGCATCCAGGATTTTTTGTTCAATTGGCCCGGCCTTAGATCCCCAACTTTCACACAAATAACGCAGCAGGTGTTTAGTCGACTCAGTTTTACCAGCTCCCGATTCCCGGAAACAATGATCGACTGTGACTTTTGATCACGCGCATGTCACGCAATGCTTTGTCAGCAATGGCGAATACATGCGGCGGCATTTCTCCCAGTGATTTGCCCTGATAATTTTTGATTGTCTTAGATGTATACAATTCAGCAATCTCTTTGTACGGATTCACGGCTATTAAAATGTTGGCTACAAAAGTCTGCAGGCAAAAATCACATCAATTCATTTTCAAAATGTGAATAATTGATAAATACTAACGTAGATCTTATTGCTGTAATAACACTTTTAATATTATTAAGCAAGGACGCTTCATTAAGGAACATCATTTCGCCTGCGAATAAAATGGACAGTAAAAAATAGATAGAAAAGCTTTTAACCTAATTCGACTTACAATTATCTTCATATTGCTTAGAATGGTCCCCAGCTTGATAGATGTCATCAAAACCGGCAACGCGTTTTTTATTTTTCCGATCCTGCGGTACAACCTCGGCCCCATCGGCGAACCATTCGGCCACATTGCCCAAAATGAAACCCTCGTCGGGGTCTCGGACCCACACGGAATCCATGCTGGCCTGCAATGTGAAACACTGATATTGTTACCTATATTACCACACAGCTACCGAGCGTATGGGAACCGCCAATGAAAAAGAACAATTGTTTACTCTCGGTGTTAGCAAATCAAACGAGATTAAATTCCACGTTCACTTTTCAAAGCATTTCATTGCAATATGGCAGGAAACTAAATTATACACGTTGGGATGCGAGAATTTACTCTACTTTAAGATTATTAATACAATGATTTCATTGTTTTCTGTAAACATTATGAAATGCACTCGAAATATTCAAAAGTAGTCCATGT
The DNA here is from genome assembly GCF_025399875.1 of Dalotia coriaria. NCBI lineage: Eukaryota > Metazoa > Arthropoda > Insecta > Coleoptera > Staphylinidae > Dalotia > Dalotia coriaria. The sequence goes on from NW_027045446.1 coordinate 10,052,611, forward strand.
TTGACTATGCATGTGCTAGGCACTTGTAAGGCATCACATGTCGATAATTATGAAAGCAGAAAAAGAAAATATTCGCATTATTAGAACAGCAGACATTTGACTACACAACGACAGCATGCGTTCCGCACAAAGAGATGAATCCGTTTTTCAAGTTGGTACGCAATCGCGCTCCGTTGCAAGCGGCAGCTGCCGCAATTGAATCAGTTGAATGTACAGTTAATCATCAAGAATATGTTGCGTGGATGTGTCGCCGCGTGATTAGCGACGTCCGTAATTGGCGATTACGGCGCATGGCAGCCGATTGTGTGCGCGCAGGTAAAATTACTCTGAAGAGTTCGACGTTTTTAGACGCACTTAAAATAGACGTGTATATTTAAAGTTTTATGATTAGTTAGTAACATTTCTACGTGTGTTTAGTCATTTGTTATCGCGTAGGAGGCAATTTTGTCGCTGTTATCTACTGAATGTCATCTGAACCTTTCGAAAACAGCACCAGCGTGGCATTTTAAGTGGAAACTGATCAATTACCGATCAAATAATTACGTATTATCAGAGGAAATCGATTAAAATACTTAATTTTGATTAAAAAAAAAATTAAATTTTTAGTTTTTTTGAAATTATAAACATGTAGTATGTTGATGTGAGTTATGCACACGCGAAAAATGAAAAGCCAACCTTGAACACCAATAATCATCGCATTAAATAAGTAGACAAGGTCTAGGAGAATAATTGTCGCGTTCCCGTGCACAATGTCGACTTGATTCGCGGGTGAAACTTGACAATTGTATTATGTTACCATCATGAGTGTAACTCAACGCGAGATACGAAATCTCAGCGTGTGTATGCTCGGTTAAACACAATTTGCTTAAATCATTGCATGCACCAATTATGTGGCTGAACTTTTAGTGCAGAACCGCAGAGTACCATCCAACAATAGCCATCCGCGCAAGAAAGTAAAGAAACAATCGACACGCCGCAGCTTTTCTTTCAATTCAGCAGAAAATCTACTACTGTAGTCTGACTGGCAGTTAGATGAATCTAGTTTTTCATAGCATAACGTGCGATTTAAGTGGCACAACCATTACGGATTGAAATATAGGCGACATGCACACAGACCGCGCTCTGTACGCGCCTTTACAGTACAGTACGGATCTGAACGAAGAGCATCTTCAAAGCATGCGGGATCAGTGAACTACGAAGAAGAAAAAGGCCGAATGTAAACGCGAGTTGCCGTAATGCCATTGCAATCGCTCTTTGCAGTTCATCGCAAAGCTTTTATTTGAATATAAACTATAAATAATTGACTATTTTGTTCCCCAGTTGAGTAAACTTTGATGTTTTAAGCAGATTTAGCTCTCTTGGTGTGAATAATTAGAGTTGCCTTCGTGAGTTTCATGGTCATTACCTACAACTATACATTTTTTGAGCGCTTTCTAAGCACTTTGTGCAAGTACCGCTTGTTTTTTTATTGTGGTGTACTTTTTGTTTTAATATGCTTTGTTATGCTTGCACAGCACAATAATAAATAACAATAAGTACAACAATTAGAGAAGCTTTCATTTCGCACTTTCCTAAAATACAACAATTATATTAAGAATTTCATTAACGTGGAACATTTCAACATTGACACCGTTTTTTTTTCATTCATTATGTGGCGCAAGTGACTGTGATAAGAGATAAGAATCTGAAGCGCTTGATTTTTCGACATTTATATGATATTTCGATGTTTTGCTGGAGTGTTCCAGCGATTCAGCGAACGTTTTAGTACATTATCGATTCATATTGAATTGATAACACAAAATCCATTAAATTTATTAGGTGCTGTATTATTATTAATTACTTTCATCGATATCTATCGATAACACCATATATAAATGTTTTTTTTTTCGTAGAAAAAAAAAATTCTGACAATTTAAATGTCTGCCCGGAAATTAGGGGCAGTTCATGGTACAGATGATGACAATAGCCTCTCCGGAAGTGAAGAGGATCTACGCTTTATTGACCGTACCACAACACAAATGTACGAAGAGTTGGTTGAAAACAACGCGGTGCAAATGCCGGTCTTTTTTTTTGTGTGCTAAATGTCAAAGTATAGGAAAGATAGGAAAGCAAAAGGTCGATCCGCCGCACGGTTTTCATATATTCGTTTCGCATGGTACCTAATCGCATAAAGCAGCGATAGCGTTGGGAAATAGAGCGAATTAATTCGGTTACCTTTTAGCGCCGCGATACGACTCCGATGCGTCCCTTTTTAGTCGCTCCGATGAACGAAACACGCACCTGCACCTCACACTCAGCGGTTACTTCTTCGCGATGTGAATAAACACGATTGACCGGCACTCTCGCACACAACGAGAACAACCGCGCGCGCGAACGTTCCGCACGGGACACGTAGCTTCGTCAAACAACACCTGAGTTTATAACAACTCGCAGGTATCGCATTCGGGAACTTCGTCAGCGGACGCGAGCGCGCCTCAGTTTGCGCGACCAGTTTTTACCACTGCGATGCGATGATGATGATTCAGCGCACAATTCGTTGTGGTTGCGATCAAGCCGGTCCCTACTAGGTACCTAGTAAAGTAAAACAGATGAACACACGACGAATAAAACTAGTAGCGATGTGGTTCCATCATCACGCGTCTGGTTTGTGAAAACATTTACAATGCGCTATGAAATACATAAAAATTTACACTTTGGTAGATATGTATTTGTACGAGTATTTCCATAAACAATTAACTTTATTAGTTAAATTATAACGACGACAATAGTATATCGACCTAACGGAAATTGTTTTCATTTATTTTCTTCGCGTAACAAACGGATGTCAAACCCGAATGTCGGCAGGAATAAACGATGGATATGATAAATTTATTTACAAGAGTATTTATATTTACAATTAATCATTAAAGAAGAGGTGTGTTTACCGTATTCTTGTTCTGTTTTTTTTTTGTTTGTTTTTGTTTCTGATTTGTTTCTGATATGACGCAGCACGCTTCCGGTTTGTTCTTGTTTGATGAATCAATGGCTTGGTCCTTAGAACAATCGTACAAATCAATGAAAATTGAGATAAATTAATTTCGAGAATCCAAAACTTTAATAATCACAGTCACGCAACATCTACACACGCACGCATGCATTCAGATGGATTCGACAACGATTTCATTTCCATTTACTTAATCTGAATAAATTGCATTTATGTTTGCTTTGGATGCTGCGCTGGTGGTGGCGGTTGCGCTTTGAAGCACTGCATCAGGAATGCAGTGTATGTGACGAATGCAACGCCAATCGCTAATAAAGCATACATAAAGATGTTTAATTCGGGTTGACGGAAGCGATTCTTCCTGAGCCATTCGAGAACGTCTTTTTCGGATTTTAAATCACCGCGGAATATGCTTGGGAAGCGTCGGCGGAAGTAGACAATCGAGGGTAGATGAGTGACGCCCCATTTGCGGGCGTATCGGGCGTCCGCCATCTTGACGAAGGTTATGTCAAAGTTATCTGTTTCACTGTCAATGTTTTCGAGCTTTTCTAGGATATGTTTACTTTCTTCTGAGTGTACTTCATCTAAAACACAATAATTAAATAGTTAAATAAAACACAATTAATAGATGGCGCTACTTACAGAAGAAAACAGTAACAAACTCATTTTCTTCCAACAATTTCTCCAACATCTTCTTGTTCACCTCTTCAATCTCGTTTTTAATTTCAAACACATCTTGGGACGTTAACCAGTCAAGAATGCGATCACCAGCGGTCAAGTCACCATCATAAACCATTGGTGTCTTTTTCCGGAAGTACATCAACGCTGGTAAATTGTGGAGACCTTGTTCAGCGGCAGCGTCAGCACTGCAGATCTTTACAAAATCAATTCCAAACAAATCTGCTTCTCCGTCGATTTCTTCAAGTTGTTCCATGATTTCGTCACATTCAGGGCAGTCCTCATCATCTGAAACATCAACATTAATAAAATCTTCATAGAATTCTTCTTTTTAAACTTACAAAAGAACACGGCAAGGAATGGAGATTCATTCAGCAGTCTTCCCAACATTTTCTCATTAACAGATTCAATTTCATCCGCTAGCTCCCGATTGTCATCGTCAATTAGCCATTCAAGTACGGATTGTTCATTTTGAAGGTCACCTTCAAATAGCAAGGGATTTCCATTTCGGAAATAGACTAATGCTGGGAATGTTTTGATGCTATAACGTTTTGCGAGAGGAGGATCTTGAATCTTAACTAAATGAATACCATAAACATCAACTTCATCGTCAATGTTTTCTAAATCTTCAAGAATCTCTTCGCAAATATGGCAGTTTGTTTTGTAGAAATACACTGCTAAATATTGAGTGTCTTCTACCATACGCTCCAGCATTATTCTGGTGATTAATTCAATACGGTCTTCTGTACGTTGTTGAATCAACCATTGGAGAACTTCTTCTTCTTCCATGATATCTCCATCAAAGATACCTCCAGTTCCTTCTTCAAAATACATCAGTACAGGAAAATCTACAGCTCCGAATTTTTCCGCTACTTTAGTATCATGGGTTTTCACGAAGGTGATGCCATGCCGTTCGCAGTCATCGTCAATATTCTCAAGTTCTTCAAGTATTTTGGTACATTGCTCACATTCCTCTGAATCTACAACACAATGTAACTTTTTAGATAATATGGAATCATTTGATGATAGACCCTGAGAGATTTAAACATGGTGGGACTATGGGTGAAATAAAATAGCAATGGGAAGCAATAGATTCCTACAATCGTGCAATATGCGTGTGTTCGTGTAATGTTTCTCAAAATGGGAATCAACATCTACTGTTCAAAAAAACTTGCAGGCAATGCAACGCATCCAAATCTACTACTGGGACAGAGAAAACCAATATTGTCGAATGCATGTTTTGTACCGTTCAGTGCCGTATCGTCTGCTGCGTTTGCCTTGTGTTTATGGCCCTTTTTGGCGTTTTCCTGCGCAGCGCTGCACAAATCGCACAGCGTCTTGTTCCCTGTATAGAATATAAATTTAAAGGTCTCATGGGGGGCAGGTGGTTGGCACTTGTTTTGTTTTTAAAAATTTCTCATATTAAACATAAACTAGTTGAGTAGATTTGAGAGATTTGTAATTATTAAATACTTACAGAAGTAAACAGCCAAAGCTTCTTCTTCTTCAATCATACTAATCAAATCATTGCCACCGGTTGCTTCAATGACGTCTCCAGCGGGATCCTGTTGTGTCATCAACCACTGAAGTATCTGCTGCTCATCGTACAAATCACCCGCATAGATAACAGGTTCTTTTGAGCCGGTTTTAAAGAACAAAATCGCTGGTAATGCAAATACGCCATATTGTTTCGCTAATTCCTTATCGTCGATTTTCACGAAATTGATACCGGCTGAATCTGCTTCATCATCAATGTGCTCAACCTCCAGCAGCACTCTGGGGCATTGCTTACAGTCGGCGCTGTCTAAAACAATTGCTTTCATAAATTAACAATAATATTGCACTTGGTACACTCACATAAGAAGACGGCAACGTAATCGGAGCTCTTTTGATCTTCTCAAACATTTTACGGTTGACTTTTCAATGTGATCAGTGAGTTCCATGTTTTCCGGGTCGGTGAGCCAATCGAGCAACTCTTCCTCGTCATCAATGTCGCCATCATAGTTGATGAGCTTGCCTTTTCTGAAATAACTGATACCTGGTGGGTTTCTGAAACCGTATTTCTTCGCCATTAACAAATCGCTGTTTTTGACGATTTTGATGCCGTATTCAGCTGCTTCGTCATCAATTAACTCAATATGTCGTAGAATTCTAGGACTGTCTACATCTTCATCATTATCTGCAATAAAATAAATTATTTTAACTCTAGATAAATATAAGTTATTATAAATTCTTACAAAATATGACAGCGAGGAATTCTTTTGTTTCAATGTATTTAAACAATTGCTCCCTGTTGATCTCCTGAATGCTTTCGTCGTTTTTCTGATCCATCATCCAATCCAAAACCTCGTTTTCGTCCAACAAATTACCTAAGAGTGAAAAGTTAAGCCGGCAGAAGCTAGTACAACATCTGATACAACATTGATTCCGAGAGAATGGTATTAGACACAGAAAAAGACAGAGAATGGCTAGATAAACAATTTCATCATTGACTTAAATAAAAAATCAAAGATTTTATTTGAATAACAATTATATAGATAGTGTACAACGATATTATGTGCGTGTGTTTTGTGATTATTGCTCATTGATGTTTCTTTTTTAAAATTGGGCTTTTATTTCATTAACAATACATCCCGAATGCAATTGTAACAATATTAAGTTGAGGATTAATAATAACGAACGATTAATTGGAACAAGAACACGTCGAGCATTTGGTCGTTGTTTGTTTTTTCGTTAAGGCAGGTATAAGCTTGTTGCAATTGTATTCGAGCCTCAAAGCACTACACATGATTTTAACAACAATATCAACAACAATAAATTAAGTGTCAACAATTTAGTTTTCTTATACCGAAATGTAAAACAAATCAAAACGCGTGATAAGTGAACACAACTCGTCATCACTCAGAAATAAAAATAAAACAAGAAGCGTGAATTGATGAGCAAACCAGGGCGAACTGAAGCGCTACGGCGTTAATAGAATCAATGGGGTGGTTGGGGTTGCAATACAGGGGGTGGGTGTGTGCATGTGATTAACGGTTATTTACGTTCAGTCCGTCCCTGTCGAATGGATACCTAAAGAATGCAGTTATGTCGGCCTACAGTCCAGATAGAAATGCTTCACTTGGCTTCATCATGTAACATTCGGTTGATTAGAGTGTTTACATTCTACCACCACCACATATATTTACCGGTCCAGCCCTTTCCTTTGCCTGCTTTCTTGTCGGACTTGGTCGCGACTTCTTTGCCTCGAATATTCCTGGTGGGCGGCTCGGGTCTGCTCTGAATCTGTCTAGTCTTTAGGGTGGTCTTTTGCGCCGGTTGGATTTTCGCGATTTTACTGCCGCGCACCGGTTTGCTCGGACAGCATTGGTAGGGTTCTAAACTAGCCGATTTGGGTAGTTCATTCTTGCCACCTAATCCAACGTAGAAACAGCCATCGCCTGCATCAGGAAACACAATGTCAGATATCACCCTTTATATCACTTGAATTTTGTTTGTTTGTTGGTTGTTGGTTTGATTAGCAAAACACGACGCGATTGGAAAAGTAGCGGTTAGTGATTAGAGAGATGTATAGAAAGTGAGAACACGGTACAAGAGGAGTGAGTCTGACACTATGCCCTGCATGCAGCGCGGAGGGAAAGACATGCACAGACAGAGGACGCCCACTCCAAGAAGCGTCTACGACATTTTGTTCTTGATTCTTTGCTTCAGGTTTTGCGGGGAGCCAATGCTACTTCATCCATTTTCCAAATTCTCTACGGCGTTTACCTGAAGATTTCTTTGAGCCTCTCAAAATTCTACTAGCTAAATCATCATCGTCGTCATCATCATCGTCATCATCATCATCATCTTCGTCGTCATCGTCATCATCATCTTCTTCATCATCATCGTCATCATCGTCATCATCATCGTCATTATCTTCATCGTCATCATCTTCATCGTCATCGTCATCATCATCGTCGTCATCGTCATCGTCATCATCGTCGTCATCGTCATCTTCATCGTCATCGTCGTCTTCATCTTCATCGTCATCACCTAAAGACATCATAGCAACCATGCAACGCTCATGCAATGTCACACACAGGCGCCTCATAGCGCAAATAAGCCAAAATATGCCGATAATGAGCGTGACAGATAACAAAACTTTGGTTTTAGACACATTGTGAGATCAACGAGCAAATAATTTTGAATTTTGACACGAGAAAAATCTGACGAATTACGAATTGCGACTGAGTACATATACTTAAAACGAAATCTTACTTTTTTGTTCAACTAGCCATTCCAGTACTTTCTCCTCTTTTTTAAGGTTGCCTTAAAAATAATAAATAATCGGACGATTATTTCACCAATGGAAATTCAATGAAGTATGCAAAATGTGAATTCGTATCGAAGCCGGATTGTCTCTTACCGTCAAACATAATCGGCACCCCAGTTTCATAATACACTAAAGCGGGAAAACTAAAGATGCCGATTTCGGATGCCAACTTTGAATCCTTCGACTTGACAAACTGAATGCCATGCTTATCGGCATCATCGTCGATGGTTTCCAACTCTTCCAGGACGGCACTACACTTGTCGCAATCATCAGAATAGAAGAACACGGCAAGGTGTTCAACATCATTGATGAGAACCTTTAAGGTACATGGTGTTGAACAGTCGCAATCATTAAACATTCAACCGATTGAATTTTAAATTCCTTAGATCATTAAAACACTAACCTGCAGTGTTTTTCTGTCAACGTTTTCGATTACATCCGGAGCGGATTCGTGCAGATCCAAAACCCATTCGAGAATTTCTTCCTCATGCATCAGATCACCTGGATAAATTTCTCTGAATCTATGTCGGTAGAAGACGAGAGTAGGGAGGCTGGAAAGATCATAGGCTTTATCAATACCATCATCTGAGGTCTTTACAAAACTGATATCTTTTTCCTCGCATTCATCATCGATATTTTCCAGTTCCTGAAGGATTTTCTGAGACTTCTTATCACCTTCCTTATCTACAAACACAATGCATCAAATTTTTAAATATTTATCTTTGGTTTTTATCATTTACTCACAGAAAAACACAACCACATGATCATTCTTCATCAAAACATCATCCAACATTTTCTCGTTGACTTCCTCAATGCGATCGGGAATTTCCAAAGTATCTTCATCTGTCAACCAAGCTAACACTTCATCTTCATCTTCAATGTCCCCAGAATAGAGCAATGGTTCCTTATTACGGAAGAATACAAGTTTAGGGAAACCTTTAATGCCGTGTTTCTTGGCCAAAGCTAGATCTTCAGTTGTGACAAAAATAATTCCGGTCTCATCAAGCTCATCATCAATGTTTTCCAATTCTTCAAGAATATCGTCACACTCTTCACCTTCTTCACACTTTCCACTGAAATATACCACTACATATTCGTGTTCTTCAATTAAATCTTGCAGAATCTCGTCGGTGACTTCCTCAATCGTTGCCGAAGATTTTTGTTCAATTAACCATTGCAAAACTTCGTCTTCATTCATCAGGTCACCTTCATACATTGATGGAATTTTGTTTTCAAAGTACATTAATGTTGGTAAATGATCAATGCCATATTCTTTAGCTTCGGCGTCATTATCAATGCGTACGATGACAATACCTTCTTTTTCTAGTTCGTCATCAATGTTTTCCATTTCGTTGAGGACTCGAATGTCTTGTTTATCATCTTTGTCATCTAAAATTTAAGATTTATGGGTTTATAAACGTAGATTTTTATATAGAAGATTATCTTACAGAACAAGACAGCAAGATAAGGTGTGTTTTCGACAAGACGCTCCAACATCTCATCAGTGATGTCTGGAATCTCAGCATGACGCTTCTGATGAAGTAACCATCCTAATAAAGCGTCTTCATTCAACAAATCACCCTCGTAGACATGGGGATCTTTTTCTCGAAAATACCAAACTAGGAATAGTGTCAATGCCATATTCTTTAGCTTCTTCATCATCATCGATTTTCACGAAGGCGATGTCGTTTTGGTCGCACTCGTCATCAATGTTTTCTAATTCGGATATGATCTTTTGGCTTTTCTTTTGATCTTTGTCGTCTAAAAACCCAAAGTATTAGTTTTTGTTTGATTAATAAAATGAGATAATGATAAACTTACAGAATAGTACGGCAACATGTTGTACTTTATCCAAGATAATCTCAAGCATTTCATCATTGATATCTTCAATTTCATCACTCTTGGCTTGATGTTCAAACCATTTCAATACTTTTCTTCTTCTTCCAAATTTCCTTCATAGAGTGTAGGAATACCTTTCTCAAAATAGACTAAAGATGGGATTTTCTCAATGCCGTATTCTTTCGCCTCGTCCTCATTATCAATCTTGACGAACACAATACCCAACTTATCGCATTCGTCGTCGATATTTTCAAGTTCGTTGAGGACACGCTGAGATTTCTTGTCATCATCATCGTCTGTAAAACAATAAACTCTTAATAAAACCAGAAATTTAAAATTTTTGTTGGCATACAGAATAAGACAGCAACACTCTTCCCATCATTGATCAATTTATCAAGCATTTCATCAGTGACGTCCTCGATTTCGTCCTTTTCGAGCTGCTGCACGAGCCACTCGAAAAACTCCTCCTCGTGCTCCAAGTCACCGTCGTATACGTTCGGAATTCCTTTTTCGAAGTAGACAACAGCTGGCAGTGCATCGATGCCGTACTCTTCAGCCACGCCATCATCGTCAATCTTTACAAACTGAATGCCATGTTTATCACAATCATCATCGATCTTTTCTAGTTCTTCTAAAACTTGCATTGAGTCTTCATTACCATGATCATCTACAATAACAAATTAGTTAAAATGTTGTAAAATTAAATTCTTAGTAAGTAATTACAGAATAACACGACTAAATTGTCTACACTGTCAACGAGTGTAGAGAGCGTTTTACTGGTAACATCTTCAATGATATCTTCATCATCCCCAGTGCTTTTCTGTGTGACGAGCCATTCCAAAACATCTTCCTCGCGTGTTAATTCACCTAAAAAATTTAGTTTTAGAATATTGAGGTTTTTATGTTGTTTATATTGTTTATACCTTCAAAAATAATTGGTGTTTGATGTCTGTAATAAACAAGTGCAGGCAATTGTCCAAGGTTATATTCTTCAGCTAATTCCTCATCGTTTATTTTAACAAAACCAATTCCCAATTGATCCGCTTCGTCGTCAATGTTTTCCAGTTCTTGCAAAACTTTGGAGCACTTCTTGCATTCGGGTTTATCTAAACACATAAATACCAATGTTATTTCCTTACAGAATAATCTGTGGAACACAATTTAGGTCACCATGGAAGAAAGACGCAAGAAATTATTACAACTGGCATTCAATATGACGAAAACGCAACTTTGCGTTCTTCGACGGTGCACGATGAGCGCTTTATTTTTAGAGCAGCTGACATTTTCGCAATCGCTATCGCAATATTATTTTAAAGTCTCCATTTGCGTTTCTCCGACCACTAGCTTAGATTTCATGCAATCAAGAAGTCCGTGCAGTCACAAGTCAGGCAAATCCTAAACCATTCCAAAAGTGTTTCAAATCCAAGACAACAACTAGTCTACTAGATTCAAAAATCGCTTGGGCTTGTACACAAATGCAGAAAATATCAGAACGAATAAATGCGATGAGACGTGGCGGGCAGAAGGGGCAAGAGGGGGCATTGGCAAGGCGTTTGTCATACTCTAATTAGTGGCGTGTGTTTTCTGTGAACATTTGTTTCATCTGCCGAGGAGTGTTTGTTGTGTTAAGGGGTTGAATGCGCGCGATTTATCATGGAGTGTTTAGAGTTTAGAGAAAGTGTGGGAAAGTGCCGTCACATGCGTGGAGCTGATATAGCAAAAATTTGCTGCAAGAAAAACAATGCGATGCAATTGTATAGTAAATTTTGGTCTCATTTTAAGAAAAAAATAATTTAACATTTGTTTACCAAACGATTGCTTGCGTTGTGATTCTTTTCAAATGATAAATTTCAGCCCAACATGGCAGCTACTTACTTACGCCCCCTTTGGAACAAGTATCTGAATCCGGACCTGAAACATTCGCACAACCACACGACTTGTTTGTGTTGCTACAATTTTAAGATTTTACCTTAAGTGCTAGATTAGTCACAACATATAAAAGCATTTTTGATATTTTTTGGGCCATTTTATACGCGGCATGTATGTAGATTTTGGGAGGGCTTCGAATCGTCGAAAATGACTTTTATTATTGTGTTTTTTCTACTTGTTATAATCTACGAAAATACTTACAGAATAGGACGGCCACATAATCGGTGTCCTCGACGATCTTTTCAGAATTCTCGAATTTACCTCTTCTATTCTGTCTGGTAAGTCCATGGCTTCCAAACTTGTCAAAAAATCGAGCACGTTTTCCTCGTCCATCAGGTCACCTAAAATTACAGATATTTTCATTAAACGCCTCACACATGGCGTTTGGGTCATGTTGATCTGCTCGTGACCTGATTTTCATATATTTAGTTAAGCAAGCCGCTAAAAACCACAAAAATTGAGCAACCTAACGAGCAAATTGCATTGCATATTAAATTTCTGTTGTTGTTTGAAGTACATTGATTAAAATTGTGTTTGCAAAATCGATTTTCCATGTAATTTCCGAAGTTTGCTTTGAACTAGTCTGCAGTTGCATAACAATGGGCCTATTACGAAACCAATATCTGTGTGATTTTCATGGTAACCACCCACAGAATGATGACGATCAGGTGGCAAACGTGAGTGGCTTGGGCCACTTTTTGTTTTGCTCCTTTCAGCTATTTTACAGCGCCCAAAGAGCTAACACAATAAAATGTACTATTCTAGGCGGCTAGGCAGCATTCGTTTATTTTTAGCCCGCATCGAGACTCTGCGATGTCTAAAAACTCGTACAACTCCGCGCAGCATCAGATCTTTCAAAGGCGGCCTCATTAATCCGCGAACAAATCATGTTCGAATCGTATCGGGACGATATCCCTACCCAGCAATCATTCAGTTCAGCTAGAAGTCTTCCGCTTGCATAATCGATGATCATCACAAAGGGAATCTCACATGTAAATAGCTTTATGAACGACTGTCGGATATGTTGCGGTCAACGGTTTTCCATCCGTAGAAAATGTGAAGTGTGGAATTTAATTCAGAACTTTCGGACGTGCGACCAGGCTTGGCTAGGCCATATTAAAATTCTTGCCCGTGCCAAATTTTGGCCGAGTTTCAAAAAAGCACGGAACATGATAATTCTATTCGGAAAGAGGCTTTGCGACCGAATGTTAAATACAGAATGAAGCAATCCTGTTAGGAGAGAAGTAGAAAGAGACCTTCGTAGATGATTGGTTGTTTCTCCCTGAAGTAGGTGAGCGCCGGAAAGTTCTTGATGCCATACTGCTTGGCCAGCCGCTTGTCGTTGATCTTCACAAAGTCCACGCCAAACGAATCTGTGTCGTCGTCGATCTGCTCCAACTCCTCGAGCACCTTGTCGCACGTGGTACAGCTGCGAGCGTCTGCAAGTTAATACGGAGAATAGGTTACGCAAAAGCCTCAACAGTCTGTAAATATTTTGATTTTCTCATTATGCTGTTTTACGAGTCAATTCATACTTTGGCAGCGCACGCATTCGCCCGTTGCATTTGATACAAGGAAAGTAACCGAGCGAGCATCAGGGCACCGTGTGATTCAGACGTTGCGAATGTCCCACGTACGAAAAACAGTCGAAGCCTTTTAATTTTAGAATTTCGCGCGCAGCAGAATTGTACAATTTATTAGGACATAAATGTGTCGCCGAGTGGAAAGTGCTTCTGTGCTTCTGCAAACAAGAGGCGGCCGATTTTTGATATGGCATCACTAGACAAGTCAAAATAGGTGAAGGATCATGATTGTACGTGGCGGCAGGCGACATGGTTCAATTTATCTAAGCGGGTTTTTTGTGTCTGCGTGAAAGTTTGGCGAGTCGAACATTTTTATGTAATTGTCGCTGCTTACAGTAAAAATAAAATGTGTTATTGGCACGACGACTATGTCGCTATGCGACTCTGAGGCATTAGCTGCTTAACAGGTGTGCCCAGTCCGAATAAGATTTATGCTCATGGGCGCCATTAATGCGATTCCGATATGAAAACATCGGGAGGTGTTGATGTGCGGGAGGATGGCGCGATAGACGTGCACGTGCCCGTCGTGGTTAGCGTGCGAGAGATCACTGGACGCCGAGCCAAATCGGGATATGGCATCCAAGTACGATACCCGTCTATCCCGAAATCCATTCGTACACGCAGGACGCACACACGCACAGTACGCGCACGCGGGCGGCCGGTATAGTGTTACATTTGTTGAGCTATGCTTGCGCCAATATGGCGGACTGACTTCCGGCCGCACAAGAGGTTGGCTACTTACACCAGAACACCGCGACGTAATCCTTGTCGGCCAGGACACGCTCCAGCTGCTTGGCCGTGACCTCCTCAATGACGGGATCATGATGCGCCGCTGGGCCGCGTTTGGCCGTCACCACAGCCACGAGTAGCAGCCACCACCACATGCTGCCGTCCACTACTGAGAAAAGAGCAATCCGCCGCTCGGCGTCGCGACGCTGCGCCGCCATGCCCCACCTGCTGCCACCACCACCGGGCGTTGGATCTAAAGCTGGATGCCTCGATGCTACTGCATACCATCTCGTGGGCTACCCACAAGACCAATCACTCGGGAACATAAAAATAAAAATTAAAACAAACTGAATAATGACATAAACATCACACTATGACTATATAAATAGTCCATTACAATTTATTTACCCGTTAATCTATTGTACTCATGTAATTTACACTCAGGCAACATATCATGTTTGTAAAAACATAATCTGGTAGTTTTAGGGCATCTTACATATCAGTTACCCTTTTGTCACGTCTATAAATAGAAAGAAACTATAGAAATGCTCATAGTTCTCTTTAAATCATCATATTTACTGCATAAAAATAGTAAAACAATGACAGAATCAAAGTCATGCATTATAATCGGATGTGGTTTGGTAAAAATTTAAATTTATTTATAAATTGTTAATTTCAATAGAAATTATTTCCAAGGTGGGTTCCCTAGCCGCTCATTTTATGCTTAAACTTGGTTATGTAGTAACCATTTATGAGAAGCGAGAAGATCCGCGTATGTCAAAAACCGTCGAAGGTAGATCAATCAATTTGGCGATGTCCAACCGCGGGCGGAAATCGCTCAGATTTGTTGGCATGGAGGAAGACATTCTAAAGTTAGCCGTGCCAATGAAAGGACGCTACATTCATTCCAAATCAAAGAAGTGTGAATCTATACTGTATGATTCAATAAACAATGAGGTAACTACCATTTTACATTTTATAAACAAATATTTTTTTTATTTTTGTCTTTATAGTGTTTATATTCAATATCTCGCAACCAACTGAATCTGCAATTGATCAAAGCAATTGAAAACAATGACAACGTACGCTTGCACTTCCAACACAAACTGATTCAGGTCTTTCCGGATGAAGGGACTGTCACAATCCGCACGTATGTGTTTTGTGTTATCAGCAGTTGCGTGTATGTTTCACCGGTGTGAATTGTGTTTGTTCCAGCGCGGAAAATGTTCACGTTACGAATCGCGCCGATATAATAATAGCATCCGACGGTGCCTTTAGCGGAGTGCGAATGGAGATACAAAAGTCCTGTCTGCTTGATTACGCGCAGACCTACATCAATCACGGTTACGTGGAGCTGACGATAGCGAAAGAGCACGGTTTGCGTATGACGCAGAATCATTTACACATTTGGCCCAGAGGAACATTTATGATGATTGCATTACCAAATTTTGATCATTCATGGACTGTCACCTTGTTTATGCCTTTTAACATTTTTGAAGCACTTAAAACCAAAGAAGATTTGATTGATTTCTTTAAAGATACATTTCCAGACTTTTTTGATTATACAACACCAGAAGATTTAGCTTCTGATTTCTTTCAGAAGAAACCAATGCCATTGGTGTCTGTAAAATGTTCACCGTTTCATTTTGGTAGAGTTGTTTTACTTGGCGATGCAGCACATGCAATGGTACCATTTTATGGTCAAGGAATGAATGCAGGGTTTGAAGACTGTCGAATTCTCTACGATGTATTATCTCTTTTTGATGTGGAAGAAGCACTGGAACGTTTCACAAAATGGCGGCGTGAAGATGCGCATGCAATTTGTGATCTTGCAATGTACAACTACCTAGAAATGCGTAATTTAGTATCAACAAGAAGTTACCGCATCCGAAAGTTCTTCGATAACATCGCATTCAGACTAATGCCCAATACTTGGATCCCTTTGTACAATTCAGTGTCATTCACTGACATGGGCTATAAAGAGTGTTGTGACAACAGAGCCTGGCAAGATAAGGCAAGTAAAACACAAACATATATTAATAGCTCTTCAAATTTATGTATAAAACCATTTTATAGATTATTCGCAACGTCTTCGTATCATTTGCTTTAATCATACCCGTAATCTTATTACTCCTCGTGATCATCAATGCTTAATGTGGAATCCAGTTGTATAACACTTAATATACTATAAATGAATAATCGTACGATAACAATACAAAATTATATATACACCTTTAATAACGTCCGATGAGGAGGACTACAAGATTTCCAACTTGACGTTCTCGGCATCTTTCAAGTAAGTGCGTTTTTGTTCTTCGAACAAATCAATCAGGCACTGTTTAAATTTCGCGTGGATTTCATCAACTTGCTCGGGAGTTGGATTTTGGATTTTTGGGATTTCCATTGGTCGTCCCACTAAAATATAAATATGATTTTAGTTATATCACAATAATGATTGAATAAAAATGTGATTTACCAACTGTTGTTACCGGTCTACGCCTGGGGACCAACCCAAAATTATATTGGAAAAACCCTCGACCAACTGGAATAGCCGGAGCAATACCAATATAATTCTTCAGCCATTCCTGCAGTGAGCGTACCCATGATCCCTCTGGATTGTCAACCTGATCAAACACATCAGTCTCACCAAACGAAAACACAGGCACCAGGGGGCTTCCGGATTTCAACGCGCATTTGATAAAACCCTTGCGTTTATTCAGTATAATTTTATACTGTCCAGGCCGACAATAAAAGGCTTCCGTAGCACCACCCACCATCAGAATACCAATATTACCACCGTGTGGCTCATCCAACACGTGTTCAATACTCTTGGCTGAAGCTTTACAACCACCAAGGCCGAAAACCATCTCACGAAAAAATGGCGCATCAAAGTGTTGACCAAGTGTCATTATCATACGTTTGTGATTGGGGAAAAACTCTTTGAAGCCTCCGTAATTGGTTCCGAATGCCACGAACGGCCCCGTGCACAGCATGCCGTGTGGAAAACAACAAAACAAATAATTACGTTTTGGATCAAGGTCCATGAACGACACGCGTTCCAATTTCACTGGGAAATAGTCACGGAAATAACGCCACCATGTCCAACTTCGCACCCATTCGGATTTACGCCCGCCTTCTTCACATGTGTCTTTGTCAAGGGTTTTAATCCAGAGGATGTATATCAGTGTCAACCACCAGTATGATGTGAAAAATATTAGATATGCAGTGAGAATCCACATCATGAATCCACCGAATGCCATTATCACGAACCAACATCCCGCTGCGAGGGTTTGCAACCTTCGTTGCAGTGGGACATTCAATGGAGCCCAGTGGATTCCAAACAACTCCATTATTCTAAAATAAAAACATTTTTTTGTTATTTTTTAATTATAACTTTTAAATAAAAATTAACTCGCCAGTAAAAAAAGTAATCTTAGAGTGGAATTTTACCAATGATTATATTGCGATTCAAAATGATGTATAATTATATTTAAAACAATTCGTTTACTTCGTCATTGTCCCATTGACAGTAGTGATATATGTATATGTTTACTCACAATGTGTATTAAGTAACGATGACTAACAATAATATTAAACGACGACTGTTTTACCGCGAATTTGTATTTTTAGCCATCCAACACCTAGTACACTAGCTGTGAAACTTTGAAATGTAGAAATTGAGAAAGTCTGCACTTTCACGTTCGATATGTGGATTTAAATATTGCATGCACTGCAAGTTGTCGGTGTTTATAACTCGTTATAAACGCGTTATCTCCGCGAAAACCAGACGAATTCAAAATATGTTGTTGTCGCGAAAGCTTTGTGTTGACGTCCAATTAGAATCGATTTCAAATCACGTATGTATGTGAATGCACGATGCAAATGCATATATTCTTTGTTTTGCGCATCTTATATAACGGTGATCGGTTGTAACCACGTCGCGCGCCTCAAAGTCTTTGACTACGTCTAAATATAGGAAGTGGTCAATGTTCCATTCGAGGTAACTAACAAATTAACGGAAATTAAAATTGTTTTTTTTTTTTGCTTTTTAATTTTATGTTCTGGCCGTTGAAACTGGATTCCCGTTTTGTATCATCCCGTCCCCCTTGTACAAGTTGTAAAGTGTACACTACGAGCATTGTTGCATCGGCGGTCACGTTGCCGGCGCGCATGTCGAAAGCCAACGTATCGTGAAAAACTCACAATCTCACCTTGAACTCGCCGGCGCGCAAGAAGTAACCAAGCCGTGTGTCTCGGTTGCTTGTCTCACGCGAAGAGTGTTTGTTCTCAATCGTGCTCACAGTGCAAGCGCATCACACACGATTATTTCGAAGATATTTTCCGTGCGAAAAAGCTTACTTTACTCGCTACCTACGAGAATGGCTAACGACGTCTTGACGCACTCGCGAACTCGCGACCAACATCGTCGCGTCGCGTTTGTATTTTAAAATAAATACGCGCGATACAACACGTTGCTAGAGACGCCCCACTCCGAGCACAAACTCACACGCGACCTGCTTGTAGGTATTTCTACATGCATCGGAAGAACCTTATTCCGGTATTGTGTGTGGTGGTGTGGAAAACAAGCGCGCACGATTCGTACATTAATAATTTCCCATTTGGAAATGCGATATAATTCACCGATTTCCAAACGTAACATGTTCGTTATCAGCAGTGGCATGTATCGTAAATAATGTAAATCACTATTTGCATACGATGACAATACAATACGGTGAATTCAATGTAAGACTGCGAAATTTAAACAAAAAGTTCATCGGACGATATTTGCCGCTCCAATTGTGAGTGATGCGTGTGATGCGCACGTAATAGTTTTTATTTTTAATTTTCGCTTTATTGTATTATTTTTACCTTTAATCTGATTATCAATATTGACGACGATGAGACCGCTTCCTATCTGATTGACCTATAAACTTTCAATTATGCTGTGCTTGTACCTCTAGTACCAAACTATTGATTTAATTTTGTGATAGTTTTTATTCACGCTGCAAACCCAAAACTTTGCATGTAGATAAACACGAGTCGTTTATAATTGTAGTTGTTATCGTGAAATATGTAAATTCATGATTTCAAAATGGTGAAATTCGAATAATATGTTGTCAATTATCAATAAGCGTTATGTTGAATGAGTACATGTAATAAAGCGCCTTTTCTTATTTAAAATAACAATAAAAACTTCAATTTACGTCCTTTACTCTATAATTTTATATTTGTGTCTTTAGGTTAATGGAAAATTAAAGCTTACAACTTAATTTCTTTGTAAATCATTGGACACTTTCTTTTCCTTGTAGAAAATTAAATATTTAGTGTAGTTATATCAACATCTTTGCTCTCTAGACATAATTTGCATGATTATCTAACCGTATTACGAATGTAAATGTTTAACTCTTCAAAACACCAAAAAACTTCTACTTCATTAATTTGAAGTAAAATTATATTAAAAAAGTGATGTTTTTGTATTGTTTGCGTTTAAAGAATAAAATTATACAATTTATGACGTGAATTAATAAATTAAACTTTGAATTTTACACAAAAATATTTAATGATGTAATTTGTGTTTAAACAACGAAAAACGTTGGAGTTTATAGAAAAACCACAAAATAAACATGTCAATATCAAGAATCACTTAAATCGTGCGATAGTAGCATACCATATCATTATTTACACTGTAAATAGTTTTACATACACTCAACGTTTATATAATAACAATCGTAAAACAGCTTACCTAAATATTGCTTCGAGGATCACCATGATGTTGAGGTAATCAATATGCTGATCAAAACAATATAAAACTCGTGACGCACATACTCTTACTAAGCCGAAAAATCACCGACTGACCAACAATATCAAATAGAAGTAATTTTAAAAGAGTGCATTCCAACATTGTGCACACTCGACTTTGCCTAGCACACTACGCGATAAGAAACTCGATAAGATTGTGATCAAATCGACCTCGAGTTGTTTGATGTGTTTTCGATATCAACAGGCAAGTTTACTATTGATAAAAGCAATGAAATATTAATAAGACGTTGGTACGTTGAAAGTACAACCTACAATCTATTTCAAAACATTATGTTCATGTTCATGGCGATGAATCAATATAAAAATAAAAAGTCGATATTGAAATTATGATGTGTTTTGTGTTGCCTACGTTTGTGGACGGTTTTGTGATGAATTCAAAATTACGTGGGTGGTTGCCAACCGCCAAACGCTTTTTCGAGCTCTTTGGCAACAGCGAAACAGAGTTTGTCCTGTCTAGGTCCTGCGACAACCTGAATTCCAATTGGCATGCCGTTTTGTCAACACCGAGCGCAACATGCGTGCTCGGTATGCCCAAATTGTTAAATATACTTTGGTACTGTACGCCACTCAGCTTAAAAATAAATTGGTTGTGTTGATATGCGTTTGTAGGGAATGTTGGATAGAGAAACACTCCGTTGGTACCCAAATGTGTCTAAAAATTAAATATCATTCAAAAACATTCTATTATAAGTATTTAACTTACTTTGAATTCAATTTTTAGTTCTTCCAACTCTTTTAAGTAAAGTTTTCTTTTATAAGGAAACACAAAACCTCGCACACAGCGCTAAAATGAAAATATTAATCCATTAAATGAATATTTTGAACATCCAAACGGATATTTTAATAATTCAAACAATAACCAATCATTTTGCTAAAATTAAACTTGTTATGATTTTAAATACAAAAGGTGACCATACAAACTTTGTCGGATATTGGGTTGCCTAGTATGTTAGGTAAATCATTCAAATACAACAACACCGCCGCAGTAATTTCCATCGTGTTGCTCATACTAAATTTAAATTGGTCCACATTTGCACCGCAGACGTGCTGCAAATGTGTGACGCATTTATTTATAGCCTGTTTAATTTCTGAATCCACAGCAACGTGCGCAATGCTTGCGCCTGCGTTGAACATGTGGAAAATGTTCAATGATTTTAAATCAACCTGCAATTTAAATATATAATCAAATTTGTAAGAATAAAAAACAAACACAAACATTACCTGATCATCCAATCCTAATTCAAATGAATGATCTGTTAAGACCTTGAAAACCAAGGGTAAGTCTTCTGCGTAACGCACCATTGGTCCAACAGTAAAATTAAATTTACCCATGTCGCTCTGCGCATTAGGGAAATGACCTTCAGAATCCACTAAATCTAAAAAACAAAATCAATTTCATTTAATTGCAATTGGCGCAGCATTACCGCACGTGTTTCATTTTATTGATAGTTAATTAAAGAAAACAACAATTTTTTTGTTGAGTTTTCTTACTTGCGGTGCACTTATGCGCAAAAACTCCATTCAACAGCGCAGGTAAACGTAATGAACCTGCAACATCAGATCCTATTCCTATTATAGAAGCACCCGCTCCAAGTAATGCACCCTCTCCTCCAGAAGAACCCCCAGGACTATATTTTATATGATATGGGTTGTTTGTTCGACCAGTAATACGATTATTACTCTCCCAGTATAAACAAAATTCCGGGGTGTTGGAAACAAGAAGAATAATTCCTCCAGCGCGCCGGATGCGTGCAACAGCAGCGCCATCTTGTGCAGCACGAAATCCTTCACGTTGTAATGATCCACAGGCTTGGCTCATTCCTATATTCATTAAATAATTGTTTAATTACATTTGTAGTTGTGTTGTACATTTACTGATCGAGAAATGCACTTAAGTCAAATATTTGTTTACGTGTTTTACTGAAATACCTTTCACTCCACATGATTCTTTGATTGTTATAGGGACACCCAGTAATGGTTGTGTTTTCTCTAGTTGTACTGGATCTATAATAGTTTTATTTAAATATTCGTCCACAGCTTTGGCGTCCTGTAATGCATCTTCAAATCTATCCTCGACTACAGCGTTTAATATTGGATTTACTTCTTTAATGCGCTCGATATATGCGGTTACAACTGTTTCGCTTTTCATCTGTGAAAACAAAATTAAAAATTAATAAAAAATTAAGAAATTAAAATATATTTTTTGTTGAACGTTTTTAGTTTTATGACTCGTTTCGCGCATTATTCCGACTATATTTCAACCTTCAATTAACTCTTTTTGCGCATATCATGTTTTTTTTAAAGTAAAGTAGTTTTAGTTTAAATATTAGATATACCTCACGCTTCCTGATTTTGTCCGCTAATGTAGTCGCGCTCAATAGAAGAATGTGGTTTTTGATCGGTGTAATTTTCGGCGTTTTCTCCACGAAACGAGCCAAAAATCGGAATAACCAGCCATGAAATAATGCGCATCAAGAATAGAACCAGCCTCAGTAAGATCTCCATGTTCAAGTTGAAAACCTTTCTTCTAATGCACTCTCTGCATTGACCTTATTAATCCTTAAGTTTCTCTTTGATTTTCACTGCAATAATGACGCGCCACAATACAATAAATGCAGTTTGCATCTAATTACCGATCGCAATTTGATTAAAAAGTCATTCGACGCCGAAGACACGCACCGTATGTATTGCAAAAAATATAAAAATTAGCATTTTGTACTCCCGCCGTGAATAACAAACTAACAAGACATTTACATGTTTACTTTTCACTTGCTTCGAGTGATTTGATTTGCGCGATAAGCACCGAGCAACTATTGACGTGCCAATACGAATTGTTTATAAACTTGGAGATTCGTCCGTTCATCCCTACCTACAGTTCACTCCCGTTTGTTGGACAACATTTGTTTGATTTATATTTTGTGTAAAATCATTATAATCATTATAATGCGCACGTTGTGTCTATAATTTACTCAAATAAATGACTTTAGTTTTTTTAGATCATTGATTTTTTTTCAATTCATTAAAAATCAGTTTTATTGCTTTCTAGAGCGCTTGTATCTAGTTAGGTCAGGAGTGACACAAGTTTATCAAGTTTTGTATAAAGTTATAGATAAAAGAATCAAGTAAATTTATAAATAAACGAAATAAAAACAAAAAATGTCTGTAATTTTTCTTTATTATGGGTTTGGTTATGTTTACTCAGGACACGCCCATCCTCCAAAACTTTTCTCCAGGGCTTCCGCAACAGCAAGACTCAATCGATCTTGTTTGGGTCCGGCAACCACCTGTACACAAACATATTGCGTGCACAATATAATAACCAAGTGATTTGCATAAATAGATAATTACCTGAATACCAACTGGTAATCCATCTTTATTCAAACCAATAGGTACCTGAGTACTTGGGCATCCAAGAATATTAAAAATCATCGCGTATGTAATGCTTGATATCCTCGTAAAGATCTGGTAGTGCTGGATTGCAGGCGTTGAAAATGTTGGATATAATAATACAGAGTTGTCGCTCAATTTGTTCTGTAAATTAATATCAATGATAAATGAATAACCTTGTTCTTGTTATACTTGTTGTTATATGTTACCCAAACAATTTTCTGCAGTTCTGCCATTTTCAGCTTGTAGTATGGTAAATGTCTTCGTGGTAGAAACGCATTGTAACGGATGACTAATTCCGCGAGTAGTAGTTGAATAGACAAATCACTCATACCGCACAGACTCTTTATGATTTCCATATACAAGTTTCGATTTTTCTGCAACAATAATTAAATTTCGTAATGTTTTTCTTCAAGAAGCAATTTGCACCAAGGCTACATACTCGTATCTGATTAAAATCATTAAATATCAAATAAAATGAGTGAAAACATAAACTAACACAATATTTAGTTTTATTATCACATAAAACTTAGAAAGGCGAATTACCTTTGGATTATTGGGATCTTGCATAAAGTTAGGCCTTTCGTTAAGTTCTAAATATAGACTTGTTCCTATTTCGACAGAGTTTTCCATGCCTTTAAACGTGACAACTTCCGATTTCATATTGAAATTTTTCCGCAAAGTTTTTACAGATTTCGAAATTGCTTCGATGATTTCCTGGGACACTGGTACGATTCCAAGCATATTGTAATACTCTTCGGTGTAAAGTACTTTTACTTGACTAAGATCAACCTGTAAATGTTAACATTTAAATATATATTTATGAAGCATCGTAAAATAAATAAACCGCAAACCTTTTTATCCAACTCAAGACATTTGCCTTCATCGGCGCTCATTACTTTCAGCATCGGTTTTAGATCGCTTGCATAACGGCACATTGGGCCTATTGCAATATAACTACAGAAAGCAGAGTCAGTTGAATTTGGAAAATGCATCGTGTGTGGTATTATTCCTATAATAATATTAATTTTATTTTTCGACAATAATATTGATTTTTATTTACTTGGTGTTGTTTTATGACCAAAAATGCCTGAAAAAGAACATGGCACACGAATTGATCCAGCATAATCACTTCCTACTCCTGCTACTGAAGCACCAGAACCAATAATGGCGGCCTAAATACTTTATAAATAAATTTAACAGTTTAAAACACTTTAAAAACGTTCAATACTTCACCGCCTGATGATCCAGCTACACTATAGTGTGTATTATATGGATTTTTAGTGCGCCCATTCAATAAATTTTCAGTTTCCAGTGCAGCACAATATTCAGGACAATTTGTTACAGCTAAAACAATAAATCCTGCCTTTTTCAACCGTTGTACACTAGCGCCATCTGCTGCACACTTTGATTCTTTTCGTTTCAATGATCCAACGGAGTAACTCATATCTAGACAAGATTATTATCATTATTAATGATTTCAATAAAATCCAAAAGTGAATCATTATAGATTTCAGACCTTTGACACCGCAACTTTCTTTGATGGTTATAGGTACACCTAAAAATGGCTTGTTTTTGACTAAAATGGCTTCGGAAATTTTAGTTTTTGCTATAAAATCATCCGCGGCTTTTGCATCCATAAGAGCCGCTTTAAATCTTTCATCAGTCACAGCATTTACAATAGGATTCACTTGTTTTATTCTCGTGATGTATGTAGAAACAACATAATGCGATGACAACTGTAATAAATTACATAATTATAATTTATTTTAAAGTTGACTTTACTTAAGTTGTTTACTTACTTTTTTCTGTCGTATTTTACTAGCTAACTCGGTTGCACTTAAAACTAAAACACGATTATCGATTGGTGGTAGTTTTTTCTGCCATCTGCAACGTTGTAGCCAAAACACTGGCTGTAAAATTTTATCAAGGAGAATAGCAAGCAGTCCGAAGATTCTAAATATCAAATCCATGTTTATGTGTTAATGTGAACTTGAAACTTTAAACTAATTGTATCAATCGATTGTAGAATTATTTAATTACACTCTGCTTATCGCACCAAAGATTAATTAGATTTTCGACAATAAGGAGATAAATTTGATTGAAATTTACGAGTACATTATCGTAAAGTGCACATCAAATTGATTTGTTGGATATTATTCGATCAATTGCGTAGTTTCGGTGGACATTAAGTTGTTTACTGGTTGTTAGTTTTTTGTTAGTCTACAAACATAACTATAAAACACTCCATGTGTTCGTGTTCCTAAATTTTAGTTTAATTATTATACAAAAAAGTTGACACTTAATTGATATCATGGGCTTTATTTAAGCGCATTGTAAAAAATTAGTTTATCAACTGTAATAGATCACAGTCCATTCACAGTCCAACAATAACAAAAACACTACATATTCATTACATTTTCATGAAAATAAAGTTTTGGGCGCCAAAATATATTTATTAACTTTTAAGATATTTTATAACGATGGTGTCCATCCCCCAATACCTTTTTTCTAAAGCCTCAGCCACTGCTAGACACAATCGATCTTGTTTAGGGCCTGCAATTACCTGTAAAAGAATGTAAGTCAAGTAAAAATAGTAATTTTCTCAGATTAGACGTATTCTCACTTGAATTCCAATTGGTAACCCCTTTTTATCAAAACCAACAGGCACTAAAGTGCTTGGACATCCTAAAATGTTGAAAATCATTGAATAAGTGATTCCAGATGACTTTGTTAACACTTGATAGTGCTGGAAAGCTGTCGACGGAAATGCTGGATACAGTAACACTGCATTATCACCTAATTTATTCTGTAAACATAAATAATTTGTGTCATTAAAGATAAAATCATTTAAGCATTGACATATTGCGTAATTACCCAAACATCTTTCTGCAATGTCTTCATTTTCATCTTGTAATACGGCAATTGCGATTTTGGAATAAATGCATTGTATCGAATTATAAATTCAGCAAGTAACAAGTAAATAGATAAATTACTAGTGCCCATGATACTCTTTACAATTTCAATATACAAATTTAAATCTTTCTTTGGATTGTTGGGATCTTTCATAAAGTTTGGTCGATCCTTCATTTCAAGAAACAAAGTTGTGCCAATTTCAGGTGACAATTCCATACATTGAAATCTCACTAATTCTGATTTCATACGAAAATCTTTACGTAATATTTTTACAGTTTTGTAAATACTTCTCATGATATCTAAAGATACTGATGTTATGCCAAACATATTATAATAATCCTCCGTGAAAAGTACTTTGATTTGTGAAAGATCAACTGGTTTATTCAAGTCAAGGCACTTTCCTTCTTCATCACAAATGATTTCCAATATTGGTTTGAGGTCTCCTGCGTAGCGACACATTGGACCAATTGCAAAATAATCATAAGAAACTGGATCAGTTGAGTCTGGAAAATGCATTGTTCTAGGGACAATATCTAAAATAAAACGCAATGAATTAAGAGTTATATACGGTGTGTTTGTTTCATAGATGTGGTTTATACTTGGCGTTGTTTTATGACCAAAAATTCCAGTAAATGAACATGGTAGACGAATGGACCCAGCATAGTCGCTTCCAATTCCAACAACAGACGCGCCTGAACTTATTAAAGCCGCCTGCAACATTCGTTAAGCAATTGTCTTCAATTAAGCTACTTAGTCTATCCAAACACATAAAGTGAGTAAAGTTAACACAACACATTAATTCTCCTTTACCTCACCACCAGAAGATCCACCAACGGAATAATGTGTATTATACGGATTGTTTGTGGCACCTGTAAGAAGATTATTACTTTCCAATCCAGAACAATATTCAGGACAATTGGAAACCACCAATGGAATAAATCCAGCTTTTCTTAAGCGTTCAACACTTGCGCCATCTGCATCGCTTTTGATTCCTCTGCGTGCCAAAGTACCAACAGCATGACTCAATCCTGATAATGTTAAATTTTTAAATAAACATAACGTAATCATTATATAAATTATAATTATATTAGTAACCTTTAACGCCGCAGCTTTCCTTAACACTAATGGGCACTCCAAGAAAAGGTTTGTGTCTTGCTAATTCATCCTCCGCCATTTTGGTGTGAGTGATAAAATCATCGGCTGCTTTAGCATCCACCAGAGCTGCATCGTATCGATCGTCAGTGACGGCATTAATTAACGGATTCACTTGCTTGATGCGCCCGATGTAAGTTGCGACGACGTAAAGCGACGTTAACTATAATTGCATTAATTGAATCGATGTTGAAATTCTTACAAGTAAATTACAAGCAAACTTACTTTTCTTTTGCGAATCCTACTAGCTAACTCAGTCGCACTCAATAATAACACTTGATTATCAATTGGCGGCACATGTTTAGGCGATCGCCATCGTCTCAGCCAAAACACTGGTCGCAAAAGTTTATCGATAAGGAGCACCAGGAGATTGACAAGGCGAAATATGTAATTCATGTTTGTGCCGACAAGGTTTCGCCTACACTAATCACAACTGCATTGCAATAACGCCAAACATCTCTAAACAAATTTCTCTTATCATCAACGTTTAATATAAAAATAGCGCTGGTAAAATAAAATAACCAACTTTTGAGTATACATCCTGCTAACCTCTAACATTAAGTATAATTCATATCGCGTTAATGGTTTTAATCGTGAGTCTTATTAAAATTGAAAGATCCTACTAAATTACTTGGATTATTTGCATTAGTTTTCTGCAGTCAGTGAGATTATGGAGACTTCCAACCTCCGAAAATCGATTGCAATTCTTTGGCCACTGCGAAACACAGTCGATCTTGATTTACATTAGCTACAACCTGCAACAAAACACAAATTTTCATTTTTAACAAATTTCTTGAATTTTTATTTAAAAATGCTTTCACTTACTTGAACAGCAATTGGTAGGCCGCTACTATCGAATCCCACTGGTACTGTCGTAGTTGGAAAACCAAGAATGTTAATAATAAAGGAATATGCCATGCCAGCATACATAAACATAAATTCGCACTCCCTCAATGCGGTGGCAGCAAAAACAGGATAAATAAAAACGCCCGTATCCTTCAATTCGGCGCTCATCTCATTTCTGAGTTCGTTGAGTATCGTCGTGTACTTTTCAATCTTTTCTGGACTTGTTGTTTTCTTCGAAGCTGCGTCGACAATCTCATGAATCATAATGTACGCCGAATATTGCGAACAGCCAAACAAATTTAAAAATAACTGCGAAAGCACGCCGTACTCCCGCTGAAATGAAATAAAACCAAACTCCAGTTTACTGTAAACATCACGCAAATCATAAAACTCTTACATCTTTGGTTTTCATTGGCGAGTCGAATTTAATCTGAGCCGCTGTCACCGTGCATATTTCAGTGGCGTAGCCTAAATTGGGAAATTTTCTTTCCACAATCGTCGCTTTACAATTATCTCGCAGTAATTCGGCGCAGTCTCTGACGGATCGCTTAATTTCAGGCTGCACTTTCATCAGTCCAAAGTTCATTCCGCAATCGGTCATGTAATATATTCTCAGCTTGGCTAGGTCGACCTATTGACGAATCGTAACCCAGACAATAACAGATTATATTGATTGATACGATATCAATGCTTACAGGCTCGTCCAAACGCAGCTCGTCCACTCGGTCCGAAACGACTTTCATCAAAGGGGAATGTCCTCAGCATAACGCGCCATTGGTCCCACTACAGTATACTTAGCAAACAACGCATCATTCAAAGGAGGAATATGCCCTTTTGTAGAAATAAAACCTAAGATACACACAAAAAATGAAAAAAATAAGTAAAAATAAACAAAGTGGATATTTTTATTTTTAACTCACCGTGCGTTGGTTTGTGTCCAAAGACGCCATTAAAAGCACTCGGGTAACGTATGGAACCGGCTAGATCAGAGCCCAATCCAATCAGGGACGCACCAGCACCTAAAAGCGCACCCTCGCCTCCTGAAGAACCTCCAACGCTGCGCAAACTGTTGTAGGGATTGCGCGTCACCCCGTACAGCTTGCTGTAGGTTTCGATCGTCAAACAGAATTCGGGTGTCGTCGAGACTAATAAAATTATCGCGCCGGCACGTCGCAGCCGGCTCGTCGCCTCGCCGTCTTCGTCCGCTTTTACATCCTTATACAATTTGCAGCACATCGTCGCGCTGAGACCTTTGACTTGCAAATTCTCTTTGATTGTCACCGGTATCCCAAGTAGCGGTTTCGTCCTTTTGAGCGCCTCCAAATCGACGTTCTCCTGCGCCAACATTGCGTCGACTTCTTGCGCTTCTTTGAGTGCATCGGTGAAACGATCTTCGGCGACTGCATTGATGATCGGGTTGACCAAATTTATACGATTCACATACGCAGACACAAGCGCATAACTTGTAATCTTAAAAAAACAATAATTTTAAACAAATAATGACTTAAAACACGAAAATGCGATTATTTTTTTATACGTTGGCACGTGGTAGATTTATAAACGTATGTTATACAATGGTTTGTATTGTTTTGCGCGCGTAACTGACCGACAGGTGCACAGCGCGATGATCGTGTGTGTACTTACTTCTTTGTTGCGTATCTTTTCTGCGAGTGCGGTGGCGCTGAGCGTCAGCAACTGTTCAGTAGCGGGTGGGACGCGTCTGGCGCGCTTGTAAAAACACAGACACAGCTTCACGTAGCGCAGGAAGGTGCACACACCGATAATGATACCGGTGTTTATGCGCAATACATAATCCATGTCTGTATGCAATGATTGTGACCCGAATACTAACCGACTTCAAGCCGGCGACGAAATGCGCTCCGAAACTATAGCGCGCGCCTCAAAACGTACCGCGTACACACAGATAAAACACGTGCTCGCAGCCGCCGATAGCGCGACGCGGCATGCACTCAACGCGCGCCGGGACAAGGTTATCGCTGTTGCGGTAGAGAGGAGACCAACACCATACACACACACACAACTCGCTTCGAATACTAGAAGCGGCGCTAGAAGCAAATTGTTTAATTAACTATTAATGCCATTTACAATCGGTGCTTTTCATAAACGACGCCACGCATTAGCTCAGCGACATTAGCGCACGCTATTCATATTTTTAAACTTGCGCAGCAGCGCGAAATTGCCCGCTGGCGCCGGTGTTGGTGTCGAATGGTGGGAGCCAACCGCCGAAAACACTTTCCAGTTCTTTTGCCACTGCCAAGCAGAGGCGGTCCTGGTTTCTTGCTGCAATCACCTGCAAATACACCTTGAACTTTGTACGACAACTAGAACACATTGTGTAATAATTAACACGCACATATATATTCAAATAATGGTATTGACGTATTGAATGCTTTTAGATGAGATTTAAAAGTTAATTGCCATTATGCGCGTCGAATAATTGGATTTTTAAGTACACTTTGAGCGAAAAGTTCAAAACACGTGTAAAAAATGTAAAAATAGACGTATGCAAATAGAAAACTGTTTGGTTTGTGAATTTACATACAAGTTTCAGTACACATGATAAATTACAACATAAATTTTCCTTTTTTACATGTAATTATCATTTTGTTTCAATTTTTTGCAATCATTTCTGTTTACCCAGCAAAATTTGTTTTTTTTTATATTAAAAATAAACGGATATCCGCATTGCGCATATTAAATAATAATCATTGCGTAAACAAATTGTTTCGACGTTATCAGACTTATTAGTTCGGACACATGGATGTAAATGTAATTATTTTAAAATATTCATACCTGAATACCCACGGGTAATCCGTTTTCGGTGAGTCCGACAGGTACGGTAGTCGCCGGAAGTCCCAATAAATTCGCCAGGCCCGGGTAGGTGCACGACGACAATGTGAAGCACGATGCGCCGTGTTTGAAAGCAGGCGTTGGAAATGTCGGGTATAAAAGAATGCCGTTATCTCCCAGTACTTGCTAATGATTAAAACAAAACTATCTTTAAACATTCGCTGTCTTATCCAAAAATTACTGACCAATCATATCGAACAATTCTTTAGCGTTTATCTAATGTTTTATCGTGTTTTATGAAGGAATTTTTACTTACATCAATTTTTTGTTCAAAATGCGTAACAAATTTCAGGATTGTATCTGTTTCACACGAATCTATCAATAGTTTCGGATGGTTTTTGCCAAGTAAATACAGAAGTAATCCCATTGAATAATCGGCTTTACCAAAAATTGATTTCATCCATTGATATCCTACTTTTACCTGTAATATACATCATCAGTGATTATATTATTGTCGTGGATTTGATTATACATTATCTGAAATGTAGTCATTTTGGTAGCTTAGGAATAAAGCGATAATGACAGGATCAAAACGCGCATCGTCGAATTTCACGTCACTAATGTGACATTTCCACTTGTTCCGAAAATGATCAACGGATTGTTTGATACGATGTTTTATAAGCGGATGTACTTTAAGTGTATTGGCGGGATTACCATTATCCTCCATAAAATGAACGTTTATATTATTTAAATTAACCTTAAATCAATTTTGACGTGGTAACATATTAGTATTTATGTTGTTGAGTGTATGATTGGTTGCGTACCTTCTCATCTAAACGTAGTAGAGGATTGTTTTTTGTCAATATTTTAGTTACAATTAGCAGATCTTCGGCATAACGACACAATGGTCCTATGGATAAACATTTTTTGAACAGAGGTTCTTCTGACCATGGTACATGCCCACTTATATCCACAACACCTATACATACATTAATTTTTGTTTTATTGCAAAATTAATTTTTTTTTAAATTTTGTTACCTGTGCTTGGTTTGTGTCCAAATATTCCACAAAATGCCGCAGGTATCCTCACAGATCCCATAATATCAGATCCCAAGCCACAGACTGAAGCAGCAGATGATATTAATGCACCCTTACAAAAAACACAAAATAAAACAATCTACCACTTAAATATTTAAATATCAATTTACTTACTTCACCACCAGATGACCCCCCACATGTTGTTCCAATATTGTAAGGATTATTAGTTTTCCCGGTCACCAAATTATTCGTTTCATTACTAATACATAACTCTGGTGTTGTAGTCACACACAATGGAATACCACCAGCTTCAATCACCATTCTAACACTTTCTCCATGTTTTTCAGCTATAAATCCACGACGATTCTTCGCACCTACCACCAAAGGCATACCCTGCATTGATAAAGATTCTTTGACGGTAATTGGTACCCCAAGTAATGGTTTCCGCTCAGATAATTCAGTTTCAGTTAATTCTGTTGTCTCTAAAAATTTGTCAACGTTTCTTGCTTCTTGTAAAGCATCTTCGTATCGATCGGCAACAATAGCGTTGAGGACTGGATTAACTTGTTTCTGGCGTTCAATAAAATTAGACACAACTTCAAATGAAGATATCTGTAGATTAAGTAGAAATTAATTTTGTTTATTGTTTTGTTTTTTATATTTTTACAAACCTTTTTATTACGAATGTAATAAGCTAGTTGTGTTGCACTCATTTCAAATATTTCATTCGTAGTAGATGTGATGCGATTCCTCCCCTTGCGTTCATTACAAAAACACGAAAATAGTTTTAAAAAACTGTAAAAGTTTAATAACACCTTGTTGTTGCGCTTATATCGCCTGAAATTTAGGCTTTCATACTCGCTGAAACTAAACGATCGAAAACAATTATAACGGAACACAGAATTACTTTGGATTTATTCAAACCTGGTCATGGTTCATAGATGAAACTCGAACTGGCATTGGCAGCGAATTTGTTTACCGCTGTTAGCTACGTGTAGCTTCCGCAGACACAAAAACCGGAATAAAAAATAATTATACAAAAGTTTAAACTGTAAAACAATTCACATGTTTTGTCCTTTTTAGTTGACTCGTATGTCGTCAGCATTGTTATTTCGTATTGCAAAATATCACATAGTTAACATAAACATCAGAATACATTAGAAATATTGATTGGAATATTCCTATTTTTAGTTTTTGTTAATAATATGGAAATATTCAAAGTCAGCAGATAAATATTTTGAATTTTTCTTTTTGTGAAGGTAGAAAGAGGGCAATTAAAATTAAAATAATAAAATTTGAGGTGTAAACATTGAGGTTTATGTAAGTATTAGTGATTTGACGTAGTTTTAGAAGTTTTACAAAAGTTTTTGCGTTTATTTAGACATAACAACTAAAAAGTCAAGGATATCCTAACCAAACATGCAATACACGGATCAGTTTCAAAATTAAAATATTTATTACCTATTCTATTGATAAACAAGTAAAAAATCAATTAAAATTAAATTAAAATTTTTAAAAATAAAAAAATTAGTACGGTGACATCCAACCCCCGAAAACAGTCTCAAGCTCTTTGGCAACACTCAAACACAGACGGTCTTGATTTTTCCCGGCCATCACCTAAAATAATCACCATTTAATTTTTGCATATGAAATATCGCAGTTATTAATGTCATTCTACCTGAATCCCAATAGGTAATCCATTCTCGATGAAACCCACTGGTATTGTAGTAGCAGGTAGCCCAGTGATATTAGCAAGTGACAAATATGACATGGAACTACTGGTGAACACGGACATGCCATGTCGGAATGCAGACGACGGAAACACGGGATAGAAAAACACTCCATTATCACCTAATTCTTTCTATAAAGTAATTAATATGCATCGATTTATCACACTTTATGCAATTTGAGTTGCATAGACTTACATTTATTTTATCCGCCAGGAAGTCAACGAAATGTTTCATTTTTTCCACGTCGTTAGGCATTATAAACTTGTCATTTTTTACACATAAGTAGAATAAACGTGCAGCTGAAATATCTGCTTTGCCAAATATTGTTTTTAACAATTGGAAGAGAATACTTAACTAAAACCAAACAAAATTAATATTTTTGTTATTAAAAAATCTAAAATCTTTATTATTACGTTTGGATTATATTGTTTATCATCAAAACTCAACATGAAAGTGAGATTTGCTTCGTTTGTATATTGCACTTCATCAAACTTGCAATCACTCATATCACAATCCCATGTTTTGCGGAAGTGGTCAACTGCATCACGAATACGTTGTTTGATTTTTTTGTGTACACCCATTGATCCAAAGCAGCTTCCGCCATCAACCATGTAATACATTTTTAAATTACTCAATTTCACCTGAAATAAACTAAATTAATTATAGAAAAATGTTTAAAATATTTGTATGACATACAGGATCATCCAGTTGCAACAAAGAATTATTTTCTGTTAATATTTTAGTCATGAGTAGGAGATCTTCTGCATATCTGCATAATGGTCCAATGGTTAACATTTTTTGGAAAATTACTTCTTCTGAATATGGAACGTGACCAACTAAATCAACAAGACCTAAAATAACAAGGTTAAAATTTTATTATTTACTTTATACTTGCATATAAGTAACCTGTAGATGGTTTATGACCAAAAATACCACAAAACGCTGCTGGTATTCTTATAGAACCTGCTAAATCTGACCCAATACCAATTACACTTCCGGCTGAAGAAATAATAGCGCCCTAAATAAAAAATTCAATAAAATATTTATTTTTTATTATTTAATTCATTTGTATTACTTCACCACCTGACGATCCCCCAGATGCATAATTAACATTATATGGATTGTTGGTTTTACCGGTGACTAAATTATTTGTTTCGGTGCTTAGACAAAATTCAGGCGTTGTTGTGACACACAATGGAATAGCTCCTGCATTTACTAATTTTTGTACAGCTGCGCCATTTTCTTCTGCTTTGATGCCAATACGCTCACGGGCACCAACCACAAGATTCAATCCTTTTACAGAACAACTTTCTTTGATGGTAACAGGTACGCCAAGTAAAGGTTTATCATTTGCTATTTCATCTTCAGTTTTTGTAGTTTCAGCAAGGAATTTATCCACTTCCTTTGCTTCAAATAATGCATCGTCATAGCGGTCAGCGACGATAGCATTGATAATAGGGTTCACTTGTTTCTGACGCTCGATAAACGCCGATACAACAATTGTGCTGGTGATCTATAAATAATTACAAGTATTTATTTACATTTATTACTAAATTAATAATTAAAAACTTTAAAAAAATGTTTTTACTTTTCTTTGACGAATTTCTCTTGCTAATTGTGTTGCGCTTTTCTTAAAAATATCATTTTCTGTTCTCGGGAGTTTTTTAGGTGTGGTATCACCATAGACAAATCCAGCGATTACATTATACACATAATAAAGAAAAACAAATATAGCAGCTATCAAACGATACTGCACACACACTAATCCCTCAGTGGCGCTAAAATATTATCAATCACACCAAATATACCAATGTATAATCAATAATTTTGATAAAATTTAAACTTACTTGCCCATTGCCTTGTGATGACGATTATATCGAGTGAGTATGTTATGACTGGCTATGTTATAATAATTTCACCGCAGCCGAATGCACAAAATGTAATGTGCAGAGAGTTGCACTTTGTTTGTCTTCCTTTCCTTCTCAACACGGAACAAACACAATTTCACTCTCTCGTATGCTCGGCGCGCACTCAAATGAATATTAGTGATAACTTTCTCGCGGAGCCGTGAGCGCAAAATGAAATAAATAAATTGTTGCTGGGGATCGATGCAATTATTATTGATTTTCGAGTGCTCAACCAGTTTTTTCGTCTGTGTTGATTTATAACATTCACTTACAAATAATTTAAATATAGATACGATAAAAACGAAAAATTAATCATTGCATCACAGATAAAATAAGATTAAAATTTTTTATCAGTATTAATAAAATAAACGGAATGTTGATAAGCAATTGATAAGCAATTATTTTTTATGCGGTGTAGAATATTCAGGTGGTGTCCAGCCTCCATAAGTAGTCTCCAAGTATCTTGCTAGTTTCATTGGTACCCTGTCATTTAATTGTTTTGCAACAACCTAAAAATCATCAATAATTTATTTTACTTTGAAAAAAATTAAATTTTAATTACTTGTATTCCTATGGGTAATCCATTAGAATTTTTCCCAATAGGTACCACACAAGAAGTCAGATCCAGCGCGTTGAATATGCCCATATAACAAGGATCCATTGTTTTCGCGTAGATTTGTCCGTGAACAGGCGCTACACTGGGAAATGTTGGATACAGTAACACACCATCATCCCCAAGCATTTCCTCAACTTCTTTTTTCATTTCTTTCAATAATATCTTATGTCTTTCAAATACCTCCTCACTACCCAGAATTTTGGAGAAGAAATACAACATTTCAAACAAAAGTATTGACAAAACAATTCGTGGACTACAAAACATTGTTCGAATCCATTCCACAAATAATGAAATGTTTTTGTATGACATCTCTTCATATGCACCTTCCATGCTTAAAAGATTTATGTAAGCAATGTCGAATTGATCGGCAAACGACTTCAATTGCACCTGGAACAAATTATTTACGTAACGGTGTAAGTTTGCAGCCGCATTCGAAAGTGCTGGAGTTGTGCAATATATAATTACAATGGTAACTATTTTATATTTCCCGGTACGAGTGGTGACGGATAGACACTTTCCTCACTCGGAGATGTTTCTATGTGAATAAAGTAGTGTTTGCGTTTAATTATTCACCAAGTGAACTTGCACATCATTGCGATATTATGACATTATCTACAGTGTTAAAAAAATAATAAATACAGTGTGACGAATGAATATTAATAAATTATAAATAAAATTACGTTTTCTGTGAAGAATCCATCATCTTCCAAGTGGGCCACAACCTTTTTCATTGCAGCGACTATTTCGGAGCTTACTTTTGTTGTTGGATAATTACTCCCACTACCAAACATGTAGAAAACACGTATTGTTTTTGCGTCAAACTAAAAATTATAAATTTTAATATAAATTTTTAAAATTTGTTTTTTTTTTATCTGATTACCTCTTCAAATAATTTAATTTCTTCGATTTTTTCAGGTGGTACAATACATTTTAATACAAGTGGTAAATCTACTGCGTATCTAGTGATAGGAGAAAGAGATAATGCATGATGTTGAATATAAGGACTATGTAATTCAATAGGCGTTAAATTTGAAGAAGTACGATGTCCATACACTCCACAGAAACTAGGTGGACCTCTTCCGGAACCAATCATATCAGATCCAATCCCTATTAATGATCCACATGCAGCAATGAGAGCCGCCTGAAATTTTTTTCCCATTTAAAATTAATTTAACGAATTTTTAGTAAAATTTAAATAGATACTTCGCCTCCGGAAGATCCCCCAGCTGATCTCCTCGTATCGTAAGGATTAAGTGTCCGTCCAGTAGCATAATTCATACACTCCCAATTCATGCAAAGTTCCGGCGTGTTTGTCACCAAATAAATAATCGCACCCGACGCTTTCAACATCTCCACAGCTTTCGCATCTTGCGTTGCAATTCTAGGTCTTATCTTACTTCCTACTCCCCAACTCATACCTTGCACTGCAATACACTCTTTCACTGACACTGGTACTCCCAGCAGAGGATACCTCTCCTCTAGTTCCTTCGTATTCAATCCACTGTTCCTCACAAAATCATCCGCATGCTGCGCTTCATTCATCGCAACTTTAAACCGCTCTGTCACTATGGCATTGAGTACCTTGTTGACTTCTTTCGCTCTGTCAATGTACATCGACACAACATAAACACTCTTCAGTTTTTGATTGCGAATTCTGTCGGCAATTACAATCGCCGGTTGTAAATAAACATCGTCGTAAACTGGGGGACATCTTTTAGGGCTTTGAAGTTGAAAGTACAACCACATAGGGATATGTAAGATCCGGTTCATATGGCCGGTAAACCATACGAGGAAATGTATTATAGCTCGCAGCATTTTGCTTATACTGAGGACGGTTTGAAATGAAAACTAATTCTAGTTATGCTGGACAGGGGTGTTTTATTTGCATTGACTACTCGTAACGCGAATGTATATAGGTAATATATATAATTATTTCGTTTGATGTGGAGGAAAGTATAGTGTTGTTATGGTTCCTTGACGCATATTGCACCTGGATTCTTTTACATTATAGGGAGTTGGTTTTTCTAGCACTGCAAATAATTATAGAAGCATATTCGGACGAAAAACAAAAGAGAATTAATTAGTACATGGTTTGACTGCTTAGGATACATTATTAATTAGTATTGGCATAAGATAGCTATAATTACTAGTACTACAGAAATTACAATATTTATTTGCTAAGAAAGTGCATGTAGAGTTTGAGGAGCAAAACTAAAGAAAATGAACACATCGCGACATCTGTTAGCAACTAGTAGAAAGCTTATAGCAGAGTGTACTGCGGGAAATATATAGTCAAGCAGCGTTTTGATCTATAAAAATGGTTTAAGGTAATAATTATACTTCACACTCTACTTGATTTTTTTTTTCTAAAACTAAATATTAATAAATAAAGACTTTGAATGTAATTTATTATGTTTATATTTATTCTTTTTGTAAAGGCTGTGTATCTAATCCTGGAATAAGGGTCAGGATGGCCGAGTGGTCTAAGGCGCTGCGTTCAGGTCGCAGTCCACTTCTGTGGGCGTGGGTTCGAATCCCACTTCTGACAAACCTTTTGTATCAATCCTGTAATCATTTACCTATTCAAAATTTTATCTCATCTTAAATCACCAAATAAAAAAATACATATATTTTGAATTATTTACATTTTTTGACTTATATAATAAGTAACTATAGGGATTATAATAATCTAAAAGGAGGTTATTCCCCCAAGTAAAGTCCCTGAATGACGAATGCCTCGACTAGGCGCCACTCGCACCAGGAGCGCAGAAAGTTGAAAGTAACAAGCGTTAGTCTGCTAGCAGCAGAAGGGATGAAAAGGGAGGTCGGCTGCCTTGAAGCAGTGAGCGCGCCAGGAGCACATTGTACGCCCGAACTGTCCGACATGAAGGATCGC
Source organism: Dalotia coriaria (assembly GCF_025399875.1). Lineage (NCBI taxonomy): Eukaryota > Metazoa > Arthropoda > Insecta > Coleoptera > Staphylinidae > Dalotia > Dalotia coriaria. Next base: position 10,091,783 of record NW_027045446.1, read on the forward strand.
ACAGGACGGAGGGAGCACTATAACATCAATATATAACGAGCGTATGAGACACGAGCGACGACGCCGCGCTCCTGGGAGGTCTAGAAGGCCGTCGGGATATGTAGGACGCGATGGATAGCTGACAAGGCAGCGAATGCGAATTATTCAAGCAGTAAAAACAGCAAAATGTCTACATTCGCTTATTTTAGGTTGAAAAATGTGCGCGGTTCAAGGATTTGTATACCGCCACCGCCCCCATTGTGACTGCTAGCTGAAAACAAAGAGAAGATGCAGGCGCCTGGATGCTGACCACCCATTGCGACGCCGGGACTTGTTGGATTTCGCCACGGATTATTACACATTGTTTTTTTGGCATATTTTTTACCGGACGAATCGCGCCATCGTGGTGCCAACCCCAAAGGAGCCCTTGACCCGGCTTGAAATCATATCCGCATCGCAATGTCCTAGGAAATGTGAAGCGGGCGGCGGCAACAACAAAATACTTTGCGGTATAAATAAAGTGATTCGAGTTGGGAGCACAGATGGTGCGTGCAGGGGGGATGGTCGGCATGCGAGTTCAACTCGACGTGATACATCACTAGCAACACCGCGTTTTGCTTTTCCTGAACTTCCGCTCTCGCTCCAGCTTCCTCCCCACTAGTCGTCCTCGGCCGCCAAAGACGACCCGACGCGATTACCTTGTGCACCCCCACCATCACCGGCTCGCCGTCTCCACCACCACCACTGCCGTCTCAGCACTCACGGAAAATTGAGTTCGTCGTATTTATTACCGCATCCCACTTTATATACAAAGACGAAGTGTTGCGCTGCAGGACGAGGAAGGATAACGTTGTTGAGCGCATGTAGCGATGAAGCGCTCGCGTTATCGCGTTGTCAGCCTCTCGCTCTCTCATCGTACTTCCGCACTTAACACTTTCTTCATTGTCTGCATCATCATTCATCGTTTAATTAATTCTCAAATATTTAGGTTGTTTTGATCAATTCCATTGTTTTAGTAAAAATTTAGTAAAAATCTCTTAATTATCACATAGATTTTTTTGTAATTAATGAATTCATAACAAAAACAATGTTTGTAAGGCTTGGGTGTTTATGTAACGAAAGAACAAAGCGTGCGTCCGGCAATATGTGTTTTCAACCTTATTAAGTCGAAGTAATTAAACGTAATATCTAAAGTAGAGCGTCACGTTTCGTGCGGGAAGCAAATAAACGTCAGGGATTGTGTTGTAGTAGTAGCGGAGAGTTTCAAGGGAGGGCTCAGTCGGCGGCGGCGAGAGTTAGGTCGACTTGCGAGAGTCCTGCAAGAGTGGGTGGCGGCTAGCCGCCCGCGCGTACCATCCCATTCTTCCCGCGATCTCATTTTCTCCGTATCTTCGCGCCGCCGACGTGCCACTGCTCGCGCACAAACTTGCCAACTTGAATAGAACCCACCCGCGCAAAAGAGAGACCCCTAGATGCAAACATGCCCAGCCGACAAATGAAAATATAAAACGGAGAAAATAACGGATGACATTCAGGAGTTCCTCTTTTCAACGAGAATGGAAATTATTCGAAACAGGCGATTCTGTTATAGCCTGTAGCACGCAAAAACTGGCTGACTGCTCATGCTTTGTGAGTTGCGCAAATGTTGAGCGAAAAGCCGGCCGTACGTTGGCTCGATCAGAGAGGGTGGAAATGCGCGTCGCACTCACACGTACACGCCGGGGGTGGAAAACGATTGCGAGATGAGGACGAGAAGAACGTGGTTATAAATCTGCCGGCAACATAAACAGCGCAACAGAAAGAGACTGCCACGCCGTGACGGCAAGTTTATGATATTTATTTGCTCGAGTTTCTTCTTATTATCGTCATCCCCTTCTTCTGCATTCTTGGCGCATTATACAACGAACGTGTCATGTGTTAGTATTATGTTAACACTACAAATATAAAATATTTGGATTTTTGCGTGGATAATTACTAAATACAAATAATTTTAACTTGTTTTAAGTTTTCTGCTTGTATGAGAAGCAAATAGTTTAAATTTGCAAGTGAAATGCACATACTCTCCATTTATCAGCCCATTGCCGACATTTGACGTTGAGTAATAATTCATTTAGAGTTTTAGGTTAACCCCGCTGCTTTATGATACTTAATATCCTTACTAATATTATAAATGCGAAAATCCTGATGTTTGTTACACTTTCACGCAAAAACTACTTAACCGATCATCATGAAAATTTGTACACATATTCTTAGTGGTCCCTGAAAGGTTATAGGCTACTTTTTATTTAATATAAAAAAATATTTTTTAAATAAAATAAAGAAATTGTTTAGTCAATAATACCGTTGCATCTGGTTATTTGACTACTTGAACGCCATCTAGCATTCCAGCAATGAAGCTCAAACCTAAGTACTATAGTACCATCACACTGTATTATCACACTGTATTACCGACAGCTACGTCAACATCAAATCCAATTGACTACACTATGGAGACTGTACACTATACTTCCATAGACTATACTTTCAGCCATTTTAAACTTCCCGCCATTCTACTTCATTGTTACTTCTTCTGTGACTACAGACGCATACGGAAGCAACTTCATTGATTTCTAATATTTATTTGATGGATTCAACGCAAGCGAAGCCGCGGGATAAAGCTAGTATTTAATATAAAACAAATCTCAATATGTGTACATCACCCCGCCCACACAAAGCTCGTTGTGCGGCGTGGAAAATTTAGTTTTCTACCTTTTAACCCGTGACGCGCACATGACGCTGTACGACGTGCCAAAGCAACGAGCACATTGCTCTCATCATCGTCCTACTAACTGGCGAACAAGGCGGCACGGACGACGAGAACAGAAGGAGCCAAAGAGGACGGACCAAGCACTTCCTCATAAAAAGCGCACAAACTTCTTCCCCGTCTGCGCAATAAAACCAAGAGCTGAGTATACTCGGAAGTTTCAGTAGCGACGACGATAATGCCTAAAAATCAAAGCAGAATTTAAGAAGTGTGTAAAAACTTCGCTTTATGAATATTCAACTTTTGATATAGTTGAAATTAAATAAGTTTCATGCGCACCCTTCGCAAATTAATTATTTATTTATCGACGCGCTGGAATAATCACTATGTGCACAGGTAATGGTAGATTACGGCAATATAACCAATAATATACCAATAAATTTGTTCGATATGAAATTATATTGTAAGCGATACGTCGATCGATATTTCATAAATCAATAAGTTAACTCGAGTTTCACATCGTGCTCGACGGTTAAGCGCACTTCGTGTGAGAGCCGAGTTCATACCGCAAACTGGAGACTCAATCGAAGTGCAAACGCGCAACACTTATCTCGATAAATCAACGATAATTTCACCTTGTCAAAGAGTGAATTATTTATATTGACAGACTCTTTACGTTTTGACCATCTTAAACGCGTGCAGCACGAGTGAATCAATACATACCTTTGCGCTAAATAATTAAATAAATAATTCATTTAGTTTTAATCATAAGTTTTGGGTTAAGATAAATCTTGACATTGTTTCGCAAGTATCAAGTTTCTGATGTTACCAACTCAAGGAAAGTTGCTGCGAAACTTGCAAATTATTATTGATAGGAAAGTTTTCCGCGTCGCGTTGGAGCGTCACAGAATACTTCTCATTGTTTTTACTTCCGGTGATTAAATGACACTACATCAATTCTTCGAAATGGAAGTGCTAACGTGATGAGATGAAGAGGATATGACGTAATGATTTGATTATGATTGAGAGTAAAGCAGAAAAATGACATCCGTCACCGGCCTTGTAATTATCTCAAACCTGGCGCGATATCACCTCATCGGCTTGTGTGCAGTTGGTGGACAAATGTGGTAGCGCTGCCGCCGCCGCCGCCAGGCGGATGAAGCCGAACCCGACCGAATGGCGGTATTGATTCAACCGAGTCAACAAATGAAGAAGTGTCAGAATGTGGTGGGGGTGCGAGAGCAGATATTTTCAGGAATGTTTCAGCGGCAACTGAGCGGCAACAGCGGCGGCAGCGTTTTCCCGGCGGGGTCGCGCGTGGAGTGAGGCGCTAGTCGGAGTTGAAGTTGAACCTCGCACACACACACACACACAGCCTCGTGCTACTTTAGCGCTCCTCCAACAAACAAGCCACCCTCACCCGGCCTTAGGGTGCGCAAGAGAAAGGGCACGCCGTGAGAGAATGATAGCGTTGAAGAGTTTGAGGGGAACTTGTGCGGTTCCTTGCATACTTTCGTGATCCGCAGGTTAAACTGCGATGGAACAAGAAGCGAGAAGGCGGCGCAGCGGCGGCGACTTGTGATTCTCGAGCAAGAGAGCTCGTGGGCCAGTGGCGAGCGCACGACGTTCCCCGCTTGCACACGTCGCACCCGTTGAACGTGCGAGGGAATAAAAATAAGAATAGTATCACCATCACACGAATATGTAGCATTCACGCGGAGAAAGGAAAAGGCTTGTTATGCGCCCGCAAAGTGCGGCAACGCCGCGCACACACGCACAAGAGACAAGGATCAGTGCCACCGTAAGTTATATGCACTCGCGCTTTATGTATGCATTTGCAAACGAGATGTTTATACACCGCGTCACACAACTCGAAAGCGCGACGGTTGCCTTATCGCCTCCTCTTTCATCTTTCATCGGGGCCATCGTCTTGTTCTTCTTTTCTGCGACCTGCGTGCATACACACAACTTCTTCATCATCACGCCGCGTTCGTATTCTTCTTCATCTGCTTCGTTCTGCGTTTTATTCGCTTGTTTGAGCGTGTCGCGCCGCTCGTACTGCCATCGCTTGTAAATTAGGCAAAGCTTATTTAATGATAAATTGGCATGCGCTCGCTCGGCAAGGCAATAAATGCGTTTCCCGGTTAGTTGGCTCGTCACATACGTGCCTGCATCGACCAGCAGGAAGAGTTTCCTCGATGAAATCAAGCCGAGGGAATTTGCATGGGCGCCAGGCCAAACTGTCGCAACGCGCGATCAACCGAAGGTATTAATACATGCCTCGAATAAATGTTCTTGTTAAATTTAGAGGGACTCAAGCATACAACTTGAATTTACAATAAACGCATGAAATCATCTCGTTTTGATAAAAATTACTTGATTAAACGTTATAATTACTTAATGTAAGCAAGTTGTCGCCTAGTTTCAACACTGTTTCCGTATAAATCTACAAAAAGATAAATTATAAGCAAAATATGCATAAAATATTAATTTCGACACTAATTGTCTGTCATGTTGCATTAAAACACACATAAATACTAATGTCGTTAAACATGCTGTAGAATTGACTCGTTGTTTTGATTTTCAATTTGACGCAGACACATTTTTCTTCGTATTTTATTTCGTATTTGCATTTGTGCCAGCACGTGAACGCAACGTGGAAAGTCAAAGCAAAATTGAAAATTATATTTTTCCAAATAAACGACGACGTCGCTCGCATGGCACGAGTTTTGTTTATGCGTCGAAATATTTTTAGGTGTGTAAAACGCTTCTTTGCGCTGCTCCGCACGGCGGTGGCGGTGGCAATCCAAGTGGCTCAATTTGTTTGTTATGATGTTCGATCGAGATTGACGCTCGCGCATTTTGCAAATTATGATTTGTATATACCGGTAGCAGCGTTATGTCTTGTACTACATCACAAGATCAAAATTTCAAAGAGGCGAGATTTCGTTATTACGTTCTACGTACTTGTTTGAGTGCGAGGGCATACCGCCTATAAAACATTCCGAAAAGTAAACCGCTATATTTAGATATTCTATTATTAAATTGACGTTTATAGATAGACACAAATACACCACAAAAGTTTGCCACATTTTCGAAAAATACGTTTATGCCGGAGAAGTAATGTGGAAATCTAAACAATCACATATTGGGTCTTTTTAAATCATATTAAAACAAACCGCAACACGCATAGCTTAAATAAAATTTATTTTTGTATCTTAAACTCTTGGTATAAAATTTTTCATATCGACAAGTTGCCAATCACAACACATTGCCCAATTTTGAACGCCTGGGCATATTTCTGATCGGGAGTCGATCGAAGCGCGTAATCTATAAATACGAATTAGTTAATTTTAACCTCATTACTTGCCCTGGAAGTTACTAGCACAACGCACGTGAATACGGTGACGTCTTTTGATTTTCACACATTATAACTACCTATATTAGCCCAATCCGCATTGCAATTTGCTACGCGTTTATAAGGTATGATTTTGTGGTTAAACACAGCAGTGTTGGATAAAGTTGTCCGAGGACGCTTCGAATTGAATCAAAATCTTGTTTGCCTTCAATTATGTACCAGGCGAACATCCCTAGCGGTGGTGAGCTGGTGTCGGGTTCACAGAATGCACTCACACATACGCTCCTCATAAACTATTTGCCCTATACGTCTGCTGGTCGGCTAATGAAATTATTGAAAGTTTACAGTAGCGCATTCGGCTACAAATTGTACGCTGACTGCTTGACCAAAATGGCCGAAATCTGATACGGAGCTAAATGAGCAAACTACATGATCCTCTCGGAAGTCCTATCGGCGACATGCTCCACAGTCGTCTTTGAAGAGTGTGAGCTTTGTTTGTATCTCCCTATAGATTAATTAAATTGATAACCGTTGATAGGATATATACGGCTAATACATACAATTCCCGAACGCTACGGATGTGTATACAAAGGACATGCCATCAAAGCTTTGCAACTTTGACACTTTGGGCATGTTTGGTGCATTGAATCCTCTCTCCACCATGTCCGAACTAATTCTGGAATTGTGCTAATAATTAATTCCTCGGTGAGTGTGCCCTGTGCAGCGCAAAGTGGTAATAATTTATTGCTTATCAACAAATCAATGTGTAAGTGTTGTAATTACGGAATTACGTACGTAATTAACATTGTAGCGTTTCGTTGTTTATTGTCGCGACATTACGTGTTGCGGTTGAACATCCAACACAATTAATATGATGAATAAGCTGGGTCTCAAAAACTTTATTTAAAGATATATTTGATGTCTATTTCAAATCCGAATACTTTCACCTGCTCGCGTTAATATAATCAAAAATCTCGCCCACGGAATTGTGTAATAGTAATAGTAACTCATGCAGACGAGAAAAGATTCAATCAAATATCAAGAGAAACAATGCTGACACAAATTCTTCGTCTAAATAATCAAATCGAGACTTTTAGTGTCGGTGAATAAGATATACTCCTTTAAAGATGGCGTTGGAGGAAACAAAAAGTTTCATGCCTTGAGGTATGCACTGTGTGCACCGATTGAAAAATTAAGCTGCTAAGGAGCACTGTGGTTGCTTCTGATTTATGTACCGACCTACAAGCAACATTTATGCGCCTTTTTTCTCTTCTGCCGTATTGGGAGCCCACATAACGCCGGCACATTTGAACTTCTTGTGAGAATGCGCCAAGAGGACTCCGAGCTGCATTCTCACTTTGTCCTCGTGCAAATGCACCACAAAATTCTACACAGTGGAGAATATCACTTCTTATTCCAGTCTGCACTTTATTTAATCAGGATGTTAAGACATTGTGGAATTTATTTTGATTTTCTTTAAAAAAGCGTTTAGAAAATAAAGTTTCGTAAAATTTTTCACGCAAATTGTTTTATAATTCTAGGCAATTATTTAAAGACATTTTAAACCACTTGTTGAAACGTTAAAGAATAAATAAAAAACGAAAAAATTCTCAAAATTGCATTTTACATATTTTATCCTTGTTAATATATAGTTTTGAATATAATAAATATTTAGTTTTAGTTCAGATAGATTCGGTTTGGTATAATTAATGCGGTACGTAACATTGTTGTAATTACTGACCAGCGGTGCCATAAACAATGTGGCAAGTGTCACGGACATTTCTCCCCCTATTTAAGCAGAGAGCGCGAATTGTACAGGAACTACGTATCGTCCCTAACAAAGGGCCAAGAGGCGACGCTTTTATAGCCTTTTGTCGCCCTTCTCCGGGTCGAATTCGTTGACCACTAGCTTGCTTACTTTAATAATACGAGTAATTCAATTTAATTGTTGAAATTAAAGTGTTTGGTTACGTTTTAGAAATATAAATACCATCATTGATTTATTCAGGAATTATTATCTTGAATTTAAACTTTATTTACTATGTAGACGAACAAAAAAAAAAGCATAATAGCAATACGGCAGCCAATCTGCCGACATTCAAAACGAGACTGAGAAATAAAATTACATTACCTACGCGACACAAGCACGCGATCGTACATATTTGATTATTTTAATGAGCGCCGCGCCATTCTCGCGCACACGTCTCCCAAGTAAGCAATAATTTTGCGCGGCGTTTTAAAATTCGCCAAACGCAGAACGAGCGAGAACGCCTTATCGACCGGCGGCGCGAGACCGAGTAAGTGCCCTAAGACTTGGTCAATGTATTTTCGACTTCGGCGACGACGACGACACTCGCACAAGAAGCAGTCGAGCTTAATCTTTTACAAAGACCACGCTGAACATGATAGTTGTTCTCATGCCCTACGCACATTCTTGCAGTGTTTCATCAGCGAGAAGTCTAGAAGCGTCTAGTGTCTAGACTCGAACAACTTTTTTTCATTCGAGATTTTTTTCTGTCTCATCATCGCTGCTTTACTAGTTGCGAGTTGCGTTTGCTCACAGTGTACTCATAGAGATGTGGCTGCATAAAAAGGGTTTAAATAAGGTCGTGACTAAAGTACGCATTTTAGGGCACTAGGAGGTTAAAATTGGGGAAAATATATTAGTTTAGGAGATACAGGGCGTTTTCCACATCAAGTTTTCAATAAAGTGGACTTAGAAAAAATTATCTAAGCATCGTTGTTTAACACTCGACAAAAACTCCCGTTTAGCCACTTGATACTTACTATACTCATACAATTAACTGGTTGCATTTAACTTGGACTTGTTTCTTGCTGTTGTGCGTTGCTCAAAGAACGTGCCATACGTGTAATGGGCATATTGAAGTGTCTTCAAGGTCGATCTTCTTGGCGGGTGGCCTTAGGTCATTCTCGAAACATGTAGATTATTGAAAACCAATGAAAAATGCTTAAAAAAATGAAAATCATTAAATCTCAAAGTAAAAATTATTACAAAAATTTCACGAACACGAACATATCTCAAACCTTTTCCTATGCATGTATAAACATTTTAATAAATCCCCAATAGTTTATGACACATTCAGTAGATTGTGTCTTAAACAAGTCCAGAGGAAGAAGACATTTGCTTACACATCAAAAGCAAGTGAAACCTACTAAACAAGTATTAGTTGCTGCTCGCTACAAGATAATTTGTTAAGGGAAACGCAAAAGAATGTGTTTTTACTCTGTGTGTGTTACGGGTGTCTATATAAGTGAAATCAACTTGTTTCACTTAATATATCGCATATCAACAAACGATTTGTACTCGATTCCGGGTGAATGGTAAACGTAGAATCACGTCAGATCAAATCGTGTTCCATAATATCTCCGACAATCTGCGTCGTAACAAATAAATCGCGTAAATCGAAAGTTTACACATGCCTCTAATTTATTTCGCACTCCCGATTGTGCTTTCATGCCTTCACAAATTAATTTAATTTGATAGAATGGATTCTCTACCTTTCACGATTAAAATTTCTCTGTAATATTAAAACGTATGCAAACCCTTTCTAATTTAGACATTGTCCAACAAAAAAAAAATAATTGCTCAAGTGCTAGATAAGTTATTAATCGTTTTTGTTTAATTTTCTATGCGACCTTGGTGATGGTTAAATATTAAAAAGTCTTCTATACAGTCAAACAAAGAAAATTAAATTGCGGCAGTCGATATAAATCTTTCGAAGTGGACGTATAAAATGGTACGTTGTGCGCCTTTGTACGCATTAAATATTAACCGGTAGAATAAACATCATGCATCGTTACCATGATACCAAAACATCAACACTTCTTGCTTATGAAATCGATCCTTGTATACATATACGATAACTGCTCAATCACCTCTGCACGATTTGTACCTTCCGTTTTCTTTCGTTCTTTCTAGCATTTACTTTCACACGATGTCATGCATGCAATGTTTTTTAAACAATTTTTCAATATAGGATTAGGTATCTGTACGATTTGCGAGCTTCCGTGTGCGGTACAATTGTAATTCGTCATTTTTAGGCATTTTAGGTGACCTTAGAACAAAGATTTCGTTTACGTAACTTTTGACTTTTCGGCGCGCACACACACAGCGTCAAGACAAAATGGAAAAAGTGTTTCCGCTGCTTTCATTCCCCGAATAAAATTCGTGCAACTATAATGTGGAAAACATGTGCCCTCCGACGTTTCAAAGGAAAGTATGCTGGGCACAGTTTGAAAGGTCGCGACTAGGAAACTACACTAAAAGCGTAAAAAAAACGAAAGAGTCAAGAGAAGCGAGACGCAAAAAGACGGAAAATAGGTACGTATGTATGCGGGTATCACGCGAATGTTATATACGATGAATACAAATATTATTTCCTGTGGAAAATCGATGCTAAGACGCCCCGCCAGGCAAACGAGTAAAACACACTCGAAAAGGAGCACACGCTGTGTGGCTGGCGGCAGGTAGGTATGTCGTCGCCTGCGAGTGTAAAAAAACGCACGTATTTTTAGCGCGTTTTGATATCGATGTAATAATTGCGGTAGCAACATTTTCGACCGTACCACCGCCACGAAAGGAGTTCGCTGCTCAGACAAAGGAAATCGAAACTATGTTATTAGCGCTCTTGCGCGCTAGACGCCGACCCCACACATGCATGCGTTTCTCGTGAAAGTTCAATAAAGTGCGACAAATGCACTCGCACACTCAAGCGCATACCAACACACATCGCGATCGACGATATTGCTTATAGTTACGAGTTTGTTTTCTCCAAAAACGATTTTATCGACTTTTCTCACGCTACATTCAAGCGAGCACACTTTGAATTAACAACTCGCCATTGCTGTCCTTTCCAAACATCAATTTTCTTTATGTTTATCTGATTAACAAGTAGAGAAAGGATTTGAAGAAGACAAATTAAATGCATTAGAAAATAAATTCAAACGCAAAAATTAAAAAAAAACATTTTTGCAGTGTTTCAAAGTGCGTATGTTGAAAATCTAAAAAGGGTGTCTAAATGTATTCCCAATGGTGTATTGTGTGCACAATATAAAGTGTATTAACGTATCGTGCGGCTAACCGAAATACTTTATTCAAATCATGTCCTGATTGCCAGATTAAGCCGCGGCTTTTACGCTTATTACATTTGCATAACGCGAAGAGCTTTTACTGGCCCGTCAGGCCGACGTGCGCCGACATGCATGTCCCATACGTGTGCGGATGTTAAAGCTGTCCGCAACAAAATCGAAAAGAAGCACAGATATTCCTCAAACAACACACCACCACGTCAAGCGCACCGCTTGTTTGCAAACATTCGCCCGAATTTAATTAATACGCATTTCGAATTGAACACATTTGCATGTCTGGATACTTTTTATGATTATACGATTGCACGCGAACGTTTTTCATCGCGTAAAAATATTGCTAGAAGACATTTTTCGGATAAAATTCACCAGTCTTCTAATAAACTTTATGAGCGCTGAAAGCAATTACACAAATTATCTGCCAGGATATTCGTGCGGTTCGCTCAATCTTTTGCTGTGCATTAACGTAATTACCAAGTATTAATGAAGCACTTTTAAACTTACATCCTCTCAAAACGATACTTGTAAGAAGAGGAAGAAAAACAAAAAAGGTTTTTGCCGATGATGTTGCTTAATACTTTAATAGAGAATAACAATCCAAGTATTAATGCGATAATGATGAATGGATAATTGAGATGTGATGGCACAACACGCTTTGCCGAAGTAGATGAATCCTTAAAAGTCGCTTAATATGCAAGCATGCGGGCCGCCACGCTAAAGGTGGGCAAGTGGGCAAGACGGGCGCACATCCGCGCGCTAATAAATTCAAGCCCAGCGGTGACAGAATGATTGATTAGCATTTTCAAATTACAGGGATGCTTCTGCACGTGCGTGTGTGTTGGTGTGTCGCATGCAGCCGGAGAAGGTGCGCGGTGAATCTATTTAAACTCACGCGTCGGAAAACAAAATTGTTGGCGTTCGCTTTTTACACCGTACAAATTTCACTGACAGCTTTGACACTCAAAAACAAATTGCTAAGATTTTCGTAGTAATTTTTATTGTTGGTCCATCCCTGTACGTGTGCTAGATTTGGTTGCGTATTGAAAAATATAAGCCGGTTTGGCATTAGCATTCCAAACATTTCAACTAACGTTCTATCATCGCTGCCGACCCGGGTTTGTTGTCCGTTTTCATTCTGTGTGTGTGGTGAAGGTGCGGAGGTTGGGCCCTTTGTGTGCACTATGCGTGCACGAGTTGTGTTCGTGGGTGTATGTGGAGCGTTCGGCAAGTGAGTGGATGGTAAATCGGGCGTGAAGAGCCGGATGACATTTAATCAATATGGGGTAGTCCAGAGAGCGTGTGGACACTCGGTCACACATCCCTTCCACTCCGCTCTCCTCCCGGGCGTTATCCTGGTCGCCATCTCACCGCATCTACAGTACCATCGCGCTGCTGACCATACGGCACACACACGCAACCAATTATCAGGACATGTTCGTATATAATAAATATATATTATGTACTGGAATAATAATGCGATACAATGTCCATAGATACAGTGCGTTTTAATTTTATCCACTGGTAGCTAATAAATGCTCAAATCAAAATCAAAATTTTATCCTGCGAGTTTTGACCTCATGGCGAACTCTATCAATAAATATTGTTACACATGACCAGTTATGAATATGGACACATCGCTTATCGCAAATATATTGGCAGCCAAATATTGCGTGCGAGCTAATTTATTATTTAGGACATCATGGAGTTAATTTAACCGCATGCGCGGCGTGAAAATGTAGGTATCTGTTTGCGAGTGTATCAGATTTAATTGCAGCTGCGCAGCAGGACCCCCGAAGAACAAAAGCAAGAAACAAGGAGATATACCTACAACTATAGAGCGTGTGCAGTTATACGAAGCAAATGCTCATGGAGTGTAGTAACATCGTCCATTGTGCGCATCCATAAGTTGCTTTGTCTTATACCAAGCGTACCCTGCCTGTGAATGTGTAGGGTGGTAGTGTGGAAGACCTTAGTACTGATGGCGGTGAGGCGCCCGTACTTACTGGTCGCCGCCACGCTTCAACCCTGCTAAGGGTGAGCTTCGTATGGATGTCCTACTTGTGTGTTTGCTACTCGTACGAGCTGTTTGTATGGGAGTTAGCAATACACAGTACCTACACACAATACCCACTCAATACATTCTATACCAAAATTAAAAACATCCTGTATATTCTTGGGTGAAGCCCTTTGCACGGTGTTTCGCTGTGTTAAATGCGTTTGTATGCGTTCACTCCGCATGACTGTGAGTTGGGTGCGAGGGGTGGGAGATGGTTTGCAGCTTTGCTCCGTTTAGCGCTGGAACGGTTGTTCGTCGGGTTCGGGTAGCGCAAACGGGGAGAGTTTACGATGTCGGGGTTAAGCTTAATGGAAGGAGTACATTACTGGAATAACTTTCGGTTATACACCAGCGTGCATGGCGCGGGCGCCGGAGCGCGTTAGCGGCAGACCCGCCAACTCTTGGGTTGCACTGCGCCGCGCAGTAAACCGCCCCCCGACTTGCTACCGCACGCCGCCAACTACACATTCACTTGTAAAACTATATTAAGATTTTAACTATTGATAAGTCAGTCTTGCTAGTGCTTTGCCTATTAGGGTTACAATCCGACGCCGTCGGCACACCTCATGTTTGCATTTCCTTGTTGGAATGACAAATTAGTTTATCTTCAGATTTTCAACCTTAAATCTACCAATAATATAAGATATCCATGAAAATAATTTAAATCCTACTTGGAGAGGAGAATGTGCAATCTGATGAACACCAGTAAGAGCAGATGCTTCAAGAAGTGAACCGCAACTCTTTAATTAAACCGGCGTTTTGTATTTTGTAATCAACTCTGGTCGCCTTTCGTCCGATCCAGTAAAAAAATGGCAAACTGGAGCATGGCAACAATGTGTGGTTCAGCACAATCCACATATATGTGTGTGTGTAAAATGCGAAAAGCAGCATCCACACAGCACGTTTATAAACCGCGGATGCGTTATGAAATAATAAATCGGCTAGGTTCAATAACCGCCGCACGGAATACACGTATCCTTGCCGCCGCGATACGAAAACAACACACAACAAACTGCATTCAGTGCGCAGTGCGCGCGCGGTGTCGGAATAATGCAGTTTGCACGTGCGCACGTGTATCGGTGCGGCGAGTATACATACACAAGCAAATAATATAAACACGACCAGTGCACAATGCAACCGGAGTGAGTGCAGCTAGCATAATATCGGGCCTGCAGCGTCTAGCAGAATTGCGAACGAACTAAACGACAGCACCGCAACCGAAAACAACGGCGTACAACAATGGAGCAACTCGCGGAGAGAGAGAAGAAAGTGGCGGAGAGGCGCAATAATTGCGGCGCTCGTTTTCAACCGTTTTGTATTTACATGCAACTGCCGCACACTGCCGTATACAGTTTATAATAAAGCGAAATCACGTTTAAGATTTAAATCACGTTTTTGCCACATGGTCACCATCTTGGAATTCGCATCATAAACAAAATGGTGGTGTGGTATTGTCGTCGGTTGACAGTTGTTGAAGCCGTTCATTGAATATACTTGAAAATGTTTACATAATTCACGTGTTGTGTGGCGCTGCAGTCGCTCGTTAACTGTGGTCCCAAAATATTATTAATTAACGCTCGATAACGACGTGCCAGCACACGATTTCGACGAGTATGGGTGCATTATGCACGCATTACTACAACCACCACACGTTGTGTTAGGTGTTTGGTATAAAACCGGATTTATAGATTGGTTGTTCACGTAGTTGCCTACGTTCAACGACTGCAATAGCAACTAAACTCTTTAACCTTACTTTTCAGTATATATTATTAAAAATTAAAATCGGTGTGACGTCCATGTTATGCAATGTAAGTTAATGAGCTGTTTTACTGTTAAACATTAAACTACATTCAGTGTACTCGTAAAATCATCGAATTCCGAATATTTAAATGACGTTGGTAAAGTGACAAACAAGAAACTATACATTTATTTTGAATGCAGCAGATTGTCACATGATAACGACATATTGTAGGAGTGATTGTATGCTTTGTGTAGGTGTCAAACAATAGCCCAGCCGAACACCGCGCGTTTTGTTCGTGATATTTATAATTTTAATAGTTTCTGCTTGAATGGCCGAACGCTAAATACAAAATTTTACGTTCGACGGGAGAGACGTTGCCAAAAATACGCGCTTTATTTTCGTTTTACAGAGGCTCCCACATCTAATATAAATATCAAACTTTCTTTACTCGCACACGCGGACCTTGCTCGGACGTGAAGGATGCGCGTTTACGTGCGCTCGTTACCCGCCGAGCAAATAAATAACACACAGAGAGAAAAAAAAAGCTGTCGGCGTCGCGAGCTTTTGTTGCCTAAACGACCGCCTCTTATGAAGAGTATATGTATGTTAATCAGGCGCGCAATATAATATGTGCTCCTACCTGGAGTCTCTCATCTCTTCGACTACGTGGAAACGCAGAGAAATGTTATGCACCTACGTATTTATCTTTGTTTTACTTATCTATCGCCCGCCGCGAACTGGTTCCGACCATAGAAATCATTGAACCCGCAACCATACGAGTTGTATATGTATATATTGTGACTTTTATCAAAGCGCTGCGCGGCGTGTTCGACGTGTGAAGCTTTTTTTTTCCTCGGCTCACAAACAATGAATACCAGATTTAGTGGTGGGAGGAGAATTCACACAGCCCTTCGCATGAATGTGAATATTAACTGGCTTAATTGGCACGATCTGATTACGCGACCTGCGGATGACATCACGAATCTATAATTTCCACGTTCGGCGCGCACAGCCCCGATGACGGCATGCCGGACACACAGATCACATTTGGTCTCCAACGTGTATGTCGGCGTTTGCTTCCGCATTACGAAATTATTACGTTCGACCGTAGGGGCTGCTATTTGCTCTATGTGCAGTGGGTTTGCGATGATCCATTTTGCAACAAATTTTCCATTCGGTTGCACAATATTGCAACACTGTGAGCATCCTGTCGGGTACATGATACGGCCATTGTCTGTCGTAATAAACAAAAGCGCACAGCAAATGAAAATATCTCCATTACGCATAATAATACCATTGGCGGTACGTAATTAACACCCTCTTAGAATAATCGGCGAGTAAACGTCGTTGTTGACGGATGTGTATATTGCTTGGTTATTGTGCGTTATATCAATTAATTGGCAAACCGACCGAAAGCACGCTTGCGCGAATAAATTAACAGTTCGTTTGAAATAACGCGCGCCCATTTTGCATGCGAATTGCTTGATTTTACAGTAATTACCCTCGATTGAAATTCAATCGGTTATATATTTTAATCAGATTATCACCGACACATAGATTTTAAATTTACTTAATAAATTAAGTACATAGTTTATCATGTAACAAATAAAATGAAAATTTTAATCGAAAGTAAAGATCCAAAGGGAAACTTTTGAGTACGAGGCTCCACCTCGTGGCTAAAACCCGTAATTAAAGTATTTTAGTCACGCTCGTGTTTAAAATTCAATTTTTTTGCCTCAAAACTGTGAAAAACTGGCGTTTTAAATGTGGAAGTTGAAAAAGTGAATTATTATCAGTTCTCATTTCTAATCTGTACATGAAAAAATAAAGTAATTGGTAAATTTACTATTTTCTAAATTTTATGCGGACGTAGAAGCGTATCTTAAAAGCCAGTGATTTTATAAATTAGCTGTAAGTATGTCGCAGATAATTGGCAATGTATAGACTTAAAAACTAATTGATAGTTGCCCTTTATTCGCCGTTCTGCTTGCGCTTGGAAAATTAACTAGACTCTTTCTATTTGCTTTGTGTGTTGAACCAAGCTGTTGAAAGCAACACGTCCTCGTGATCTGCTCATGAACCCACCGAGCGTTTAATTTCCAACGCAGCTATTATACACATTACTTCTTGAATTGACCTAATTCGATAAATATTATTGCTCAAAAGTAAAAGAAACACGGTGTCTACGCGAATAGTTTTTAATGTCGTCGCGAATAAAAGCATGAGTGCAAACGAGCGCGAACGTATTGGTCGTCGAGAGTTTGCAATAGGCTGAGAGTATCAGCCAAGTTCATGTATGGTCATGCGGATTATACTTGCAGATCTATGCACTTTCAACATCTCTCACCTCACGGTTGCCTCTCGTGTTAGAATGTGTCGGATTAGCGGCGATACCAGAATGAAAACTGTGCGCAAAGCCAAAGAGTTGGTTACATAGTTCAAGCGAGCGCATCGACAATCCACTATCGTCTTTCTATGCTCTCTATTCGTAGTTTTGTTTTCCAGTATAACACTGAATGTTTCAATTTCATCTTTGTCATTTTTTTAAATTTATATTTTTGAAATCTTTTATGTATCTACAAGTGAAGCAGGTTGAATACCTGAGGATTCAAGCATCTTTATCCCTTGTTACGCTTTCAGCACGGGTGCAAAGAAGCAAGCAAGCTTAATGTATGGAAGTGTGTGCTCGACTCGCCCGGCATATCCTCCGGAGGTCCTCCGTAGCGCTTTATGCAGCGTGCCATACGCGTTTGCTAACAGGGACGTACTCGGATCATTACCGGGACCAAGGCGAATATTTGCGCATTGCAACACAACTTTTCAAAGTCTTCCCCCGCGCAACACCCCGCGGATCAGTGCATTTTTTATACCGAAAACTAGCGCAATGTTTTTGCTGTCGTTGCGCGGAGCAAACTGTGGTGAGCGTACTTCCGGAATAGAAAATGTGCACTCCAAGGTTTCGTACTCGCAGAAGCAATAAATCCACAATGGAGCCTGAGGAATAAATGTGGGACACGTCTGCGTAAATTTTTAATTACACCGGCAACTTCAGATATAGGTAGTAGGTCGAAGGACGAAGATGGAAGAACAAGCGGCGGGTGAAGTTGAATGTGGGCCGCGCGGACGGGATGCAAAAAAGGAAGCGCGCAAGTTTGTTTGGAATGCCATCGGGTTACACACTATTATCAATCCCACGTCTGCGGGGTCCAATCTCCGAACCGATCTTGTATCCACGAGTTTGGAGAGCAGTGGAGGGCGGCAGAGCGACGGCGGTATCGATCAGGGACGAAGTTGGGAGTTTGTGCCGCTGCCACCGCTTGCCTGCCGCCTCCGCAAGCGCCAAGTGTGCGGGGGTGAGTTTTGGGATGTCCCGGAGGGCTGGCGTGACCTGCAACCCGAACCCGCCCTCGCGCTCCTACTCACCGGCTAATTAAAGGTCACGTGGCGCTACGACGTCGTAGTCTCGTACGGCTGCACACCGAAAAACTATTTCCAACTGTTTCGGGCGTTTTGGGTGCCTGGTGGTGGTCGTGGAGACGTCGGTGGCAGCGACGACGATATTTACGCTTGTTGTTTTTTTCCTCTTGTATTAACACCACGTCGGACGCGCGCTGATACGTATGTTAAGCTTTGTGTAGACAACCGGAAGTTGTGTACATTTAATATCTTACCACTAGATGGCGCTAAACGTTCAAAATCAGTACAAAACAATAAAAATTAATTTTAAACACGAAATTATCACGTATTTTCAACTTCCCGATGCAATTACGATCAAAATTTCATCTCCGGCGATAGAGAGCTTTCTCTATTCGCCAACAGGTTGCGCCTTTATGCGTTATTAATCTACATCTACAAGAACGGAGCGATTAATGCTGGCATCGACCCTTCGGCTCATATATTTCCACTACGAGTCGGTATGGTACTTACTACAGATCGTATTTGGGCTTTGTTGCGTGCCCCGTGCGTGCATTGTCCGGGGGCGAATGAATGAACGCAATGAACGAACGGATGAATGAATGAGAAAGCGCGAAAAGGAGTTAACATGTTGATGAGTGGCGGATATCCCTCGGTTGTTTGCGGGACCCATACATAGTCATCTGTGCGTGTCTGTGTGTGCGTGGGGTGGGAACCCCTAAATCATCTGCTCGTCACCCGCCAGGCAGCTGGCGACGCCGGCGTTCCGGTGACGCATGCGACGCCAAATATTTTCTCTTGTTGCGACAACCGCGCTCGGGCTTCATTAAAGAAAACACATTGTGATTTCATCATTTCACCAAGCGCAAACGATGAATAATTACTTGATTAAAATACTCATCATGTTGATTAATGTCGTGTAAAGCAATGAAAGATTAAGACATTTTTAACTTAACTGTTTTGAATTTTTTCCTCTATGGTTTAAGAAGGCTTTCTAGGGACGCAAAAGAGTTGTTTTATATTTACATGAATTGTGTCGTCGTCGTCGTCGTTGTTGGTCGGGTCGGTCGTCTGTCTAGGCAATGGCTGCATTCCATCGTTTTGGGATCATGGCCATGTGACACATGCACTCCAACTCTCGGCGATTTTCTCCTCCTCGTTCAAGACCGTCGTGCGCTCGCTGAGCGTACACATGTATGACAACACACAACAATCACTTAATAAACGGTGCACCCAAAACGCCCACGCGCTTGAGGATATTATAAAAGACCAGAGCAGACCGTGACTTTTGTGGACGTGGAGGACATCTTCCGATCTTTGAACCAATTCGTCACCACTTCCTTTGAAACATTTAATAATTTTCAATTTAATTTGCTTGTGTTGAGATTCCATAAGATTGCGACACAAAGCTTAAGAAAAGAATTCATAATTCGATATAAAAATAATATATTAAGTAAAAAGTGGCTAAACGAGGGCAGTACAGATGAGATTTGTCAATCAATCAATGCTTACGCTATTGTTTTTACTTCTACTCTATTTCCACGTTGCGATTTTTGTATTTCAACTTTTTATTTTAAACCATAAAAATTTGCTCACATACAATACAAACTGTAAGGTTATAAATGCCTTGCCGCGCGCGGGCCCATGTGACGCTTCGGTTTATATCGTGCCCCTTCGATACAAGCAGCAGCAGTGCCTGTTTTGACATGTTTGACAGACTTCGCATGGCATTTCATACCATCTTGTGCTGTTCCGTAGGCAAATATTGCAAGTACATCGTGAATATTGTATAAAGTACCACGTTTTGGGTCTAAATACCATGGATAAACTTGTGTTTTATAGGTGGAAGTAGAAGAAACGTACTAAGAAACTTTCTCGAAAAATTCCACTACGGCGCCAGTTTGGGCAGCATTCTTCCATATATGTACATCATCACATGGTCCATCCATGACGGAACGGTAAAAGTATAATCACCATACAATCCACAATAACTATATATCTATAACGAAATAACGAAAACATCGCATATATTTTTTATGTATTTATATATCAAGAGTCTGCATCGTGCTGTCCTCTACACGGACCTTCAAGCAATCCCATATTAATTCGTTTGTTGATGGCACTTAGTCTACACTTAGCTCTATGTATTGAATAACAATAATCCAAAGGTGCATCGAAGCAAATTATTATTGCATATTGAACATCCAAACGTCTGTGTCACACACGCCGAAGGGTCGCACATGTTATCAGCGTACAATGTCATGGTCGCAGGTTCTCGAGCATGCACAACCACTCCTCGAGCATAATTATCACTAACAAATGTGCATTATCAGCTTATGATAGCATTCGGAGTTAATATGCATTCGCAATGGCAATGCAATGTTCAGCGCTGCCTATTTGGTTATGGATGCTGGATGCATTTGAACATGACGGAACCTGTTTCGCATCCTCGCCGACCTCGACTGTGTAATATATCTTACATGGATCGGGACTGTGCGGCTGTTGTTCGCGCTGGGATGCACTATGCACTGTGAAGCAATTGAACGCATGCATAATGCATTCGAATGATTGCTTTCTATAAACTATCGCTTGATAGATGGCGCTACAAAAGTTGCGCATGAATATAACCTATAATTAAATGAATATATTGAGTCATCGAAGGGAAAATATGGACATATGGTCACGCACGCCAGCCGGTCGACAGCCCAAATTGTATTCATCGTGTATCACCACATGACAATAATTCGAAGCCAGCACACACGAAAAAATCAATAATCTAGCCGCAAATTCGATAAATATTTATACGCGGATGTAATTTATTGACGCGCAGTACGATTATCTATGATTATTGCCACTTTGGCGGCAATGGCACACACCGCGCATGTCTATACAAAACAGACGGAGGTAGTCAGTGTTAATAGCGTAATTAATGTGCGCTCGCCGCGCTGTCCGATGATATTTATGCCTAGATTAATAACTGTAAATCAAAACACTGCCGAATGAAATATTAATCAATAATGTGGATCTTTTTCTTTATTTTCGAAAATATTTTATTCTTTGGCGTTAAAGGTTATGATCGATTGATGATTTTAATTAAAGCATTGCCAGTTTGCGTCGTCGTTTTAATCGTGCGTGTGTGGGCAGAGAGCGCAATCCTCAAAGTTTTGCGTGCGATTGTAGTATAGCGTATTGCGTGGGGAGTGGAAAAGCATCGAATCCGGAGGGTTATACACGGCGTCACGTATGAGCGGTGGTGGTGGCGGCGGCGGCAAACCCGATGACGTCAGGGCACGAGCGTGGAATTCTCGAAAAGCGCTCCGCGCCGCCGCCGATATATATCTCTTTCTCCAGCGCGGCGTGCGTCTCGTTGCCACAATAACTCTATAAGGTCGTCGCAGGACGATGCGCTTCCAAAAAGCAAAATATACGCCGAACGAGAGTCAAGAGTGGCGAATGCGTGTGGGAAGACGCGCGGCGCGCAAATTGCGCGACACACGGAAAAATCCCATCTAGCGAATTTCCCAGTTGTGCAATATCCGCACGCCACGCGGCCGCACGTTGCAAATTGACACACACCTACACAAGCGCCATTGCCGCCGCCAAGTCGTCGCCGGTATCAACAATAAGACGCACATGATCTTTATAATATCAAACCAAAAAAGAAAAAAATTCAATTTTTTTTAATTTAAAATAACAAAATTACATCATAGGCAGTTGATAACTGTTAAAACTATTGTTTGTCTATTAGCGAATATAACAATATGTCCTCCACATTGTCAACGTCACTCGGAGAAAAAAGGGTTGCGTTCAGTAGAGTCAGTCGTGGGTAATTTACATTTTAATAAAAGCGACACGTGGATACCGCGTCAGCCCTCAATATTTGTACACGGCGTGTATGTGAAATTAGGGTGAAAACAGTTTCGAGGGCGCAAAACTTTCCGAGCGTACGCCGACGAAGGACAAACGCTGCGACCGTGAAAAAACCAACGCACGCACAAAAATATCCTGCGTTACGCAGAACGAGGCCAACGAGGCATAGGTACAGAAGTCGGGCGGGCAAAAACATACGACTTTTTTTCATCCGTCTCGACTGTTTTATTTGTAATCGAAAATGTAAACGTAAACGCAATCCCATTCCATAGCGAGAAGCAAAAATTAAAACGCGTGTGAGACAAAAATCACTACAAGTTTTCTGCAATAAAAACAAAACCAATCAGCAGTGCGCATCGTATCATGCTGTATATAAGTGAGTATTGAGTGCGGAACAAAAGCCGTCTGGCTTCTCGTAATCAACTCAGAAATTGGGGGATTCACTTAGCGCAAGACAAGGCTAGGCTGACGACAGCGAGGGTTGCAACCGGCGACGTACAGCGGCGTTAAAGGGAAACTTGTCGCTATTGTCTCGGTATACACGGCATCCCTGTCTGCTGACCCGTTCTTCCAGCCCTAAACTACACCCGAATCGCCCCCACACGTGTTCGTACATTTCCTATCGATTATTTCGTGTTTGCTTTATACTTTTATTATTATTTTACACACATAATGCGATACGAGTTAACAAGCGCGCCCGAAAACTGCTCTACTGGGAGGATCACACACCAACCCTTTCTATATTACCAACCACATTCTTCCTACAGAGTGTTTGTGTAATCCTAAAACGAAATTAATCTTCTAGTTGTAATTTTGGTACACTATGTAAAGTTTAGCCGAAGACGCTCGAAGTTTAAATAAGTTTCGAGTAACTATCTCAGACACAGCCGCCGCCTCCGCACGGGGATGATATAATTAGCTTACCAATCTGTCTGGTCGCGCCCTTACACCCCCAATGTCTTTAACGAAAATTCGTTCTTCTAATTTTAAGCGCTGCGTATTATTAGACGTGTTATTTATTGCTTTATTACCGTCGCCATCTATTTAGGCTGCGTCACACTATTGGGTATTTTCGTAGCTGCCCCACCGAAAATATGAACAAGAGGGAGCGCCGGCAAACACTATTTATTATCACTAAACAGCCGATTTCCAAAATAGACTCGGAAAGAAAGCAGCGGGGATTTATTTTAACATCACTTGATGATGTGATGTTTCAACTCACAAGCGATGAACACAAAATCAGTGGCGGATTATGCTTCAGTGGGGCCCTAGGCGCAAATCAAGTTTGGGGCCCCTAAATCCGAAAATTTTCAAAAACGGTTATTAGCCCAGTAAAATTAATAGTTTTAGCGTACGGGCGCCGCAAAGTCTACATAATCATTCGTTTGTGCCAAAAACTCATTTCCACACCAGTAGGCCTAATCCACACGCACTATTCCAAAATTTAATGGATTATCTTCCGATTCGCTCTTCGCGATGGAGCAGGTGTTGTGCGTTAATTGTTTTCAGGACCGATCGAAATATCACAGGTAAAATTTTCTGTCATACTATCCGCGATGGGATTATCGTTTTCAATGCTATCTTGGTTCTCGAGTTCATCGTACGTGTGCTCAAAAACGGTAATCGTATTTAAATACAAATTACAAATTTACTTTTCTTGCCATCTCTTGGGCAAAGATTTCAATAATTTTGTCGTACTCTAGTTTTTTAAAAATATCATTTTCTATAAACATTAATGCGAAGTCATTTAAGTGCTCTTGTGAAAGACTATTGGGCAGATAGTTTTTGACTCGTTTTAAAACTGAAAATGTCCTTTCTCCACTTGCATTAGAAACGGGCAAGGTCAAAAAAATTTGCAGTATTGTGTGTATATTTGGAAAAGTTGATTTTAGACCATTACTTAATGTTGCATACATTTCATGTGGATCTCTAATATTTTCTTCTTGTATGTATTTTAGAAAATGAGTTAACTCATCAGTGAAATATTCTGGCTCAATATCTTTTTCATACTTAGACAATAAACGCTCTACACAATTATTAGTCTCAACACGGCTTAATTTTAAATCAAAGAAAATTTTAAAATCGTTAAGAACATTGATATAGACATCGCCCCTTCGAGTAATTTCTGATGTTAATACATCACATACAATATAAAAATAGGTTGACAATAAAAAAATTTCTTGACAAAAATGCTGTATCATTTTTGTTCGTTTCATCATATGGATTATTGCGTTTTCTTTGTCTCATCTCTTTATAAGAATGATGAGCTGTTAGGGCTTTAGCCTCCTCTTCAACAGTTTCGAAATTATTTCTGACCTCTGTTATAAATTCGTTTAATGATTTTAATAAACTAACACTATTAAGAATATTTGTCTTTGGTTCCTGTAAGTATTTGCTGGTAATTTCGATTCTCTGTAGGAGTTTGTTCCAGAAAATTGTTAACAGTGCCGTCTCAAATTGATCGAACTCTTTTGAACTCTGTTTTTTTTTAATCCAACTACCACCCCAAAAATCTAGATAAAAATTGTAGGAGGATAAACGTTGGTACAACGTGTTCCGCAGATGTAAAAAATGATACCTACAAAGACGAAATAATTAATATTCCAAAAAAGAGAGTTACCCGCTATTTTACAACCTCAATGGAATATTCCTCAACTCATCTCCTCCACAGATGTTCGAAATTTAAAAAAATTGGCAATATACTACTCGCATTATAGCTACAACTTTCTAATGCAATATTCAAGAAAAGGTGACAAAAATTCGTGGCAGAAAACATCCAAATTTTATTTTAAACAGTTTGTCATAAAGAAATAAAATCGGAGATAAAAAGTTTTAAGTCAGCTATATATCCGTGACGGTTGCTTTGCGGACACGTGTGAAATGCCGTTTTAGGCGCCAAGCGAAAACCGATACGCTATTCATAAAGGCTGAGGTCAAAACCAACTGATGAAGTATTTGTGGAATTACTATGTCTATATGGGACATATAAGTGCCAGGGGCCCCTCAGGCAGCCGGGGCCCCCCAGGCAGCCGGGGCCCTAGGCGCGCGCCTAGTGCGCCTAGGCCGTAATCCGCCACTGCACAAAATGCAAACAAAGACAAAAGGAATCAAATTAAAATCACTACTTGGCTAGACGGCGTTTCCACGGTGTTTGACTTGCAAATCATTTTGTTGCATTTGTAATTCGTAACCTTGTGTTGCGAGAGAGTTTTTATTTACGCAGCGCAATGCAACAATGTGTTACCGAATTACGCCTTGCCAGCGATCCAGAAAATTATGCAGATATTCAAATCAGATGCGTAATGCGAGAATCGATTCGATATTAATCGATTTGCGGCGTGCGGATACGTGCGTTTAATATATTTACATAATTACATCAACAGCATATCAGCGGCGACATATTAAAGCTCAATGTCAATAACACAGTGGCATAAAATCGACGGCGTAAATTTAATCATATTTACTCTTATTAATTCCATTTATTGATTGATTACCATCAAGAAATCAACTCAATTATTTCAATCGTTTATAATTATCTACATATGCAACAAATATTTGCTTTTTTATTTTCTACGAGAGAATAAAATCTATAGAGTCCAGGCGTTCTCCTTCAATCCTCGACTGAAGCTTTTAGACGTCTGCTGTTTTTCTGGAATGTTTTTTCCTGCACCTAAACCCAACACTTCCAAACTGGAATCATCCCAGCGTCTCGTGGCCTTTATTACCATTTCATTTTATATCAGCGAATAAAACGGATTTAATGAAGTTAATAAACGTGTATCTCTCATACGTCTGGAAAGCGTTACAATTATTCATAAAACTTTGGGTACTTTATTCGTAGTTATTGATAATGCGAATCCAGTGATGATGTTTGATGTATCTGTTGAAATGCCAAAATAAAGCGTTCGATTGCATGGTGTGCGCCCGACGCAGCGCCATAAAGAGCGCATTCAACCCCCTTGCAACCAGCGAAACGCGCAATGGTGTAATGTGTAATGCAAAACCAGCAGAACAGCAAACCTAGCGCATATAATGCGCACTCGCATAGATTTTGTTTGTAGTCGTACTTATTTCGTGCGGCAGAGAGTTGCATTTATAGCATATACACACTGCATTTCCTTGTGGGCACGAATGAACTAGGGCTAGACCTAGTGCTAGAGAGCTGGGAGCATATAAAACGCATTGATTTTAGTTTTACTATTCGCCGAAGGGTTCGTATTGAGTTTATGTGTGCTCGGGCGCAATGTGTGCACTGTACGCTATGTATACAGTAGCCAAGCTGTGTACGAAATGCATCATCATCGAACCAAACCCACACCAGACTCATACCCTCCATCAGTGCGCCGTTTTCGGTTATTAGGAATATGCAGCGCGCATTGTGCTTCTCCATTGTGCATCAACGGTAACGTATGGAGAGCTCGATGCCGCAATCTATTGCCAATGTATCTATCAACACTATTATACAAAGCGTAACAGAATATTTCATTATCCAAATATATGAAAATCAAAAATATGAATAAATTTCATCTTTAAAAATATTTCTGAGAAATAAATTTAATTTTTGCAAATTTTGCGTTTTAAACACTTTGTATAAATAATTGGTTGTGTATTCCATGCGGACAGTAATCGATACGCGTTCACAGATCAATAAAGTTAGAGATAAAAAAGAAACTGGCACGGGACCCCTAATCGAACACACAATGTGACCGAATCCGTACTGGAATTGAGTATTGAGTTGCGAGTGTCCTTCCATATACATCAAGGGTGAATATGATTACCTCACGCTTAAATAAATACGAAAGAAAGTGAAAACACGATTAGTAATTGTGACTTTTATCATTTATGATCCGTTAAAACTTCAGGTAAAATTCACAAGCCCGAAACCTGTCTGCCAATTTCACAATACACGCAAAAAACTTCATCTTAACTTTTTTTTGTTAACCATACTCGACCTTCAAGCAAAAATCATGTATCTGGATGAATTTATATTTAATTTGTGACACTTTGTACCTCGGTGCTCAAGTTACTAATACTGTTATTGTTTTATACTCAAGATGGAGATTTTCAAGGCTGACATAACTCAACAAACACGCATATTTACATATCGCGACGTAATCCTTCACAAAAGAAGGCGCTGTGGTGACACAACGCTGTACGATTCATTAGCCGCTCATCAATGCGTAATCGGTAATTTCCTGAAGTTACAGACTCTCATTAATACAATTAGCCACCGAACGATGCACGCCTTCGGTTCGGTTTCATTGCGTTCAATTGGATCAAAAAAACAAAACATACAAGACAATTGCCTAGAGTGTGTGACATCATCTGAGTCATTGTCAATTGTCATTGATAGCGAGCGCTGAGCAGCATTTATTAATCAATTAACGTGCTCATCATTGTCATCGTCAATGGCACGGGAAGCCACCCAGAAATGTTTCGAAACATACGTATTGTAAATATTTCCACTTTTTTTCTGTGTGTCTTGGCACGCATTGTTTCTGAACGGATGTTGGGGACGGTTATTGAGACCCAAAGCGAGCCACTGCGTTGCATTTTTTTTTACTTTGACGTATTTAGCATAAGTGAGTATTGTGAACACGCCGTGAGCAGTAAGCCGATCTGACGGTGTTCATTGGTGGTATAATTTCCTTCCGGTGTGGCTCGGTTACGTTACAAACCTGACGCGTTGTTTTCAGTGCTTAAACATCGATTTTTATCAGAATTATCGAAGAAATTTTTTTAATTTTTGCATTTTTTGTCTCGGTATATGAAACATTTTTTAAAGCTACGATTGTATGTGTAGTTGTTGAGTACGCAACGCGCGTGAGAACCCTAAAGCTTCGACACCACCACCACCACCCGACCGATGTTATTGAATCAGTCGTGGGAATTAAGCTATAAGCGACGCGCTGAAGAGCCATCCATGCACGTACGCTAACCAAACCTATACACACATCCCTACATGATGCCATGTTGGAATATGATGTACTGCGTTCAACTAGACCAAATCGAAATCGGTCTTCAAACGTTGGGCCGCGCGTTGTTTTGTTTTTTTATATATCAACGCGTGTAATTTGAGGGAGGGCCCCTTCGACACAGGTTCACAGCATTAAATGTGTGGGAACAACCGAATAGATTAAGCTTTTCTTTTATTTCATGCAAATATTTTTGATTTTGCTAATTAAAACAGTGATAAATAAATAATTAAGAGTTTGCTAATGACAACGTCACAGAACTAACTGATTAACTAATTTAATAGCTGCTTATGCTCGCTATAAAAGTTTTACGGTTGCTAATGAATCGTTAAAAAATTAGCCCGTGCGCATTAACGCAATCATAACTTTCTTAAGAGAGAGATTAACTACCGGTGGCGATAAGATAAATAATCGTAGTAATAAAAACCCTCGGGATCAATTTAACGTCGAGTGCTTTCAATAATAAAAAAATTGTAAATGTTAGACCACCAAACATGCATCACACGCATCAAAATGGCTGAATTTCTATTTTTAACCTACAATTTCTATGCTTTTGTTTATTATGATTGTATATTTAGCAGGTATGTTAACAATTAGTGTCGCTATAAGTTGGTATGCGTAATATTAGTCTGCTTAGAAGCTCTGCAGGAAATTAATTTGAGAATTCCGTTTCTTCGCCGGCGTATCAAAGCAATTACCATTCCACGCTGTTTCGTTCTTTCAAAATCAAACACAGAGTAGATGTAAATATGTGGCAATGTGTTGGAAACATTCCGCACGGGAGTCGTCCCAATATCTGCGCCTTATTAATTATTACGACCGCATATAAACTTGTATTGGTTTATTAACGGCGTTAAATATTTCTACATCAAAAGAAATCAAACAGACATCTTGCTAGCGTTGTAACGATGCGACCGAACCAGTTAGCACACACAGCGATTATTTAATTATGACCAGTTTATATTATATAAATAATATTTCGATTGATAATAAGAAAAATTAGAGCTCGGGTGACAGTAGAAAAATGTAGCGCTCTATTTTTATTAATTGGCATGTGAACGAAACGTCTAAATTTCGACAATCACGTGTAGAGCTATACCAAATTAATTGATACTAATTTATCGATGTGATTTGTATGCAAACGGCGCGGCGTACGAAAAATTTAATTAGACGCCGGCAACAGGCGGTGATAAAACTAGAAAATGAAGCCATTCGGATGAGATTGTGATCTTGCAACACAGAAAAGACTCACGACGCGATTAATACAATGGTAGTTGTCAAATTATTACACGCATTAAACAATTAATTAACACGTTGCTTTATTTGTTTAATTTAATCGCTTTCCGGTAATAATACGCGCTTACAAGTTATTATAATAATCGCTGAACACGCCATTATGTTAGTTATATTTTTCATCCGCTAGATGGCGATACTAATACTCTTTTAGTATATGTTATTTTGTTGATAAATGCAAATATATCACGCACGACCGCAAAAAACGTGTCACTTTCACTCGTCCGGCGTGTTTATTGTTCGCCAGGCTGTTCAAATTTGTTAAAATATGTCTTCACACTATATGCGCCTAAGGAAGCCACGCTTTGCATATTCTTTGTCGCTCAGTTCGCATTCATTATATTATTATATTACGTCGCATGGAGTGAAATCGATTGAGGCACGTATTTAAATATAGTGAGTGAATGCGTTTGTAAAATTTACCGAATTAATGTGTCCGCATCGCACCGCAGAGCCCTCGTCGTGTAATTATCGCTGCAAGTCGTAACAAAGCAACTGTAGCTGAATCAATGAATGATTTATTCGCATTGTTTGCACAGTGTTACGTGTGCACCTTTTTATTATATCCGGGTAGAAATTTACAAGGAAACTGCGTCAGTGTCATTGAGGTTTCTTGTTGTTTGCGCATTTTTTTACAATAAATTCTAACACGGATTAACAGCTAAAATAACAACTAATTTTGTATTTATTTATTTGGGCGGCGGGTTGGCTAGTTATTTCACGTTATGTGTGCAATTTCGTTTAGTCAATAAAATCGCCGTCGAAAGCACCCGAAAATGCCCATTGCAGTCGAATAAATTTTGATTTTATTACGAGCACATGGACACGACTACCGGACTCTCGTATATTAAACAACATTTCATATTTCATCAGGTTTTCATTTGTCGCGTGCATGGCAATTTCGGACTAATACAATGTTAACTTTCAACGCACGTATTTCACACTGTTGCAATGGATTTATTTATAAATTTATCAATAGTATAATTTACGTAGTTATAAAATACTACTAGGTAACCAAAAATATTAAAATGTATTTTTGGTTGCCTATGTCGATGTGATTGACAATGCTGGACATTTGTGTTCGAGCATAGGAAAAACCACAATCAATAAAAATGAATTAATTTCGTGTGTCGCAATCTATCAGTGTACACATTGAACACACTTATGTTTTATGCGTCAGCAAATCGAGGTTATACCGTAACACTATCGGTAATGTATTGATTTACATCAAACCCCGTTCGTGCCAATGTGTGGTTGCTTTGCACCTTTACCTACCTCACGTGTCTTACGTTACAAACATACAATAATGAGCTAATTTGTTGGTTGATGCGATGGTCTTCTAATGTTGTCTATTTATCAATAGTTACCGATGTCTACTAACCTAAAAATATATAACAAAATTTGAGGTTATGTAAGTTTTAAAAATGTTTCAGTTTGAAAGTTTTACATTGAATTTTGCCCCTACAGAAAAAACCTCAGCGTGTAAACCCTACCTGCGTTTGCCTTTACAATATGACATTAAAAAGGAGGAAGGTACACGCCGAAGTCTGCATTGAATATCATACAAAACGTGTGTTCCGCGTAGTGTGTTGCAGCGGAAGTTTCTGGAGTCGTCTCGTGGCTAGACGCAGGACGCAGGGGTTGTTGACTAAAGACTTCCGCGCGCTGTGTTTGTGCTCGCCTGTATATCCTTGTATCCAACCGAAAACCGTCTGTTATAAATACCACAATGTGACTTACAAAGCATTCAGAGTGCTTTTTTAATCTTTCCGTTAACGCATTCATACTTTGAGTAGTCGATTCTTTTTTATTTTAATTTTTAGCATCTAGATTGATTTTCTTATGTATTTATTAATGGTAATTAAAACTAATCTGATTAATCGGGAGCGTTGATGTTATGTGGGTATATAATTGAACTCAATTAACCGCATTTGAGCGCTTCAATTTTCTTCAATTAAAAGGGAAAAATAAAAACATGCATCGATTAAATTAACGCTCATCCACACATCAAAAGTAAAGAGTAAAATAAACACAGAAGCACCTAAATCACATTTGTGATCTGATCCGATAGATAAAGATAAATAAATTGCGGTGCATAAGTGAATGTAACGTATTTGATTGTTTTTCATGAATTATTAATCAAGGTAACAATTGGTTGAGCAAAATGCTTTATGCTTGGTGGTCTTCGCAAGTAGATCGAGTATTAGAATGCGCAAAAGATTGAAATTGTTCATCGTCGTTCGCGCGCAATTTACGGTTGTGCTGTTGTGCGCGGTTACGTGTAAGTACGTTGGATTTGTTACAGAACTCCATTGGGGCTATTAATATTTTATAACTGTATAAATAGTGGCACGACGACGACGACAACGACAACGCGAGCACCGCGTTCCGGCTGCCCATCATCGGGTATAAGCACGAATAATATTCCGCATCCTCGTGTTTGTACTAATCAGTCGAGAGTACTGTTATAGAGAGCAAAATAAATAGCTAAATGGTACATCAGTGCATGACCGCAAAATCGAAACAAACGGATTCAGTCCATACAAGAATTTAATAAGAAATCAAATGATTCGAAAATTTGAAAAGCAATTTACTCCCCTTTTGCATTTAACTCTTATAAACTGCAGTAATGTATGCATAAGCGCTGCACAAAAAATGAAAGGGGTGGCAGCGCTTGTGTAATAACAAAACGCCAGTCGAATTTGATTTAAATGTAAACATATTAGCGAACGATTGCGCACGCGGAGAGGGTGCGTTCGCAGCAGCTGCCCTCGGGCGTGTTGCGCCTCCGATTTGCGCGCCTCATCCGCTGAATATGTGCGGGGTTGCTGTGTGCAGATGCAAATCAAACATTTAGTTAGTCGAAATTGTCGGTAGCCTTCGGTGTAAATGAGCGTGCGCCAATGTACGCGATAGACAGAGAAAACTCCGAAAGGGCACCGGGGGTCGCTTAATTGTCTTTCGATCGGCGGGCGCAAGAATTCACCTTCTGCCTGAAACCGGCTAACCAACTGGAAATTTACACAAATTGAATCTTAATTACTTTTTGATATGGACGAGATGAAGTAGAATGAGTTTTCCAAATTTTGGTCCCACCCCAAAATACATGAATACATTAAATTTAAAAAATTTAATTTTTAAATATTTTGATATTCTGTGCATTTAAGTGAATAACAGTAATCAAACAATGAGGTTTAAGAGGCGTGCACTGTGGAGATGCAAAGACTTGTTTCATCGCAATAAAAATAAGAAGCGCAAACGCAAAACCCGCAAACGCGTTTGTCGTCAGCATGCCGCGGATATACAACGTGTCGATTTGCACGCACCATGAGAGTGCGACTTCCCCCGCACGTATTCGCTTCGCCATAATTCTTATCATTCCTTGTTGGCCTTATTGCACATGCAAAGAATGTGGTACTACTACCTAGGAGAACAAAGAATGTCCTAGGAAAAAAAACAACACTACATATGTACTTGCAGATAATTAACCATTAAGTCTACCAATTAATTCAATCAAGTTTACATAAATGGTATTACCTGTAGGTACCTGCAATCGACTAGTTTCTCATCCAGAAAAGTTTCACAGGCGAAGGTCGAAAGATTATCATATCTAATAATTCTCTGGGAGCAGAAAGAAGCAAAAAGGCAAGCTTCATGGTTTATGATCTAGTGCCTGGTGTTCATTACCATTAATGGAGCGAACAAAAAAGAGCATTAAACAGTGCGCAGGTTGATCGTTTGATATAGAGAATATTCGGCGTGTTTTCGCTCGTAGGTGTGTGTTCAAGGTATCACTTACTCGGCAACTCTCGCAATCTAAAAATCTAATATTTATTATGTACAGATTATAGCTTTAGATGTAGACACGTTTAAACACTTTACATCGCCATATACAATAAAATAGGAAAATTTAAAATTTAGTTTTTGGTTTGTTTTTTGGTGAATGACTCGTTTTGGCAGATTTTTTATCTCCAACCAACTGTATAATGTGTGCAGAGCGCTGCAATGAGTACTACAAGGCACAGCAAGAAGTTGGTGGCGTACAGACTTCAGTGCAGCAACAAAACGACTTTAAACTCTTCACCAAGAGACGAGAGATGCTCTAAAAGCAAAGCATCAGAAAGGGCTCTTGCATACGTGCGCGTATTATATGTATATCTATATATGCTGTGAGGCAATGTCGGGCGTAAAGTTTATAAGATCTGCTCCTGCTCGGCAGTGCAACGCGCCGCTCTGAATGTGTACAGTTGCAGAGTTCTTACGTTGTTACCCACAGTTGGGCTTCAACTTTGCGACGTCTCGCGCTGCAACACACAAATAGTGGGGGGTTAAAACTTCCTTAAATTTTACTTTAATTTCGCTGCCAAGAAGCAAGCAATGAAAAAGCAACAACCAAGAAGCTTGTTAGATGAACATGCGCGCACTAATTTGTTGATTGATCCGCTAACAAAGAACTTTTCGTGAAATAAACAGAAAATTTTTCGTTTATTTCATTTTTGTTTGATGGCAGATTATCTCCATGCGTTGGATGTAGTAGTGGTTTGTAGCACGAGCTGATGGACGAGCCTTGTCAATTCTGCCATGCGTGCGTTAATACTTGGCTAACACGCGACCGCGGTCTTCCTTAATATTTTACACAAACACACTTAAACGCGTGTCTATAATGGACACATTCCACTTACCTTATGACTATAAAATTTTAATTCAATTAATGGACACTAATTTATTACGAGAAATCAACCTTGACTCGTGAGAATAATGCGTTTTGGAAAACACTTGGTACACTCTTACATCCAAAGACGTCCCGTGTTCATGGTGCGGCTAGAAACGCGATCGTAATAACTCATACCTATATACGAGTACACTTATTGAATACATATGGATGTTTGCAGGTTTTCGGTCTCTGTGGATTACTTAATGGTAAAGTATGTTGCGCTTGCGCATGGTATATGAGAGAATCGTATGGTCCGCGCCGCTGCTGATCTGCTATTACAATAATTTTTATAACTTTATAAATAGTTGTCCATGGGAGTCTGAGTTACAAGTCATGCCCGCCCCAGGAATGCTGCTGCAGCTTCTCGGCTGGTTGTGCGCATCGCACGTCTTGTCGGCGATGGTAATGCCTCGTCGCGCGGCAGCTCTAATCTTGCGATCTGCCTGGTAGCTTCTCCAATACTACTATTAGTGTCAACCAACCTTATGTACTCGTCGTTTTTTCTGCGCGCACATAAATCTCGCGATAAACGCTGTGGTATGCGCAATGGAGAAATATTTATATAGTTCTAATTGCCCGTTCAGCACATTACGATTGATACATCTCAACGGGTAAAAACAATTTTTTGTATAAATCTCTTCTGCGTGTTTTGATGTTCTCACCCTTTACAACATCACCAGCGATATTTTTATATTTGACCGGTTGAGAAATGCGCATTATGCACTTTACACACGAGACATTTAGTGGCAGCGCAAGTACCGAGAGGTCGTGAGAGTGTCATCGTGTGCGAGTGGGCATTCTGGAATGGCTATGACCATTTTCAATTAGATTCCGATATGGTCTTGAAGGACGCGAGGAGGAGAAGAGCGCCGAGCGCCGCTGTGGTTAACAAACCTAGCGCGCATGTATATTGGCAACACGGTTTATGGTATTGCCTGTTGATGGTATATGTATATTGAGAACCATAGTCACGGTCGGAGCGTCCTTTCTTCCCATGGCATCTTTGTCTTCGGTTTTCGAATCGAGCGGGTATTTTTTGCCTTGGCTGACGCGCGCGCTTGTTGGCTTGCATATTACTTCTTCCTTCTTCTTCTTCTTCTTCGCGTAGTGTTGAGCGCGTAAAGATCTAAAGAGCAACCACGCAGTGGTGGTCAAAGACCCGCGCGAAGTGAGGCGACGTGCAACAGGAAATATCGACACACGTTGTTTGCACTTGTGTGAGTCTATGCTAACAAAGTGATTCCATTCGGCGCATAATTCGTTTATAAGTATCGCTTTCCGAAAACGCACACAAGTGCAAAATTCTAACATAGAGGTGGCAAATGTCTGCAAAATATTCTCACTATTGTTCTACACAGATATTGACACCATTATTTTAATAAAGCAAGAAAAAAGAGGAGCATTTGTTTGCTCGCGTGGCAAATGTTCACACAGGTGGACTGCAGACACATCTGCAGACAAGGCAGGTTGAGTATCAGTCCACCCGAACCTTCACCTTCTGTCGTCCGAGACATGTATCAGCCGCTGGTAGCACACTAGAAGCAGATGCAAATGAAAATATTAACGACGCTGGTGAATTAGTTGCTGAAGCGTTCAAATTTGCGCGTTTGACAGCTCGTAGAGTGGAGGGTCGTGCATCGCTTGACTCATTCAATATTTTGGCAATGTGTTGCGCGCTGAGAGTGGAAGTGGAAAATCTATTCCGTATCTGTGCGCTTCTCGCGCCAACCCTATAATAACGCACCCTTATAAGAATTATTAAGGATTATGGCACCCTTAAGCTTTTCACGAGAAAGAATTAATCTTCCTATGCACACTTTAAGTGTGTTCTTATACGTGTAGTCTGCAGTGAACATCTTTTTGATGTATGTACATACAAATTTTAATTTTTTTTTTTTTTTGGGATTAATGCAAGTGAAATTATTTAGGTCGTGCTCTTTTCTTACGTTTGATTGTATGTAGACGCATTGCGGGGGATGAAGAGGCAGAGGTGGTATACTGTTGATCGGTGGTGGGCAAGCGCGGCCGGCGTTTTGTGTGTTTGTCGCGAATTGCGGCGACGTGAAGTGTCCCGATGATGCGCCGCTTTGTTCCAGTCACAGTCACCGAAGCGACTGCGAGAGGAAATCTTCCGCCTATCGATCCGGTTTGCTGCCTGCCTGCCTGGCTGTTGCCGGGCAACCGGGAGTCAATCTGGCCAACAGCACACGGCGAAAAAGAAGGATATTTTTTTATTTATTATTCGCCATTATCCTTCCTTCTGCAGGCAGCGCGGGTTCTCTCGTGCGTTTTCGGCGCGTGGGCGAGGGCGGCCGACACCCGGCACCCGGTTGACAAGCGGGGTGATGATGAAATATGGGACACGTGGTTAGACTCGAAACGACGTCACTCGACGTCGGCATCGACGCCTCGGCGCCCGTATAATGCCGCATTAACGGGGTGGCCGGGCGCGAAAGGACCACGTCGCGTCGTCGAGAACTCGCCCCCGCTTACTCACATAAAGCGTGGTTGTTCTTGGTGTGTGTATGGGTGGGCAAATATAAATCGTACCTAAAAATAAAAATAAAAACGACATACATTCGCATTGACTCCCACGCGTGAAGCGCACACATTCATAAATATTCATTCATTTGACCTGGCGCTCAATCAAAATGTGGGTCATTAAAAAACGCGACATTTTCGACCCGCGGCGCTAAATGCACCCTCGAAATGTGTGCTTATATGCTCCCGGTAACAGTGTTACCGTATGCTCTATGCATCAACTCTACAACAGCACATTCTGGTTAGTTATGGTGCACAGGGAGCCAAAAAATCAAATTTTACCACAAACCCTTTTAAAACCCACAAAAATAAATAAATCACCATCTAATACATTTTAAATATTTCTTTAAAAGATTTTTTTCATTGCGAAAAAATCATTTTTAAAATATTTTACTTCTGTTTATTAATTTATACTTAACACCCTGTAGAATGCATACATACGTTTTGATGGGTTTGGTAGATGTTGCCGTGGCAGATCCTCGCACCCCCAAACAGTCTCCCGCTTGTCGTATATCCGTGCAGCGCCGGGAAAGTGATTCTTCCGCCACCCCCTGGTTGTCATGGCGACTGCACACACAAATCCCTTTCAGTGCGCGTCCTCTTGCTTTCCAACTGCTTCCGTCCTCATCCCCCGCACGCTCTCTGCACTGCTCGCACACCGGATTAAAACAATCTTTTATATACGGGTAAACTACCACCTAAACATAAGTCACATTTGCGATAAAAATAATTTTACACAAACTTCAAGGGCTTCATTATTAAAGCATACTCATGGAATCTGTGCATTTGGTTGCATAAATTACAGCTACTGATCAAAATTAACCTACAAAAAAAATTATGATTATTTAATTTTTCATTTTGTGTTTTTATGTTTTATTTTGAGAATTTCCATGGGGAATCATATGTAGAATGGCACAGAATGGATTTTCTTATTCTTTATTCTTTATCCTTCATTCTTCATTGCTGGTTGAATTTAGAAGTAGAGCGGTAAAGGCACGCAATAAATTTCCGGACATAATGGTCGAAAGTAATTTCGACGCGCGCGCGCGTAATATATTAAGTTGTGTAGGGGTTGATAATCAAATAAACATCGATTATGGTCTCCTTCATGCTGATTCACCAGTGATGGGAGGGCCCATTGTGCCTCCCTTTGATTTACACTTCGGCAGCGACATCGAAAGCGCGCCAGCGAAAATATATGAGCGTGGAAAAATATGTGTGCGTTGGTGGTTGTGTAAAAGAGCGAGGGGCATGTGCGGTCGTTCGAACCACCAGTAATTTTTCACTCGGGCATTAGTCATATAAATCATATTTGATACTTAAAGCCGGTGCTAAATAACTTCCACATTTTTTATTGTATACAAAACTAACCACCAATGATTTGTTGATTAACTTTTTAGCTTCACTTTTGTTTCATTTTGTTAAAAATATGTTAGAAATTGATTTTGAGTTGTTTTTTTGTAAGTTTGGCAACATGGTGCCCTTGACTGTCCATAATAATCTCTATATCCATAGCGCATTCTCGAGGGGATGATGATCTTCCATTCTCTCTATTCATACACGTTAAGAATGGCAGGCAGCTCACGCTGAAAAGGTACTACAAGGGACTGGGGTGCCATTGCGTCGCACACTGGCAATTTTCTACACCGCATTCAGAGCACGCCCACGGGCAAATATTTTGAGTCACACTGTGATAATTCATACATATATAATATTCAGCCAACACTCGGTATATAATAGTAGCAGAAAATGCGATTCGCATTCGGATTGTATTCGTTCTTCTAATGTATAAAACAATGTTTTCACGAAAACAGCCCTTATACTCCCAGCTAGTATCTGCTAGATGGGCACGGAGAATTCCCCGATGCGTACAGATCGTTTCTCACGTTCCTTTCAAAAAGTTTCTCCTTCGTTCTCTTCGTGTCGGTTTTTGTATTTTTTGCTTCTTTCGCTCTGTTTTGCTGCGGGTGAGTGGGGCCTCGTTTCCTCAGTCGGTTGCCTTTTGTGCGGCGCACGGTCTCGACCCTTGGCAAAATGGAAACCAGCCCTGGGAAGAAGATGGAATAGAATCTTCTACTTCTACCAACGTCACATTCAAATAGCAGCCGCGGATCGTTTGGCTTGGACGCACCAAAAAAGAGAGAAAAACTGCTTCCTCGATACACGAAATAATAATGATAACA
The DNA here is from genome assembly GCF_025399875.1 of Dalotia coriaria. Classification (NCBI taxonomy): domain Eukaryota; kingdom Metazoa; phylum Arthropoda; class Insecta; order Coleoptera; family Staphylinidae; genus Dalotia; species Dalotia coriaria. The sequence goes on from NW_027045446.1 coordinate 10,130,756, forward strand.
ATGTGAAGAAAAAGAGCAGAGCATCCCTCAACTATAGAACGCCGGCGAACTTTTATTCAGCGAGCACGTTCTGATTACTGTTTAAATTAAACGCCGTCCGTTCGCCTCGCATAATGTCGCTTTCGAGGCCTTTCAGTAGGCCTTTCTTCTCCATCGTGATAAATTAAAAATCTGATTTTGAATAATTTACTCGAGTTTACGTGCCACTGTAGAAGTAGAGTTGTTACTTAAAAATGTCTCACTGAAGAAGGAAAAAAAAGACACACGGCGGCTACAGTTAAGTTAAGCATTTAAGGCGCGTCTGTCTGACTTGCTGAACTTGAGCATTGCCTGCGCGCACACTTGCTTAACGCATGACGAGACGGTTTGTGTTGTCGTTCTTGGAATTAGGATACGAGAGAATCATCCGCGCCTTCGCTTCCGATGCGCCTGCGTGTGTGCCTTGACAATGAAAGTGCAGATTTGTAGAATGCAAGTATTGGAAACACCGCCACAACAAAATATTTGTAATCTTGTGGTCATCGAGTCGGCCACTGCGGTGCATTGCAAATACTGCGCTTCCAAGAAGACACAACGTCATAAAATTCTTATTTATAATAAGCATAAATGCACATGGATACACCAGCAGACAATTTAAGCCAGAGTGTTTAATTTTGCAGACACAGAGATCATGAAAACAAGCAACAATGTTGCAACTTGACTTAACTTCTTCTTTCTGGTTTAAAATGTAAATATATTTACTAATCGCATCCGGAGATACTGTCAACCAAAATCAAATGATTCCTTAATCTCTTACACAACATTATACAATTGTCAGTCGATGAGAAATGTGATCATATTGAGATAAACGCCGAACTACCAAGAACTGGAAACTTCAGACAGTTCACATGTCTGTCCATCCATTCAGCTTTCACCTTCCAAGTTTTAGTATATCTCGTAGTCTACGGATGGTTTTCATATTCATATATTTAACTATGGCGTTCGATGGTCACGTACACCCTCTTTACCGTAGATGACAAGTGATGACTAAATGCGCTGACCTTGGACCTTTTCAAGGAGCTTTTCTGAAGTTGTTCCGACGCGTGACAATGGTGTATGTTTGTGTGGCGTTCAGCGCGCCGGGGGTGCACCAACAAGTTTTGACAACAATCGACATGGTTGCGGCTCGCAAACGCACCACCGAAATACCATCGGCGCACAATGGCCGCTCGCGGCGCGTAAGTATGCTACTACAAAAGGTTAATCGCCGTTTTGTGGAGGTAGTTTCCACACTGCGTAGGCTCCACAAGTGAGTACAAATTGTTGACGTCCCGAGGTGGGTCAAAAATGTTTGATTTATTGGCCTGATAAAGTAATTATTTTATTCTAAGTATACTAAAACCTAAAATTCCAAATTTTTACTGGTTAAATATTATTTGAAGTTAACACTTGAATTAAACGATTGTCGCACAAAATGATCGGTTATACATAAACATGTAATTATGGTAATTGTGTTACGCCGGCATTAAACATGTGTGATACATATTATTACGTTACGGCCAATTATCGGTCTATAAATTATGAATTACAAGCGAAAATCAAGGTGGCAACATGCGATCACTTAACAAAACACACGGCATAAAGGAAATCACTCGCATATCAACGCTAACATTTATATATTCCAACATTTATGATATGTTAAGTGGATTTTATTAATAATAAATAACCATTGCGCATATTTTAGAATGTCGGAATGCGTGATCACATTAATTACCACAGGGTTAATAATATTTTACAAGATGTGTGGTAAATGCGTTTTGTCAAAATTTGCGATTTTAGTTTTTGGTTTATATAATAAAGTGAAACTTTATTGCGTTGCGTAATGCGATGATGTGTAATATGCGAATATGGTAGGCATTGTTTGCTGATCATAATCGGTTTCGACTTCAACGGTTCCTTCGATGTTCAACGCACGATCGCCGCCTGTCCATGGTGCAATGTACAACAAATACCAGAGCGCATCGATCGACTAATGATGGTTGCACGCTTGAAACACGTAAAAAAAGTGAATGCCGGTTCCGGTGTGAATCGTGTGTGTTTTAAAAAAACGTCTCCACGCAATAGTATCAGCATACACCATACCAAAAAAAACCCAGGACTGTATTTTGTTTTCGTTTTAATTTTTCGTTGAGATAATGCAAAGTAAATTTAAAAATTTATTTATATACGGTACTGGTGAGTGATGTGGCAGATGTAGAATATAGGTAAAACAGTAGAGGGCTCGTGCCGGATCACCTGGTCCTCCTGTGTGCTGCCCCAGGTGAACAACACCTGCTGCTGTTGCTTTCGCCGATGTAACCGCACCATAATCTTAACGCGCGCATGATTCTTACCGCGACGCGACCCGATAATGTTGATAATGTGACTTGAACAATGCGCAGTGTGCAATTTGTGCCCGTCGGGCGTGTTATCACGTTTAGTGAGCGAGATAACCGCAAAGCTTCCTGTTTACCATTACGCGTACCTACCGACCTCTGCACCCTAGGCTTTAGTGCTTTACTATTCAATTACCAACCGACCCAAGGGCATTGAAATCACAGCTTCGCTATACAATAAAAATCAAATGAGATTTTCGGCTGCGCCGAGCAACAGTTCCTTTTGATTCATTCATGAGCTCAATGAATACAGTCCTTTGAAGTTGCGCATCCGAACAATTAACTACTAGATACCGTTTAAACACCAAACATTGACTTAACTGTTTAGATAAAAATATTAACCACGCACACAATGAGTAATTATGTCGTGAAGACATGAAGATGTGAAGATTTATGATTTATATTTATATCTACACATAATGTAAAAAATTTACACGCACTCTTGAATAAATAATTAAGTTTTTTTGGTTGTGATTAAACGATTAACATCTGTTTACGCGTATTTGTAATAAGTTGAGCGATTTAAAACTCATGTCACATCATCGCGCTATCAATTACCTTATTTAACACATTATACTATAATATTTATAAACGAATACATATTTAATGTAAAACAACCAGCCACGTGCTTTTACTAACGCACACGCACGCCTCTGTCCGGTCGTCGGATTAATTAATGCGTTTAATCAGATGCGCGCTCGCTCTTCGGCTGGAGGAAACTTGTCGGCGTGAATTAGCCGCGTGTCACGCGTTTTACCATCGTGTAAATATGCAACATGCGTCGCATTATCGTTAATTATCTGCTAATCCAATTAATAAACACTTTTAATTTTTCTTGATAGTACACAGATTATTTTGTAGCTCACCTAAGAATAAATATTATTAGGTTAACTAGTGTATTAGTTTTAATCGTTGTGAAAGTCATCGAAGCTTAAAATTTTATTAAAAACACTCGTTGAATTAAATATGAAGTGATTTTACGCGCCGGATAAAAAGCTGCTTTTGATTTATTTTTATTGCGATTTCATGCGATTCGAGTGTTGAATTCCGACGTTTATCATACATTATCTAGCCGGAGCGTATGCAGTAAATATTATTTAAATTCCACGCCGAAATTTAAAGAAAAACACAGCGAAATCTTGCCCGTAAATGACAGTGACTCATTCGGATGTTGTTTGCTTTTGAACCCGAAAACATTAAGTCATAAAATTTTGAAACATAAAAAAGCTGCCCGTGCGGTTTGCATTTGTTGTGTAGCCGTTGCGGTTTTAATTTATGGCGCAAAGAAAATAATTAAAGTATTAAAATGTGATTCAAATGTAAATTTGACTAATTAATTAATTTGTTTACTCGCTCGTGTGTGCATTTGTTTTACGGATTAATGTAGGGAATTTTTTTCAAGCTGTAAAGTTTTTTATTTGTGTCTGAGTGCAGTTTTAAAAATTCTTTAAAAAAATAAGATGATTTTATGTATTTTATATACGACCTAGTTGTGTGTTGGTCTTTGGATAAATCTGTCAAACAGTAAATTTTTTGCTCGACGCATAATTAAAACATTGGCCGTCGCAAAGTGAAGGCGCCGGGCAACGAGAGTAGAATAACATTTTATCGGATTTAATTCCGGTAGACGCGCGCCCCAGCCGTTCCCCGGAAGCAAGTTAGTGCGACACCTCATCTGCATGCAAATGGGATAATGTTTGGTTGGCGACGGCGCCGCGTCGGCATCGTCAACGTGCGTCGCAGGCCCCAAGCAAGATGGAAGCCGGCGTCGGCGTCATCGGCGTCCTTCTCGTCCTCGTCTAGCATGTGCCACTGAACAAAGCGCATTCGGTTTACGTGATCCAATTTTTAACTAAAATTCAACGCCGGAATTCAAATGGAATAGAGAGAAGTCGGCCGTGTCGGCACCATTTGCGTACAGATCGACGCAGTGTTTGGGGGGTGCACGAAGCGCGCGCACAACGAGAACAGATATATTTATCGTTTTACCCGTTACCCCTTACCCGACAAACCGGAGAACGCAATCGGAGCGGACGCGTCGGGATGCGCGAAGTAGGAAAACGTGTGCTGATAAACATGCGTCCTTTTGCCAGTTTTACCAAATCACACACCATCACGTACGCCCACTGACGCTGCAAAGTTCAACGTCGAAATACAGCTGAAACTCGCGTTAAATTATAATTTCCTGAATAAATCTTTGACGCGATTATAATTTTAATTGAAACAGCGTCTCAGATGGAAGAAAATCAAATTACAAATGTACACAGAACATATCCATAACCTCTATAACATAACCTAACTTTAGATATTGTAACCTAACCTCAATTTACAACACAAAACATGATAGTTACATTTCACTCATGTGCAGTGCATAATTTAATTATTTCTTTGTCAAATACCGACTGCAGGAGAGCAAAAAACACCGCCGATTGACAGTAAAAGAGAATGACTTATTGAAAAGCTGGTTACGCATGCGTCGATGTGAATATTACACTCAAACATGACAAAACGTAAATATAACAAGTGAGGATGGTTAATTCGATGGATTGTTGACTTGTTTCCTTCTGCTATTAAACCAAGCCGCGCGTAATCGTTTCGGCGAAATGGTAGAGAGAGTAATTATGCCGTTGAATGAATAAATGAAAGTACAACCACGACTAATAAATAAACAAATGAAACGCTTTAAATGTAAGAGTAGAGAGCGATCACGAGAGCAGGCGGAATATGTAAGCTAATAATACACGTCTTCCGGAAAACTTTTTACTTTGTCCGAGTTAGTTTCACTCGACTTTGGTTGTTTCCAACCTGTTACTTTCCGATTTTCGAATTTAATCAAATCATTGCTGATGTAATCGTGGGATACTTATCTTAAAATCACACGAATAGACTACAATTTCAGATGAGGTCATAAAATCGTGTTGTAAACATTTCGAATTGCTTTTTACGCACTTTCTTTCACGCATTTTAAAAAACGGTGAAATATTTTTACAATATTTTTTATTTTAATTGAGAAAATACTGAAAATTTGAAAATTCTACGAACACGCCTCGTAAAAAAGTTCTTAAGCATTACAATTTTACAGCTTCCCCATTGACATTGCCGAAGTTTCGTCATTTTTGTAGCTTACTTATTTATTGCATGGCGCACTCGGTAAGAATGCAAAGCGGCGATCCATTTCACAACGACCTCTGGAAACACGTCGGCTTTCGACATTTTATCATCGCGCGCAGCTCGAAAACGAGTACGAACGCATGCGGTTCGCTTAAACTTAATTAGTAATTTTATGAGCTGTAAAAAAGGGTATTTTTCTTATACAAATCAAACTTCTATTAAAACCGTATTAAGTTTGTCAGGAGAAGACAGACAGCGCATGCGGCGTGGCCTTAAGTCTCGTTTAAATTCGGCATGTCGTAAAAACAAGCGTTTTATTGACATTACCATCGAGTGTACGCCCTACACAGTTAAAAAACGCAAAAACACGGTCAAGAGATTCATTTATGAGTTAAAACAGACAAAACAATGATGCGCATGCGCAGTAGTTTACATTGTCTGTGATCTAATTGGTTCTCAGTACATTTGTGACATTTTCTCAATGCAAGTTGTCGTAAATTGCTGAAGATATTTTATTATTATCTCAGAAATGTTATAATTTTCATAATTTGCACTTAATGCTTCTAGGGCTGGGCGAGGCGTCGCGCACATGTGCTACAATTCCAACATTTTTGCCGCGTCGAACGTGCCGCGAATATAACTTATATTAAATCGCCGCTGCCCGCGGGCGCATCGCACATTCACGTGCGAGTGCGGATAATGAATGAAAGCTAAACGGCCGGTGGGATTTTTGCGCCGATCGCGAATTAAATAAAATATCAAGGTGTCCATATACGGTGTTTTCTTGGTGCCGCGCGCATATGGAATACTCACTCGATCATAACACACACTCAGCGAGCGAGTCATGCGCAATGAAACGCGAATCTAAGCCGTAAAGAGCCCCAGCGTGCGCTCAAGCGGCGACGACTACAAGGTAAATATTTACAAGGAAAAGTAAAAGTAGGTGGCTTGCCAATGTTCGCGTAAGTAATGAGGACAGAATTGTGCGCGCCTGCGATTTAGGAGCTGCGCGCATACATCGCGGCAGAGATACAGAAATGTCGACAATTATTATATCAATTCTTGTGCAAACACTGCCTTGTCACAATCACTCGGACATGATTTCACACTGATTACCAAGCTACACCTTCAATATCAATACAAATCTTTTTATTTTTTTTAAATTTTCATTAATTTTATTAAAGTAGAGCGGTGTGGTGTTTGAAAAGTAATAGAAACGTTAATATCTGGATGATCTCGTCGAAGAAGTCACGCTCGGACGTGAGGTCGACATAGAACCGAATTCGTAATCATAACATATTGGAAAGTGCAGCCTACTTAAGTCATATTGTGCGCAATAGAAAAGCAAATTTTCTAACAATCATCAGTCTACAGAGGCATTTAGAATCACTAATATAATGTTTAAACTGAACATCCTGTAGATTCACTAAGATTGCGTTGCGTCTTTCTCTCGCGTGATATTTGACGAAATGCGATACATTCACTGATGATTCGTCTCGGAAACGGGCGCACGCGGGCGCTCAAATGCGCCGTTTATTTATTTTACCGTAACAAGTTACGTGTGCGTAAAATACTCCTCTTCGCGGGCCGTTGTCTTCTTGGTCGCGGACCGAGGAAGTGTAGTCTCCTGTGTCGAGTGATTGTCGGTCAAGACTAGGCAGCGCGCAAAAAGTTTCAACTCTGGTTGCGCGCTCATTTGCCTGCCACGGAGTCGAAAGAATGAGAGGAAGAGAACGGTCCGATTTCCGGATGCAATTATAATACAAACGGCAAATACAACAAATAGAAAGAGCGCTGCGCTCGTTCACAGAAAACTAAACCGTTCAACGGTTTCATCGGAAAATTCACAAATTGATGTTTCGACAATCAATTAAATTTAATTTTATTGAAATGCGGTTTACGATATAATAACAATCACATCAATTTTATTGAGAGTATTTTGATGTGTTATATGCTTAAATTTCAATATATTATAGGAATTATTAATTTTTTTTTTTGGGAAAAAAGATTTTTTTCAATTTTAAACAAAAACTTAGAAATTATCACTTTTTTGTTAATAATAATTTATCTATTTGATGTTTTTCCTTTGACTAAACTCTGAATTTCTTAAATTTTCAACCAAAAAGAGTAATTTTTCTCAAATTTTCGAAAAAATTGTTTTTCAAACAAAATTTTAGGATTTTTGACTTCTAAATCCGCGAAACGTTCAAATATAATTATCACTCAAATTTCACTTCAAATATTTTGAAAAACTTTTGAATTTTAACAAAATTTCAAGAAAATTGCGTAAAAATCAAGTGTTGTAATTAGATGCAAAACGCATAACATTGGCGCCGTGATTCTATCGAGAAACACACAGGATAGAAACCCGAACAACACACAACGCACAGAATTGATAATTTCCAATGGCCGAATAGAAAACGTATCGCATGCGGACAATGAATGCGCGCACGTTGGCGCTGTGTAAATGGCTGCGAGCTAGACAAGTGCAGTTCACCAGCGCGCGCGCCACAATCTCAAACGCACACACACATGCGCACAAGCATAAAGAGCATGGCGTCGTGTCGTACTTATACCATAAGCTGAATTCGCTCAAGTGTCAAACAGCCAAATATCCAACTTTGTGATCCCGTTGTCGATGCGGATTATAAATAGAAATTATAAATACGAACGTGGCAATGGTGTTGGAAAATGTAAAAACGCGTGAGGAATAAAAGGCGACCGCTCTGGGTTCGTATATGAATGTAAAAGTTTCTAATAATAAGTCCTTCGACACTTTCTTTGTGTTTTGTAAAAGTCACTTAAAGGTTACGTTACGATGCCACATTTTCACATTAAAATCTTACGAAATTGTTCAACTAATTAACTGAACATTTTTTAATTTAAAAATAAATAACACTAAGCAAAATGTTTTTGAGTTTTCATGCACAAATTGAATACAAATGCATTGTGTTTGGATTTTCGCTCTGGTTTCATAATTTTCCCGTGTTGTGTTTTCATAAACTTGGCGTCGCTGTGCGCGCACGTCAACAATTTTCGAAAATGAAACGCTTCCGACCCGAATAATATAAACCGGAGCGACCGCCAGTATTATTGTTGTCCTAACTTAACTAGGCGTGATACTCGCGAACCATGCTCACAACTACACACGCATTTAACTTGATGTGACAAATTCTCGTCGAAATTAACCGTATAATAACTAAACATAACACACAATATGACTTTATGCGACCGCTACTACAAAACTTTAGTTTTGTGCAGAAATAGTAGGTATTCATGATTGAGGTAATCGCGAATGTAAGTGAACCGGGTTGGAAAAAAATTAATCATCGTTGATGAATTCTCAGCAGCAGCAGCAGCAGCGGTGTGTGCGCTCGTTCATTACGGCCGCGGCCGAACAAAACGGTTTTCTACATTTTTACGTAAATTCGCGGCGTGCGTGTGTACTACATCCGCGTAAATCTCGTTTTACGATTCGAAAATCAGTTTACGACGCGAATTCATAATATTCGTTTGGTTTACGGTAATAAATACTTCTAAATTAAGCATGGCGTAAAAATTAAACACCCTGTGTGTTTCGCTCGTCGATATATTGATTAATGACGACGAAAAATCATAAATCTCAATTAGATGTGATCAGCATGCGAAACACACTCGCATAGTAATTGTAATATTTTAATCTTATGCGAATAATTGATTTACTCATTTCTGTGAATACATTATGTTTATTTTGTATACCAAACGTTCGCACATTGATCTTTTTCTGCTTTGGCGGTTGATTTATGATCCAAGTATGCAATTCACAATTGATATTTAATACGTGCGCATGCGCAGCTTGCATGTTTAGATTTATGCGATAAATTAATTTTACAAAGTGTGCTCCGTTAGGCATTGCGTGGCACGGCATCATCATTCGGTGGAAAATAATAGAGCACACACGGAAAATGTAATTACACTAATAATGTCATCACGAATACAGGTATCACACCGACGCATACAGCAAATATATACAACTTGTTTGCATCTCGAACTTCACACAAAATTATCACATTAACCGTTCGGCTAGTTAGAACAATTTGTTGCTAACTGTTTATAGAACAGAAAATCAGTTTTAAATACAGTTTAAAAATTTTTTGGGAAAAAATTGAAATTTTGATATTTTGAATGAATGAAAATATAATATGGTGATAGAAGTGCCCCGATTAACACTCATTGAAGGTGCGGGAGCACGCGACCACTTCTTGTCGCCTGCGCCACGCCGCGCACCTGTCATCTTCACCTGCCTGTATAAATATTACACCTGTACTACACGTTATTATACGCCAACGGGTGCGGTGCGTGTGCCGAGGACGAGACGCAGCGAAATTCGCTACTTATGCTTTTACGCTCGTCATTCGCTGCGTTTTTCCGTCTTCTTTAGATATTTACGCTTTATACGCATGGCGAAATAGTTTACGACGTAATTTATCTCTCAACCTGACAGCTTTCAAGAGGTGTGCTGGAATTAGGGATGAAATACATTCGATTATAATTTTTGACAAAACATACCAACATATATCCCTTAAGTAGTATGTACTTATGTTGTGTAAACACTACTTGTACACAAATAGCGTGGTCAATGCGCTCGAATATAACTTACAAATCAGCGTGTGGTAAGAGTCGTAATTCGTAAATATATTATGTGTAGCGTTTTGCACTCAAGTCCGATAAGGATAATAATTATCAATTATTCCCACACTTTTGCTGGGCAGCGCAATGGGTTTATTAACATTTCCCTATTTAAGGATGCCTGCCGTTGAGAAATGGAGAAACACGCTGTTGCACCTCTCACAATGTGATTATTTACTGTAATCACGCTAATATAATAATTCCATGAGCCTACGCTTGCGCACAGCGAGACGGGCGATCGATGCTGGCGTCGAGCAATCAAATCAAATTATATGTGTTGCGCGAGAGATACAGAAAACTAATTAAAGTACAACGAACGTATAATTTTGTGTTTATACCACTAATGTGTTGCTTTACTCCATGCATTCACCGTTTAATTAGTGGATATTGATTATAACTACTTGAATTTCACGTAAAACAAATAAAAATTTTAAAATTTTTGTCTTGTACAACATTACATGATAATCGTTGGTAGGCAATAAATTTCAAAGCGTTTCTTTGTAAATTAGTCACTTATATTAATTTATTGGCATTATATACACTCTGACGTGTTAATTATGATGATTTGCATAGGAAAACCATACGTTAACGTGCGCGCTCGGTGATTTAGTGTTTCGGTGGCGTTCTTATATGCATATTGTGTCTGTACCTCGCTGGTTGCTTCTGATCGCGGATCGAATTGCGCTTTTGTCGGTCTGTCAATGCCCGGTTTTTTGTCGCGGCGACTTCGGCATTCTTCGTACGCATGACAGATCAAATTATGCGGGGTGCGCTCTTAATATGAGCCCACACACGCTGGTGAGTTCATGTTTCTTTTGCCAGAACCACCCTCAATGTACCACAACGACCACACATCATAAAAATTTGCTAAAAATAAAAAAAAATTAAATTTTTGATTGTGTAATGATTTGTTAACAATTTGCAAAGTCACACTTGCCAATATACGCATGAAGCAATCGTGAGAGTTGTGCAAATGCGATGATATTTACACGTTTCTATAATGCACGAACAAAGACGTTCGGTTTGGTTTATAGTGGTGGAATCGCAGTTTCAAGTTTTAAGTTCCAAGTTCTAAGTGCAGCAGAGTGCTTCTTAATTTTTGTATCGTGCACAGTTTAACAATTACGCGCCGCTGCTGCACGTTGCAACTGTTAACTGAGTTCCGAGCGCGTGGATGATATTCACAAGCTTTTTTTATTGCTAACACGCGTTAAAAATCTGATCGCTCGGTTCATTGGCTTCGATGAATGCTTTCATAATAAATCACTGCGCGGCGAGAAAAAGCAATTCACAAATCTACGGATCTATAGACTTGTTGTGTGTGTTTGGTTGCGTGCTACATATAAATGGTGTAAGAAGGGAGGACTGAACATCATTTAATTTAATCATACGGAAAAGATATGTCTATTGTTTAAGTACGAGTATATTCGAACGGATTCAGATTCATTGCAGTGATGTTGAAGAAGACGAAGGTGGAATGGGTGGCTGAGTGGGTTGGTTTGTCGCCCACGAAATAAAGCGCATCGAAGGAGACGACAACGACGTCAACCCGCCGCCTCCACCGCTGCGCTGTGTAGTAAGCATTGTGTGATGTAAGTGTAGTCGGGAGAATGAAGTTGCGAAGGAGTTTGGGTTGAGCACGAAGATGGAACGAAAGAGGATCAAGCGGCGGCGGCGGGGCGGCGAGGTGCGCTGGAGTTTGAACCGAACCGAAAACGTAGGTGGGATTCTTTGGCGTAGAGAACGGTTAGTGAGGGCCATCTCCCGCCGCCGCCGCCACAGCCGCCGCCCCACCCAAGCCGGAGCAGATTGTGTGGCAGCCCGGAGTCGGTAAATCAGTCAAGGGAGAAGAGAGGAACGAAATGGAAACAGTCGGGATGATTAGGAGAACGAGGGAGCGCGTCGCGTCGTCGAGGACGCAGCGAGTGGCGTCGGCGGGCGCAACGGTGGCGGCGACGGCGGTCGTGCGCGCTGCTTTTTTTCAACTCTCTCACTCTCTCTCACTCACTCTTACTCTACATTCCTGTTCGGTTCATTCTGTTCCCATTCTGTTCACTTCGACCCGAAACCTCTTCCAGTTTGCGTTTTCCTTTGCGCCTTGTCTTTCTTGTCCTCCCTGTGTACACTTTCGCCACCGGTGGCGGCAGCGGCGCGCCGTGCAGGAGATGTTTGCTCGCACCGAGCACGAAAGACGGACGGCCAGATTAACTTGATGCACGGGTGAAACTTTCCGGCGCTATTACGCCAAGTGGCTTTTTATGCGCGAGTCTCACGATCGATTTTCTCCCTATTTTCCAGCCGCATTCACTGAAATATTTATCTCTTCTTTTCCTTCGCACTACATTCCTTCACCACCACTATTTCATTATTCATAATAATTCTATGTGTGTTTATTAAATCCAGGACCTAATTTATGACAATCTTGACCTAATTTTCAAATCATTACAGATTTACATCGAACAAACGTTCCAATCAATTAAACCGAATAAAGACAACGAAATCCGAGGCGAAATCTCTTAAGTGCATCAAACCTTTCTTTCTACATGGCATGTACGTATCAAACGACAACGCAACAACCAAAGCGTCTAATAGAGACGTTGCGCCGCAATTGATTGCGTGTGAATTTCAGAGATTCATCAATTGATGAGTCTCACGGATAGCGGTATATATGGCGTTACCTCACCGGTGCAAATGGAGGAAATAACGCTATAAATTACTAACTATTTGTCTATTTTGCACGACATGCCAGTGTTTTGCTTCGTTTTTACATTTTACTCCTCTTTGTGTATCACACAAGCAATAATTGTTTACTACTTTCTATTATTTTCCTTCGAAATGATGCGAATGGCGAAAATTGTTATTAGAATTTAATTGTTTTTCCTTTTGGCTTTGCGGGATTTTCTAGCATTTATCGCGACAAACTTTCATCGGAAAGTGAACTTATTCACACGCATTTAACGAAATTATTGCATCCATTTGGACAAACTACACAGCGAAACAATACAAAATGGTTATTTGAGAGCGACGAGATTTCTTTTGTGAAATTTATAACCCACGTATCATTCGCGACGACTTCTCGTCGCCATTTGATTTGATTTAAGGACCAGTTGAAAGGCTTGACTGACGCGTTCGTTAATTACGCAATCGAGGTTTCTTCGTTTCTTTCACTGATTCGGCGCATAAAGACATCAAATTTGCATTATGCAATTTTATCGAATACAATTACACTCCGCAAACGTAGCATTTGCGAGTATTTTTATGGTGTTTGCGCGAAAATTAATTAACGAACTGTTAAATTACATACCAAGGCGATTATAGTCATATAGTAGGCAGAGAATGACATTTGAAAAGAGAATAAAACGTTGTGTACTAATTTTTCGGTTTGTTTGAATGCGAAAGCATCTAATGCGTTCATGCCGTTCGCCGCCGGGTCATAAAAGTCATAAAGCAATGTTATTTAGCCAATTATCATATCTTTTTGTTTCGCTCCTTGTTTAAACAAAACCTTTGTGTGTGACGCTAGTCACATCATCGTATCATACATTTTTGACGTTTTTCGCGTAAAAAACGTCAAAGATGTGAGAAAAAAATCGTCTCACGCACATACTCGGCCTTTTTCTCAAGTACACTTGAATAAATCAAGAGAAAACAATTTGAACAAAATTCTACAAACGGAACATTTGATTACATGAGCTCAGGAAATCATTGGCAATGATTATTGTGTAATCTTTTCGTATTTAAATGAATTAAAACCAAACAGAATTGGCGCATTATATAAAAAGTGTGTAAATGTAGAAGTAGGGTTTTAAGAGGCCAGCTCTTGAATTATGTCTGGTTGTAATTGCAATTGTGCGACGTAGGAAAGTTAGACGATCGCTACTCCATTGGAAAGACATTCTCTTTGAACAATTTTCTCCGCGTGCGCGTTCGTAAAAAGTATTTAATTCAAAACGTAACGTAAGTGCATTACCGAACGAAACTCACGCGCGTGTGCCATTCATTTCAGCAGCGCGTTTGTTTTGACGTATTGTAAATGTAAAACTTTCATTTAGCAGGTCGCGGCAAAACATTGCGTCGTTTTTTCGTTCGAAAAGTCGCCTTTAATGTCTATTGGAGCAATGGTAGCGTTGCGTCATCCTGTACATGAGTCGTAAGTCGTCGTCGTCGTCGACTTTCCCTTCGTGCGTTCTCTATTCCAGCGTGATATCAACGAAATTTAATTCATAATAGCTTCAAAAGGTTAAATTGAAAGATTTTACTCGTTGTGATTTAAATTGTGAAAATCAAGTGTGCGTAGATGTGCGTAATTAATTGAGATTTATATGATTAAACGCTATTGTACATGATTAGTGCGATCATTGAAGGGGATCGGTGGATATAATGAAAAGTTAGTTGTTTATGCGGTGCGGGGGAGTTGCGCGGAGCGCGAACAAACGCGCGCAAAGGGCCGGATGAGAGGGCGGCTTTTGACGCGCCGCCGCCGCCGCCACGGGTGAGGAGTGGGATGCGCGACGCAGCGTGCGAGCGAGCGCGCAAAAGGACTCCGGCTGTGTGCATAAACTTTGTATCAAGTCCTGAAGTCCTCGCGGCCGCCTCGCCTGGCTAAACGCCACAGGCCGTATTGATCCTGGCAAAGGTTAACATGTCTTTGCAGTGCAGGAGCGGGAGCGGCGCGCGTTGCGCTGCGCATCGGATTGTAACTCCCGGCGGCGTGTGGGAAAGTGCGAATTCGTTCGTGCCACACCAAACCGCCACGCCAACGCCGCGCGATAGAATTTCATCAGCATAAAATGCTCTCGCCTGTGCCGCCACCGCCGACGCTGCCTTTCTCTTTGTTTACCCAACAGAGGATCGTCGGTGTCGTGCGATTCTCGCATTATCCCGTACGCCTTAACAACGCCAGATGCTGGAGCATTGGTGGCGGCGGTAACAAACTCACGGCTTGAATGGAAGCGAGACGACGATAGCGAGAAACCCGCTGCGTCCGCAAAAGTTGAGATAGCGCCAGAGAGTTATCCCCGCCGAAGTGGCAAACACCGTATCCCCACGCAGGAGTAACACACTGACGAAAAGCCCGTTTTGTATATTCATCTTTGATCTCCCGGCTAACAATCCGCTGTAATTTAAATGCGAATTAAATCATTTCTTGTTATTCAATCCACTCCATGGGCATTCGTTCGATTAATGCCCTCATTAGATTACTCCTGCAACAAACTTTCAAGCATCAAAGAGGATCGACATGCGAAGGTTTATTAATCGTGTTGAGAGTGTACAAACGAGCCGAGCTTAAACAAACAAATCTTAAGCGGCTTACTTACTCGGCGTCCGCGTGATGGTCAAATGCGTGAAGTTGAAAAATTCCTATAACGGCAAATATCTAACAACAACAAGAACGGCATCTTGATCTCAAATTATAACAATGTAAAATTAAGATCACGTTGAAAATATTTTCTTCTTAAAACTAAATAACTGGTTATCGGTTAGAATTTTTAATTTTTATTTTTTGAGTTCTTGCGACCTTGCGAACATACCTCAGCGCTCAGTCGCGCCATATAAGGTTCAATGAAATTTTGGGATGACCACAATTATACATGATCTGTTTGTGTTGTGTTGGAACGTGTACAAGAGAACACCTAAATCGATCCTGCTTACACTCGGCGTGAACCCACCCGAAACGCAAGAAATATTTGTCTCCATTCTTGTCGGACACGTTATTATACTGCGGGTAACCGGCTGGAATGAATGATGTTCTGGTTTTATTTAAGTCGTCTGCATCGGAAAGCTCTCTGCTTGCGTGGGCATCCACTCTGCAACTCTTCATGTGGTTGTGTGTATGTAAAAGTACTAACTGTTCATGCAGTGTTTAATATCCGGATTGATTGTGCTTTTCAAATCTGCAAAACAACGAAAAAAGTGTCGACGCCCCAAAAAAGTAACTTGACGACCTAAAAAACAAGAAAAAAGAAAAATTCAACAAGCTTGAGTTATGCAGTGCTCAAACTCGGGAGCTGTGCTCAATGCTCAGTGTTCAACTCGGAGCTTTTCTGATTTTACCCTCCACCATCGATCCTAACTTTTCCCATAGCGTATCCCCGTCCAACGCGCGAGTAGCGATTTGTCGTGTCCGAGTGCAAAGCGTCTTCAACGCACGCCGTCATTGTCTTCACGGATTTACGTGCCTGAAATGCCGAACGCATCTTACACGGCTATTAGCTGGCCGCGAGTGCGCTCGCTTTAACTAGAGTCAACAATGAGCGTTTTCCCGGCGATACCTCGGCTACCTGGCCGATTGTGTGTGCGTGCGAGGTGCGCGCACCAACAGGTTACCATAAATCATCATCATCAGCGACTATTAGACACGGGCACACACTCGGCCTTGCCTACCATTTTAACGCTCTTCGTCGCTGCCTGCACACCGCGTTATCTGCTTACAATAAACAGAACAAAAATAAGACGTCGTCTTATTTATTCGTGGTATTCCCAATTGCGTGCGTGCGTGCATCGCATTGTGTCCCCCATCCGAGATGTTGAACAGGTTCTTCTTTTTTATTCCTACTCAGCGCACGCATACACGATCACAACTCTCGTTGTTCCTTTATATTACGTCTCTTTATTTTATTGCGCATCTTCGTTTCGTTAAGTTAACTCGGCGCAACGCTGAGATGAAAAGGAGAGGCAATAAAGATGCGGTTCAACGATGTGTGCGCCGGTCCAGCCATACCACACGCTCTCGTACGCAGCAATTATCTTTTCATGAATCGATTACATCGATTTATTTATTAAGTAGTCCGGATGATAAGTCTACAAGTCAATAGTTGAATTGAATTGCATGGAATGCACTAAAAATTCATCAAAAAAAGAAAACTTTCAAAATTTGTTGTTTTTGAAGATCGTGCCGGCGTATCGATGGTTGATTATAGGGCCATCAAACATCACCTGCCGCAGACCACATA
This sequence comes from Dalotia coriaria, assembly GCF_025399875.1. NCBI lineage: Eukaryota > Metazoa > Arthropoda > Insecta > Coleoptera > Staphylinidae > Dalotia > Dalotia coriaria. The sequence goes on from NW_027045446.1 coordinate 10,147,902, forward strand.
TTTACATTAATACGGGGCAAGTTGCGGTCTTTTGTGATGCGTTTAATAATCGCCGGGCAGAAAAGTCAAACCTGCTCAAAACAGTTTGCGAGACAATATGCATAATGCGGCAGGAGATCGAGACGAGGGTTTTCGACGCATGTTTCGGTGTGGTCAATTAGAGATGTGTGTGATCAGGTAAGAAAAGAAATCACAGCTCTCGTGCATTAGCGGATCATCGACGCGGCGGCTCCAGGGACGACACGCCGCAGAAGAATGGAGCAGAGAGACCCCCGCCGCCTGCGACCGCATTCCGAACAGGCGACCAGTGTTGCCAGCAACAAACAGTTTACGCATTCATTAGTAATACGCCACGATTGCGCTCTGCACATGTGAATCCACATCGTGCGCGCACCTCCGAAGAGGATGAAATCCTCCCATGCCTGCCGATGTCGATGGTGTTCGGATTGTGTTTTGCTCTTTTCTCGCTCTGGTTGTCGGCCGAATTCGATCGGCGTTGCGTTGTGTCTCGTGTCTGCTTTTGTTCTCACTTCCTCGTCGCACCACTCATCGCCGCGATTTGCTGGTCGGCATCTTCGTTGCGCTTTCGAGTGAAAGAATACGCGCGCTGTACGCTCGGTTCGCGTACACACATTTAATTCAAGCTTGATACGCGGCGCGTTCTCACAGAGGTCGCTGACTTGCGCGGCCAGAGGCCAAGCAAAACAAAACGCACAACTTAACGCTTCTTCCTTTAACCAAAGCAAAGCCGGTCGGTTGGGAGATACTCGAGTGTGTGTATATGCAGACGTCGGCGGTGACGATCGGTCTTTCTTACACACAAACACACACACATATGCAAGACGCGATCTTCGATGTGTTCGAGATTCTTCGGGAGTCGCACCGTGGAGATCGCGTCTCTCTTGTGTTCATCGCCGCTCGACGGCTCGACGCGCGCGATCATCTAACTCGATTGCGATGCTATTGCTCAACGCGCGCGCTCGCGACACCGACGATTTTTCTCCGCTTCTTCCTCGTCCACTTCTCCGCCTGCTTTACGTTCCAGTTCAGAACGATTTAATGCACCATCTCCAACTATGCTTTCTAATAATTACCTCTAATAATTTTTGTTTATCGAAACAATATCCAGCAGATATTAACGATATGTGACATGGTAAGAAACTTGAGTAACAATACGTTTGCCGTTCGCCGTTCATAAATAGTCCTTGAGCTGCTATCACCTTGTGCTCGTTTATATTAGAATTAGACGAATTGCATTTCACCACGTTTCTTCTGCTTCATCACCTGCGAATCGAAGAGAATATTAAAGGTTATGTGCGGTGCGAGAATCGGCATAACTCTACTACTACAACTCAAGGAATGTTTTCGAATTACAGAAAACTATAATAGTAAATTACCCATCGCGATATGTATTTATTCCAGTTATGGCAACACGATTTCACGCCGAGGCACACAGGAATCAATAACCTCTCACTTGCGCGCTCATAGTCCAAATACACCGAGTGTGCCCCCAGAGATCGGTCGCGCCACATGCATGCGCGACGTACTCGTGCTTCCAGCTCTTCTGGTGAGTGTATGTGTGCAGTGTGATTGTGGGTGGCGGATGAAAGACTCCATTGCCTCCTTTTGCCTCGTTTAAATTGCTTTATCTTTAACTGTGCGGCGTGCCTCGACTGGAGGCTTTCAATGAACATCGCGCGACTTAATATTTCGATTATCAAAATCTTTTTGTTTTTAATATTAAAATTATTAGATGTTGATCGGACGCTGAGAGTATTTAAATGCTGTGTACACAAACGCAAAACTATTTACAAACAAAACATTTCAGAGATAAATTGCTTACTAATACGGCGCGCTTATGCTGTGTAAATATTTGTAATAAATCGCGGCTCGTGCGCACGCTTCACGAAGCTGACTGAAGCTGATGTTGATTTGGATAAGTGAAAGAGCTTTCGACGTCTTAATGAAATGAAATTTAACCTTTTTGTTAATTAAAAGCAATTAGCCAATAGCAAAGCAATTTGTGAATGAAAATTTAGTCATTTTCGACTATTATCTTAAATTTCTCGTGTTTTTTAAGTCTGACAACTTATTTAATTCATAGATGGCGCTCAGATAACCTTACTAATTAGTAAACTTTTACTCGCACGCAAAAACTACCGCCAAACAAAGAATCCTTAGCGTTTAACTTTTACATGCGATTTTTCTATATTCCACTGCTTTGCGTTTGAAAACCCCACCTGATCCTGATAACTTTATGAAGTTTATTATGCTAATGTGGATTTAATCAACGAAATTGCATTTTCATTAAAAATCGTGCACGTTTCGCGTGTAATCGCCGATCGCGGCGTTATCGCGCGCGGCCACCTTCGATAACGAATCCCATTGTTTGATTGTTTTCGCCGCAAGTATTGCTTCTGTACATCGTACGGATTAAATTTGAAATTCCATTCGATTGTGTCCTTGCGCATTGCGCGGTGATAACGCCGCGCACAATGTCAGCGCGTTCGCAATCATTATGTCACAGAAGTGAACTTGGGACTGCACAAACTATAAGCGATAAAAGTGTGCACTGACGCAGCGCAAATATTCAACCTACATCAATATACATTACATTACATGAAATTAAATTAGTTGCAATCATAGGTCAATGCTTAATTTCACGTTATACCTGAAATTATTCACAATCATCTTCAATTTTTATTTTTTACTTTGAAAAATTGAATTATTTACTGTCCTAAGCATGAAACAATGAGAATATTAATTTCTTAGCAAACAGACCATAAATATTCGATAGTTGAACATTATTTTTACTTTGTATCGCACTGGAAGCATTGTTAATTTACACACAAAAAGTGTTACTCCTAAACACGCGAGGCTCCTGTCCTAGACAGACGAAAGAAATGTCTTTACATTGTACGCGAGCGCCCGCCATTGATTATAAAACGTGCCGGTCAATTATGGTCTATAACTCGTTAATATAAACGACATGTGGGTGGCGGTGTCGTCGTGCTCGATCAGAACCAAGTCGCACAATCGTATCTGCTCAGCGGCGCTCTGCGTAGGTTCAGTTTTAATTCGACGGGAAAAAAAATAAAATTCTACAAGGCTCCGAAAAACGGCTTCATGGCGGCAGAGTACGTATTGAAATTCATTCATTTGATGCACAACTTGACGACAGGTCAAGGGCGAGGCGTTTAGCGCTCGGTGACTTTGTTGCTAACGCTGTCATTGACATAATACCTACATACATTCATAATAATCCCTGAATAATTAACGAAGCACAATGGGAACGCAGAGGAAGCTATAGGCGAAGTTTGAGCAACCAGACACGATACAACCGACTTCTTTTTGTGACCCACACACATACATTCGGTGTATAGTATAGCATGGAGTTTAAATAATTAATTAAATGCTCGACGGACGACGGACAAGGCGATATTCGTTGCGGTCTGCGCTTATTTACACTTCGCACATTTACACACGAAATAATATCGAGCGCTAGTCATGATTAGATATATTTTTCGGTTGTGTTTATTAATTTTCTCATTTCTCGTTAATTTCATGCTGATTTTGAGGTCAGGTTTGTGTATTTTGTTCTGTGCCACTTCGAGAGCCCTCAAATTGCACCGTACGTACGAAATGAATTCATAATGCGTTTTATTAATAAGATATACACACGTCGAGTTTCAGCGCACGGTGAAAACACAAAATACAAAAGAAAACGCTCGTAGTCTTTGGCTTCCACACGCTGGTAGAATGCATATCCGGTCTAACAACCAGAGCAGTCACGCTTGACACGGTCACTTATGGAGGTTACATTACCTACACTTACTTATTTTCACTCCGACGTGTGTAAACCTATACGCGATGTTTACGCTGTTTAACTTATAACCAAGAGGGCAAACCGTGCTTGCCAGACACCGACGTAATGATATTGCTTTTGTTGTGACGAGCGCTGAAAGTAAAACAAGGTGTCAATTGAGGCGCATAGTATGCGAAAACAATGAGTGCGCAATTCGCGAAATCGATCCGGCGATCGAGTGTGCGAGGGCGTTTATTCATTAGAATAACAATGTCGTAATATTTATCGCAATTCCCGCTGGTCGATTGAACCTATTGCCCTGTGCGCCGAGTGCACGCCGCGTACGCCACTTCACACATTATCCATTTTCATGCTCCCTGCGCACACACGCGGCCCCGCCACCGCCGCGGCGGCGGCAGCGTATCGCTTCCCGAATAAATAGCTTTCAGCCATATGCAAATATCGTATTGCAGCGGCTTTTGCGACGGGGTTAACGCTACATTTTACATATTAAATAATACTTTAATCTCTTATATTTACGCAGATAAATATTTAAATGGATTTGCGTCAAATGACACACAATTGTTTTGAAATCATAAACAAAACCAATTTTTACATGTATACACTTTGTATATAGAAAAAAAAAACGGTAACGCAATTTCCGGTAGAAATCATTTATTCAAAATATTAGGCTTTTTGTTGCGTCAATAGGTAATCAGACGATGTGATTGTCTCATTATTTAGCCTTTGAATCAAATTTTACAGGTCAAAATAATTGTCCTAGTTTTTTACCAGTCTACACATTTATTCAGCGCCCAAAAGTTAATATTACATTAAATACAAGTAATTTGATGTTTGTTTTTGCACATTCCGGAAGCACAGACGATAGAACAACACGCTGATCATAAAAATCACACAAAACAACAACAATCCAAATCACTACTTTGACACAATGCGCACACGCTACTAGTGATACCCTTGAACGCGAATTGGATTCGTAATAAACAAATTATTTCGTAAGTTTTCGTCATAAATGTGCAGAATAAATCTACGGATGCGGATGGATTACAGGCGAGGCAATAAAGGTAATCATAACGCACGCCTAGACGGAAAATAATTGTCCATGCAAATGCCATCAAAATATTTACAAAGTCGAACTACGTGCCAAACAACTCGCCTGGCATATTTATTGCTTTATTAGTCGTTCATAATAAAAACAATGATGACGACTTGCGAAAGTTGTACTGCACATACATTCATAAATTCATATGTGATACATGCGTGTGTTAATGGAAGTCATTCTCGTCGAGTCAGCGAATTCATCAGTGTTTATGTGCAAAGGTGCATTAGATATAAACAGCGCGTCATGGTGTCACCAGCGTTGAAACAATAACAAATTGACGCAATCAGTGTTCCAAGAATCGAAAATGTACCTACATAGTCGTAGTTTTATTCTGGTTAGGAGTCTTTTTTAGTTTTTTTTACACCACTCGATTGGTGTGTATATTTATGTAAACGCAACAATTTTGACGAAATTTATTGAACAAGTTGCGCCGTTAATATGCCGTTAACGTTAAATATGTGCGACATATAGCGATTACGACAGGATAAAGTATTTATCGCGCTTGTTATTCGCTCGAAAAACGGCCGGAATATTTGTTAAAACAGCGACTTATTTTCCGAAATTAACGTCGGACGCGAACCGATTCATTTGTCACGCAGACGCAACGAAAAATTTCTTTATTTCGTCGAATAAATAAAAATCAACGCCGAGGCGGATCAGGCCTATCCTAGAAGGAGTCTCATAAAACTTTTCAACTGATTTACGAGAGGCAGAGGAAAATATTCATAATTTATGCGCGCGCGCGATTTGCCACCGCAATCAGCGCCCGGCCTGCTTTAATTGCACGTAAAAAGGCTACTAATTGTAATTAATTAACCTATTGCCAGGCGGCAAATAGTAAAATCTATGCGCAATTAACTTTCACACCGTGTGGTGCACTATGTGACATGGTTCATGAAGGAATTAAATGAACTAAATGATTTGATTTCGCGTAGAAAATTTACGAAAAAAAAAATGCTTTGTTTACGCTGCGTTAAAAATATCTTAGTTTTTATATTAGTATAATAAATTTACGAGAGCTAAACTTAAACTTAAACGGATTTCAAAAGAATCGCCGATGAGTATAAAGCCGTCTGCGTGAAAGAAACTTGCAAAACTTTTGTGTAAATATTTTGATTTCCAGAATAACTATCGAGGTTTTGCGTTTTGCGTGCGCGCTTTCAAGTCTGTGCACCACTCAGGAGTCATAAGTTTCATTTATATATTTCTATTTACTCGAAATTCTCGGATCCAGTGTTCTTAATTTGCTTGCTCAATCTGTTTCATACAGGATCTGCATATATATTTAAAGAGCATTTATTTTACAAACAAAAATTTTTAGCTTAAATTTTTAATTTTTAGTTTTCTTCTGAATTAAGTTGATTAAATGAATTTTTATTTAAATTTTAAATTTAGTAATGTTCCTGTATTTCGATGACATTGTTTGCCTAGTGTGTTGTACTCGTATTGCGAGACCTAATTACATGCCAAAAATACGCAGCAGATTCGACAAGCGATATTTATAATAATTTCATCTCGGGGCCGGAAAAGTACATATTTATTCAATGGTGACCGTAAAGTCCGCCGGCTCGTAAACAAAACTGCTGAAAAGTCGAATATTGTTACCCGGCACTATGACGCCGCGGCGGTAATCGTAAAATATTATTATTATCATTTTATTACATGATCTGCCGATTGCTTTACCAACGCACACTTTGCCACACACGCAAGAAAATGTCCCTTTTCTTGTATGTAAATGCAAATGCACTCATCATCGGCTGGCTGATTGTTTTATGGCTGGATTAACCTTGTGCGAATTTTTGCTTCAAGTTTGCTTACTAAAGGTTCGCGATGCGAAATAAAAACGCGTGCTTTATGACCGTTTTCTCAAGGTCCGATGCCCTCGATTCGCGTCGCCGTTTTCTAATGTCAACAACACTTTACCTACTCGCGGCGCTATCAATTCGATTAGTGGCGATTAGTGTCCCGTTTGTATTTTACTTGTTCGCATGCAAATACCAGCCAATTAGTGCCCGTTAAACATCGCCACTTCAACCACGCGACGCACACAGATATCTTGTATCTCGAAAAAATTCAAATCCATCACATCACTGTATCATCAGTCAACGCATGCAAAAGACGATGAACTGTTTCTTTTTTATTTTACGCCTTCGAACACCAGTCAGCTCGGAGAATTCCGCTAGCGTTAGAAAAACGATACGGATCCGGATTAGATCGTTGACTCTCGCTACAAAATATAAAGCTGAGTTTATATTCATCTGCAAGTACTGTAAATTTCGTTCGAAATTCTTTCGGTTTGATTGCGGAATTTGCTTCGGAATAAAATTTTTGTTCTCAAGTTGTAAACCTGATGTGTAATGTAAATTATAAGTAGAGTGTTTGTGCTGTGGAACGATAGGAAGTCAAAGTCTTTTGACTTCGATATTTAGTAGAAACAATGAAGAATAATGCAATGTATACACACATACACGAATTGCTCTTCTTGTCTAGTTATTTTTTCTTCTTGTTCTTTGTATTTATTTAAGCCGAAGCAGACGTTTTGCGGCGGCGTCGTCTTTCGTTGTTTCCCGCATTACGGGCACTCACTTTGTTATTATTTCAGTTCACCCCCCAACCTGTGAATGTGATACGAAGGTTATTCCTACTCGCTGCACACACAATGCGCCATGGTTACACATCGTAATAAGTAATTACGTATACGTACGGATATGGATGTGGCGTGGCGCGGCGCGCTCATCGTATGCTCATTTTCCACGTTGCTACTTACTAATTGTTCATAAGTATTCAAAAACACTCCTCCACGCTCTCGCATTAACGTCTTCTGCTCCAATCTCGCGCAGACTGTAAAATAAAACGAATTACTCGGGATAATTATTAAGTTGCATTGGGAAAAGATGCAAATTTAAAAGCAAAAATTTTAATTTTTAAAGTTTTGAAAAAATACTTGATTTGTTCAATTTGTTCACGATACTTAAAGTTCATCAGTTGTAATTATTACACTATACAAGAGGCTTCTAATTAAGCAATCGTACAATCGACTACGGTCAATTGCCATTCAAGTAGAAACAATAGCAAAGTTAGTCGCTCCCGACTATGTTTAGCAAGCAAAGCGAGTAATTAAGAAGGTTATGACATCGATAGAATCGCACCGCGTTCGGAGAAAATCAATTAAACGCCTTTTAAAGGGTGAGAAACAAGCGATTGCACATTGCAAGCTTTTAATTCTGCGTAAATCTTATTAATGATGTTACAACACACACACCAATTAGAAATTAATAAGTAAATCCCCGAGATTTACAATTTTATGATCAGTTTTTCACTTAGTCAATAAAAAATTCAAAAGTACCCGAGGCGGATGCATTGCGGATGAAAGGTCATTGCAAAGTTATGCGAGGCTCGTCTACACATCGAAGAATTTATCATTTGAGTACTCTATTTGCTTAAAGTTGGAAAATCACAAACTGTGTGCACTGCGCATGACACTAGCGCTCTAGCAGGCAGTCGATTTATAAATGGTGACAATTGATTTACGACATTCGCGACCATTGGTCGTTACAAATAGGCGACCGGTACGACGGCTTTTCGCAGATCGTCTAGGTTTTATTTCAATCCTGCTGTCGATAAATTATTTAATGCATTTTTACAATGCGCAATGCTTTGACTTGCGGTTTAAGTATTTTTTTGCGTCGATATTTAAAAATATAATTTACATTAAAATAGTTTAGATTTTCGGGATGCTGGAGGAATAAAATTGTGTGTTTATATAATATCTACGCTCTCATTTAAATAGGTTTATTTTAGTTCACGGTACGCGCCGCAAGCAAAACGATTCAAGGATAACTCCGGCGCCCGTCTGATAAATCATGAATTGATCAGTCGGACCCGCGGCAGCTTTGCGATCTTTGTTAGGAGCGGAAAAGCTGCATGCGCGCGCAAGAAAACGAAGACGCGCAAAAGCGCGCGCAGCCAGGCCGCGAGCCGTCAGCCCGACTATTTGTAGAGCGTGCCTGCTATAAAACGCATCGCTCCGCAATAAATTCATTTTAATAATAATTTGTAAACAAGAAACGCCGAAGCGCGCCGGAATAGAACGCCATTTATCAGCGGCGCGCAGTGTGGATGCGGCGACGATGTGGACGTGTCGTGTGAATGCAAGCGTTGCGCTCTCACGTCGCACGTTCGATGCGCTAAGTCGCGCGCGCATGCGCACCGCACGGCAGGAAGCTTTAATAGAATTCAACTCGTGCCGCGCGCGCCTAAAAATATCGTCGTCGGCGGGCATCGAGAAATGCTTATAATTCAAACAATTACGCATGCTCTCCGCACATGCACATCTACAGGTCATTTAGAAACAGTTAAGCATGTTACAAATTACAAAATGCAAGTCCATCATTTTGTTCACATGGATATTTTACACGAATCACTTTTTTAAATTTATAACTCAATATTTTCATAATATAACCTTCAGTATTATGAATGTTTTGTGATGAGTAGTGTGTTAGTTATTTTTGATGTGCAACGGAAGGGCGCAAACGCAAACGCGTTAAATTTGGCGTCTCTGTCACGAGCCGACCAGAAAATCTAAACAAATGTCGCGGCGCGCGCAACCACACTTAATATAGCTTACGAACGTATTCATCACCGCGATCGAAACTCGAGGCAACAAAAAAAACCAACTAACAACCCTAAAAATGATTTTTTTCTTTTTTTACACACCCACGCATAATTTTATCGTCATATATTAACACTACACTAACACAAAACACAGATACTATTTACCTACTTATAGTACACGTAAATGTTTAATCGGATCAATGAATGGCGCATGGTGAAACGTTGTTTTGTTTCGTTGTGATGTGCTGTGGACACGCCGGAGAATGAATGCGCCCCTATTAATAGTTTGACAGACAGCATACAAAAATACAAACTAAGAATACATCCCAGCGCAGCGGCGTCTCCAGACTTTCTAGCCGCGTGCGTCTTCTTCGCTCTTCTTTAATTACTGATAAACTACCCAAAGAGCAGCGGTCTATCGGATGTCTTACAACTGTACGTCATTTGTATGTGTCAACAATTCGGCGCGCGAGAGCCGGACGAGTTTATAAACGCGGCGTTTCGAGATTCCATTCCGTTCGATATCGATGCCGACGAGATAGTTGATTTTATGAGTTAAAAAACTTCGTTGAACTATGAAGAGACTTTTAAATCGAAACTGGAAAATGTGTTGTGTTGTGTTACGTTACATGTTACACAAACGGGTTACATTTATATCTGGATTCAATAATAATAGATAGGAATTGTGTAATTTCATAAGGAAATTAATACGAATTACGCAATAATATTCATGTAATATGTAATTACAGCTTCAACTGTATACATATAATATTCATGAATAACCTCAAAATTATTTTTTGTCTTTTGCTCGTTTAATTTAAATCCGTCTCGCGGAAATTTACGCCGTTTACTTTTGTTTTCATTGCGCTTGCACATATTGACGAAGAAACGTTGTTGACGTTGTTTGGCACGACATTCCGACTCGTCGTCGTCGGTGCACTACCGACTGCGGTCCACCGATGGCAAAACTAGATACTAATCGCCCATCATCATTCCGGTCACACCTATCTCGGGCGGCGGCGATGTTGATGTTTTAATAATCGTCCGCCGGAGTGTTTACCGACAACAAGCTCAACGCGTGTGCTAATCGCGTTGAATGTGTGAATTCATCATGCATCGACCCGGACAAACAATACCTACGTTGGAAAAGAAAACTCACAAACACGATTAATCGACTTTATTTTGACGACCTTAGAAAACTTCGTCGATCGATCATAACGACGCAAAAATACAAACCGTTTGTATTTTACTATTTCACCCGAATACCTTTTCCGGAACAGTCTGTAAAAGGAACAGCAACTAGGACAAGAATTCACCGAAAATAAAATAAAACTTCTCTCATCGGTAGCCGCCCACGAGGGTGACGGCGGGTGTCGGCTTGCTGGTGATGTATTTACGCTGAATACGACGAGTTATCGATTCGTCGACTTTTCTTCGTCGTCGTCGTCGGTTTTTTTTACTTCGCCGCACGCGCTACTCATAACTACAAGCGAACAAAGTGTGTCTTCAAAATGTAGAAAACTCCCGGCCTCAAAGCGCTAAATAATAAATGGATTTCGCTTGAAATAAACAACAATTATATTCGATGTCGCGATTACACAATTAGAGAATGAATCAATTTCATGTGAAAACCAACTCGAAGCGTGTTTATTATTAAGACTGCGCGCGTTTATTCATGGCAGCAGAGTGCGTCGAAAGGAATTCTGCCTGCAATTAGAAGTAATTTACTGAAAAGGTCATGTTACTCGCGCAAAGTGCATAAGAATGCAAAGAACGTCTCAATCGACGTATTCAAAACGCAAATAATTTTACCTGCAATCTGCACACTGCACAATTAAACACAAAATAAATAAAATAAGAAAAAAAAATGAAATGCAATCAAGCAGATTAATTTCGTGTTGTTTTTTTTTGTTTTGTTCTGTGTGTGTGTTTTAAATCCTTTGTGTGCATTTTTATGCTTTTCATGCGCTCACGATGAAATTACAATTACAATGAGCTAGAGAGATAAGAGAAATTAGTAGAAATCGAACAGGAAAGTAGCCGGTGAAATTGTAACAGGTAGCCGGCGAATGTCATCTGCAAAAGGAAAGCGCGTTTGCAACGAACAGAAGTAAAAACGATATGAAAATATTGAACGTTTAATATAAAATTAGACGTTGTGTTCGCAACCACCTCCAACACTCGTAGATTTCATTGATTTCTATTCCATTTACTTATTTTACAAACAAAAAAATTTTTTTTTCTTTAAAAAGATTTTCACCGATTTGTCCATCAGCAAATTAAGTAATCACATCCGGAACTAATTATCTATTACTCGTCGAGACCTAGTTGACATCTCCAGAGCGTTGAATAATAAATAAATGTATTGAAAGATCGTGATGAATGCGCGCTCGACTTGGCCGCCATCATCATCATCATCCTTTGCTGAGTAAAGTAAAATTAGTGAACGTGTGGCGCGCGCACGCGCTGGCCAGATTAATAACGTATTATTAGGCTTTTAATAAGCGCTCCACTCGACGTGATCCTAACTTAGATCGACTTGCGCGACACTAAATCACGCCGAATATAAACTCGACTCGTCATCGCGCCGTCACAGGCCGCGTGCGTTGTCGCCGCCGCCGCCACATGCGATAGTCTGCGGCAGCGCGCGAGAAAATCGGAGTCAAACGCGCGCGAGAGACGCGAAGGAAAAAAAGGGTAGACGCGATCTAAAATTGGGTGAAGCTATAAATTAATACAGAACTGTTTACGTGATGCCTCCATACATAGCCACAACGCACTGGTTGCACCAAACACTCACCGCGTTATTCAAATCATTCAAATTCGAAAATTCCGGGATCACTCGGTATACAATAAGCAAAAGATCGTTAACCTGCAATGCGGCATATTCTCCGAGATAAAGATTTAATTTTAAAACGCCAATGAACGACAATACAGAATTTTTTTTTTTTTTGAAAAATTATTTTGTGGTTGTGGTTACGTACGCATTGATTTTTCATATATGTACTTGCAGGTACTAGACATGAATGAAATAGTCGTTTGCCGTAAGTGGAATGAATACACATGCAGCACTTTTCACGGTGCACACGGCGCAAGTACAAAACGAGAAGTAATAATTATGGCCGTGCACAAAAATCAGAGAGCCGTAGAGAATTCGTGGGATTTCTCACAATAACGCGGCACACGGCGAGAGTACGTACACTAATCATATTAATGCCTTGAGAACATCATTAGAAAATGCAAAGGCATTTAAATAGTGCCGCCGTGCGCTAGCGGAGCGCTTCCAGCTTTCTGACGCGCGCTTTTTTTTTCTTCCTCTGGGGCACACCGCATTTTGCTCGTCTTTAATTTTCTATATTAGATCGAATCTTGCACGCTACGCGAATATAAACACTTCGTTCCTTTCTTGCAATTCCTGCAACAAAAAAAAAAACATTTTTTATTCGTTTGATTGAAATTTTGATTTTTTTATTAATTAAGCCATAAATTGAGGAGTTTCAAGAAAAAAAATTTTTTTATTGAAAAATTGTGTCTTGATAACCTAAAAATCAATGTCCACATGCAACCGGCTTGTGTCCACTGAATAAAAAATGATGTGGCTACTCGAAGATTCTTTATTTGTTTGTATTCCACCTTGGGCGAGCGCGGAAAGTAAGATTTGTTGCACGCGCTCATATTATACTCGAGTAGGTATAATTTACATGTATCGCTCGTTATTAGGTCAAACAGTTACGTTTTCTTGCGCATCGGCGTTATCGCCGTGTGACATTTAATCGAAGCGCATTACGCGCATAGACAACATAGAAACGAATTGAAATTGAAGTCCCCGGACGCGATTGCGATGGTAATACGCGCGTGTAAACGCTCGCTTTAGTGCCGTTTTACTATCAGCACAACAATTACAGATAATTATATGCATTTTTTCGTTTCGCGCGGGTGAAAGAAGTTTGATTTATTTTGTCGTTTGTTTAATATGTTTACACAGTAATGTGTCGCGTATAGTTTTGTAAAAGTGAATTATTTTTTTCGCTTGAGATGCGACAACGTTCGCGCTCAACGCTTGTCTACTGAAGTTGGCGCCACGGCAATAAATTACACCGGATAGATTAGTTTGTGGCGCGTTTTGTGCTAATCGAGTCCGGTGGCAGCGCACGCACTGGGAACAAGATGTAAAATTCAGACGTTCACGGTTTGAGCGATATGTTTGTGAAATTTTTAATCGCGTCTGCAGGTTCATTTCAGTTCAGAGCACTCAAAACAAATAATAATAAGATAAATCAATGCCACATGTATTGGTGTTTGTGCTGAACGCACTTTTTCTCGAAATAATAATAAGTACGATATCAAAATGGATTTTTGCAATTCATCGCTGCACACATCACCGAATTATGTTTTTTATTTTTTATTTTTGTGGTGGATGTAAAGACGTAAAGAAATAATCAGGGTGCATGCGTTTTTTTTATTCCTGCGGTGGTAAAAATAGGGGCTATAAATTTCGGCGTCGTGTATTGCGACTGCTATTTATATTCCTTCCAAAATTTTCGGTCCGACGTGAATCTATTTGCTGCTGCTGTGTGTATTCCGTTTGTTTCCCTCTTTCAGGAGCTTTTTCCCCTCGCAGGAGAAAGCTGCGTGCGATGTGCGACGTGTTGAACAGTTCAACTCTCGTCTCGTCTGCTTAGCGCGAGATGGAAGATTCCTCAATCTCGAAATAACATCGCGTGCTTCGATCATTCGCGCTTTGCAACGCGTTTTGTAGTATTTATAATATACGCATCCGGATATGTTGCATTCCTATTCAGTCATACAACTTTCATGAAGTGAATCTAGCCTCAAACGTTCACAAAATGATAACCTTACATTTCAGGAAGAAATTTACGCATTGTAAACACGTAGATTTAATTGAACACAGTAATAATGTGCTGAAAACTCAAACAAACGAAGAGGATAAAATGCATATGCACTGTTTCACTTGATATTCAAACAAATGCGGATTTTGTTTGCTGTGCAACGAAAAAAAAAAAACGCGCACACCTCGGTTGTACTCGTAACTACAAGGCTAACTGATGTATAAATAATTGTTAATGTCATAATTGTCGTTAAAACTGCTTCCACACTAACGCAGACAACAGTAGCGTTTAGTAGTTACATTTACCACTCGTAATTAATTAATCAATTAATTAACTAATGTTCCACTCAGTCTATCTGCATTTTAAATTTGCATACACGCATATTTCTATTATAAATAATATTAATTTTCTGCGGACGCATGGTAGATACCTATATAAAGATTAAGTCAAAGATGCAAACAATTTCAATTATTTCACCACACACACACACTAGCAGCTAGTAATTGTAAGTATGTTGTCAGTGATCCTTTCTCTTGTCCTCATGTTCTCGCTTCACGTAAAATAACAACAAACGAATGCTTTCACAATCGATGCCTCAATGCTAGCACACATATATGATCTCAACCGGCATGTGGCTCACGGTTACTCCAAGTCGATGTTTGGTCAGTTTTAATGAAATCATGAAATCATGAAATGTTTGTGCGTATCGCATCTATGAGCTAATTGAATTGTGGCACCTGATGAGCCCGCAATTGCGGTAAGCAAAGCGCGAAGGCAAAGAGCGGTGCTTTGGCGAATCAGTGCAGAGCTTGGTGAAATGACACGATTGTTTGACTCCGTTATATTACAACGAGTGCGAGAGGCCGATGCCGTTAAGAGCAAAGCCATTGACTCACCTCACCGGAATGAATGTACATCAAGTACGCATTCATCTCGAAAGCAACATTTCGGTATTGTACTACACCACGATATGCAAAGCAAGACGTTAGTTTTTTTTTATTTAGATTAAAACAGTTAATTGTTGAGATTTCGAAGCAAATTTGCTTGATAAACACCAAGACGCACCTGAACTTTTGATTATTCAGACATGCGGCACATTATTAACTCTGTTATCAGTAAATAAAAGCAAGAAACGTATGATATCACCGTTCCGCAAACGTGTGTGTTGTATGCCGACATAATTACGCATATTACGTAATAATTATTCAAATAAAACAGTAAAACTGTGTTAAATCACTGCAGTAGAACTTAAACATAAATATTTTCCATATTTTGTGTTTGTGGGTTAAATGAAAACAGCGTAAATTTGCAATGGGGTACTAATTAATTAGCTATTATTGTGTTGTGCTTGCGCAGTGTTGAATTGTCGCTGACGACGTGCATTACCGCCGACGTCATTTGCATACACACATGCACAGGTGTAAGTACGATGTCATTGCAAACACATTTTATCGCCGTCTGCGAGCGCTCTCCATCGACACCGATTAGCCTTAGCAACAGACACAACAGCACCGGCAATAAGCACTAAAAATGGCGTAGGTATCGTCATTCAAATAATACTCTACTCCGTTTCGTTGTCTAATGCAATCCGTGCATGTATTTCTAATAGCATTAGTTAAGAGCTCAAGCGATTGAAAGTCCAACACACACAAAATAAATAAAAAACGTTGCCTGCTGCTGTTATTGGCGGTGCAGTACTAAAATTTAAAAAATATTTACAAATAGTAAACAAATAGGTTTCAAGGCTGTGCGCGGTGTGTTATATATTTGTGCTTGTTTAAGCTACTAACTACATATATGGCGGACTAATTAGTAAATTTTCAACGTGCTTATCACAAAAATTTAAAAATTTTCATTGAAAATTTGTGTTACCATTCAGTATAGACCAGTATCTTGAATTTTGCTTTAATTAAAAAATTTTGAAACAAGTTTGGTTCGCTATGGAAAGATTTCAATGATAACCAGACCATTGTAATGTAATTATGTAAATAGCCTACACATTTCAGTAAACAGGTACACAATATCATCGCCGTCGTTGTAAAAAAGTCGAAATAAAAAAATGATTTGTTTATGCAAGTGCGCGTCATCATACATTTGATTGACAATATTTTCAAGGACCGCACGTGCTATACGAACTCCCAGGCCTGTGCTGTGCATATATGTAGCCATATCGTGATTATATTTTTATTGCGTGTAATTTCGCCGCGGCGGAGGCGTCGTCGACGCCTTGGAGCAGCGCGAGCGCAACTGGAAGTGGATGTTCGACAAAACGTCGAATGTCACGTAAAACAATAACGTATTTAGCAGCGCGGCGCGGATTTTCCACGTAAAGATGTTAAAAAAATTCCACATTGACCAATAACAGCCAGGTCGCGACACAATCGTGCGATACTCGCGCTAAAAAATTATAAATGCTCGAGACGATGGAATATTTTTTCGATGTGCTATTGTTTCGCCATGTGGACATCGGCTGGACACTTCGATGTTAAAGTTAAAGTGTCATCCGCGCGACGGTTATTACAATGCGGCGCGTAATTATTCATCGACTCGCACGGTGTGTGCGTGTGCGCGAAACGGTTGACATAAACAAGGTACAAAATTCCAAGGTGAACTCGATGTGTTGTGCGGCGGAGGAACTCCATACAGGGCGATACAATTCAATAAAACATCAAAAATCATTAAAAACAAATTTTTATACCGCTAGGTGGCGTTAGTAGTCATAAATATATCGCAAACGCAATTTTTTTTATTTAATTTAATTTAGCGTCGATGATAAGCAAACCAACGAAGTTCGTCATTGTTTGGAATGATACGTTATCAGCAGATCGAGCTAGTTATTCGCCAAGGCCGATTGATTGTTTAATTCCGCTTGCATTCTGGAGAAAAGAATAATCATATAATTATCGGCGTATTTTTAGCTCGTTTGTTGTCGGCCCGAACCGAACAATGATCACGTTCGAAACTATTTCTACTCGTACGCAACTCCGCACGGCACTTTGTAACTTACTTAGCGTTAGTTGTTTTTTTTTTTCGAATATGACCGCGAAAAAAGTGTGTCAATGCGATAACCTCATTCATGATTCTTTTAATATTTTTTTCAAGCACAAACAATTGTATATACTCTTGTTTCTCTTCGTCTGCTGACTGCTGCTTTCATTCATATGCACATTTTTAGTTTGTAGTAAGGTGTAGAGTCTAGACGTGAGGAAAAATTCTTCGGTAATTTGTCATGTTCGCCTTTGGAATCGAAAATGAAAAAAATTTTCAAGCGTACGAAACACAAATAACAATAAATAATATTCGGATAAACTGGTTTATTTCAGAGTCGCGAGCTTGGCATTCGTTTCGCCGGCCTGACTCTTCGACGGTGCGCTCGCTGGTGCGTTATTCCCGTAAATATAAACTTGTCGACGTGCACGCGAAACGCAAGAGACGTAAGAAGTAAGAAAAGATCATGTAGAACATGTACTCGTGTGTGGAGAATGAGTGTGTGTGCACACACACAGATGATCATCACACGTTCTCGCACGCTGGAAAGTTCAACGAGCCGAATATTAATTCCAATATGCTACGAAAACTGATCAGCAAGCGTCAATCGTTTTGCGGCTCGCACGCAAAAATAGGCGCAAGTCATTAAATTCACCGACAATAAACTTTATCACTGGTACGCGGTATTTCGAAGGCGTTGAAGGTAAAACAATAAACTGTTTATCAGCCTAGATTGCACACGAAATTGTTCAGCCGCTAGATAAACCGGCATTCGAATTATTTCGCGCATGTGTAATTATTTGCCCGAATTGATAAGAGTTACGTGGTGGTGGTGGTGGGGGTAATGGCGGTGTACGTCATGGCGATTAAAACATTCGATCTTTATCGCTGGTGTGATAAGATTGTGTGTACTATACCGACAACAACAAAGGTCAAGTGTGTTTCTCACAATTTTAGTGCAATGCGATGCGATTACAGACTCCTTGATGAAGTTGGCAGTTGACGCTTGACTGAGGAAGAATGGTGTGCGCGCAAGTTCGATTCTCGGCCGCACAGTTATGCGCGTTTTGTGTGGATGTAAATTTAATGTAACTGTTCATTTAAAAAGTCCTGTTCGTTGCGTTTTGCTATAGCTTACTATACCGTGTATATTATACGATTTATTTGTCGTCGTCTCACATCGACATTCGTCATGCGCTCGACGTTGTTGTTGGTTTTTTTTTTCTCTCCGGCAGTCAGAGATTTACTCGTAAAATTAAAACAGTTTATATTTTGCATTTTGCGTTCATCAATATTTTGATTGCGAGGTGTCCTAATCTAATCTCCGAGTACGTTGCGTCAAATTCTAGGGAATTATCGATTCAACGTACTCCTCCCAGGCAGTAGCAGCAGAAGGCTCTCTTTGTTATCCCCCAGCGTATTATCCCGAACGCCCCTTTGCCATTCATGGAACCACGGGGACATCCATTCGTATTGAGATCTTGTCGGCGAATCGATCCCCGTGAAAGTTGCCAAATCACCGCAGGAGCAAGGCAAAAGTGTCCGCATTATGTTTTCATACACACTGTATGTGTTTCTCTACCTTTTCTACTCGTCACTCGTCAAAAGTCAGCGTGAACTCAAACTCAAACTGTTAGTTCGAATTTGAGGTCATAGCATCGGCGTCAGCCGGAGACATTCGATTCTGCGTGCATGCATTAACATGGAGACTTCAATGCCGCACCGAAAGAAACTCGCATCTCGCGTGTTGTATATTGGGTTGCGGAAATCTACTTCGATAAAAATGGCAGAAACGTAAAAATTAAAATTAAGTTTATAAAGCAACGATAATAAATTTATCGATAAATCCATTGTGTGGGACAATCAGCCTTTACTGGTGAATCGAATTCTCTCATGACAATCGTAGGCGAGCTCACGGAAATATTTTTATTACGTGTTTATAGAAATTAATTAAAATAATATACAACACTGTGTGTAATATGTCGGACACGATGTGAAAATGAAAAGAACGTGTTAAAACGCGTGCTAGTCCGTTTGATAGTAGATAAAGGCAAAGCTTAGCCCGTAGTATAAATATGGTATACACCGGGGTTGTTTAAATATTCCATTAGTTGTGATTGATGCAGGGAGCGGTGCGAGTGTAAGCGAGAAATGAAACGCAACGCAGTCGGTAGGAGCACGCGCGAGGACGCGTCGACGACCGGAGTGAGATGGCGCACGTCCACCCACGGCGCGCACGCTCTGGCAACGCCGCGCGCGCGCCTGCATGCTATAACAGTATAACCGATATTGTGGCCGCAGGAATGGAGGAGAATGACTCGGGTCAACTTCCCCGCGCGTCGGTGCGACCGCCCCACTCTTTGGCGTCGCGCTCGCACGGACGCACGCTAATCGCGCAGCGCTACCAAGTTAGTCGATGCCGCTCTCTCGGAGTCGGAGCCGACGACGACGCGCTCACAGTAGCACGCGCGCTCTCCGAGGATTCGGACGGTCCACCGGGCGGCTCTCCTACGCTCCTTTGCGCCTTGTTTAATCCAGTGTGATTATTGATACACAGTCGAGAATCAGTCAAGAGACGATCGATGTTGTTTGTTGTGCGCCAGTGACGGATATTCGCTTCTTATGTTTTCGTTCAAATGCTGGGATACACTTCCTATAGGTACATATCTGCAGATTAAAAAGTTTCATCAAAATTCTGGATTTACCTAAACACATCGCCCGCACAGCAGCGCAATTCTGCCGACAACAAAACCAAAAAAAGAATATAAAATCGTGCATCAAATCATTTGGGATTATAAATTAATTTGTGCTGCGTGTATTGTTGCGCGAAACTTTTCCGAAAGTTTGCTCGAAACCAAGTGCGCTACAACAAAAATAAATAAACGCCAATTCAGAATAGACGTTTCGCAAATTGCAAAGTGAATTTAAAAACGTTTCGGCGTTGTGGTGGTGGTGCACTGTAAGAGTCTCTCTTTCTCCTCTTCGTTTTGGATATTTAGAAAGCGAATGCGAATTTAAACTATTTTCGTTGGATTTTTGGTTCTGTTTATATGCATTATTTGCGTTCGACTTGTGCGAGCATTTTGTTTTGGACTTTTTCGCGTCTCACCACACTGGCGGCTTTACCGACGCCGTGCGCACGGATGAGCGGATGAATAAACGTGGGAATGTCCTTTTTCAGGGACTGGTCGCCTGCAGGCGCCACGGCCCAACAGCAACTATCTGTCGTGACCACCGTGTGGGGTGTCACGTCGTCCAGCCAGTCGGGACCGCACGGAGGCTTCGCTAACGGCCCGGCGCATCCACCAACCAACTCCAATTATAAACAACACGCTCCAAATTATCAGAACACTTATCGTCAGAACGGACCAGGGTGAGTGCT
The DNA here is from genome assembly GCF_025399875.1 of Dalotia coriaria. NCBI lineage: Eukaryota > Metazoa > Arthropoda > Insecta > Coleoptera > Staphylinidae > Dalotia > Dalotia coriaria. The sequence continues at coordinate 10,168,664 of NW_027045446.1, forward strand.
TACAACATACAATAAAATCACGTACGGTGCGACCGAAGAACTTTCGTAAACTTTCAAGTTGCGCACCAGCGAAATGAACGTTAAATTCAAACTTTAATTCGATTCTAATACCACGCTGCGCCATCTGGTGCGTAACCAACGCACTTTACACAATTCTTTAAACTTTTTTGTGCGTGTGGATAATTTTTTTATTGCTGGTGATCTTACTTAGTTGCAAACATGTGCATAACACTTATTACGGTTACATATTGAATTTAATAAATTGTCCGTTACATTAACGTTGGAAGTATTCGCGCATTTGTACAAAAAAAACAACGAAATTAAATACGACCGCACGCGATAATGCGTAAATTCGAGTTTTTTTATTTCACGACCGAACAAAGCAAATAGTTACGTGTGTGTTGAGTGCCTGCATCGTGATGCATATTATCATATTATTATTATGTGTGCATTTATTCACATTCGAAGTTGTTTTGTATTCATGCGTATTTGATGCGCGTTAAGTTCGTTGGATTGTCGAGCATATGCCGCTCAGGTATTCACAACAAATATGCGACCAATTAGGGGTGGTTTCGGTGGGTAACAAAGGTGACCTAGTCAGGGCTGTGAATAGGGTGGCCTCCGCCGCGCGTATACGTATCGATAAAGGGATGGGAAAACAGACGGCACCACGAAATCAATACGAAGAATGTGTGAGTGCGCGCGTTTGCTCGCCAATGCGTGCGTGAGATGTTCAGATGTAAAAACGCACAAAAACGCGCACAAAAAATCCATCCACATCCTCTGGGTTGGGTCTGAAATGTCGGCGTTTTGTAAAAATAGAAAGAATCAGTCGATTTTTTCGAATGTTGAGTGTGTGGTGGGTTATTAATTTCGTCGACTTTTTCGACATTTGGACCGCATTTGGTCCGAACATTGAGATTATATTCTATCTTCAAGCGAGCGCGTAACGGGAATTTTAAGGGTCGTCGACAGACTTCCGAGAATATCGAGCGAACAAGCAGACACCGGGCTTATACCTGAGTGCGGTGGTAAATACGCAGCAACCCTTGAATGTTGTGTTGCCCATCTCAACAGACGGGCAACACGTGCGCGCCTGCTTTTTGAAAATTAAATACTTCTTTTCACTTCTCTCACTCTGGTGGCAATATGTTCAGCATTTATTCGGGTGTGGGATTTTTTCGGGAAAAAGTGGACACATTTTTCGGTCGGTATTATATTTTGCGCCCCTGATGTCGTGTCGTTTGGTTTACCTACTGCGCGCACACTCGGCGCCCCAAACTCACACGCATTATTCGTTAGCTTCGTACCACATTGTTGTTTAACGTATTTTAGGCGTTGTTGCGCCTTTCAATGACTGAATGCCGTGCGAACTTGCTTCTCGTCGTTGTGGTTTAAGGCAAACAAAAAGTTTTTGAATAAAGCGACATATTATGTACCTAACATTTTGACGTTTGAGCTGCGGTGTGACCGGCTGAATTGTTGGCGCGTTGAAATATTATAAATTCGCACTCCGGCTAGCAACCGGGCGTTTTATTAGTTTGTCATCTGTGTTGTTACTCGGTATGCACTCTTCTATAAACGTATTGGTAAGGTATTTACGTGTAAAAATAGCTTCCGACCGAGGGCAATAATTAGAAAATGTACTAAAATTAACCGAATTTCATTGGCGTGCGTCCAAATCAAATTTTTGTATTATGCAATTTTAGTTTAGCTAATTATTTCGATGTGCACCCGTTGATTTTGATTTGCTGAATTTTGTTTCGTGTTGTGTTATAGAGTGGGTAATTATGGAGCGGCGGGCGGTGGAATGAACGGCACCGAAGGTGGCTACGGGGGCGGTAACGCTCTTTCAACCGCGGCGATGGTAGCAGCGGCGACGGCGACAGCGACGGCCACCGCCAGCGTGGTGGCACTGCAGGATAACAGCCAGTTTGGCAATCAGCAATACCAGCAGGGCTACCAGCAGCGTATGATGCCGATGAACGGCATGAATCCGATGAACAATATGAACCAAATGGCGAACATGGGCATGGGTGGCAATATGCACGGCAACATGATGGGCGGCGGGCAGATGCCCGGCGGTGGGCAGATGGGACCCAAGATGGGTATGCAAGGTGGCGGTGGTGGAGGGCCTAACGCAGGTATGTACCACCAACGCCGGATGACACCCTACCCCACGCCGGGCATGCATATGGCCCAGAAACGAGGCCAGCAGCAGCAACAGCAGCAGCAGTCCTACCCGAATGGACCTTGTCCGACCATGAATCCTAGCTTTAATCCTAACGGTCAGTATCCTGGATACGGCGCTCGGCAGCCGAATTTCCAAACCCAGTATCCGGCGCAACAGCCGATTGGCCCCACCGGCAACTTTGGGCCAGTGCGTGGTAATGCCAATGTTCGGCAGAATACGCCGCCATACTCGCAGCAAGGGCAGTATTTTGCCAATGGGGTAATATGGGCCAGTTTCATGGCAACGGATCGCAGTATATGAACGCCGGTGCCAATAACCCACAATACGCTGGCGGCGGTAACCAATTTCAGCAGGAGGTGGCGATGCGTAACAACCTTGGCAGCATGAATTCGATGAATGGCATGAACAACATGAACTCGATGAATACCATGAACAACATGGGCACCATGAATAATATGAGCAATATGAATAATATGAACTATCAACACAGCCCCATTCCCGGCAATCCGACGCCACCGTTGACGCCGGCAAGTAGTATGCCCCCATACATCAGTCCAAACCCCGATGTCAAACCAAATTTCAACGATCTAAAACCACCTATACCAGTACAAAGTATGCTCCACCACTTTTTGTATTTTACTTCGTGAATGTGACTAACTTCTCTCTACTTTCAGAAGATGATGAGTTAAGACTTACGTTCCCAGTGAGAGACGGCATAATTTTACCTCCGTTTAGACTAGAACACAATTTAGCTGTTAGTAACCACGTGTTCCAACTGAAGCCGACGGTGCACCAGACGCTGATGTGGCGATCCGATCTGGAACTCCAATTGAAGTGCTTCCACCATGAAGATCGAGCGATGAACACCAATTGGCCAGCCTCGGTGCAGGTGTCCGTGAACGCGACGCCGCTTGTGATAGACCGCGGTGAGAATAAGACCTCGCACAAACCCCTCTACCTTAAGGACGTTTGCCAGCCGGGCAGGAACACTATTCAGATCACAGTCTCGGCCTGCTGTTGCGTAAGTTACACCTTTTACCATATTACTTTACCCCTGTGTTACATCTATTCTTTTTATTAGTCGCATCTTTTCGTGTTGCAATTGGTGCACCGACCAAGTGTTCGATCAGTATTACAAGGCCTCTTGCGGAAGCGACTACTTACCGCCGACCACTGCATAGCGAAGATCAAGCGTAACTTTAGCAACACCGGAAACAATTCTAATCTTACCGATCGGGACCGCGACGCCATCGAGCAAACAGCTCTGAAAGTATCGCTCAAGTGTCCGATAACTTTCAAACGCATCACTCTACCAGCCCGTGGTCATGAGTGCAAGCACATACAGTGTTTTGACCTGGAATCCTACCTGCAGTTGAATTGCGAGCGAGGATCCTGGCGGTGTCCTGTATGCAAGTGAGTACATCACCAATCAAACTGATCAAAAATAGTTATTCAAGTTGATATGATTTACTAAAGTTAGTTTTTTGCTTTTTTCTTCCAGTAAACCTGCGCAACTCGAAGGGTTAGAGGTTGATCAATACATGTGGGGCATTCTGAATACCCTGAACACGTCAGAGGTGGACGAAGTGACTATAGATAGCGCCGCTAATTGGAAGGCGGCCAAGTCGATCGGCGGTGCGAACATTAAGGTAAATAGGCTTCCGCGATTGCACCGTATTACAGTGTACTAAACGACGATTTGCTCTGTTAAATTAGATGGAAAACGAAGAGAGCGATTCCTGCGGCGCAAAGCAGCGTCTTAACAAGGCGATGTCGCCGGGCAGCATGACGCTACCAACGATGAACAACTGGGACATGTCCCAAGCGATGTCTCCTTACATCCCGCCCGACATGAACAGCATCGCGAGTGGTTCGATGATGAACAACGGTCCGTCGTACAATAATTCGCGGGTGGTGGCGGTGGCAGTAGCAACTACGACTTTAATTCGAATCCGGGCAGCAATGAGTATTCGGGCGCAAACGGACCCTTATCGCATCTCAGCGAGTCGGTCAATAACTTGGATCCATTAAACGCAATGGAGAAATCCCTCAATGATCAGGTAAGTTTTAATGGCCTGTCCTAGAAACATGGATTACAACTGAAGTAATATTGTTATTTATTGTTATTATTTTTGTCAATACAGATGCCGCACACACCTCATACACCTCACACGCCACATACACCGCATACCCCTGGTGGTACCCCCGGATCGGCCCACACGCCAGGAACGGGTCCGCCGAGTGTCCCACCCGCGCCCAACAACGACCATCATAGCACGGACCTCCCCGACATTCCGTCTGATCTGAATTTTGATCCGGCGGCTGTTATCGATGGTGAAGGTACAGGCCAAGAAGCTCTCGACGTAAGTATTTAATTTTTGTAAACAAAACTCGCAAAAGTCGCGACTTGCATCGATCAAAATGTTCACGGTGTTTTTTCCTGCGCATTTTAGCTTCTTCCCGATAGCGTGGATCCAATGGAGCTTCTGTCGTATTTAGATCCACCAGATCTGAATACACCGCCTTCGAGCGGGAGCAGTGCGGGTCCCTCGAACTCATCGACGAACGATGACATTCTGGCGTTGTTTGAGTAAGCAGTTCCTCGACAAAAATTGCCACTAATGCAGCCGGGCCTCAAAATGGGAGCGGTTCATGAGTGAGTGAACAAAAGTGTGATAGAACATTAATGTATAATGTGTTAATTATTGAAAAAGGTCTAAATCAAACTATTTTCACTGTATTATTTGTACATACCTACCTTGAAACATGGGTATATATTATGTAAATTATATCTAAACAAATTATATACCTACATGAATTTAAACATTACACTATGCATTACTTCAGCTCGTTTGGTACAGCGACGAAAGGAAACATTGAATAAGTAATTAACCAGTTAAAGTCAATCGTAAATGAATTTAAATCAATTAGTAAAACGCAAATTTAAACATAATTCGAGTACCAAACGATACGAGGCAAAGTAAATCGGTTTAAAGGAATTTTAAAATACGGCCAGTTTATATAGAACTATTTAATGAGGATCAAGTGGAGCTGAATGCGTTTGCGAATAGCAAGGAGAGGCGACGTTGAAATTAGATAGGGAGTTGGAACCAAACAATCTAGTACTTCTAGAGTCATTACGCATCTGTCAATGTGCATAGGCTTCTAAGTATTATTATCTATTGTAAAGTTTTGCTGCAATCCGCAATCAATTCCGTGAACCAAGTGCAACCGTACGCACACCCACACAAACCACACCCTCACATGACATCCACATGGGCGCATTTTTCTTTGTGACGAAGCAAACTTATTGTAATTGTTGATAACTACTATTTAACCCCATGATAACTGATAGATTGACTAGGCGACTACAAGTATTGTACGTTTACTTTAAAAATACAACTTAAGCATCAATTACACACGCAGAACACAGCAATGTAGTGCAATCATGGTGTTAAATATGCTGACGCAAGATTTTAACAACTTTCAGGCTCGAGAAAGATGAAAACTAATGTACCAAATTGATTTTAGTGTATGTATAATAATATGAGACAACCAACATAAATTATGTATTATAAAATAGTGCGCATCCACAATTATATGATAGTATATTTAAAAATTTATAATGAAGATGAAAAAACTCTGAGACTGTGATAAATAATATATGATTATATTTAAGATATGATTCAAATTTTATGTCATTTATACTAAGTTCGGCGATAGTAATAGTATATATCATGTTACTCGAAGGAGACAAAAGTAAAAATGTTCCTTTTCGCTTCAAGTGACATATAGGTATATGACTGTTTTTTCTTCAAGCGTTCCTCTAAAATGTTACAACTGTTTGAGTGTTCAGTAAACTATGTGTGTAAATGAATATTCTTGAAGAAAAAATGGTTATCGAGATGCGGCGACCCTGACTATCGATCGGCAGTTGACTCACGATTGATTGAAAAGAATCTGGTACAAAAATAATATTCACGGCGACAACAATTTTTGTGTGCAACAAAAATATATATTTTGTTTAAATCTGATTCACTGCGTTCTCCTTTATTTATTTTCACTTACCTGCGTGTGATTTTTAGTTTCGAGGGTCCAAGTTCCTACGTATTACGAACATGAATGTTTTCATTTGCTGCAATATAATACAAGTTCATTTCAACATCGCCCGCAAATGAGATAACTAAATGATAACTAAACTAATCCTGGTTCACTGGAATTGAATTATATTCTAAACCATATTGGATCACGATTTGCGTTGAATGGGCGATTGAAAACCAGAAACAAAACGAAAGAACGAATGAATCAACAACTCTAACTACTTGTTAATTACTCTTGAATGTGTAAATACAGTCTTCATTCAAAGAATCTCCGTATTTAAGAAAGCCTCCACTAAGAAATACAAACACTTGAACGAGAACGTTTTGTAAAAACAAATTAAATAAATAATAAATAAATAAGATGTTTACTAGTGATATCCAGGCTTGCATTTAATCGAGCAACAAAATATTTGCATTTCATTCAAGCTGTAACATTTCAAAGAAATAACACAACTGCATGCACAGTGATAAAGTTAAGTACAAAACAAAACGTTTTCTTTTCTTGTTTCGACGTTGATCTCGTTAAACGCCAGCCTGCAAGTCATGATAATTAAAACACAACCGAAATAATCTTTTGTATAACCGTAGATAATTGAAGAATTATGCACAATAACAATAAACAATGTATTATTAACTTGACACTTACTGGGAGCGCGACATTTGCAATGAACATTTTGTAATAATAAAAAAACGCAGTCAATAATAATAAGATGCGATAATGAAAGTTGTAGCACATACACACACAATTTTACCAAATGTTATAACGAAGATAACAACAACCACAAGAGACACAATTCAAAATAGACCAATGCGCATATCATTTCGATCAATATGAATTATTCAAAATTGCGTTCGCGTACATTGCGAAAAATCTTCGGACCAAAAGTGGAGCAACCTGGAATATATTTTACGAAGCGGAACACTCAACTTCTTTCTATCGGCATTGTTTATTTCATCTGTACGTTCAAACACCAGCAATTCGACATTGAACATTATAAGATTGCAATTGTTGCTAACACATTGTTGTAAATATTGTAAATTTCTTTAAGAAAATATTATACATGAAAATAAATAATTCACCATTGTTTTTTCTCCTCACACTGATAAAATTTCAGCAACTTATTGACGTTTCGGCAGTTGCATTATCGAAATATTCGGTTATCGTTATGCAAATGGTTGATTTGTTTGTGAAAAAAACAACTCAACTCACTTGACACCGCGTTGAATGGTAAAACGTAATAAAATTCGATTCGAAATTTTCAAGTATTTATTTGGTAACTTATGATATTCTATACTGCGAATACTGAAGAGTGATATAAAACGAAATAATAAATTAGTTGTGTGCTATATACATGCAAAAACCAAAACTGTTGACTAAGCATTTTATCCTTTGACTTTTTATCAAGTTCAGATTAAGTGATGGCGTGACCCGTCAGGTTGTATGTCAGCATTCTCCTTGTTTGACCACTGCATAATCTGCAAGTCAATATTAAATTGAGTATCATAATTTCTAGTTTCAACTAGTCAACATACAAATTCCCGAGATGCAGTTGGCTAATTCCGCCATGCAGCGGTTTGAGAATGTCAGTGCAACACCGGAATCGTCCACGGCGCACACAGGATCCGAATCGAAATCGCAATGTCTGCTCATGCAAGGCATTGCGCCAGGAATGCCGATTGCTGGTGGGGCGGCAAGTACAGATGTGACCAATAACCCTATAAAAGCAATAAATTCAATTCCAGATAATGGCGTCACAATCGTCAACGCCATTCAATAAAAATTGATTGAACTATTTTTTAAATTCTCACTGGTTAAAAATACACATGTTCCAGAAGCATCTAAGCAATGTAACATTGAAATTTGCGATAACGATAACACTCATACGTATTTACAAATCACTCATTCACAACGAGTAATTGCTATTTTTAGTGTTAAAACATATTTATTTACATTTAAAAAAAAGTATATCTTAACTTACCCACGAATATTAATGATATTCTTATATCCATATTAAAATTTGTTACAAATTAAAATTTGTTGTTAAGTCGACAAAAATCCACTTCTAAAAGACCAGTAATTGAGGTAATCTTATCTTAGAAGTCTGCTTTATAAAATTCAGGTGTTTTTTGAAGTACGCTTGGACGTTGAAAGGCGCGAAACAATTACTTGCGATTGAATTCTCACAGCACAAACAAGCTATGTAAATTGAAATGTGTGTTATTGCTTGGCGAACCACGAAGTGTGCTCCTGCTCGATTATATTAATACTCTAGACCGGACACATCATCAGATTCGCCATGGCAATTGTCAGTCTTTAATTCTAAATTACAGAATGTTGCTCAAACCGATACCCTTTATCTAGTTATTGCTCAGAAAATTATTCTAATATAAACAATTATTATTATTGCGCATGATTTGCATAATATCATTGAAAATATTATGGTTTTGAAGAGTTTTTTTATTGCTAGGTACACTTGACTGTTTCTAGAACACCCTGTGTATTTTAACGTTTATTGACGCAATATCGGGAATCAGATCAAGGATTGTATGTGTGAGACAGAGAGGAATAAGTTCAGAAATGCAACAAAGCGAGTAATAAATTCATTGAGAAGTTTATTAAAACGGCGTTCGCACATGAATTCGACTGATTAAATAGTATTGCGACTTGGTCCAGACGCCATTCGCTTTTAATTAGTTTTATCGTGAGATAAGTTAATACAATTAGAAGACATTACCAAAATAATCTTTATTAAATTAGAAATAAGGGAAGATTTGTTTGTGCAGTGTTACGCACATGTTTGGGTGCTATTTTTAGATTGATTATTGGAATTGTTTAATCTTTTGACACCGTAACGCATAAAACGCAAATTGTACTGCGTAGAATTGTATTACAATAATAAATATGTGCTAATATTCTAGAGAAAATATCTTATTATATAAGCTTATAAATAAAACGTCTAAAATTTAACATTATTAGAACATGTCAACTACGCATGCGCAAGTTTGAATTCACTGGAATAGTAGGTATTGAAACCAGAGGCCAGCGAACAAATATTTTCGTTTCTAATTACCTGTTACATCACTATGTACTATTTACTAAGATACTAAGTGTTCTCATCTCAACTCTTAATTTTCATTTTAAGTTTTTTGTTCTTCAAATTAGACAACAATAGGTAATACTCATGTTGTTTACCATAACAATAAATATTAACATATTTCTTAGAAAATAACTTTGTTTTTCTAAGTTTTTATAAAATTATAATTTTGATATACCATACACCTTTAATAAAAGTCAATAAGTTAATTGCTGTAAATCACCTGAGTAAATTTCTATGTTGTTTTTGCAATTAACCTTGAATATTATGATATATAAAGCTCCCAACATCCGCGAACAATTTACTTGTACTCCTAAATATACTCAATCACAATGAAGATTATTGCTGTTGTATTGGTTGCTTGCGGTAGGTAAAATATAAAATTGAAACATAGTCTTTGTGAAATTACAATTATAAATTGTTTTTAATTAATTTTAATATTTTATAGTTATAATCATGAACGCGGATTTATCACACGCCGAATGTGCTGGAGCTTGCCCAGCTATATATTTACCAGTGTGTGCTCAAAACGCCCAAGGCGAATCTCGTAGATTCTCAAATGATTGTGATTTGAGCAATCATAACTGCAGAAATCCTAGTCAAAGTAAGTTTTTATTATGCAAAAGTTTTTGATAAAGATGTAATGTTTTAAATTTACAGCATTCACTGTTACACCAAACGCAAAGTGTGATTGATTCAAGTGAAACTTTATTGATAAGTACTTGACGATGGACTTATTTGAATATTTTCTAATACCTACCTAATTTAGCATAAAAGGTGTTTGCTTGATATTAATTGTGATCAAAAATTGATTTAAAATTAAATTAATTGAAAAGGCAATACGTTAATTGCTATATCACTTCAGCTTATTTCTGAATACTTTATCATCTTCATTTTTTGACATTTAAGGTTCTCATCCACGAACAATTTACTTATAAATGGTTTTTTTTTGCCAAATTGACCACTTTTAAACCCAACCCCGTTAAAAGAAACAAAAACTTTTTACCATTGGAGAAAAATTTTTGGGATTTTCTTCCAATTTTTTGTTTAATATTGCTTCTCTGTGGAAGCTTGAGAAAATGTATTTCTAACACACATTTTGTGATTAATACAAATTGCAAAACACACTTTAATAGTTAATGTACAATCGCACAATCTTACATTAATTAAAAAAAATTAAATTCCGGGACTTCCACCCGTTTCATTCAGAGATGGCACTACGAGTAGTATGAACTAAAAATCATAAAATAGAATTGTATTGTTTATTTATATATTTATTGGCAAACATGAGCATTCGGCACGAGAATTTCGTTTGTTTTGATGAAAACAACTTACACTTTCTTATCGCATACCCGTGTGTCGTCGTTGCCATCCCCTCACGCCGCATGGTGCCGCATCTTAGTTAAGTTTAGATCGCAGGTAACGTACCAAATGCAATGCGTGCCTAAGGTCGCGTGCTATCGACGCACCGGCATTGCGCATCAATTGCTTTCTTATCATAAACTCTCGCGTCGTTGTTTGCACAGTTTGCAGCCAGTTTTGTGTCGGTCTCTGGTCGGTCCAGGCGTGTTTTACGCGACTCGTAATGTTTGTCCGGACTTTTACTACTTTTCAAATTCGCAATAAATTTAATCATCTTTCGACTATTTAATTGTATCTACTAGAGTAATGCTATTTACTATTTGCGCGTTTATTGTCCGGTCGGTTTTTGATCGCGCTAAAAGTGTATATTGCAACTCACAAGGTTTTGAGTTGTTAGGTGAATCGAATTAATATCGTAATATGTATTTTTACTGAGAGCGTTTTAGTCTCTTTGCACTGGTTTAATTTAAGAAACTGCAATTGTTTTGCCGGTGAGAGCATCGTCAGGACTATTGTGCCAAGTGTTTAACAATGTTTAGCCACGTGATAGTTACGCTATTTTTTTACTTCCACTTTACTTACCACGTTGAGGTTTTTGTATTTGCACATATATTCTAAATCCTTGAAATCATCAGTTCGCATAATTGCCGATCAGCTGATTGTTAAACTTTGGTGGACGATCATATTACACACAGTGGGCCACAGCATGTTGCAGCGTGTAATAAGTTTTGTGAAGCCTTTAAGGTTTATTCTTTCATTTGACGATAATTATGGAGTTTCATCACGTAAGTGCCTCAACAATGAATTGTTGGAATCAGCTCAGTTTTATTGAATAAAATCAATATCGCTAAATATTCTTGTTTCTATGTACGTTTACTTGCATTATAGCATAATATAGTTACTAGCTAGAAACTTCGGTAATCCTGCTACCTTTTAAAATTTCAATATAATGCGTACAAGAGATACACGTACGAAAAACGTACCTGTATCTTCGGAACTAATAAACTTTCTGCAAGTTTCTTGACGCCATATTATACTCCAAGAGACCCTTTGTACAATGCATTTTATTTCAATCTTCTATACAATTTGGAAGTGCCCTAAAATGCCTTTTTATAGTTGGCCACATTATGAAAATTTGAAAACATGATGTGGAAAACACCTTGTATCTCCTGAACTAATACACTTTCTCCAAGTTTCCTGACGCCATATTATAGTCCGAAAGACATTTTTTACGATGTATTCCATATCAACTCTGTAAACCATTTAAAAGTGCCATCAAATGCTTTTTAAAAGTTAGCAATTTTATAAAAATTTGAAAACATTGTGTGGAAAACGCCCTGTATCTCCTGCACTAATATATTTTTTCTAAGTTTCTCAGCGCCATATTATAATTCAAGAGACCTTTTTACGATGCATTTTATTTCAACCCTCTAAACCGGTTGTAAGTGCCATAAAATTACCTTCCAAAGTTGGCAATTTTCTGAAAATTTAAAAACATTGTGTAGAAAACGACCTGTATCTTCTGAACTAATTAATTTTCTTGAAGTTTCTCAACATCATGTTAGATCTCAAGGGATTCTCAACGCAATACATACATTTTTACCCTATAAACCCTTTAAAAGTGTTTTAAAATAGCTTTCAAACATTGCAACCAATAATTTTAATTTTTGGCCGAATAACAGGGTCGAACATTTTTACTTAAAATTTTTTGGTCGAAACATAAGGTCGAATTATTTCTGTTAAATTTTTTGGTGGAAAACAGGGTCGAAAATTTTTACTTAAAATTTTTCGGTCGAATTTTGCTGTTAAAATGATTTTGTCGAATTTTTTGTAAACATTTTATCGGTGGATTTTTTTAAATTTTTTCGGTCCAACTCTTTTGTAAAAAATTTTCCGTCCGATTAAAAAATGTCGGCAGAACTATTTTGACAAATTTTTTTGGTCAAATTTTTTGTAAAAATGTACGTTCGAATTCTGACATTGTAGAAGGACCATTCTTGCATCAGATTGTAAGTATTAAATTTCTTTATTATTTTCCTAAATAATTTTTGTGATTTTCTCACAAATTGATCCCCAAAATTGCATTTTTATATTCGAAGGACTAATTTTTGTTTGTTTTAGGGATTTTGCACCTGAGTCTGACATCGTAGAAGGACCATTCTTGCATCAGATTGTAAGTAATTAATTTCTTTATCATCATCCTATATTACTTTTGTGATTATCTCAGAAATTGACCCCCAAAATTGCATTTTTATATTCGAAGGACTAATTTTTGTTTGTTTTAGGGATTTTGCACCTGAGTCTGACATCGTAGAAGGACCATTCTGGTATCAGATTGTAAGTAATTAATTCCTTTATCATTTTCCTAAGTAACTTTTATGATTATTGTGCAAATTGACCCCCAAAATTGCCTTTTTATGTTCGAAGGACTAATTTTTGCTTGTTTTAGGGATTTTGCACCTGAGTCTGACATCGTAGAAGGACCATTCTTGCATCAGATTGTAAGTATTTAATTTCTTTATTATTTTCCTAAATAATTTTTGTGATTTTCTCACAAATTGATCCCCAAAATTGCATTTTTATATTCGAAGGACTAATTTTTGTTTGTTTTAGGGATTTTGCACCTGAGTCTGACATCGTAGAAGGACCATTCTGGTATCAGATTGTAAGTAATTAATTCTTTTATCATTTTCCTAAATAACTTTTAAGATTATCGTAAAATTGACCCCAAAATTGCCTTTTTATGTTCGAAGGACTAATTTTTGTTTGTTTTAGGGATTTTGCACCTGAGTCTGACATCGTAGAAGGACCATTCTGGTATCAGATTGTAAGCATTTAATTTCTTTATCATTTTCCCAAATAACTTTTGTGATTACCTCACAAATTAACCCTAAAAATTGCATTTTTATGTTCGAAAGACTAATTTTTGATTGTTTTAGGGATTTTGCACCTGAGTCTGACATCGTAGATGGACCATTCTTGCATCAGATTGTTATTAAATTTCATTATCTTAAATAACTTATGTGATTATTACACAAATTGACTCCCAAAATGTATGCTTGTGTGTTTTCTTTAATAAAGAATATTTTTAAGTTTATATTATAATTATTTCTCTTATTTCTACCCGATCACTTATTTAACGATCTCTTAAATTATTTATTTTGAAAATTGCATGCTAGTGCCATCTATCAATTAGAAACTACAACAACCGAAAGTTTTAAGCTTCGGCCCATCGCCACCAGAGGCAGCACATTACTAGTTGCCGCGAAAACTTTATCAGCCTCCTCAACTTTCTGCGATCCTAATATTCAATCTTTATTTCGTCGACTCTCAGAGGCAAAATGACACAAAATTTGGACTCGAAACAGTCGAAACTCAGGATTTGGTATTCGGATCGCAGAAAGGGTGAGGAGGTATGTCAATGAAAGAGGCGGTAACTAGTAATGGCGGGTAAAATGAATTTTTAAAAATCTTTATTCAGCAAATTCGGTTTTCAAATTCTGAAGGATCTCGACAACTAAGAGGGCTAGAAAATTAAGAACTACATAATATTGATCCTTGAAAAATTCCCTACAAGGTGGCTTCATTATTGAAAAATCATCAAAATGGCACAAAAAAATTTTAAAGAAAAGATTTTGTTATAAAAAAGGCAAAAGATTTCTCTTTTTTATGTTGAAAGTTAAAAGTTGAAATTTTGAAACAAATTGAAATAATTTACATAGTAGATTTGGCGGGAACTATCTATGTCTACTTTCTGCGTTCCTAATACTACAGACTGATGAGCAGCAACATTTCAGCAAATTTCTCGACAAATTTTGTCGAGAAATCCATTGAAATCGGTCACAAAATTCTTTTGAATATTAGGATCGCAGAAAGTGCAGTAGGTTGAATCTCCAGCAATCTTGAATAGCGGCGTAGTTTAGTTACTCGTGGATAGATGACACTAGTGATACCGTTTTTAAATTAATATTGATACAATATAAAATTGATTTTGAACTATTTCTCATATCTAGCAGTGGCATTTCCATTAAAGTTTAAGGGATTTATGGATTAATTAAAGGAGTAACGATGTTGTGAGCTATGTTCTCCGTTGGGGACAAATAACACAATAAAAATTTATAGTTAAAAATATAAAACAACAATTTTATTCAAACATGTAGAGTCACAAACTCAATTTCTTAATATATACAGCATTTTTAACAATAGAAGCATGAAAACAGGATAATATTACACAATTATATAATGCTCTTTATATAACTTTTAACAAAATAAACAAAAATTAAATCAATAACAGCTTCGAAACACCGGCAATCCAATCTTCAATTTCTCGGACTATATAAATCAGAATGAATAACAAAACAGTAACATATCAAATATTATAAATTGCAAAAATATAACATACGTTCTGGGTATTTTAGTCTAATTGACACATCCATCTTCAATAATCAAAACTTCATCCTCAAAACGCACTCTACCTGTAGCACGGAACCTCTCCAGTTGGTCCCTATTGATAAACTAGGCCATCTCAGGATTGCCAATGCTTCATCCAACAACTGGAAAATATTTATGTAAATGAAATATAGATATACATAAATTAAATTAATTATTCTCACAGGATCCATAAAGACTCCCCTTTAGAGCAACGCACGAAGATTGCGGTAGGAATGGACTCCCATTCAAGGCACCGTAGAAGGGTAGCGATAACGTTTATGTAAATGTTAATGCAGAACTCATCGGACTCCATGGTACAGCGAATACTGTAAAAAAACGTAAGTTAAAACAACTTGCATAAGTATGTATAAATATAATATATAAGTATTAGTATATATAAATCTCGCAATAAATTTCAATACAGAGAGATACAGAATTAAATTCTCATCTCGGAAAATAATTCCAAACTTATTGTGACACCGCGCTCGTGAGTTATATCTGTAAAACTACAATTCCAAGCGCAACGAGTAGCAGTGCGTATACACACAACTTTCAATACAACTCGCAATACGGAATTTTCTCGAAATAAATTTCAATACAGTGTGATTCAGAATTAAATTCCGCATCTGGGAAAATTATTCCAAACTTATTCCAGCATCGTGTTCCCGTGTTAAAAAAAAAGTGCTAAAACGTGACACTTTTTAAATTTTTGCCTATTTTATTCAATCGCAAATATCTCGTAAGCGTCTTAATGTACGGACCAATCTCTATCAGATACAGTAGTTAAAAGGGAAATCTGAGAGATGAAATTTTCATTCTTAAGAAAAAATTGCCAAGGGGGGGTGCTTAATACTTTTTTTCGACGATTTTTGAAAATTCATATCTCTTAAACTAAAAGCCACAGCAACCAACAAATTGCTGATTATGATAGATTGGAAAACTCTGTATCAGATAAAACTATAAAATAATTATATTTCCTACAGTAAAAAGTCAAAAAACGCCACTAAAAGTGCTAAAAGTGACACTTTTTCAATTTTTGCCTATTTTATTCAATCGCAAATATCTCGTAAACTAAAAGAGATAATTAAGATCTGATCGCAGCGTCTTAATGTACGGACCAATCTCTATCAGATACAGTAGTTAAAAGGGAAATCTGAGAAATGAAATTTTCATTCTTAAGAAAAATTGCCAAGGGGGTGCTTGATACTTTTTTTCGACGATTTTTGAAAATTCATATCTCTTAAACTAAAAGCCACAGCAACCAACAAATTGCTGATTATGATAGATTGGAAAATTCTGTATCAGATAAAAATATAAAATAATTATATTTCCTACAGTAAAAAGTCAAAAAACGCCACTAAAAGTGCTAAAAAGTGACATTTTTCAATTTTTGCCCATTTTATTCAAACGCGAATATCTCGTAAACTAAAAGAGATAATTAAGATCTGATCGCAGCGTCTTAATGTACGGACCAATCTCTATCAGATACAATAGTTAAAAGGAAATCTGAGAGATGAAATTTTTATTCTTAAGAAAAATTGCCAAGGGGGTGCTTGATACTTTTTTTCGACGATTTTTGAAAATTCATATCTCTTAAACTAAAAGCCACAGCAACCAACAAATTGCTGATTATGATAGATTGAAAAATTCTGTATCAGATAAAAATATAAAATAATTATATTTCCTACAGTAAAAGGTCAAAAAACGCCACTAAAAGTGCTAAAAAGTGACATTTTTCAATTTTTGCCCATTTTATTCAAACGCGAATATCTCGTAAACTAAAAGAGATAATTAAGATCTGATCGCAGCGTCTTAATGTACGGACCAATCTCTATCAAATACAATAGTTAAAAGGAAATCTGAGAGATGAAATTTTCATTCTTAAGAAAAAATTGCCAAGGGGGGGTGCTTGATACTTTTTTTCGACGATTTTTGAAAATTCATATCTCTTAAACTAAAAGCCACAGCAACCAACAAATTGCTGATTATGATAGATTGAAAAATTCTGTATCAGATAAAAATATAAAATAATTATATTTCCTACAGTAAAAGGTCAAAAAACGCCACTAAAAGTGCTAAAAAGTGACATTTTTCAATTTTTGCCCATTTTATTCAAACGCGAATATCTCGTAAACTAAAAGAGATAATTAAGATCTGATCGCAGCGTCTTAATGTACGGACCAATCTCTATCAGATACAATAGTTAAAAGGGAAATCTGAGAGATGAAATTTTCATTCTTAAGAAAAATTGCCAAGGGGGGGTGCTTGATACTTTTTTTCGACGATTTTTGAAAATTCATATCTCTTAAACTAAAAGCCACAGCAACCAACAAATTGCTGATTATGATAGATTGAAAAATTCTGTATCAGATAAAAATATAAAATAATTATATTTCCTACAGTAAAAGGTCGAAAAACGCGACTAAAAGTGCTAAAAAGTGACATTTTTCAATTTTTGCCCATTTTATTCAAACGCGAATATCTCGTAAACTAAAAGAGATAATTAAGATCTGATCGCAGCGTCTTAATGTACGGACCAATCTCTATCAGATACAATAGTTAAAAGGAAATCTGAGAGATGAAATTTTCATTCTTAAGAAAAATTGCCAAGGGGGTGCTTGATACTTTTTTCGACGATTTTTGAAAATTCATATCTCTTAAACTAAAAGCCACAGCAACCAACAAATTGCTGATTATGATAGATTGAAAATTCTGTATCAGATAAAAATATAAAATAATTATATTTCCTACAGTAAAAGGTCAAAAACGCGACTAAAAGTGCTAAAAGTGACATTTTTCAATTTTGCCCATTTTATTCAAACGCGAATATCTCGTAAACTAAAAGAGATAATTAAGATCTGATCGCAGCGTCTTAATGTACGGACCAATCTCTATCAGATACAATAGTTAAAAGGGAAATCTGAGAGATGAAATTTTCATTCTTAAGAAAAATTGCCAAGGGGGTGCTTGATACTTTTTTTCGACGATTTTTGAAAATTCATATCTCTTAAACTAAAAGCCACAGCAACCAACAAATTGCTGATTATGATAGATTGAAAAATTCTGTATCAGATAAAAATATAAAATAATTATATTTCCTACAGTAAAAGGTCAAAAAACGCCACTAAAAGTGCTAAAAAGTGACATTTTTCAATTTTTGCCCATTTTATTCAAACGCGAATATCTCGTAAACTAAAAGAGATAATTAAGATCTGATCGCAGCGTCTTAATGTACGGACCAATCTCTATCAGATACAATAGTTAAAAGGGAAATCTGAGAGATGAAATTTTCATTCTTAAGAAAAATTGCCAAGGGGGTGCTTGATACTTTTTTTCGACGATTTTTGAAAATTCATATCTCTTAAACTAAAAGCCACAGCAACCAACAAATTGCTGATTATGATAGATTGAAAAATTCTGTATCAGATAAAAATATAAAATAATTATATTTCCTACAGTAAAAGGTCAAAAACGCGACTAAAAGTGCTAAAAGTGACATTTTCAATTTTTGCCCATTTTATTCAAACGCGAATATCTCGTAAACTAAAAGAGATAATTAAGATCTGATCGCAGCGTCTTAATGTACGGACCAATCTCTATCAGATACAATAGTTAAAAGGAAATCTGAGAGATGAAATTTTCATTCTTAAGAAAAAATTGCCAAGGGGGGGTGCTTGATACTTTTTTTCGACGATTTTTGAAAATTCATATCTCTTAAACTAAAAGCCACAGCAACCAACAAATTGCTGATTATGATAGATTGAAAAATTCTGTATCAGATAAAAATATAAAATAATTATATTTCCTACAGTAAAAGGTCAAAAACGCGACTAAAAGTGCTAAAAGTGACATTTTCAATTTTTGTCCATTTTATTCAAACGCGAATATCTCGTAAACTAAAAGAGATAATTAAGATCTGATCGCAGCGTCTTAATGTACGGACCAATCTCTATCAGATACAATAGTTAAAGGGAAATCTGAGAGATGAAATTTTCATTCTTAAGAAAAAATTGCCAAGGGGGGGTGCTTGATACTTTTTTTCGACGATTTTTGAAAATTCATATCTCTTAAACTAAAAGCCACAGCAACCAACAAATTGCTGATTATGATAGATTGAAAATTCTGTATCAGATAAAAATATAAAATAATTATATTTCCTACAGTAAAAGGTCGAAAAACGCGACTAAAAGTGCTAAAAAGTGACATTTTTCAATTTTTGCCCATTTTATTCAAACGCGAATATCTCGTAAACTAAAAGAGATAATTAAGATCTGATCGCAGCGTCTTAATGTACGGACCAATCTCTATCAGATACAATAGTTAAAAGGGAAATCTGAGAGATGAAATTTTCATTCTTAAGAAAAAATTGCCAAGGGGGGGTGCTTGATACTTTTTTTCGACGATTTTTGAAAATTCATATCTCTTAAACTAAAAGCCACAGCAACCAACAAATTGCTGATTATGATAGATTGAAAAATTCTGTATCAGATAAAAATATAAAATAATTATATTTCCTACAGTAAAAGGTCAAAAAACGCCACTAAAAGTGCTAAAAAGTGACATTTTTCAATTTTTGCCCATTTTATTCAAACGCGAATATCTCGTAAACTAAAAGAGATAATTAAGATCTGATCGCAGCGTCTTAATGTACGGACCAATCTCTATCAGATACAATAGTTAAAAGGAAATCTGAGAGATGAAATTTTCATTCTTAAGAAAAAATTGCCAAGGGGGGGTGCTTGATACTTTTTTTCGACGATTTTTGAAAATTCATATCTCTTAAACTAAAAGCCACAGCAACCAACAAATTGCTGATTATGATAGATTGAAAAATTCTGTATCAGATAAAAATATAAAATAATTATATTTCCTACAGTAAAAGGTCAAAAAACGCCACTAAAAGTGCTAAAAAGTGACATTTTTCAATTTTTGCCCATTTTATTCAAACGCGAATATCTCGTAAACTAAAAGAGATAATTAAGATCTGATCGCAGCGTCTTAATGTACGGACCAATCTCTATCAGATACAATAGTTAAAAGGGAAATCTGAGAGATGAAATTTTCATTCTTAAGAAAAAATTGCCAAGGGGGGGTGCTTGATACTTTTTTTCGACGATTTTTGAAAATTCATATCTCTTAAACTAAAAGCCACAGCAACCAACAAATTGCTGATTATGATAGATTGGAAAATTCTGTATCAGATAAAAATATAAAATAATTATATTTCCTACAGTAAAAAGTCAAAAAACGCCACTAAAAGTGCTAAAAAGTGACATTTTTCAATTTTTGCCCATTTTATTCAAACGCGAATATCTCGTAAACTAAAAGAGATAATTAAGATCTGATCGCAGCGTCTTAATGTACGGACCAATCTCTATCAGATACAATAGTTAAAAGGAAATCTGAGAGATGAAATTTTCATTCTTAAGAAAAATTGCCAAGGGGTGCTTGATACTTTTTTCGACGATTTTTGAAAATTCATATCTCTTAAACTAAAAGCCACAGCAACCAACAAATTGCTGATTATGATAGATTGAAAATTCTGTATCAGATAAAAATATAAAATAATTATATTTCCTACAGTAAAAGGTCAAAAACGCCACTAAAAGTGCTAAAAAGTGACATTTTTCAATTTTTGCCCATTTTATTCAAACGCGAATATCTCGTAAACTAAAAGAGATAATTAAGATCTGATCGCAGCGTCTTAATGTACGGACCAATCTCTATCAGATACAATAGTTAAAGGGAAATCTGAGAGATGAAATTTTCATTCTTAAGAAAAAATTGCCAAGGGGGTGCTTGATACTTTTTTCGACGATTTTTGAAAATTCATATCTCTTAAACTAAAAGCCACAGCAACCAACAAATTGCTGATTATGATAGATTGAAAATTCTGTATCAGATAAAAATATAAAATAATTATATTTCCTACAGTAAAAGGTCAAAAAACGCCACTAAAAGTGCTAAAAAGTGACATTTTTCAATTTTTGCCCATTTTATTCAAACGCGAATATCTCGTAAACTAAAAGAGATAATTAAGATCTGATCGCAGCGTCTTAATGTACGGACCAATCTCTATCAGATACAATAGTTAAAAGGAAATCTGAGAGATGAAATTTTCATTCTTAAGAAAAAATTGCCAAGGGGGGGTGCTTGATACTTTTTTTCGACGATTTTTGAAAATTCATATCTCTTAAACTAAAAGCCACAGCAACCAACAAATTGCTGATTATGATAGATTGAAAAATTCTGTATCAGATAAAAATATAAAATAATTATATTTCCTACAGTAAAAGGTCAAAAAACGCCACTAAAAGTGCTAAAAAGTGACATTTTTCAATTTTTGCCCATTTTATTCAAACGCGAATATCTCGTAAACTAAAAGAGATAATTAAGATCTGATCGCAGCGTCTTAATGTACGGACCAATCTCTATCAGATACAATAGTTAAAAGGGAAATCTGAGAGATGAAATTTTCATTCTTAAGAAAAATTGCCAAGGGGGTGCTTGATACTTTTTTCGACGATTTTGAAAATTCATATCTCTTAAACTAAAAGCCACAGCAACCAACAAATTGCTGATTATGATAGATTGAAAAATTCTGTATCAGATAAAAATATAAAATAATTATATTTCCTACAGTAAAAGGTCAAAAAACGCCACTAAAAGTGCTAAAAAGTGACATTTTTCAATTTTTGCCCATTTTATTCAAACGCGAATATCTCGTAAACTAAAAGAGATAATTAAGATCTGATCGCAGCGTCTTAATGTACGGACCAATCTCTATCAGATACAATAGTTAAAAGGAAATCTGAGAGATGAAATTTTCATTCTTAAGAAAAAATTGCCAAGGGGGTGCTTGATACTTTTTTCGACGATTTTGAAAATTCATATCTCTTAAACTAAAAGCCACAGCAACCAACAAATTGCTGATTATGATAGATTGAAAAATTCTGTATCAGATAAAAATATAAAATAATTATATTTCCTACAGTAAAAGGTCAAAAAACGCCACTAAAAGTGCTAAAAAGTGACATTTTTCAATTTTTGCCCATTTTATTCAAACGCGAATATCTCGTAAACTAAAAGAGATAATTAAGATCTGATCGCAGCGTCTTAATGTACGGACCAATCTCTATCAGATACAATAGTTAAAAGGAAATCTGAGAGATGAAATTTTCATTCTTAAGAAAAAATTGCCAAGGGGTGCTTGATACTTTTTTTCGACGATTTTTGAAAATTCATATCTCTTAAACTAAAAGCCACAGCAACCAACAAATTGCTGATTATGATAGATTGAAAAATTCTGTATCAGATAAAAATATAAAATAATTATATTTCCTACAGTAAAAGGTCAAAAAACGCCACTAAAAGTGCTAAAAAGTGACATTTTTCAATTTTTGCCCATTTTATTCAAACGCGAATATCTCGTAAACTAAAAGAGATAATTAAGATCTGATCGCAGCGTCTTAATGTACGGACCAATCTCTATCAGATACAATAGTTAAAAGGGAAATCTGAGAGATGAAATTTTCATTCTTAAGAAAAAATTGCCAAGGGGGTGCTTGATACTTTTTTTCGACGATTTTCAAAATTCATATCTCTTAAACTAAAAGCCACAGCAACCAACAAATTGCTGATTATGATAGATTGAAAAATTCTGTATCAGATAAAAATATAAAATAATTATATTTCCTACAGTAAAAGGTCAAAAAACGCCACTAAAAGTGCTAAAAAGTGACATTTTTCAATTTTTGCCCATTTTATTCAAACGCGAATATCTCGTAAACTAAAAGAGATAATTAAGATCTGATCGCAGCGTCTTAATGTACGGACCAATCTCTATCAGATACAATAGTTAAAAGGGAAATCTGAGAGATGAAATTTTCATTCTTAAGAAAAAATTGCCAAGGGGGGGTGCTTGATACTTTTTTTCGACGATTTTTGAAAATTCATATCTCTTAAACTAAAAGCCACAGCAACCAACAAATTGCTGATTATGATAGATTGAAAAATTCTGTATCAGATAAAAATATAAAATAATTATATTTCCTACAGTAAAAGGTCAAAAAACGCCACTAAAAGTGCTAAAAAGTGACATTTTTCAATTTTTGCCCATTTTATTCAAACGCGAATATCTCGTAAACTAAAAGAGATAATTAAGATCTGATCGCAGCGTCTTAATGTACGGACCAATCTCTATCAGATACAATAGTTAAAAGGGAAATCTGAGAGATGAAATTTTCATTCTTAAGAAAAAATTGCCAAGGGGGGGTGCTTGATACTTTTTTTCGACGATTTTTGAAAATTCATATCTCTTAAACTAAAAGCCACAGCAACCAACAAATTGCTGATTATGATAGATTGAAAAATTCTGTATCAGATAAAAATATAAAATAATTATATTTCCTACAGTAAAAGGTCAAAAAACGCCACTAAAAGTGCTAAAAAGTGACATTTTTCAATTTTTGCCCATTTTATTCAAACGCGAATATCTCGTAAACTAAAAGAGATAATTAAGATCTGATCGCAGCGTCTTAATGTACGGACCAATCTCTATCAGATACAATAGTTAAAAGGAAATCTGAGAGATGAAATTTTCATTCTTAAGAAAAAATTGCCAAGGGGGGGTGCTTGATACTTTTTTTCGACGATTTTTGAAAATTCATATCTCTTAAACTAAAAGCCACAGCAACCAACAAATTGCTGATTATGATAGATTGAAAAATTCTGTATCAGATAAAAATATAAAATAATTATATTTCCTACAGTAAAAGGTCAAAAAACGCCACTAAAAGTGCTAAAAAGTGACATTTTTCAATTTTTGCCCATTTTATTCAAACGCGAATATCTCGTAAACTAAAAGAGATAATTAAGATCTGATCGCAGCGTCTTAATGTACGGACCAATCTCTATCAGATACAATAGTTAAAAGGGAAATCTGAGAGATGAAATTTTCATTCTTAAGAAAAATTGCCAAGGGGGTGCTTGATACTTTTTTTCGACGATTTTTGAAAATTCATATCTCTTAAACTAAAAGCCACAGCAACCAACAAATTGCTGATTATGATAGATTGAAAAATTCTGTATCAGATAAAAATATAAAATAATTATATTTCCTACAGTAAAAGGTCAAAAAACGCCACTAAAAGTGCTAAAAAGTGACATTTTTCAATTTTTGCCCATTTTATTCAAACGCGAATATCTCGTAAACTAAAAGAGATAATTAAGATCTGATCGCAGCGTCTTAATGTACGGACCAATCTCTATCAGATACAATAGTTAAAAGGAAATCTGAGAGATGAAATTTTCATTCTTAAGAAAAAATTGCCAAGGGGGGGTGCTTGATACTTTTTTTCGACGATTTTTGAAAATTCATATCTCTTAAACTAAAAGCCACAGCAACCAACAAATTGCTGATTATGATAGATTGAAAAATTCTGTATCAGATAAAAATATAAAATAATTATATTTCCTACAGTAAAAGGTCAAAAAACGCCACTAAAAGTGCTAAAAAGTGACATTTTTCAATTTTTGCCCATTTTATTCAAACGCGAATATCTCGTAAACTAAAAGAGATAATTAAGATCTGATCGCAGCGTCTTAATGTACGGACCAATCTCTATCAGATACAATAGTTAAAGGGAAATCTGAGAGATGAAATTTTCATTCTTAAGAAAAAATTGCCAAGGGGGGGTGCTTGATACTTTTTTTCGACGATTTTTGAAAATTCATATCTCTTAAACTAAAAGCCACAGCAACCAACAAATTGCTGATTATGATAGATTGAAAAATTCTGTATCAGATAAAAATATAAAATAATTATATTTCCTACAGTAAAAGGTCAAAAAACGCCACTAAAAGTGCTAAAAAGTGACATTTTTCAATTTTTGCCCATTTTATTCAAACGCGAATATCTCGTAAACTAAAAGAGATAATTAAGATCTGATCGCAGCGTCTTAATGTACGGACCAATCTCTATCAGATACAATAGTTAAAAGGAAATCTGAGAGATGAAATTTTCATTCTTAAGAAAAATTGCCAAGGGGGTGCTTGATACTTTTTTTCGACGATTTTTGAAAATTCATATCTCTTAAACTAAAAGCCACAGCAACCAACAAATTGCTGATTATGATAGATTGAAAATTCTGTATCAGATAAAAATATAAAATAATTATATTTCCTACAGTAAAAGGTCAAAAAACGCCACTAAAAGTGCTAAAAAGTGACATTTTTCAATTTTTGCCCATTTTATTCAAACGCGAATATCTCGTAAACTAAAAGAGATAATTAAGATCTGATCGCAGCGTCTTAATGTACGGACCAATCTCTATCAGATACAATAGTTAAAAGGGAAATCTGAGAGATGAAATTTTCATTCTTAAGAAAAAATTGCCAAGGGGGGGTGCTTGATACTTTTTTTCGACGATTTTTGAAAATTCATATCTCTTAAACTAAAAGCCACAGCAACCAACAAATTGCTGATTATGATAGATTGAAAAATTCTGTATCAGATAAAAATATAAAATAATTATATTTCCTACAGTAAAAGGTCAAAAAACGCCACTAAAAGTGCTAAAAAGTGACATTTTTCAATTTTTGCCCATTTTATTCAAACGCGAATATCTCGTAAACTAAAAGAGATAATTAAGATCTGATCGCAGCGTCTTAATGTACGGACCAATCTCTATCAGATACAATAGTTAAAAGGGAAATCTGAGAGATGAAATTTTCATTCTTAAGAAAAAATTGCCAAGGGGGGGTGCTTGATACTTTTTTTCGACGATTTTTGAAAATTCATATCTCTTAAACTAAAAGCCACAGCAACCAACAAATTGCTGATTATGATAGATTGAAAAATTCTGTATCAGATAAAAATATAAAATAATTATATTTCCTACAGTAAAAGGTCAAAAAACGCCACTAAAAGTGCTAAAAAGTGACATTTTTCAATTTTTGCCCATTTTATTCAAACGCGAATATCTCGTAAACTAAAAGAGATAATTAAGATCTGATCGCAGCGTCTTAATGTACGGACCAATCTCTATCAGATACAATAGTTAAAAGGGAAATCTGAGAGATGAAATTTTCATTCTTAAGAAAAAATTGCCAAGGGGGGGTGCTTGATACTTTTTTTCGACGATTTTTGAAAATTCATATCTCTTAAACTAAAAGCCACAGCAACCAACAAATTGCTGATTATGATAGATTGAAAAATTCTGTATCAGATAAAAATATAAAATAATTATATTTCCTACAGTAAAAGGTCAAAAAACGCCACTAAAAGTGCTAAAAAGTGACATTTTTCAATTTTTGCCCATTTTATTCAAACGCGAATATCTCGTAAACTAAAAGAGATAATTAAGATCTGATCGCAGCGTCTTAATGTACGGACCAATCTCTATCAGATACAATAGTTAAAAGGAAATCTGAGAGATGAAATTTTCATTCTTAAGAAAAAATTGCCAAGGGGGGGTGCTTGATACTTTTTTTCGACGATTTTTGAAAATTCATATCTCTTAAACTAAAAGCCACAGCAACCAACAAATTGCTGATTATGATAGATTGAAAAATTCTGTATCAGATAAAAATATAAAATAATTATATTTCCTACAGTAAAAGGTCAAAAAACGCCACTAAAAGTGCTAAAAAGTGACATTTTTCAATTTTTGCCCATTTTATTCAAACGCGAATATCTCGTAAACTAAAAGAGATAATTAAGATCTGATCGCAGCGTCTTAATGTACGGACCAATCTCTATCAGATACAATAGTTAAAAGGGAAATCTGAGAGATGAAATTTTCATTCTTAAGAAAAAATTGCCAAGGGGGGGTGCTTGATACTTTTTTTCGACGATTTTTGAAAATTCATATCTCTTAAACTAAAAGCCACAGCAACCAACAAATTGCTGATTATGATAGATTGAAAAATTCTGTATCAGATAAAAATATAAAATAATTATATTTCCTACAGTAAAAGGTCAAAAAACGCCACTAAAAGTGCTAAAAAGTGACATTTTTCAATTTTTGCCCATTTTATTCAAACGCGAATATCTCGTAAACTAAAAGAGATAATTAAGATCTGATCGCAGCGTCTTAATGTACGGACCAATCTCTATCAGATACAATAGTTAAAAGGAAATCTGAGAGATGAAATTTTCATTCTTAAGAAAAAATTGCCAAGGGGGGGTGCTTGATACTTTTTTTCGACGATTTTTGAAAATTCATATCTCTTAAACTAAAAGCCACAGCAACCAACAAATTGCTGATTATGATAGATTGAAAAATTCTGTATCAGATAAAAATATAAAATAATTATATTTCCTACAGTAAAAGGTCAAAAAACGCCACTAAAAGTGCTAAAAAGTGACATTTTTCAATTTTTGCCCATTTTATTCAAACGCGAATATCTCGTAAACTAAAAGAGATAATTAAGATCTGATCGCAGCGTCTTAATGTACGGACCAATCTCTATCAGATACAATAGTTAAAAGGGAAATCTGAGAGATGAAATTTTCATTCTTAAGAAAAATTGCCAAGGGGGTGCTTGATACTTTTTTTCGACGATTTTTGAAAATTCATATCTCTTAAACTAAAAGCCACAGCAACCAACAAATTGCTGATTATGATAGATTGAAAAATTCTGTATCAGATAAAAATATAAAATAATTATATTTCCTACAGTAAAAGGTCAAAAAACGCCACTAAAAGTGCTAAAAAGTGACATTTTTCAATTTTTGCCCATTTTATTCAAACGCGAATATCTCGTAAACTAAAAGAGATAATTAAGATCTGATCGCAGCGTCTTAATGTACGGACCAATCTCTATCAGATACAATAGTTAAAAGGAAATCTGAGAGATGAAATTTTCATTCTTAAGAAAAAATTGCCAAGGGGGTGCTTGATACTTTTTTTCGACGATTTTTGAAAATTCATATCTCTTAAACTAAAAGCCACAGCAACCAACAAATTGCTGATTATGATAGATTGAAAATTCTGTATCAGATAAAAATATAAAATAATTATATTTCCTACAGTAAAAGGTCAAAAAACGCCACTAAAAGTGCTAAAAAGTGACATTTTTCAATTTTTGCCCATTTTATTCAAACGCGAATATCTCGTAAACTAAAAGAGATAATTAAGATCTGATCGCAGCGTCTTAATGTACGGACCAATCTCTATCAGATACAATAGTTAAAAGGGAAATCTGAGAGATGAAATTTTCATTCTTAAGAAAAAATTGCCAAGGGGGGGTGCTTGATACTTTTTTTCGACGATTTTTGAAAATTCATATCTCTTAAACTAAAAGCCACAGCAACCAACAAATTGCTGATTATGATAGATTGAAAAATTCTGTATCAGATAAAAATATAAAATAATTATATTTCCTACAGTAAAAGGTCAAAAAACGCCACTAAAAGTGCTAAAAAGTGACATTTTTCAATTTTTGCCCATTTTATTCAAACGCGAATATCTCGTAAACTAAAAGAGATAATTAAGATCTGATCGCAGCGTCTTAATGTACGGACCAATCTCTATCAGATACAATAGTTAAAGGGAAATCTGAGAGATGAAATTTTCATTCTTAAGAAAAAATTGCCAAGGGGGGGTGCTTGATACTTTTTTTCGACGATTTTTGAAAATTCATATCTCTTAAACTAAAAGCCACAGCAACCAACAAATTGCTGATTATGATAGATTGAAAAATTCTGTATCAGATAAAAATATAAAATAATTATATTTCCTACAGTAAAAGGTCAAAAAACGCCACTAAAAGTGCTAAAAAGTGACATTTTTCAATTTTTGCCCATTTTATTCAAACGCGAATATCTCGTAAACTAAAAGAGATAATTAAGATCTGATCGCAGCGTCTTAATGTACGGACCAATCTCTATCAGATACAATAGTTAAAAGGAAATCTGAGAGATGAAATTTTCATTCTTAAGAAAAAATTGCCAAGGGGGTGCTTGATACTTTTTGAAATGGATTTTGAAAATTCATATCACTTAAACTAAAAGCCACAGCAACCAACAAATTGCTGATTATGATAGATTGAAAAATTCTGTATCAGATAAGAATATAAAATAATTATATTTCCTACAGTAAAAGGTCAAAACACGCCACTAAAAGTGTTAAAAGTGACATTTTTCAATTTTTGCCCATTTTATTCAAACGCGAATATCTCGTAAGCTAAAAGAGATAATTAAGATCTGATCGCAGCGTCTTAATGTACGGTCCAATCTCTATCAGATACAATAGTTAAAAGGGAAATCTGAGAGATGAAATTTTCATTCTTAAGAAAAATGGCAAAGGGGGTGCTTGATACTTTTTTCGACGATTTTTGAAAATTCATATCTCTTAAACTAAAAGCCACAGCAACCAACAAATTGCTGATTATGATAGATTGAAAAATTCTGTATCAGATAAAAATATAAAATAATTATATTTACTACAGTAAAAGGTCAAAAAACGCCACTAAAAGTGCTAAAAAGTGACATTTTTCAATTTTTGCCCATTTTATTCAAACGCGAATATCTCGTAAACTAAAAGAGATAATTAAGATCTGATCGAAGCGTCTTAATGTACGGACCAATCTCTATCAGATACAATAGTTAAAACGGAAATCTGAGAGATGAAATTTTCATTCTTAAGAAAAAATTGCCAAGGGGGGGTGCTTGATACTTTTTTTCGACGATTTTCAATAATTAATATCTCTTAAAGCTATAGCAACCAACGAATTGCTGATTATTAAAGATTAGAAAATTCTCTATCAGATAAAAACATACAATAATTAAAATATGTGGGGAAAAATGTCTAAAAACGTGGTTAAAAGTGCTAAAAAGTGACATTCTTAAATTTTTGCCCATTTTATTCAATCGCGAATATCTCGTAAACTAAAAGAGATAATTAAGATCGCATCGCAGCGTCTTAATCTACGAACTATTCTCTATAAGATACGGTAGTGAAAAGGTAAATCTGAGATATGAAATTTTAATGCATAAGAAAAAATTGCCAAGGGAGGTGCTTGATAACTTTTTTCTACTATTTTAGATAGTGAAAACAATGGTTTCTCGCAATATGATCCGGTATCCATATTACAGTAGGTGAAATATACACGCCTCCTCCTAATGCGCGGGCTATTGCAACATGCAGGTGAAAGGATTTAAATCATTTAATCGAATAATGTAATTTAATTATAAACTTACTAATGCAGCGCTCATCGGATTGCGATGGTACGGCAAGTTCTGTAATTAAAAGAAAACAACGTCGTGAAATCCTTTTATTTTACGATAATTATGGAGTTTCGCCATGTATGTGCCTAAACAATTCAATACATAAGTTAAAACAAAAACATTACATACAATGGAGAACAAACTTTCTGTGCTGAGTATCGCAATGGTCAGATAAAAGTTACTTGCTTGAGTATATGTTTCCAGTTGTTCTAGCCCGGTAATTACAACTGAGTTGTAACCAAATATAATGCAAATTTTGAGAATAGAAGTTCGATAAAACGATACGCGATGCGCGAAATACATCTGGATACGCCAGAGACCGGCATGGATTACTGGTTGTAATCCATCGATAGCGTTTACCGAAACTGCACATGCAACGATGCGACAGTTCGCGAATACCTGTTGCGCGAACCACGCAGGTAAAAGCAATAGATGCGCAAAGCCGGCGCGTCGATGCCCCACGACCTTGTGCACGGATTGCAATAGGCTCGACACTTGTGATCTAAACTAAACTCGAATATGCGTCATGCGGCGTGCGAATGCTACGACTTGGCAATCTCATGAGTTGCATTCCGCGCGGCGAATGCGATAAGAAGGCGTAAATTGTGTTCAAAACAAACACAATTCTCGTGCCGAATGCCCACGTTTGCTGATAAATATAGAAATAAACAATACAATTCTATTCAATGATTTTTAGTTCATGCTAGTGCCATCTCTGAATGAAATAGATAGTAGTAAAAATTAAAATCCGAATTATGTTATTCAGATTTCTTATGCCGAAAAATTGCCAGATTATACATCTATTATTTTAGTAATATTTTATTCGATAGAACAAAACATATTGAAGATTCCTAAATCGAAAAAGTATTTGCACATTTGGTCACATTGAGAGAACAACAACATCCGCAATAAAAAATTAAATTTTCATATTTAAGTTTTCACCAAAAAATGTAAATCACGTTTGGTTCAATTGTGAGGAAACTATAATTATAGAAATGATAATATTTACCATATTCTGCGATTGAGGAAAAATATTCGCTACCGCAAGAATTTATTAGTGATGTTCATAACGCACTCACTTTTTTGAATAGGTACACTAAATTCGGAAAATTTAGATTTACGACGATTATACACGGGATAAATTACTATTAAAATACCGAACACGGCTAAAACCACTAATTATCACTGGTTATCAACCAAATATAAAGCGATAAAGGACAATAAACGCACAAGCAATAACAAACATTACTATAGTCGCAAGTTAAAAAATAAATAGTCGACTGCTGACCGAATATAATGCAAATTTAGAATGCAGAAGATCGAACAAACAATGCGAGTCGCGAGAAATACGTCAGGATCAATCAGAGACCGACGCGAAACTGGCCACTATTCGCGGCTAGTGCAAGCCGTAGCCGAGCAGGCAACGACGCGATAGTTACTGATAAGAAAGCAAGAGGTGCGCAAAGCCGGCGCGTCGATGGCATACGACCTTGTGTACGAATTGCAAGAGATGCGCAAAGCCGGCAGCGCGTCGGTTGCACGCGAACTGATGCGGCAACGTGCGACGTGAGAAGAAGGCAACAACGAAATACCGGAATGCGATAAGAAAGTGTATATTGTGTTCAAAACAAACACAATTCTCATGCCGAATGCCCACGTTTGCCGATAAAAATATAAATAAACAATACAATTATATTTTATGATTTTTAGTTCATGCTAGTGCCATCTCTGAATGATACAAGTATGAGATCCGGACTTTTGATTATTAAAATTAATTAAACGTCCAGGACGAATCTCGTCGATTCTCAAATGATGATGATTGCATAAATTGCATAATTGCAGAAATCTTAGTCAAAGTACCTAAGTTTTTATTACGCATAACGTCTTTGATAAAGATGTTTCATATTTACAGAATTCACTGTTGCACAAAATGCAAAATGTGATTGATTCAAGTGAGACTTTATTGAATACCTATCTACTTTAACATAAAATGTGTTTGGTTTAAATTAATTGTCATTAAAAATTGATTTAATATTAAATTAATTATAAAAGACAATAAATTAATTGCAATATCACCTCAGTTTATTTTCATATAGTTTATCACCTTCAATTTTGATATATAAAGATCCCAGCATCCACAAACAATTTACTCATAAATATAATCCAACACAATGAAGATTATCACTGTTATATTGGTAGCTTGCGGTAAGTAAAACACTAAATACACAGTCTTTGGATAGTTTCAATTATTAACTGTGTTTTTAAAATTTGATTGCATGTTTTAAAATATTTCAGTTGTCATGATGCACGCGGATTTAACATACGCTCAATGTGGTGGACCCTGTCCAGTACCTAATTCTCCTGTCTGTGCTGAGAACGCTCAGGGCGAATTTCGTAGATTTCCAAATCAATGCGATTTAAATACTCATAACTGCGAAAATCCTAAGGAACGTAAGTTTTTATTATACAAAGCTTGTTTAATACATGTTTAATTTTTCTATTTTACAGTATTCTTGATCACATCGACCGCAAACTGTGATTAACTCAAATATGTTTGATAACAACAAAGGACTTATTTAGATGTTACCTAATACATAATTGAATAAAACGTGTTTGTTTTAAATTAACTGTTATCCAAAATTAATTATAGTGACAAAAACAACTGCAGAACTAGTTAATAAGTACGAGTATTACTTACTCCAAATTTAAAAATAAAAACACGTTTGCACATGAATTTGCCTAATTAAATATTATTGCGATACAATTAGAAGACATTACCAAAACTTTTTTTTTTTTAATTTGACATAAGGGATGATTTACTTGTATAGCCATGCGCGAGATTTTTTATTTTTTTTGTTTTTAGATTGATTAATGCAAATGTTTTATCTGTTGTCACTGTAACGCACAAAACACAAATTGTACTGCGTAGAATTGTACTATCATAATAAATATGTGCTAACAAACTCACAATAACATCTAATTTTAGTGTGCTTGTAAATACAGAGTCAAATATAAAAAAAAAATATGAGCACCTATTAATTCTGCGCATGTGCAAGTTCAAATTTACTGGAACCAGAAACAATGGAGTAATAATTTAAAATTTGTTATCCGATTACATATCCAATCATAATAAATATCATAATTTTACTAGTAAAATACTTTTATTTTGCGTAAGTTTTAATTAAAATTCAATGACACCTGTATATCATCCATTTTTAACAAAGGGCAATAAGTTAATTGTTTCTTTGAGTTTATTTCCGTGTAGTTTATCACCTTCATTTTTTGATATATAAAGGTCCCAGCATCCACAAACAATTTACTCATACTCGTAAATAAACTCAATCAAAATGAAGCTTATCACTGTAGTATTGATCGCTTGCGGTAGGTAAAACATAAAATAAAAACATAGTCGCTGGGTAGTAACAATTATTAATTGATTTTTTAAAATTAAATTTCATATTTTAAAATTTTGCAGTTGTCCTGACGCAAGCGGATGTATCCTACGCACAATGTAATGGATACTGTTCAATGATACTTAAACCAGTCTGTGGTCAGAACGCTTGGGGTGAAATACGTTCATTCGGAAGTGAATGCGTATTAGACATGCATAACTGCCAATATCCTCATAACAGTAAGTTTTTATTATTCAAAGCATGGTTAATACATATTAAATGTTTCGATTTTACAGAATTCCTCCTTAACCCGGCCGTCATATGTTGAGAAATCAAATATGTTCGATAACAACTTGACAATGGACTTGTTTAGGTATTATCTAGTATCAACTTACATTAGCATAAAACTTGTTTGCTTTAAATTTACTGTTATCAAAAATTAATTATATAAACAACAATAACAACCGATTTTGAAACTGGTTAATGGGAGATACTTATTAACATCATAATTTAATTACTTTAAAATGAGAATAAACAACTACTATTAAATGTTGTTAACTGCTTGTTATTTATGATAATGGTTACCTAATCGTTTGCATAGTTATATAAAGACAAAAATATTCCAAAGTGTCATTTAGTGTCATTGGAAAAGAGGAACGATGAGGTCACTGTCATTACTTTTCGCCTTAGGTATGATATAACTTAAATTGTATGAAATTATTTATTAATTAATTAATTTAATTATATATTTTTATAGTTTTATTTGCAGCAATGCTGAGTTTTGGTGCAGCAGTGTGTCCCACTGCTTGCACTCAACAGTATGATCCAATTTGTGGCCAAAATGACGCTGGGGAGAAGAGATTGTACCGCAATCCATGTTTGATGGCAATGGAGAACTGTCCCATGCCTATGAGCAGAAGTAAGTATATTTTAATTTAATTTTTATAAATTTACTAAATTATAAAATTTATTCTTTTAGAATTCGTGCCATTTAAAAAAGGAAGATGTTAATTCAAACCAACAAAAAAACTACCAATTAACTTGATTGTATTTTATAATAACTCCATGAAGTTATTACTCAAAAAATTGTAATTTTGAGCAAAATTATTTAGAAAAATAAACTGGTTTTACCAATATACCTACCTATGATTAGATAGCAACATATTACAAGTATGCATAAGCAGACAGTTTTATGCGAAAAAAATAAATACATGTCGATAGATATTGTTCAAAATTGTATTTGCAACGTTTAATAATTTTGACGCTTGTGAAAATATGATAAGCAAATTACCAACGTATTGCAAGACACGCCATACCGTTTATCACTTCTATTTTAGTTCAGTTTTTGGGGTAGGCAATTTGTATTCGCATTAGAATAACCTTCATCAAAGGTAAAAAACACTTATCGGTTAACACCTCCACGCCGTTAGCTTATAAAAGCCTGTGTTACACCAAAGCGAATTAGTCAAGTGTAACATTCACTCGCAATTACACACGGCGCAAGTTGTATCAGTTCCTATAACTGAGAAATTCCTCAAATATTTACCATGAAGACTGCTATTGCATTTATGTTCTTAGGTAAGCCAAGAAAAATATAGAATAATCATTTTTCTTAATTATTTATTTATTATTTTTTGCTATAATTTTAAATTAAATTTAAAAAAAGTAAAAATTAAATCCTAAAATGGAATCTGAACTAAATGAGAACGTAAACTAAACAAAAATTAAAAATTACTTCTTTTATTGACAGTTTTTATTGCTCTTATTAATAATGGAAGCACCCGGTGTGATTTTGGATGTGTTCACATAAAAGGCCCTGTTTGTGCAATTGATGTCGATGGTTCTTATCAATATTTTGCCAATGACTGCAAAATGAGTTTGGCGAACTGCAAAAATCATACCAAAGGTATCACTTGAAATAAACTTGAAATTTGTACTTAAATTTAATGCCTTTTATTGTTTGCAGGTTATAAAAAAGTAGATGATTTGGACTTGTGCTCAGACGACTAACATTAACTCTTCATTTAATCCTTAATATTAATTAGTTGTGATATTACGACAGGCGAACGCTTGCACCGCCGGGGCATTCGCCCTGGGAAAGAATTTTGAATTCTAAAACAAAAATATTCACATTTTAATTTAAGAAAAAAACTTCTTCATATTTACAATGTGTAAAGAAAATCGACTTACGCTTGTCCTGCTCACAATTGTAATTAGTCAGGACGCATTCGTTGCCGAAAGTGATGGGCTTGGCAACATCATCACCTCCGCAAACGGGGATGTATGACTCCGGGCAGGGTTTCAAGCATGGTTTGGCTTTCAACGCGGCTTTCGTGGAGCCCTTTGCTGGCGACGCCGATGCGAATGCCAGCAAGCCAACTAAAAGTAATAAAAATTGTTTGTTTTGTACGATATTATTGAAATTATTGTCGGAAAATGTTCCTAATCGGTTTAGTTCACACGTGACATCATAAACTTTATATTATTCATAAGTACTTGTTGTTATCTATTGTTAAACCAAATAAAAGCAATTTGACGTTTGTATATTTATGAGGAGTATTAATTTGCAACGGCACGTTAATTCCGCATTTGCGTCAATCGCAATTCTAGCATGTTTAAACACTGAACACAACATACTTGCGCAAATCAATAGAATACTCTTCATTGTTGGCGAAAATATAACACAAACACAGCAGAAAGAATGGAACTAAAGTGTATCGACAGAGGTCGGTTATATAAACCGAAATCCCCACCTGATGGTGACCGCTAGTTAAAGTCCCTGCTCATCTCGTGTAATTACTGAATTGTGTTGTCATTATATGTCGCTGAGTGAAGCACATAAATCCACATTTAGTTGATTATGACTGCGCGATTCGCCGAAGGAAGTTGTGTAAACACGAACACGAATGTTTGTAAATCATAATGGCGTCTATTATTTAGTACCGGTTGAAGCATCAAGTGTCAATTACTGAATAGCATCAAATATTTTTAAAGATATTTTTAAAATTAGCAAGTATTTGCTTTATGCGCGAATAATTTTTCGGTCAAGTAATTTATGACATGGGAAAAACGTTATATTCAATGTCATTGAACATTTAATAAAGGCAGTCACGAAGATTTTATTATAAAAAGTAGAATTAATGTTTTGCTGATGAAAAAATATAGTTATTATTGAATATATAAACTTTACATTAAATATTTTTAGGTTTATTTATTAGTTGAGCTTTTATCCAATAAATAAGTGCATTCTATGTTCAATTATTCAATTTCTTTCAACGTGTGTCTGTTGCAACCGAGCAAGGTCATTGGCAATTTGAATTTGCGCGTGTTAAACTTGAATTAAACATTTCCACTCTACTACTTTCTGCACAGCGCAATTACATTTATTAACGCAAAATTTTAAAAATTGGTTAAGGTCGCTTTAATAAAATTGGCATTCACTGTCTCCGCACCAGATGTCAACCAGCGATTACTTACCTGTTTAATTACATTAAGTATTGCCAACTTTGTTTATTTGCACGCTAATGACATTATTTACATCTACCAAGTGGATTTTACCTCCAGTGGTCACTTCAACGGTGATCTAAGATAAACATACTTGACGGTCAACTCGCGTGCGCATTTCAATTTTTACGAGTATTAGCAGGCGTGTTAAACGTTTAAGCATTTAGTGCCAGTCGATACATCACTTTGGTCAGTGAGTAGTTGATCGTCGGGATGTATTCGCAGTTGTTTCTATTAGTCTCTCTCGTGGTGAGCGCTTCTTGCGCTGGGTTGAATGAAGAATTTACTTGGACACGGATTAATTATGTATGGCCTACACCATCCAGATCTGGTTTTGGCAGAGGATACAAACCTTATGTGCCTACAACGTATGGCAGTTATGGTCAGGGTGGTGTTGTCATTCATGGGACGGATTTTGCATTTCCTGGTAATGTAAATACCGAACATAGTCAGAATATGAAAACTACTACATCTACTACAACAGCTAGTCCTTCAAGTGGAGATAAAGAGGATTTTAAGGATGTTGATTACGTTTATCGTAAGTAATTTCTTTTAAAAATTAAAATATTATAAATTTATACTTGGATTTTTCTCTTGACTGTGCCCGCTTAGTTTTGAATAAAAAAATAGGCACTTATAAATTTATTTCGGACATTTTTTTTCTATTC
The DNA here is from genome assembly GCF_025399875.1 of Dalotia coriaria. Lineage (NCBI taxonomy): Eukaryota > Metazoa > Arthropoda > Insecta > Coleoptera > Staphylinidae > Dalotia > Dalotia coriaria. The sequence goes on from NW_027045446.1 coordinate 10,206,642, forward strand.
TCGAAAGAAAAATTGTTGTTTTCTATAATAAAGAAGTGTTCTAGGTTCTTTGCAATATTATATTGTATTTACTATTGACACAAGTCAACTTTTATTTTTAAAACAAAAGTATTAAATGTGGTTACATCGTTTGAATATTATAATGTTTATCAGTGTTAGATGCAAATAGGTTAATACTGATTAGTAAAAAAGGGAACAAGTTATCAAAGTTTTATTGCTAACGTTTTTTACTTATCAACAAGTATTATATCATACGTCAATTAATTTGCACTTCGATACTAATTTATGACTATTTTTTCATTTTAAAAACTATGATTTTTTAACACTTCTACGAATATTATTTTATATTGAGATGTTAATCACCGTTCTGGTAAACCAATAATAACAATAAAAAAAACAAGTATTTGAGTATTACACAACATACATGTAATTATTGTCTGCTTGCGGCGACCATGAGTAAAGATGTTTAGATAAAAATAATGTTATAAATCAGAAATATTACAAAATCAACTAGTTTCTGATATTACAAAGTAAATATGTTATTAATATTTATAGAAAACAACATTCCAATGGGTGCAAACCGTTGGCAGGATAAATTATTCATAACGGTGCCAAGACGCAGGGGTGGTGTGCCAGCAACCCTCAATTATGTCTCAATGAGTAGTACCAGTAGACATAACGTACCATTAACCCCGTATCCAAACTGGAAGGCGAATCAACTAGATGCACCCGCACATGAGAGATTGGTTTCTATCTATCGAGTTGCAATTGATGCTTGTGATAGATTATGGGCAATAGATACAGGCATAATTGAAATTCCAGGTAATACATAACTACTATAACTATAAATATATTATAACAATATTAAAATTCAATTTGTTTAGGCAATCGCACTGATATTCAACCACATTCAATTGTAATTTACGACTTAAAAACCGACAAATTAATCCACCGTTACACATTGAAAGATTCCGACCTTCGTCCACCCACGATTTTGGCGTTGATTACTGTTGATGTGACTGCTGATACCTGCGACAATGCGTATGCCTACATGCCTGATTTAGCAGGATATGGCTTGATTATTTATAGTCTCAAAGATAATAACTCCTGGAGAGTAAATCACAACTATTTCTACCTGGAACCCTCAGCAGGAGAATTTAATATTGGCGGTCAAAAATTCCAATGGAATGATGGAGTCTTCAGTGTTGCGTTATCTGGGATTAAACAAGATGGCTATCGGGATATGTTCTTTCATTCTATGGCTGGCGTTCACATGTACAAAGTGTCTACGGACGTTTTGAAAAATCAAACGAGGGCTACACGTTCATATCATGAGAATGACTTTATTGTAATGTTCCGTAATTTTAATATAAACTTAAATTAATTGGTTTTTATTTGTAGGACTTGGGACATCGTGGGGATCTTGCTCAAACGTCAGCAACTGATTTGCATAAACCAACCGGAGTGCTTTTTATGAGTTTGGTCAATCAGAATGCTCTTGGATGCTGGAATACAAACAAAGCGTTTACTCCCGATAACTTTGACATTGTTCAGAAAAATGATCAGAAAATGATTTATCCATGTGACTTAAAAGTCTACAAAGACGATGTGATTTTGTTGACGAATAACATGCCAATATTTTTATACAGTAGCTTGAATTATGATGAAGTTAATTTCCGAATTTGGATGAATTCAGTTGACGCAGCTGTCAGTTCAACGAAATGTAGTGCACGGCGAGGTGGAAGGCCTTCTTACGGAAAATATTAATAAATTAATGTATATTGCAGAACAAACAATAAAGAGAAATTGATTTTTTAATAAATAGAGTATTTTTACAAAGTTATAAAATGTTGGTTGTTTACGCAGCGAAAAAGAGAGAGAGAGAGAGAATGATTTCATGATCAAGGTTGTTTACTTGAAATACTTATCTCCATAAAAGTTTAAAGTGGAATTTCAACATGTATGAATAACTTGCTTATTCTCATTTTGATGCATGTCGCGCCATCTGTAGAACATTTATTTTACTAACGTTAATCACTGGCCTGCTGTTGTTAAATAAAATTTAATTCATATTATCCTCAAGATAATAATTAACCACTTCCACATAGCGAGTTGTTTTATTAAGATAAAAAATATTTATAAAAATAAATTCATTCCTCACACTGAGATATATTTTTGTACATCTCTCGTTTGACACATGATAGTTCAGTTCATCAAATGTAAACAAACTTTAAAGTTAAGTTCGATTTGTGCTACACAGCAAGATTTAGGTATTACAACAAGGTACGAGTATCATCGAAGTCCAGTAACACCTACGCAACGCAAAAAACCTATGAAGTGTACTACGGAAAATACGTACATGTTTGCACTTTAACATCGCGTCAAAGTCCTAACCTGCAACGATGAATACAAGGAAAAGGAGTGGTTCCTGGTCGAAAAAGCAGCTAAAGGGCAAAGTGGTGCAAATATACGAATCGTTACTAAAGGGAGAGGAATTGGCCAAGAATAACCCAACGTTTTGGGATGAATTGTTCCTGATCAAGCCGAAATTATGGCACCTGGAAACAGAACTAACACGATTAACACCAGAGCAGCTTACAATTGCCAAAGAAAACATCAATGCTTTATTCATTCAGTGCATTGAATCACTCAGCCATGAGAAGCACATCAGGATTGTGATTGCCATGCAGACACTATGTGTATTGGTACACTCCATCTATAAGAAAACTAGCAGTGAGCCAGGGTTTGATGTAATCAGCTTGTTGATGGGAGTTCAAAATGCAGAGGAAAAGATGCAGAAACTACTTAATCATTGTCAATTCTTTTTGGCTGGTAATTAATAACAATGATAAAATCATCAGATTTTAATATTTGAATCTACTCTTTTTTATTCTAGGTGAATATCCTGACAGTCTAAAAGGTCTCTGCCTAAAACTACTCTTGGTATTTGTCACTGGTACTGAGAATGTTAACCAAAATACTCTCATTGAGTACATCATGATGGCACCTTTGTTTGAAAGTTTAATTCAGTTGCTCTGCGAAGCTACACAGAGACAAACTCATGGTCATGATGTTGTCCTCTTATTAACCTTACTTGTGAATTACAGAAAACATGAGTCTGCAAATCCATACATTGTCAAATTGTCAATTATTGATGACGAATTAGCACTGAATGGTTATGGGCAAGTGATCACTGCATCACTGACAGAATTCTGTAAACAGTTTGTTAATCAACAAGCTGAGACACAAAATTCTTCCTGGTTGTCAACTCTGTCGACGTTTACAACTCGCGTAGGTAGTATGTTTATTTCTGAAGAGGAAGGCATGCGAAATCAGAAGATCAAGGCAAATAATGCTTTATTACTTGCGTTGTACGAAGCGATTCATTTAAATCGTAACTTTATAACGACGTTGGCCCAAATGCAGACTGATACAAGTTCGCCGCCATCGCCGAGCAATACTTTGAATTCAGGGCCAACGCCTGATTTGTCTAGCGTGCCTGTTATTGATGTAAATGCGCAACCATCGAATTTATTGGTCACGTTCTTCCAGTATTGGTAAGTTATCAAAATGTCAAAGGTTTTAAATAGGTAAAAATTAAAATTATTTAATGTGTAGCTCCATTGTGATGCAAGATACAAAGACAGATTCCGGTACTAATACAGTCAAGTTGTGTTTTATCATTTTGAGTTGCATTGCTGAAGATCAGTATGCAAATTCATTGATGCATGATGTAAGTCTTACTTTCAAAGTACAACTGCACAGAATGCCGATGCGACATCAGAAACCTAATACAAAGGCCCCATCACCACAGCCACTTGTTGCTATCTTACTAGGTATAGTATAATATATTTAAACGTTTACCGCTGTAATTTTGATATTTATGTCTAGATTTGCTTGTGGAATTCATCGTCAGCCACAAAATGAAGAAACTGCCTTTAGAGTTATACATGTTAGCAATCGGTATAATCCACAGGCTTTTAGTATACCAAAAACGTTGTCGCGTGCGGATAAATTACAAATGGATTGATTTGTGGGAAAGCCTCACGTCGCTTATTAAGTATCTCATTCAAAATGAAAGCACGCTAACGAAAAAAATGAACATTTTTGATCTTTGTCTACGCATTGTCAATATTTTGAACTTTTTCATTACTTACGGTGATACATTTTTGCCAACGCCTGGCAGCTACGATGAACTTTACTATGAATTGATCCGGAATTCCGATATTTTCACTAATTTAGACGCGATGTGTTTGAGATATGAGACAATGGATAATGAGTTCAAAGAGAACGCACAGAAACTCAACAATAGTTTGATTAATATCCGAGCGATTAGTAAACACTTTGAGCCGAAAATTAAAGAATGGCTTGCGTCGCAACACTTGTCAACTCCGTCCGAGGAACAAATCTTGGATGTAGTAAAAGCTAACTATGGAAGTTTGCTTCTCAAGTTGCATGATTCGTTGGAGCAATACGAGCGCTATTCGGAGAACCCGAACCATTTGAATTTCTTTACGGCGATGGTGACTAGTGTCGTGTGCAATTCAAAACTGGACTCCTCTACCATTGATACCGATGCTATTTTGGAGGAGCTGACTGCACCCGTCTTGTAATTTAGTTTGGACACAGTACTGATTTGTATAGAGATTGGTTTTGAGGTAATAATCTATTTTAACATTGCGAATGTTGCAAAAAAATATTATTCATAATAAAGTTTATTTAACTAATTCATGTTGGGATAATTTAGAATAATTAATTCATCAAGAATTTAATGTGATAATTATATATGTACATGAGGGTGGAAAATAATTGATAATTCTCGGTAAAAAATTGAGACCTCTGGCAATTAAGACTACGTGTCGACAAAAAAGTTACTGAAACTTTTATTGACTGTGGTTTGGTCCGGCTGAGCACGCCATGCACATTATATCAGCGACGTGATGAACGGAAGCAATCATTAGCGCATCATTCGAAAAGTGGTGGGTGGGACGATTTGGTGCGACGGGCGCGCTCAATTTGAAAACCGAAAGAGCGCAACCGTTCAGTGTTTACCGCGGCACGACGCTGCGCGCATAAAAACAATTTCAGCTTCGCTCGCAAGCTTTCCGTATCGCGAGCGCAATACATTTTCTAAGTGCATCGTGTATGTTCTGATAACATGTGCAAACTTTTTAAACACAATTGTGCAAAATTGTGCGGACAATGATGCTTGGTGCATGACAAATAGTTCCTGGTAAAAATGCACGCATCCTGCAAAGGAGCGCTGGTCGCATTTGTAGTTATCCTGCATTTGATCAACATCGCGACAGCGAAATCGTCGCATTCGCAATTATGGGACCTGAATATCGCCGAATTGTGCGTCAACAAGTGTCGTACAAGTGTGAGTTTGAATTTATTTCTTGTAAGTAAAAAATGTTTTGATTGCGCCTTCAGATTTATAATTAATTGCTGTCACAACAAGTGCATTGCTTGAATACCGACGGTTTGAACCACTGTAGTCAACGGCAATAACAAAAAAAAATCGAGAACGTAATATTTCGTGCATGTTGCGACGAAATTTGTGAGCGTAGATCGCCGGTTCAAGTTCGTAGTTAATCGTTCATACGTTTAATAAGTTTGGACATGTGCAGTTCGTAATTAAGAGCCATGTGCATTGTAATTCATTAATGTAGGCCCTTTTATTTCATCTCTAGTACATGACTGACTTCTTCAATGAGTGAATATGAGCACACTTTATTCAAGGAAAATGAAACATTATGAGAATATAAAATATATGATTATTTCACCTTCTCCTTGTAAAGTTGAGTTGAACTCGTTAATTGTTATCGACGTATGTGAAGTACGATATGCTATCACTCATGCAATTGCCATTTTCTACGCGTATAGTAAAACGGGGGTTTTCACACAAACGCATGTGCAACAAGCGGTAATAAAAAAGCACTTTCGATGTGTGTATAGACACGAACATAATATAAATATTCATGACGATTCACTTGACTTATTTTCCCACATGTATTAACTTCATGGGCATGGATATAAACACAGAATGTGTAAAACAGTAGTTAATAAATGCAAAAAAACACCCCAACAACAGTTTTCATAATATTTACGCTAAATTTATGTGAAACTCTGCTGTTAATACTCTGGACAGTCCACTAGGAAGTCCGTTGCATTAGGAAAGCACTCAAGTGGTGATTTTATAAAAGAAGGAACTAATTTCACGCATGAAGATTGGGTGGGAAGGGTTGGTCACTTGTATACCTGCCCATTTTTTCAAAGGAAGTGCATACTCATTCCAAAAATCACTCGAGTGTTAAGCAAACAATAAAAGGGTGTCAGGTGCCTAAAACTATGTCCAAATCAAATATTTCATAAACCTACAGACTGAAAAATCTATATTTGAATAAAATAAGTCTATGAATGAAGTCTTACATACATTCTAATCTGACGCACTAGGCCTACTCTCCATACTGTTTGTTTACATCGATTTTGCAATCGTGTAATGTGTGTGGCACGAAGCTATCAAGAGACAAAGATGGCGCGCTCTAAATATGTGTTAATTAATAAGCGCAATTCATTTCGGACGAGATTTTTATTCACATCCAAATTGAAAACAAGCGTCTTCCCGCGTGAAATAATCATGCGCGCAACGAGGATGACCGATGACCAATGACCGAAAAGTTATTAATAACATCTTGCCAGCTTCAGACGCGTCGATAAGCGCCGCGCTGCGTGCTTATCATTATCACTTATTATTATTTCCTATCTTTTGCTTTTATTACCCTTCTATAATTTATGATTCGTGCTTCGAATTCACTCTATCGTTGTTTTATTCGCCTCTCACACAAAGTCAACAGTCAAGACTAACCGTAAAGAACTTTCGACTTGAAGTTCAGATCAATCAATCTTTATTTCATGTTTTCGAGCGCTTAATTGATGGTTGTAAAGAGTGGAGGAATGCGGAGTTGTAAAGCATGCGTGCAACAGGTAGAACAGGAAATGCACCTGTAATTACGGCATCCCTTAAGCTTATATCCGGTTTTTTATGAGTATTATGTAATGACCGTCTCAGTTTGTGGTTCTAACGTATTTTCTTTACTTGCAGACGAACACGGACCTTACGCAATGCGAGGATCAAACGTTCTGCGATCAAAAAGTAAGTTACATTTAAATTAATAAATGATGGCGGCGTGTGCCATTAATATTCATCATATTGTATCCTTAACAACTAACAAGTTGTAAAACGTTACACTAATCTTCAACTATAAAGATGTTATGTCGTTTATTTGTTTCACTTTGCAAAAATTTGTCATTTAGAGACGTTTTTCAAGTTATTTTTTGTATAGCGATGTATTTTTATTTTATGGTACCTACGATGAGAGCACGAGAGCGTGCCTAAAGCGAAAGGAATTTTATAAGTGCCGCAAAAGGCGCAGAGCACACTCGAGCGTGCATTGTGTAAATTGATAATGTGTTCTAATGGATGCAGAGGTGGACGCAAATGGCATGTGCGTGCTCGTATTAAGTGGGCGCTAAAAAGCAAACGCATACTGAAATTGAATTACGTCTTGCTGTAAATGTCTACAAGAAGCGACTGGCAACAAAGATACTCTTAAAATAAATTTTCAATATGAAATTCACTCAAAAATCGGAAAATTTAAGTTGTGTATTGCGTTTTACTTTGTGTTCAGTTCATTGATGGTGCCACATAGAGCAGAAATCCGTTTCCTGTCCGCTCGCTCGAAAAATAAAATAAAATCTCATTCATAACGTTACACCTCATCCTACTACCTACGAGTACAGCCTACGTGATTGTGATTTTTACTAATTAAAAGTAATGCGTATGTTCAACATATTTTCACTTATTGAAATAACCTAGTTTCTAGTTTGTTGGCCACACGATTCTATTCCATGAGATTTGATTGAATGCATTCGAATTGAAATTGATTCTCTTTTATTAGCGAATTAATGAATGTGTCTCAAGTACGAAACGTTTAAGCCAATTAAATTCTGCGTCTGTGTTATATTCCTGAACGCTATTTTAAGATCTGCAAAGTGTGCTTTTGCATATTAAAATTTTATTTATAATAAAAAGTAAATATTTATTTTAAAGTTTAGTTGCAGACGTTGTCAGACAGGTTCGACACAATTTTTAAGTGAGACAAAACAGACGACGCGCTGCCTAATTCCCCGTTTCCTCATTAAGTCGCATTCGGGCACAACACTAATCAGCAGCGCCGACTTTCCGAGCGCCGAAATGTAAACACTAGTCAGGTTGTTCCATCCATCGAGTGCCGCATTCAAATAGCGCCCCTTTTTACATGTTTAGACACCCCAAATGCGCGCACACTGCTGCTCGTTAATCAATTAAGTCACTTAAAGAGCGATTTTCATTGTGCGAGCGCTAAACACTGACGTTTACACATTAGGGAAGATCATCAAACCGAAATATATTCATAGTGTTCAAATAACCATGAGATTTTTCAATTTATTTCATTCTTTAACTCGTTTAACAAGGTTTGCTTTGTGATTAGTTGTAACAACGTTTATGAAATCGAATTGAAAAGCGTCGTTAATTGGTTTTACATAACACGCGCTTGATTGCACATTAAATGTAATGTATCAACATATTTCGCGCGCAGTTTGGTGATCTGTTCATGTTTGTGAGCAATAAAAGACACAATTCGATCGTAATTTACAAATTTATCAAATCGCAAGTTTGCTATTTTGACCCGGGTCGCATCTGATCGAATCATTTTAGTATTATAACAACAAAGGATGATCTGTTCGTACGATTAGTGCTGAGTGTTCATGTCTAATGCATTTTTATCGTTTCCTTGCTATCATAATTACCCTAGATTAAAATTCTTGAGTTTTTACTTTGCTTCTGGAATTTTTAAACTCAACAGGTCTGGAATTTTGAAAAAAGTCAAAGTCAAGAGCTTAACATGACAAGATACAAGATACCATCAGTCTGAAGGGTGTCTGGCGCCCCATTTGCCACTTATGAAGGCAATGATTGATTTACACCATTCTGAAAAGTCATGTTTTTGTTTACGTCCAGTTTCACAAAGCAAAATCACCCAACACCCACAACACAATACATAACACGCAATAGATTAATTTAAATTAATATTCCTAGCAAATTAAAATTGATTACTACTGCATAACAGCCCCACCGTTGTGGATGTCCGTTAGAAATATTGCAATACCATCATCTCGACGACAAACGTGTTGTGGTTGTGCAACAATGCGACATATAACTACCACAGCATCAACCATTATTCATCATTAGCTACATCCTATAGTAGTCAATAAGAATACAAATACATTCGGCGTCATTATAATGATTACAATGCGAGATAATACTATTATTAAATGCGAATAGGTATTATATCCATGTTATGCTCTGTCGTCAATATTCTCTTGGCCTTCAGCTTTCGCGTGCAAGTTAATCACATTAAATTCTACGTTTGTGCAGTGCATGCATACACTATCACTGTTCAAAGTTGATTTATTCGGCGATTTTTTGGAGCATTTTGAGTATCACCAACATAAAACGTAAACGTAAACGTAAATGTGTGTGTCCGTAAACAACATTTCGATAAATAATTCGTTAGCAACCAACAAATTGCTACAAATATGCGAAAATTGATTCTATTGACTTAAAATATGAAATTCTGCAACCCAAAATACCTGATATTTAAAATTTTGGTTAGGTAAATGTTACGAGAGTAATATAATAACCCACTAAAATTGTTATTTTATCTACATACCTCACAAAAATGTCAAAAATGAAACTGACTCACGTAAATGTCCATAAAACAACACGTGGTGCACATAGGAAATAAGTGCGAACGCATAACTCAAATAGAAATATTAGTACCATTAGTTCAAATTGTCAAGGGACAAAAAGGTGTAAACCAGACGATTTCTAGATGTGTAAATATTTAAGAGCATCTTTGTGTTCGGCGGTTTCAAAGCAATAGCGCGAGCTTAATGAAAACGAGTTCGTGTCGCGCGGTGCGCGCCCGTCGGATGCAGGAAGTCACAATTGTTGTGCGTACGGCTTCGCAAAAGGCGAAACAAAGCTCGTCGGACGTTGGTACTTATGCGCCCGGGGCATTATTCCCACGACACGCGGCCTCGGGCACGACTTCATTTACATGCACGCGTTTAAGTGCCGTTTACAATTATTCAATTTATCGTAATTAATAATTTATTGTAATGAGCAGCGGCGCATTATGACATTTATGAGATGCGTTTTACCAATGCGTAAACAACTATTGAACTTTCGTTGGATGAACTTTTCGTTTAATTCCGTTAAAAACGTTAAATTAGAATTTCCGGCAAACATTTGATTAATTTTTATTTTATTTGCTTGTTTTCAGTGCGAGGAGGGCTGTAATTTGTGGAAATCAGCCGTGGAGACGTCGTGCGAGAAAGCATGCGTAAGTGTTTTATGACTGATGCGCATGAGTATGTTGATTAAGTCACTTCGAAACAAAAATATTCAATTAATGCGTTATGTTTTCAATTTAATTTATGCGAGTTATCTAATGAAGAGTGAATAAGTCATTGGTCAACGATAACATTTATAGCATCTCTATTTCATATATCAACGGTTTTTCGTGCGGTGGTGATTAATTTCTCTATTTGGTATATGTATGCACTTGTAGAACGTCACCACGACCATCGTGCCGAAGACTTTGTACTGCATTCTCGGCTGCAACGACGCAATCTCCATGTACGGCATGGAGTTGCAGGCACGGTTGGGCGACCTGCCGGCGCCGGCGTTGGTGGCGGACAGCCTGACGGCGACGTCCCTGCGTCTGGAGTGGAATTTCCCGCTTGCACGCGACGCTAGACTAAAGTATTTCCTGCAGTACGAGGAGCGTGAAGATGCCTGGCAATACTGCCGCAATCAGAGCTGGGGTGCACAAGATACAGTATTTGTTGATAAATTAGAACCGTATACTAAATATAGAGTAAGTTTTGATGTCTTTTGATGATTTTGAAGAGTTGGTTAAGTAAAAGCTTTAATTTTATTTTGGATATAGTTTAGAGTTGTCCTGTTATTGACTGAGCGCACGGAGCCAATTGTCTCACCACCCAGTGTGGTTATCAGTACCCTACCTGAAGGGGTACCTGCTTCCCCGCCGAGTAAAGTACGTGCCGTCCCCGTTGATTCAACGCGCATCACCGTCAGCTGGGAACCTGGTCCATTTCCGCACGGTCCTCTCCTTTCCTATGTGCTCCGCATTACAGATAATCAACCCAACGGATACTCGGCACTTAAGGTGTGCCTCTGGTTTTTTATATTCTGATAAATATTATTTTTATGCACCCTTGGTATCTTTGGTTGCACTGATTTATTTATTCCTTGTGATCTTCATGTTTGTTTGCTAACGTTCTGTGTTTATACTGACAAACTTCCGCATGCACCTCTGCTTTTTATTTTCATCACAGGATGTTTTGCTAGGATGCAATTTAATTTTGTTTTTTTGTGTGTTTAAATTTTGGTAGGATTTACCAGCGGAGACGAAATTTTTTATGTGCAAAAACCTCAATCCGAATTGTAACTACACTGTTTCTATTAGCATGCGAAACGGGATAGGACCTGGACCACCTGCAATTGTTACAGTTGCCACACCAAAACAACCAAAAGGTACCAAAACTGGTTTTATGAAATTTTTATTAAAAAAAATTATTTAAAAATTTTTTGGCGCAGCTAAACATTCGGAGAAACCAATATTGATATTAGGTGCGAATCATGTTGTCATTGAGCAAGGCACGGACATGATTGATGAACCTGTGATACTCTATAATACTAACAACGCATTCATTATGGGTATACCAAAATAACATATTTTTTTTAAATAAACTAATTTTAATTAATTAATTTAGGTGTGGCCATTCATGTCAGTAAAAAATTACTATTCGTCTCCGACTCAGACCGGAATATATTCCGTATGCCCCTGCATAAATACTCAAATCATAGAAGTAAAACCAAAATACTCTCAGCCGCGCAGATGGATTTTTTACCATTAGATCTATCAATGGATTGGCTCAATGAACATTTGTATATACTCGGTGAAGTTTCCCGTCAAGATGGTAAACTTGCATGGCAGATTGCTCGTTGTAACCTGACTGGTGGTGAACTTACAATCGCAATTGCCGGATTGTTGCATAAACCAACACATTTTGAAGTTGATCCATATAATGGTTACCTTTTCTGGGGAATGGCAAGTGGAATATACCGACTTGATCTTGCCGATGTAAGCAATGGCGTTAAACATGAAGTGAAACCTTTCAAGATCACCAGTGAAAAACCTCGGAGCATTCACGGTTGACCACGAAGACTTTAAAATACTCGTCGCGCATCAGAATAAAAACACAGTGATATCGATTTCGTTCGATGGGAAAGAAGTGATGAACATGCGGCCGAAAGCGACGCGACCGCGATTTGAAAAGTTCTCTCGCTGGCGACCGCAAATGATATCTTGTACTGGACCAACGGTGTTGAAGTGTATTTCGAAGAGCATCATCCTGATAATAATTACTATTTTCACAACTCATATCCGCTATCGTTATCTAATACATATTCACAAGTATTAGTTAATCTGACAAGCAGTCAATCAACACCCATACCATTGAATCCACCGATTAATGTGGATGCTATTTTTGGTACAAATACAGCGAGGATATCATGGCAGGTACCTCATATATTAGGTTGGCAAGGAAAAGGAGCATGGAGGAATTGGTCTTATGATATATCAATAAAAGATATGACAACGCATAATACATGTTATGTGAGAGATATTAATTCTACAACGCATACAATTCATGGATTGAATGAAGACACAGAATATATTATCAAAACTTTAGCGTATACTGTGTCGGGGAATGGTCCATGGTCAACAGAGTTTGTCGGACGCACTCTTAAATCCAACCCGGATAACACTACAGCTACTATTTTGTGGTCTGGTACTGAAGGGTTGCTTCAGTCTGATGTAACAGGAGAAAACATTGAAATTATTATTCATAGTAGTTCCAACATCGGAGCGAATGTTACTGATATTGCTTGGTATGAAGATAAACTTTTCCTGGTCACTAATACATCACAACTGATTTGGTACAACACGACAAGTCAAGAAAATGGCACTTTGAGTGACATTGATTCAGTGCGAAGTGTGTCTATTGACTGGATTGGAAAGAAGTTGTATTGGTGCAATCCAAAACAACAAATGGTACGAAAATTATAATTTTTAACTATTTAAAAAATAACTAATTAAATCTATTTGCAGATCATCAGAGGAAATTTAAACGGCAGTCAAAAGGAACATATTAAACTAAATACATTGGCAAAAGAACTACACGTCGATTCAATTAATGGTTATTTATATTGGTCGACAGGGCACACGCTTGAGTGCTCGCGGTTAAATGGCGAAAATCACTTCAAGTATCACGAGTCGCAAATGTTTTCGGGACTGCATGTCATGGGGTTAACGCTGGATCCAGACCACAAGTATATTTACTGGATTGTGCGTGGTTCTGATCATTCGGATTTGTTTCGAGCCCCTATGGCTGGTACCACTGATAACCCTTTAGGAAATGTGACTGAATACAAATTAAGGGTGTCCAATTTGACAGGGCCGTTGTGTTACTTCAATAACAGACTGATTTGGCTGCAGGATGATAAAAGTGCGATGATTAGTGATTTGGAGGGTAGGAATACAGCGTGTATTAGTGGGAAGAATCTGTTGAATTTAAACACAGTTTATGTGAAGGATAGTGCACTACAATCAATGCCAAGTGAGTAAATTTACTTTTAATGTTACTTTTAAGGTAAATTTATATGAATTTTTATTATTAAAGGTACATTTAGAGATAATGGGACTGAACTAATTGTCATACCAGTTGCAATCAATAGAAGTTCTATTAAAGTTGTTGGCACCTGGGATTTATTTACCATTGAATGGGAAGAAACGACTAATGTTAATTATGGTGCGGTTTTCTACGAAATCAAAGTTGATACAGCTTCCAGGAATGATTCAACGGTACAAAACTATATTAATTAATTACTCAATCATTAACACATTAATATTATGTTTGTTTTTATAGAAGAAAACGACAATTCCACAAATACAATACTGGCACTCAATTCCTCCCTTTACAAAGTTACATATCTCAGTCAAGGCGTTTACCTATTGGGGAGCATCAATCTACACGAAAATAAAACTTCATTCGCCACCTTCAGTACCAGAGGCACCGTGTAATCCACGTGCTTTTGTTACACATGATCAGCATTCATCAAATTCCAGTCAGTTGAAAGTAACTTATCGTTGGGACGCACCGAAAGTAACCAACGGAATATTAAGAGGGTACCACATTATTTGGTGGTTCTCTGAAGAAGATAATGGTAATTTTGCAACAGTTATTGCCGGAAATCTCACTGTTGAAGCTACAGTCAAAGAACTGGTGGTTGAGAATCTGTTACCAAACAATTACACGTTTAAAGTATCTGCATTTACTGAAATCGGTGAAGGAGCCTTTTCTGAAAGCATTGTGGTGGATACCATGATAGAGAAACACATTCCAAAGATATTAGTAGCTGCTGCAAATACAATTTACCTGAAAGACATGGATACATTTACAAATATTACATTGATCCAAGGAGGTAGATCGCCAATACAAATTGGTTATTTGTACGCAGAGCAGAAAATCTTTTGGATTAATGATGTCAATGAATTGGCAATGTTGAATTTCTCACGAATGGTTGAAATCACTGGGAATTTAGTGCATTTGACTGTGGATTGGTTAGAAAGAAGTGTTTATTATTTGGTTTATAACAAAGGATTCAGTACGGTTTTTAAACTGGATCTGAATTTATACGAACGAGGAATTGTAAAAAACATGAAAATAGTAGAATTGCAAGAGGTAATCACAAAAATTGAAGTCTCACCGTTTGAAAAGGCTTTATACTGGTTAGAATGGAACAAAATCAAACAAGAAGGACAAATTTACAAAGCAAGTGTCAGTGGAAAGCATTTAATCAAAATGATAGACACCAGAAGTCGTTGTGATTGTCCTAAAGTCACCGGACGGACATTTTCTCTTGATCGTTCGTTAAAATACGATACACAATTGATATATTTGTCTTCAAATCGTATAATTTCAACTAATGATGGCTGCAAATGCAAAGTGTTAACAGACCATGTCACATCCAACATTACTTCTATTTCTGCTGATTCAAGTAACGTGTTTTGGTCTGATAAAAAACTCCATATGCTAAATTTAAACCAAAAGCGAAATAATATCTACGTGGAGAATACATTGGTGAATGATGTGATGATCTACGGAGCAAACAATCAACCATATCCACAAATGGAGTGCCTTAAACCTTCGAATACAGCTGACATGAAAGTGTCAATGGTCAAACGCACATCGAATACGTTAACTCTCAAGATGCCTGAATACCAATCACCTTGTAACACTACAATGGCGACTGTAAAGTATATTATCTACTATGCAAAGTATAACATGATGACGGGCCCTCCCAGCTGTGACGAGACATGTATTCAAAAGACAACCTTTGACACCACCACTGATATTATCAACCTACGACCATACACGAAATATGTGTTTGCTGTCGCGTTGAAGAACTATTTCAGTGAACAAGATGGCGACGCAATAATCATAGGTTCAGGTGTTGTATTTCAAACAGATGCTGGTGCACCAACTCCTCCTCGAAATGTACGTGTTGATGTGTTGAATCCTACTTTGTTAAGTGTACGTTGGGAACCGCCAGCGACTTTGAACGGTGATTTTGTTTACTATGAAGTACATTGGCAAACTGAGGGTGCCATTAGTGGTGAGCGACATAAAGGAGAACAAACTGTAACGAATCCTTTACATGCTGCTGTGTTGACAACGAAACTTCAAACAGTTTCACCTAATGAAACCTACTCAATTTGGATACGTGCGTATAGTCAAACAAATGAAACATCAAGTGATAGTAAACACGTGGTGGTTGTCACCTTCCCACAACCGGGACCTATTCGATTAATGGAGAATTCTGCAACTGAATTACGTGTTCAATGGAATATTTCACGATTTGTGGATAAGTTTACAATTCAATACACATTACTTACAAGCACGCTATGGATGGATATTAATGAAACTGAAGTAAATGGTAATCTAGCAGAGATTACCTTAAGGCAGTTGAAACCAAAAACCATATATAAATTCCGTTTGAGTCTTAAGTATCCTCTGGATGTTGAAAATTATATCTGGCCGAAAGATTCACGATTTGTTTTTGAGACACTTGGGGACCGTCCTTCACCACCTGGTATACCACGAATTCAACACGTGAAAAATGATGTTTATAAAGTATGGTGGGAACCTTCAAAAGACAATGGAGCACCTATTATAATGTACAATTTAGAAACACTCAAAACACCTAATTATCGCGCGAAGAGAAATGCCAATCGCACGGCGTGGTTTGCAACAGGACCATTTGTAGACGACGATGAAGAATTCATCTGGGAGTCTATTTATAATGGTACAGATTCCTTCTGGATGTTTAGTGACTTTCAGAATGACTATAGGTATTCTTTTCGGGTGTCTGCAGTAAATTCCTATGGTTGGAGTAATTTTAGTGAGGAAAGTGTACAGTTTGACATGGCTGTCGCTGCGCAAATGGCGAAAAAGAATGATTTTTCTCAAGTAGTGATTGCCATTAGTGTTACGTTTGGTATACTGATATTTTTATTAATAGCTTGTAAGCTATTATGTTGCTGGGTATGTCAAAAGAATAAAAAAGAAGGACTTAAGATTCCTCTGCGGGGACCTGACGTGGAATTAGCCACTTTAAGAGAGTTACCACGAATTCTAAACAACACCAACATATTATACAATCCCAATAAAATACCAGATGATATCTCCATGCTACCACATATAAGCAGAGACAAAATAACACTTGTTAAATTCTTGGGCAGTGGGGCATTTGGTGAGGTATTCCAAGGAAAAGCCAAGTGTATATCTGGTATGGAAGGTGAAACTAAAGTTGCGGTGAAAACACTACGAAAAGGTGCGTCAGATACTGAAAAGTTTGAGTTTCTACAAGAAGCGCAACTGATGAGTCACTTCAAACATGAACATATTTTGGAATTACTTGGTGTGGTTCTTGACAATGACCCACATTATATTATCATGGAACTGATGGAAGGTGGTGATTTACTGACGTATTTACGATCATCAAGAAAACCAGAGGTGATTATAAATATTTTCTCATTAGACTTAGACTAAATTTTGTTTAATTTATTTTTAGTCAAATGTTGGTGGTCTTAATTTAATAGACCTTTTAAAATGTGCGTGGATGTTTCCAAGGGATGTCGTTACCTTGAAGAGATGCACTTTGTCCATAGAGATTTAGCATGCCGTAATTGTTTAGTGTCCTCAACTGACCCTGCATCAAGAATCGTCAAGATTGGTGACTTTGGTCTTGCCCGTGATATCTACAAAAATGATTACTATCGCAAGGAAGGTGAAGGTCTCCTTCCGGTACGATGGATGGCCCCTGAATCATTAGTAGACGGAGTATTCACTTGTCAAAGTGATGTGTGGGCTTTCGGGGTTCTGCTCTGGGAGATAATGACACTGGGTCAGCAGCCATATCCTGCTCGTAATAATTTAGAAGTTCTGCACTATGTGCGGCGTGGAGGTCGTCTGGGACAACCCACAAATTGTCCAGAAATACTACACAATCTCATGCTCAAGTGTTGGGAGACGGAAGCTGAACGAAGACCTACCTTCAAGTATTGCCTAGACACCTTGGACAGACTCCATCTTAAAATGGCAGGGAGTCCAATGACGGGCGCACATATAGGCCACTATGTGAGCACGGTCTCAGCACGTATGTACTTCTTTTTAATACACAATTAATAATCGGCAGCTATTTGGTGCGTGCGCATGTTTAACTTGCTTGACTAACCAATTATTTTGGTACCGCATTTGCAGACTTGGATGGCATCTCAAATCGCGCATATTTTCAAGATGAAAATCATAATCATTCAGGTATGCATGTACAATGACATTATAAGGGGAATGCTTTCATTTACTAACGCTTGTCACCATTATACAGAAGTTTATTAAGTGTATATCGTTGTTATTTTAGCGAATTCGGTAGTGTCTGGCAGTGAAGAGGAAAGCAGCAGGGAGCAGGTACCATTTTTACGCGCCAATTCAACTTTACCAACGGCACAACACACATATTTGGACATTTTACAAGACAGTGATAATGCCATCGAAAATGACGGTTACGAAGTACCGCGTGCCATTCCCTTCGAGCCCGTCCCAGCCGAGTGAGATAAATTTAAACAGGTTGTGCACGATTTAACGATGATCGAACATTTACTTAAACCGATTTTACGAACATGAACACTGAACAAAAACAAACGCCGACTAATTTGTAATATTCCGCTAGAGAAAAACGTATTATGTGCAAAACACAAAGCAGAAGGCAGTTTAAATCAGTTTTATTTAATTTATGGTATTAAATATTGTGTTTTTACAATGTTTTATCTTGACCACTCCAAGAAACCGAATGATTAGTGTTCCGTAGGTTAATCTTTTTTATTTCTGTGGAATAAAATTAAACATTAAGAAATTGTAAATAAATGTATAAATGAACTGGGATAAGTGTATGTGTGGAATGAGAATTAAAATGATTTTATTTATTACAAAAATTTATGTTTGGGACTTTTGGGGATTGTAAATAATTAAAAATGTTTAAAAACCGGTACATTTATTCTGAACACACGTAATAATTATGATTAATCCAATTTCACGTTTATATAATTAGAAAGTTTGCAAGAATTTAAAGTATTTGCACTTTTCGTCGTTTGGTTTACTTACAAAACTAAAATACTACATTGTAACAGTAAAAGTTAAAAAGCTTAATATCATAAGCGTTGTTCCAGACAAGAACAATGAGCAACTTGAGATCGCACCAATTAGTAAGCTACCTACATATCCAGTTGCTCATTATTCCTGTATGATAAACAGCTCGGTTCTGAATTAATGTGATGATGCAAAAATATTAATCTCAGTCGAATGTTGTACAAGTGTTAAATATGCGCTATGTGCTAAAACTTCGATTAAAAGGTTAGGCAGTTTGCTTTTTGTCTGCGCCGTGTGGTTGCTGAAAAACACATGAGAGTAAGACTCAAATGATTAACAAATAAGATGCAACGTATTAAATTAAATGTGCTGTGAGTGTTGTGAATCGCCAGTGTGTCTTACTCTGACATTCGCGTCATTTTCGACGCTCCAAACGTTTGATCGCTTGCACAGAAACAGTTTTTGTTGAATTGTATTAAAAGTTGAATTAAGTGCAAATCTATTTAACGGTTACACGACGTACCTCATCCGATGGTACACTCTGATATCCAAGATCACGCTGTGCGAAAATCCAACGATAAAGTAGCGCAGCGACGACTGCGCCAGCAATGGGACCAACCCAGAACACCTAAAAATCAATACAGACCTTTAAATGTCACTAAAAATTCTATTGTGTTTGACATAATTACATAGTGATCCTTCCAGCCGTTACTGATCATGGCGGATCCTAAACTACGCGCTGGATTCATACTTGAACCGGTTACATCGATAAAAGCGATGTGTCCCACAGCAATGGAGATGCCCACTGCTAGGGAACCAGTGTAATTTGTTTCGGGTCTGTCTGGATCGCAGAATCCAAAGACCACAAACACTAAAATGAAACCCAAGAAGAATTCGTAAGCAATTGCTTGCCAAACGTTTATTAACTCTTCATTAACCACTGTGTTTCCATAGTTTCCTTCGTAGTTTCCTGGTGCCAGCAACTAAAATAAGAATAATGTGAAAATTTGGTTTCTAAAGGTTAATAAAAATAGGTTACCTTTAAAATTGCACTTCCGGCAATGGCGCCTGCACATTGTGCAGCAATATAAATAGCCAGTTTAATAAGTCCAATATTACAGGTTGCAAACATCGCAATTGACACAGCAGGATTAAAATGTCCGCCGCTCACGTGACCTAATGTCTGTAATGATATTGTAAATATTAGTCACGCTATTATAATGCTTTAAAAACTTGATACGCTGTGTTTAAAATGTTGAGCAGTCAGGAAACGCGATTAGTTTCAGATTGAGGTAACAGCCGTTTGCGTAAAAATAAACCGCATAAACTTCAAACGATGATTTTGTTACGGAAAAGAAAACACTTAATCCGTAGTACCCTGTATGTATGCTAGTACGGTTGTTATTCGCTAGAAAAGCAAAGTGGCATTAATCTAACGGTCTCTCGCCTGCACTTCTTTTCGCTTCGAGTTATAAATTCAAGCACTTAACAGTTATTCTCGGTGCCAACACCGATTTGCTTCGACTATAAACACGAATTATGACGATGCATAATTGGTGTAATTCATTAACCGCAATCATACCTGAACGAGGAGGTAAATCATGAAGCCAAATGTAAGGGCTGTTTCCAATGGGGCGAAGGATAACACTACAGTTGCACATCCGAATAAATTGAGGAGTAAATTCCCCACAAACTCGGCGAGAGCTGCACGCCAAATCACATTGCCTTTGTTCTCTTTTATTTCATCAAATCCGATGATTTTACTCGCCATGGTAGAGAATTATTCCTGAAACAAATTGAGACATATGTTAAGGCACTTCCTTTGATTTGTCAAACACGTTCGAGGAAGTCAGCAGAGGTAAATGTTGTAATTTAAACGGAAGCTCACTACGTGCTACACAATGAAGTAGGTATAAAAGGTACTCACACTCCAGGTAGAATAAATTATATTTATTGTAAACGGTTGTAAAATACCTGATTAAATTGTCATAGACATTATTAGAACTTGACGGAATCTTGACATTTTATTCAGAGATTTCTTGATCGCGTAATAAATGAGTCAGGAATCATTATTTACAAGAAAATTCAAGGCCAATAGAAGTTATATTCCATGCCTGAAACTTTAACTTTGTATTCGGAGACATTTGTGCTTCAATTAAGTAACGCAATTAGTAGTTTTAGTTAAATAAATAAGCGCGAATAAGAATGTCAATAAAAATCACGTGTAAATTTGAGTAACTAAACAAAACACTACATATTCTTTAGATTTACATACAGTATTCAAATTTGAGTCTTTTAGAAGATTTGAACAGTTCATGTCATTGAATAATCTGTGCCAATTATAGATATAACAGGTTTGTTTCAAAATGAACACAAGCGGGTGGATTGAAATATATGTTTGCATCTATTTCAGTTTTGGCATGAAAACAACTGTTTTCTTGTTCATAAAACAGATCAGTATAAATACAATAAACACCGAGGACTACATAAAAACGAGTTACGTAATATACAAAAATAAAAGAAAAAAACATTTGTTCAGAAATCATTATTCTATTGATTCATACCAGCAACGTAATAATAACTTTGGATGTAGCCGCAAGCGCACGATGCGTGATGCAGTTTGAAGTCGGTGAAACTTATTTATAATGTTGTTCTAACACACAGCCAGCGTGTTAGTCACAACACAATATAAATCGTCCGCGAGATGCACTCTTGGTACGAAGAAGAAACGTCTTAACGTCCAGCGTCATTACCGCGTAATTACCGTTTCTATCTTTTGCTTTTTCTTATATTCTTATACTGGTACTTGCAGGTACCTTGGCCGTAACCTTCGCCTTCACCTCAACGATTCTTTTTTTCACTTTATTTCTACGCGGAGACGAAGATCAAGGCAGTTTCTTCTTGCATGTCCATCAAGTTCATCACATACGCTAACCAGTAATACATTATTTATCTACATGTGTATAAAACGAAAACAGGAGTTGATTGATGTTCCACGTCCAGCTCTTTGTTTGTCTTCTTGGATTCTTTTTACATTACGCAACTAGGTGTACCACATATGCCAATTGGAAGCATAAACAACAGCTAATTAGATATTTGTTGGTTTGTTTAATTAAATAGAGTACCAGCACGCGTTAAATATGAAGTGCGCGTGCACGAATGTTGCATAAATTTAGCTGGGAAGAGTTTAGCTGCTGAATTGAAAGCCCTATTGTACATTTAATGTTAATGGCGACATATTGGCATACTCACGCGAAATGTCTAGATGTAAAAGGAAGGGGAGTGGAAGGGTTTGACCTAATATCATTCAGCAGAAGGGTTTGCACGCCCAGGACGCAAATTGCAGGAAAGCTTCGATAAAACGCACACAACAGCAGGAAAATTGCTAATTTTAACTCTTTTCTGCGTCTTCGTGACAACAAAATACTAGTTTGTCTGGTCGTGGCAGATGGTGGAGGTAAATTATGCAGTGAATTATCCAACGTAACATATGGACGCGCTTTATGTTATGCGCAATAATGCAAACAAAAACCTAGCTCGGACCATTAATTGCTTTTCTTTATTACATTTATTACTACGTGTGTGCTTTGAGCGTTTCGGCCACACTCTATAGATGCGGCGTTCTGCGTGACGCTACCCACTTTATCAGCGCGCATCTCTGTGCAAGTACCCATGATTCTTCTAGCATGAAATACCACCGCAGGAATAAACAATATGGAGAGTGCTATTGTGATTTTTTTTTGTTTTTGTACTTTCCACGTCGATGGGCAATACTCTTTGTCTCAGGAAAGACACAAATCTTTGTTGTTACTTCGTGCACGAGTTCAACGCGAAAGTTGTGAATAAAATATGTGAAAAACAAAGAAGAATTTAAAAAAAATCTAAATTTAGAAATTAATATTTTTAAACATCTCCGTTGGATTTATTAAATTAGCAAAAATAATAAAACTAAAAATTCAGGTCACTCACCTAACATTTACCGTTTTCAAATATATCTACAGATACAAGATTTTATTGACGATTGAAAATGATTCAGTGGTTAATCAAACGTGAAGCATTGATGTGCTCTGAGCAAAGTAAACTTCAAAAGCAGACTGTGAGAATTGCCACGCTTCTAATCCCTCAGAGTCTTGGACCACAAAAAAACTAACATGAAGCGTCACACACCGTAATTCTAATAATCTTTTTTCTACCTGTGATTAAAATGAAAGTAGACACGACAGGACAAGAACGCTCGGATCGTAACGCTCAGATAATTGTTTATTTTTTGTTTTAGATTGAAATTGCTTTAATTGTATGTCCTTCAACTGACCGCCGAAACAAAACATCAATTCAGCATCTCAAACAAGCGGATTTATTGGTATCAGGTTTGTAATTAAAAATTAAATGTAAAAAAATCAAAAAAATGTTTTTTTGTTTTAGTTCAAGTTCAAGTTCGTATGTAATGGGTTCACAATGGAATTTCTTGTGGTAATTTTCCAATAGGTAATAAAAATGTAAATAACTGGTCGAAACAATAAATTCCAAAGTTTTAATTGGATGTTTGGTTGAATATAATACAAGTACAAAGTGTACTTATTGAAATTTGTTACGCCGTATGGTTTTATAAAGAGTTGTACGATGGAAGCAGGTAACAAAAACGCACATGGCGTAAAAATGCATCCTGCGTATTATAACGACAAATAATTATGAATGATGTAGCGGGTGTTACCATACTTCCTTTTTTCTATTTTTTATTAATTAATAGTTTTCAAATCTCTTTAATTCAACTTTGTTTGATTATTATCATGCACCTGACCCTATTTGATAAAGTAGCAGAATTATTATTTATCTAGTGATGTTAATTCTCTGTAAATATTTAAGCTGCTTAATGAGAACTAGAGCGGTAAGTAATATTTGCAGCGGTTGCGCATCTTTTTATTGTCAGTATTCAAACAAATTGCGTATTGTAAGTAATTTTTATATCAAACTTAAGTACCACTATTGTTTTTTAGTATCTCATGAACTTCGATTGATCCAGATTTGATTCGTTTGACCTTAAAGACAATAAATTCGCGAACTGTGACGAAATAAATCAATACAAAGCGTGATTACGCGTGTGATTAAGTAAACTTCCTTATAAATACTACAATATCATTAATTATTCTTCTAATGCTTACCTTACAAGCAGAGAAGAACCAAAAGCTTCGTCCACACAGTAAACAACCAACAACTAGGCACTAACGTAGCGAATGCAACGCTCCGACGATGAGCTTCGAAGCCTGCTCTCCTCTTGGCGTGGACTCGCAACAGGCAGGCGGCGGCCGAACGGGGAGCAAGGTGAGCGATAGCGAAATACGCTAGTGGGGAGCGGCGATTAAGCTTATAGCTATCTTTTATTAGAGTTAGCATGCTAGATTCGCTTTGGCACTGCCTTCATATACTCGTACATCATTTGCTTTATGCGGCGACAAAAGTTACCATCAACAAAGTAAAACCTCGTTACTGTAAAACAAAGATGGATACTGTTAGCACAGGCGTAAAACTTTAGCGTTGAGTTAACGTTGTGTTTAGAATCAATTAAAAACTCCACGGCCGCGTTTTTCATAATAATTGTTCTAATACACGGAATTGTATGTTTGTGGTATTGCCAAAATCTAAAACTGGTTTAGCAAAGCAAAATTCGTGAATCATTCATTTGTAGTTTTAGTAATTTTTGGAATTTTTTACTTCCAACGCATAATTTGGTCTCACGTGCTTGTTTTTTATCGTATTTCTTCTGAAATTATTAGTAAACGTTTGTAATTTCCACAAAGAGTTTAAAAAACAATAAACCAATCATTGTTTACTCAGAATTTCGGTGCAGGTGATGTGTAAAAAACGGAAATGTGAAAAACTATATCAGGTGATGCCAACTATGACTCCCATTATTACGCGATCAACAAAATTATTCCAGTTATGGTTCTTTGAGCGCGCGCACATCCGCAAGTCGGCTTAAATACACAAAATCATTCATTGTTGCCTACTTCCGACTCAACCAACAACGAAATATTTTGATTTTAAAAATAATTTTTCACTGAAAGTTTAACTTTAATTTTTTAAATGATTGAGACCTACCCACACTTAAGATTTACTACAAAATAATATCTACAAATCTAAATGTTCGAGCATATTAATTTAATGACGTTACCAAAATTCATCCATCATCAACTAAAAATGATTGCGGCTCACGCAAACGATTAGCTCGATTGTTGCGCACGCAGTGGGAAGCAACACACTGCCAATCAACAAAGTCGTTGTTTGAATATACGAGTATCCTGCATTTAAGTTGTCTCAGTCGCAGTTCACAGCCATTTGCGTGTATGCAGGCAAAAGTACAAATAGCGAGCTAGTTTAAGACTTGATGTCATTCGCAAAATGTATGCGCATGTAGGAGGACGAGTTTCATTTGCACGGATGTGCAGCTTTACTAAATAGGTTTAGCCAGAGTGGCGAGATGCAATAAAATGTAATAATGGTAATAAAATACCTCGACAAGGAATTCGCTGTAAATAGCATAGCTAATATGAAGATTAATGATTCACAAATCAAATGAAATTACATTACATTATAATTTGTGGTGTTATACACGCGTATTTTCAGAACCAATTATTTATTAATGATTGTATGGTTAAAATTGTAAAAATTATGCATTGCTGCATTTTTCCGTTTAACAATGGATTAATTACGTATCGTCAATTGTTCATCTCACGGTACTGCACATTAATGTTTGCGGTCAATGTTAATTGTCAAGTTTTTATTGACTCGCTAGATCGATTGAATGATTGTAACGATAGCAACGTAACAAGACGTTTACATTGTTTGATCAATCATTCGGCGTTTTAGCCGAATTCAGTGTTTATTTTCTATATTTTCATAATTTAAAGCTTTAAAATGGTAATATTTATTATAATAATATTATTTGTAATGAATTTTATCGTTTTTTCACTCCAGGCTCCTAAAAAAGGAAAAAAAGGAGGTAAATCTGCCGGTATGTAATTTTGTTATAAAATATGTATATATTTGATATTAATAGATGTTTTTATAGCAATTATTATTGATGGCGTGGACACTTCGTCGATGACCAGAGAGCAATTGGAAATTTTCGCATTGAAGATCAAAGAAGAAAATGAACGCGAACGTGAGGAGCGCAACTTCTTCCAGTTGGAGCGCGACAAACTGCGCACCTTTTGGGAGATTACACGTAACGAGCTCGAGGAAGCAAAAGCGAAACTGAGGTGAGTGCGTTTTAATGCCATTTACTAAACGAGCTAAACGTGTACGAGTATCTTCATCTAACTGTAAAATCGCTGCACTACGCGAATCGTGTGTGTGTGTGTGGATCCGCTATAGGAACAAAGACAGACAAATCGAGGAGTCGTCCGAGAAGAACGAAGAAGAACTCAAGTTCTATAAGCAAAAGGTGAAGCACCTGCAGTATGAACATCAGCTGAACCTCACCGACGCCAAAGCTGAAGCGATGGTCTCGATCAAGTTGGCGCGCGACGACCATGCCGTGCAGGAGCGAGAATTGCTGCGCGACAAGCGCGAGCTGAAGGCGAAAAGTCGGGAGCAGGAAATGGCCAATCAGGATCACATTAAGAACTTGAAATTGGTATGCGCGCCATGTCGACGTCGACCGCAGGATGTCCATAATAAAGTGTCGTTTTTCCATAGCAATTCAGCGAGGAACTCTACAATGCTCGTCAGGAGTTCGAGACGCAGACGAAAGAAATTGAACTTAAATACGAAAAGAAGTTTAATCAGCTGCGTGAAGAACTTGGTGTTCAGCACAAGATGGAGATGACTGAAGTGGAAGAGCGTAAAAATACACAGATCTCTGATTTGATCCAGGGGCATGAGAAATCTTTCAACGAAATGAAAAACTATTATAATGATATTACTCTGAACAACTTGGCGTTGATCAGTAGCCTAAAGGTCTTTGCTTCTTCTCTCTGTACTTATTTTATTAACAAATGTATAACTTTTAGGATCAAATGGAAATTCTAAGAAAACAAAATGAACGAATGGGGAAACAGGTACAGGATTTAGTCAGTGAGAACAAAAAATTGAAAGATCCACTACATCAGGCCCTGGCAGAAGTGGTAGAATTTAAAAGACAACTTGTCAATTATGAAAAAGACAAGATTTCTCTACAGAATACTAAAGCAAAGCTTGCAGCAACCAAAAAAGAACTAAACGAGTTGAGATGGGCAGGAGATGCAATGGAATTACGCTATGAAAGGGTATTTTAAATACAATTCCTAGAATTGTAATAATGTCTTCGCATTTTTTCTTAGATTGAAGCAGAACGTAATGAATTGCAACTTAGATTCACCAAAGCCATATTAGATCTACAGCGTAAAACCGGTACAAAGACAGCATTAATGGCACACCGTATTGAAGTACTGATGGAACATGCTGAACGTAGAGAATGTGTAATCAGCGAGTTGACTGAAAGTCCTGAACAGCGACACACCATCAATTCTAAAATTGAGGTGACAACAAAATTAAATACACAGGAGATAATATTGAATTAATCTAATACTTTTTATAGAATATTTTGGCGAAGAAAAGACAGAAGATAAGTGATTTGCAGTACGAACTGGCAAAGATTGCAAAGGCACATGATGATTTAATATACTCGTATGAATCTAAACTCAAGCAGTATGGAATTCCTGAGGCAGAATTAGGATTTGTTCCTTTAAGACTAGTTCCAGAGGGACAAGGTGCACCATCCAGAGGACCAGCAGGTCTGGTAACCGCAAACAAATAAGCAATTGCATGTAAATGATTTTTATTGCAAATTTTGCAATTTTTTAATAAAAAATATCTTGTGTGACCAACATTAATATAGGCAATCCAATATGCAGTATATACTATTTTAGAATATCAGAATTTGTTTATTAGCCAGGTGGCCATTGTAATTGTCTACCACCAAGAACATGAATATGTAGATGATAAACAGATTGACACCCTTGGACACCATCATTAATCACAACTCTAAATCCATTTGGTAATCTTTCTCTTGCTAGAGCACTGGCTCGATGAAGTAAAGTACCTAAAATCTGCAAGGAAAAGTATTAAAAATCAATTTAAAATTATTTTATTGTAATTTGTGTAGTTACCTTGGAATCATCTACAGATGCTTTACTCAATTGAGTAATTTTTTGCTTTGGAATTACAAGAAAATGAGTTGGTGCTTGTGGTGCAACATCATTGAAAGCCAAACAAGTATCATCTTCATAGATAATATCAGCTTTAAGTTCTCTGTCTATAATCCGTTCAAAAATTGTCTTTTCTACTTTATTGACATTTGAACTTTTTGCTGCATCTTCTGCTTTTTTTACTTCAGATGAAAACTAAAACAAAGAGGTTATCAATATAATACTACATTCACAATGAAGTACTCACAGCTTTCCAGTTCAACATCAGAAGGTTTCGGTGCACAGATTTATTTGGCAGTTGTTTGGCATTTCGGGCAAGTACTCCAAACATTGTTTAAGACTTTTAAATTATTTGAGTGACGTTTAACGGGTATGTATCTAATTTATTTTTATTCTTGGTTATAAAATATGCATCATGTGTTACAAGTTACAATCAGTGGGGATTTAATGAATTCAATCTGTTTTAAAACTTACAATGCTTAAACATTCAGTACAAAGGTAACAGAAACATGGATTATTTTGTAACTTCATCTAATCGATCAATATACTTAAAAATTCCATCAACTATTAATTGTCCTCCTTCTCTTGTGTCAATAAAATTACCATCAAGTTGTAGTGTAAGTCTCAAACGATTATTATGTGTAAAATCAAGAATGTAAGACCAGTAGTTTGTAGATTCATTGTCCAGACAATCATATCTGTTTCTTCACATTCACAGCAAAAAGCTTGTTTTCCTGCATAGCCTGGCATATTGCTAATAATTGCAGTTCCATCATTTGTTTGATTGAAAAGCTGAATTAATTGAAGTGGCAATACTTGAAAAACGGTACCCATTAAATACTCTAAAAACTAGGTAGAAATGATTTATGTATATGTTATTAATGTTGTATTAAAACACAAAACTTACTAAGAGATCCAGTGATTTCATCATGTCTGCGCTCCTTTTTGATATTTCTGTCAGAAGCGCAATTAAGTTATTGTTATTGAATTTTGTAGAATAATCAAGGGGGAAATTTATAATGTGCAGCCGTAAATTTATTAGATAAATTAATTATCGGGCATTTAGGATTCTTTAAATCAACCAGCTCATGAAAATTTCCTCTGGGAATGTAATACGGCACTATTATATTTATATTTTCTGGTTTTGAGATAAATTTTTCTTGAGATTGCAAGGAATTTATATAATCAGTCAGACTTGCACATATTGCTGTGAAGATAATGTCGTTAAACTTCAAATTAGCTTTTCTACGTTTTATCTCCCGAATTTTTTGAAAATACTTTCCATCATCACGGTCTAAGCCATAAACACACATTTTGCGGTTTCCTGTTAACCCATTATGTAGAATATGTTTCCTCTCAGGATTTAATAAACTATTCAATATTAACTTGCGGTCTTTTAAGTCATAAAATGATTTAAGACTGTTAAGCCAGTTTATGAAATTAATATTTGATGTTTTTGTTTTTTGTACCGTAGATTTGAATAAACCGCATCTTCTTTTCACTTCTTGGACTCCATGATCAATAAAATAAGCAGTACATAGTGCCATTATACTTGCGCCATCCCCAAGTATGTGATTAAAACGGAAAATAACAGGAATTTGCTGATTACTGCTCTGGTCATCCGGCCAAGAAATTTGAGTATCTCCTATGTAAATTTCCCATAAGTATTCATCATTTTGTGGTAATGATTTGGAGGCAATGTTATCTAATACCATATTAAAATCATTCGCGTTTGTGTAACCACTGATTGGTTTAATTAATTCGGAAATAGGTATATGAATCCATTTATAAAATTGATAACCAAGTTCGTAGTTAACCGCACAGTTTAACACCTTGTGCACTTCTTTCATTCGCTCACCATTTGTAAGAAAATGATTAAGAATTTGACTTGGAGTTTTGTTTGCTTGTAGAAACATCACAAATTGAATTACAGGACGTTTTGTGCAAGCAATCATTGTTGACATTCCATCTAATAATCCAACATATTGCTCTCCATACTTTAGTTTCAAGTAACAATCAACTAGTCCGTTAAATAAGGCAAAGGTGATTAATAAAATTGCCCAGATGGTCATGGCAAGTATCTCTGTCACAATTTGTACTGGTATCAGCAGTGTTCTTGAAAACTCATTTTTAATACGAGAAAATATTATCAATTCAAGAATAGCATGATTATAAATTGGAAGAACCAACGTATCTGAAAATTAAATGTAATTAACTTATCTACATTAGAAACTAAATATATATGTATTAATCAATACCTTTTTGAAAAAGTTTACGAAGTCCTTTTAACATGGCGCGTTTTTAATTTGAATTTTGGTGGGAAACTGAACAGTAAACACAGAAGTATTATGATTTTATACTAAAATCTAGTCATAATTAGACATTAATATGGAATAAAATTATCTGAGCGTGAAATGATTGTAGACAAATATAATGCTACTATATGTTGGTTTAAATAATGTCTTATGAACTTTGTATCAAAATCATTTGAATTAAATAATTTGATTTTTTACAATTGCGAATATCTCGTAAACTAAAAGGGATAATTAAGATCCGATTGCAGCGTCTTAATCTACGGGCTATTCTCTATACGATAGGGCAGTTAAAACGCAAATCTGTGAGACAAAATTTTTACTCTTAAGAAAAAAATGACCAAGGGGGGGTGCTTGATACTTTTTTTCGACGATTTTCAAAAATCAATATCTCTTAAACCAAAAGAGATAGCTACCAACGAATTGTTGATTATGAAAGATTGGAAAATTCTCTATCAGATAAAAATATAAAATAATTATATTTCCCACAATAAAGGTCGAAAAACGCGACTGAAAGTGCTAAAAAGTGACATTTATCAATTTTTGCCCATTTTATTCAATCGCGCATATCTCGTAAACTAAAAGAGATAATTAAGATCTGATCGCAGCATCTTAATCTACGAACTATTCTCTGTAAGATAGGACCGTTAAAACGCAAATCTGTGAGACAAAATTTTTACTCTTAAGAAAAAAATGACCAAGGGGGGGTGCTTGATACTTTTTTTCGACGATTTTCAAAAATCAATATCTCTTAAACCAAAAGAGATAGCTACCAACGAATTGTTGATTATGAAAGATTGGAAAATTCTCTATCAGATAAAAATATAAAATAATTATATTTCTTACAGTAAAAGGTCGAAAAACGCGACTGAAAGTGCTAAAAAGTGACATTTATCAAT
Organism: Dalotia coriaria; assembly: GCF_025399875.1. Lineage (NCBI taxonomy): Eukaryota > Metazoa > Arthropoda > Insecta > Coleoptera > Staphylinidae > Dalotia > Dalotia coriaria. The sequence continues at coordinate 10,237,941 of NW_027045446.1, forward strand.
TTTTGCCCATTTTATTCAATCGCGCATATCTCGTAAACTAAAAGAGATAATTAAGATCTGATCGCAGCATCTTAATCTACGAACTATTCTCTGTAAGATAGGACCGTTAAAACGCAAATCTGTGAGACAAAATTTTTACTCTTAAGAAAAAAATGACCAAGGGGGGGTGCTTGATACTTTTTTTCGACGATTTTCAAAAATCAATATCTCTTAAACCAAAAGAGATAGCTACCAACGAATTGTTGATTATGAAAGATTGGAAAATTCTCTATCAGATAAAAATATAAAATAATTATATTTCTTACAGTAAAAGGTCGAAAAACGCGACTGAAAGTGCTAAAAAGTGACATTTATCAATTTTTGCCCATTTTATTCAATCGCGCATATCTCGTAAACTAAAAGAGATAATTAAGATCTGATCGCAGCATCTTAATCTACGAACTATTCTCTATAAAATGGCCAAAAATGTTGCTAAAAGTGCTAAAAATTGAAATTTTTAAATTTTGCATATCTGAAACACGCTGTACATTCTGTGTCTAATAATAAAAATAAAATCAAATCACAATTCAACAAGCATAATAAATTAATTATTTATTTGTTTATGTGTAAATTCATAAATATTTTAATGCTACTTGGAGTTTATAATCAATACTTTTCTATGAAGAAAAATATTGTAATAATTTTCACAGTATACATTTCAAAATGTCGCAAAAATGTGTTACTATAAGCCGCTATTTTCGGAACTCACTTTCATTAGTTTTATATCCATCTCGTATACTTGGTTTAATGCCATACAAATTCTACAAATATGCAGGAACTAATAAAATTGAATTTTCCAAAATGTTTGCGCTTTATAGTGTTTTCACAGCACTATTTCTGAGCTTTGCAGTGACTGGTGGCATAATTGCCGACATTTTACATGAAGATACCACACGGCTTGACAATCCACTAGATAAATATGTAGCTGTGGTTGAAATTGGCACATTATTTGTTTGCTTGTGGACAATATGTATTTGTTTTATTGTGGAAAGGTCTTCTGTTCTACTATTAGCACATTATTGTACACAGGTAAATAACTAATTTTTTAATAATAAATACTTTGTTATACCTTTATTTCTTTATAGGTTGATCGCATTTTGAATCTACAAGACGCAGCACAGGCAAGAACTCACACAAAACGTTTCCTGATAATACTTACGGCCGTAACATTGATTCTTCTTATTTATACTCATTACATCTGGATATTTGTAACAGAAAACCCTCTTTATACGGTATTTTTTTCTGCTGGGTATTACTTATCGCATATTGTTGTTCTGGGAGTTATTTCACTTTACTGGGTCATATGCGATGGCATCTCACGTCGTATTTCTGATCTACAAAAAAGAATTAACTTTTAGTGACATCACAACAAAAGACAAAAAGGTTAAACAATTAAATAGCAAACACGCAACGAATATGAATTTTGTTTATCGCAACCTGTTCTCTGGTTTAACATCTTTCAGCAGTGCATATGGACCCATAATATTTGTAATTATAAAATCCCTGTTACAATATATCACAAAATCGTTTTAAAATTGTTTTAGGCTGTAATGATGAACATTTTGATCTCACTAATCGCAAGTTTATACGTGATTATTAATCAAGCAACTCATCAGCAAGTAGCAACACGTCGCATAATGGAGATGATGTGGGGCACTTTTCATTTAAGCCGGTTGATTTTAATTGTTGAACCAGCACACCGTTTGAATGATGGAATGGGTTGTGTACGAGCCCTAATTGCAAAGTTGTTATCGTACAATGTTAATGAAGAAACTAAAACACAAGTTTGCAACTCGTACTGCAATGTTATACTATGTTAATAACATAATTCTAATTTTTAGGTTGAAATATTTACAATGCAAGTATTACTTTCACCGCAAGGTTCTTTCAGTCCATTTGGTATGCTCACTGTTAACAGAAGTGTTATCATAACCGTCGTGGGAACAGTAACAACATACGTTGTGCTTATATTAAACTTTCACAAAGATTAACGAATCGGTTTGTTTGAAAATAATTTATTTACATTTACAATTTGTACGATTCCTGTTATTGATTCTCAGTAAAATGAAACATTAAGAAAGTTTGCAATTTTCATCAATTGACAATTTATAATATTTATAATTTGCCGAGGTGTTTAAAAACTAGTTTCCATGTGTACACAATTCACATTTTAACAAAAAATAGATCTTTGGTGACTAAGTTACAAAGAATGATTATTATCAGCTAAAGCCTGTAAAGCATGTTTGTTAGACGATTCTTTCGAAGACTAGAGAAAGGCAATTATCACATTGAGTTGTGTGTGTGTGTGTGTTTACAAACTTGTAGATACTAAATATTGATACAACTTAAATCACATGAAAACGACAAGCACTAGTAGCAGGTTTTCGTTCTGAGATATTTTAACATACTTAGTGAGTGTGACGCTTGATTCGTTTAAGAAAATACTCGGAAATTTCTAAGAACTAATTTAACAATCAATATGTATATGTATACATTAAAAGTGTTAAAGCATTTGGTTTCAGGGTGCGTATGGAGGTGGAGGTATATTGTACGGCGGTGGTGGAACGGTGTTATTAAACGGCTCCATTTGATCATCATAATCATCAATCAAACATGGATCATCTGCTGCATAAGCTTCCGATGACATTGTATGCATCAGAATCAATGAACAGAAGGTACCAATCAATGCAACGCCACCTATTAACAAAATATTTGTATTTAGGTTATAATTTATATGATTACTAAATAATTATTTTACCTGTTGCTGCAATTAAATAAAACCCATATCCATAAGTGACCATTGTATCAATTGTTGGATATAAGGTTGCAAGAGAATTCTCCAGCAGTATGGCCACATAATAACAAGAACTTATAATTGCCATAATCCATAATACTGTACATGTATTTGCAAGGGCATATTTCCTGATGAAGAAATAGATTGATGTCCTTGGACCAATAATGTCCAGGAAGAACCCACCCAAGGAAAATATGATTGTCATAAAACACCATAATATGATAATCCTCATCATATTCACAATTGTGTTATTAATACACTCATAGCCTACAACAAACATATTATAAACTCTTTCATTTGTTTAGTGTCTTAATTTACCAGAAGGAAAATCATCAGAATATCCAAACCAGAAGAATTCACCAAGAGTCAGATATGGAGTGCATACTCCACCAACAATCTGAAACCATTCCAATTGCACAAGGGACATGCTAATCAATGTGATTGTGATCATGTGAAATGATGCTGAGATCAGGTTGCGCTCTTGATTCTTTGGATGGATCCATAACAAGATTTGGTTTATAATACTGTTGTTGATTCTTGTAGCCATTATAAAAATAATCTGCAAGGGAGAAAATCATTTACAAGTTGAAATAGGTTAGCAGTTTGCCAATACTACATTCATACCTGTTATTATCTGCTACTTGGTTGGATATTATAGCATTCTGAACGTGAATTTGTGCCCCAATTTATGAAATTTACGAGACCAGCTGAAAACGTTGTAATGATTTGCAGATACTGATATTTATGACATTTGTTATGCCTGTTCGTGACGAAAACCTTGAGTTTAGCACTATTCACAACACAGCAGAAACCTTATGAGAAACCTGAATGTGACTGATTTTACATTTGTGTTGTGCCTAGTTGAGTTTTGCGCTGTTTGGAAGCGCCACAAACCAATCCATAACCGCAGTGCGCGTATTTAGCTACAAAGTTTAAATATTTACACTCAAATTTCTCCTTTTTCACCTCGGGGGACGTCTAGACGTTTTATTACATAAGAAAACTGTTTTATTACCTTTGAAATAAGACAAAAATTAGTTTGAAAAGAGACTTTGACACCTAATGCACGACAATTTATTGTATTTAGTGTCAAAACATTTGCGGAAAATGTCCAAATGCAAAAGTAAAGTTCAGAATTTAAATTATTCATATTCTGTGTGGTTTTTTCTTTTATTGCGGTTTATTTTAATATTTATTCCACAAAATGGATATGTATCTTCGGAGGAGTTCAGCGGTGATATTGCCGCATTTGCTGGTAAATTTATTTTGATGTAATATTTATACAAATTGAAGGAGGATATAGACTACATTTTGTATAAATAAACAATGAAAAGATAAAATAAAGAGAGAAAGTGGGCAGAATGAATTAATCATAATTAAAGTTATATGATTCACACCCAGATGGCTCTAGGATGTCCTTATTTGCTTAAAATTCGGCAGAAAAGTTGTTTGTTTGTGTCAGTAAACACGTAAAAATTAAATAAAAACAGCCGTGGCACACAGCCACAAGTAATACTCACGTACCTCCTAAAATGCATTAAATATTCCTTTAAAGGCCATTTATTCGCCTGAAATAATTTATATTGATACTTATCTACAATATATTTTTCAGGAAATCGATTTAACTTGGAACTCAACTTAAAACCAACTCCATTATACAATAAACAAGATCAGAAAAGTTCCATGATCGTTTCTTACATTTTTTTATGGTTGGTCTTATGATTTATTGTGGATATTAGACGTTTACGCATCAAAAATCTTTCAAATCTCACTATTAACTCCAACAATTTTACTAATAACACCCCGAATTGCAATATGTTTACTCTCTTATCTAATCGACTGGTCACTCTACAAGATCGACATAAAATCCGGTGGTAAATATCGCTCAAAGTCATTGATTCTAGCCAGTTCATATTGTATGTTAATTTACACATCTCGAACTCTGGTGAATATTCAAGAAATCATTTTATTTTCATTGCTATTATACTTTGTAATTGGTAGCAAAGTTTACACAAACAATAAACCCACACTGAAGAAATATTTACTAACGCCAAATAAAGAAGTAAAAAAAGATATTCAAGCAACAATTACAATCAACTGATACGCAACCTTACAAAAATATTATACCAATCAGTATAATCCTGGTTTTAGGATGTTTCAATCGTCCAATATTCTTTTTCTATGCACTAACACCAATCATGTTCTGGTTGTGCCGTGATTTAGGCTATAAACAATATCATGGAGTCAGTATTATCTTCATCAAAAGATACCTAATATTATTCTGTGTAACATTGCCGATAGCAATTTTAATGATGATTGTGGAATCAGATATTACATTTGAAGAAGCTTTAAATATCGACGTATTAAATTACAAGATTATTCCAACCATCAATCAAAATATTGGATTGGGCAGTGATCAACTGTTAGTAAACTGGAATTGGAAACTTGTAACTATTCTTGGACATATTATGATATTATTTCCTATATTAGGAGTATACACAATGGTAGAATGGATTAGAATCATCTGTAAATTTAAATCAAAGAAGAAAAATGCATCGAAATTATCTTCAATTCATGTTTTTATGAATTTATCTTTAATATTCTCCACTGGTTTGTTAATATTGTCTGTAAAATTAACCACATATGATTTTTTACCGCTAATTATACCATTTGTTTATATAAATGGTGAAACAATCATAAAATCATCAAGAAAAACAGTTAAAACAACAAATTATGCATTTAAATTGTGGATTTGCATCAATATGTTGCTGGGATTATTTAATGGATTTTTACACGAAGGCGGAGTACTTCCTGCAACAATGTACCTGTCAAAGAGACATCAAGAACATCAAATCTACCCAGTTGATATTCATATTGTGACCAGCCATGTCCCGCCGATACCGCAAATGTTATTTATGCAGTATGAGCACGAACAGGAAATTTTCCTGCACGAGTATGGCAAGAGTCCCATCACGACAGTAATCGAACAAATCGCTACGCTCAGATACGATGCCTTCGTTACTGGCAACGAGTACCAGCTTTATTTCCTGATACCGTCGTATAAGCACAATGAATTGATCTCGGCGCTACAAGATTTCAATCGGGTGGATATCAAATTAGAAACGAGCTTTTATCCGCACGTTACTGTCGAAGCTTTCGATACGTTCAAGCTACAAAATTATCAATTTTCGAATGTGACAGATCTTATATATGCAACCAGTTTGACATTCAATTTAGATTTGTATGCTATTCAGCCTTAAGTGAATTAAAAATGTATATAAAGTTGCATAAAATTAATTAATCACGACGAGCTTCATTTTTGTTTTCTCAAACAGTAATAATTAGAATGGTAATTAAGCCTGCCGAATGGTAATTGTGATAATTACCAGCAAATTTAAATCTGAAGCGGTTCCGTGCTTCAGACAGAAGTGTCCTTGCAAATTCAACGAGCATGGACCAAAAATAAAATGATGAATTTGTTTTTTGGAAAGTTACGCCAAAAACGACAGTTCAATATTTGACACACAAAATATCACTGCCTTATGTTGTCCTTAGCATAGGCGCAATTAATCAGTGACAGAAGGCGAATCGCAAATGTAATTAAGACAAAATTGAAATTGGATTGCGTCTGGATTTATATTTACAGTTCATCTTCACTTGTGAATATCATTAACTATATTATATCAATATAACTAATACTTTAATTACTTTTCGTGCCACGCTGACGATGTTCTAAGTAATTACAAATTATATAATTTAGTTAGAGTATATCGTGACATTTACAAAATTGATTTATTTTCAAGTAATGTACGCGTAGGCAAATTGAATAAGCAAGAATAAACGCATGTCCGTTTGAATGTAATTAGGATCAAGCAAAGTAATACTTTTCAATTAATATAATACGTGAATAGTTAAATTTTTATGCTTGTTGGGAGCGTAGATGTGAATAGTGAAATTAATTATATCAACGCCAAATCAAAAATACGCAGCTTTCATTCGTTCAATGTCAAAAATAATCGTGAAAAAGTTTTGGAGTTTCTAAAACGTCCAAGAGTGACCATAATATTGTGTAATGATTAGTATCATCTTCAAGTTGGATTTTTTGGGTATAAATATAATGCATTCTCCAATGCACATCATTCTTTGAAGTATATTCTAACAAGAAACATTATGGTATGTTTTTAATTTAATAATTTTTTCATTAAAAAATTATTTTTTATTTTTTTAGTTGTTTAGAGGTTTTTTCTTGATTCTGGGCGTTGGAATGGCTGTAGCTGGTCGTTTGGATAATACTTATCTACCTCCAAGTAATGCCGCTACTGCCGGCGGTAATAGCAATATATTGGCAGCTCCCGAAGGCGGTGCACATCCGCCAACAGGTGTTGAAAGCGATAGCGAAAACACCAACAATCCAGCAGCATCCGCAGCAATCCTAAAATACGAAAATGAACAACCCGGTGACGGCAGCTACAAATTCGAGTGAGTAAACGAGCATCAAACACACCGAATATAATATAACATGTGTCACGTCCAGATATGAGACAGAGAATGAGATCCATCATAGTGAGACCGGCGAATTGAAGAACGCTGGCGAGGAGAACGAAGCAATGTCCGTACAAGGTTCATACTCGTACATGGGCCCGGATGGCGTTATGTATACTGTAACGTACATCGCTGACGAAAACGGTTTCCGCGCTACAGGTGATCACATTCCGACCGCGCCGCCGGTGCCAGAAGCTATCCAAAAGGCCCTCGACGAAATGGAAGCGATGAGTGAACACAACGGCCAGAGCCCGGATAAAACTCATAGTGGTGGTAGTGAAAACGGTGGCTCCTATCAGCGCGAGCACAATCAAGATACCCAAGCAGTTGTAATTGAAGCTGAACCAGAATATCAGCCGCCGCAAACTGCCGGCCGCGAATATCTTCCACCCAACCAAGCAAATTTAAATACGCCATCCAACGGATATCGCTATTAGAATTTTTATGTTTATTTCCATTTACACAAACATTTTCTGTTTTTCTGTATTTTCAATATGTATTTATTGTAACATTTAAATTTTGTGGAGAATTAATTTCATCAGAAGAGAAAATTGAGTTGTAACTTTGTCGGACGTGCTTTACCTCTCGATCAAGATAACCTTATCAACTCATTAGCTGTGTTTTCGGCAACTTTTTGAGAAATATCGTAAATTTATTATGCTATATTCCCAGCGGCGACGTGCGCAAGGTAAAACGCGAGGTGAATTCTTCTCTCTGCAATCTTTAATTAATTTTTGACAACCTTAAAAATGCGTCGGCGTGTTTACGGCACGTATTTATATCTCGAGAGGGTATCGCGCCGCCCTCGAGATTTTACTTTGGGAATTATTCGCGAGTAATGCCATTATCACGCGTTCGGCGAAAAAAAAAAACACAACACGACACCTCTGTCGCATTGTTGTCGCGCAAGAGATTGTTTGTCTCGTTAATTCCAAAGCGTCGCTTAGAACAGAATGCCAGAGATGGGGCGACGTTGATTGTGGCAATCGACGAATAGCATAAATAAATAACACACCAACATACACCAACATTCAAGGGAAGTAAAAGATGGGTTGTTTTGCGATGTCAACAATTCTAATGGAAAAAAATGCTTGAGACATACAAAAAGCCTGGATTCACGCAAAATATTATTGAAACAGACGGCGCAATGGAACTGTGCGTGCGGTGCAAAAAAGGATTTCGCCGTTTTGTTGGAGATATACATGTATATATTTCAATGCGCGTTTATTCCTCCGCGCGTGGGGTGCGAGAACGCGCAAAATTGAATAAACAGGTCGGAAGATTGAATTTTATAGAGTAGATTCGAGCAGAGTAGAAGATAAGTAGACGAATACCAGCGCTAAGATATTGTCTCTGCGAGAGCGATTCTTTTGTGTCTTGTGTCGCGCTGGGAATGCGGTGTTTCAAACCGGCGCCGACGGAGCTGAACTAAAGAGAGTTGAAATGTCGGGTAGACGTATTGACGAATTGTATTTTCTATAAAACACTCACTTTGGATGTGTTTTTATTAGTGCACATTTCAACGGTTAATTTTCATTGTGAATTTTGAAAGTTTTTGAAGAGAGAAATTGAAAGAAAATCTTTAAAAACAAATTTTACCAATATATCACATTCATTGCGACGAAAATATTATCTCAGAATAAATTTTCCAACTCGAGGGCAAATATCGCAAGCATGAAATGAAAGCATTATTAAGTTCTTGCTCAAACAGTGGCTGTAACTTCGGCCGGCGGATTTCTGCACAAACCAAATATGAAATTTTTTGTAGTTTTGTTTGTCAAGCATGCTTTGAGGTTAGATCCATACTTACATTTCGAATATACCGAAAGAAAATAACAATGAAAACAGGGAATATCGATTGCATATGAATACTTTGTGTATTTAGGAAAGAAAATAAAGAAAAAAGGAAAATAAATACAAACCAGACGTTTTGTACACGTAAACTAATTGATTTTACAATTCCCGCAAAATTACAAAATTATTCATAGTTTTTTTTGCATTTTACGCTAGATTCATAAATTTTCCTAGCAAAAATCCTACGTATAGGAATATTTGCGATAAGGCGTAATATTATGCAAATTATTTCAATTTATTACCTGGCATGTTCAAATATTTTATGATACAATATCTCCAGGTGGAAAATATGATTAAAAAACTGTTTTTTTTTGTTTTTGTGTGAAAATTGCGATGAAACTAGTTTATATTTTGTAAGAAAACAGATTTGTTTCAATTTACAATGATAGAACCACTGAAATATTCGATTTTTTGTAAGTTTTCCATAAACTATGAAAACATTTGAACAAGTGCAAGCGCATGTTGCAACGCAGCAGCCGCCAAAGATTTTGTTTGTGATAGTGGTTGAAATAAATTGAAAGGCGCGAGTGGTAAGCAAAGCTAGGCAAGAGATTTTGCAATTCAATTTGTTTGCGACAATACACAAGAAAAAATATTGACATTTTTGCTCCCTGCACGAAAATAATAACAAATCAGCGTTGTGTGTGTATGATTTTATTCGTGGAAATTAATTTCCACCAATTGGCGATAATAATAACTGCAATACTAAATATTTTATCTATGAAGTTATATGAGTACACAGCGTAGTGGCACAAATGTTGTTGATGTTCTCGTTCGAATTATGAATACGAAATGTGTACCAGCGCGCTGTATCTGCGCAAATTGCATTTTATATATGACGCGGCGCCGAAATGTGCCGAAAATTATACATTTTAGAGACCCATCCACGAGAATGATGCTCATTCGCATACACATTTCGCACATTCGCGAATTTATATTCATTGGTGGAACAACGAGCACGTGAAATTTGCATTCCGACGTGTATTTATAATTAATTCGTTAATTATTCACACACAACTGAGAGACACATTTATCTGCCACGAATTGAATTAGATGTGTTTACGTGCAAATAAAAATATCGGATTTTATGTGAAATTCAAATAAATTCGTATTAGTTGTTTATTTTTTTACTCAATTATTAGTTTACATGTTGATAATACTTGGTTTTATCACGTTGTTAATGATAATAATAATTTAATACTGGTAACCGTTTTGTTGGTTGAAGCTGGGCTTGTTTGGTGGGATGTATTGCCTGCTAGCGGAGGAAGGAGCAGCATGATGACCATTTCCGTTGTTGTTTTGATATCCGTTGTTATTGTTGTTATTAGACTGGTAACCATTGTTTCCGTTTGATTGGTAACCATTATTACCATTGTTACCATTGTTACCATTTTGGTAACCACCATTAGAGTATCCCTGGTTGTTGGAGGCTTCAGCAGCGGCGTTCAACTCCAAAGATTTCTGGATGGCTTCTGGTACTGGTGGTGGAGTTGGGATGTGATCACCAGTGGCACGGAAACCGTTTTCATCAGCGATGTAAGTAACAGTGTAAGTTACACCATCAGGACCCATATAGGAGTAAGAACCCGATACGGATTGTGCTTCCTGTTCAGTACCTTGGTTTTTCAATTCACCAGCTTCTTGATGTTGGATTTTATTTTCAGTTTCGTATTCGAAGCGGTAACTGCCATCGCCGTTGTTTTCGTTGTCGAATTTCAAGATAGCAGCGCCTGCATCAGGACCAGCTTGTTGCTGTTGTCCACCATTGTTGTATCCTTGTTGGCTGTTACCGACTGGAGCTCCGTAGTTTGTTGACGGGGCTTGGAAACGTCCGGATTGACCGGAGGGTGCGCCATATTTATCGGACGGCGCGTTCAGAAAGTTGCCATTGCCGCCTGCGGTTTGGGCTGAACTTGGGGGCAAGTAAGTGTTATCCAAACGGTCAGCTGCTACAGCTACCACCACAAGAGAGATGATAAACTGAGAAAAAAAATAAAAATAAAAAATAATTATTTTGATTGTTTAATTAAATTTCTTACCAATTTCATGTTTTGATGTTTTGTAGTTGTTGTAACTATTGAGTTGGAAGATGTTATGATTAAACATACTCCCGCGCCTCGCTTTTATACGATTCTGAATGCGAAGAAGATTCAAATGATACCATGAGTGAAGAGGTGAAGAGGTAAGGAAGATGATACACATTTCTGACGCCCCGCTTCACATGCAAACTTGCAACGCGTAGTAAAAGAAGAAGAAGAAGAAGATTCAAGGTAAACAAGCTTGAATTACCTCTAAAACGATTTTGGAGGTGGGTATATGGTAGCTTATGGGCTGATTGCACTACAGATCGCATTCAGATCAAACAAAACCGAAAGCGACGCAGTCAAAGAAAGATGAAAGCAATGGTTACACTAAACTGCGAGTACTCGAGTCGTTTTGCGGGCGAACAAAACAAATCGCAAACATAACACTTCACAATTCAAACATTCTTATTATACGTTTATCGGTTATGTAACTTATGAAGATTATACACGCGCGGTGTATTTTTACAATTTCCACAAAAATATACGTTTTATCGGTAAATAACGCACTTAATTCGGATAGGTAGAATGGTGCTGAATTATTCTGATTACATCTTCATCAATTATGAACATGACAGCAGCTGAAACGTGTGCGGGAATTGACTTGACTCTTTGCTTGTGCCTCGTTGCGGAAAGTAGTAATTTTGTTACACGCGCGCATTTCATTAGCAGCCAACGATAATTTATCACGATTAAATCGAGTGTTCTACGAATCAAGAAAATTATTTCCCTGAAACGTGTGAGATTAATCAAGGGGCATTATAAATTGTTCTAATTTCACAGTTTTTGATCGTTTATCAATTGTTTTTGATAAATTGCGGGTGTGTATGCACTAATGCGTTTTAAATTGTTGGAATCAAGTTGTAATCTTTCACCTAAAGTTTTTCAGGTGCCAAAGTTTCGAGCATAAGTCATTCCAAGTCAGAATTACAATTTTATCTGAAAAAGTAACAAAAATGTTGAAAAAATGTTTTTATTCTTATCTTCTTGTTGTTTGCGAATATTTTTGTTGAATTTTAAACACGGACGTCCAAATCCGTGAGTTTAGTACTTTAGTCACGGGCTTTAGTCACGAGGTGGAGCTTGCGACTGGGCATTTGCCTACGATGCATCACGTGGCTAAACGTCGTTAAATACTCGATTAATTAAGCGCTTGCTAAGTTCGCTCTTAATCAATCTTGTGACAAAAACTACTTTTTAGCTACTTGATACTTTGATACTTGATTGTTTGAGAATATTTTTGAGGTTATATTACACTTTTTCTGATCCCAGTGAATAAAATATAATCAAAAACTAAACAAATACACATATAATATTAATAAATAGATAAATCCTCATTGATACGCATGAATTCATTAAAAACACCAAAAGAAATCGAAAATATTCATCAGTTTTAAATTGAAATTTAATGAGATACACAAACAATTTAAATGCAGATAACATTTGCAATTAAATTAAAACCTAACAACTCAAATTACACGCTAAATCAAGATAGGTATTATTTAATTATACTTTTTATTGGGCCATTTGTTAATTAATTACAATAATATTTATTAACTCAAGTGCTACTTTCACCCAGACTTAACTGTGTTATTATTCATAATCAGCTGAGCGGTTTGAACTGCGCGCATCTTCACTTCACACACATTGCATGTTAAGCGCACATTAGTTGGTCAATCATGTAATCACCAACGTAATACAACTCATCACACGAAGAATCCAAACCAGTAAACCACTAAACCAGTAATGGTAATAGTAATAGTAACAGTATAGCACGTGTTATATCTCCAAATACTCTCGAAATATGAGAATTTTTAAATTGATCTGGCTGCTTACCAAATTAATTTATGTGTTTATTTAGTTGATAAAAGTAATTATAGTTTAATTTAACATAACTGACCTTTCTATGCGCATGATTCGCATTATGTAGGTATATTTAGTTTATGTATATGTAGAATATCGATAGGTGTAATGTGTTGGAATTAAGTTGTAACGAAAACCTACTGAATTATTTATAAATGTTTAGTCTAGCATTTAACACGATTAGAAACGCCCACGGTACAATTTATTGAATTGATTATTTAAATTAGTTGATAAATGTGTTTTTGCTTCGCTTATAAATTTAATATGTTATTGGTTTTCTTTATAATGGCGTTGAAATATGTGTGAAATGGAAGCAAATAAAGTTACTTTTAGTTTGACTGTCAAGAGTGGGTGCTTGTGAACTCCATTGCAATAAAGAAAACTTTCCAGACTTTTCTAGATCAAAGGAATTAATTTTTCAGGTCCAAAATAAAAAAAAAACTTTAGTCGGCGTATTTGTATCTTAGAATTTTATAGTTTTTTTTCGACTTTTAGCTTTAAAATGCCTGTTTTTCGTAGTTTTGAGACACAAAAGTGGTATTGTACACACAAACGGCTAAAACCGTGACTAAAGTACTTTAGTCACGGGTTTTAGTCACGGGGTGGACCTTGCGCCTGCGCAACATACTATTCTACATTATATTAGCAAAAATTAATATTTTAAAATGTATTTAATTGAAAACAATAATTTTGTTAGAAAGTAAAAGAAAATACAAGTTGAATAATGTGTAATTTTAGAGGAAAACTTTTCAAATTTATATTTACGCATAGTATAACCTCTAACCTCTAACAAAGTTTATAGGTTATGTCTTCTTGAAACATGCAACCAGAGTACTGCTCCTTTTGGGCAATACGGCGAAAATTTTTGTTCATAATGAGACCTCCATATTTATAACAGGACGTATGCATATGCATCAGATGCAAACAGTGTGCATCTGCTGCGGTGCAAAGTTCACCAATTTCATGCGAATAGAGCATGCAACTTAACCTATAACTTACCACTTACAACATACAACTTTGTTTTTGTTGTTTTCAAGCCATTTTAAAACAAATATGTTGTGATAATGATAATATTTTGCAATTCTAAAACACTTACATAGTAATTATTTATTTAATAACAACAAATAATACCATTATAACAAAGTAATAAAGACATTATGTGCCTTAAATGAAGTTATATTCACATTAAGTGCTACGTATTCTAAAGTCATTAAAACTCGTAACTTTAGCAATGCTTTATCAGTAGTTTTAGAAAGTTTTGCGTAATCTTCAAATTGAACTATATTGTATTCACTTACAATCAGTTCTTTCATTAATTTTAATCAAACTTCACTTAAGAGTAGAAATATTGAGAATATTGAATTATTGTAGTTGTCATAAACGATTTGATTACTCGATCGTAAAATATCTATAAATATTTGAGACCTTGTCGTACGCGTTCGTGTTTCTTTCTAAATTAGATCTTCACCGCGTATATCAGAAATCAAGGATGTTCCACTTATTATTTTAAAGAAATTAATTTATGCTCGCACGAACGTCAATGAAATTTTATTCTTCATTAGAATAATGATCGAATTCCGTAAGGTAATGGCTTTATTTATCGCATCTTAATGTCAAATGTGACTTCATTGAATCGACGATGAAACAAATGACCTATAACTTGAGTAATTAGATGATTTCATATTATGATTTCGTCCTTTTCGTACTTCATAAATTCTTAGGTTGTCATCGACGTATCCGAGTGATCTATTACATCAAATTGATTATTTATTAACGCCAGAAGGCTGTTTGAAATCGTCTAAATATAAAATTAAGTTTTTTTTTACTTTAAACTGTTTTTCTACGGTTTTGAGGCACAAAAAGTGATATTTTATACACGGACAGCCAAGGTCGTGACTAAAGTACTTTTGTCACGGGTTTTAGTCACGGGGTGGATATTAAACGCTTACAAAACTCTCTCTTAATCAATTTCATGACAAAAACTTCATTTTTTAGTGAATAAACAGTTTTGCAGGTTATGCAAATGTATGCAACCAGTTTTACTTGCTCTATGTATCAAAATAGGCTATAGTTTGGTTTAAAACGGATAGTAAACGTAAAATAAATGCATTTCCAATATTTTAAATACTGGAATTATGTACTTTTGTGAATTATTAAACTTTTACTATCGATATAACTTCCGCGTGTCCATATGCAGCGTTGCGCATTTACCGACTGATTTTATTACTCGAAAAGCCGGATGTCGTACTAAAAGCTGTTCCCAAACGAGCGCGTTATGAACATATAGCCTGTAACGCAGAAAACAAAGCATTTTTACACCCGTTTGCATCCATTTAATGTTTTATCAACGCCACAATATTCCGGCGTGCTTTCGCAACAATGTAAACCGTAAGGATTATATGCACACAATTATGCAGCGCTCGAAAATATTCAATTAATTATTCATTTATGTATACAACGACTACAACCTTCCAACGCTCCGTTATGATTCAATTATAAAACTATGAAAAACTTTGCGCTGAAAAGTTGCCGGATTAGCCGTAAGCTAGCCCGAGGTTCGTCTTTAGTTGCCGAGTTTTATGGCCGAGCTTGTGTCTTGTGGCTTTTCACGTCTGCGGACAAAGTGGAACAAAAGTGGTCGAAAATGGTGCGGCAACAAAACCGAAACGAGAAAAAATGTGAGACTGCAAAAAATGCAATAAGATGCTCTCTGGATGAGAAAAAAGCACACGCAAGCTCGCACGCGAAAGTCTTAAGATGGCGGAGAATCGTGCGGAAAGCCGGAAGCTTTTGTGTAAAAATACCACGGCGCATAAATTTACATATTTGTTTGCAATTTATAACTGCGTCAGGCACCTTCCTTCAAAACTACGAGGTGCTTATAATTTCCCAGTGGATTAAATTAGAAATTATGTTGCTTTGTCTTTTTTTTTCTTCTTCTGGGAGAGCGTTCAAGATGCGTACCCATCATGCATCTTGATAACATGTTTAACTTGACGCAATTTATGCCATCAACAAATCACTCCCGGAAGATTATTTACAGGTTAACATCAGCGGTAATAATTTGTAGGTTATAACTACAACAACGCCATCTATTGCAATCGTAGGGAACTAAAACTATTAAAAATAAATTAAAATCAAAATTTAATTTCAACGCCAATTACTGTCAAATCAATGTGATGAAACGATTGTTTTATTGGCTGGTCGAGGATAAAATCAATCATTAAAATATTAATTAGTAGAATCATCAATCACGTTTAGTGTAATGATTCAACATTTTCATTTACATAATTAAGTACAAAATACATTCATAGGAAGTTAAATAAAATTCATTTTGATATAAAAGATTAAACAGCAACGAAGCACTTTAATAAAAAATAAGAAGTCCTTAAGTAATTTATGCTTATTCATCTAATTATTTGTGATTTAATACCAGACGTATATTCAAAGGTTAAACTAATAAAAGCAGTCTTCATTGATGAGCCAACAATCCAATAACTTATTTGGCAAACACACACTCATGATATTCATATAATAATGAAATCCATTTCAAGAACTTTCGCTTGTTCGCTTGCAGCAGCCGTAAATCTTCTTTCTAGACCAACATAAATGCAAGACAGGGATTAAAAAAATGAACAAATATTGCAATGTTTGATTACGTTATAAATTACGATAATTAAACGCAATTAACGTGGCGAATTGAGCACGTGTTGGTGCAATTAAATTGGTTTCACCCAGTGCGATTTAAAGCCACTTATCATTTGGTCGAATGTTATAATTTTCAGCGTATTTAGACCTAATTAGGTACGCTCTGAGTTTGATGAACAATAAATCGTTGAGGCACGATGTGGGCGAAGTGATGTTTGGATTAACATTTAAGTATTCGCGGTTAATAAAAGCAAGCGCTTGTTGCGGCACACTTTACGATCTTCTTCGGTTTGATAACACATCTATATTTATGGTTAGGTAATATCTAATAATATTTTGGTAATTATGCATCATGTAGCTTCTAATTGGATGAAAATTTTATTATATTTGTTATGCTAATAATATATTGATTGATGATAACATGGATTGAGTCATTGAAAGAATTTTATTTTTAATGAAGTCATGAGTTACTTAATGTTTTACATATTTTTTCACTTAAATGTCTGTTTTATAGTCTATTAAGTATCATGTTACTAAATTGGAGTTAATGTCAAGAAATTGATTGAAAACGAGTGTAGGCAGCGTTGAATCAATTGAGTGTATAATAACGTTTAGCCACGTGTTGCCTAACGCTATTTTTCTACTTATACTTTATTTTTACATTGAATTTGAATTTTTGTATGTTAAATCTTTGAATTTTCTCTTTCATGGTATTTTATATGGTATTATGTTGTACCGTAGGAAAATACGGAGGTGCAAGCTCCGCCCCGTGACTAATACCCGTGACTAAAGTACTTTAATCACCGCTTTGGCCGTCCGTGTTTAAAAATCCGTTTTTATGTCCCAAAACCGTAAAAATCGACATTTCAACTGTTAAAGTAAAAAATATACTTTTATTCATAAAAATTATAACCTGAGTAAATTTTTAGCCTAACCTAGTATTTTGAGGTTAGAATAACAATTCGTAGCATTCAGAAAATGTTGTGCAAAAATGTGCAAGCGCTTGCAATGTGATGACGAGGTTAAAAATTCGTGTTATTACACCATCCAGCCTTGGAGCTTAAGGATCATAAAGGACAATGGCTGCTCGTAGTCACGGCCGTAGTCACTACGTACGTGAAGTAACGCGCTAGTCAAGTTGATGGCCGTTAGTATAATATATATGTGAGTGTGAATATGCTCGTTGCCCCATTTGGAAATTAATAATCCAAGACTAGATTATTTCATTTATAATAAACAATAAAAAGTTTATCAATAAAACAGAAAAAGCTGCGATGTGTAATTCTAGATATCTAGATGAATGTTGGTATAACGAGTCATTAGATCGACCGTTTTTCAACGTAATGGCAAAGGCGGCATAAACGCAACGGTGCGCGACAAGCGCAATGTCAAGTGAATTAATTCATCATCATGACACGTCCAACGTCGCCTGACGCCTGTCCGACATTGCGAAATGTACTCGCTCACTACAAACACATACAAGTATAAACTAAAATGCAAACTTTTGCTCCGTTCATTACTATTCAACTTGACAATGCACCGCAACTCATTTAACACATTTCAAACAGAAAAAAATTGTTTTGTTTTGTAGTATATTTAGCTGATGAAGCATTCTGTGATTTTTACGTTTTTAGATTGATGGATATGTGCAATAAACTGTGGCTTCAACTGTTGCAACACTGACGTGAACCGAACGTGAACTGAACTGAACTAGCGAATTGTTTCGGCGTTTGGCTCGTGGCTGTTACTCGGTTATTAATGAATTTCGGGCCGACGCTTAGCCTTTGCGGCCGCTGGTCATTATTCAATTCCCAATGCGCTTTTGCAATGCGTTTCGACCACAATGTAATACAATGCGAAAGAGAAAGATAAATAATGCATCTTTAATCATCAGCGGTATGGATCTGTTGACATATCTGATGCTTGTTGAATATTATTTGTGATAAATGCGGTTATAGCACATGTGTTATTTATATACGAGTACATCAGTTGGGGATAGAAGTCAGAGTCATAAATAAACTTGGCACGCGCTGTGTTTGCTTCTGTGTTGTTTCATATTACATTAGAACGACAGCAAGCATAATATTTCAGTACGTAATTGTGAAATATTAATAATGACTGACCATTGCGATATTAGGTGAGTAGTGGGGGAAATCGCCATCTATTATGCGTGAGTTGAACTGAAGACCTAAAGGGACAGAAAGAGAAAGTTCAGCGAAACTGCACTGGAGTGGGGGAAGTTGTGCGCAGAAGTGAGGTTAGAACAGAAGTTCTTTTAATTAAATTTATAAAGTTTATAAAGTATAGTATTCTTCTCAAGGTAAGAATATAATATTAACATAATTTTCAGTTAAAAAACATCACTTTAAGACCTGACGTTAGAAAAACCTTCACAAGAGGAAATTAATATCGCGGCTTCTTAATTTCCTATATAAATGCAAGCGTAATCCTGATGGTAGCCGCGTGTCGAAAGAAGCGACACCGAAAGAACGTCTGGCTTAACTCGCACACGGTTTATCTAATGTTGGTTGGTAAGCATCGCTTGTCGTGTACGTTGTTTTACTTCATAAGATGCTTTATGGTTTTCGGTTGCGGTTGAAATGAGGGCGAATTTAGTGCGGCTAGGATTTTGCGGTTTACCTCACAATATCACGATATAAACAAAAAGTAACAAAATTTTAAAAGACGTGAAAATATATATTTTAAATATCAAGTTGCTAAACGTGAGTTTTAGTCACGAGATTGATTAAGAGCTCCACCCCGTGACTAAAACTCGTGACTAAAGTATTTTATTGGTCACCCGTGCATAAAGTACCACTTTTTGTGCCCCAAATCAGTTTTAATTTGCAATATTGAGAATTGGCCGCAAAACGCCCTCGCATTGCAGCCACACCACAATACCGCAATTCAATTATTCACCCTGCGCACATACGTACATACGCATTCCGCACTTCAATTCATATATCACCAGCGATTTCCCAAAGGCAGTTCCTCTCTACACATGAAGGAATGGGGAGAGAGAAGGCCGAAAATCATTGTTAGCGCAGCCCATTCAAAGGCATGCTTAGGCGGCCATAATGATCGCGAGTGGAATATGCGTTGAACGTATCACGTGATGCATGTATTAATTTGATCCGACCGTCCGACATTAAATCGCTATTAATATTCGACTGCAAAATAGGATGCGCACCCTAACAATCATCAATTCTGCCGGTGAATGGCTCGTGTTTTGATGTGATCGACATGGCGACGAAACTATTTCCTATGAAGCTAAATTCAAAACACAATTGTATCTATATATATAAAAATGAATTGCTGTTTGTTAGTCTCGCTAAAACTCGACAACGGCTGAACGGATTTATCTTATCTTGGTCTTGAATTATTCGTGGAGGTCTAGGGAAGGTTTAAAAGGTGAGAAAAATTCGAATAATTGCCGGGAAAATCCTCAAAACAGCTCTTTTCTATAGAATAAAATTTGACATTGAGATTCAATCATAGTTATAGTTAAATAGTTGAATTCGAGATGGCGCGCTGAAGTGCATTATTGACAAAACTTTATATGCATAATTTCTTTAAATTAAAATTGCTAATCTTATTGATAGAATTGACTCTTACTACGAGTATGTCTAGAACAAGAGAGTAAAAACGAATTACATTTTTTTAAATACTGCCGGAACGAAGTCGCGGGCAACAGCTAGTTATTTATATATATATTCAGATAAATAATTGTTTTCTTGTTATAAATGAGATATTTGTTTTTGTGGCGGTTTTTGCGGCGGAGGAAATGTACTGTACGCAAATACCTGCGTAAATAAACAAATTGAAATATACACGTTGACGTTGACTGCATAATAGGATTTCGTGAGGGAGGACGAGATTCCAGAGATATCTACATCGGGATGGGATGGTTGTAGGCCGGCTTGCGGTCGCGCAAAAGGTTCAATTTACATATTTAATAAACCGACCGTGTGCGAAAATTCAAGAGTTTAATCCAATCCGATCAACTGAACAACTTTACTGGTATCGTCGTAGAGTGCGGAAAATGTATACTTACGCAAACGTATTCCTTATTAATATTAATTCTAGGTATACGTATCTATTCGGTTTTGCTTGAGAGATTTATTTCAAATTTATAGTTTACTGCATAACCGCGCTGGTGTCAACTGAAAAAATTTGGTGCGCAGGCCTTGAACAAATCAAAGCTTGCGCAGTGCTGTTTGTGTTGGCGCGCGACGCGGCGTGGTACGGCACGCCGCGCGCCATTTTAACCTTACATTACCAGTTTTCCAGTAGTGCGCGAGCAAATTTAGAAGAATTAAAATAAAAAGTGCAAATGCATCTTCAACCTATGGAAATTATGGAAAGCAGAAGCAGAAAGTGGAAACTGAACACAGCGTATCATCACATGCATCACATGGGTAAACGTTGTTAAATTCTCAATTAATTTGCATTGGTAAGATTTTAACGGGTGAGATATTTTGCGGTTAATTGAAACACAGCAGACAAACACAATTGTGCTTGTTGTTTTTAACTTAGTTCATACATTTTCGTTCTGTAGTAATTTGTTCTTTATTATGAAACTTAGAAAAGTTTCTAACTAATAATGCAAGTAGTAGGTAAGTATAAAAGTCCTCAGCAAAGTAAAAACCTAGAACTTTTTCTGAAGATATGTTTTGTTATATGTACACATATAGATGCAGTAAACGCTCCGCATAAAAACAAGGATCACGCAAGATTTAACTTTTTTGACGGCTACCACAGACACTGAAGGGACACGAAGCACTAGACGAATTTTGTGGCTGAACTGGGGAATTGAAAAAGTCCCTATTTGTCGGTTAAATGAGGCGAGAGTCCCGACCACGCATTTCCATTTTATTGCCAGCTTGGTTTTCTTCTACAACTGCACTTAGAAGCTCTTCATACAACAAAAACACCGAGCATCGAATTGGAAACCGTTCGATACTGAAAACACCGATTAATGGCGATACATTTTTGATTGGGCAAATTTATTGCGAAGCGTTTAAATGATTTATTCTTTGTGCGTTTGTTGCAGGTTTTGATTATATTCGACATGGAACCACAACTGTAGTATTCACTTGAGTATGTGAACGTCGTGAGTGGGTGTGGGATATTTCATTATTACACAGATGGTTTGGAAACCTTTATAAAACAAATACCCTCGCCTACTTAGCATCGCTTGTACGTTGCATTAGCGAATTTGCGGAGGAAGGTTTCGCTTGAGTGAACAACGCGCGCCGGGTATTGTTATTATTAAGCCAAGTCGCATTCCTAAAATTTCGACGTGTCCCTTGGAGACTCGAGAAATGTAGTAATGAAACTTTAACCTCGGGCACGTACATGTTTGCCGCTGCATACATGCTTTCATACAACGAAAAGCGCGAGGATGCAAAGCATTCAAAAGGTCTGAAAACAGCATTTCCCTAGTATATCAAATATTACAAGCGAATACAATTCGCAATTCCGTATAATCAGCAATAAAATTTATGCGCGTTTTTTTATTGCAATCAACCGAAATCATAATTGAAATAAAAAAGTCATGTATCTGATGAGATACGGCTGGAAAATGAATATATGGATGAAAATCCCATGATAACCGTAATATATAATCATTAATTTGGCATTTATTTCTATTTGGGTCATTTGGCGTACACAGAGCGCACACACAACGTACATATCATACAAAATATCTGCGCCGCGTTTTTTTCGGTGCTCGTTTTCCACATCCTTTCACAAACGTGTGCGCAGAGCAGAACAATCCAACTGGTTGTTGTGTTGAATGTGTAAAGGGTGCAGGGTTGTTGTGGATGTGGGGATGAATGAAAAAGCGCACCACTCGCATTCTCTCATAGACATAATGTACGACTGCGTTGCGTGCGTGTACGTGAACTGGGTCTCCAAAATTGGAACGAATTAGATGAAGAAATTCCGGGTGTAGGAATAGAAAAAAAAACGTGTAGTGAAAATTAATTATCGGGCATCTAGGATTATAGTCATTCAATTGTGATTATTTGCGGTAAAAAGTCTCTTTTTAGCTTGAATTGTGTGGGTTTTAAGCTGGTTATAAAATATTCTTAATCCTGCAATTAAAAATTCATTAAATTTTACTTTTTCATATAAATATCACAGTTTTACTACGTTTTTAAGTAAAATTTAATTTTTATACTCAGATATAAGTTTCTGAGTTATTCTTTACGTAACCATTAACTTTATTGTAACTTTTTGACATTTGGAGCGTGATAATCTTATTTTACTCACAATGGGTGAAATACACATGTTATCTTGAGCATATTATTCTTTGTGCCTACGTACTTTCTGCGTTACATATAAGATATCAGGTGAGCCATAGCGAAAGATGCGTAAAGAGAGGAAAAATGACGCCGCAGAGAGCTAAAGGTATAAAAGGTATACTCTCGTATGCGATGCGAGTTTGTGAAATGCATGCGTACGCTAGCGAAAGTCGAAATTGATATATCTGGCAGGCGGCAGTGGTGCATATCCTGGCGCCGCCGCCCCCACCGCGTAGCTAGATTTATCTGAGGAAGTTTCTTGGCGGCGGCGGCGAATATCGTTGGCATGTAATTCGCAAACATTTTTCAAATCGCCTCACGCACCACGCTTGCATGCTTTTCTGCACTTTGCCTAGAATTTCGATATCGGATCTTTATTTTCACGAAACAAATAAAAATTAATAAAATATCGCGATAGTTTAGATTATTTATTCATAGTAAATGTAATTGGTATTTTATTGTTTGTTATTATGAAATTTTGATGAAGACGAAAACAGTTTCGCAAGTTGTTCGAATCTATTAAATAATTGACAAGACGAAAATGCATTTCCGGATAACTTATAACACGAGCGCGCAAGATGAAAAAGAAAAACAACATCAAAAAGCCATCGCATAGTAAGATGAGAATATCCGCTTGGGGGAAGGCGAAAACTCCTGAAAAGATTTTAATGTTATAGATTGAATATTCAAAAAGGTAAAACGGCTGACTTAACTGCCACTTTACGAAGTCGGCGCGCTGCGTGTACTTTTTTCGCAATGCCGTGAAGAAAAGTTGAAAACGGCGTATTGCAATAAAAGCGATTTTATGTTTCGCCGAGGAGGAATTTTGCTCTTTTCTCGCTGGCTGTACCTGGGTAATATGCTCTTTCGGTCCAAATAGCGCGACCAATGCCGGTGCCATATCGCTTCGTGCGCATTCCGTCTTTATGCAATATTAAAAAGAAACGAGTGCCATGGAGAGTATTAAAACTGAATTACATTTCGCTTTCTGCATGTTTCATGGCATTGACTTCGTTAGGATTGCGTCGAGCCACAACACACAAATTTAAAACACAACCTAATTGCGTTTGGCGCGTTATTAATTCGATAAGTTGTTGAAACTATAATAAGTTATTAATATTGTAATTATTTTAATAGATTTATGTGCGCGTGACTTTCATTTGCCGCTTAGAAAGTGTCTTAAGCGTTGCGTGCTCGTACTCGTATATTCATTGATGCGCTACTGTGAACGAAGCACTAATTACTTATTATCTGCTTCTTTATTCAATTTAATTGCGTAATAAGTCTTCGTCTCGCTGGTCGAGTGTGTGTTTTTTTTTCCTTAATTCATATTCTCATTTCAATTTGTTCAAAATCGACGAAAGGAAATTAATTTTGCGCCATAATACGACACGGCTATTACATAAATCATGAAATAAAAACGTTTCGCATCATCGCAACATCTTTCGCCCGTCGCCCGCGTTTGCAAGATGAAATAATTGCCATTAAATCGAACACGGTCACGTTAATACATCTGCACACACTTGGAACGTATCACCTCAGCTCGTTTGCACTCCTTTGGCATGAAAAATACGCTTCAGATATTTGTTATAATAAAAAAGCCATTCATCTTCGGACGTGTTGTTAACAACGCACATGTCTAATGAAATACGGTGCCATCAAAACATCAAAAATGATATATTAAGAAATGACCCAGAATCGAGGTGTTTCTCGGCTAGACGCTGCTCATCATCGAAACCATGTAGTACTTTTACTTTTAATGCGGTTTATTCGGTTTTGAGGTCAACGGGTTACTCATGTTCGGTTTTCGCTGAGCATTTAATCTAAGTCATACCTTTAGGTACTTTCTTGGCTAATTACACAAATATTTCGCTATGCGTCTAATGAGGAACACCTTAAAACTAAAATTGTGAAATGATTTTTGTTTCAACCAATTGCGCAAAAATGTAAAAACTAGCAACTTTATTATACATATTGAATTTTTCCATATTCAATAACCAGGAGAGATGATGACATTTGCAGTAATATTTACGATTCGTATATATTTTCGCCAAGTGCGAGCATAATGTAGACGTATTTTGAAAATTGAACTCTCTATTCAATCCGTTGGGGAGTTATTTCAAGCACCATTCAGTTGACGTTGAATTTCGCGGAATAATTTCATTTTTATCTCTTTTTTTGCTTTGGGGCAATTTTGAATGCATATTTAATATTCTTTTGTTTTATATTTGTATAAAATGTGTATAAAACCTGTTACAATATGATATCAACAGATAAATGTTGTTGGTAGGAAATTTGCGAGCGGATTAATGATTTTCAACTTTATTATGCATGTAGTTTAGCTTAGAGACTAAAGTACTCTAAAACAAACTCCAGTGTGTGTGAGACACAAGTGCATCCCAATACTTGCGCGGGCGCGGCGCATCAAACTCTCACGAATTCATGAATAATAAATGATGCGGAATACCGGGAGTGCGCTGCCGATAGCGCCAAGATAATAACAAATTGCCCTTTAATCGAATATTCTACCATAGTTATATTGATGCGCGCGGCTGTAGTTTTCAATTTCGTATGCGTTCCACCATTGCGGATAATTCCCGAAAAGCATCCCTGGGCGCAAAATATTGAAAACTTTCAAAGTTCAAGATTATAATAATGCGATACTTTAGCTAGAGAATTATTATACAAATTTTATATAAGCAGAGTAAAGAAATTAAGAGCAGAAACGAAATAATAGCATTTATTTAGTTTTTTTTTATTGAATTTTAAAGTTGTTGAAATAGAAACCAACGCGCGTGATTTACACAGAACGTAAATTTCCCGGATTGAATGTTAGACTGTTCGAAGAACCTTGGTAAATCGGACGCGCGTGAGTTTTCAAACAAATAATCCTAATGAGTTTCAATTTATTTTCGAGAACTCGCCGGCCACAATCGTTGAGTCGCCGCGCCATCGAGTGCCGTGCAGACGAAGTGCCCACGTCTAAATCATGCGCTCCAGCTGGTTATAAATGCGCGTGTGTGTATGAATGTGTGGGAGTTGCCTGTCGGTCCCACCCACACACTTTCCACCGATGCTCGAAAAAGCCCAAAGCGTTAAAAACGTTTCAATTGCAAATACATGCGGGGGCGCGGCGCGATGGAAAAATGGGCGAAGTATGAAGCGCGTATGAGGGATGTATGGTTAGCTAAATGATTCCATTTTGACTGTCGCGCGTGTTGAGATGAGGATAATGAGCGAGCGACCCGGGAAAGATTAATGCGTGCGTCTGGCGTATAAAAGTTCGCCACAATGAAAAATCACTGTTTGTGTTTGTGTGGACAAATCGTATCAACTTTATAATTCACCTCATTCATTTCCACACACACACAGACATTGTGCAGTTGAACATTTCTGTTATTCCTGTTTGATTGTTACATCTACCTAAACATTATTATCAAGCTACTTATTCTGAAAAGTCGCGGACAATGGAACAAGTTTTTAATTAATGGAAATTGCCCGAAGGGGAAGCTTTAATTATTATTTTTTTAAATTACAAAGCTCGCTGATATGCCAAGGGTGGTGTACGTTTATACAGCGCGTTGATTTTCGCTGATTCGTCGAAATCCCTTTTCGACCCTTGAAGACCGCATTATTAATTCCTACGTGTTCGCGGATAAATCAATTTTCGATATAATGCTCCTTTTGATATTTTGCTTACGCTGAGAAAATTAATTCCGACTTGCATTCAATTTAAATACAAATGCTTTTTTTAATTGTGCTCCGAATAGATATGTTTACACATTCAACGATGAATTGTATACGTTTCTTTAAGATCCAATTTATTATATTGTTATTCTCGTTAGGGAGGATTATTTTGAGAGGAATCTAATTGCCAATTTGTTTGCAGAAAATAATTCCATGTTATTTTTATGTTGAAGTGGTCCGAAATTTACCAAATCTGTAATTCATAGCCTGAAAGTTGAGTTTGCATTTGAAAGAATCGATTTGTATGTGTCAATTATACACGATAGGAATTTATTGCACTCACCACAAATAGAATGGAAAAATTGTCTTGACACAAAATTGAAAATAACAGCGCCACCAATTTATTTCACGCGTGTTCGTTTTCAATAGCTTTGCTATACTATTATGTATAAAATATCTACTCGCGTCTATTCAGAGCGAAAAAAACAGGCTATTCAAGTTGCCATACTCGCTCATCGTTTATCCTCGTGTCGCATTGTCATTAATAAATGTTATCACATTTAAACAAACGTGCACCCTTTCATTCAATCGGCGTCAATGCTGGTGCAACGGTTAAAACCCTGAGTAATAGGGGGCTTTATTTTTTGTAATCTGGGGATGAAATGTTTTTGAATGGAATTAGTTTTAACCTTGATTTTAAAACAAAAATTTTTAATTTTAACTTTGAAATTTGATTAAAAAATTCCCTGGAAAATGACGAGTTATTAATTTTTGGTATTTTTAGGCATAAAAACAAATATATTTAATGCCTGGCTTAAATATTTAATAATTCTTCAAATGTTAGTCACTTCAACACTTTTGTAGCAATAGTAAACTCTGCGTTTATATTTTTATTGGTCGAGTCATAGCCAATATTATTGTTTGCTGGTTATACTCCAGATTTATATTGCGTTTTAGTGTCAATAACTAAAATATAAAATTTATAGAATTTTAAACCACGTGCAATATTCGATATTGCATAATATTTTTATAAAAAAAAAAACACGAAGATAAATGAAATGTGTCATACGGTTGCGGAATGAATGGTGAACATATTTTTAACTCTGCAAAAAATACCAAAAGAACACTCCGATGCAAGTTTCGTTTGCGCAGTTTTATCAAAAAGACTTACGCTGAAAAGAACACAGTTTTCCGTATGCTTGTCATCGCCTGAAAGGAAATTTAATATTTAATATACGTACCACTATAAAGTAATCTCAAACAGCACAATAAATCCTTTCATGCCAAAAAGATTGTCCATTAGAATGAGTCATGGAAAACTTTTAAAATTGCAACACAAACCTAATACTGAAAGCTTTCACGTTCGGCATTCTACGTTCTAGGTTTCTGCACAAGGTGCCAGGCATTACTTTATTTACAGCAGGGTGTTAGGATCGCTCATGTGTTATTGATTCTCGTAAAAAGTTAATGTTTGATTTGCACGTTTGATATTCCCGATGCAATGCAATTTGCACAAATGAATCGTAACAACGGCTGACAGGAAATTTATAGTCACGGTGCATTATATGATTGATGATCTATAAAATAATTATTTTATTTCAAACATTCCTTATGTATAATATAGATAATTAAATTAACTATCAATATCCCTGTTTAAAAATATTTAATTGTTTATATTTTATGAGATATTCAATTTTATTTGTTTATCTTGTAAGTTTATCTTGAGTATACGTTAGTATCGTGTTCATAAAATTTCTATGAGGTAAGAAAGCAAAGCACAACAGTAAAAATTTAAAGCTAATGAATATGTGACCTATTTCCCGCTGTTTAATCAGAAAATAGCAGGTATCGTAAAAGATTTCCAATAAAATCAATGCCGTTAAGGCTTAAAATATAGCCACTTTACGCGATGAATATTAAAATTAATTACCCACTTCCTAATTGGCAATATTGCACTTATCAAGCGAATTAAACCAGCGGGTTGAGCTAATTTGCGCCAGTGGGCACAGGTGCAGCCAGATCTCTTATCGTTCCATCTCGCAGAATGCAGACGCGAGACTCTGGCTCCAGAAATCGTTTTCTCACACAGCCACGCCGCTAATGTAATCATTATTTGCTTTAATTTAAATTAATGTACATGAATATTTACTTATTTTTTTCTTTCTCTCATAAAATAATATTTTCTGACAAAATATAGTTTATTATGTGCTTATTCAATAATGTACAACTGTTTGTCACAACGCGAACTAATTTCTTTGATGAAATAAGAAAACTTTCTGCGTGGTGGAGTTGTTTCGTGGAGTGGCTTTTTTCTCTCCGCAACAGTCGTGAAAAAACAGCGGCACATAAAACGTGCGAGGTTTACTTAGTTGTAATAAAGTTGATAAAATTGAAGTGTGCAAAAAATAAACGTCGACGTGCAACATCGCAACACGTGTAATGCGAAAGTTTTTCTACGTGCAAAGTATACGTGTGTTGAAGTAACGATAACGCTAGAATAACATTTAATCAACACATTAACACACGGTGCTTATATAAATACTAATTTTATTTAAGTTTAATTTATTTCCTTTTAGAAATAAGGTTAAACTAGAAATGAATGATGAAATTTATGCAACTTGTCTTGCATGTTGGCAGCTTGGCAACGTGGCAATAGTTTATTTGTCGAATGCAGTCACTACTTATCGCTCAAAATGTATCACGGTGTCGGGGTACAATTGAGCGTCATCTCTCTTGATCAGAAACATACGACTATACGGCCAGAAACTAGTTCATAAATATACAGGGTGATGCAAAACTATTTTAAAATATAATTTGATATTATACGTCAAATAAAACAATCACCTGTATATTGAAGGTGGATTTAATGTGATTGAATGAATTTTAGCAGTTTTGACGAATGTCCAATTATTCAAATCAATTCTATTCGTGTCAATATTACTGTGGCTATTCTCTGTGCCTAGGGGACGGAAGCGATCAGTCAATGAATAGTCCCCACATAGATAATAGGGTATAT
Source organism: Dalotia coriaria (assembly GCF_025399875.1). Lineage (NCBI taxonomy): Eukaryota > Metazoa > Arthropoda > Insecta > Coleoptera > Staphylinidae > Dalotia > Dalotia coriaria. The sequence continues at coordinate 10,267,773 of NW_027045446.1, forward strand.
CATTAGCATACACTCGGATTAAAGCATTAAAGTTTGGCCAAGCTGGATTAATACTTTGGAGGTGCATAAGCTGTATTCAATTATTTGCGTATTTCTACTAATGTAGCGACAATGGGATCTAGATATCAAGTGACTTAAGCATCATCCAATTGAGGCGGTCATTTGCGATTAACTTAAAGATTGTGCTCGATGCGGGAAAACTCAATTAAGATTGCTTACAGTTGCGCGCACCTTGTCGTGATTATCCGCTTATTTCGTATATGAAAGCCGGTTCCGGAAGTCCGAAGTTCACAGCAATGTGTTTAGTTTACCTCGACGGTATTAGCGGCGTTCGAGCGAATTAATGCGCTAAGCGCGTACCAAACCACCGCGCCCGCCCGCCCCAATTGTGTCGATTGTGTTCGCCGCCATGTTGCTGCGGCGAGTGACAATTATGTTCCGGCCGTTTGCACAGCAAAACAGCAACAATAAAATTGTGTTAAGCACGTTGTGCGCTATAATATCACATGCATAAATCGCACGCAGTTATACGCTGCTTACGATACTTTACGATACTTTTTGTGCGTGCATTTCAATTTCGCGATTGCCGTTTTGCAATTTGCATTTGCATGTTGGCGAATTGTTGCTAATTTGCATGTGCAAACAAGGGCCCGCCAGTTTTTACACGCGCTTGCATCGTCGGATTATTTAAATCCGTGCGACAAACATGCAATGATCGTTTAATTCAATTCCGCAAAAAACTGTGCTTTTGAAACAAACAAAATACACAAAGCCCTTTATAATTAACCAGCAAGGTATAATCTGTACCATAGTAAACTACAAATACAGAAATAATTAACTTTTACTGCAAATTACGTTAAAAAAATTGCAAGATTTGAAAATCTGTAGAAAAAAACGATCTCATTACCCAATAAATATTGCAACGCGATCGGCATCCCTTTTGCCATTCGCATGCAGTCCGGGCGTCGGGAATATCCGGGACCCTGGGTCCACTTCAGTTCGCCGCTGTTGCCTCCGCATGAACGTGCTCAATAATGCTTATCTTCGGCGAAACATTTCACTTTAAAACAGAACTTAAGCGAGCAGGCACGTACATGCAGTGTGCACTGGTGTCTTTTGCTAACTTTTCTCTTCTCGCGATACATTTATAAATCGATTGCGTAATGAATCTTTCCGTTAGATACCGACAAAGAATCCACTCGTGTGTGTTTTATTATTTTTTCATTAATATTTAAAAGAGGAATCGGTTTGTTTTGTATTATTTACTCGTTTTAATATTTTCCTTTAACATGACTGCGAGCTATGTTGATACCGACGTTTCTTGTTATTACGTTGCGAAATCATCGCATGCAGCTGAAGGGATGAAAATATTCAATTTCTTTGTTATTTATATACTCAAATTGTCACGTTGTGCAAACATCTGCGCAATTTCTATTTTGAAAAATATTTCATTTTATTTTTTAGTTTTCAAATGTGTATAATGTAAAAATTGATATAATTTTACTTTTCTAAGTAAATTTTTACCTCTCTCAACGACATACTTTATAAAAAAAAAGTTGAAACAAATAAGAAGTAAATTTAAGTTTGTTGCTTTTACTTTGAAAGCATTCCGCGCGTTTGTAGCCGGTACAATCACGCTCAATTTCAGCTTATGAAAGCTCGTCCGAACTTTTTTGCATTCGTTCGCCTCAAACGTCTCTCCCCGTTCCATGTCGACATATAAGCACTTGTTCCATTTTCGTATTCCGGTATTTTCGCTTTATGTCTTTGCGTTTTGTCTGCCGCTTTTTACGCGTAGTAGTCTATTCCCACGTGCCACTATTTTGTGAATGATGTTTACAACTCGCGCGAGTGTGGAAGCGAAGCACATTTACCGTAACACGCGAAAAAGAAAAAACTCGGCAGGTAAACGAGAAGACTTCCACTACATTTTTTATGAATTTCGGTTTTCCGGCGAACTTGTTGGGAGCAAAGAAGGCTTTTAAGCTTTCTAGTTCTTTTAAACCACAACACCTCACATCCTGAGGCTGCATGCAAATGGTACATATAACTTTGATTCATTTTTTCTGTAAATTCTGTTTAGTGACTTTGAAACACTTCACAAGTTGTTTAATTTTCTAGCCAATTAAATCAGTAATGCGGGTAAATTTGGTCTAAAATCAGCACCAAACTTGTTGTAATTGCTCACTGCAGAATTAAGCAAATTAGATATATGCGGCAGCGGCGGCGGCGGCGTCAAAATAGAACAAAATGTTTGCTTTCTCTGATTGCAAGTGGGGAAACGCGCACACCACTTGAGGATGTGGGTTTGGTTGGAACGTGAGTTAACACGAATTTTCCACACGAGGCGGGTGCAACGCAACGCGTCAAAAACGATCCCTTTGTGCGCCGTTATGATCATGTACGAAGTACATTTCTCGCTTTTCCGTACCAAATTGCTTGCGCTCGCATGCGATTTTCGAAAAGCGAACAATAATAAGCGCATATGCAGCACGTTGCATGCGAGTAAACAATAACGCAAAAGCAAACCCGTCGGTTCTCAATGCGCAATGCTTGCAGGGTGGTAATGTGATGCTCCCACGATACAATCGCTCTGGTGGAATTTCAATACCCGTTTTAATCAAAATCAATACACATTACGAGCATTTCTTCTGCGTGCAGCCCATCATAAATGCATGAAACGATAATTGTATGATTAATCAAATAAATTAATTTCGAAATAGCATTTCGCAGAAGAGAAATTGCGTTTCGTTGACTGATTACGCTTATTTTTCTTTTCTTGCCTGCAAATCACTGGTGCGGCGCCTCCACCATTTTTTTGTTTGCCCTGCGCGTGTCTAGAGTTCTCAAGTGTAAGCAATCCGTGTGGCTCCTTAATTACGCCTTGTAATGAGGTCCATCATTTATCATGCAGGTTGCGCGTGAAATACAAACTAAAACGAATAAATCATGCAATTAATAAAAGTGTAGCAGAAATATATTTTACGCCTTCCAGCCGGAATAAAATTAAGTTATTCCATAAAATCATAGTGTTCCAGATGGTTATAAAACATCACATCTAACACGAACATATTACCTGACGCGGATGCAGCGTCTTGCAGTCGGCGTGCATATCTCATTCTGCATTTCGTCGCTTGCTTCGAATGAGACGTAAATTTCTGTGTAAAATTACGTCAAGCCGCGCGCGCAAGGACGAAGGACGCACGTAGGTGCACGCGGCTGGATGCCACTTAGTGGCTGTGCAGGAGCAAGCGGGGAAAAAGTAGAGCAATAACAAAAGAGGCAGACGTAAATCATGTCGACTCTAATATGCGCTTATTATGGCATACAAGCAGCGGACGCGTAGAAGACGCGCATTTTTCTTTTGTAGACAGAATTTAGAATAAATTTAAATCGATTTTTGAAGCAACATAACCTAACTTAACCTATCCTGTATTTAATACTAGCTTTAACCCGCGGCTTCGCTCGCGAATATCTAAAATAATGAAGTTGCTTCCATACGCGTCTGTAGTCACAGAAGAAGTAACAATGAAGTAGAATGGCGGGAAGTTTAAAATGGCTGAAAGTATAGTCTATGGAAGTATAGTGTACAGTCTCCATAGTGTAGTCAATTGGATTTGATGTTGACGTAGCTGTCGGTAATACAGTGTGATAATACAGTGTGATGGTACTATAGTACTTAGGTTTGAGCTTCATTGCTGGAATGCTAGATGGCGTTAAAGTAGTCAAATAGCCAGATGCAGAGGTATTATTGGCTAAGCAATTTCTTTATTTTATTTAAAAATATTTTTTTTATTAAATAAAAGTAGCCTATAACCATTCGGGGACCACTAAGAATATGTGTACAAATTTTCATGATGATTGGTTAAGTAGTTTTTGCGTGAAAGTGTAACAAACATCAGGACTTTCGCATTTATAATATTAGTAGGGATATATCTCGAGTCTTTTAATGCACTTCTGTTGGTCTATATCTAATTCATTTAGTTCAAGTCTTGTTGTCTCCACTTCCCAGACTAAACTCAGCAACTTGAAAACATTTGTCTTTTCTTTTGTGTTGCTGGTGTCGTGACGAGTCCTACATCGCAGGCATGCCGTACAATATACGAATAGACGAAACTAAACTAATGAAATAAAAGTTGGTTTTATTTCTTGCAGCAGTTCGCTGTAACAAAAGCAATGCTTGCAAGGAGCACAATTTTATGAGCATCGGAATATAAAAATTGTAACCCGGCGAAAGTAGCAAACTCCTCGGGTTGTGAACCTGGAGGGCTAACGACAACGAGCGCAGGGCTCTTGTTCACAGCAGGAGAAACTGCTGCGCGCTGTTTTAGTTGCATTTCTCGCGGATCGCGCACTCGTACACACTCCTACTTACACAGCAATAGCAGCAGTGCAAAAATCTCAATTTATTTTATTTCGTTCGCATTACCTATCCGGAGCATAACTTTATTAAAATTATGCTTTTAATTTAAAAACTTTTCCTCGTTTTCCGGCTGATGGTTTGCATCTCCCGCAAAATGAACTCACGTGGATCGTAATAGTATTTAGTCATATATGCAGCAAAGTGAGCAGGAGCACTCTAAATAAATATGCTTTTCTTTTATTGCGCCCGCCGCATACTCGTACATTTTATATAACCAACTTGTTTTGAATACTCGTACATCAACCGCATTATGCATTACTCAATTCTAAGCCAATTAATTTTTATTTTCCTGATGGTGGATGATAATTAAAATAAATGTACTATTAAGTGTCTGCCTAACGGCTTAGCAACCGAATTATATCGTCTTAAAACAATTAGCAATTAAAAGTTCTGCAAGATTTGCTCTCTTTTCGACTTTCAAGCAAATGCACAAAAGATTACTTTACGCTTTAATGATAATGATGTAATACAGTTTGTTTCTTATCCTCTTTAACCTCAAAATTAATCTTTATTTAGTTCTAATTGCATATTTTATAGCACGTTAACTAACGAACCTCTTGTTTTTAATATATTCTAAAGAAATACCCAGCTTCTAATGCAACACTCGGTATATGAGTTGGATAATTATATTTCTCAACTTTGAACTGTCCGCAAGAACTGTTTGCAAACGCGAACTTGCCAGAAATATTTGGATAGCTACGCTCACTGAGCAGCTAATAGGGGTTATATCCACTTATCCAGCCAACAGGACGCTTGGAAATTTTCTAGCTTACGAATGACGCAATTGCTTTAATTGCACGCCATGGAAATGCGATTCGGTTCCAGTGTTATACTTAATAGTTGTACCTACCTGCCGTTGCATTACCTGCGCCGCAGAACTGCAATTGAATCAAATTACACTTTCAAAGTCAGCGACATTAAATTTTTACTTAAATTGCCAACAATCCAATAAAATTTTTAGCAGTAAAAATTCTCTATCAAACAAATAAACACGAGTTTTAGGCCTTAATTAAAGCATTTTTTGACTGATCAACAATCCAAACATGAAATATGAAATTCCATCGGCACTGAAACAACAGCAAAAATTCACAGCGATAGGGATGAGAGTACAATAACAATTAAACATGCAAAATGTAAATAAAAGGAACAGTTTATTTACAGACATAATAACAACCGACATTCGAGTTTTGGGTGTGTTTGTGTGTGTTCACCATAATTTACAGTATTTTTTCAATAATTTCACTTTTTTGTTTGCATATATCATATTATACGTTATCCTTTTATCTGTAACACAATATTGTATACTTTGTAACAATGGTCTACATTTCTTTTTTGATAATGATGCCTCTTCTTCTGATATTCGATTTAGGAGCTTTTTTTTGCGTAACTTTTATTTTATTTTTAAAATTTTACGTTAGGTTTAGGTTGTAATGGTAATTCTTGCATACATAACAAATTTTAGAGTTGAGTATTGAACGCTCAACTTAATTATCTAAGCTAAAACCTCTTTTTCTTAACAAAAATAATTGTGATATGCTATTTTTACTACTTATTTGATATTCGCCCTCCGGTTATTGCCATTTCCCTCTATAAATTCACTTTATTCACATTGAGCAATCGATAAACAAAGTTTAACACAAATCAAATAACGAATTAATTTGAAGAGTTTTCCTAATGCTCTTCACTTCTTTACCTCAGCTGAGCTGGTGGTATTTTATCGCAGACTTCGATCGCACGTCGCGCGCACTGAAATATTACTTATTCAAAAAGCGTCATGCTAATCCTTAAAGCACTCATTATTTAATGACAATCGGTCTGCGGTCTCGTAACAATGGGCTCGAGTGTTACGAAACGCGCGAGACGTCGGAATGTATTTCTTTTGCTTCTGGTTTTGTGTCGTCTTGAGATGTTTTTCACTCTGCGCTTCCACTAGAATCGCATAATACTGATTCATTATAATTATTAATATAATTATTAAATTAACGATTTTATCATCTTTGCCATTGATACATTCAATAGTTTATGCAATTCTTACTAATTATTAGTTGTACAACGATACACTTTTGAATATGAATACGCAAATATCAAAAGTCTAGACTCAAATGAGAAGAAATCCTTCTAAGACTCGATGAATATGAGTACATCTACCATTTAAGTATTTGCAGTGAATTACGTGCATCACTTCAATTACTCCGCTAATATTTACAAGTGTCATGTTAAATCAGATCTGAATGTTTTAGGTCGATGCAAATATTGTCCGATCAAATATAATCTAGTTTTGTTGACGGGGATGTTCATATATTATCTGGTATGCGAGTAATAGACTGAACTAAAATTTTATTATAGGCGCTAGATAGCAATCGTTATTATTATCATTATAATATCAATATACATACATATCCGATAATTATTGATAGCATGTAACCAGAAGTCGGCAAATGTTTGCGCACACAATCAATTTCACTAAATAATCATTTTGTTTGCTTCGTAATTTACTTTAAATATTAAAGTCAGTCTTACCAGCTAAGTAGATTTATCTAAGACTTATTTAGTAATTATTTAGACGGGAAATTATGGTTGTGTTGCCGACGGATCTTCTAATTATATTCTATCTATTGAATTACATCCAATCAATTCCTGGTTGATGTATAATAACTGTGTTTTTTTTGTTCGTTGGTGGCATGATAATTGTATCAAACGATTCCGGCGCATCCCCGAATTGTAATTTTCATTTAAAATGCATTAAATTGCTGCTACGGCCATGATCGCATTGCGCCATTGCATATTTTATGCGGCGTTCGGGCGAGCTTAGGCTTTTAGTCCGAGTAATTTCTTAAAAGCTCGCCGGAAATCCAAGTTAAAGATTGTGTAGATGATCGGATTGAGCGCAGAGTTTATATAGCCTAGCCACGTGATGAAATTTATGAGACGATTAGAGGGACAGCACGATGCACAAAACGGTTTGATGACGTACATGAGGAAGAATGGCAGCCAACAGACCACGAATACACCCATGATGATTCCCAGCGTACGAGCTGCACGACGTTCTTTGGATAGAGAGATGCGTTGCTTTTCTTCGATGAACTGATACACAATTCCTGTCTTTTTTGGTGGTGGAGGTTCTTGAATCTTTACCGCTTTGGATTTTTGATTTTGCGTCTCTGCAACTGTTGCTACAATAGTTGCATCTTTTAATGGAGTAGTAGGTTTGATTTCTGTTTGTTCTTCGGGTGTATCGTCGTTTTCTTTGCCAGCTTCAACTGGAACAGAGCTTTTTCTATGTGAGCTTGAAGATCCTTCCGCGTTGTCCGTGAAAGAGTCTTCATGCACTAACATGGGCTTCAAGTAGGCAGCTTTGTCATTATTGGTGTCTGTTTGTTTCTTGTTCTTTTGTTTTCTTGCTTTTCTTCTCCTTGGATTTTCCATTGGAGTCAACTGGGTTTTCGTTGTGGTTCGTCTCGCTGCTCACTGACTCCCGGTCGTGTTCATATTTTTTGGTTTTACCATTGTCGTTGCTGGCAGTCTGATTGCGTGACATATACGCACCGATTTTGGATGCTTGAGCGCGTTCGCGCAATCTCCGCCTTGTGGCGATGAATATCTCCACGTAGACGATGGTCATAATTAACAGCGGGATGAAGAATGATCCCAGCGAAGAATAAACGACGTATCCGCGTCGTTCGGTGAGTCGGCAGATGCTTTCGATCTCGAACTCCTCAGGTGGCGGCCAATCGTTCCACCCGATCAGCGGCGGTGAGCTGATGATTAGCGAAAGTACCCATACTCCGCCGATCATCCACAGGACGCGCTTTAGCGTGCGCTTCTGGGCGTAATTGATCGGGTCGGTAATAGCCCAGAAACGATCCAAAGCGATCGCGCATAGATTCAGGATGGACGCCGTACAGCACATGACATCGGATGTCACCCACATTTTGCACACGTGAATGCCGAATATCCACTTGCCGAGAATTGAGTAGGCGACGTTCAGCGGCAGCACGAGAATGGCGACGGTCATATCGGCGACCGCAAGCGAGACGATGAAAAAGTTCTGCACGATTCGCAGCGGCTTGTGCGTAAACACACTGAGTATGACGAGGATGTTTCCTACCACTGTGAATATTATGATGAGGGTCAGCGTGAAGATGGTGAGTAACGCTTCCCATTCCGGTACAGCAGTCGTAAAACCGAGACTTATATTGTACACCGCGACCTCTTCTTCCGGGCAACTGCTATTTTGGTCGGCCATCTCAAAAGCTGCCTGGATGAAGATGATTTAATCGATACTGTGACTTGTAACCTCAGACTGCAACAAAAAATCACATTTACATTTATTGCACAGGGAAAATAATTAGTGAACTGAATGGAAAATTTGCTACCAAGTAAAGATACATCGTTAACTAACAAATCGTTATGGGACAAAAAGCAAAATCCAATTATCCTGTTGTGTTGGCTCGCTCATAACAAAACACAGAACAAAAACTAAATAAGCAACTTCGTAAATATAAGGAAATGTCAGCGGAAAAACGTGGTGACTACGAAAAGCCACGTTTTGTTTTTATAAAATAACCTTAATGAAAAGAATATATTCTCATTACGCCAGACTTAATAAAATAAATGTTTTGGTAAATATTTTATTTGGAAAACAGTAGATATGATTTACTCTTTGCTGATTAATCACTAAAATGATACATTGATCCTTGTGGAATATACTTGGAGACATCTGCGTGAGCGATCGCTGAGTTTATAACATGATGCAACGTCGAAAGTTGATTCGACGAATAAACATCACCAGACCACCACTCGCAACGCAAATGTAAATCAAGCGGAACGAAATTAAACAAAGAGAAGTAACGATTAACACCAGCATCTCCAGATGCAGTGCGTTGCGCCGTCAACTGTCGACATTCTGGCAAGAAGTGCACAAATGCAAACTGTGAGAGTTGGAAATTTTGCAGCGAGAGTTGACTGATTGCCAGTTTTCGAAACGTTGTGCTCGAAGACGCCAAGAGCAAATTCGAACGTGAAGTTTGCCGCGAGAAACTCAGGTGGTAGAGTGGCACTTCAGATGCGCTTGTGTGTGTGTGTGGATTGGCACACGGCTCTTTCAGACGGTTTGACATGAACAGCGGACGGGAAACTTTCGGAAACGTAAATACGCGCAAATTGGAACGCTCAAACGTTTTCGACAAACAGAAATAAGACGTTTGGGGTGTACCCATATGGTTAAATCAAGTAAATGTTCTAATGATTCTGACAAATAGAAATTACATGACTTTTAAACAAATTCTCCTGAATGATATCTTAAATATCGCTATACATTTTAAAAAGTTGCAGGAAACTTTTAATGGACTCGCATATGTCTAAAGTAAAAAAAGGTAAAAATTTTCCCAGTTGTTAGTTAAATATAAGCGTTTACATTTTGATCAATAATGAAGACTAGAGTATTAACTAAACAATTCTGTGAAAGTGTAAACTTTCTCCATTACCTTGTGTTTTTTGTTTTATTTGTGATATTATATTCGGCTGGAGCTATTACACAAAGTTAGAAAGCAATTATCTCGCAATTAGATTTGTAGCTGTAATTTAACTAATTTTACTCCGAAGTAGAAAAAAAATTAAGCAACCGTTTTGAATTAATAATCGCAATAAATCATCTGTTTGCGCAGCCTCTCAATGCGTGTTTATTAGACGGTCGTAAAACAATTTTGAGCTGTTTAATAGCCTAGTGACATTCTGCAGCGTTTGCGATTATTAAAGCACATTTACGACATGGCGCATTTATATGTATTGTGTGTTGCATAAGCGCAAAGGTCACTACATCGAAAGATTTTACCACTTACGCCCGGCGCATTCACAAAGTGCTCACGTAAATCGTAACTGCACAAGGCACAAGCCAACGATCCATCGACTGTGTTTCGCTGTTCGTTTACGAAGGCGTAAACAAGAGGAAGGAGTTGATGCCAATGCGAATAACAAGAATAAGAGTAACGAGCCAGGATTGCAGTCAAGTCGAGCGGACAAAACGCTATCCCGGGCAACGTGAGAGCTTTGCAGCAAATTGATCAATTTTAATTAATACCGCTGCAACGGGCAGCACAGCAGCAGAATCAAAGAACGCGCTGCAACGTATTTAGCATATCTCCACCATCGGCAGTTTAATTAAACGTTTACCTTTTATTTAGTTACATCCCGGTTTACTCGCTCCATCTTATCGCCGTAGATATTCCACCATCTGAAGCCATTATTTTCCGGAGTAGAGCTGCGTTTATGTAGAAACACCGACTGATTAACTACGCCGATGTCGCGACGGAATTTCTTGGCCAAACGTCGAGGCATGCTGCTTGCGCTGCAACTGAAAACAAACAAAATTTAATTAATTATTACAATATTTTTTAATAATAGGAACATCGTTTCGTAATAATGTGACGTAAGCATGCCGTGGCATATAACGGAAGTAGGCGGTCCTTAGCCGGTAAAATATAAACGTTCCGCAAGCATGCAACTTTAATCGAAAATTTTCCTAGCGCGTGGCACCACAAAACAACGTCGACATTTACTAATATACCAAAACACTCAAAACCAGCGTAAGGACAGCAGGACACAATTGAACATTGTTTTAAAATTGCAGCACGTGGAAACAGCGCGCACACACGCTGTAATCAACCGTTTCATAAATTCGAAAGCCAGGTCGGGAGAAATGAAAAATAAAATCCGCCCGCACGAAATGCACGCCATTACGAGGATTGCACACATAATGTTATTAAAAACATTGCGCGAATTACACTTTGGTGAAGGTTATGCATTCTGAGCGGCGGATTAATACTAATGAGGATTTTATATTCACACACGCGCGCAGCGCGGATATTGTACATGTAAAGGGGTAATTTGCGGCAGTGAATTTCAATTAATATTATTAAGAGTGCGATTATTGTTTAATACGTTTAATTAAAATGCGAAAAAAACGCAGCGTCCAATTATATTAACTCATTCGCAGGCTTTTCTGTCAAGGACTGCTCATAATTATGATTTGACGAGGTAATTTTCATTGCAAATGGTTAAAAATCGAAGAAAAATGTGAAAAATGGGAAAATGTTATTTTTAGGCAAATTTGTTTTTTGATTTGCGGTAGTGGGTGGTAAGATGCTTATTATCAGATCGTTAGAATGGTATTTTATCTGCACATTTAATCTATTTCTCTTCTTTCTGTTTCCCCTGAAGGAAAACTTCTTCCTGTTGCTCTCCTCTCAATTTATTCCCCTTTTCTGCTTCTCTTCATCATTTTCCACCACAAAACTCTCTTTTTTCTCTCCCCTTTCTCATTCCCCTTCTCTCAACATAACAATTTTCTCCATCTCATCTTTCTTGAAGATATTATTTAATACTTAATACATTTCTTTCTATTTTTCTTTCCTGCATCCTTAATATTAATTATATTCAAATTATATTCCGCGCATAACCCGCTTTAATGCATATTAAAGCGGGACTTAACTTTATTTAAATGTGTTATGACAGAATTTGGAAATTAAATTAAACGGCGTGGAGTGCACCGCCCGTCCATCTCGTTTTTGCTCCCAGGGGACCGCACGGGCGCGCCGTGTTTTTAGTTTGCAGTGCACTTACAGACCGGGCGGGTAAATTTCGCAACGCAACATGACCACGTCATCTTTATTGCATTATAATACATCCAACCAACATGCAATTATTGAGAAGAGGCGAAGTGAATTAAAACTTTATCCGTGAGCTTAAACACTCAGTAGAACACAGGTGGTGTTCACAAAAAAAAAAGACGCCTGTGTAGAAGAAAACTGTAAATGGAAATGCAGCATTTCATAAATGGGTGGTTTGCAATGCGCTTAATAAGGCATTACATTGGTTTTTATGTTGCGCTTGCACACTCAAAAAGTACTAGCGCGCAGCGACAGGCAACAAAAAAGGGGTTTTGTTTGGTCACGGTTAGTCGGGTGCGCTCAATGCAATAAATTAAAACTCACCCCCACATTGAAGAATGGTATAGATATGACTATGGAAAGAAAGCATCCGACGACGACACCGCACACTGCGGCGTAATATTAAAAAAAAGGGCAGGGCTAAAGTGGACTAAAGCCTGAAAGCCAAGAATGCACCAACAAAAAGTCATTGAGTGAGTCTGTCGAGCGCTGCGTTATGCGGTGGTGTGCATTGGGCTAGTCCTTCTACTTGACTAGTGGAACAGCGGTTTGGCATCCAGCTTAGCCGGGGTGATAAAAATGTCGATAAAAAGGAATGCGCTCGTTGAGTTTCAAGCAGTGGGGCGGCTAGGTGCGGGCGGAAAGAGAGCGAGCTTTTCGTGTTGGTTGCATACTGCACAAGCGGTGCACATGTGCGCCCCACGGTATTGAAAACCTTTTCGATGTAAATAGAAAATTGAGTTGATATTTTATGAAACAGCATGACCATTAAAGCCAAGTGGAATTGCCTCGGCTCTCCGGACGCCTGTTGTATGCGCTGGGCTCTCGATAAGAAGCTCGGCTTTTCGCATGCCGAGAAGATGAGACTTTATCTCGACGTTATCGTGCGATCCTAACGTATTGCATCGTATGGTGCACCTAGACTAAAAAGAGAACTCCGCACACATACGCGCGTATTATTCGGTAAGCAGTACGTGTGGTTGCCTGATAAACCCGCTGTGGACTACTACTATGTGGTAAGTACAGCTACCACAATGGTGGAGAGTGTAGAGCCAGCGAAGAGTGCAAAAAGTATTTCAGCCAATGTGTCTATATCGGTTTATAGTGATTGAGGGTTGGTTGGCGCGACTTGTTGTGGTCACAGCCAGAACCCGACCAGAGTAATTTACTAGAAACTAGAGGACCGGCATCCGTCGACATAAAACTAAACTTTTCATCCTATTAAAGTAAAATAAGGCGAAACTCATAAAACCGCAACATGTGCAAATAGACTAATCACAAAGTAAAATTGATAATAAAATGTTTATTTGTTTAATTAAATTAAATTTATTATTGCAAATAGTACCAAAGTAAATTCATGCAAGAAAAGTTTGAAAGAAAAGTGCAGGTGCAACTTGCTGGTATTGCTTGAAGAACGGAAGCTTAGAAGAATGCGAAACTTGCAGCCGCAAAATTTGTCATATAAATACCTGTGGGTAAAGCACTTATATATTGCGCTTGAACCGGAAGCTCACACGCCTACAGCACATTGTCATACGTTTAATAGACGAAAATTTGTTATCGATTGAAAAGCAATTTTACGTCTCGAGCGCGCTTCCATGCAATCGGGAATATTCATGCGGCATATTTTTACAACACTTAATGTATGCAAAACAAGGTGTAAGCTGGAATCTAAAACGGAAAGTTTAAAAATAACACGCACACATTCAAGACATGTATTATCATACATTAATATTTTATATCCTTCAACATAAAGTACACAATAATTTCCTCTTTATGATGATAATATTTAATTTTGTGTTCATGACGCTTAAAGTTCGAAATAAAAATATTTTTCTGAATTTAGACAAACATATTTCGAAAAATATCTGTTACGAACGAAGTGTCACGAAAGAATGTGATGTAAACAAGTTGTTTTGATCGTATTTTTCCATTTGCCAGGGTTTCCGAAAAAAATACCGCGACTAGAATATGAAATTAGGAAGTTTTTCCAACATTATTTTCCATCACGGCGGATTCTTTTGAGTAATTTGCGAAAATTAGTCGCTGCAAGCATAATTTTCAGGTCTGATAATTCGCTTTTTTATTTTCTACCAATTTCGTACACACACTTTGATACTCTCCTTATCAGCGTAATATAAACAGCAGTAAATTGAACAAAAAACGGCCGCTCTGCTTGTTTTATATATTACGCATCATAAATTACTGCGTGCAAAGATACACAATATTCCGTGTAGAAAAAAGAGATAAAGTGCATGTGATAATAGTCTCAAAAGTGAACAGGCATAAACCCACACGTATTAAAACACAGACTCAACGTGTGCGTTCATTTTCATGGAGCAATGATATATTTAATGCGATACAATAAAATGTAAACAATTGTTAAGAAGCTTTGCGACGAACAATTCCTCACCGGGACATTGAACAGGTTGCATTTGGAATCCGAAGCGCAACTTGGTATATTGCAGCATAAACAGTTTTCACAAGCAATAATTTACGTTTATAGTGGGCCAGGACTAGTGCAAGCTTTTCCAAAGTAATACCTTTCATATACAACATGTCCGCAGCGCACTACAAGTCATAATTTAGAGTATAAAGTATATTGTGTAAATATTTAACAAAAAATCAACAAAAAATTTTGAGCACAAAATTGCGGGTTTACTAAACGACATCATTTTCATATCATACAATCATCATTTACCTACATTGCACATTATGTAGGCAACCTGAAACGATAAGACCATACGAGTTATCGTATACTTGGGTAGGAAAATGAATGGTAGTCATGTTTGCACCGACGAATTGTTGCTTATCCTTCGAATCCATTACGGGTGACTTACAAGTTTCATATGTCAGGATAATATTATCCTAGTCCTAGCAGTATGAATCTATATGAACGTGTATATTTGCATTCTGCGGATTAACAAATTTATCGGATTTGCGAGTTTCACTGGCGTGCATTATGTCGTCATAAATATACAACGTGCAGTTGTGCACATGATAGAAATGTGTTTTAAATATTTATGTCACGCAATTCGAAATACGCCCATAACCCTAAAATAACCGCAATAATTTCATTAAATATCATTTTTTGCAAATAATCACCTGCATTATTAACAAAATCATATGAGTTTGGTATTTAGAAAATACATTAGTGTCACTGTGGCGATTGTAAGCGCGGATAAAATTTTTAAAACAATAAATCAAGCAAACAAAAAAATTACGTCGAGCACATTTTGCATGCGAGATAAAATCATGTGGTTGAACACATTACGCCCAGCTATAAAACTGTTACACGTAATATTAAAAGCTTTAAATATGCGAACATATAAATAATTTAACTAGCGCGTTAAATATACAAATTACTCAACATTATAAATTATTTATCGCCCGCCAATGCAGTTACATTATCGAATAAAATATTGATACTTTAATTTCATTAAACGGTGTAAATTATTTTGCAAAAATAACAAATACAGATTTATTACAATAAACACGAGGTTCAAAAGCCTCTCCACTGCTTTTGTCACGTTTTAGAGAGATGTGGTTATATTGAAGAACAAAAAATAACAAAATATTGAAATTTCATCAACAGAGTTGTAGAAATTTCGCAGTTATATTGAGTGACGTTGTAAGAAAGCTACACTGCAGACGAAGCCGTAGTAGTTCATTAAGTATTCATTGAAACGATAATAAAAAAATTGTCACCGATTCTTTTGTTCTGCTTCGAGGCTCCAAGCAATCTTTTTGAATTGTTTGATCTCACGGTCGAACAACCCCACAAACGACGAATAGAAAATGGAATGATATACGAACAATCTATATGGATATATTTCGTTTAAATTTGTTCTCTGTCCGTGTAACGCCTTTGCTCTTAATGGGTTCATTACGTTACAAAAACACGTTTTATAATGAAAGACGACGGCTTGAAAAAATATTTGCAAATAATGTGGATATTAAAGTCGTCTTGTTTTTTCATGTTTTGCATAAAATATAATACAATAGAATATTTTATTAACCAGAGCTTAATTATTTAGGCCATCCTACACTTATTTTGTGTACGAAATAACGTAATTTTCGTACGAAACGATTCGGGGTAGATATTCAAAGTCGATTATGTATTCATTCCAACTTCCAACGTCTTTCGTGGAGTCTTTTTTGGTTGCTTTTTCCGACATGGGGCTGACAACGCATTTGATTTATTTCGCATGGATTTGCTCGTGTTTGCATGTAAAGAGAACAAAAGGTGTTGCCAAATGTAATAGTCTCCTTCAATGCAAGGTTCAAATCATGCCAATTGAAATTTCGTTAACTTGACGAACAGGAAGATAAAACAAAAAGATTTCTAAGCAGAAAAGGCACAGCAATGCAGTTTTGCATTCTTAAATAAAATCAATAAAGACAAATAAATATAATTCTAACAAAAAAAACATAAAATTGTTAATAACATGAATTTTATTGACACTAAACGCTTATAAATCGATACAACGAAAACATGTCTTCTATATCTACCAATGTCATCATTTGTGTTGATTATACGGTTTGAAATATAGTAATAAACGAAGAAAATGCCACTGAAAAACATTTCACCAGTGAAAAAATTCTCTAGACTTGACCTCCATGCGAATATATATTACTGGTATCCATGTTATCTTCATATTTGAACAATTTTACGAGCACTAGTAAGCCGAGCAGGACCTCCATATCAGTCCGGCACTTCAATTCGCCGAGTGTGTTTGCTCAAGTTTATCTTGATTTATATTGCTCATATGTGCGCGCGGCATGGCAAATTAAAATTTAATGGACGCGTATGAATATTCATAAACGGGATAAAAATGCGTTGCGTTTCTAGGCTAAAAATGTTGACTGCTGGCTTCTCAGTTAATACGATTTCGGCTTTTAGAGAGGAAAGAGCTTTTATAGATTTGCACTCTGCTAAAATTTCACATAGGTACACCTGTTATCTTGATAGTTTTTTATTTTAATTTTAAAGGTCGAAAAATTAACATTTTTCCTCTAAAAGAGTGAAAATTTTTGTTTGTTTTTTTCTGTGCCGATTTTAACGCGGATTTTGGACACATAAATCACAAATCCGTGGATGTGAAATATGTGAATTATAAATGGGTATAATGAAATACTTGTGGGTGTAAAGCGCGATGGATGTGTGCGCGAAGGGTACATCTGCATATTTATGAAACCGTAAAACACTCATCGGATTTACAAAATTGGTCAACGCAGCATGTTTTGTTTTGGCACTTCCCGTCCCTGAACGATATAATCGCAAACGTTTGTAGCCGCGTATACGATTACTGTATGCACAAAGCAAACGCGTCGAAGCCTGTGCTTTTTGTGCGCCGTTTTGGTGCTCATTGTTCGCGCAGTGCATTTCCGACGGCCGGCGACACGAATTTTCATCCGTCCCACGGCGATTGCACTCGGCCGCCGCCCACACACTATGACATCTCCACCATTATTATTATTACAACGCGCGCCCTCCAATTTGGTGCTGTTCGACACGAGATAAGATTCTTCTGGCAGCAGAGCTGCGTGTCTCTCTTCCACCCGTCGACATTCGATATAAATCACATATAATAGACTCTCGTGTCCTTGTCTCGCGGCCGCGGATGGATACGTAATGGGAAAATCGAAAATGTGGAATCGACAATCGGTGTGCGCGCTCATTCGCAGTTTGAATCCTCTCTCTGTGGGCATATTCAATTGAAAAACGATTTATGACAGCTCGCGCAAAGCTGTGCGGCGCAAATTAATTTAATTAAAGTTCATTGTTAATATTTGTTGTTCCTCAACATACAGCGTTAAGTTTTCGACCTACTTTGATTAAAAACCGATAGATAAACCTCGAATTCTATTAATTAACGCTTTAAAACTAAATTTTTATAAAATAATGAAGTTTTATTGCCACATGTTTGTTTATTAGTTAATAATTTCTATGAAAACACAGTAAACAAATATAATACGTGATTCTGTTAATTTTCGTAGGCTGACAGCAAAGATTTCAACAAAGTTTTGGAAACTTGGAGTTGAAGGCTCTCTTGTTTCCCTTTTCACACATCTCTCTGTGCGTTACTACGAGTCGGCGTATTAATTAACTTTTAATTTGGAGTTGAGTTTCATTCTGGTAATATATTCGATGTCGTCTTTGGCGTGTTTCCGCTTTGGCATGTATAATAGTCGGGTGGGTGAAAATTGGAAGCGAAAGCGAGTATTTCAAAACGGACAATTTAACTTAATTTGAACAGTCAACTGTTCCAACAATATTTGCCACGTTTGCATTTGGAGACTCTCAGCCTCACTCCTCGCAAAATTCATAATTCGTTGATGTTATATTGCTTAGCGATTTATCTTTTGAGTATTTTGGATTTTTGACAAATGATTTGGTTATTTTTGCTTGTTTTTTGTTTTAAATTTATGTAAAATGTAATTATTTAAGTGGGTGAATTATGATGCGATTTTAAAAGGTCGGCAAATGTATTTTTAATGATTTCCGACCTGATTTTCTTGATCCAGAGACCAGATTTGGTTGTTTTTTGGATGTTTATTGTGTTAATTTACTCCCAGCTAATTTTAGATTATAAATAAATGATAAAGATATTTTTAAATGAATTATTCAGTTAGAATTCTAAATTTCTAAGAAAAAATTAAAAAAAAAAGTTTATAATTTGATTAAAGGTTGAGTTATAAAAGAATTTGACAGGTTTGTATAGATTATATATGGTTTCCGTTGATTGGTGTCCCCCGAAATGCAAATCGGATTGAGATTCCAGCACAAAAGTGATTGAAAATACATATCTGATTGACATGCCATGCAGTTTTAAAGTATTCCTTGTTCTGCACATAAAAAACTGCAAATCAAACAGGAATACCTATGTTTCTGTCGCATTGGCGAATCAATAGTGCGGCGCGAAATTGAATTCGCCTTTTTGCACTATTTCGCTCCTTTCATGCAGTCAAACGGAACGGTTATGACAAACGTTGGCGGAAACGAGGGCCAGAAATTGAATTCGCGATGATTGATGGGCCGAATGCGTTGCTAGTAATTAAAGCGCAAACCGTTTAATTCGCGTGGCGCATTTTGACGTTTAAATTAAACAAATCTTTTCGCTATCTGCGCCCGGGCTGCATAAAAGTGGTGTAAGCATAGAAAACACCACGCCGAGAATAATGTTTGCATGCATTTCTCGCGCTGCTGGCCTCAACTCTTCTTTCCGTTGGCATTTTATGCACGTATACATAGTTTGTTTCCGCGACGTAGTATTTTAAACCAAACATCGATATTGTTATATATTTTCTGCTTGACTGCGTGCTTGCAATATCATGTTTTGTTCACATAAATAAAAATTCTTTGCATTTCATGCAAAACAAATTTTAAAAAAAATTTAAAATGCTCTGTATGATATATTTTTGAGTATATTCGCAGTGACACCTCATAAAATTTTAATATCGTCTCCGTCATCTCCAAATCAATGTACCAAAATGCAACGCAAACATGCGGAACCTCCACTCTTCGAAAGTTCATCGCGTTTTCCTCCGCAACTCGATGTCATCGCCAACATGCGCCAGCGGATGTATTTTTGTATTCGAGAATCTCGTCTTCATGCAAAATAAAGTTAAACGAAATTGTATCGACAGCGTGTTCGGCTGAAACGCTCGATTGGGCGGAACAGAAAATCTTAGCCATTATATTTCCGCTTTTGGAAACAAGCGCATTCCGGGACAATCATCATGCAAAAATGAATCTCGATAACCTTTCGATACAACAACAATTTGTGATCAGTGAAGCGTATAAATTCTTTATGCATGTTAGAAACGCGTGAATATTTTGAACAAAAACGTATTATTCATGCGATGCAAGAAGTGCTCTCTTGAAGCTTAACTGTCTTATTGGGGTGATTGATGATGATACGAAGAGTATGGTTGATTTTTGTTTGGGGCGTGATACATAACTGACATTTTGACGCCTTTGCATCCTTCTCAATTTTTTGTCGGAAGGCATTTTATCGCGCGCTCGCATGTTTTTTCGTGTCCTTCATCCGTCGATTTTACATTTTCATGAGAGGAAAACAAAATAAATGGAACTGCATTGCCTTATTCCATATAACAACAAAACATATAAAATACCAAAGGAATGTGTGCTTTCTGTCACAATAATTGGACTTGTAGAAGAAACAGTAAAGTGATAATGATGTGGTCTTTCTGATGTTTGTGTTTCATTTATTATTTTGAGAAAGGTAAATTCCTGTCAAATTGCCTCCTTGTTTTTGCAAAATACGGCTTTGAGTGTCTGTGTCATATTCGTCCGAATGTTGATAGTGGCCGAGAGCTTCATACATTGAGATCATCGTTAATCACCAACATTTGATCAGATATGTTTGCTTTTAATTACGCGCTGATAGGTAATATCGTGAGTCCAATCGTTGATGACATTTTTTCCAATTAATCTTCTATTATGCAATTATATGCCTAAATTACCCCGGAGCACGATTACAATTACATTGATTATTCAATTAAAAACAACGCAATTTTGTTCTCGGGCAAAAGAAACAAAAAGCACATTGTTATTCCACGCCACAATCACAAATATTTATAAAGCACGTAAATGTGTCGTCAAAGATGATTATAAATCGATAAGGAATCAAGGCCGTACGCTGGTCGGCGCGCTGGTATAATAATTATTGTTCCTAGTTGTTTTATAGTTCACGGCGCGACAATGGACGAGCTTCCCTGTGCAACGATTATTCTTCATATTACACTACGCGCGACTAAGTTCATGGTTAAAGCGCAAGGGCGTTGTTGTTTGTCCTCGGTGAGAAACTTTTTATCGCTGCCTTTGCTTTCGTGCACTTGACTTCATATACTGCATGTGGTCTATGAATATGGCGGCTGTATGAAGATTCAATTTACGGTGTATTTACTTCGCGTAAACAATCAATTCCACTCAATTTTATTATACTCCCGGCTGATTGAATTTATTCCGGAGGAGTGTAATTTAGATGTGTGTACACAGATTATTATACTTCCATTTTATGTGCGAGTTCCGTTTCTATTCAAAAGTTTTGCGTCAATATTACAATGTTTTTCATATAAACAACAACTAAAAATATGTTTTTTCTACTTTTTCATTTAAAAAACTCAGTTTTTTATGGTTTTGAGACATAAAAAGTGGTAATTTGAACACAGACGACCAAGGATGTGACTAAAGTGCTTTAGTCATTGGTTTTAGTCATGGGGTGGTGCTTTTTCCACGGTTTCGAGACACGAAAAGTGGCATTTTTTTTCACGGACGGCCTAGGACGTGACTAAATTACTTTAGTCACTGGCTTTAGTCACGCGTGGAGCTTAGCTATGTTCTCTTTTAATTATTCTCGTGACAAAACTCATATTTAACTTCTTGATACTTAATATACTCATTATCTTCATATACAAATGCGAAAATAATTCTTATTTTGTTGAAATTAAATGTTGATGTTATAAAAATATATATACTCGAGTCTGTTTAATTAATATCTCGAATATTTGCCGTTCCACGACGAATACCAAATGCCAAGCATATTTGGAGATTTCAGTATCATAAAAACAAACTCATTTTGAAGAACAATAAAACTCTCTCGAATGGAAATACGTCTCAATTTGGCACGTTCGAAACAGCGTCTAATATTTTTATGGAGTGCTAGAACGCGCGCGGATATTATTCGTGTTGTAAGTAGCAATGGAGTGGAATGCGCGAAATGTGCGCTGCAGAATGACGGAATGTAAAAAAGTGCACTTGAAGCGAACGAGTATAAGTATAAGTACAAGTTTGCAGGCGCACGTAATAAACGTAACGTACTAGAATGAATGTCAAGACGGCAGCCGCGACAAAATGGAAAACTGCAGCAACGCGAAAGAAAAATGCGAACATGCATTACCATTCTATTAACACCAAGTGTTCCAAAAACTATTCATGCACGCGCACACAAAGACCCGCTGGACATTAAGATATCATAAATCTTGTATAGAGTTATAATAGAATATAATAACGCTATGTGCTTGAGCCGTGCTTGTAAATAAAAGCTATGAATATGTTTATGATATAAACATTTCACAAATATTTTATGGCATAAATACGCAATATAAGAAAGAATAGAATAAGCTAAAGTGCACATCATATTGTGAAGCCACTTCGGAATTGAATAGTGCGTTGTTTGTCACTTTCCTGCCTATTTATACAGCTCCCAAAGAGAAAAATGAATGCAGACTTTTAAAATGCACATTATTTTTTAATATTCCCCAAGGAAATAATATTTTACTGTCGTAAATTTGTCGTGATTTTAAACTAAAACATTTTAAGATTATTTTACGCTTTAAAAATATTTTACTTACGTGGTTTTTGCAAACATGCACTAATTATATTTGCTTATATACCAATTAACAAAACACAATAATAGATGAGCAGAAGATTTACACAAGGAAAAAACGTCGGTACACGTATTTTATTTCGTTGGCGCGGCAATTCGCAGGCAAACTTTGCACTAATTAACCGACGCTTTCCGAATATATTCCCGTGGCGTCGAGCGTCGCGGCGCCAGCCAGCACACCAGTGGCATCGCCCGCACACGTGCTCGACTACTTAACTCATTTCGCGCATTTAGCTTCGCCACATTCACGTTTCACGCGTTTAATGATCCTAAAAATAACACGTCCCGTAAATAAACTAAAAAACATTAGCGGTAAATGTGACTCGATTCAGGGTACCGTATGAGTGTAGCGGTAGAAGTGACTACCATTCAAAGCACCGTACGAAGGTAGCAGAAGCAGTGACTCGATTCAGGGCACCGTATGACGCTACCGGCAGAAGAGACTCGTGTTCAGGGTACCGTATGAGTGTAGCGGTAGAAGTGACTCTCATTCAAGGCACCGTACGAAGCTAGTGGTCGAAGTGACTCGATTCGTTGGTTGCTTTCGCTTTTAAGAAATAATAATTATCAAAAATCGTCGCAACAAAGTATCAACCCCCCTCCCCCAATTTTCCTATTATTTACTATATTTACTATAGCAGAATAGAATAATTAGTGTAAGCATCGTATGATGATAGTTGAGACTAATTAACGACCACATCGGATGTAATAGGAATCCGGGGATGCACCTATCTTACAAACCAATGCGGTCGGCTGCGAATATAGTAGCAGGTTGCAAATGCGTGAGTGTAATGTACGTCACGTGCATGCCCGACGTATATTGAGTTTCAACGGCTTCGAATGCCGGCTGGATGCGCAGATAGTTGTTGTTTATGACCGGGTCTGATCTTCTGAAGGCTCCATTTTCAACAACTGGGATGCAACTCGGCTGTATGCGGTTAAGTAGACTCTGGGTTTCAGCGCTTGCGGCGACGATTATATGCGATATGAATAGCCGATTGTGGAATGCGCGCATTGATGATTACACATCTCTAATTCCAATATTACGAAAATAATGTTGACGTATTGCTAAATTAATTGCATTATAAAACATTATGAAACGATTTATATCCGCGCAAGCTACCAAATTATGTGTTTGTACAACTTTTTCTCCAGCCATATTTTCCTCCGCGTATTGTTCAGCAACGTAATCACTCGCTCGAAGCGCGACGCACGAAGGCAAACACTGCACACACGACGTAAAGTTGTTTTTTTTTTCGTTGTTTTATGATGACAAAAACGTACGTATATGTTGCGCTCCCCATGGGTCGGAAACGTATCGTGTCAACGGCGTGTAACATTTATTTGACTGGCGCGAGAGCAAAACGTCGAAATGGTATATGTGTTATATGGATGGCCAGCACGAACCATCTACAAACGTAAAAATGGAGAAAAATTGTGAAATACGAGAATGAAACGAAATTGTCCAGCGTGTTTTTGGTCAGGGAATCCACCCGCGAACGTCATCGTAATTCCGCTCGCTGTAGTAAATAATAATGCGCACGGCGTGTTTTTCATTTGCTTGCCTCGATCGGAACTCGAACAAGTTTCGTCTTTATTTGTATTTCTTTTCTCGGCGAGTACCTGTCGTTTGATGTTTGTAACAAGGTTAATATTTGCACTCTATTTCATTTTATTTATTGCACGGAAATGTGTTTAGTTTAAAATTAGCATTTTTGTTGCGCAAGAAATGAAAAAATACAAGTTGATTTATGGTCGTGAATTGGCTCCGTCTATCGACAACGTATATAACTAAGACAACCATCATATTTCTGCAAAATGCAACAAGTTTTCCTCTTTTATTTCCTGCGAAAGAAATGAACGACTCTAAATGGAAAAATAATGCAAACTAGACTTTGGCAAGTCAATAAAGATGGATAAATATTACATTTTACTGTCAATGCGAAAATAAAAACATGAATTTATAGTTTCCGTTTAAAAAATAATGATTTCGTAAATTTATATATTTTTAATTTAAAAGAGGTTAAAGGGATCTTATCAAAATTTGTTGGAGTAATATTCTTGACATAATTCTTGGATTTACCACCATGGCTCGCTTTGAGCTCATTCATTTTTCATTCGCATGAATATTTTTGTTGGCTCTTGAGATAATTTTTGCGCGAATTTATGCATGCGCACCGTGAAAGCAATCGTAATAAAGCCTTTCGATTTTAATGAAGACTTTGCGCATTTATATTTATAGCCGCTTCGTGGGAGCGCGATAAGATTGCAAGACGAGGAGAAAATCACGTTCAAGTAAGGGTGGCTTGGCCACCGCGCGCGGACGAATATGTCCTTCGTCGTCGTCGTCGCCGTCAGGAATGAACGCCGCGCCATCCCGCAGCGTGATATCGTTTTCACGACGACGGCGGTGTTCTGGGTCTCAAGAATTTCTCGACTGCGTTCGTCTCTCGACATATTTTCCATATTATATTATGATTTGCGTGCGGGCGCGCAAAAATATTTTTTAATTACTGCCTGTGACGTTTTAATTCCGTCCCATTTTTTCTCATTTTTTCACGCGTACGCCACGCTGACGGTTTCCGTTTTCTCATCACGCTTTCCTTTTGGTGCGGATGCTTTAGATATACCTATACAACATTTTTTATAAATATTTGACGTTTTTATCCCGGAATTTAAAGAAAAATGTTTGTTGACGAGGTCCTTATAACCGTACTTTTGTTCTTTTGTTGCGCATTACATAAAGGATCAAATTAAAACAATTTGACGCACGTAGCAAGTACTACATGACCGAAATTATAAAAAAATAATGAAAACCGGTCTGTGTGTTGCACCCTTGCATTAAAACTATGTCACGTAATTGCAACCTCTGCGCAGAGTGCTGTTTATGAGAAGGCGAAATGGCAACCCAAATTAAATGTAATGTAGACACATAATCATTAAGAATATTCTTAAAATAACCGCAGAAAGTCAAAAGTATTTTTACAAATGTTTTAAGTTGCATTGTTTGCAATAAAAAAGCATTGTGTGTGTACGTTGAAAAAACAATCGATGTTAAACGAAAACCGGAGAAAGATAAATTATGACGAATTACGTTCAACGGCTTTTAATAAAACGCACGAAAAAAGCACCTCGGCAAAGTTTTCTTTTCTTTTTCTTCCCCAGCTGCGGCTGAGTCTTCCGAGTGTCGCAAATCCCATTGTTTGCTCGAAATTGATCGTCGTGGACACTTTCGGAAGGCCGCCAAAGTGAGGATGCAACAATACACAAAGTTGTTTTGACATTCGTGTTTATCTGCTTTCTGTGTTTAATGGCACTTTTATATCAGCAGTGTAGACAATTTAGTTGACAAACAAAAACCAACAAAAGTAGAAGTCTATAAATGTTTGTACAATTATCAGTTTTATTTTTTGTTTGCAAAAAAACCAAAAAATCAAAAAGATGAATGATGAAAGGTTGTGGTTTTATAAAGTTATGCGATGCGCGAATAGTTACTCGACTAGATAGATAGGAAAGCTCGTTAAACTTCATTAAATCGATGAGTTGGGTTGGGGTGCTAGTTGTGCGCACCCAAGAGTTCATTCGTTCGTCGTGCTTTTGTGAGAGGAAAAACCGCGTTTAATTACGCCATCAAAAACGTTAGTTAGATTGCGCCAACATACTTCAAATTGCATCGCATATCAGGCTGCTTCTATGCCATTGGGGGATGATTTCATATATGAGCAAACTGCGCCATCTCATCCCCCTACGCGTTTGGATAATGGCCGTTCTTCGATACGCACTTGATGACCGTTCTTCATCGCCTACCCAACGCTTTAAAACACTTCAAGCAACACTTTATCACGCCACCATTTTATGTCTGATAGTTTCTTACAGGCACGTTCATGTTTCTTGCGCAAGATTTAGCGATCCATGTCGTTTTAATGACCTGTAAGTTGTACGTGCTCTGCCATTTGCTTTAAAAATTGCGTAGGTACATTGTCCTGTTTTGTTTGAGAAAAAAAAAGAAACGTTCTGAACGACACAACAGTGCCGAGTTTACCGCGCGTTCAATGTGATATAAAAGCAAACAACCCTTAAAATTAATCGTTATAACGTCAGGGCGCGCATTTCGGCAAAACGATGTCAAGTTTTGGCGCGCCAAGCTTCTTGTTTTCATGGTGCACTCTCCATGTGGCAATTAATAACAAAGTTGTTGTTTGGCCGCTACTGCTGCTGATGCTGATGTTGTTCAAGGTGTGTTGTTGGTTCGCTCTTTTAATGCAGCAGTTTATGAACATTGGAAACAACTGGCGCTTAACCGAGTCGAATTGATGACCGAACATTATTGTTGATTGCGCTTTACTCGAACGACTAAATGGTTTATAAAGGGAACAGAAAGAGTTGTAAATGGTCACTTCCACAAGGCGGATGTTTATTTTTTGCAACAATTCCTATATTTTATGAGATAATATAATTATCTAACCGTATAACAATCATCGTGGAATAAATAAATCTCTTTGTTGTTATTGTGGCGGGTAGAGGGTATTGGAGTTTATACCGTTGAATATCCACTAGTAAAGTCATTCATTATACATTTGAATTTCATCTTGACGTTTGAATATAACTGGAACATAGTTTCTGAAGTGCATTAAAATAGATAGAACAATAATTCAGAAATTCGTTGCATCGGTAACTACACATTGTCCGAGTACCTACAAATTGGCATTGTCTTAAATCCCTAAGGGTTATCAGTGATTAAATAAATAAAAAAGTCAATATTAAAGTGAAAACACAATTAATTTAAGAGGTAAAAGATAAATACGCATAGAAAATAATGTTTTTATTCATCCATCTTTGTTTTGAGACACAAAAAGTGTTTTTAAACCCGGATGGTCAAGAACGTGAGTAAAGTACTTTAGTCACGGGCTTTAGTCACGGGTGGATCTTGCGCCTGCGCATTTACCTATTGTATAGTAGAAGGAACTTTAAATAGTTGGGTAAGCATCACGTGGCTAAATGTTGTTAAAAACTCGATTGATCGCTGTCTACGGTCACTCTAAATCAATCTCGTGACTAAAACTCTCCTTTAACCACTTGATATTTAATATATTATTATTTACTTTATTTTGCTTTGGATATCATTACGACTCCAGTTTTGAAACTCAATTTTTATGCTCGAATCATAATATATTTCATCCATAAAACAAAATTGCATTGACCCAAAGCGCATTTCGTTGAAACACTATCAGTTTGGAAATCATCATTTCGGTGGTGAACGTGTGACCCATTCGCTAAACTAATTGCGTGCATCAGGTGTTTGTTTGTGCATCGATTCATAATAAAGATTGACACTTGACCCAAATCAAGTCCATAAATCACGATAAAACAATGCAAATACGGCCGACGCCTCCAGGTCCAGCATTCGAAGCGCACAAATAGATATATTTTACGATCACCAACGCCAGCAGCTCTCGCGCGTACCGAAGCAGAATCCACCAGAGGCACAGCCCAGCATTTTCACTGCCAATGTGCCGATGTCATCACAATGGAATTGGAAAGCCGGCACGCGTGGTTATATTTGCGAGAACCGGATGCGCGACTGCGAGTGGAAAATTCAAATCATGTAAAGCATAGGAAAAAAAATCACACCGACGAATGTGCGAACCAATAAGCCGGATGACACCTGTGCAGACAAATGCACATCAAAACACTGTGTTGGTAATTACAAACCTCGCAGAGTACAAAAGTATGTATAGGTATTACTTATGTAAATATAAAAACCATCAATAACGTTTTTTAATAACGTGAATATTGTAACACACAGTAGCAGAGATTAGCCAGTATAATGAAATTTCCCTTCGGCCAAAAAACGATTTTTCTGGGCAAAATTTCGGTTGTTCTATTGTTCGCCATGCATATTTCCATATAAAGTGCAGTGCAGGGTGATAATAAAGAGCTTAAATTAATATTTGAAAAGTGTACTTTACACTTGAAAGGACCTCCCTGAATATAGGTATGTGTGCGGGAGCGCCGGTCCCGAACAAAACTAGCAAAAAATCGAACAATGCACGACACTCATTGTAAATAAAGCAAAAAAAGAGATTTATTTCATTTCTGTGGAAAAGACATCCACGCACTTTTTTTTTTCTCGTTGAATAATATTCGTCACTGTTCACTTATTCTAAAGCAAAAAGATCTTGTGATGCATTTCTATATTTACTTCGCTAGAGTGGTTTGAAATATAGTTTTTAAATATTAGAATTGTGAGTATTTTAGATACGAAACGTAAGTGACAGAAAGTGTGCTTGAAAGGTTGCAGCGTTTCATTAAAACTTTTAATAGCAAGTTCATGCGCCAGGAGGATACTTGTAATTTTTCCAATGTTTTAAAACTTTCAATATGTCACGTTATTTTTTATTTTCTTAAATTTAAAAGTTTTATTTCAAAAAAAACATTTTTTATGGTAAAAGCAGTAAGATTATGATTTTCGATTTGCAAACGCATACAATTTATTTATTGAAAACATGCAATTTTCCTCGCAAAGCATCGATAAGTATTCTCTGAGCGTATGCATATATTTAAACGTGTGTTGAAGCGTTTTACTTTAAAGAGATTTGCAGCGTTCAAGTAGCAATGATTTCGCTGGTACATATTTAAAACCGTAAAGCGCATTTCTCTCTCGTTCGAGCGCAATCTTTTTTCCTCATCGCCGGCTTCAGAAAC
The DNA here is from genome assembly GCF_025399875.1 of Dalotia coriaria. Taxonomy (NCBI): domain Eukaryota; kingdom Metazoa; phylum Arthropoda; class Insecta; order Coleoptera; family Staphylinidae; genus Dalotia; species Dalotia coriaria. The sequence goes on from NW_027045446.1 coordinate 10,296,983, forward strand.
GATTGTGTACTTGGCAATCTGCGTGGTTATCCTAAAGTGCATCTTTCTCTCTCTGTCAGCTCTCTCCGCCGCCGGATAGCGACAAGGATATATTTGAATAGGATAAGGATCCGTTATTGTTTGCCAATACAAAATAAAGTTTTCCGCGTTTACCATCCTTATAAATTATTTATGAATTTCGTCTTTCACGCAATAAGAACAAATTGATATAGCAAGCAGAGGCGTAACGCCGGCGGAAAGGGTCGTCTTTCCTGTCGAAATCTTCACGTCATCGAGAGTGCTTTTGGGCTTGTTTTTGTTCCACGCTCTGAGATCTTAAACGACAAAAGATGGGAACGCGTTTTGGGGTTTAGCTTTTGACGACACAAATTAATCGTTGTTTAATCTGCGTTTAATTGGTGCGTATTCATCAAAATTAGATTGAAATTTAAAAATACTACTAAAGTCTGAAACATATTTGAATGCTTTTATATTGATAAATATGTATCCGTCACAGTTGATAAATTTCGCAATATAAAATTTATGAATGTGTCCCATTTGTGCGTGTTCGGGTATTGGCAGCTGAGTCGTGCACATTTGTCGTCGTGGGCGATTTTTTTTGTGTTATTTTTGCTGAATGCGTACACGCAGAACGAGATGGATAGATAGACGTGGCAAAAAACGTTCACATTCAAAATACTCGAATAAATTTGAATGCTCAAGTCGACAAATGTGTGACGATCAAATAAATATCAATATCGAGGTTTTTCACGAATAAAATTTGAAATTTTACTGATGAATCAATGGTATTGCTTTTTGCTTTAAACAAAAACTGCATTATTCAAGCCGAGAATTCCAAATCTAGTCGAATGTTCTCGTTGTTCAGAGAATTCTATTCTTAGCGACAGGCGAAAGTTGAGAGAGCTTGTGTTACAGAAACAAAAGGCAAGCTTTCGGATCCGTTCTTTGTTTTTCGAAACACAAACTTATCTCGATTAAAAAGCGACCATTCGCTCTCACAGAGCGGAAGTCACAACTTCCTAAGAAAGCAATAAATTTCCCCTTGGAGTTACTGATTGATTTCACTGTTTCATACTCAGACGCGAATTCGATTTAATTATTAACATAAATTTTCGGCGGAAAAATTGCTTGGCGAATCTTAAATCCGACCATAAAACAGCCTGATTTAAGGTCACTTTCGATATGACCACGATCGCCTTCCTGCGTGGATACAAGTCCTGCATCCAGATGGCTGGAGCTCTATTCCGCCACACAATGGCCCTCCCCAAGAACTTTAAATTGATTTCGACCCACACATACAAACACAATGTGTGCTTTCAATTCGGGCCTACATCTACGTAGGTCAGCCTACAGAAATGCTGTGTTCAACATTTCGTGACGATTTCCTGCACACACCGTTTTCGGTATTTGGCAGCTTGGAAATCCAACCACTTGACCGTGATGCAACGACGTCGTCTCTTAAACTCAGATTGCAGATGCAATCGATTGTGATAAATCATCTATTTTGTGAAAATATATAAAATTAAAGAGGAAGATACACCACAAAATGAATATTTGTGTAAACACATGAAATGTTTTTGATGGATAGTTTCACTTCTGTCTGCACTTGAACACCAGTCATCCGCCACGTGCAGCAAATGCAAGTTTCCATCAATTCAAATCTTTCATTCCGCCAAAAGCAAACTATTCATCTATGCGGACGTGCCTATTAATCATTCGCGCATTAAGCACGTCTTTCGCGTCTGATTAACTTTTCTACGCGTTTTTTATTGAGGTATTTGTGCGCTGCACTATTTTTCCGTCCGTTTCTTCAAATTTCCACAAATCTCCCATTTATCTAGTTTTTCGGGCATCTAAACCGGGCACCAGTAACGAACATGCTTAATCTTATAATTTACGACTGTACGTGAATTGCCAAATTCGCACAAAAGTAAAAAACACGAATACAAACACTGCGTAAGTAAATGTTTGCCACTTACTAACTACAACTGCATTATTTTAATCTGGATGAAAGCAAAGATATGCACGAGTGCGCATATCTTCACTCACGCCCAAAACAGAATATTCTCATGTAGTGCATGTTTGCAAACAGCGCTTTTGATACCTGCGGAGAATGCTGCTGCTTGTCGCGAATTGTATGCGTGTATATCAATATGCGTGGACGGTAGAGACTGTTGCGAGTGATGCAGTAGGCGCGCACGAGCTTTTGCAGTAGTAATCTATTAATCTACGAGTTGTGCATTGCAAATGAAAACCGAAAGATAAATGCGCACGAGTGCAACCAACATGTAGAACAAATTGCTTGGTCGAACCAGGTACGCCGGCACGTTTCTCGTGTGAGCACACACGAGGAGAGCACCAAGCACTACGTGGAGTTCGCGCCGCGCATTGTTTGCGGGATGTGCATGTCGAAACAAATACGGTGAATGGAAACCAAAACCTAGGAATGAGACGCGTTAAAGAGAACAACAAATCCGGCGTCGAGGTAATAATCCCGCGCGCGTTTGAATATCCTAGGCATTAATTTGAAATATATCTATATATTTTGCTGGCCACGAAATAATGTACAAAGTACATCAAGGCGTTTCTGGTCTAACTTCTAGCCGGTCCATAACACAGAGCTTTGGTATTAGCCGCCTGCATGGTGCCATATTGCCAAATTGCTGCCATAAATGGGCATTAAGTACGATTTCCTTTATACGACTTTTCTGCTTCGAATCGCAGTTATACGCGAATATTTTTCCATATATGCTCAAGCGCAGCCAGTAACCAGAGCTTAATGTTGGATATACATGCGGCATGCATGTATCGATGTGGCACTTGAAACGACGTCGATAAAATGTCGAAATATGAGAATTGCCTCACATCTTAAAATCTTTATGACGACGCTTATATCGATATTTAAGTATAAAATGTTGCTGAAAGTAAAAATCAAGGTAAATTAAAGTATTTATATATTTTTTATTGAGAAATATAATAAAAGCTCCAACCCGTGACTAAAGCCCGTGGCTAAAGTACTTTAGTCACAGTCTTAGCTGTCCATGCATAAAATACAACTTTTCCTGTCTCAAAACCGTAGAAAAAGTGCTGTTTTAAAGACAAAAGTAGAAAAAGTGATTTTTTAGCATTTTTGATTAAAATTAGTATTAAATTATTATTAACCCAGTAAACTCGAAACATTTTAGAGAAACAAGAAGCTAATTACTTAGACTAAATCAATTTATTTATGTATTTACTATAAATTAATCCAAAGTGAACCAAAAAAACTATTTTCTCCCGAAGACCTATCCAAATGTTAAGTGTTTCCTTTCCTTGCGCCCATCCTTCCTCGAGAGGAAATTATATTGGTAGGATATGTTTACGATGGGTCCGGCCAACCTCACTGTAATTCGCTAGGACCAGACCTAACTTACTAGATAACGTGACACTTCTGAACAATATTTTAGTGAAAGTCCCCACTAACGATCGCAAAATATTGTCCGCCGTGATTTATAACACTCATTACACCCTTGTTGCATAATTTACCTGCACTGGTGTTGCCACTTAAAATTTTGTTTCTCGCACCGCGTTAATGGACATAAAATGCACATTCGAAAGTTTTTGCTGCATAATGGCTTTGCATTTGAGTAAACATTAAAGTTACATACCTCAAGCATCAGGACACGATGACGGATGCTGTCAGCGGCAAGTAGTTTCTCTCTGCTGGCTGAAACTAAAAATATATTTTATGAAAAGATGGAATCGGGTCACACACATGTAGAACGTGTTTCTGAAGGTGCTTATGACTTTTATATTTTCTCTATCATTTCATGAAGATGTAAATCCTTTTAGGACATGTGGTATGAATAAGATCTTGATGTTGTATGCACGAAATTCCGGTCTGAATGCTTTGAATATATGATAGAAAACTATATGCCGTGTTTACACCACAATTTAAAAGATTTACGAATGTGCACTTCATGCGAGAACATAAAAACACACTTATTTTACATTTTGTACGCTATAATGATGAAAATCTATCTTTTAAATAGTTTCGTTAGGAAAAATAAAAGAAAATCAAATAGGAAAAGTTTTTTGCAGTTGCTGCTTAAATAAGAACATAACAAACGAATTCAGTTGCTTTATCGGCGCGCAGGAGATGCAGCCGCCCGTGTAACCGAAAAGAGCATTCGCGTCTATTGCTTCATGGATTTCGAGATTTTTCAGCCGTTGCCACCGAGGTGACACGTTGTGACGCCGCGACGCAATGGTGTTGGGTGGGACATGCAATAAAGCACGACTTTTCCTGTTATCGCGACGATCAACTGGCTGGATGGGCTTCGAGCTACCACGTCTGGCTCGACGCCAGCCGGAAACGAAGAGTTCACGTTTGCTACTACTTCGACTGGCTTTCGACTGACTTACAATGTCGGCATGCAGAACGAACAGCCCGGTCACGCTGTGCACAAAACCCATCTACACTTCGCCTTCTATTCTTCGACGCTGATATATACTAAATGAACTGAATCAGAATTCAAATCAGAATAGTTTTTACTGCATTACTCTCACGCTTAATAATGAAAAAGTATAAATTTTCTTATTTTCTCTTAATATTATTAAATTTCGATTGATGAGGCATCAAATAATTTAAATTTAGTATATGCAGGTCGTTAGTGGCTAGCGTAGGTATAGCAAACGACGTGTGAATGCCATAAAGTGCGATTTCTGCGAACACACATCGTTAACTTTGCGCCTGATAGAAGCAAAAGCCATCATTGCAAACTACGATGTCTCGCCAGATACGAGCTGAAGCCACCTACACACCAGGGCTGATGTGTTGAATTACGACTTGTGCAACACTAGCGGAAGAGCGAAGTGATGGGCTCGTAACACGAATTCGCACACGAAACACGTAAATCTGAATGTTATAAACATCATAAATTGAAAATTATTTTCTTCCTTTTCTGTACTCGTACTTCTACCATCGCAAAGTTAAAATATTTTGGAGCCTCTAAACATCTTAGAACTCTTGGCCTTATCGTATCCTGGCTAATTTCGGTAGTTAACGCATTGCATTATTGCAATGCCCAGAGTTTGTTGTCGGAAGGAACTGAATCTGAGATGCCCATCTCCATTTTGCATAAGCACCCCTATCAGAGCGTTTGCGTTCTGGTATAGAAAGCATTATATTACTAATCCGCAAGCAACTTAGCGTACAACCGCAAGATGTAAATGCTAGATCAAATTTCACGCATGTTTATTTGGAAAATGTACGCGCACTGACGATACTTAATCCATTTAAAACCTTTTTGCATAATCCGGTTTTGCAAAGAGAGAATTTACGAAATGTATGGTAAACATTTCTACTTGCTATAGAGGAGTATGTTGTTCGTGCAGAAAAGGTTTCAAGTTCGACGGGGATACAAGTAACGTATATATTTTATCTGTGCTGCACATCAAACCTGCGAATTTTTCCGCCATTGTGACTCAGATCAAGTTTATTTAGGACCTTTTTTTTTGGCGCGTGTGCACACCGGACAAGTGTGATTTATCTTTCACTTGTTTTCATTGCACAAATAAAATATTGTTTCCGCGTTGAATCTCTTTTTCATCTTTCGGAGATTCATATACGCGTATTCGCGCACACGATATGATTTATATGATATACGTTCAACAATGTGTTCTATTGTCTTCTATTTTATACACACATATTGTTGGTGTAATGTGTACGACATTTTATTATAGTTACAAGTTTTGAAAAAATATTTCGTTATTGCTCAGGAACAGTTAAGGTGTGACTAAAACCCGTGACTAAAGTACTTTAGCCACGACTTTTGTTGTCTGTGGTTAAAGTATGACTTTTTGTGTTTAAAACCGGGGAAAACTGATATTTTAAAGGTGGAAATAGAAAAAATATTAAAACCCGTGACTAAAGTACTTTAGTCACGTCTTTGGTTGTCTGTGGTTAAATTACCAAACCGTAGATAAACTAGCGATTTAAAGGTGAAAAAAGAAAAAAAAATCATAAATAATGATTAATTTATTTTTAAAGAAATTTAAATTTTTGAATTTATTTTATTCTCATACAACACAACACTTACCACACTTTTGTGTATTTAAATGTTTTATAAATCTACCTATTGAATATTTCATGAATTTTATTCTGACTCTGACCAAAATATAGCAACATCAAAAAATCGATGTCACTCCAAGGTGATTTCCTTCGAATATATGAAAATATGTGTTGTATATATCGCCTGGGTTTTGTATAACGAGAATCTAAGGGTGGATATAAGGAAAAGGATAAAGAAAAGTGCAAAACGGGCTACTATTTTATGTAGCACATTGTCTTCGGAGTTATCTTTGGAGAGCCGTCGCCGCAAAAGCAGCAATCGCAATGGGGGTACTAAAACTAGCCAAAGTTGCCAATACTCTTACAAAAGTGCAGGAAGGATATGCATGCGCACGCAATGGAACAAGATCCAGAGGAAATGTGCGGATAAGTGTCATATATGTTATTCCAACTCGTTTTAAATCGGAATCCAAACATTTTCACGTTTTCAACGCGTAGATATTGTTAAAATAGTAAACATTTCGCACCAATATCTTCGTAAATGTATACTTATTGGTTTTGACGTAACGCCTTTATTTCTTGAGGATATTTTACCTTAAACGCGAGTGAATTCACGTGTTCAATTTGCCGAATTTTTCGACCGTGAGTGCTTCTCTAGCTAGGTGTGAAATTGAAAACAATATCTTTTACATTACCAGGTATACCTACTTATTCGAATTCGGTCGAAATATAAAAATACGAACGGAAATAGTATTTGCGTGAGCAATTCAATTACACCCTAAGGCACCCCTCGACACGTAAACATTTTCTCCAATTTAAAACCTGAATTAGCCCAGAAGCAAAAAAATTCAGTTAAACTATCATATTTCTTTAAACATTTACATTAAAAGCCTTTCACATTAAATTAAAACTTGACATTTGATACGGAACTGAAGAAAGTGATATCAGGAAAAAATTGTTACGAGCGTTGCGTGCAAATAAAGTACCTGCCTACCGATATAACTAAATTATTATATCGAAGCAAATGCAAATCTAACGTGCACGAAGTGAAAAGAAGAAAAAGTCGGATTGAAACAGTTTCATGTAATACTATAATAATATGAAAATGTGAGTACTTCAAATGCATAATTACGAGATTTATGGCCGTCATTATGACGCGCTATAATTCATTGAGCATAGTTATTACTCTATCCAAGCTTTCGTAAATGATTACAATGATTAAGAAGAATTTGCGTGCTTGTACAATATGTTCACAATCATAAAGCTTTCTTGTTCGCGTGAATTAACAAATGTTTCTTCTTTGCGGGAATTATTTTAGTGCTAATATATATTTACTTCTTGAATATTAGTTATGAGAAAGGAATTATTGTTTGTGAAGAATACAGAGAATGGTATTTAGCGAAAAAGTCTACCTGTGACTAAAGTACTTTAGTCACTAGTTCTAGTTTAGTTTCAGGCTATAAACAGAAAAACTTTTTTTTTGTTTTTCAAAGTTAAAAGTAGTCCATCCGTGATTAAAGCCCGTGACTAAAGTACTTTAGTCACTGCTCTGCCTGTTCGTGCTTAAAGTTCAACTTTTTTGTCTCAAAATCGTGGAAAACTAACGTTTTAAAGGTGAAATTAGAAAAAAGTAGTTAATTAGTTAACAAGCATTGAATATTCTGCTTTCGTTTCCAATATCCTAGATACCAGCAAGCAACTATTGCAAAGTGGCGATAAGTACAGCTAAAAAGCGTTTGCCTCGGTACTTATTCATTGTGTCAGAAAAGAGATGCCTTTTGTCTTATTGTTAATAGTCTGTACGGTGAGAGGCTTTTCTTGAGTTTACTGTATTCACGGTAGCTCTCCTTTTCATTTTAGTTACATGTTTCTTGCAACCACCGTTTATACCAAATGTTTTAAATAACAAACAAATAATTTAAACACTTAATATTTATCTAAATATTTCTATATACACTCAATATAATTATACCAAGATATATTTATGTTTATACTCGTATACTAAACGCTGTTTGTAATTATGGCACGTGAGTGATATATTTATGCCTCTAGCCTTTTGCAACCTGAGTTGTGAGGACACTGCCTGGCTAATTTGAAGGCACGTAAACTAAGAACAGGGCAATAAGGAGTGCGGAACAATGCGGCGTTTACTGCGCCGTTGGAATTATCTATCATTTGGAAAGGTATCTTTTGTGAACTTAAAGAGCGTTTGAAGGCGAGGGACTTCATGTTGCGAATAGTAAATGGCCAACGAAACGGCGTGTTTAAAGTTATTATTCTTCAAGTGCCTCGAGTTTCAACAATGGACTAATTAACACTTTTGGGGCGAAAGGAGATAAGAATTCACTTACTGTTGCGATATATTTAAGTCATAGAGTCGCGTCGTCATTAAAGCATAAATGGCGGTTAATTAGAGTACTTATTTAATTTTAACCTATTAATGATAATTGGTGCTTACGTTTGACATGAAAATGTTAAGAGAATATTCATTTCGCAATAAAATATTCAAAGTCTAATTGACATTGAAGAAAAACTAATGAGTATTGAAAAGAATTATCTCTACTAATATTATAAATGCAAAAGTCCTGATGTTTGTTACACTTTCACGCAAAAACTACTTAACCGATCATCATGAAAATTTCTACACATATTCTTAGTGGTCCCCGAATGGATATAGGCTACTTTTTATTTAATAAAAAAAGTATTTTTTAAATAAAATAAAGAAATTGTTTAGCCAATAATACCTCAGCATCTGGTTAATTGACTACTTTAACGCCATCTAGCATTCCAGCAATGAAGCTCAAATCTAAGTACTATAGTACCATCACACTGTATTATCACACTGTATTACCGACAGCTACGTAAACATCAAATCCAATTGACTACACTATAGAGACTGTACACTATACTTCAATAGACTATACTTTCAGCCATTTTAAACTTCCCGCCATTCTACTTCATTGTTACTTCTTCTGTGACTACAGACGCGTACGGAAGCAACTTCATTATTTTAGATATTCGCGAGCAAAGCCGCGGGTTAAAGCTATTATTAGCTAGGAAAACAGGAAATATATTTTATTTAGTGAATGGCACGTATTTAGTTTTAATAGAGAATGAATTCAGTGGTAATTCAGTGTTGAGTTCACTTGCTGTGCGCAGCATACTTAAATCCTATTTAGATTCTATTGTCTAACGCTAGATGGCGGTACAATGCACATATTTGCATTTAATTTGCAACCACGTTCTCAGAATACATTTGTAGTTGCTGTTGACGAATTGTTTGTTATCACGAGCACGTTTTCATCGAGTTAAATAGAAACAACAACAACAATATCACACGCTAGTCAGAAGAATACATCAGGATTTCTTCAATATTAGTTTTACTTAAGTGTATTGCAAGTAATATATAAATCTGTAAATTATCTAATTCGCGTTCTTACGTAAACGCCCGCTTTGAATGCATAATATTCTCATTCAAGATTGAATCCCATTTGAAACAATAACTTAATATAAGAACGATATAAATGTTTACTCGAGTCGAGCCCTAATTTGCTCAATATCACCCGAGAGGGTTAAAAACAAAAATAAATTGACAATAAAGTACGAACATTCATGCAGCACAAATGAAATTCCTCGGCGCGTGCCGCAGATATATTCGAAAAGTATGCTCGCTGGAATCGTTGAGAGATACGCCTGCAAATATGAATTTACCAATTCAATAAACACATGCATTCGCAACATTCGCACCGAGCGTAATATCACATTCAAATTTACACTTTAAGAATAGAAAGCGAGCGCGGACAGATATTTTGCAGGATTGTCGATTTCTATGACATAAACCGCATTGCATATTTTTCACGTAACATTCAAATCCATAGCAATCTATCAAACGAGATTATTTTTACAAATGTACGGTTTTAATTTACATTTATTTATTACTTTCAACATGTCTCTTAATTAATATTAAATTTTTACTTTCATGTTTATAGAAATGAAGATAAAAGTTCTTTTGAGAGTTTACATTATGGCTTTGCGCACGAAATTTTCATAAGAGTGCGAGAGTGTTTATTGTGTAAATTAAAAAGTATAAATCACAGCTTAATTTAATTCGACGACAGCGCATGAATAAACAAGAAAGTTATCAAGACGAGGGTTTCTTTTTTCTTCCTGCATCTTTTTTCTTTGCTTACTTTTTTGTTTTCTTTTCTACTCATCCAGACACCGTTATACGTGCTTATATTATTTTTATTTTATTATTTTGTTGAATTAAATTTTATCAGTATTAGACGATAAGTTTGCTTTTGAAAAAATAAAAGCGGTTGCAGATTAAATGTGAGTCCTCACACATAAATTGATGCTAAGTTAGAAAAGCAGGCGATAATCTAGCCAAGGGAAAAATGTTTTAAGCGTTTTTCCTTGGGCGTGGAATGGCAGGTAATAAATCGTCGGCGATTTATCGAAAGCGCGTTGTGGCCACTTTCGCTTATTTCGTTTATTCCTTTATTCAAAAAGCTATCCAGCCGGCATGCGTGTGCACTGCGGTCGAAAAACAGGACAAACTAAATGGGTTGCAATAGGTTAGGCACGTACGTGTGCCATTTCAGGCGTTAATGCAATTCGTTTAATGTGTGGTGAATTTATTTCCAAACGCGCCAATAATTTGATCAAAAAATCGTTTTTTTTTTTTTAATTTTTTTTAATATGCGATACATTTTAAAGCTTTAACTTTTTAGTATTGAAACATAATAAATGATTTAAATGTCTGTAATTCAACGAGATAAAACCTTATACTTTTATTTTAAAATCCCGCAAGTCTACGAGTTGTCAAGTTTCTGCCTAATAAAGCAAGTCTGGATTGTTCAAAAGTGGTGAGTGTTCTCAAAAGCCACAAAAAAAGATAGCAAAGGGATGTCAGTGATGAATTGGTCGCCTGACAGATTACGCGCGAAGAAACAAAGCAAAGAGTATTTGGTTTCCCGCCATTGTTATGCAATCAGATATTTCTTCTTTTTTTCTTTCATTGTTAGCAAAATTCTAGCTTTACATTGTTGGAAATGAACTTGGTGATCTTTACCCTTTCTTTTTTTCAATTAAATGTGCTTTATACAAATTGCATCGTATATTTTTTACTGTAAATGGCACTGGAATTCGAAAAAAACACAATGAAAGTGTTTTGTTTTTATCTGGTGAATTTTTGGATAAATACGCAATAAATACGCAAGATATGAAACAATTTCCTAAAGATAATTTACTAAAATTTGATATTTGGGTGTAAAATGAATAAAACGCCTCTATTATGTAGCAAATGTAGCTAACGACTCTTGGATATTAAGAGGAATATCTAAGGTCCTATTGAATTAATTAATTAAATGAATTTTAGGCCTCATCTAGGCCTATGAACCTGAATGAATTTCAAACATTCATCCAGACATAAATTTAATTTTCCAGACTATTTTCGAACTCTCTAATTATTTGTTCCTCTGCACTTGCAATTGTTTCCACCGCGGTGAATTCCCCACGCCGACAAAAATAGAATTCATTCAAAACTTTCCATCAGAACTTGTTTCATACTCGTACAGCCACATGCCAAACGTGTAACCTGTACCTAGTCTGTCTACGAGTATCTCATTTGTAGACTTGAATTTGCCAATTCAATACATGGCTCCGGATTTGCATCCCGTCCATGTGTTAACATCTTACAATCCAATTTATTTCCAGTTAGCGCATTTGGGAAGCGAGCATATTTCGAAATCCCGCGCGCCATCCGCGTTTTATTGTGCTATAACATTCAAGCACCTCCGCCGCGCGGGTTTTCTATACAAACTTAACGAAAACTAATTTCTACGGCTTTCCGCGCTCTGTGATAAGCTGCAACCAGCTTCCGTCTATGCCGAAACTGTCAGTGGCACACGGCACGACACGACAATTACAATACAATCAAGTCATGCGGGAAATATAATCACGCGGGTTAATTGGTATAATTGGCATGATTCTCAAAAATTTATTGCAAAATCATTTTGAATCAGATATTGTAATACACAAAATTTATGTAATGAGACACCGTGATTTCTTGATAACACAAAATGGAACATTTAGAAGGGTTTCAGATTAAATCGCAATTCATTTGATACGATCAGTGCCCTCAAAGACGCGGCGCTCCCGAATCTGGCAACTATGTGTCTATAAGGCGTGCAGTTTAGTTCGTAGTCACTTATTTCGTGTTTGGTGATATGCTTGTAAGTCTCGCGACGTCTATGATGTGGTTGTCTTGTCTTCTACTCCTAGATCTTATCGATCCAGGCGCATCTAGCTCCACATCCATTAGATAATTGAAAATTTCTTGTCATCTAAACGACAGCGTCATGTCGCGAATGCAACGTATGCATCAGATAGGTAAATAAGATACAATGTTGCAGCCATGTGCATTAGCAAAACATTAAAATCGCATTTCGGCGTGCTAATGACCTGTAAGCCAACCATGATGAAGTCTAATGATACAATAATGCACCTTATTAGCACTAAGCTTTTGATCAATGATTTTCGTGTCAGCGTATGATAATTTCGGAGGTTAATTTGTGTTTTACCTACGCCATTATGCTGAATTGTTGATACTGTCTCACAATTGACATTGTTTCATCTCTTTGTGTCAACCAAGGCTGTCGTTTGGGAGCAGCGTGCTGCAGCAGTTATAGCGGCTTATTGTTTGCTTCTGCATTCAAAACACCACAGGGTCCCGCATTGCTGGCTTCTCATTTGAGGGCGCAACTTGAACTTGAAGTTGCTATTTGCACTTGCGTACGTTCCGCGCTGGCGTTATTTCAATGCTGCACAATATGTGCCCGTGCCATTGTACACATGCAACCAACAACATTATCAAATCCTTGGTTTGGTATCCTGTTTGACTACATCACGGAAATTTAATTAATGTAGGTGTTGGCCAACATTCTGCGCATATAAACTGTACAATAGAATGCATATGTATTATATAAATTCAAATCAAAGAAATTTTTTTAAAAAGAATTTTATATTTGTTTATATTTCTGCGGTAAAGAAATGTAAAGCATAAAAACCACACGGTTTGAATTTTTTTGCTGAGAGGGTGTTTTTTTTTATCATCGCACACTGATTTTAACGCTATTTATTTATTTCGAGCACGAGTCTATATTTTTCTTGCTAGCGTTGTTGACTTTAGCACAAAAGCAAATCAGCGCCGAGCGTGGTGCTGCGGCAAACACGGTGAAAGATTAAAACCGGAGAAAAGTGCTCGTTTGAAAAACAAGTTCGCGAAAGATTTTTGGGCGCGAACTCTCGCACAATTAAAAAAGTTCCCTTTAACCGCGCGCGGCAAACCGTTCGCACACGGAACCGCCTTCTTTTTTATTAGATTTGAACAAAAAAATATCGAGAGTCCAACGTGCATACAAACGAAATTAATTCGATTCACACGAACGCACAATGCGAATTTCGCGCAGTGAATCAACAAGAATCGGTGGGGTAAAGTTGCGCGAAAGCTTTTTCTTGTTTTCCTCTCCTTACCTCGGGTGCCTTCTTGTTACTCATTCTCTTTTCGTGTTTACTCGAACTTTAAGCATTTATACTTTTACGAATTCGCTGAAAATTAGTAAACTTTTCTGATTATTACGTGATGATAAAAGCAAAATAAGGTCCCATTCAATGGTGCACCGGAATACATATCCACAAAACAACAACAACACAAAAAAAAACAGTTAATTCGGCGTGAAATTATACAATAATTGCAACAAAACGGCGACGGTGTACGACTTGCACACGCTATTGTGTTTTCCGCGTATAAACCGACCCTCAAAATGGGGGCAATGAATTATAAAACAACAAAACGTTGTTTCGGAGTACGAGTGCGTACTTTTTCTAAAACCCCGCTTGCAATAAATGTTTTTTTTTTGTTCTGCTTTCCACTTTTGAATATTTTGTTTTGCTTCTTTTTTTGTTCATAATATTACAACGGCATGCAGCCGAAGCGTTGTGTTAAAGAGACCCCGAGGGCGGCGATGCGCATACATCATTTTTGTATTTATTTAGCGTCGCTGGTGTATACTTTGTGCGAAAATTTCCGCGCGCTGCAATTGTGTGTGCAATAGTCATGCATTTTTCGTTGCGCACACCACACGCTTCAAGTTTTGCGGCTGGGACCACTACGATATGATCGTTGCAGGAAACTTTGTTCGGCCGCAATGTAAGTTCTAACTTAACTCGCTTGCCAGAACTGCAAGAACCTACAACACAACAGTAATGAGTTACAGCAGTGTACTGTTATTTCACATATAGCTTGTTACAGCTGCTTTCCAAGAATCACAGCTTGTTAGTGAGTATTAGAATGTTGACAATAAATTGCACGCACTGCACTCACAAACAATCAGAAAATCGGGAGAATTGCGAAATTGTTGTCTTAGTATGTGTTAACGCCTGAAACTAGTAGTGGCTCGTAGGAAATGAACGTTCGAAAGAGGTCTCTGGGCGATGAACCGCAGAAGCTGTGCGTCCCACCAGACGGAATTCAAATAACAAACAACGATTCATTGGAATTACAAATTAGTTTAACGTTTTCGGTCTGCAGTTTGAGTTTGCGTTCGCGTTGCGCATGCTGTGTGTGTGTGAGAGGGGGCGGCGTGCAGCAACTCACCACAGCAACTAGCTCGGAATTATTCGCGTGTGTTTCACCTTGTTATTTACGCTTCAGTTTAGATGCGTTTCCAAGGACCAAAGCCCAGTTGGCTTAAAAGGGATAATTGCTCAATTTGAATAAAATGAACAAGCTCATTTCGTCAGTAAACACGCATCGATTGCCTGCCAAGGAAAAATTCTGCGTGACACGCAAGCGGAAACAAATAAAAGTTAGAAAAGTTATCGTAAACTGTAAATCTCAACCACAGCCATTGAAATATGAAGGAAATAAACATTAAACATTTTAATGTGCTTCAATAAGTGCAGACACAATCATCAATCTTTCATTTTACTGTAAATGTGAAAATCGTGTTATGTAAGTTATATTTTCCAAGTGGAATTTTATTTTTCCATCGACACTCAAATGTTGAATGTCTGCTATTTGCTTTGGATTTTGTTTTTAACTTTAGAAAATTAAATTTTAACGTTCAAAATTAAATTATCGCTTGTTCCCCCCATGATGTAGATATAGATATCCGATTGTTCGACAATCGTCTAATTTGCTTTAACGCTCGCACGAGTTTCATTCGGCGCATCGACATGAATTCCAAACAATTCCTCCCAATTAAAACCACTAATCTGATCTGTTACGTTCTCTGCAGTACAGATTATGCGGATAAGGTCAGTTGTTTGTGTTTTACATGACAATACCATTAGTAATTTCAGTGGAAAGTATTAAAAAAGCTTACGGTTGTTTTTTATGTTTAAGTTTTATGTGTTAAGCTTTAGGTCAAATAGCAATACTCGTACATAAACTAAAGTGCGTACTTCTTGCGTCCGGAAACTTCTTGATGAAACATTACCCGTCATGTTAACAAAAAGATCCGAAGCAATTCTTCTTCATTACACGCTTAGTCGGGCGCACATTCATTGGGCTACGCAGGAATAACTGTCACTTTGAGCGGTTCATCCCCTCGTGTGAAAACACGTGTGGAGGAGCTCAAGAGGGAAAAAGTCTTGTCAATTTCACTAGCTTAAAGATAATCTACTTTTTAGAATAGATTTTATTATATATTAAAAGAAATTGCAAGCAAAATGAAAAAAAAAAACAATTTATTTTACGAATTTCAATGTTTTACTTGCGTAATTTATTATATTACATGCTTTTGATACGAAAATCAGTGAAATATACGTTGTATTTTATCTATTCATTACCTTCACCTCGACTCTGAAACGTAGCCCACCAAAACAACGCGACTATAAAGTAACAAAGTGACATTTCTCCTATAACGATGCGGTTGGCGGTTGCAACCGAAACGTTTCGCCCGATGCCTTTCTTCCCGAAACGTCATCGCACACAGCGACTGTAATTAGTCACAAAAACGAATGTGCATTGCACTGCTTTGTGTGCGCTGAGTGACAGCAATAGAACCCAGCGCTGCTCTTTTACGCGTCAAAACCTTTCCTATACTTACCCGCCCGACATCTTGCGATGCATTCGTCACCCGCGCGGATTACGCCGCTACGCAGTCCTGTGAATATGCGAATATAATCCGACCACATAGATCTGCGCCAGCAAAACGGAAGCGAAGATACTAACCTAGTGAACCCGACTCCAGGCGTGCATTTCCGGCACAATATTACGGTTATATCCGTTAAATCTAGATAATGAATCAACCGACGCGCATTGCCCTAGAACAGTTACTCGTAGATTCGACTTTAATTGAATTAAACGTTCTGATTCTTTTCTCAAGCAGGTCATTTATAATGTGTGCAAGTGCAGCACACGTGGCGCACACAATTCGATATCTTAAAAAGGTTTTCCGATTAAAATACGTTCGGTTTGGGGCGAAGAAATATGTTTTGGAGGTCTCGATGGACCATACTCGTATTACTTAATAAAATTTTAAAATTTTATGCGCGCCAGGTGAAGGCGCCGCCAGCACCCGGAAATATGGCGGGCCACGTGCATTACTCAAATGCATTGCCGTTGGTAAAAGCACATACGTGCCAGCTCACGCGTGTATGCATAAATTGCTTTTCGCAGGATTGCACCACATCGTAAAACGCTGTGAACAATCTTCTTCGTGCTCGAATTGCACGAGTTCATGTTCAATCTTGTTTTATGTTTTAATGCGATTTCAAAATGTACTTACTTCACTAAATTAAACACAAATTTTTTTTGTGTTTAAAATTTTTTTTTAGTTTTTTGTTTCTAATGTAAGAACAACACTTTCCACTTGGTCGATTGTTCCGTTGCGCTGCGCTGACTCTATTAAATCTATCGAAGTGTAACGAGAGGAAGAATTTCTGTAAAGGCGGAAATATAAAAATGTCACTAAAGTTCCGTTCGAGTATACAACGACTGCGTCGCCGGCGACGGTATCATGACTCAATCGACACACACATATTATGTTATATCAAACTACTAAACTTTTTTCCCAGCAAGTCGCACGTGAAGCGCGCGATAAATTATTTCCGCACGGAGACTACCGGAGTCAACTTCAGAAACGAGTGCTGCGGAGTTGTCCGCTATGAGAAGGCGATAGAATTATTAAGGGCCACACGCCACGCACGTTAAAACCTTAACACTCGAACGATGGCCGTTACGCTAAAAGTGCACTTTGTACGTGCAGCACGATGTTCGCCATCCACGAAAATGAAAAACGACTCAAATGTCTCACATTTTTAATGTTTATCGAAAAATACACCATTATTACATTGTATATTAAGCATCAAGTGGCTAAAAATGAGGTTTAGTCACGTGTAAGCTCCGTCCCGTGACTAAAACCCGTGACTAAAGTACTTTAATCACGATTTTGGAGGTCCGTGTTTAAAATATTACTTTTTATGTCTCAAAACCTTAAAAAACTAAATTTTAATCCTTCTCGCTGTGAAGACAAAAGAGGTTAATGTATACTTGAGTTTACAATTTTACTCTCTGCTTGTTGAATATAATGCAGAGGAATATCCATTTATTTCAATTAGGATCCAGAACGTGTTGCGCTTGAGTGTCACAAACCGCTTACCGTCTCGCGTAGATAGTGATTCCAAGACACAAGAAAAGGTGAGCTGTCAGCAGCTGCCAAAGTGCAGCGAGATATAAATGCAATTCGACGACCCCGGGCGCAAAAAGCAAGGCGCTTGAAAGGTGAGGTGAGCTGAGTGTGTTTGCCAAGCGATTTAGTTCTTAACACGTGCGCTGTTTGTTCTTCTCGGTTTGTCCATATTGAAGTTTAAACTCTTCTACGCGGTGTTTTTGTTGTCACGGGAGAAAATGTTCATTATCAGATAGATTAAAATGTAAAACAGTAAATTATTACAAGAGAAAACGTTGTTTTGTCAAAGTTTTAAATTTTTGCTCAAAATAAACACCTTTGTTCGCCTAATTGCACAACCAAAGCAAAAATAAAGAGAAAAGTCACAATGAGTTGACCGCTTGTTACAGCGCCAGCCGTCAAAGCCACAAATCCATTACGAATGAATGGCTTTTATGTGCACGAATGTCCATTTCTACGTTTTGTCAATATGTGATACGAAGCCGCAATATATTTTATTACAAGCAAAACAATCGCACAATGACGTATGAGAATGACGAGCGTGCATGTCGCGGCGTTTCTCTGCAGGGATCAATTTTCACGTGCACTTTATGCCATTTTCACTTTGGGAACTATCCGCCGGCAATAAAACGACTCCTTCGAGTGGTGCACTATGTCTATGCAAGCGGCCATTCCAAGGAGCTTGCGGCAGCAGTGGCATTAGAGGAGAAGCAAAGCGTGATTTTGCGTTGAACTTTTATAATAATACAAGTGGAAGATGCGATTCGGGTGCAATTCCTCATCGTGTAATGCGATTCGCAACATGCGGCATTTACAAAGCCGGCTAAGACTTAGATTTTTTTATTGTTCATTCAACTTTGAGTGTTTCGGATTTTAATTGAAATTTTCAAGTAGGTGCAAAGTGTTTTCATTAAATTAAAAATAACCTTCCTATACTTAACACCAATTTTAAAAAAATCTAAAATTTTTTGTGTTTAATTTGTTTTTTGTCATTTTATAACATTTTTTTACTTTTTTTCTTCTCGTTTTGTAACACTCCTAGATTCATCCAACGAATTTGTATTCCAGGATGAATTTGTAAAGCTGAAAGAACGTTGTACGCCTTGTTGTACAGCATTCGACTGCTATTAGTAAAACAAAAAAAGTACACGAAATAAAATGCGAGAAAACTTTCTTAATCTGACTCGGTTA
This sequence comes from Dalotia coriaria, assembly GCF_025399875.1. Lineage (NCBI taxonomy): Eukaryota > Metazoa > Arthropoda > Insecta > Coleoptera > Staphylinidae > Dalotia > Dalotia coriaria. Next base: position 10,315,925 of record NW_027045446.1, read on the forward strand.
ATCCGACGCCTTCGCCTTCGCTCGATTGCACCAAGGCGCAGAGATTGAGGTCGGCAGATACGAATTGTCAATGCGGCAGTGGCGAAAGAAGGAGACGAGCAGACAACCAGAAGCTGCAGCAGTGAACAAATGGTAAGAGGGGTGCAAATCGATAAATAATCCCGTAGATTTCCAATCGTTTGGTTTTAAGAGACGGATAAATTGCACACTCATGCTACACCATAACATCACTGATGAAGTTATAATTTACTTCATTATAAAAATTGAGTCAAATCTCTTTATTCCATCAAATGAAAAACAGGATATTGTCAATTTAATTTTATTGATTTAACATGCGCGAGAGGACCCTAATAGAATTAAGTATTGACGTTGAACATTCAAAAATTCCCGGGGAAACTTGGGGAACGCGTGGAATCCTTGATTGTATTGTCGTATATTAATGGCGATGGCGAGGCATTTAGCGTGTCGCGAGGCCGCAGAAATGAATGGAAAGTGTGCGGGAAAAGCGTGGAGTTATTCCAATTTCCCTTTTCACTTATACAGCCAACCATCAAAATATAATACGCATCATTGCCAGTGCGGATATTACGTATGCTGGCAGTACGTTTTTCTTTTCAATCGCGCGCCGCGCGCGCTTGAAAATCGGTGGTGGCGGCGTTGGCGGCAGCGCGATATCGGCAGTGACAGTGTACGGCTGCGGCGTCTGAGCGCGCCAGCGAAAGGGCGGCCTTTTTCGGCTTGTGTATTGTATTCGCGCGTATACGCTTTTCCGGCCTTTTCACTCCGGAGCATATTTTTTCGCTGCCATTTGCCGTCGTTTAGCCCACTCTTCGGACAACATACTTTAACAGGCGTCGTTTTGTGCTGCCATCGCGCACACACACACCCACACTAACTCGGCATTAAAACGTGTCTCACGCCACTGCTCCCCAATTAAGTATAATTTAGTTGGAAACTTTTTTCTCTTCCCCGGCGCCTTCACACTCTGGTTTTTGTATTCGCGTCGAGTTTTAAATTCATTTTCACTTTAGATGTGTCCTAATGCGCAGCGTGTGACCTCTTTTATCTAGCACCCAGCTATAGAATGATGTCTTTTATTCATCTGTGAGGGTATATACTATCCAAATTGAATTAATGCGTTATGCGGAGGAGTTTAAATGATGTGCAAATCTTGAATACGTCCAATTTAAATTTTTAAACGCGCAAAAGGCAAGTTTATAAATACCACAATACACAATCAATATTTTTTATTATTTCCACACCAGCATTATTTCTGTTTTGTAAAAAAATATGACCAAAACAAGCAAACAAATAAATTGGGTCAATAAAAACCTTAACGGGAAAATGCTACCGCTAGGAATGCTGGAGCCTCTTTTGGGATGATGTAATTTTGCCGCTGTAATAGGCAAACTGGGCCTAATAAACATTACGACGCCCCAAGATGATTATCAAGCATCCGGACATAAAACCATCGGGTTCACTTTTATTGTCTTTAGCAAATAATTTATCAACGTATGTGGGTTTCAACGCGATGAATTCAGGCCACAATAAAATACAAATCAAATAAACAGAATGTTAAAATAACTGTTTGACTTTGATGCAGCTGGAAGCTGGTAAACCATGCCGCAAAGCCACATTGAGATTAATTCGCGATGAACTTTCTCCTAACCTACCTTAATCTACTTTAAATTTAATACACCCTCATACTTCACGGCTCTAGGCGCTGAGCTCTCATGTAACCCGCTTGCTTGAAGCGTTCAGCAAAGAAGCCAAACCAAACACAAGTTTGCTAATTTGTCGCGACCGTCCTCCTTCTCCTCCACCGACCCTTTAACCAACTCATTCACTCTTCGTCTTCATAATCATGGACAACGGTGTTCTTTATCAGCTCGTTTAGGGAACGCTTCGATGCTCGCCAAACAAATGAATTTATAATTAGTTTGCTGGGGTTTTGGTTATTGAAAACAGGATCATGCGACGGGCGTAAAAAATGTTTCGAAGCCTGGAACATGGTGATTATTAAGAGGGTACATGTATCCACTTTGATCAGGAAACCATCCAAGTGGAATATCGTTCATCGGCCCGGCTGTAAACAAAGCGGCAGTACCCTTATCATTATCCCATTGCACAAATGTAAACGAATGCTTTTTCGGGGAATTAGAAGGGGTTTAATTTATGATAATATTGTTACCCAAATGCCGCCGACCGCAATAAACAATTTGGTTTGTGTTTATCCTAAATAAATAGCGTTCCAATCGTGATTATCAAAAAAAATTAAACAAACTTTTCTGAAAAGGGAGTTTTTGTGTTGAGATTGATTATGAGCGAGTATAGCAAGCGTTTAAACTCTACCCCGTGACTAAAATCCGTGGCTAAAGTATTTTAGTCACGGCGGATGGCTACCCGTGTGTAAAATATCACTTTTTGAGACTCAAACCGTGAAAAACTGGCGCTTTAAAGGTGAAAGTAGAAAAATTAAATTGTGTGTTGTTCTGAAGATAAGATTATGATAATTAAATTGAAATAATTAAATGTTTTTTAACATAATGGGATATTCTGTAATTCACTTGACAACAAAACGTTTTTATATCGATACAAATCGAAATCGTCTAGCAATTTTGTTAAATTGTTTCAGAATCAGCTGTCAATCTAAAAAATAGACTACAATGTTGATTATAACAAACATAATATTTTTTAAGTTATTTAATACATAACCTAAAGTCGTAACTTTACGACAAAATTATTTGCTCCAAGAAATGGAAATACATTGAATGATATGTTAAAGATATTTTAAATTTGAGGTTATGCATGCGAAACATTTTGCTTATTAATTAGTTCTCGGAACACGTAGTCACCTTTTGTAAATGTGCGTATCGTAGAAGTTATTAGTCGCATATTAGCTAGTCTAATTCGCACGCGTTGGGGGCGGTTGTCGTTTGTTTAGCGTGGAACGTAATAACGATCCAATGTTATCCTTCGTTTGAGCATTTCAATGAACGCAAATTGGAGCCGAGTCTGTCGCGCAGAATATCTCGACAAATGTGTCAAAGAAGATAAGATAGGCGTCAAAATGTTTATGATGAAAATAATTAAACACACCACAGAAAATGGATATTCTATCTACTTGGCGTTTTACTTATTCGTAGGGCTTTGATTAAATTGTGCTAGTTACAGCAAACAAAAGATTTTTATGGTATATCATTTATTAGTTGTAGTAATTTGTTGTTATCGACAGGATTGACTTGCGGTGCAATTTTAATTAATCCGTACTCATTACATGCTATCAATTTATCAAAGCCAGGGCAAACAAAATTGGCGCTATTGAATCGATAACTGCATACCCACTGCATTGCCAAAGGTTGATTGCCAAAACAAACAAATGTAGGAATATATACGCGGAAGTGACAGGCCACATACTAAATAATCAATCAACTTCTAAACATTCAAAAGACAAACATCCGATTTACTTTCCTCAAAATGTGATTTAACTAGGAGAGTTTTTAAAAAATTAACAAAAAAGTTCTCTGCACTCGTTCAAATAAAAAACTTTTAACGCCAAAGAAAAATTAAAAATTTAATCAAAAAATTTTGGCAAGTTTAGCAGCAAAGTTGTCTAATATCCAATTTTGCGTGGAAATTTAATTATAGATATTTGAAACTTAAATTGCAGTCTTGTGGTAATAATAAACGGCTATTTAAAGTTTGGCGTTCGTTATAGTTTCATCGGCGCTAATATAATGCTATTACACCTAATATTTAACCGAAAATATACTTTATATTTCATCACTAGCCCCTAGTAACTAGTAAGCCACAATTCTTCCTTATCGAAACTGCGCGGATCATTTTGCGTGTTTAACGGCCTGTCCGCCTTTAGATTTGTCTGGCCGCCAAGAGCCAAGCAGAAGGCAAGGCATTGAAGAGGCAAACCGAGCACCCGAAAACGAATTGTGCGCCGATGCGATGCTGCGAGTATTTATATGTGTATAAAAGACGTGTTGAAGGGCATCGTAAAAATGCGGAAAATGGTTGACGCATCCTTTCTCGCCACCCAATCAAGCGCGAAATTCGTAAACACGTAAATAATATAGCAATTTGAAAAAGTTTGCTAATAAAAATGAAAGATACATATAAGCACCAGTAAGCAGTTTAAAGTATGTATAGTTAGTAGTGGCCGAGTTATCTTAGAGATTCGCCTGGTAGAAGTTAGTCTCCAGTGTGTTGATTCGCTAGTTTACTTCCGCTGTTCGCGGTTGTAGAGTATCCTCCCAAACAACTTCAGAAGGGTAGAGTGCAGATAGCAAAGTGCACTGCATAAGTATACCAAGTAGGTGGTGGAAATTGCTTTAAACTGGACGTTATAAAATCAAAACTCAATAACTACATGAAAATTTATCAAAATATAAAAAGAAACAGGAATAAAATGATTTGTAGATACGTTTAGTGAATAGTAATAGGTCTGTTTGATTTAATACAAAAATAAATGCCGATATTTTACTATAACTGCCAGCAGCAATGACCATAATTTGTAAGAGTAGCCTATATATACCAAAAAGTATATACATTGAGTTTGCAGTTCTCAGTTGGCGGTGTCGAACTCTGTGTGTAGTTTTCGGTTTGGTCGGCGGCCACAAAGTTCTCCACCTTTTACGGAACCGAGAGACACATATATACATTTTACAACGACGTATAAATCACTCGTGGGGTTTAAATTAAGACGAAAAACGACGACAACCAAACCTGCCGCTTCCGTAGTCGCGCAGTCGAAGAGAGTGGAAAGGAAAAGAAAAAGGCAAACACGCAAAAAGACACAACGTTCGGGGGCTATGGGGCAAATTGAATCTGAGATTCAGCACTTTTTGCGCTTCCATTTCGCACATGCTTTACCTTGTGCGAGTTGCGGAATTCTCGATGTTTGATTTCGAGTGTTGTTTGATCACATTTTACAGCCCCCTACGGTAACACAGTCAACAGGATCATTTTTTATACGCCAAAATACAATAGGGAACAAAGGGACTCGTATTATTCGTGGAAATGAAGAGGAAAACCTTGGAATAATGCTTATTAGAAAATCCACCCACTTTTATACGCAAAATATTTTTGGGTGTAAAAATTTTTCGTGATCGGAAATGATGTGCATGAGGCATTGCCGGAAACGATTTCCAATCTAAATCGAAATTCACTGACGGAAATATCAATTTTCTGGTATATCTAATATTGAAAATTTCCCAATTTTAAAAGGATATGGGTTTAATATGTCTAGATCAAGATCCAATTGCAATTTTACAGTTTTCGACCAAATGTTGGCTGATTTAATATACCTGTCCAAACTAAAGAACCCCGAAGGCAATTTAATCTGTCTTCACTTTTCATTTTCAGTCCCATTGTGATTTCTACGAGTATTCTACGACTCAATTCTAACTCTTCATTAAGCGTAATCGTTTTTCACAATTTACCAAAGCACCCTAGGCTTACATTCTTTAAATAGAATGAAAACACAAATCCATTCAACTTTTAATCATGTCAAAACTAACTTTAACCACTACAGCATAATTTTTTATTTGTATTTAATGAGTGGAAGAGTCGTGGATTTTTTTAGAAGTTTTATTTTGCCACCGCGACCTTTTTAGTGTAATGGTAATTTCACTTCACCTGCTCCTAGGTACTGGTACTTTCCACATCCGCACATTGCCGGTAAACGCCGGCAATCCTACTGCGATTAATCCACGATTCGTCGCCGTGAAGCGTTGAAGCGCGCGCCCGCCGCTCCACACTATTTCCACCTTCCACTTTATATAAATTAAGATTATCCAAACAGACGCCGCAAACTAAAATTACCACGTTACGTGGTCTAACATCTACCTATAAGCTGCGTCGGCGAAAAATCTCCGCGCATTTAACTATGAGTACCAACATGCATTCGTAATAAATGCGTGTAGTAGTTTAGGAGAGATTGCGTTCTGGGACCGCAAACAAACACTTAATAAATTATCAATGTGGGTGTTGGGCAAGTTCACTGAATAATCATATATTGTACTTGATAATACGGCAATTTAACATCATGTTTATGTGATTACATTCACAACATCCAGTCTGTAGACAATTTTATGTAATTTAATATCAGGTAAAAATATTGATTTGATTTTTTTTCAATTTTAATTTAAACTGGCGTTTACGTGAAGTTGGCACGTCAAAAGATTTGAAATAAATTTAATTTAATTAATTCTGGAATGAAAAAAAACTCGTTACTTTACTTAATTGAAATAATTCCAGCCGTTTTTTGGCTTGTTGTTGTTGTTTTCGTTTCGTAAATTGTAAAAACTTTTCTGACATTTACCCGCGCCGCCGAATTTTAATGGAATCATATTATATTACGAATAATAACAGTGTTTTTGTTATTATTCTAAAAAAAACTAATTCAATCTGGTTTATTTGACATTTGTTAAGACGAGTATGACATGCACATCTATTTTGCATATTTATGAATAAAAATATCCTAGAAACTTCGGTGAAAATTCAGAAAATACCTGTATGTGAGTAAACAGTCTGCATTTGTTTAACGAACGGTTAAACACGATGTCTACTCAAATATAGTTATAAATACAATCTAATAAAAACAAAGTCCTAATAAAATTTCGAAATGTTTTTTTTTTTCAATCGTGTAACGTCTATCATTATCGCCTCCACCTCAACTAGTTATACATTAAGTATACAGTTACGTTTTGCTTACATCAAAAGCAACGATCGACTTGATATAAATATTTATCGCCAGACTAATGGCATCAATAAAACTAGCGTCCATCAGTTAGTTAGTCCATGAGCGCGTTAGGAACAAGTGAATCAGTTGATGCGATGGAATGGAAATATCGGAACAGATGCGATTTTCGTTGCTAAAACCGTAAACGCAAAGTTCGCTGCACAAAATTACAACACAACACAACACACAACGCGCGTGGAAAACTCACTCTTTAACACATGCAACACGTAAACTACACGGGCGTATGTTAGCTCGGATAGTTCGTTCGTTTAGCGCGAAACTTTTCGTCAGCGTCAAACTAAACTTCGCGTAAAATTGAAAGCTGAAAACCGACGGGGTGCAAACTAGAAACTTCCAGTGGCGACGTCCTGATGCTGTCTATTGAATGTGCATCAATCGTCTACATGGACTACATGTTTACTATATAAATAGAGAAGTGAGTTGTATTCGGGCAAGGACTAAATAAGATCAAAAGTAAGTTTCTGTAACTTCAACTGCTTCTATTAGGTAATTAAATAAATAATAATTCGTGTCTGAATCTAGAAAACATCAAAAACAGCTTCTCCACGGTACACAAATCGCTTACCTTTTTTTTATAAATGAATAGAAACGTGAATCTCGACGGAAATTTGCAAACTTCTCAAAGTGGTCAAAGTTCTTTTCAACTTAACAGCGATTGAAATTTATCTCAGACGTAACGAGTTTATACAGTCAATTAAAAATCACAAGTAATTAATTAGCGTCTCTCAAAAATTTTTAATAAATTAGGTAAATTAATTGCGCACCGGCAGGAGTTTTGTTTGGCGGCAAGATGATTTGGTTAAAATGTCAAAAACTTTGCGCGAAAGTCACGCGGCGGAGGCGCACTCGGGAGCAGTGGTATTGAAAAGACGAGGAGCAGGACCCGTTTGAAGTGCAACTGAAACTGGCGGCGAACCGGCGGCGGCGTTCGCGTGTGCCGCGCGCGGAAAATCGTGCAACCTGATTAACGCGCAAGCGCTGCTCCTTCGCGTGTATCATGCGTACACTGCTTTCCACACACATTGTGTGTATTTTTGAAAATTCTATTTACACAAAACCACTAAACATACCTACCTATAATAAATACAACATTTATTTAATAACTTCAATAAATATAAACATCATTTACAAAACAGGACATAAAAATTATTCAAAATAAAAAAAATTAGTTAGAAAGCTTTTTACTATAAATTCAAACATGAAATGTTTTTTTTATTTCTGGGAATACTCGTATACCTATCATTAAGTGCTAAGCAACTTGAGCAAGCAGTTAATTATAGCCAAGTCAAGTAAAACCAAGATACGAAAGTTTCGTGCGACAATGTCGGACACGCTTCACTTATTGATTGATAGGTTTGCGTGGGGCCGTGGTGGCAACTACTAACTATGTCCAGAGATGATAATAACACCACCCTCGTTCTATGAGTAGGTGCCTGGGCGCTAATTAAGTCTATTATCACTCCGGGGCTACATGGTAACGGTTGTTGTGCATTCCCGTTCTTCGCTCGGTCGAAAGGCTTGGATTTAGGGATCAATGTGAGGCTCATATGTTACGCTTAGGTATAAATTACACTTGCTCGCATGTTACATGTTGCAATGCGTTGAATGCGGACCTAATTGCGGAGCAATTCCGCAAATTAGTTTATCAAACACGAGCATGTTTTAAATTGTTTTCTCGGTGCGAATCTGAGACCCAGGGACACTTGTCGCTTCCATCGCATTACACAACATTGAAGGCAAAAGGAAAAGGGAAACTATTCGTACTTGTAGTGTTGCTAGTGGAGCTACACCCTTAGATAAAGTAATATCATGGGAATGACCTTGCGGTAGGTTGCTTCTAGCACGTTTCGACTGAGGCAATTTTTGAGATATTCGCGCGACGTGCGAGATGCGAGCTTGCTTGGATGCTAATGATGCGGTCGTTATATAAACAGTCCGTGCATAATTGAACTAACTTTAAACGTGATTCCATAACGCCTGTCAGCTCCCGAATGTATCTTGCTTGTTTAACATATATGGAATATGATAATCCCTTTTAATAATCTAATTTCAGCTGGGTATTTATTGAATATATTTTCGTGAAACGTTTGATTCAAGTTTATTGCGAAGGCTATTTGTGTCCTGTGTGAAGCGGCTAAGTAAAAAATATACAAGCAGTGCACATGGGAAAGGCCCAGGCTTGAATGGAAGCTTCCGAACATGAAAGGAGCAACCACGCGCCGGGTTCAAAACAGCAGCGTCGGCACGACCTCGCACTCAGCGTAATCAAAAAGTACAAATCTAGCTGCGGGGCAAATAGATAAAATTAAATAAGACTTGGCGAATTCGCCGGCATCGAAAGGTATTGTAGTGAACTGAATTGAGTCGTGTTAATCCTTTCAATGATTCTGACAGTTCAAATGCAGGTGTAGCAAACAGAAAAATAAATTTATTAAATGAATTTTCTTCTTTCTACGCGTAAATCAACACTTTTTTCGTTTTATTCTTCTGTTGCTGAAGCAGTTATTTTCTTATTTAATCCTACTTTTATAATTCATACTTGAGTTTTCATTGCAACGCGTTTTTATTTTCCAATTTCATGGTAGAGCTAGGCGAGCAACTCCATCGAAGGAGCAAACAGATTTTAATTTAAAAACTGACTTGGACTTTGAAAGTCAAATTAACAATTTGCAGCGCGTTAGAATTTCATTCGGACTTGGTTCGCACTTTTTCCGAAATAGTCTTCGCTGCGCCAAACACCATTAACGTCCAACTTTTTATTACACTCTAATTAAAAACGCATTTTAATATCTTCCCCATTATTTTGACACCTTGGAAACGCAGATGTTAAAATGAAAAATTATTAACTTATGAAGCACATCATTTCTTTCAAAGTTCTATTTAAAAAAAGGTTTTTGATCATCAGAAAGACGTAATCAGTTGTCCCCCGGTCTTTACCACTTACTGTACTCAAAAAACACAAGCGATAAATCGTATTACGGTAATCTCCATGTATTTTTTGCTTTTTTGATCCGTGTTGCAGCAGCTGTAGCCGAATTACCTTTCCGCTGGATGATCCATTGAACATCAAAACATTAACGGCATTTTTTCTTCTCTATGTTTACCATACTAATCAATCAGCATGGCCGGAAAGCTCGAAATTTGTCGATTTGCCGTTTTACTGTTTGCACGCATTTTTTACCAGTGCTCAATGATAAATCGACCATAACGAAATTCGCGCTATTTACACTACATATACTGGTGACAGCACATTCAATATTTGTTCTTGTGAGTACTCGTATACACCCACACAAACCCTCAAAACAAGATGTTTCAAAAAACATCTTTTTTTTCTTCAATTTTGAGCTTTGATTTGTGAATTAAGTGAATTTTGAGCAAATTTTGAATGAGGATATGACAGGATACTCTCAAAGCGTTGCATTTGATGTTGGCATGATTCAAATTATCCGAGTGAAGCCTTTTTTGCTGTCGAACGCATTTGTAACATGTTTTTACGCAACGTTAACAGCGAAATTCTGTTTGATTTGGACATAGAAAAAGGCCTACTCTATCATTTCATTGGCGATGTATTCGCGATCAATCCAACATATCCAACATGTGCTATCGCGTGGAGCGCGCGCGTTGATGCATTACCCGCATTAGTCTTGTTAACTGACATGTCAGGGGCTAAAATTACCAACGGTTAAAATTAACTTTTATTGCAAAGTGCGCGCAGTTCAAAGCACCATTTTTCTATGATATTTATACAATGTGTATGCATAACACATAAATTCACATATCGATGGTTAATTTTCCAAAATTTCCATTTGCAAATGGCTGGGTTACACTCGCATAAATAACTTTGGACGTTCGGAATCATTGAAGTAATCAATTTGAACTTGAAATCTTAGTATCTTGCATCAAACCAATGTGAGTACCGAAATGTGGTTACTTTGGTATCGTCGTTCGAAGGTAGTAGTAATCCACGCCGAAATGCACTTTCCATTCGGCAACAGTTCCAATCCAACCCCTATGGTTTCATGGTCTCATGATTATTTCCTCATCGACATACCGAATGAATCAAGCGAATTGGTAAGTAAGAACAAACACTCTCAATCGGGAGCTAATAGATGCCCGGAGAGGGCCAGAATGGCTGCAATATGTAAAGTCGTTGATGGTGGAGAGATGTGATGGTAGTTCGTGGAGAATATGAAATACCCGCGCCGCTCAGATGCTGTGCAAAGCATATCGATTCATTTCCTATTTGGAAGCGCAGGTGAGTGTGATTAATTCACATTTCCTTTCTGCGGCCGTGCCAGCTGTCTATCAGAGTGTCTGCGTGGTTTATTCGCTCGCCGGCGAACATACCGAGGAAATGAGGAAAAGAACCGGTTGCAAATGTGAATAACCCGAGGTGAATTTTGAGGGAAAAGTTTCGTCTTCATCTCTGATTGTGTCGGCAGCGTAAATTTTGAATTAAATTTCCACATCATAGAATCATAATAAATACTTATCTCTTAGTGCTTTGTCTTCATGCGTAATCAAGCGTGGATAACTGCTGCAATCCATTAATTAATAAGCAATTAATAATAATCATGAATACGTACGCATGCGAAATAAACCGATTCGTACAATTGTACGCACGCACATTAAACTTGCAGCCGTAATGTTGTAAACTGTTGATTACAGATGGCTCTACCTATACAGTGTGTTTTATTTTGTTATTAAGATAAATATTTTTACACTTTTGTGTATTTGACTTCAAAGTACATGGATTGACCACCTGCTGCATCAAAACTGGAATTTGGATTATTTTTGCTGTTTAATGAATTTTTATTGTGGTTTATGGGTATAAAGACAGTTGGTATAAAATGATTCATAATCCAATGATGCTTTGGCGCGCACAATCAGATGTGCCTGGTAAGTATTGTGCTACCTGGCCTGCGGGAGGCGAGAAATTGGCAGGAAGGACGCAACTAGTACCCGCCGATAACGCGTTTGCTTGCGATAACGAAGCACACGCGTGCAGTTGCAGTCGCGCAGCAAAAGCGGACGATTGAATTACCCGAACGGCAAATTCGATCAATCACCCGTGCACCGCGTTTCTAGTCATGCCAGGCGCCAACGGTAAATTTACTTCGCGCATTTTTTTCAATAAAATAATTAGCTTGCAATTCCAAGGCGCATAGAATAACGTGCAGTTATTCACACTTCTCAGCAAACCGAATTTAATTTGAATAATTTTTATTAAAATAATTAGTTATTATGTTTGGCTAGACCCGAAATTTGATAATTCAGATGAGTTTATACAATTTCGAAGTTATCAAATATCATATAACCAATGTAAATTATTCCTCAAGCCACAAACCGTAGTTTGAATATCCCACATCAAACTCGGATAACTTAATTTACCGCCCGAATGACACGTTTGTCGGACTCCATTCTACTTTGCTCATTTCATTGTAACCAAACAATGCGCCAAAACTACTTGAACTACTCGCGGTCGTCAATTTGTAGTGGACACTCGAAACTTTCGAAATTCACGCCTTCGATACCATTGCGTGCAATCGTCTACCTTAACTATTTTATGCACGTATTAACAGGATGCGTATCGCCTTTATACACACCGCAAAAGAACGATCACATCAAGCGATAACATGAAAATAAATTGCATACGTGTAATTATACACTCTGCGCAAAAGTATAATTATCTCCAAGTCACGCTATTCTGTATTTAATGTTTTAATTCCAATTATCTCACCTTTAACCGCTTAAAAATTATTTTTTTTTGCTTTTTTGATTATTTTTGGTTGTTTTACTTCAGTGGTGAGAAGGAACTTTTGATGGTTTGTGCCAGAATGCCAGAGACTATCTGTGAAGTTATAAAAACGATAAATCCAAGACTCTCCCAGCCGGAAAGACCTAGTCCTAGTTCCAGTTTACGTGAAAATTGCCCGGCATACCCGCGAAAATTCCGAACAGCTTGAAAATTTAATAACATTCCATCAAATATATTTTGCTTATTGAAACCATTTTGCGCGGTTACGATGCTATGTAATGTTCTATCTTACAGAACATAAACCCTAAAAAATCAAAATTTAGGCTCACGAAGATAATAAAAAACATATCATCATTATTATAATCGTGATATAGGATAAATGGCGCACTTCCAAAATAGGATTTTATACAAAAACAGGCTAAAACTAGACGTTTTTGTTGTTGAAATTTGTTTTTACTCGTTTTATAACTGGTAGATGTATTTGAAGGCCAAGAGTGCAAAGTTTTGATTTATTATCGAACCGAAATGTAAAACTTAATGCTTTCATTTCGAGTTCCACTCAACAACCTTTCAACTTTATTAAAATCTTAGCTACAATAGGAAAATAGCAATAATTTATTAAATCTTTTGAATAGCAGACACGACGTAAATCGTTCCCTGGCGTTGGGGAAATGTTCAATGAGTTTTCGTAATAGTTTGAAAGAGTTGGAGACGACAGTTTGTACAGGGTGATCATTTTTTAATTTTTTTATATTTGTATTAAGTGAGTATTAACTATGTGTTTAACTTTCTTCAACATTCTGTGCGATTCTGGGAATAACCGAATGCTTCAGCAACCGACTGAAGAGTGAAGATATACTCGAGTCGGTTTTACGCCGGCTTTGAGTCGTTTCATTTATTTCATTTCAATGTTTACATTTGCTGCCAGTTCTTAGCAAAATTAGCATAAACTTTTTCATCTTGCCCGCGTTGGTGGAAACTCGATAGACGCAAAAGTTTCTAATTCGTTCTTTGTGTCAGCGTATGCAGAGTATAATATTGCATCAGTTTGCTTAACAGTTTTTGGCAATTTAATGCCCCTTTTCTGAAATGGCGGCGGCGTCGTCCTCGTCGAGCTTTCAGTGCATAGCAGTTAATTTTCCTCATTGCGGTCCATATGCCATTGTTGAAGGCATTACACAACTTTGTTCGGGCAATTTACAAAGTTATAATTTTCGCGTGTTTGCTTTCACGTAATAATAAACTATTTTCAAGTCAAATAGAAGCAAACGAACGTCCAAAACAGTCGCAGGAACATATTTTATTCAAGTCGTAAATAAATATATTAGTTTTTATTATTATTAATTTTTTATACTATAAATATTCATTTTTTTACTTATATTAACACAGTGTATATGAGTAAAAGCGATTAAGTCATTTTTCCGCAACCCCGCAGATTTATTTTAATAAAACAAAGACGTGAGATTAATTAACGGCATAAAAACGTGACAAGCATTTACCGCAATCCGCCGGCATCACACGAAATCCGCGATGCATTTTTATTTTACACCCGCTTACTTTATGCCTCCCACGCTTTTAGTAGGGTTTAGTTTCTCTCCCTCGGCGCTTTGAAATTCAGTCGCGGGAGTTTGCTCACTGTCGGCACGATTCCACCGGCATGCGATGTCGCAATGCATTATTTCAAGTTTTCATTAAAATTAAATAAATTACACCTCGGTATATAATACATTTAATTTCCGTTGCACTTTTAGTAGACTTCCTTTAGTATTTACATTGGGGATAAATACAGTGCGTTTGTGTATTTTGTTTTTACTTCTCCGAAACTTTTGAATAAATGTAGTTTTAGGTTGACATGTAAGTAGAAACAAAAATATAGTGTAACGGGTGTAATTTAATTAGGTTAATTCCTTGTTAGTGCATAAATAAAATAGTGACTGTTACCAAGTTCCTACAAAGAATGAAAAGCATTAAACGCAGATTTTTTTTGCTGTGTAGCCTATAATTTTTGGAAAAGTTTACTAAAAAACGCATCCTGAATTCCTGACAAATGTCTCCCTTTTGGTGACCTGCCGGACAACGGGCAACTTGTGGATCAATTCATCTTGCTACAACCCATTTCCACGGCAATTTCACATCTATTCAGAAAACACTTTTGGCGGGTTTTCATTGAAAACTTTGAGGTCATCACATGTAATAATGGTATAATCATAGTGATCAGTAATAGGATTAAAATTAATATTATTTAATATGCAGAGTAGGTTATGCATAATATATATTTATTTACATATTATATATTTAACTTATAGCAAAGCTGGCAAATTCGGGAAATTAATGTAATTAACCGTGAAATCTGTATATCATATTAATTTATTGTAATGAATACGTGGAAATAGTGTCTGGTTTGTAATAACCTATATTTATTTTAGTTCATTACCGTTATTATTGATTTTTTTCTATTTTATTTATAAAACGCCAGTTTTTGCGGTTTTGAGATACATAAAGTGGTATTTTAAACCAAAGGCGTGACTAAAGAACTTTAGTCATAGACTTTAGTCACGGGGTGGAGCTTGCGCCTGCGCATTTGCTAACGGTGCAACACAAGACCATATAAAATGCCATGCGCAGTAAGCATCACGTGGCTAAACGTTGTTAAACACTTGATTGATTAAACACTTGCAACGCTCGCTCTCAATCTCATTTTTTTTTGTTGCAATAAAGAAAAAAGTTATACAAGGATAGAACTTTTTTAAAAATTGTTCTATTTTTTGTTGTGTATACTGAAACCCGATGAAACATATCAAATAAATTTAATTATGTTGCAATAACAGTGTATTTATTTACGTTTTAAACGAGCGGCTCGTGGCGATCAATGAGCAAACGACCATGGAGCAGCCCGTGTTGCATCGTTATCAGTCGTGATTTTGTCTATTAATATGTATGGAGATGGATTCGAAAACATTGATCTATGCAAGCGCCAAACATTGCGCGCAAATGCTGTTTACATTTCGTGTCCGCCGAAAAATATCACAAAACAAATTCCACGTATAGCAAAAATAAGGAAATGTCAATACATAAATAATCTAATTTTATGCTCATCAATAACCCGTTAATTAAAAAAGGCGTAATTCAATTATATTTTTGTTTGCCGCTGCACACTAATTTACAATGACATAACTGAAATAATTAATAATTACATTATATGTACATTTATTATTTTTTTAAATTTCCGACTAACTTAATTTGCAATTATAATTAACATTAATTATATTTGTAAACAAAATTTACCCAATTGAACGCACATTTATTTAATTGTGCAACATAATTAATAATTATCTGGTTGAAAATTTCAGTTAAAAAACGTCTATGTTAGTATTTGTATTTTTAGTTGCATATAGTAGAATGTTGGACAATGCTGGAAAAGTTTAATCGAACATAGGGCAAAGCATATGCTGAAATTTCAATGCGGGATTCTTGAGGGCCTAAAATTATGTCAATTTTTACAGATGTAAAGCAATGCGGCTGAGGAAGCACTAATGGAAATTTCGTTGACGTATTTCATTAAGCTTCGAGTATCTCAGGCATCCTTCGCTCTCAGACATAATATTCTCCACTACCAACAGTTTCAAACCGATCGATATAATGGATATTTGTATATCAAAAACGAATATGTGCGCCACAGCAAAAGCAATAAAATCCAAACTGCAGCCGAGCGCATTTATGCATTTACGTGGATATTGCATAACCATCAATACGGCTCATTTTGCGTATGCGGTTGATAATAAAATTGAAATCATCATTGATTTTATACGACTTCTAGCCAAAAATCTGCAACGAAATGCAATTATTCAATAAAACTGTTGATGGAAAACCCTAAAACTCAAATGTTGGTTCATGTGTCATAAAGCATATAGGGAACTCTAATTATGTCATAAATGATATTAGGAAGACACATCACATCTTAGAAAATTGGAACGCATTCTAAACTAAATTCAATTTACCGTAATTATCAAACAATACGCACGAGCGCAAATAGAATTAGTTTTCATAAAGTAAAGTACAAATAATTCCATTGTTTCCTTGTTTTCTTAATGTGAATTGCTCTTTGTTCACATTTCAAGACGCTTTTGTCGAAAATGATTCCAGAATATGAATAATAAATAAATTGTTTACATGGGTGTGCTCGTAGTGGTGTCCAAAATGTCCTCTTTAACTAGTGACAAGAATACTTGACCTATATGGCGAAACATCATTTTATTTATCGGAATTTTAAGGCTGTAAAAAGTATTTCGACACGAAACTTTAATTGGCACTTGTATCTCATCGAAATTATTGGCTAAAAACATGTCTCGAATACAATCATCTCGTGTTATGTGGCCTTTTCCACTTTGCGCCGTAAAAATCCACACACATTGCAATTAATTCGAATTATTTGTAAACCAAATCACTAGCACACAAGCTATGATTACATGCATGATACCAATAGATCAAAATGCAATTGGGCGATTTTATGTAAACAAAACTTCGCTCCGCACGCGTTTTCTATCGCTCTCACTCTCCAGGTTTGAGTGTGTGTTGTGGTAATCACCAGCGGGCGTCTCTCATTCGATATTGATAACGGGCATCCCAGTGCTTCAAAACGGGCTGAGCTCAAGCTAAGCTAAGACGCAAACAAAATTGACACAAACACACGACAGTTATTGCGATTACGTCGAATATCCGACGAGCTCCCGGGGCACCATACAGCTCATCACGTGTAAATGCCGCGTCAATGGACATAGTCCATAAATGGTCCAATCGTTCCGCATATTGTAATCAGTGAAGAGTTGAAAACCGCTGGGACGGATTCGAAATTTAGTCGCTGTGCCGATTTGGGCAAGGGTGAACACGCTTAGTGGTCGAGCAGCTTCAGTAACAACAACAAGAAACACACGACGAGAAGTTTATACCCGATCCGAAAATGAACGGTTCCAAAATTGCCAGGCATGGACGATTGCTGTCTTACAATGGGTTTGGATTTTTTAAGCTTCCAGGACAAATTGCCGCTCTGCGTCCGACTGTAATCAGAAATGCTTCTACTACCAGTGGACTATGGTTACCAAAAAATACGCAGGTTAGAAATTTTTCTTTTTTTTTCTTCAAAAAATATGTATGTGCATTAAATGCTATAAAATACTTATTGACAATAACATACTTGAATTTTATTGAAACGTTAGAAATTGCTAGATTTTCATCAATATACAATTGAGACGTTCCGGAATTTATAGTTTTTCACAGTGTAAAGTTTTATTTTTGAAGTTGTTTACTACGTATTTAAGTACAAAATCTTTATTTATCAAATATCATAAAAACAGCGTAATAAAACTTCTATTTTTGATTTCAGATTAGGTATTATTACATATTTGGCAATAAAAATATTTAGCAAGTGACTTATATCTCTTATCAATACAGATTTGAGCCGGTTTCAACCAAACTAGACCATAAATCTTATCATTCCGTAATCCGTGATAATGAATAGCAAATGAGCGTAAAGTTGCGAATAAAAATACAATCATAACACAACATAATCTAGCACATACATAAATGTAACCGCTGATCTTATCTTATCAATTTATATGCCTACTCATATTTGCTCAGGTTATAGCTGTATTTGTATCTGTCTGCGAGTGCCGAAATGCGAGTATTTATTTCAATCAATATTCTAATCATGCCTTTTTTCGAGTGCCACTGTAATGGCCAAATCGCGTGTCTTGTGTGTATTTAACTAATTTAGTAAAATAATCGCTTCATTGTTTTTGTGCACACATGACGTGGCAACAGGGAATTTAAATAATTTAAAACTTTCACGCTCGTGTTCAGTGCTTAAATACAATCGATTTGAGTGCTTGTTTGAGAAAACATATAATTTTTTTAATAAATAATAAACAAGCACGAAATAAAATAAAATAGAGTTCAAGGTGAAAAGTCATATGAACTACAAAAATTGTATTATATATTTATATATTACATATACGAATAGAGAGAGGTTTAAAGTTCAGTGATACACTAATAAAACAAAACACTAAATAACTGCTCTTTATGAAATAGAAAATATCCTGACCCGCTAGTTTTATAAATTTCCCGTACGAGTAAATAATCTGAAGTTGGGTGCTCGTGGCATATAAATAACAACAAATCCTAGACGGCGATAACGCCGTGAACTGAACACTCGAGTTTCGTACTTTGAATCCGGCGCCTTTTTTCGGCCATTTTATTTAGCAATACACTCAATTGAATAACAAAACACTTTTTTAGAAACGTTATCACGACTGTTATTGATTTAGCATTAGCACAAATATCTAAATATAGGATTTATTGATGGAATTATTTAAATATCAGCGAGAATTCAATTTGAAAGAAATTAAATTTGCATTTGCTACATTTGCAACATTTTCGACATACAATCAGCACTTAGCACAAGGCTCGTTTCGGGGAATAAAAAAAACATGGCGTAGAAAAAATGCGTACAGCGCAAATACGCATCAACCATCACCACATCATCATCTAAGCGTGGAGTGATCGGACGCGTATACGATAAAACATGCACTTCAAACCGGACGAGGACGCGTCCGTCGCAAATAAACACACACTTTATAAATATGGTCGGCGCGCGTTGTATAAATATGACATGAGTAGCAATGGCACTGAATTACAGTCACCGATATTCCAGGCCGAGGCACATGTACTGTATTTGTGTAATATTTACATTACATATCGGAACCGTCACGATGGGAACGCGTGTAATTTGCCACAGTCTATTAAAACGTTTCTAATTTTCAAATTTTTTAGTTTTCATCTTGAAAATTCCATAAAATCAAATTTTAGGGGTAAAAATCAAGTTTGTCTCTTCATATTAACAAATATCTATATGTAAAGTTTATAATTATTCCTACGACAGTTGTGTCTGAGAGAAAACGCATTGTATGCAACAGTCGAACAACAAAACTCGTACGATTACCATACACGTGGAGGTGCAATAAAAACGTAATTAATGAACAATGCGCTGCGCACATGCCTCAGTAGGAACGTGTAATTGTCGCCTCACATAAATAGCAAAAACACCAAACACACCGCTTTAGTATAACGTGTATTTTTGCAACACTAGCAACCGGTCTGCCTGTGTCTGCCACATATCTATATAAATATATGATGACATTGACCAAGAAAATGGGAACTAACATCAACGGTGATAAATTTCAGGTGAATCTGGAGAAGCGTACCCTACAACAGTTCACCGACAAGAAGCAGTCGACGTTTACTGATCGCAGCCAGCTGAAATATGCGAGACGTCTCGTCGTCAAGTTGGGCAGCGCCGTCATCACAAGAGAAGACGAGCACGGTCTTGCTCTTGGTAGGCTGGCATCGATCGTCGAACAGGTAATGTACAGAATTAAGCTCTGGACTTTTAATTATGCGCACGAATTCTACGAACGCTTGAGTTTGACGTGTGCCTGTATGAAATTTAGTGATTTAGTGCGAAGGGCCTTAAGTGATATAGAAAGTTTTGTTCGATTCGCTAACGTCAAAGTGTTTACACGGTACTTTACTTTCTCCTATCGTAGATATATTTATACTGGATGTAACAAACTAGAAATATGGATAGTTCGGTAAAATATTCATTGAAATATTTTTATTTTTGATTGGATATTGAAATAATTGAGTTTTAAAATATATTTGTCAGGTAGTGGCCGTCAGTCACTATCTGTATAAAATAAACTAACTGCTTATACACGTACTTCTCCATTTGAAGTTCGAATCCGTGAAATTGAGTTTCCAGTTTGCGGCAAGTTTGAAGTTGCCAAACAAAACGCGCCCGCAATGAGACAATAGATTTCGTGTGTTTCCACGTGCGCGCACGTGCAAATTGTTCAAATTGGAACTAGTCGCCGCACAATGAGTACAAGCATAACTTGACGTTACAGGCGACGGTGGCGGCGGTGCCTGAAGGCTTGGAGACACTTCGCGGCAGTCGCGCGCTCCGCAGGATTGTGAATAAGCTTGTTCGCTCTCTGGTTAGAAGGCCATTAGACTGTAATTAATTACTTTTGACCGTTTTCATTGGCGCAAAAAGTTTCCTGCTGAACAACGGCGCGCGGCGTCAAAGTCCTATCGGTAAAAACTTCAATTACGCGCGCAAATGGATTTTAATTCATTTTCGTATTTGATTTAGATATTTTTCTGTGCGTAATTAGGCAAATCGTGTTAGGAAAATGACGAATTATCTTGCAAAACACGTCACGCTATAAAAATTCTAAGCATAAAAAGCATCTGATTGTGAATTCAAAACGCGTGCCGCGTCTCATTTGCACACGTTTCGTTTTTTCTGGTTTTGCTCCGTGCGCCGCCGTCTTAGATATTGATTTCTCTGCAGTTGCATTAATAAAAAGAAAATTAATTTATCCATAGATATGTGCATTTGCACATTGGACGTTGAATGTCATTGCCGGAGAACAAGTTTCTCGCCATAATTGTGTTGTATCACATGAAACGCACGTGTTCGCCATGTTTAAACCGATTCAACAAAGGCAAACATTCATAATACATTTATAGTGGTTTTAGCAAATATACAATCGTGTAATTCGTAATACATGACGAGTTCAACACTCATAATATAATAATTAAAACAAGCTGTTTAACAGCCGCTGAACGCATATTTTTAGATTATTTTTTTTACAAATACGTTTATTTGATTTATTGGAATGTATGTTTATGAAACGATTGCCAAAATTCAATTCTATTTTAAAAATACTGTGTTTTATGATTGAGGCGGTATTTTTATATAAAATATTTTTTGTTGGTTTTTAATGTTTTTGCTTGCAAACGTAATTTTCAGGTGGCTGAAGCACAAAACGAGGGAAGAGAATGTATTATGGTGACGAGTGGAGCCGTAGCCTTCGGCAAGCAAAAGTTGACCCAGGAATTGCTAATGTCGCTCTCCATGAGAGAAACTTTATCCCCGACGGATCACACGCGTGAGGTAAAATTTTTATCCGTCCATTCCCCTTGCCTAGATAACACTCTACATATGTTTAACATTTCACCGTACATTTTTCTTTTCCTATCTACTGATTGTACAAGTCACACTCGCCTCGCTTTTTCCAAGTGCAGAATTTCTTTGATTCACCAGTAGAATTTTATTCCACTAGAAATATTTTCCCTTTGCATATTACATCATGCATTCTTGTCCAGCAAAAAAGGGAACATCACGTACATACTCTAACATGAAAACGTTCAACTTTTTTTTATAGGATGCGCCTGCTCTTGTTGAGCCACGTGCCGCCGCCGCCGTCGGTCAATCTGGTCTCATGTCTCTGTACGATGCCATGTTTTCGCAATATGGCGTCAAGATTGCACAGGTACTTGTAACGAAGGCTGATTTTTACAATGAGCACACACGCAGCAATCTGTTCAGTACGCTGAGCGAATTGATTAGTTTGAATATTGTGCCGATTATTAATACGAATGATGCTGTCTCGCCTCCGCCACAAATTGACGAACCAATCGGTGGCAAGGGATCCAAGAAGGGTATCTCTTTGAAGGATAATGACAGTTTGGCTGCTATGTTAGCTGCAGAGGTTAGCGCTGATTTGCTTATCCTTATGTCTGACGTCGATGGTATCTACAACAAACCACCATGGGAGGAAGGCGCGCGTTTCCTTCATACCTTCACATCAGACCTGCGTAATACAATCGAATATGGCAAGAAATCGAAGGTTGGTACTGGTGGAATGGACTCGAAGGTAAATGCTGCCACCTGGGCTTTGGATCGAGGAGTATCCGTCGTTATTTGCAACGGTATGCAAGAGAAAGCCATTAAGACCATTTTGGCTGGTCGTAAAGTGGGAACTTTCTTCACTGAAACCAACCTGGGTGGCTCGATTCCAACTGAAGTTGTTGCGGAAAACGGTAAGTTTTAATTAAGTGTCATTACTAAGCAATGGTCGAATCAATAGCAGGAGTAAATGAGGTGGAAGAAAAAAACAACTAATTTTTGATTGTTTTCTCTTTTCTAATGGAATAGCTCGCACGGGCGGTAGGATACTAGCAACATTAACCCCCGACCAACGCGCAAACTGTGTTCATACATTAGCCGACCTTCTAGTCTCGAGACAATCAGAGATTTTGGATGCTAACGCGAAGGATTTAGCCGAAGCAACCAAATCCGGCCTCGCAAAGCCGCTTCTTTCCCGTCTATCGTTAACTCCGGCAAAACTAAAGAATTTGGCTGTGGGCCTTAAGCAAATTGGCGATTCTAGCCATAACAACGTCGGGCGCGTCTTGCGCCGCACAAAATTAGCCAACGGACTCGACCTTACCCAAATCACTGTTCCCATCGGAGTGCTTCTAGTTATCTTTGAATCGCGTCCGGACTCCCTTCCGCAAGTAGCCGCGCTCGCCATTGCATCCGGCAATGGGCTGCTCCTTAAGGGTGGCAAAGAAGCAATGCATAGCAACCGTGCTCTCATGGCCCTGGTGCAAGAAGCCATCTCCACCGTGGGTGCAACCAACGCCATTTCATTGGTACGTTGACATCTCCGCACTACATCTAATCAAATTGAGCTAACTCTGTGTGATTTAATTTTCGACAGGTATCCACCCGAGAAGAAATCGGCGACCTCCTTTCCATGGAGCAGCACATCGATCTCATTATCCCGCGTGGCTCCAGCGAACTCGTCCGCAGCATCCAAACGCAAAGCCAACATATTCCCGTTATGGGCCACGCCGAAGGCATTTGCCATGTGTACGTCGACAAGGATGCCGATCTTAAGAAAGCTATAAAGATCATCCGCGACGCCAAATGCGATTACCCCGCGGCGTGCAACGCCATGGAGACACTACTCATCCACGAAAGCCTGATGGAGGGTGAATTCTTCTCCGATGTGTGCAATATGCTTAAGAAGGAAGGTGTTACTATCTACTCAGGCCCAACACTAAGCCAAATGCTTACTTTCGGCCCACCGCCTGCCAAAACAATGAAACACGAATATGGCGCGCTCGAGTGTTGCATCGAAGTGATCAAGGATATGAACGAGGCCATTGATCATATTCACGCGTATGGTAGTGGACATACAGATGTCATTGTCACCGAAAACAGTAAGCGCACAAATACAAAGCCAGCGAAATGTTGAATACAATATCTATGAATTTAATTTATTTGCAGCTGATAAGGCACGTGACTTCCAGCGTAAGGTCGACAGTGCATGCGTCTTCCACAATGCTAGCTCTCGCTTCGCCGATGGCTTCCGCTTCGGTTTGGGTGCTGAAGTGGGCATCAGTACGGCTAGGATTCACGCCAGAGGCCCTGTTGGCGTTGAGGGATTGTTGACCACCAAATGGGTACTCACATCCGAGGCTGGACATGCCGCCGCTGATTTCGCCGACGGCGGCGACTGCACATGGCTGCACGAGCAGATGCCAATTAATTAAATCTAGTTGAAGATACAAACCGCGTCGATTATTTAATTACATTCGTTTTTTTTTACTTTTATTTTAATTTCTTATTTTGTTTTATATTTTTATTAGTTTAATTTATCAAACACGCTTGATAGGGAAAGCCAAATGAATATGTAAATATTTGAGTCATTGTCTCTTTAATAAACTATTATATAATAAACTAAATAATAACTAAACATTAAATATTTGCTTTTCATTCATCTCAGACTTTTAAAAAAGTGGATCTGATTAACTTACATAGTTCGACACAAGAGAGCAGCACGAGTCATATTCGACATTTGTTCTTACAGTTACCGACCACTCAACGAACACAAAGATTCGAGTGGTATTGATTCTGCTCTCGTTCATTATCACTGTTGAAAGTTAGGTTAAAGAGAAGTTTGCAGCTATAGTAACTTAATAATTACATTATAAAATGAGTGTTAGCAGTGACGAAGACCAGAGTGATTCACAGGAATGGGTGTTTTATCGTGACAGGCCTGAATGGAAAGACATTGAGCCCATACCTCAAGATGATGGAGAAGAACCTATTGTCAGCATTGCTTACTCACCCAAATGTATGTTTAATCATTTTATTTTGATTTTATATAAGCCACCACTTTAATATTATTGCAGTTCAAGATGTGTTTGATTATCTACGCGGTGCTATGAAAATAAGTGAAAAGAGTGAAAGAGTCCTACAGCTAACTCAAGATGCCATTGAATTAAATGCTGCAAATTATACAGTTTGGCAGTATAGAAGAGATATTCTGAAAGAAATGAAAGCTGATCTATGGCAAGAGTTGAATTACATAAATAGTGTCATTGAGAATTACCAGAAAAACTATCAAGTGTGGTATCATAGAAAAGTTATTGTCGAATGGCTAAAAGATGGTTCAAGTGAGCTTGAGTTCACTGAGCGTGTTCTGGAAATGGATGCAAAGAATTATCATGCCTGGCAACACAGACAGTGGGCTATTAAAACATTTAAGTAAGAGAAACAGTTTGTATTTAGAATGGAGCAGAGTTTTATCTGTTTATTATTTATTCCAGAATGTTTGATTCTGAACTTGACTATGTTGATAAGTTATTACAAGATGATATAAGAAACAATTCTGCATGGAATGAAAGATATTTTGTCATTCATCAAACCACTGGTTTCACTGAAGAAGTTGTCAAAAATGAAGTTGAATACACACTGGAGAAAATTGCCATTGCCAAGGAGAATGAAAGTGCATGGAATTATTTAAGAGGGTAAGTGATTAATAAATAGATGACAATTGTACTTGATTTAATTAATGTTCATTTCAGACTGCTACTTTATGATAAAAATGGTCTCAGTAAGAATGTGCATGTGACTGATTTCTGTGAAAAACTTTATGCCTCAGGTAATCGATCTCCTTTTCTGCTAGCGTTAATTGTTGACATGTGTGATGAACAAATTGTGTCTGGTAGTGGTGATGCTAGATATACATTGGAGAGAGCAAAGCAATTATGTTCTGATTTAGCAACTGAATATGATACTATTAGATGCAAGTATTGGGAGTATATGGCAAACACTATTGAAAAGAAATCTAAAGGAGAACAACCTGAAGAAGAAGCTAGTGCAAGTACATAAAATAGAAACATATTGCAAACAAACACCAGTTCAAATTGTTTAATTCATTCTGCTTTCATAGCAATGTATGTAATATTGTGAATGTTTATATTTTTCTCACCGCTACGTGTCAGGTATTTTTCCTTGCTGATTGTCATTTTGTGGTAGATAATGACATCAAGCAAATCCGTGGTATAACTGTATTGACTTGTATACTTAACAGCTGATTTTAATTGATGCATTTTTATTGTAGAATAAAAATATTCAACTAATAGGGCCTAAACAGAAAAATTGAAAACATCGTATGGAAAACACTCTGTATCTTATAAACTAATTGACTTTCTTAAGGTTTCTCCACGCCAGAATTGAGTTTGAGAGTTCCTCTACACGATGAAAACCCGTTCAACCTTCCAGCCCTTCTGTAAGTGCCTTAAAAAGCCCTTCAAAAATAAACATTTCAAATTTGAAACGATGGGGTGGAAAACACCCTGTAACTCCGAAACTAATTGACTTTCTTGGAGTTTCTCTACGCCAGAGTAGAGTCAGGGAGTTTGTCTACACGATGAATACCTTTTCAACCTTCCAGCCCTTTCGGAAGCGCCCTAAAATGCCCTACAAAAATTAGCAATTTTAGGAAAATTTGAAAACATGATGTGGAAAACACCCTGTATCTAGTGAAGTAATTGACTTTCTTAAGATTTCTCAACGCCAGAATAGAGTTAGAAGGTTCCTCTACACGATGCATACCTTCACAACTTTCCAACTTTTTCGGAAGTGCCCTAAAACGTCCTTCAAAAATGAGTACTTTTATAAAAATTTAAAAACATGGTGTGGAAAACACCCTGTATCTTGTGAAGTAATTGAGTTTCTTAAGGTTTTTCAACGCCAGAATGGAGTTAGAAGATTCCTCTACACGATGCATACATTTTTAACTTTCCAGTCTTTCCGGAAATGCCCTTAAACGACCTTCAAAAATGTGCACTTTTATAAAAATTTAAAAACATGGTGTGGAAAACACCCTGTATCTTGTGAAGTAATTGAATTTCTTAAGGTTTTTCAACGCCAGAATGGAGTTAGAAGGTTCCTCTACACGAAGCATACCTTTCCAACTTTCCAGCCCTTTCGGAAGTGCCCTTAAACGACCTTCAAAAATGAGCACTTTAATAAAAATTTAAAAACATGGTGTGGAAAACGCCCTATATCTTCTGAATTAATTGGTTTTCTTGAAGTTTCACAACGTCATATTACAGTTCGAGAGATCCTCTACACTACGCATATCTTTTTAACGCTTGAAACCCTTTGGAAGTGTCTTAAAATACTCTTTGAATATTGATATTTTTGTCCAATAAATTTCATTTTTTGGTCGAATAACAGGGTCGAACTTTTTTTAATAAACATATTTCGGTTGAAAAACAAGGCCGAACTTTTTATCTTAAATTTTTTTCGACTGAAGTAACATGGTCGAACTTTTTTTATTAAAATTATTTCGGTCGAAAAACAGGATCGAACTTTATTTATTAAAATTTTTTCGGTCGAAGAACAGGGTCAAACTTTTTTTGTTGAAATTTTTTTCGGTCGAAGAACATGGTCGAATTTTTTGGTGATTTTCTCAAGAACGAAAAGGACTACAAAAAAAGAACTTCATATTTTTGATCCTGGAAAAAATCTCTACAAAATGACATATTTCCTGACAAACGACAAAAATTCCATAAAAAATTTAAAGAAAAGATTTTGTTATAAAAAAGTCAAAAGATTTCTCTTTTTTATGTCAAATGCAGGTTTCACTAAAATTATAAATAGTGAAACGGTTAATACCAACAAAATAAGTTACTAACATAATCGATGTAGAATTAAAGTATCTATCAGATTTAAAAATTTCAACTTTTAATTACGAACATAAAAAAAAATCTATTACCTTTTTTATGACGAAATATTATTCAACAAATGAACCTATTATTTCCAAAAATAATAGGAATTTTTAAATACTGTTTTCAGATTTTCATTAGTAATTTAGATTGGTCTATTTAAGTAATTATTTTCCCACAAAAAGTTTATTATATGCCAATAGCTTAATCTGTAATTGTGTTACTAGTTTACGATTCAGAGATTAATCGTAATTGAAAGTTCCATGCATAGCACGAGTACAATTCTTGTCGTGTTCTGCACTACCACACTGAAAGTATCAGTGTTTACAAACAAGCATGTTTTCTTATCTCGTGCAATTTTTATGCGATCGCCACACAGTTGGCTTGTGTACCACGTTAGTCTTATTTTTGTCGTCAGGTAATCTGCACGCATATTGTGCGCGATTGATGTGCGGGGTCCATACCACGCGGATTGTACCTACTCAGAGGTGAAGCGTGAGTGTTGTTCCGTCGGCCGTCGTATTGTTTTGGAATTATACGCGCATTTCATGTTTCATACATTGTGCATAATTAAGGTCCTTGCATTTTGTTGGATATGCCAAAAGTGTAAAATTTATTTTGCATCAAGGTATGTTCTCGCATTTCTGCAGCCATATTAATTAAAATCAAATCCATTATTTACTTTACTTATGTTTAATTCAACCACGAGGTTTTTAAGCACACAAATAATTTTTGTTTCTGTTTCAATATCTACCGTTGATTTGCATTACACAACTATTCCACCTTTTAATTCCTAAATATAAAAAGAAACGCGGTTGGCTAGTGTAGCACGTTTGTCTCATTTTTGTCGTCAGGTGATGTGCACACAGATTTTCTTCATTTTTCTTGAGTTCCTTAATTTATTTTCGCGTTGTTACGTAATAATTTTGAATGCTTTTTGGATTGTGCGCGCGTGATGTGCGGCTTCGTTAAATACGGATTGCACCTTTACTGTGGCAAAAATTGTTAGCTGTTGATATTTTGTAATTGTCATGTAACTATTGTTAAATGTCAATAAAACACAATGTATAATTATAATCTCATTCATATTTCTTTGTGGTATCCTTTTTGTCGTTTTCAGTTTAAAATAATATGGCATATAAGTCTTATGTGTGAGTAGCGGGTATAAGATAACTAACAGTTACTTGAATTGTGTTGTTGTTTTTAAAAATATGATAAAAGTAGAAACATAAATAGAAGAATCAAATAACAACAATAAAAACACTCGGTGGTCGAGTGGAGACGTGCACCTGCTGGCATGCTAGCAGACACGGATCGAATCTCAGGTATGGAGGGCATTTTTCTCAAATATAAAAATATCAGGTGTAATTTGGGTTGCATATATGAATTGCAACGAAATATAAGAGAAATTGAAATACAAGTGAAGGCAATATGAGAATAAATAAGAAAGCAAGTGGAGAAATGGAAGAAGAAGGAAGGAGTAGTAGAGAATGGGAGAAGATAGAAGGAAGAAAACAGAGAGTAGAGTAGAGTAGAGAAGAGGAGGAGATAGAAGAAAGACAACAGGGGAGGATCAGATTTTTAAATTTTTTGGCACGTGTCGTTATAAGACAGTCTACGGTCGATCTCCCAGAGCGCCTCCGGCGCTCTGGTCGATCGCCCACTGCTTCGGTCCGTCCATTGCTCCCGGCCCAACCTACAGCTACGATGTCTCTGCGCTTCATCCCCGAAATTATCAGGCATATCAACAATTTTTATGGTGGGGGATCACCCCCAGAGAGAGGGAACTCCTTATAAGGACAATCCTTATAAAGTCTTGTAAAAATATTTCTAAGTTTTAAGTCGTCTCAAGAGAGACGACACTTAAAAATATACATACAAGTTCTGACCTGTAGCTGAAATGAAAGAAGGAGTACACAAATCATACAGGTTACCTTAACAATTTTTATAGAGGGGATCATCCCCTGAGGGAACTCTCTTAGAGACCTGTTCCTGAAATGATAGAAGGCGAACACACAAATCAAAGAAGTCAATATATCTTACTATTTCTTTATTAACAATAGAATACAAGTTTTGATTTTACAAGTCAACAAAATACATGCCGCCATATTGACACAGAACTTACGACCTGCATCGTCGCGGCGCACATATAAGCAAGTAACACGTCAAAATGTTCTACAGGGATAAAGGAATTAGCAAATTGCTCATTTTCTAGGTGGTGGAAAATGGTAACAAATATACAGGGCGTTACAAAAAGAAAATTCAAAGTGCAAAAAGTTAAATTCTAATAACAATCAAAGCTAAATTTTCAGGTATGTGAAGGAAAACGGTTATACAAGGTGTCACAAAAAGAAAATTCAATCATTAAAGAGGAATAATCTAAACACTACAAATATTGCTCGTTTTCACCCGATGCTCCGGGAAACTAACAAACAGGGCGTTACAAAAAAATTAGAGTGCAAGAAGAAAGTCTTAAAATCACAGCTGAAGAAAAAAAAAACAAAAACTACTTTTTATCTACTTTTAATATTTCTCGACATAAGAAAAGAATATATTGGTTTTGGGATGCAATAAGGATGAGGAAAAACAGAAATTTGTAATTCACCAATACAAATAAATAATTTATTGTCTTTTAATTTAAATAATCTCTATAAAATAAAGTATTAAAGTCGGAAAAATAAAAAGGGAAAAAATTCATAACAAAAAAATACAAATCGCGGTACGGCCCCTTTTTCCCAGTTTTTTCCAATTCCGAATAGCACAATTTATATTTTATAATTTATGTATACGACTCACTACCGCTACCTTCGAACGGTGCCCTGAACACGAGTAATTTCTATCGCTACCCTGCTACGGTAAACCGAATGAGACTCAACTACATCAACAAAAAAAATTAACAAAACCCTTCTTGCGCTATCAGAAGCCGATAAAAAATTTAAACATTTCCGTTTTCCATATTACCAAATAAAACATATACGATCTCCCTAATTCGCGAGCTATTGCAACACTCAGGTGAAAAGCCTTAAAACATTTAACCGAATAATATAACTTAATTATAAACTTACCAATACAGCGCTCTTCGGATCGCAAGGGTATGGCAAGTACTGTAATTAAAAGAAAACAGTTAAAACAGAAAGATTTTATCCAATATGACAATATTATATTCACACATGGGAGAAACAAAAAAAAAATAGGATCTGATCGCAGCGTCTTAATCTACGGACCAATCTCTATCAGATAGGATAGCTAAAAGGGAAATCTGAGAGATGAAATTTTAAGTCTTAAGAAAAAATTGCCAAGGGGGGGTGCTTGATACTTTTTTTCGACGATTTTCAAAAATTCATATCTCTTAAACTAAAAGAGATAGCTACCACCGAATTATTGATTATGAAAGATTGGAACATTCGCTATTAGATAAAAATATAAAATAATTATATTTGCTACAGTAACAGGTCGAAAAACGCGACAAAAAGTGCTAAAAAGTGACATTTATCAATTTTTGCCCATTTTATTCAATCGCGAATATCTCGTAAACTAAAAGAGATAAATAGGATCTGATCGCAGCGCCTTAATCTACGGATCAATCTCTAACAGATAGGATAGTTAAAAGGGAAATCTGAGAGATAAAATTTTAAGTCTTAAGAAAAAATTGCCAAGGGGGGGTGCTTGATACTTTTTTTCGACGATTTTCAAAAATTCATATCTCTTAAACTAAAAGAGATAGCTACCAACGAATAGTTGATTATGAAAGATTGGAACATTCTCTATCAGATAAAAATATAAAATAATTATATTTGCTACAGTAACAGGTCGAAAAACGCGACTAAAAGTGCTAAAAAGTGACATTTATCAATTTTTGCCCATTTTATTCAATCGCGAATATCTCGTAAACTAAAAGAGATAAATAGGATCTGATCGCAGCGTCTTAATCTACGGACCAATCTCTATCAGATAGGATAGTTAAAAGGGAAATCTGAGAGATGAAATTTTAAGTCTTAAGAAAAAAATTGCCAAGGGGGGGTGCTTGATACTTTTTTTCGACGATTTTCAAAAATTCATATCTCTTAAACTAAAAGAGATACCTACCACCGAATTATTGATTATGAATGATTGGAACATTCTCTATTGGATAAAAATACAAAATAATTATATTTGCTACAGTAACAGGTCGAAAAACGCGACTAAAAGTGCTAAAAAGTGACATTTATCAATTTTTGCCCATTTTATTCAATCGCGAATATCTCGTAAACTAAGAGAGATAATTAAGATCTGATCGCAGCGTCTTAATCTACGGACTAATCTCTATCAGATAGGATAGTTAAAAGGGAAATCTGAGAGATGAAATTTTAAGTCTTAAGAAAAAATTGCCAAGGGGGGGTGCTTGATACTTTTTTTCGACGATTTTCAAAAATTCATATCTCTTAAACTAAAAGAGATAGCTACCAACGAATTGTTGATTATGAAAGATTGGAAAATTCTCAATCAGATAAAAATATACAATAATTATATTTCCTACGGTAAATGGTCGAAAAACGCGACTAAAAGTGCTAAAAAGTGACATTTTGCAATTTTTGCCCATTTTATTCAATCGCGAATATCTCGTAAACTAAAAGAGATAATTAAGATCTGATCGCAGCGTCTTAATCTACGGACTAATCTCTATCAGATAGGATAGTTAAAAGGGAAATCTGAGAGATGAAATTTTCAATCTTAAGAAAAAAATTGCCAAGGGGGGGTGCTTGATACTTTTTTTCGACGATTTTCAAAAATTCATATCTCTTAAACTAAAAGAGATACCGACCAACGAATTGTTGATTATGAAAGATTGGAAAATTCTCAATCAGATAAAAATATACAACAATTATATTTCCTACGGTAAATGGTCGAAAAACGCGACTAAAAGTGCTAAAAAGTGACATTTTGCAATTTTTGCCCATTTTATTCAATCGCGAATATCTCGTAAACTAAAAGAGATAATTAAGATCTGATCGCAGCGTCTTAATCTACGGACTAATCTCTATCAGATAGGATAGTTAAAAGGGAAATCTGAGAGATGAAATTTTCAATCTTAAGAAAAAAATTGCCAAGGGGGGGTGCTTGATACTTTTTTTCGACGATTTTCAAAAATTCATATCTCTTAAACTAAAAGAGATAGCTACCAACGAATTGTTGATTATGAAAGATTGGAAAATTCTCAATCAGATAAAAATATACAACAATTATATTTCCTACAGTAAATGGTCGAAAAACGCGACTAAAAGTGCTAAAAAGTGACATTTTGCAATTTTTGCCCATTTTATTCAATCGCGAATATCTCGTAAACTAAGAGAGATAATTAAGATCTGATCGCAGCGTCTTAATCTACGGACTAATCTCTATCAGATAGGATAGTTAAAAGGAAATCTGAGAGATGAAATTTTCAATCTTAAGAAAAAAATTGCCAAGGGGGGGTGCTTGATACTTTTTTTCGACGATTTTCAAAAATTCATATCTCTTAAACTAAAAGAGATAGCTACCAACGAATTGTTGATTATGAAAGATTGGAAAATTCTCAATCAGATAAAAATATACAATAATTATATTTCCTACAGTAAATGGTCGAAAAACGCGACTAAAAGTGCTAAAAAGTGACATTTTGCAATTTTTGCCCATTTTATTCAATCGCGAATATCTCGTAAACTAAAAGAGATAATTAAGATCTGATCGCAGCGTCTTAATCTACGGACTAATCTCTATCAGATAGGATAGTTAAAAGGAAATCTGAGAGATGAAATTTTCAATCTTAAGAAAAAATTGCCAAGGGGGGGTGCTTGATACTTTTTTCGACGATTTTCAAAAATTCATATCTCTTAAACTAAAAGAGATAGCTACCAACGAATTGTTGATTATGAAAGATTGGAAAATTCTCAATCAGATAAAAATATACAACAATTATATTTCCTACGGTAAATGGTCGAAAAACGCGACTAAAAGTGCTAAAAAGTGACATTTTGCAATTTTTGCCCATTTTATTCAATCGCGAATATCTCGTAAACTAAGAGAGATAATTAAGATCTGATCGCAGCGTCTTAATCTACGGACTAATCTCTATCAGATAGGATAGTTAAAAGGGAAATCTGAGAGATGAAATTTTCAATCTTAAGAAAAAAATTGCCAAGGGGTGCTTGATACTTTTTTCGACGATTTTCAAAAATTCATATCTCTTAAACTAAAAGAGATAGCTACCAACGAATTGTTGATTATGAAAGATTGGAAAATTCTCAATCAGATAAAAATATACAACAATTATATTTCCTACGGTAAATGGTCGAAAAACGCGACTAAAAGTGCTAAAAAGTGACATTTTGCAATTTTTGCCCATTTTATTCAATCGCGAATATCTCGTAAACTAAAGAGATAATTAAGATCTGATCGCAGCGTCTTAATCTACGGACTAATCTCTATCAGATAGGATAGTTAAAAGGGAAATCTGAGAGATGAAATTTTCAATCTTAAGAAAAAAATTGCCAAGGGGTGCTTGATACTTTTTTCGACGATTTTCAAAAATTCATATCTCTTAAACTAAAAGAGATAGCTACCAACGAATTGTTGATTATGAAAGATTGGAAAATTCTCAATCAGATAAAAATATACAACAATTATATTTCCTACGGTAAATGGTCGAAAAACGCGACTAAAAGTGCTAAAAAGTGACATTTTGCAATTTTTGCCCATTTTATTCAATCGCGAATATCTCGTAAACTAAAAGAGATAATTAAGATCTGATCGCAGCGTCTTAATCTACGGACTAATCTCTATCAGATAGGATAGTTAAAAGGGAAATCTGAGAGATGAAATTTTCAATCTTAAGAAAAAAATTGCCAAGGGGGGGTGCTTGATACTTTTTTCGACGATTTTCAAAAATTCATATCTCTTAAACTAAAAGAGATAGCTACCAACGAATTGTTGATTATGAAAGATTGGAAAATTCTCAATCAGATAAAAATATACAACAATTATATTTCCTACAGTAAATGGTCGAAAAACGCGACTAAAAGTGCTAAAAGTGACATTTTGCAATTTTTGCCCATTTTATTCAATCGCGAATATCTCGTAAACTAAAAGAGATAATTAAGATCTGATCGCAGCGTCTTAATCTACGGACTAATCTCTATCAGATAGGATAGTTAAAGGGAAATCTGAGAGATGAAATTTTCAATCTTAAGAAAAAAATTGCCAAGGGGGGGTGCTTGATACTTTTTTCGACGATTTTCAAAAATTCATATCTCTTAAACTAAAAGAGATAGCTACCAACGAATTGTTGATTATGAAAGATTGGAAAATTCTCAATCAGATAAAAATATACAACAATTATATTTCCTACGGTAAATGGTCGAAAAACGCGACTAAAAGTGCTAAAAAGTGACATTTTGCAATTTTTGCCCATTTTATTCAATCGCGAATATCTCGTAAACTAAGAGAGATAATTAAGATCTGATCGCAGCGTCTTAATCTACGGACTAATCTCTATCAGATAGGATAGTTAAAAGGAAATCTGAGAGATGAAATTTTCAATCTTAAGAAAAAAATTGCCAAGGGGGGGTGCTTGATACTTTTTTTCGACGATTTTCAAAAATTCATATCTCTTAAACTAAAAGAGATAGCTACCAACGAATTGTTGATTATGAAAGATTGGAAAATTCTCAATCAGATAAAAATATACAATAATTATATTTCCTACAGTAAATGGTCGAAAAACGCGACTAAAAGTGCTAAAAAGTGACATTTTGCAATTTTTGCCCATTTTATTCAATCGCGAATATCTCGTAAACTAAGAGAGATAATTAAGATCTGATCGCAGCGTCTTAATCTACGGACTAATCTCTATCAGATAGGATAGTTAAAAGGGAAATCTGAGAGATGAAATTTTCAATCTTAAGAAAAAAATTGCCAAGGGGGGGTGCTTGATACTTTTTTTCGACGATTTTCAAAAATTCATATCTCTTAAACTAAAAGAGATAGCTACCAACGAATTGTTGATTATGAAAGATTGGAAAATTCTCAATCAGATAAAAATATACAATAATTATATTTCCTACAGTAAAAGGTCGAAAAACGCGACTAAAAGTGCTAAAAAGTGACATTTTGCAATTTTTGCCCATTTTATTCAATCGCGAATATCTCGTAAACTAAGAGAGATAATTAAGATCTGATCGCAGCGTCTTAATCTACGGACTAATCTCTATCAGATAGGATAGTTAAAAGGAAATCTGAGAGATGAAATTTTCAATCTTAAGAAAAAAATTGCCAAGGGGGGGTGCTTGATACTTTTTTCGACGATTTTCAAAAATTCATATCTCTTAAACTAAAAGAGATAGCTACCAACGAATTGTTGATTATGAAAGATTGGAAAATTCTCAATCAGATAAAAATATACAACAATTATATTTCCTACGGTAAATGGTCGAAAAACGCGACTAAAAGTGCTAAAAAGTGACATTTTGCAATTTTTGCCCATTTTATTCAATCGCGAATATCTCGTAAACTAAGAGAGATAATTAAGATCTGATCGCAGCGTCTTAATCTACGGACTAATCTCTATCAGATAGGATAGTTAAAAGGGAAATCTGAGAGATGAAATTTTCAATCTTAAGAAAAAAATTGCCAAGGGGGGGTGCTTGATACTTTTTTCGACGATTTTCAAAAATTCATATCTCTTAAACTAAAAGAGATAGCTACCAACGAATTGTTGATTATGAAAGATTGGAAAATTCTCAATCAGATATTTCCTACAGTAAATGGTCAAAAACGCGACTAAAAGTGCTAAAAGTGACATTTTGCAATTTTTGCCCATTTTATTCAATCGCGAATATCTCGTAAACTAAGAGAGATAATTAAGATCTGATCGCAGCGTCTTAATCTACCTATCAGATAGGATAATTATATTTCCTACGGTAAATGGTCGAAAAACGCGACTAAAAGTGCTAAAAAGTGACATTTATCAATTTTTGCCCATTTTATTCAATCGCGAATATCTCGTAAACTAAGAGAGATAATTAAGATCTGATCGCAGCGTCTTAATCTACGGACTAATCTCTATCAGATAGGATAGTTAAAAGGGAAATCTGAGAGATGAAATTTTCAATCTTAAGAAAAAAATTGCCAAGGGGGGGTGCTTGATACTTTTTTTCGACGATTTTCAAAAATTCATATCTCTTAAACTAAAAGAGATAGCTACCAACGAATTGTTGATTATGAAAGATTGGAAAATTCTCAATCAGATAAAAATATACAACAATTATATTTCCTACAGTAACAGGTCGAAAAACGCGACTAAAAGTGCTAAAAAGTGACATTTTGCAATTTTTGCCCATTTTATTCAATCGCGAATATCTCGAGAAATCTGAGAGATGAAATTTTCAATCTTAAGAAAAAAATTGCCAAGGGGGGGTGCTTGATACTTTTTATCGACGATTTTCAAAAATTCATATCTCTTAAACTAAAAGAGATAGCTACCAACGAATTGTTGATTATGAAAGATTGGAAAATTCTCAATCAGATAAAAATATACAACAATTATATTTCCTACAGTAAATGGTCGAAAAACGCGACTAAAAGTGCTAAAAAGTGACATTTTGCAATTTTTGCCCATTTTATTCAATCGCGAATATCTCGTAAACTAAGAGAGATAATTAAGATCTGATCGCAGCGTCTTAATCTACGGACTAATCTCTATCAGATAGGACTAAAAGTGCTAAAAGTGTAAAAAAAGTGACATTTTGCAATTTTTGCCCATTTTATTCAATCGCGAATATCTCGTAAACTAAGAGAGATAATTAAGATCTGATCGCAGCGTCTTAATCTACGGACTAATCTCTATCAGATAGGATAGTTAAAAGGGAAATCTGAGAGATGAAATTTTCAATCTTAAGAAAAAAATTGCCAAGGGGGGGTGCTTGATACTTTTTTTCGACGATTTTCAAAAATTCATATCTCTTAAACTAAAAGAGATAGCTACCAACGAATTGTTGATTATGAAAGATTGGAAAATTCTCAATCAGATAAAAATATACAATAATTATATTTCCTACAGTAAATGGTCGAAAAACGCGACTAAAAGTGCTAAAAAGTGACATTTTGCAATTTTTGCCCATTTTATTCAATCGCGAATATCTCGTAAACTAAGAGAGATAATTAAGATCTGATCGCAGCGTCTTAATCTACGGACTAATCTCTATCAGATAGGATAGTTAAAAGGGAAATCTGAGAGATGAAATTTTCAATCTTAAGAAAAAAATTGCCAAGGGGGGGTGCTTGATACTTTTTTTCGACGATTTTCAAAAATTCATATCTCTTAAACTAAAAGAGATAGCTACCAACGAATTGTTGATTATGAAAGATTGGAAAATTCTCAATCAGATAAAAATATACAACAATTATATTTCCTACAGTAAATGGTCGAAAAACGCGACTAAAAGTGCTAAAAGTGACATTTTGCAATTTTTGCCCATTTTATTCAATCGCGAATATCTCGTAAACTAAAGAGATAATTAAGATCTGATCGCAGCGTCTTAATCTACGGACTAATCTCTATCAGATAGGATAGTTAAAAGGAAATCTGAGAGATGAAATTTTCAATCTTAAGAAAAAATTGCCAAGGGGGTGCTTGATACTTTTTTTCGACGATTTTCAAAAATTCATATCTCTTAAACTAAAAGAGATAGCTACCAACGAATTGTTGATTATGAAAGATTGGAAAATTCTCAATCAGATAAAAATATACAATAATTATATTTCCTACAGTAAATGGTCGAAAAACGCGACTAAAAGTGCTAAAAAGTGACATTTTGCAATTTTTGCCCATTTTATTCAATCGCGAATATCTCGTAAACTAAGAGATAATTAAGATCTGATCGCAGCGTCTTAATCTACGGACTAATCTCTATCAGATAGGATAGTTAAAAGGAAATCTGAGAGATGAAATTTTCAATCTTAAGAAAAAATTGCCAAGGGGTGCTTGATACTTTTTTCGACGATTTTCAAAAATTCATATCTCTTAAACTAAAAGAGATAGCTACCAACGAATTGTTGATTATGAAAGATTGGAAAATTCTCAATCAGATAAAAATATACAACAATTATATTTCCTACAGTAAATGGTCGAAAAACGCGACTAAAAGTGCTAAAAGTGACATTTTGCAATTTTTGCCCATTTTATTCAATCGCGAATATCTCGTAAACTAAAGAGATAATTAAGATCTGATCGCAGCGTCTTAATCTACGGACTAATCTCTATCAGATAGGATAGTTAAAAGGAAATCTGAGAGATGAAATTTTCAATCTTAAGAAAAAAATTGCCAAGGGGGGGTGCTTGATACTTTTTTTCGACGATTTTCAAAAATTCATATCTCTTAAACTAAAAGAGATAGCTACCAACGAATTGTTGATTATGAAAGATTGGAAAATTCTCTATCAGATAAAAATATAAAATAATTATATTTCCTACAGTAAAAGGTCGAAAAACGCGACTAAAAGTGCTAAAAAGTGACATTTTGCAATTTTTGCCCATTTTATTCAATCGCGAATATCTCGTAAACTAAAAGAGATAATTAAGATCTGATCGCAGCGTCTTAATCTACGGACTAATCTCTATCAGATAGGATAGTTAAAAGGGAAATCTGAGAGATGAAATTTTCAATCTTAAGAAAAAAATTGCCAAGGGGGGGTGCTTGATACTTTTTTCGACGATTTTCAAAAATTCATATCTCTTAAACTAAAAGAGATAGCTACCAACGAATTGTTGATTATGAAAGATTGGAAAATTCTCAATCAGATAAAAATATACAACAATTATATTTCCTACAGTAAATGGTCGAAAAACGCGACTAAAAGTGCTAAAAAGTGACATTTTGCAATTTTTGCCCATTTTATTCAATCGCGAATATCTCGTAAACTAAGAGAGATAATTAAGATCTGATCGCAGCGTCTTAATCTACGGACTAATCTCTATCAGATAGGATAGTTAAAAGGGAAATCTGAGAGATGAAATTTTCAATCTTAAGAAAAAAATTGCCAAGGGGGGGTGCTTGATACTTTTTTCGACGATTTTCAAAAATTCATATCTCTTAAACTAAAAGAGATAGCTACCAACGAATTGTTGATTATGAAAGATTGGAAAATTCTCAATCAGATAAAAATATACAACAATTATATTTCCTACGGTAAATGGTCGAAAAACGCGACTAAAAGTGCTAAAAAGTGACATTTATCAATTTTTGCCCATTTTATTCAATCGCGAATATCTCGTAAACTAAGAGAGATAATTAAGATCTGATCGCAGCGTCTTAATCTACGGACTAATCTCTATCAGATAGGATAGTTAAAGGGAAATCTGAGAGATGAAATTTTCAATCTTAAGAAAAAAATTGCCAAGGGGGGGTGCTTGATACTTTTTTTCGACGATTTTCAAAAATTCATATCTCTTAAACTAAAAGAGATAGCTACCAACGAATCGTTGATTATGAAAGATTGGAACATTCTCTATAAGATAAAAATACAAAATAATTATATTTGCTACAGTAACAGGTCGAAAAACGCGACTAAAAGTGCTAAAAAGTGACATTTTGCAATTTTTGCCCATTTTATTCAATCGCGAATATCTCGTAAACTAAGAGAGATAATTAAGATCTGATCGCAGCGTCTTAATCTACGGACTAATCTCTATCAGATAGGATAGTTAAAAGGGAAATCTGAGAGATGAAATTTTCAATCTTAAGAAAAAAATTGCCAAGGGGGGGTGCTTGATACTTTTTTTCGACGATTTTCAAAAATTCATATCTCTTAAACTAAAAGAGATAGCTACCAACGAATTGTTGATTATGAAAGATTGGAAAATTCTCAATCAGATAAAAATATACAACAATTATATTTCCTACGGTAAATGGTCGAAAAACGCGACTAAAAGTGCTAAAAAGTGACATTTTGCAATTTTTGCCCATTTTATTCAATCGCGAATATCTCGTAAACTAAGAGAGATAATTAAGATCTGATCGCAGCGTCTTAATCTACGGACTAATCTCTATCAGATAGGATAGTTAAAAGGGAAATCTGAGAGATGAAATTTTCAATCTTAAGAAAAAAATTGCCAAGGGGGGGTGCTTGATACTTTTTTCGACGATTTTCAAAAATTCATATCTCTTAAACTAAAAGAGATACCGACCAACGAATTGTTGATTATGAAAGATTGGAAAATTCTCAATCAGATAAAAATATACAATAATTATATTTCCTATGGTAAATGGTCGAAAAACGCGACTAAAAGTGCTAAAAAGTGACATTTTGCAATTTTTGCCCATTTTATTCAATCGCGAATATCTCGTAAACTAAGAGAGATAATTAAGATCTGATCGCAGCGTCTTAATCTACGGACTAATCTCTATCAGATAGGATAGTTAAAAGGGAAATCTGAGAGATGAAATTTTCAATCTTAAGAAAAAAATTGCCAAGGGGGGGTGCTTGATACTTTTTATCGACGATTTTCAAAAATTCATATCTCTTAAACTAAAAGAGATAGCTACCAACGAATTGTTGATTATGAAAGATTGGAAAATTCTCAATCAGATAAAAATATACAACAATTATATTTCCTACGGTAAATGGTCGAAAAACGCGACTAAAAGTGCTAAAAAGTGACATTTTGCAATTTTTGCCCATTTTATTCAATCGCGAATATCTCGTAAACTAAGAGAGATAATTAAGATCTGATCGCAGCGTCTTAATCTACGGACTAATCTCTATCAGATAGGATAGTTAAAAGGGAAATCTGAGAGATGAAATTTTCAATCTTAAGAAAAAAATTGCCAAGGGGGGGTGCTTGATACTTTTTTCGACGATTTTCAAAAATTCATATCTCTTAAACTAAAAGAGATACCGACCAACGAATTGTTGATTATGAAAGATTGGAAAATTCTCAATCAGATAAAAATATACAACAATTATATTTCCTATGGTAAATGGTCGAAAAACGCGACTAAAAGTGCTAAAAAGTGACATTTATCAATTTTTGCCCATTTTATTCAATCGCGAATATCTCGTAAACTAAACGAGATAAATAAGATCTGATCGCAGCGTCTTAATCTACGGACCAAACTCTATCAGATAGGATAGTTAAAAGAGTTTATCAGATAAAAATATAAAATAATTCTATTTGCTAGATAAAAATATAAAATAATTATATTTCCTACAGCAACAGGTCGAAAAACGCGACTAAAAGTGCTAAAAAGTGACATTTTGCAATTTTTGCCCATTTTATTCAATCGCGAATATCTCGTAAACTAAGAGAGATAATTAAGATCTGATCGCAGCGTCTTAATCTACGGACCAATCTCTATCAGATAGGATAGTTAAAACGGAAGTCTGAGAGATGAAATTTTAATTCATAATAAAAAATATGACCGAATAAAAATCAGCTATACATTCATTCTCATAAGGTTCTCAAACACGATTCACTTTTACCGTCACCCTTTACGGTGCTCTGAACACGAGTCACTTCAATCGCCACCCTGCTGCGGTACACCAAATGTGAGTCAACTAAATCAATAAAAAAATCAACAAAACCCCTCTTGCGCTATCCGAAACCGATAAAAAATTTGAACACTTCACAAAGGTTTTCCGCAATATGATCCGTTTTTCATATTACCATTAAATGAAATATATACGGCCCCCCTAATTCGTGGGCTATTGCAAGACGCAGGTGAAATGTGATAAAACATTTAGCCTAATATTATAACTTAATTATAAACTTACCAATGCAGCGCTCATCGGATTGCAAGGGTACGGCAAGTACTGTAATTAAAACCAAATATAAGTTAAAACAAAAACATTTCTTACAATATGATAATATTATATTCACACATGGGAGAAATCAAACTTTCTGTGCTGAGTATCGCAATGGTCAGATAAAAGTAACTTACTCAAGCACGAATAGGTTTCCGATTGATCTAGCGATCGACCACGTCACACAATAACCGAAATATTTGATTTGAAATATCAAAAGCAAGCAAAAATACATTTATGCACATTAAACGCACAATTACTTATTAAGAAAACACTGCAGATGCATATTACGACTAGGTCGATTGTTGACCGAATATAATGCAAACTTTGAAAATAGAAGTCTGATAAAACGAAACACTTGTGCGATATACGTCTGGATACGCCAGAGACCGGCACGAAACTAGCTGCAATCCATCGATAGAGCATGCCGAAACTGCGCACGCAAGAATGCGACAGTTCACAACAAGACTCTTTGCCTGCTGCATAAACCCGGCAGGTAAAAGCAATAGATGCGCAAAGCCAGCGCGTCGATGCCACGCGACCTTGTACGCGAATTGCAATAGATGCGCAAAGAAGGCTGCGCGTCGATTGCACGCGACCTTGTACACGAATTGCAATAGACACGGTACCTGTGATAAGAACTAAACTAAAATGTGCTGCATGCGACAGCGCGACGAGAATCTTACGCGTAGCATCTCGCACGGCGAATGCGATAAGGAAGTGGAATATACACAAACAGTGATATGATTCAAAACGAATACAATTCTATTTTATGATTTTTAGTTCATGCTAGTGAACTAAAATTTAAATCATGAAATTATGATTTATGATTTGAGTATTATTGAAGCATTTATTGAAGCAAAGATTGCCGCAAAAGATATCAATTTTCTAATTGCAAGAAATCAGGAAAACAGATACTATGAATGATGAAAAATATTACTTACCAGTGTATCGAATACCGCAAATCAAATGTGAGTAGACACTGAAATAAAGAAGAAACAAAACATTAGTTACATAATTGCGGACAATGAGTTTCGGCGGAACCCAAAGTTTACCATAAATTTCGTCTTGTTCTCCATAATTATTTAAATTAGTATTCTTACCAGGTAACACATTGAGCCAGCAAGTTGTGCAGAAATCAAAAATGCTTTGCACAAGTCCAAAATATTATTTATAATCACACACAAAGTCTGCCGGCCGGCGTCCGACGACAACCAATCAGAAATACACACGAAAATGTAATAAACACACAAATTATCGAATTCCGAAGATTCCGATTCCGAAGATATACGCGATAAATATTTACCGAATCACTAAACAAGGCAATTAACACCAAATTCAATAAAATATAACGCGATATGCCGAATTTACAACGAGAAACACGAATACTCGACGGAATATTCTTATCTGCCGCACGAAGTAAGAGCTGCGTGCCGGCATCACAACTGTGCACGTCGACTTTCACTCGCAGGAATATTTTTAGTTAAAACATGCATCGTTGCGTTACCTGAGAATACTTTATTGTACCTCCAGAAAATACAAAGCGTTTCAAAAACGGTGGCGTACATATGAGTCAGTGAGCGATTGCGTATGTATCAGTGAGTGGTCACGCACTTAAGTGGCCGTGGCCGTGTATAACACGTACACGAGAGTGCGCATGCACCACCCTACCTAAACAAATAACAATTTTTACACATAACTGAAAACTTCAAATATAGAAGTCAATAGGATATACTTATTCAAATGAAACGAAAACAGAATAGAAAAATTTCAATTACCTCAGTACCCTTACCCTTTAAAAGTTCAAAATTGTGGGTACAAGTGATTTTTACGTTCGGCCACGGCTTTAACCGTCCGTGTTTTCTGTACCACATCTTAAAACCATGGAAAAACTGGCGCTTTAAAAGTGGTAAAGTTATTTTAGAAATATTTAGTTATTTTGATAGTTGCATAAATAAAAATTGTTATTAAAAACATATTTATTTAACACATAGAGAAGGGTGGTCGTACAATCATCTCGCTAATATGCACACTCGGTGGAGTACCAATAACATACATAACGGTATCAGCTACCTCTTCTGCCTTCAAAAACGTTGTTCTATCAAACATGGCGCGCATCGCCGCCGGACAGTTATCGTCGTTGATAAACTCTGTGTCTACAGCACCGGGGCTTACACTGCATACTTTGATATTAAGTTTATTCATGTTGAGTTCTTGTCGAATTACATCGTTCAAGTTGTTCAGAGCGTGTTTGGTGGCGGCGTACACATTGACTGTGGGGAAATACATGTTTACGTGAGCCAGCACGCTGCTGATATTCACAATTTGGCCCTCGATATTGTTCGCGCGCATGATTTTGATCGCTTCCCGGGAAGCGGATAGGAGACCAATAACATTAGTTTCGAAACATTGCCGCCAACGAGAGGTATCACCATCAATGAGATTCGTTCCTGGGTTGCCGCCGGCATTATTTACAAGGACATGCACTAGTCCGACATTTTTAGTTGTCCACTGGAAGGCGTTAACAATGTCTTCCTCTTTGGTCATGTCACATTTTACTGCGTAGAGTTTTCCTTTGCAGTTAGAGAGTTTCTTTGCGT
Organism: Dalotia coriaria; assembly: GCF_025399875.1. Taxonomy (NCBI): domain Eukaryota; kingdom Metazoa; phylum Arthropoda; class Insecta; order Coleoptera; family Staphylinidae; genus Dalotia; species Dalotia coriaria. The sequence goes on from NW_027045446.1 coordinate 10,360,803, forward strand.
TGGCTTCTATTTTTTCGACGCGACGAGCCAGTCCAACAACCTGTTAAATTCAGTATCACTATTAACGTCTTATTCACAATAAATTAAAGTTTTCATTGATTTGTATAATCATTACTTACCAAAACACCAGCCTTCACCAATTTCTCGGCAATAGATTCGCCTATTCCAGCACTAGCTCCAGTAACAACAGCAACTTTGCCCACCCAACGTTCCATATTTAAATAAATTAGACTAAAGTTACAAGATTTCAAAACGCGATCTAAGTGCTTTACAAGCACAGTTTAAACTGGTTCGCTTCCTACAGTGCTCGCCGGCTTTATACCTATCTGTTAGTACTCCCACAGTTTTCAAACAAACTCAAATTAGCTGCCTAATTCACAGCGCACCCAGCGCTCCGCAAACGGAATGGGTGTATTTGTTATAGTGAGGCAGTTGCTGTGGCCTTGCACTGAAGGTCACAGTTAATTCATATTTTGATTAAAACATCGCATCTCGCACTCAATTGGACACATATCTACAATTATGTAATGGCTTGGCAAACTCACCATGACTTGCGTAAAAATTTCAGCTTGTCATTCATTGAAGTGGCTTTGCAATGTGTTCATTTGGTGTATTTTTTTAACATATATCTAAAAATATCAAATATATCCAATTATATCTGATGATGTGAGAAATGCAGCATATCATGTTTTTGCAAATAATACATGATACGCATTTTATTTCAAAAAATTCCTCTGGAATGTTCTATTTGTAATGTAATGTAATGTTATGAAATAAGCAGAGCATAGCAAGCTCATGGCAATTATCCATGGTCAGTGAAACTGTAACATCTCAATCTTCGTCACTAAGATCGTCAATTTGTTTTGGGGTGTCTAAAAGTCGTGATAAATTCGAGCTAGACTGCATTCGGACCCGACGACTTCTCTGCATAAGCAACATTTCGCGAGATTCATCTGAAAGATTCAAACATTAAGCTATATACATTTTTTTGGTTTCTTCAAACGTTTACCATAAAAACTCGAATTCAGTTTTAAAAACACATCCGGAACGGGATCCAAAGGAGTTACTTCTTTATCGGCTCGCCATTCATAGCTTTTCATGGAAAGCTATACAAATATGAATACGTTGCTAGTATAATAAACACACAAAATTCACTAAACTTACTGAATCAACGTTTTCAACTGGAACGTTGGTAAAGCTGGTGACCCGGCTTTTCTTTAAACTTTTATGCGTTAATAAATATTGACTGGATGTCCCTACAATGAATTCAGCTAATTCTTCCTCCTCCCTCATTACTTCAATTGGAGTGACGCCATCAATTGGCACTATCATTAATTTAGTGCGTACCATTTTCTGTAGTGAGATTTGTGAAAAAAGCGACTCGTCGCTGGTAAGTGTGAGCAGGATTCGTTGCACAGCATGTGGAATTAGCATAGGCGCTTTAAAAATCTCCCCCGTTAGTGCACTTTTCACCCGTCCTTCAATCAACAACACATCACTAATTTTGTCAGTTAAAACAAAGGTTTTGTAACAACGTAGATTAGGCATAAAGCAATGATCTAAATTCTGTTTAATCTCAGCTTGCGTGCGAGTTTCATAAACAGGAATTTTCATCAATATTGCAATCGTTATTTTCAAACAACAATTTCTCCAAATTTGACATTCCAGACCAATTACAGGATTGTTATAAGTTTCATATCCTTTTTGTAAAAGTTCAGGTGTAAACCAATATGCTTGACAGAAAGATTCAGCCACAATATTGCAGTCATAAGGGCGTCCCGTAATAAAACTCAACTCGCCCACAATGTCCCCGGAAAGTAGAAGTTCTTCTGCTTTGCTGTAATCGACCGATGAAAGATTATCAATAATCGGAAGAGATCCATCATTGGATAGTTCTTGCATATTAGACATTAAATGCAAACGCAGCATGCCAGTCACAATTACATAAATTCCCTGAGATACTTTGCCTTTTGACTGAACTAAATCGCCAGCATTCCATGAAATCATTTTTACATTTGGAAAAAAATATTCATACAGCCCATTTGTGCCAATCCAGGGGATACTCTTTAATATTTCGTGCGTTGAATATGTTTGCACAATCGTTATGGCTTTGATGTTCTTTTGCTGTTGTGCTAGTAGTCCCGCAATATAATTACATTCTCGTAATTCAAATATACTAAACTGCTGCAGTTCCTGCAAGCGTCGTTTCAACGCATTTAACGTTATTTGAATCGCTTGCTTTGTCTTCACAGTAAGAGCAATGTACGGCTTTTCTCGTTGCATTTGCAGCATTTGCCGTTCCAGTGCTTCTTTATTCCCAATCATTTCTTTACGGAAAACGTTCCGAATCGTTTTTAACTCCAGAATCTCTTGTAAAACGGCAAGCACATCATTATCGCATTGTGTTAAAGCAAATCCAAGCTCATATCCAAAACAAGTGCGCAAATTACTCTTGTATTCGATATACTTTAAAAGTATGGGACATATCGGATACAGCAACGAAAAAAACGTCAATAAACGTAACGCCGCAATTAATCTCACTGACGGAACAATATAAAACACGGTCCAGCCAAATAAAGCATTATTACCCACAAAGAATAAACTGATTGGCGTTACCCACAAGCAGAATGCGTCTATCCAGTTGCTTTTCTTACTGAAGTATGGCTCACACGCAGATGTAATGAGTCGTTTGTGCGACAAGCCATAGATTTTCAATACAAAATCTCCAATATAAAAGCACCATAAAGCCACATGATAATCAAACATCCAATTACAGCAATATCGAACATTCCATAAAATAAATATAGAATTGGCTAGCGTTATGGCATACATGACATAGTCATACGCAATATGCATTGTAAAGTAATAAACTAACTGTCGCATTGGACACGTTCTCGGTGGCGGTATTATCTTTGGTGTAGCAGACAATTTCTTAAGAATTATGTGACAACATTTCAAAACTTTCTACAACATAAATCAATTTAGATGGTTAATATCTGATAAGCACATTAACAAATATTACCCCCGGTTTAAAATAAACACTTAATTCAATGCAGGTTTGACGATGCCTTGAAAAGTCTAGCTTTCTTTCCAATTTCTTGGTGATTAATTCAAGACATCGCTTGTCGATACTACCCCGAAGGTATTGATTAATCAGAAATATTTTCTTCAATTTTGTTATCTTTGTTTCATTTTCTCTACAAGAAAAAATATTTAAAATGGTTACAAAGGAATATTAATGTTTGTCTTACAAAAGCAACGCGGATAATTCTGATTCAGTAATATTGTATGGAACATCCATCTCACAATGATCGCATGCCTTCCCTTCAAAGATGTGACTTTTATAGTTATCATCTGCTTCGTCAGAAGAATAATTCAATTTCACAAAGTCTCGCACTAAAACCCAATAAGTTCCCACAAAGTATCTGCAAAATTAGAACTGTGGAATGAACTGCAATATATTATAATGGTGGTTTACCTTCTAAATTTCAAGTTGTAGATTATGTATTGCGCTTTCTTGTTTAACATATCCACATAAAGATTCATATTTGTTCTTTGCGATGTTGACAGTCTTGAATATCCAATCATTCGTAACAACTGCTTCATACTGCTTGAATTCAGCAACAAGCCAATAAGGACAGTTACAAAAACCTCAAATAGAAATGAATCGGTTTTGGTGATGACTTTGCAGTTAAAAAACATTTGGGAAAAGTTCAAAGCCATTGGTCCTCTGATACCGCTCCATGTCAGGACTAAAATAGCCTTCAAGTTGATTTCATTCGACATTTTCCAAAGCAAAGGACTCAGTAAAACTAGTCCAACTAATCGAAGAAACAATGTTGTGATATAAATCAATATTGCTCCATACGCCATGCTGATGTAAAAGTTATAAGCCAGATATAAAGTAAATTGAATGGTGACAAATGTCAGCCAGACCGTTTCGCTTAAATATTGAATGGTCGCCCACATTTCCACCACATTCGCATCGACTTGTGGTGATAACTTATGTCGTTTACTCAAAACTTGGCAAATGTTACAAAGCAAAGCCAACTGCGCATTGCCGAATGCAAGAAATTCGGTTAAAACATAAATGCCATATGTCATAAAGATGGACACTCCGAAAGTATAATACGTTTCAGAGTCGATATACACCATACAAAGTACATGCAGTTTTCCAGCAAGATAACCGATTGCGAAACCAAATATAGCATGACGTAAGGTAAGATTCATTACATGATACCACTCGGTAAGATTGCCAATTTGAATGCCGTGGAACATATCTAACATTAAATATACTGGTATCATCAGTATGACAGATTCAGCTTCCAAAATAGTTTCCAAATACTTGAATCTGGCAAGACGTTTTAAAATCCCCACGGCATATAATGGTTCAATTGGAACGACAGCTATGGCACGCATCACTCCACACGTGAAAGTTAAATCATTGTTCATTGTACGTGACAAAATAAAGCCCAATAGCAATGGGCTGATGACGCCCCCGAAGAATGTTATTAACATTACTTGCGGTAAATACTTCAGAAAGTTGGGATAGTTTATACGGTACATGGTGGACACAATAAATATTGGCACGTAGCCGTCAATCACGTATTTCGTCGCTATTTTGCCCATCATGTTTCTACTACTTATCTCCAATTGATCTCCGCCAACCATGTAAAGTAATCCCATTGCAATACCCAATAAAATCGTTAATACACCTTGCGGGAACACGTTGAATCTTCTAACTAACCAACGCATCAGAACACTCACCATCAAAATTACAGATATAAACAGAAATACTTGAAATGATTCCTCGTTACCGGAATAAACCTTTCGCTGCGCCATTTTGGCACTTCTACTGTATTTGACAGGTAAGAATAATTAATTAACATTCAACGCTATCCTGGATTTCAGTTAAAATATGTAACAAGTTTGACGTTTGATTCAGAACAAGGTAACTAAAACTAAAATGGAAACAACTGAAAATGTGTGATGGATGAAAAATAGTATATAATAGTATGTTTCCCTTTTAATTAATTAGTTACATCATATACAGTAGATATAAAAGAATATAGTTCCATATTTACCTATTATTAAGCAATAGCAATTATACATTCACCTTTGAATGATAAAGCAAAAGCAGTTACCCACTTGAAGTACAATTAGACATCTACTTCTTCTCAACAACTTCGAAAGTCAGTCCATTTTTGTGAAGCTCCTTGATGATAGAAGTATTATGGAAGGTGGCGCCTGGGCTGTACACTCCACCTCTGTTGAAAATATCAAACATTAATTAATATTTGTAGAAAAAAATGAAGACACAATTACTTTTTCGGCAATTTTGCAGGATCATCCAAAATAGTTAGAGCGCACAATGTAAGTGCCATACAAGTAGCCCCGTAACCAGGATTGGTGCCATTAACCTGAGCAATAACTTTTTTGTCAGGCGATGTTGGAAAATCGGCATTGCAATCATCCTGTTTAGTAGACCAGCCCTCTCCAATCAAAGTGATAGCAAATTTGGTGTTCTGCATTTTCTCGTCGGATGGACCCTCATGGGAGAAGAATCCCAAAGAGAAAAATCCCGGATACTATATTATAAACAAATTAATAAATAAATAAAAACATAAATATGTTATGCAATTATATACCTTAAGTAGCAAGTTGCGACCGAATTCAAACTTGCTCAACGTCATAAAAATGCCACCCATTACAGCCATGATCAAAATAGAAATGATACTATCAACACAGAAGTAAGTACCAACTTGTACCGGGCGTAATTTTTCTTCTTCGTATAAAAAGCGCTGTGTACGTTGCATGACGCTACGATCAGAACCCATAAAGGGTAAAGCGTACTTGTTATTGAAAGAGCACTTGTGGACAGCGCCCCTGAGAGACAATTTTGGATTGAATTTCGGGAGTTTAGTCGGGTACAATTTACGACGCAAGTCTTTAAGTTCTGCGAACGCACCGACACCATGAACGGCGGATTCCCAAGTTCCATAGTTAATTGAAGGGCCAGGATATGGCCCACCAACCACCCCACTGGTCAGGTAAGTCTCAACGGAATTCAGAGTGCCTTCAAACTGCGATCGCAAATACATGAGACCTAAATCAGCAGGCACACTATCAAAACCACATGCACTGATGATATAGACTCCTTTCTTTTGGGCCTCCTCATGGTATTTCAACTGCATATTCTCAATGAAGAAGGGCTCACCACTTACATCAACATGGTGGCAACCATTCTCAACACAGGCCTTGACAACAGGTTCACCAAAGAACTTGTAAGGACCACAAGTGTTGATGATGATTCTTGCTTGCATTGCCATGTTAGCCAAAGATTGAACATCATTGACATCAGCAATAATCAAAGGTGTTTTTGACAGATCTTTGCCTGCATACATGCCACATAGATAAAAGATAAGAAATGATGTATCAAAAAAAGCCGGTATTACCGATTTTGTCGCCCATTTCCTTGAGAACCGCCAGCAGTTTGGACTCTGACCGGCCAGCCACCGCCCAGGAATAGTTCCTGCCATTTTCTTTGGATAGCTTCTCCACCTGGGGAATGGTGTGCTTGCCGGTGAAGCCGGTAGCACCAAAAATCACGATATCGTACGCTCTTGACATGCTTGTAACCGCGTATGTAACGAAACTGCGAAATAAAACTGACTGTACGAGTATACCACCTCTACACTGGCTCCGGGTCCAACTTATGTACTTAGTCACTGCAAATATAACCGTTCCGACCAGTTTCGACAATCAATTTGACGATATTGACAGGCGCTGCACTTGACTTCAATGCACTTCACGTTCCACAACTGTTCAAATGAACCCAATGACCTTCACAGCAGGAATGTGCGCGGCAAACACGAATAATAAATATAATATAAAGTTTATATTTATTTTTACATACAAAATTAATAATTTATTTCGCTATGAATCTTATGAAGACAACTTGGACTTAGAACTAATAGCCACATATGCCACAACAATGGACATAACAATAGCCAAAAATTCACTCTTCAACCATGGGCCATAGAAAGCACCTGGGTGGTTGACAACAATTTCAGTAAGAGACTCAATGCTGGAGGTGCACTCGCCAGCACGAACAGCTTTACGGTATGCGGTGTAACCATCCTCGGTGAAGATCCTCACCTTACGGTCGCCGCTGCGCGCGGTTTTGGTATCTTCAGTCCAGCTCACCTGGTACTGGTTGCTGCCAATGATGGATACGGGTACGATGTTGTCGTCGACTTCTGCGTACAGATTACCTGCAGATCCAGTGCCACATTTGATGGAAAACTCGCCGATGTAGGCGATATTGGCGACAATCGTAGCATCTTGAGTTGTGAACGATGTGGTAACCACCTCAGGAGACGAGCAGACGTTGCAAAGACCCACAGAGATCAACGATAATAAAATCGTCAGGGACGACACGGTGTTGGAGACCATTTTCGATTCTGTTGTTGAATATTTTAATTGAAGAAATGTGAATGATTCGATGAAAACGACAAAATGTGACTGTTCACAACTGACAAGTCAACAGCGAACGTAAACTGATTACGCTCGGTGAAATCGTACACGTTGCACACGTCACAGACACGTTTGGCCAAATCACCAAGCACAAGCACGAAGTGAGCTAACTAGCGACCTCTCAAGTTTCCTAGATTTTATGTTTCTACTAATTTGCTATAAAATTCTGTCTAGGGGACAAAGTTTTCTAAATCATCAAGAGTTGTAGCAAGATAAATAGCTTTGTTTTCATGACTTTTGAATTATCAAAAATGTGTAGCGTTGTGCTATTTTTTTACTAGTCTACATAGCATAAATTTAATGGTATTCTAGAAGATACAGCAGATGGCAGCACATATCCTAGATTCAAAATTATTGCACTGGTGGGAGAAAGCAAGTATTGATCCAAAAGCCCCCCCTAGTAGTGAGAGGAGTAACTCTTCAACCAAAAGCTATATAGTAATCAGAAAAACACAACGCGGAAAGATGAAGGCAAAGAAAACCCATCCCTTGGAACTGCTTTTGCAACTACAAGAAGAATTAAGAATATAACAAGAAAAAATGTATGTTATTAGCTCAAAGATACAGATTAGTGTTCAAAATGCTTCAATATAAGTTTGAAAATAGCATAGCAAAAGCTCACCACACGGTGACCATGTAAACCAAAGCTTTCCTCCATAATACTTCAATTCTTGCTATCTAGAGGTCACTTTTATTAAAGAATCAATCCAAGCCAAGCCGACCACCATTTTTGTGATTCGTTGTAGACCAGTGTAGAGTTTATAGATTTTCGAGGTGTGTTCTACGAAATTTACCAACTTTGAGCGCGATCCGTTGAAAAAACCGACATTGGGTATGGAAGAGCGCGCGAGCAATTTGCGCTCGATGCAAATCTGTAGACTTTGCTTAGACGACAAAGGCCCATTTTCCAATATTTACCATGGAAATGCACCCGAAACAGGCAAGCAGCGAATTCCGCTCCCGCTACAGATCATGGCCTGCTGTGCTATTGAGGTATGTAAACTGTATCAACCAATTTAAGCGCGCTTCTTAACCATTGTCGTTTTAGGCCTTTGAAAATGATGGAATGCCTCAGGTTATTTGTGAGCCCTGCAAGTTACAAACAAATAGAGCATACCTGTTCAAAGCAACTGCAAAGAAAGCTGATGATGCTTTCAAATTATATTTGACAACTGGTGTTTTAAAGAAGCTGGTAGAATCAAAACAAAAAACAGTTGATGAAGTTCAGGTTGTGAAGAAAAAACCACTAAATGAAACTCTCAAGGAAAAATCAATTGCAACAAAAGAACCAGTCCAAGCTGAAGAGCAAAAAGCCACTGAAGCTCCTGTGTTGCAGTACATTGATGACAACACCATTGAATATATTAATGAGAGCTCACAGGATGGCTCCCAAATTCAAAGTTGTGAGCTCCTGCAAGATTTTGAAGAAGAAGAAGATGCAAATTCAGAAGATATTCCACTGAATCACATGATGAAGATACCTCAGGTAACAACTGATGTGTTTCCTTGCACTAGATGTGAAAGATCATTTCCACTCAAACAGCTTCTTGAGCTGCACATGAAAAACCACGATCGCGAAAGGTGTTTCCAATGCGATCTATGTGATCGTCGCTTTTTCACAAAATATGATCTTGCTAAACATGTCCAGACACACACAATGGACAAGCCGTTTACGTGTGTGATCTGCAATAAAATGTTCGCGCGCGAATCACTCCTGCATCGACATGAAAAAGTACATGTCGATGTACCTAAGTATTTATGCCAGGAGTGTGATAAGACATTCCTCACACGCGAGGATCTCGATGCGCATACAGAGAAACACAAGAAAAAACGACCGTTTACTTGTCGTATCTGTACGAAGAAATTCGTATTCAAACAAGGCTTAGAAAGGCATGAAGCAAGCCACGCTGATGAAAAACCCCACAAATGTAATTATTGCGAGGCGAGCTTCACGTCGCCAATTAAATTGATGCGTCATATTACCTCTCACGCCGGTTTGCGTCCGTATCCTTGCAAGATGTGCGGACGGACTTTCCTGCTTTCTCACCACCTGACCAGACACATGAGGAGTCACTATGCAACTAAGTCGTTGGCGGTTGAACCAGTTGGACAACACAAGTGCGATGTGTGTAGTATGTCTTTCCGCCGCAAGGATTCGCTGATCAATCATAGTGCCATTCATTCAATGGTCAATTTAAAATGCGTTATTTGTAACACTGGATTCTTTAATGCAAAGGATGTGAAGGAACATATCACCACACATTTAGCAGGATTACCGTACCCATGCGATAAATGTGATTATTCATTTGAAACTCAAGATCACCTTGAGGAACATGAGTTAAAACATGCAGAAATGGAATACGAGGAACAGATAGAACAAGAGGTAACACAAGAAGCAAGGAATAAACGCTTGCAGGACACTGACAATGACGATACAATGGATGAAGATGGCGATGATGATGAAATGGTTGAGTATACAATCACAACAGACGCGGAGGACAACACTCAAGTTGTTAGGCGACATAGAAAAGCGACTAAATATGCAGAATTTCTAAAGGAAGAGTTAGGCTCTGATGTTGAGAACGAAATTGTTCTGGAAGAAGCAGTTGGTGAAGAGGATGAGGATGATGAACCGTTGGAACCTATCAAACCTATTATCCGCACGGAAGGTACCAAAGTCTACGCGAGAAAAAACACAAACAAGAAAACACCGGATGCGAAACGGGTTGCAGAATCACATATAGCTTCAGATATAAATTTAGACAACTTAGGAATAACACAAGAGTTTGTTAAAGACTTACCCAATGAACAATATGTTGATATGAAGATAGGCGACGTCATTTACAAAGTAAAGAAAGTCACCATGAAGAAGACTGAATTCGACGCGGTTGCAAAACAGAAAAATGTTGAAATAAAAGGCGGGCTACTCTTGAAGAAAAGCATTCAAGTACCGAAAGAAATCACGAAGAATAAACCAATATCAATTGAAAATATCCTGGATGATCCGAAGCCGACTCCAGCCAGACACTTGGTTACAAGAACTTACGTGAAAAAAACACCCGAGAGTCGACTGGCGGAAGCAAAACAAGTTAAAAATGAAAACGCCATGGAAATATTAGAGTAGAGAAGGGTCCCAAATTAACACAATAATCTTATACTTTATTTATGTATTATTCATGTCGCATTGAGTAAAATACAATTTCAACGTCTTATTTATATAATCAATTATTATTATAGAGAATGTACAAGTAACATCCTTGCGAATGACATTTCATTTATCGATTCAATTTATACACGTGCTCACAGAACCAAAAATTTTTTAAACAAAGGTAACAAAATTTGCACATAAAAAAACGTTTATATAAACTAAGATTACACGGAAGTAAATAAAAAAATGGCTGTGAATCTAATTACAGATTTCTTTGGTAGTACTAGCCAGTTGTGAAAAAAAAATTATATAAAAATTAACATTCGACGCAAAAAAATTGGTTAAAAAATAAAACAATACATCTACCATTCACACAACAACAATAATAAAAGTTAATGCACATAATATCGGCAATAGAATCAATAAGTAAGTCTAATAATTATAAATTTTTGTTTTTATAAATCTGGTATTGTATGTATATATTTCTATAAGTATAAAAAATAAGATGAAATCATGTTTCCTTTAGTGTGTGTGTTTTTTTAGACAAGGACTAATCTTAACGCTTTGAAGACAGTTGGACATTAGAGAAACATTAATTGCGATAATAAGGGACGAGAAATTTAAAAGTGTGTGCCTCATTTTGAAAATCATCAATATCGCCGTGTTTATCTTTCTATGTATATAAATATTTACATCCCTCATCACCAAAAACCCTACCTATACACAGAGATTTATCGAACTTACGGTAATCATTTCATAATAAAATTTATAATATATATACTTTTTATATAATAATAGTTTAATTTCTTGCAAATGGTATCTTAAGTTTTTCCCTTCGTCTTCGAATTGATTCACATGAGATTCACATTGTTAATGTTTGAATTATTAAATGCTATATATATATATTTATATATTTGCAATAACTATAGCAGTACTTATCGTAAGTAAATAGTTTCATATCAAATGGCTACGTTTTTGTTATTGTCAACAAATCCTTAACACTATTACCTCACACACCATGGAAATATTTATATCTTAAGATTTAGGTACACTTTTAATATATTCCTTTCTTTCTCTTTTTAAATTGGAATGATTCATACATATCTTTAAGTTATCTTAGAATAATATATATATATATTTTTCATAATTAATCGTAGTTATTGTTTAATTAGTAATGTCAATCATTACGTACATTACTGGCGTTAAAGTATTATAAAATATTTTCAATTCGATCGGGTAACACAATCACCGTTGGTTTTTTCCATTAATTCTTTAGTGTTTTTTTTTTCATTTGGTAAACTCATGTAAGTTTCCTTAGGTCAATTAAATGCTTATAAAATTTATCATTACTTAGTTCCGCTCGTCTCTTGTTCGTGAAATCTCTCACATCAGAATCAATAAATAAATACGACGACTTGCACCATTTGTTCATTGTATTTGTTGTTGTGACATCTATTATATCAGCACTAGGTATTGTCATGAAAACGTCGCGTGGGTCGGACGTGTGTTTTACTCTTCCTGGCTAAATTATAACATTATTGTACTCATTTCGTTTCGTCTTCGTTTGTTTTTGTTTTCATTTATTTTTTACTCCAAAGCAATGAAAGGCATGGACTAAAGACTAATCGATGTATTAGAAACCAAATCCTATCCTACAACACCTGCTTTTCGGTGAAATATCTGCGTTTTCCTTTTGTTTTGTTCAATTTGTTATTACATTCTATAATAAATTCATTGGTATGGCACTTAAATAGCATCTATATATAATATATATTTAAATTCTGGTATCGTACATATCTACAAACTTAGTTTTTCTTAAATAAAATCGAATAAATCTCTTGTCTGGCTCGTTGTTAACTAATGCATGCCAATATTCAAATCACAGATTACTCCCATCCAGAGTAATTTTAATTTGGAAACTTAGAAACGATTGCAAGACGTGTGTGCGTTATATTGCATTATCAAGTTGTTGATTGCACCAAACATGACTTAGATTCATTTTCAATATCGAATAAGATTGCTACACGGTGCCCGCAAAATGCCTGCAAAATTCTAAAAAAATCTTGGTACCAAACCATCTACATTTCTGTATCACGTGGAAGACAGTTGGATTCGTTACAACTGCTACGACTCTACGTTTGAGTATTTAACAGGTACCGGCCGATAAACACAATTATGCTAAGTAAACAACTTCCAACGTATTTGAGCGCAAAATCATATCATTTATGCAAATTTAGAATAAGTCGGTTCTTACTTCGTTTTTAATAGGCGCTGGCGATTCTCTGTACGGTTTGCAGTATGAGTAACGATGGTTCATGTGCTGGCTGTAGGAACCCGAGTGCGAGAAACGTTTCAAGCACTTGGAGCACTGAAATGGCTTCTCGCCGCTGTGGAGTCGCTTGTGTTCCGTTAGGTGATGCTTATGTTTGAACGCCTTTGGACATTCATTACATTTGTGAGGACGTTGGCCTAAATTTAACACAAAATATGTTTAGGAATATAATAATATTGGTTAAAAATCGCGTGAATTACCTGAATGTTCATATTTGTGACGCGCTAAGGAGCTTTGCTTCGCAAAAGATTTATCACACTGGTCGCACGCAAACTGCCCTTCCGATTCGCCATCTTGTGTGCTCGGACTGCCCAGACTCTTGGTCATCATGTGCAGCGAAGACATCTTTGCACGTTTACTATTGGAATCGTCGTCGTCCACATTCAGATCGCCATTCTCGCCCCAGCATGATGATCGCTTATCGGAATTGGGACTGATGTTAGACATTCTATTTCTGATCATCTGTTGTAGGCTGGGTAGATCCGGTGGCCCGAATTGCATCAATCGCTCCATGGGCACTAACCCTAAACCTAGTTTATGTGGTTGTGCAAGGATTTGTGCAAGGCGACTGCTCTTTACATCAATCGGAGAGGGCGACCGATGTGGCGCGTCCATTGAAGAATTGGATCCTTGATGGTATGGCACATGCAGGAAAGGCGTGGGACTTCGCGAAGATTTGTGACTCAGATTGATCAGGTCTTCACCGGAGTCGCCGGAATGATGGCTGGATGCTGGCCGCGGAGGAGAATTTGACGGGGACGAATCCCTGGAAGGTTCTCTCTTGAAGGAAAGATCTAAAGGTTGGTCTTCCATTGGTTGGCAGATTTTGAGGTAACTCATAGTGGCGGGCGGCAGCAATGTCGGCGCACTGTATGGGACGTTAATAAGCCGACCTTCTCGTCGGTCTCGTGCGCGCGTATTCTGAAACCACACTTGGACCACCCGCACCGGGAACCCAATTTGTTCGGCAATTTTCGATAATTCCTCGCGCTTCGGACGAGGATTCAGCGCGTAGTTATCTTTGAGAACTTTAAGTTGTTCGTCGGAAATGAGCGACCGTACGCGGACTTTTCGCCCGTCCTCGGTAAGTTGCGCATCCGTGGTTGCAATGGACTCGCCGTCCATTTCATACTCGACGTTGCGCTCGGCCCGACGTTCGCCCTCCTCCTCATTGCTACTTATTGCACCGTTAAGAGATTCACTCTCGGTTTTGGTAGATGCGTTGGTCGCAAGGACTTCCTCTAACTTAGCAGCTAGCCCCTCGCTCTTAGCCTCACTGGCACTTTCATGCTCGGACGGCGAATGCGTCGATCGTATGCTATGAGCATCATTCGAAGTGGAATTCGAATCGGAGAATTTCTGCATATTGGCGCGGAAAAACTCCTTGGTGACCGTGGCGTTCACCGACGCAAGAATTCGCTTCACAGCTTCGAAGTCTTCTCCCATGGCGGCGACGGCGCCATTCATTACCACCTCTTCCTTCGTAGATTTCCCATCGCCATCGTCGCCAATTTCCTGCTCATCACAATTCCTCGCGATTGCTTCGCGCTTGACTTCCACATCATCCGATTTCTCATCCTTGCTTTCATTGGCAGGCTGATGATCATCCTCATCGAGCGATGGTGACGCATTCGGAGGGACGCAGTTCATCTGCTCGAGAATCTGGCCGATACTGGGTATCGAATATGGCGCCGCCATGTAGAACGGGTGCATCGCCGGATTCTGGAACAGTGCCGTCGCGGCGTCCGTGTATTTCGGCAGAATCGGTAAGTAGCTGTTGTGATTAGTCGTCGTGATGTTGTTGTTGATGCCAGGATTTGCGGCGCGCTTGGGGCCGCGCGTGCCCGTCTTCTCTAGCAGCGCATTGCTGGACGGGCCCCGCGTGCGGCCCAATTTTAAATTCATAACCAAGCACTTTTTGGACGTCATGTGACTAGAATACGAACCGGAGTGCGAGAAGCGCTTGCCGCAGTTGCCGCATTCGAACGGCTTCTCGCCGCTGTGTATTCGTATGTGTTCCTGTAGCCAAAGTAAAACAAAACACAATGAGACAACACGGCCAAACAGACACACACACATAATCCATTCGAACGCGACGGCAAGCGTCCAAAAACTTACCTTCAAGTGATGCTTAAATTTGAACGCTTTCTCGCATTCGGTGCATTTGAATTTTCGCAGTAACGCGCTCTCGTCGTGACTGATCATGTGTCGCTGCAAGCGGTAGACATTGGCGAATGTTTTGTTGCAAATTTTGCAAGACTGTAATAACAAAAATATATCACGATAAGTAGAGTAATACCACCGCGCAATTCACACGTGTGCTTGAATCATACGCCAAATGCATCATTACGATATGAATCATATAATTATTTGATATTTTGTGGGTTTGATAAGTTCGATAACCGAAGGCACAACAAATTGCAAGAATGCAAATGCGTGCGTGCTTCAAATTACCAGCGATAAAGCAGATATTTTTAGATTTAACATATTATAATGACGTCAGACGCAGAATGATTTGAAGATTGTGTCGCCGCTGGCTCAAGTGTTCAGTCAATTAAACTGTTGGCTGTTAATTAGAATTACCACGCATAAAAGACATCACACATAACGTTTTTTTTTTGTCTTCGAATATGTATACATTCAAGTATTGAGTTAAGAGAGTTGTTGCCACGTAAGCCAGCCCAGCGCACTCCACACTCTTTCACACGCTGCCGCCATTTAACCGCGCCACATGTCGCGTTTTTGTGCGCATACACGTCATTAAATGTACTTAAAAATAAATTACGAGCTGGTAATAAGAATGTGTGCGCTGGACGTTAGATTTTTCTTAGTTAACGAACACGTCTGCGGCGCGGCCAGCGGCGTGATCGTATTTATTAGCGTGTAACAAACAACTGTATTGACCTGCGAGGCCCGTATACATGACCCGCTTCAATTAATTCGAGTGCGCACAATTAGAAAACGCATGCTGACATTTGACCAATTGACATCGCGAGGCACAGTCATTTAAATTGAAATCAAGCAGCAACTTACGACTTGTGCGTTTGGCGAATCCAGCAGTTCGTGCTTCACCAATTGATCCTGGGTCGGGAAAGATGCATTCGAACACGGCGTGCATCCAAACGGCCCGCCGGGACCACCAAGACTCGGCGTCGGTGACACCGTCGGCGCGCCGCCACCGTTCTCAGAGGCGCACGCCTCCGAATGCGAAGCTTCCATGTGCTCCTTCAGCTGCTGAAACGTCTGGCAACCCTTCTGGCATTGTGGACACTTGATGAAGTAGTCGGGGGAGTCGCCCTCATCTTTGACGGTCAGTCCATTTGGCGTGAGGGATGGTACTGCAAGCGCATTAAGAAGAAATCGATATTACACACACGCATATTCCACGCGCAAAATCTATTTACATAAAGTGCACATGTGGCGCACAGAACGCTTTATTAAAAGTGTCTGTCGCTTATTTAACATCATAACGGGCACTTCCTTTGTGGCGCACGTAGTACGTGCATTTTAAAAACTCGCCACTCCACTCCCGACAAAGCGGACGCTTAATTGGTGTTCAACGTGAGAACCGGCCAACGGGTAATGCGCGCATTTAGAACATTCAAAGAGACTTAAAAGACGCATTTCGGCGCTGTTGACAGAGACCTGTGTGTGGAATGTATCAATGTTAATAAATTGAAACGCATTCCTTTCAATTACGCTCCAATTTAATTGCATTTATTCGTGTGGCGCGCACACATATCATCAAAAAAGTCTTCATTGTGTGGGCAGATCGAGTGTGACTCATCCCTGTTATTACTTCCTAAGCGTTGCGCGATAATAACGCGGCATTGATTGATAAAACAAGCCACGCACGCACAAGCGACGACGTTTATAAAGTAAATAAATACCGAGATTAGGTGTACAGGTCGACTTTGACCGGATCCAACTTCGTGAATGCTAGGTGTTATTCTCAACATCAAACATCAAAGAAAGCGATTGTTCAATTCATTATTATTACAAAACAAAACCACGATTGTATTGTTTAAATTTATTTTTTATCTCGTGGAAAACGCTGACGGCCAATGAAATTATCGCAAGATACCTGTCGATTCACGTGAGTCAAAAGTTGAAGCGCCTCCTACTTTGCACCTGTGCGCCAATGAACACTCAGATAAACTCATACATGCGTCGCCATAGCGAACACCTTACAGGTAAAATAAACCACCTGCTGGCTGGTGTTAGACGCGCGCGCGGACTCCCCGCGTCTACATAACCCGTCGCAACAATTGTTAGTAATTATTTAATGCGTTCTTGTTTACAGTCGGCTGTAATAATAATAAGCGGGCGCACTCCAGTTGACCCATTCACTTAACCCCGCCAACGAATTTAAATCCATTAAAGTGAGTCGCGTTTCTTTTCGAAAATATGCACCACTCAAACAACGTGTGGGATATTTTTTATGCGCGCGTTGATGATGAAAAAATGTAACTTACATTGACAGGTGTTCCACACATTGGCGAGACTCCAAAGTCGGTACGAATAGCTGTCGTAGTACCCGAACATGCTCTCACTACGCGCCACCATGACTGGCACGGCACCACTGAGCGGGCGGCGAAACAGCGCACACGAGGCGAGAGGGACGCACACGAGAGCGATTCTTTGGCACGTCACGCAAGGAGGTGAGCAGCGGCAGGACTAGTGTCACGCACTATCCGACCGAGCGGAGGCATCATCCCTACCTCCGGTGTTCCTCTCGCGCGCGCGGCCCCCACCAAAAGCCGCCTGCCTGCCCGCCGACGCGCGCCGGCGTAAGTGCGGCGCCGTGTGCCCACCGCTCGCTCTACCTACGGCTTCGTAGACGCGCACGGCGTACGTACACCGCCCCCAAATCTCGGATCTTCCGAAGCTTCCGAATCCCCCGATATCAAATTGACGCGTGCGGTCCGATTCGGATTGTGTGCGATTCGCATCGCTCCCCACCCCCTCCTGCTACACACAACCCTCTCTACCTCGCACACCCCTTGCTTTTATAAATTTATTCACACTGCCACAATATAGAATTCTCCTCCGGTCGAAATTATTTAAAACTAGCTGTTGCCCGCGACTTCGTTCCGGCAGTGTTTAATAAAAATGTAATTAGTTTTTACTCTCTTCTTCTAGACATACTCGTAGTAAGAGTCAATTCTATCAATAAGATTAGCAATTTTAATTTAAAGAAATTATGCATATAAAGTTTTGTCAATAATGCACTTCAGCGCGCCATCTCGAATTCAACTATTTAACTATAACTATGATTGAATCTCAATGTCAAATTTTATTCTATAGAAAAGAGCTGTTTTGAGGATTTTCCCGGCAATTATTCGAATTTTTCTCACCTTTTAAACCTTCCCTAGACCTCCACGAATAATTCAAGACCAAGATAAGATAAATCTGTTCAGCCGTTCTCGAGTTTTAGCGAGACTAACAAACAGCAATTCATTTTTATATATGTAGATACAAGAACTGAAATTGATGACTAAACTAATAGAACTGATAATCATTTTCATGTCATTAGCAGATTTGCATTGACGAACCTTTTAAACAAACACTCGAAAAGGCATTATAAGTGTACAAACAGAATAAATTACAACTTTGACTATGCAAGCATCATGCTTTTCGTGTTTTTATCAAAATGTGTACACAATATTCAAATGGCCGGTCAAACATAACGAGCACGCAACGACGGCAACAACAACAAAATAACTCGACGGAATACAATAGAAAATAAATATTGAATTTGAACATTGGTTGTAATTGCTACGTGACATTTTAAAATTACTGCGAACGAACGCAATAGAGGAATAATAATATTTGTTTGAGAATTACGCCGATTGTTAATGTAATTACAATGGAATTTTTCGTTTTTGGCAAAATTCATTAACGTTTTGTTTATTTCCCTTATGCATGTAATGTTAATGTATTCCATTGCGAGGCTGACACAATATCACCCCATATGGTGCGCGTATGTGTCCGAGAGTCAGGTAAGAAACAAAAGCTCTGGGAGCAACCAACAAGCGAGGAGAGAAAAAAATCTGTACGACAGATGTGCGTATACAATCATCGCGTTCACGTTCACGTTTACCTCCGGGACGTGTCGAGAATGGGGTTTTACTCAACGTGGCACAGGTCAGAGTGACTACGAGGGGGTGCACTGCACCGTCATGGGTAAAGTGTGCGTCTGGTTTCTATTTGGTATGCTTCATTCACGTTTTTAGGTTTATGAAGCCCTGCAACATTTGGTCGCACATCTTGACCATCTTGACGTGGATAAACAACAATTAAACATGATGTTTACGAAAATCCCGTGACACATCTGTGTCGCAGATTCTGGGCAATAAATTGATGCAGGTTTACCTTTGGTGGAAATATGCGGGTATATTGAAGGTACTCCAAAAATAACGCATAGATTTTATAATAATCTATATATATAAAAATGAATTGCTGTTCGTTAGTCTCGCTAAAACTCGAGAACGGCTGAACGGATTTATCTTATCTTGGTCTTGAATTATTCGTGGAGGTCTAGGGAAGGTTTAAAAGGTGAGAAAAATTCGAATAATTGCCGGGAAAATCCTTAAAACAGCTCTTTTCTATAGAATCAAATTTGACATTGAGATTCAATCATAGTTATAGTTAAATAGTTGAATTCGAGATGGCGCGCTGAAGTGCATTATTGACAAAACTTTATATGCATAATTTCTTTAAATTAAAATTGCTAATCTTATTGATAGAATTGACTCTTACTACGAGTATGTCTAGAACAAGAGAGTAAAAACGAATTACATTTTTATTAAACACTGCCGGAACGAAGTCACGGGCAACAGCTAGTATAATTTAAAAGACAATTGCGACTTGAGTTTGAAGAAGCGTAGAAGCTCTAAATAGCGAAAATATTCAACAATTTACAATAACAATATAAATATGGGCTGGCCTGCCCTCGATGTGTACAATTGCAGCTCGCTGGCGCTGGAATTCTCGCAACTGGAATGCACATATTTATTTTGGACAAAGTCCAATATCGATTTCAAATCGGCGGGCGCGCGCGGCTACAAGAAAACATTATTGCCTCACGGCGAACGCGAGTACACAAAAATGCATGTACATTTATTAAGGTCACCAGCGAAGCGAAATTCATCGAATCGTCGATTGAATGCAAATGTTATGATTTGAAAAAGCATTCCTAATTGCACGCGATAAATATTTATACGCTCAACTACTGACAGAACATTTTATACACAGAATATAATAAGAAAAAGTCGGAATTTCGTAGGAACAGATTCATAAAGTCTCGTCATGAATAAGCGTTATAAAAGCTCATGCAATCCCCCGCTCGACGCAATCTGTTACAAGCCGCCGCCGAAACGGAGTGGAGTGTTCCTGGACATTTTTCAATAGCGCCCTTTAATCGCGATCGAACTATCGAAACCTGTTGCTATTCCCAGCGCAGCACACACATCCACCAAACTTTCTCTAAAATGCGCCTGCACGCCGAAAACATTTAAACATCTTCGAATGCAATGTTTAGTTGAATTTAGTTTTGAATGAATAGTTTTGTCTATTGTTTCAAACACATCTTCGCAAAACAAACACACTGAAATAATAGAATTGTTGCCTTGCACCTAAAGCTCCAGAGCGATGATAACGTATAACAAGGTACACCACACCAGAAAGCTCCTTGTCTTGTTGTCGCGCGGATGTCTCCAGTTTTCTCGTAAATCACCTAAGGCGCCGCGACATTTTAAAGTTAATTTAAGACATACAATAGCTTGCGGAGGGCGACAATGGCGCGCACCGGGAACGAGCTAGTTATGTAGAAAACTTCCGCACACACAATGCGCGGCATTCAGGATGAAAACACCTTTCTTAACAAACGAAACTATATGCACACATCGAGGGCGAAGATTATAATTGTTTCGCGAAGTCAACACAAAGCGAATGTAAATGAGCTCTGCCGTTTCGTCTTCCAAGACTTTCCAAGTTTCTACGTTTCCACCGGGGGATCTAAGGTGACGCGCCTTGGTGGTAGGTAAGTACTTGTGTTATTAATGTCTAACGAAAGCAATGTAAAAGGAAAGAAGGCATTGTTTTTACTGCCGTCTAAGCGGTAATCACATTAGAAATGTAAATAACTTCCATTTTGGCTTTTCAAAGGTCTATTATTCCCAGGTGGAGACAGTTTAATTTACCTGACTAATGAGTTTTGATGCAAATGTGGTCGGGATAACAATGTGTGCACCACGAGCGTAAAAAATGATAGTTAAAATTTGAGTGTGATTCTTTGGGGTGTCGTAATGAGTAATGAGTAGGCAATAAAAGAGATTAAGAGCTTTAATTCGCACAACGCACAAATTAGTAATTTTCGAGGCTTGTATTCTCTATATCCGGCGAAAACAAAAGACAACGATGTCGTTCGATGTATAATAATTATGCGTACTTTTAATGGTTTCTCGGCTGGCAGAGCTGAAAATGTTCATTTGAATAAAGATGGTGCAATAATCTCAATTAAAAATGCCTCCTCGCGTCGAAATACACAATAGCGCATTGGCGCCTCCAGTCTTTCGGCTGCCAGGCCGGGAATTGATAATTAATGTTGTGTTTATAATAGCTTCCAGGCCCCCACACTACCACACGCCATGGTTCGCGCTTGGATTGAGGAATTAAAAATGTACCTACTCAAGATGATATTACAGCCGAAATGCGCAAAAGAACGCTAATTGCAATGAAACAAACGAACCCGATGGGGTCATACACAATACTCGACGAGACAAACAATGGGCGAAAAGTTACGCGACGATTTGTCATCTTTATATTATTCGCCGAAGCGCTCAAGATGAAGAAATGTAGAAAACACTGAAAACACTCACAATAGCGTCCCAAGAGAGAGAGAAATTGGTTACAAGAAAAAGTAAATTCAAGCAAATTGCTCCGCATGAAGCGAAACATATTCGGTGTAATTAATTTACGTTTTCAACAATCGCACCATGCTTTTATGATGTATTATAAAGATGGCCAGCCAATGTCTAAGATATCCACACTTAAGAATGAGCACGTATCAGGAATGGCTGGTCATAATAAAGAGAAAATTCGTTATGTATGCGATGCCCTTGTTTATATGCCCAAAGCGATGCGAAAGAAATTGTGCCATGTTCACTATTCAAGATTCTACACAAAATGAAACAAAGTGATATAAAGAAATAGAGGCCCCGGCTGAGTGGCACGCAGATAAGAATCGTAATTCTTCAAAGCATACCAAACACAGGCCTGTTTAGATAAAGATAAAAAAGCACCAACTAAATGAATTTGCGTATCGGAAGATACACAAGATACACATAGATATGAAGCGTGTGCATGCGTTGATATGACCAGACGAGAAGTAGAAAAAGATTTTGTCTTCGAGCTTCCTTTTTAAGAGACTATTCATTCCAAGTTTATCGATATTAGATGGTAGCCATCGCAGTTAGTTTTGTGTGTGAGCAGTGGGCAGTGAACTAGGGTTAACTTGCTGATGTGGTTGCCTACATTAAGTGCTACTTCTGACACAGCGTTAAAAATCAAATAAAATAAAACAAAAAAATATTTACAAAATAAATAAATCCAATTGAAATCATTATCATAATCATAGTTGGAGCATTGTTATCTGATGAAAGATAAATACAAGTTATGTGTTTATATGCTAGTCGTAACGGAAGCAAAGTGATTTATTGACATGGCCGCCGTAATATTATATAGAGCTAACAACGGTGAGTGAGCTAAAACGGCCTCCACGTAAACGAAACAGCTCGTAAAACAAGTGGTAAAATCACAAGCGTCCCCCCAAATCAACGCTGGGAAATTAAGAACGCGACACAAAGATTGCGCGCGTCTAATATAAAAGCTCTAAAAAAGCGGCGATTGTGATATTGCACGCCGGCCAGCCATACATATTACTTTATCTACCCCACAAGGTCTGCGTATGGGCGCCTCCGTATAAAAAATGTTGCTATTATATTTTTTCACCTCTGCTATTTCGGGTCACGGCAGCCATAATCCCCCGGGCTTATCTAGTGCTACAATAGTGTGCGCCTTTTGCGGTTCGCAACGGCCACTAAATCATTTGATCACACACATATAGGTAGCGTGGTGGCTGTGCCACGGCAAGGATCTAATCTGGACCAGTCAGGTGGAACAACCCGCACTTCCACGTCCCATAACAAGGCGGCTATAGTATCGCGTAACGGAATTTTACGCTCCAATTTTTATGTTTGGTTAAAGTTTTCCTCATCGCGCTCGTCGTTTTTTCAGGAAATAAAAATAAAGCTCAACCATTCGTTGAAGATTACGTCTGCGTTGCGTGGAATATTAAGACGAGCATAGTACATGGTAAATGCAATTTAAAACTTGTGCAATGTGCAGGCAGAAGTAGGAATTCCATTTTGTCCGAGAGGCGAGACTAGAGAGCTAGGAAAGGTATGCCGGTAAGGCAGGAAGGAAGGCGAGAGAACAGGCTTTAAATTGAGTTAGCGTATGTCGCACCGGCGACAACGCTGCGCGTGCATTCACCGCACCATAATGGCAGCTTGACCATT
The DNA here is from genome assembly GCF_025399875.1 of Dalotia coriaria. Lineage (NCBI taxonomy): Eukaryota > Metazoa > Arthropoda > Insecta > Coleoptera > Staphylinidae > Dalotia > Dalotia coriaria. The sequence continues at coordinate 10,384,402 of NW_027045446.1, forward strand.
CGCACATCCTATATAGTGGTGCTTCATCACCTCATGCGCTCTTAATGAAAATGCACGTATTTAACATTCTGTGAGACCTGTTCCAGGGACAATTCTGTTGTTGTGAAATTCTCGTTAAATTTATTGCCGATTTGCGTCTTCGGGGAGTCGGCGAGTCCCAAAAGTGTGCACAATTCATTGCCACTACCACCCGCAACTACACAGACTAGGGATAGATAGATTTCAAATATAGATTTCAGCGGCTTGTGCATGTGTGTCGATAGGAGGCTGAGATAAGCGACGCCCGAATACAAGAATGGTGCAACATTTGAACGTTTGACGGCGCGTTCCCAACGGGACACATTCTTATCACAAGTCTTCGCGTGGTCAGCCGGTCGGTCAGATGCGAGAGAACGTGAAGACACAACGCAGACGTTTCACCGCCAGCGGTGGCGTAGGAATAAATTGCCGGCAAGTTTATGATGCACCTTTTCCTTGAAGGAAAACTATAACGCGCCGCGATAACCGTAACCGACTATGATCCTGCTGGTCCTAGGGGAGCGACGCGACCTGGAGCGGTGGTCGTTCGGGAGACGGCGCGAGCGAAAACAAGATAACTAAGGTGCTGCGCTGCCACCGCTGGCGGGCGAACGAGAAATCTGACAATTGTGGAAATAATAGTCGAAGGAAGCTAGGGTTATAAAACGGATAGCCTCGCCGCGCCGAAGAAGACGACGACGTAGAGAAGACTCCGTGCTGGGGGTTTGGTTGGTGTTCGCGATACCATCGATGGAGAAAGGCGAAGAGTCTCCTTTCGCGAATTGCCTCTGTCCGCCTGCGCGCCGTGACCATTGTTCGAGTCTTGCGGGCGACGCCATAAGCGAAAACAATGTCGGACACCACCACTCGCAATCACCTACAAGTCCTGTGCTTGGTGTTCAGTGCGTCCCCAAGGGTCTCGCTGATGGACTTCCGACGGATGTAGCTCATGTGTCCTTTCCGCGTGTACGCTCCAACTTCTAAGACGATCCTATCACATACCCCCCGCACTATAATCCCTACATTCCTGATGGGAGGCCTGCGTGTGCTCTAATCCAGTGTGTGGCATTGGAACAACAACATACTTAACGCACTACGCACATTAAACCTCAAACATTCCCTCACACCCCCCTCTAGTACTATCGATACAGACGCAAAAAGACCAGATAATAATCTTTATTTGTGACAATATCGAAAAGTTTTACTACGAAGAAGAAAAAAGAGGAGGGGGCATATGTTTCCATAATAATAAATAACGGTGACGTACTAATCCCTATTGTTAATCATCGGAGACCGTGGACAAGTGGGGCCAATCTCAACATTTCGTTTGTCGCCCTCCAAGGAGCCCATGGATGCCCGCTAAGTGTAGTGATTCCGATGACGGATGGTCGGCACTCCACTGGGGTGCCGAAGGAGGAGGTCGCCAAACCTGTGTCTCTCCGGCAACAAATAAAAAACAAACAACTCCCAAAGAGAGCAAATAGCGCGCAAGTTTTTCGCAACTCCCCAAACGGCAACGGGAACAATTTATATTCGCTTCGAAAGTGCACAATAATATACAATCGCTGTGGTTGTGGTCATGAACGCAGATAAGAAAAAAAAATGTCGTCTATAATTAACTCACCGAAATAAAAAAAAAAAGAGCTACTTCCCCCTTTCGCGTAGCAATCACTGAACGTTTAACGATATTACTCATGCTAAAGACAATTAATTTGTGCGCGGATTATTCCTTTACCTCCTCGCCCATCTTCAAGAGAAGTATAACAGGAGTTGGAGGAGTTGGAAGTCACCGCAAGGACCGCGATGCTTTCGAGACTACTTCTTTTAATTAAGTTTAATTAACGGTACCAAAGTCCGACTCTCCGAAAGCGGCGGCAGTGGCTTTACTAAAGAGCCTCGAGAAAGGGGGGCCCCGGCTGATCTACGTTTATCTTGGCGCGTTGCGAAGGGTGCTCTCAAGTCTAAGGGCAAATGAGGGATTTACATTGGTGACGTTTACGTATGCAAGTCTTATAATACGCTTTCTATCAAAATGAACACGTTTTTATAGCAGATTGCTAATTTGCAGAGCGCAGCAAAAAACGAGCTGCGCACTCATACCGGAAACCTGTGTATACCTATTAATATTAATGCCTGATGGAGTTGAACGCGCGCGCGGTGAAAGACGGGACCAGCACTAATCATTCCAGGCATGTAAAATGGTCGACGAACGGCCGAGACTTAGAACACACTCTTGAAAATTAGCAATTTCCTTTGCCGTGCGCGCAACGGACCACACGATGCCTGCAAGCAGGGTCCCTTCCAACGCTGTCTCTCTCCGCTTGATACACTTTATTTGCATAATTAATCAGAGCGAATGCAAATAGCTGAGGTCGCCGCATTAATTACCTAACTGCTAGCAAATTGCATGATGCACGTTGCTCATATTTGAAAAATCGCTAAAGTTTGACGTAATTAAAAATGTCTTTCAGAGAAGCAATAATATAATTTGATTTAATATACGAGTAAGAAGTTGAAGGTTGTTGGAAGTGAAAGAAGAAGAAGAAGAAGAAACTTAATATAGAGGGCCATAAGGTGAAAGCAAATTGCCGGAAAAGTGGATTATTTCGTTTTGGTACGTGGACAGGAGTTCATTAATTTTCGAGCGTCCGTCCGTTTATCCGTCGTCGGCAAACCAGCAGCCCCGCTGCTCTCGACGACGCTTCCGAGTAACACCTTTTTCATGTCGCGCTCTCGGAGACATGGCCTAAGAACGGTATGCAAATAAAGCACGCGAAGGGTCTCGAGCTTTTTATAGGGCTAGCGAGAAGTGGTCAGGTCGCTGGCGGTTGTTTCAGGACTACTACCTCAGCCACCCACCAAAACAACACTGCGAATACGAAATTACACCCACAGATTCCACCACCACGACACGACAACTCTATCAGAATCAGTTTTATTGAATAGGCTTTTCTATTTCGCAACTTTCGCTGACGTCGTTGGATTTTTTTTATTTTTATCGTCAGAAATTGTAAATTTATAGTGTTTGTCACCTCGGCAGCTTAACGAAGTCAAAATGTTCACAAAACCCCGCCAGAGTTGCTAGTTGCGAATGTAAATAAATCCACATTGCCGAAATATACACATTTTCAATTGCCGCCTCCGCCGCCACAGTAAAAGATAAACACACGCGCGCGCGGGTTTGCCGAATTGAACGATGCGATGCTTTTCATTGAGGTGCGACGCGCACATGACAATTAAAACGCCCGATGATTCAATTTCGTTTTGATGTGTATTTGCTACACCAAAGTAAACAAGCAGAAGAACATTTCTGTTGTGATGATACACGCGCACGGCATGAATTCGCGCATTCACAGACACCACACACACACACACGCAGCGAGGCATCGAATGCACGCGGCGGTAATATATTCATAATTGAGCACATCTCCATCAAGCAAACCCCAGCGATGGATGGGGGGTGGGCCATCAGGAGAGTAGCACTCACGAATCATAATATTGACAAGTGAACATTGTTTAAAATCTCCAGCCGATACGTGCTGCGCTGCGCGGTGTGGAATGACGACGAATGAATTAAGTGAAAGTGATATTAACCCTTTCAATTTGTGGTTTAGCTAATCAAACAAGAATTAAGCATGTGCATGCCCGTCGTTTGTTAATTTCCGTCTAGTGCGGCAAAAATGAAGCGAAGCGCCCGCGCGCAAACGGACGAATAATGAAGGAGGAAAATGTGCGCTACCCGCACGCAAAGTAACAAAGTAACAAAGACACGCGTGTAAATACACCCGACAAGGTCGGTTTTACCGCAAAAACATAAAAGAGGTGATGCAAAAATTTCGCGGTTAAAATAAATTACTGACTCTCCCTATAGTACGAATAATTATGCACGAAATTTTTGTACAAAAGTGAACATCAATTTTTCCGCGGTCATGAACATCTTGAGATGCATCGCATCATTATGCAGATTGTAGGTGGATTCCGTGTATTTACATACATTACGGATACAATATTCATTTTTATCGCCGTTATTGAATTTTATGTCGCAAATGAAGAAAAAAGTCAACCGTCGCTTGAACACTAATCGTAATATTTCCATGTCGAGTTCGCCCGGCTATAAAAGTCGCTCGGATCGTACTTTAAAACCGCGCAGCTTCGAAAATAATAAGGAAAATGCAAATGCGGGTGCGCCTTAACCGAACCACGTATTCTTCTCCATCAGGTACTTTTTTTCTCGCGTCTGTTTTTATTGCGTAGGGAGGGTAAGAAACGAAAACTCCGCCGCCGCGTTACCACCGCAAGTAGGTTAAAGTAATTATGCATTTTATTTAAACGCTTGGCAATTTATTATAAAGCGTCGTGTTTTATGTTAATGATGGGATCGACTGAAAGGATAGATAATTCAAGATGGTAGTGTATGTGTGTTTTTACGTAAAGCCGATGTCGACCCGTGTTATCCGAAAGGTTAATGCGGTTTGGCACCTTTATCACATTCAGCTCGCGCTGTTCATTTCGAAAACAAAGCCGTACAATAGAAAGTCATGAAAAAAGAATGAATCTAAGAAGCACATTTAAAGCGTTGTGCTGTGCGCTTGCCAAAGCTAACCCCCAGTGTTGTAGATACACCCCCGCAGCACCGATGAGTGCGAGCACTTCGCGAAGATACGCCGCCACACCGCGACGACCGCAAATGTAAGAATGCGAATTTGCATGATAATGTGCACTGGCGAAGTGGCTGGCGTCGTTCGCGAGCGCTCGAACAATATGCTCAAGATTATCAAACAATAACAAAAAGTGCAATATTTTCTCTTTCGAGAGCAGCGCCTCGCTGCTAAATGAAAATTTTTCCAGACAAATGCAAATCTGCAAAACGAATAAAATCCTCAACAAATTCTTAGCCCAAAAAGGTAAGAGAATAAAAAGATGTAACCACATCACGTATGTGTACTCGTATGTAGATTTGCGGTTTAATTTTTAGTCCAAAGCGGAAAAAAACGTTAAAATCATTAGCTGCGTGTGTAGAAAAGGTTTTCCGCTGTGTTTCGCATTGAAAGCAATGTCATTCACCAAAGTCCTGTCGAGAATTATTATACGAGGTGCTTCATAAGAAACGACTTCCTTCCAGCACGAGAAAAACGTTGTGACTTGTCGGGAGAGTAGAGAGGTCGCTGCACAACACAAAAGCATCCATCACACGCGACTCGTTGGAAAAACAGGTGATGTCAGGACGCATTTTCCCTCCATTAAGTACAAAGGACACGTAACAGCCTTCATTCGCCTCTCAATGTATATGTGTGTGTATGTGTGTGTGCACCTAGCTAGCGCCTCTTAATTCGAAAGAGCTTCCTCGTCCTCTCCTGCCCGCCGCCGCCGCCCGCCGACGACGAAAAACGAACACGAAGAGCGCTCGCAGAAGGAGGCAAAGCTTTTAACCAGAATCAATACAACAAAATGTCCTGTGCGCTCGTCCGAGCGCTCTGTGTTGTGCTATCTTAGGACATATATCTTAGTCCTAAAGGACACCACTAGTTACCCGCATGCCGTGTGTGCGTCGCCCAACATTTATCGCACGACTACGCCGAACCTCGAACCTATCTCTCCTCCAGCATAGTGTGCCCGAAAGAAGAAATGAGAGTAAACATCATGGCAGGGCGCGCATTGCATTTGCCAAAATGTTGTTTTTCGCTCGTCCGGCGATTTTCCACGAAATTGAAACAATTAAAACCATAAAATTCAGCACTTCCGGTGGCGGTGGCGGAACGTGTCCAAGATTTAAATTCGCACATCTTTCATCCTGACCGAGGTGGTGGCCGGGCAAGATCCGCACGTAAAATGAAATTACGTAAATTGGAAGGAAGGTGCGAGATTGAATGTAGTCCTGTGCTGCCCCCAGACAGACTTGTGGTCGGTCCGTATCACGGACTAGTCCTATGTGTGTGTGTGAGGACAGGACAGGATGTACAGTATAATGATTCCTCCTCCGCTTTATTCCAGACAATTAACAAGGGTCGCTCGGATAGAATTCAATTATTGAGGTTTAACAGGTGTGTGACTTGGTTGAATTAAATTAATTACGTGTCGATTTTCGCCCGGGTCAAAAATGAGCAACGCATGCGTTTTTCAAATTAAATTTGCTTTAAAAATAAATTCCTGGCGCCGGCGCCAAATTCACTTCGTCGGCCGACCTTCCAAACCGGCGAGATACGATCTTGGATGTGCGAAGAACAAAAAATGCGCGCTGCGCCTCCTCTCCGGGAATGTCTTCATTTCGTTGCGTAAGTGTCCTGCTTAGGCAAATATCACATGGACCGGACTTTTATATTGTTCATTTATGCGCGCGCCAACCACTCGAATATATTGCGCAGATAAACTAAATAGGCTAGTGCAAATAAGGCCATTTTAAGATGAAATATTAGCGGATATTGTCGCCAGCGTAAATTTTTCACGCAACGCACAACAAGATTTGTTGTTAATTCAATTGGCAGTGTGTGTTGTGTGTGAATGGTGCGTGATTTTTTGCCTTTCTGGCCCAAACGGAAACTATCGCGTTGCGTTGGCACGGCCGTTATCGCCCATGTAGAAGATGAAACGGAAGAAGTGGAGAAGAAACAATGTTGAGGTGATATTGTGTATTTTTTTTCCTCGCTGTGCCAAAGCGCGCACAAAAGTTTCCCCAAGCCCTTTACAGCTCTACGCGCGCACGAGATTGAGTTGTTTTTTATTCAAATCTCTTTTTACAGCTCAAATGTCTCGAAAATATAACAATCATACAAAACACTAACCTTCGTTGAGTCGTGTAGTAGTAGCTAGCAATATCGTAATTCATTCGACAACACTCGCCCTCGACGAGAGGCGCTCTGCCCCCCTCGCAGCGTTTATTCCACTTTATTGAAGTCGAACACGAAGCGAAACATTTGCAGAGATATATTCTCTATGTGTGTGTGTGTGTGTGTAAGTGCTTGACTCTTCGACGTTCGCGAGTAATCACAAAATTGGTCCACGCCATTCTTCAAAAAGCCTCGCGCGGCCATTACGCATATTCATGTCATAGCCATAGTCATAGGCACCAGGAGAGTGAAAGAAGTTGCCTAATATATTCATTTGAGACGACTTGCACTTTGATTAAAGAACCACAATCTCATAAACATAAACACGCCGCGGTATACACATATTATATTAGTCGACATCCATCGAAAGACGAAAGTGTACATTTTACATTCCCAGCTCTCTCTCTCCTTTATAGAAGGAAATAAAACTGATTGCTATCTTAATGGCGGAGCAATCTTGTTAACCACCGCTCATTCAAAACGCCCTCTGGTGTGTAATTTTTTGATGTTTTGTTTGTCGAATTTACACCGGCGCAAAAAAATAAAACACGCATCGGTAATGCCAGCAAATGTTTGCTTTCGGCAGAGATGCGCATCAAATGCGCGAACATAATGTGCTTTTCATTTCATTGTGTGTGCGCGCGCGGTGATAATAAACGCGGACGGCACCTTTATTTGCTGCGCGCACGTCCCGGCGACGGATTAAAAATAGTCAACCGAATGAGTGAGCAAACAAAATATCGAACGATTGGCAATAATTCTATTTATCCTGTCCACACCTCGCATACTGCTCTGCTTATGGATGTGAAATCATGAAATCATAAAACTCGTCTGCTTACCAACAACACGAGTGTAACAAAAATACAAAATATTAAAATTTAAGCCTTAAACAAATAAAAATTTAATTTTTACAAAAAATTTTTAAAAAATTGCAGTGGTTTTGAGGAAGTATTATTTTTTTCATTGATTTAATTGATTTTAGTTTGATTTTTGGTAACACTTTGTATATAAAAAGAGCATACGTAAGTGAGCGCGAGTAAATAAACGATTTCCCATTCGCTCTCGAATTGCGTGGCGTGCGAGCAATAAACAGAATTTTAATCACGACATAGACCATTAGCACATTATTAAATATACCTATGCGCGACGATATTACATCAAGCGCTCAAATGGGCGTACGTGCGTGTTTATACGCTTGCGTGCGCGCACGGGCGGGCAATATAAACATTCCGAATAAATTTTAATGCCTCGCGCCGCCGCTGCCGCCGCCGCTCGTTTACGAAGCGAAACGACGTGTCGCCGCGTCGCGACGCCGGGCCCCATTTAAAAATATTTTAATTTAACAACGCGCGCGCCCCGCGCTTTTATATCTTTATGATCCAAACACGCAGCGGGACGCGACGCCGATTTATCGGGCACGCTACAAATTGCAAACTAACCCTTCCAATCCATTCCATTCACAACTGGCGCATTTTGCAATGCGGTGGGCGAAAAATATTGTGTGTAACACGAGGAAATGTCCAAAAGTTGGGAATGCACAACATTGACACCTAGCGAAACATTAAACATGGACGCACATTATTGTATACAACAGCGCGCGGACGGCAATGATTTTAATGGGCAATGACATGGTGGACGGGCGCTCGGTGCGAAATTGGAATAAAACGTGCTGATTAGTGCGATATATGCATCGTGAACGAAATAGTTCGTTACGTGCGCAGCGCGTTATGCACAAAAACATCGCTCGGATTGATGGGCAGCCCAGCGCGTCCGTGTTTAATACAACAACATCCGTTATTAGATCGTTTTCAAATAGGTTTAGCTTCATAATTAATAGTTCAAACAGCATGTGTAAATAATACTCCTGCGTGCTGCACTGCGTAAACGTAAGCGTAAGCTAAACGCATTATACGTCGTTCTAATTTTAATTACATCTCCACCAACTCAACTCAACTCCATCGACCAATGATATTTCGATACACTTTTGTTTAAAAAGCAGCTAGGAGGGCTTTGAAAGCAGGAAGAAGAAAGAAATGTAAAGTGATGATTTATGGTCGTTGGAAGGTCGTAGGTGGACGCATTCACGCATTAAATTGGATTTAAACTTATAGAGAGTGAAGCTGTGTGAAGGATCTGCTCGCAGGTCTGATTATGTAATGGCAAAAAAGCACTTAGAGGTGCGGTCACCAAAGTGTATAAATCTAACAAGAGAAGTGAATTAAACTCGGTACCGCGCACACACTGCCGCATCCGCGGTTTTCGCCAGCGTTTTTTTCTTCTTCACGGTGACTTTTTTACTTTTCTAGCAGAGAATCCATCACCAGGAAATAATTTTCAGGTGATGGTAAAATAAACATTTTTCAAATAAAATTAAACAAGTGTTTTATGCTGGGAGTTGAGTGAATCAACGAAAATCTAAAATGCAAATTGAGATTAGTCCGAGGGATTGAAGCAGCAAAAGCAAGCAAAGCAGTGGAGTAAGCACCTATGTTACATAAGTTTAAAGCCCTTGGACAAACACGCTAACGGACACACCTAAATCTATAACCAGTCCCGATAAGTGCGGAACTAACGGGGATTATCGAACTGTCGGAAGCCGAATAACCGAACACAGATCAAATATGTAAGTTCGTGTCGGTCATGTGTATCTCGAAGAGTTTCAGAAGAGTCGGGGGTTTGATGAGAACGAATGAAGGGGGAAAACGTAGCACGCGGTCATTTGGCGTGGTGTGGCACCAGATGCCTCTGCTTCGTCGGCTGATTGCTGCCGCCACCACCGCCCGAGAGACTCGTTGGCGGCGCGGGTATAGGTGATGAATACCCGTGCCTGGCGGGCCCTTTTTGTCAAGACCCGCACACCGCACCGCTGCTGCTGCTGCTGCGATGAGCCGGCGATGACGCGGTGGAAATTGGATGTCACTTGCCGAGGTGTCACCGCAGTGTTTTTCCAGCCGCCGGCCACGGACGGCTATGACGACAAATCAACCAGAAACAAATGAGAAATAACGCCGCGACGCCACGCCGACGACGACGACGCGCTACTTCGCATTGACGTCGGGACGGATGAAAGGTGGGAGCAGGATTGCGCTGGCGGCGGCGGGCAGGAGGAGCCCGCGCGGAAATTAATTCGCGCCGACTACGCCTCATCACGCGCGCACATGATGATGCCAAACGGAAACTAAAAAGCCACACAACACATACACAATAATATCAAAAACAAGGAGTCATCTTCAAAAACCACCACCAAACGACCATCATTTATTTCATTATGACGATTCCAATGACTCTCAAATTCACGATGCTGCGTGCCACATAATAACCTTAATAAAATTTTACGTCCGCAACTCGGAATCAATATACTCAATGCTCCACCATTAAAATCATGAATACGACACAAGCGCAGTTAATTCGTTAGAGTAACCTCTGACGAAGGAAGCGAATTCGAGGTTGTTCTTCTTCAGCGGCCATCAAAGTGTGTATAACAGTCACACATGGCTTTTTTACATCAACTCCAAGTCTATATCGTCGTCATCAACTCGTTTAACTTCCACTCAGTTCCAGTTCGCATTAAAATCTTTTACCATTTCGACAATTATTATTATAGCCTGCGGTTGTGATGATCCCGAATGGCAATAATGGTAATAACATATATCGCGATGATGTGTTGATCACCCGGATGGTTTCAAAGACAATTAAAACCCCACAAAGATAAATCACATCAATTGATTGGCGGCGGTTCGCAACTTAAAACAAAATGAGTTTATTGCGCGCAGTTATGACAATAGACGAGTAGTCCCAGGGTGCTAGTCGTGTCGTTAGCCGGTAATTAAATGATGCACGCCGGATGGACTTCTTAAAAAAGCTCGCGAGGATGACGCAATTAAATAGTTTCGTAAACGATCATCCAGCAATGATGAAAGGGGGATGCCACAGAAGTGCGCAACATAATCGTGCTCCCGGTGCAACCCTCCATCGCACAATGAAATGAAAATGTGAATGTTGTTCAGGGACGACCCTTCTCTTCCATGGGAGAAGACAATGTGTAATGAACCCCCAAAAGTCAAACCATTACATTTGAAAAAGAGGTGCAGAATTTTCATATTAAGTTCAACACGTAAACACGGTTAAAATTCCACGCCGACTTAATATTAAATATTGACGAAAACAGCGCTGAGCGGTGAGTTTAATATTAATAATGTACTAGGGTTCTTCAAGAGCATTCTACTACTACTGCACCTAATAATAATCTAATACAAAATCACGAGGTAAAAGGGTCACATTTTCAATATCTCTTTAAACGTTAATTTAAATTCCCGAAATTCCGCAATTTTTTTCTTTGTAATAAATTTTCCTGCCCCGACCATCCGAGTTAAATTAAGTGCGTTGAAAAAGAGCTTTGTGATAATGTAACGAATGTCCCATCTTGCCGAATGAATACAAATTATCATAAAAGGTACTTTAGCGTGGTAGTATTAATTTGACGACGAAGTTGTTATGATATCAAAAAAGTTAAAGCTTCTAACGCAACTTTATGGGCGCGCGCTTTTTTTCGCTTCATTCCCGCGCGTTGTACTACTTAAAAAATTTGTAGACACACGCTTTCAAGTTTTGCTGCGCGCAGAGTAAACGCTCCAGCGCAAAAAAGTTCAGGTTATGGCATGTATGCGCCATAAATATCGCGGACTTATCTCAATTTACACTCATAATCAGCTTAAGAAAAGTGGTGGTCGCTTTAAAATGTACTAGATGGATTAGGAACTCCATGGCCCTTTTTATCATCCGGCGAGCGGGATAACACCACTAAAACTCGCCAAAAAGAAGAGATGTGGGGGAGTATGACGTATCGCGGGGCAAAAATTGTTGAAAACAAAAAAAAAACTTTTGATTACTTTAATCCTTTTTATGGTTGGTAATGCTTTGCCATGAATCTCGTTACACCTTAATGCACACGAGCAGGCTAACATGATATAGCAGGGTCTGAAGTTGCCGTCTTGCCTTCTGCATACAAATCGAAGCGTTAAGATTGCTCCCGGGCATGCCTCGACCAGCGGGCATCTTCGGAATGTAATTATTCAAGTAATTATAGATTGATCAATATAAATTAATTTGAAGGGAGAGAGATATGGGAGTGTTTGAGTCAAAGCTGCAAGGAGAGCAGTCAGCGAAGTTGTAGTTCACGGCCTCCTCCTCTTTCTTGGCTTGTGGGAGAGTTGTACTTGGTAAGTATGCCCTCCTGCTGCCGCTGCTACTGCTGCTAGTGCTGCTGGGAAGTCAAGTTTAAATGTTTGGCGGATGCAAGCAAGAGTTTCCTTCCAACACGGCTCGAAGACGCCAACTCGGCAAATAGTTCTGATAATACCTACTGGTCAGCCGAGAAGTTTATAGGGACGTAATTAAATTGTGCAGTACTAAGATTTGCCCCAGCCAGCAGCAAAGCGGGATTTCCGAAATGAAACGTAACGGAACGGAACCCGCCCGCCACGGTGGTCGAGTTTACATGCCGAATTGCGTCCCATTTCGACGTGGAATAACGAAATCAATGCGATGAATACTAATGGACGTGAACGGTCACACAACTTGAAACAACTTATTCGCCTTGCCAATTTGTTGGAGGATGTGACAGACACTTATCAAGCAGTGTCGGCATAGATGCGTGCGTTGTGCGTCTTTTATAGCCTGTAGACGTCTTATCAACTAAGGAAGGAAGGATATTTTCCGGCCATTAGCAACGTATCAACAATGTTAGACGCGGGCCCGTCTAATGGCCACTGGGCACGGGTCATAAGAAGAGATATGGATGCCGCAACCATTTCTTCCGCGGATGAATGCACATTAATCTGCATCTTAGCCAGAACTCGAGAAAGAGAATGAAGGGGTGCTTCGGCTCCAAGTGGTTGGTGCCAAAGGGAGAGCACCTTCAAGAATGCGTTATATAGCGTGGTCCGTTCGTATAGTATCTATCCAAGGAGCAAAGGTCCGAAACTGCGAACGGAGGAAATTAGAGGAGCGCGTGGCGGACTGTGCTCGAATTCCTCCGGGCGTTTAATTTCAACTAAGACGGCTATTTGTTCTCGCATGCATGTTTGGTGCGGGGCGAGGGGGGGTCCATTGCAAGCACACGCCGCTTTCGGCGTTGAATTAAACCATATGGCCCACTACGTGCGGAGATACGTTGTGGTCTTGATGATACTTTTCAAAAACTCCACTCATTCGATACCGGGAAGAAGGACACAACGAGCTGTTTGTGTCACGATGGTCACATACTTACATTACAAGACGCAAGTTGCAGCGTATATAGTTTAGTATAGAGCCAACGGGTTAGGGCGAGTACTAGAAGAAGGGGTCAACCGCATAAACTTTCAAAGCTGCCAGCGTATACATCGTGTGTGTGTGAGTGTCGGTATCGCGGCGCACTCGAAGGCATTTTGCTGTTTTGTGCTACGTAGTACTAGTTGGAACTCGCTTCGGAACATCTCCCCGAACATCTTACAAGGAGATGGCTAACCCTGCGGCAATTACTATCAACTATGTTAAACATTTTATTATGTGGAGGCCAGGTTTTAAGCGCGCGATTAAATTACCCAAGTTTGTGCCTCGCTATCAAACTATCAGCGCATTATAGACACGTATTTATGAATATTTACGTAAATAACTTATGATGGAAAACGTTTAGCAGTTTATTATATACATATGCATGCAGGAGGAGAGTAGCTACATGAAACACATTCCTTTCAGCGAATACAAATGTCCTACTAAAACAAGTTTAATACATTACAATTTCCCCAACAATTCGAAGATGTTAGAATTTAATAGCAACATACATCATGAACGCCGACGCCAAGTTTTCACCGTAAGCAAGCAACAAAGTATAAGTTCCTTCCGGACAGAGACTGGGAAGGGTGCAGAGCAGTAGAGGGTGTCGAGGTCTAGGCTACAACAAGATGCACTGCAGTACTGAGAAGATTTTGATATGGAAAACGGAATGGATGTAGCCTCGACCGCAACCTCTCGGGACAGAGTCCAGAGGAACGAATTCCTCATCCAGTAGCATACATGCTTCTGCTAAACTTACGACATGTTTGGGAACACTTAATGAAAGTTCTAGGTGACTATGTAAATATTTTCTAGGTTAGATTTTTCTCCTCTCTGGCTGTGACTCCCACGTATAGAGTAATAAAGGTTCAAGATCATCATCATTTCGTCTTTAAGCTTCATTTATTTCTATCTCGTCCCCTGTTGGGGGATAATGCGTAAGTGTATCGTGCGCATTTTTGCGATGTGCTGCACACTCGTGTTCCTGTTTTCATTTCCTATTTGACGACATGTGACTCCGCCGGTTGTCACTCAACGCAATTTTTACAAGTCATGGACTTTTATAATCCACCATAAACATATCAGTCGCGCTTTACATATAAAAGGTTTGTTGTCGGCACGCTGAATTGTCTCCGGAACGGGGAGACAGTTTTTTGATCTGCTTCGAACCACACACATGTACACTCCACGATATCGGTAATTTCGGCCATTTAAATGTAAGCGTGTGTGCGGGATCGGCACGCACGCAGCCAGGAGAATCGCTGTCAGCATTCGCGAAGACAAATTGTTTGTAGACTTCCGCGTACGCGCGCGCGCGCGCAAGGGTGGCCCCGCGATAAAAAGGACCTTAGAAAGCGCGCACTGGGCCGAACGGACAAAGTGCTCACCGTCTATATACACACACCCCCGGGGCACACATATAGACTTGGCGTAATGATTCGTAGCGTATGAATTATTCAATATTACACTAACGCGCTTCGCCGGGGATCTAGGCGCACCGTCCGTCTTTTCTTACCCCACGTGCGCCATACAGCGACACGTCGTATTATAACTCCCGCTGCTGCTTCCTGCTATTACCACGCCGGTGGTGGTGATGCGACATCGCTGGCGTGTTTTTGCGCGATGTTATATCAATCAGCCAGCCAGAAATATCCAATAAAAACATGTTTTCGCTAACTTTCAAATTCTTTCAACGCCGCACATCGTCTCCGCGCTATATACATGTTTATATCGATCAACAAGTTTGGGTAGAAGTAGAAGTAGACGTGTGCGATCGTCTCCTGGGAATAACACACTATAGTAGATAGGGTGATTCATATCATCGTCTCAAATCGAATTTATAACAAAGTTTAAACTTTACCTTTACTGCAAATTGATTCCGAAATGATTTATGAGCCATTTATAGAAACAAATCCGCAATGAACAGACAAGACAAACGCAATTTGCATAAGAATAACGAAAGAGTGAGCTATGAATTATGAAATCAATCATTTGTTTTGTACGAATACATTAGTGCCCCGCAAAATGCTGAAAGCTAGGCTATTTGTGAATGACTTGCTCTTCTACTTCTACGGAATGTCCGAGCAACTTATTTTTTTATATACTTTTGCTTGCAAATATTACTTTTAGTAAAAGTAGATCCCTGTTTAAATACAAATCGTCATCATTCATTTATATCATTCATCATTCCACATCAAACAGGAAAAAAATCACTTTAAATGAACGTCGGTTGTTAGGCTGCGCGCGTGCCATGGGACAAAAGAGGTGATAACTAGACATAATGGAAGACTTCCCGTCCACCTCCACGTAATGAAATTATTTTCCAAGTCGTTTGTTTCAATAGTCGCTGATTGAGTGACTGAGCGGCATCATACCTACGAGTACTGGAAATTCAAATCTAAATTGAAAGCGCAATTTGAAAAGAGCAAAGTAGTTCTTGTAAGGCGAGTATTTTCGAATTCCCCGTGGATATCGTTTCACGCTGCGACACACTTCGCAAGTCATCGTCTAGTTCGTTCCAATTAATTAAATTGGAGCCGCCAATTTATAACGACGTATTAAAAGCGAGTTATTCGTACGTAATCTAATTATTCCGACTGTGTATTTACTATAATCTGAGCGACAAGAAGCCGAGGCAGGGTCCGTCCGGCCGAGCGCGATTTAATTTCTGAGCTTTCATAACTTCAATCGCTTCTTTCGCTTTTAATGTTTTTAAGCGCGGAAAAGTGAATTTATCAAGCGCACACCGGCCGAGCGAGCAATAACAGTGGGGCCCTTGCTGCCGCCGCCGCCGCCGCCGCCACCGAAGAAAGTCTGGCGTGCGCGCGGGGCGCAGAGAGGCCGAAATCGGAATTTATAAGCAGAATTAATTAGACTAAAAACCACTGCAGCTTTTCCACTTACACACTACCCGGACGACGGCGGCGTACAGGCCGAGCGCCGCCGCCGCCGCTGCTGTTTTAATTTACAAAAGCCAAACTTAATTCTTGTTCCACGACTGAAAAGGAATAAAGAGAAATGTAAAGGAAAATTAAAACGATTCAAGTCGCGGGAGGCGGCTTTGATTCGGTTTAGGCTAAGACCTTCTCCGCGCAAGCCATTCGTAAATCCGTGCGTACTTCTTCGCCTGGCGCCAATAGAAGAAGGCGCTCGTAATCTCGGACCCTCTTTTCTCTTTGTTGCGATACAGCCGTGATTCCGCGGGAAACACTTCAATTTTCGCAAGTATATAACTATACAATATGCGCTCGCATATTGTGACGTCATGCCTGCTATCACATTATCCAATCGCATCCTCTCTGTTTGCATACAACTACTGCGGTAGTTTTACGAGCTGCACCCATATCAAGCGGTTTAAATTGAACGATCGGTATGGCATTAAAGTTTGTGTGTTGCTGTGCTTGCGTATTGGCTTAAACTGGTCTCTGAATCGAACGAAGCAAGCGCAAATAATCTTTGCCAAACTTTATCGCAACTGCTCGACGGACCGGGGAAGAGTCAAGAGTCGCCAAACAAGATTATCAAAGTACTCAGGTGGTCAGGAAAAGCAATTAGTCCACTGTGCCAAAATGGCTTTAACTTTTCCCTCCCACAGGAGCTAGAAAATAGGCAAAAATTATTTTTTATTTCACGAGAAACAAAAAAATAAAAAAAAGTCAAATTGTCGCGAATAGGATTGCGACAAATAAAGCGATTAGAATGGAAATCCTTGAGTAAATCGAGCATGCAACAAACGAACGCAAGCATACATCATATTTGCGAGGGTTTATTTCAGAGTGCGTGCCTTTTTGCATTATTCCCATCCGCTATTCGCCCCCCGTTCCACGACGATTTTGTCTTTTTAACGCACGATCTATGCGAACGTACGCACGTCGTAAAAATGCGAAACCCATACGTAACGCAGCGCCCGAGTTAAAGGAAAGAAGCAAAGCTTATACGTTTCCTCTCACTAATAAAAATTACAATACGGACGAAGGCAGACGACTGCTAAATAAATCCAAATTCCCCATTTCCTCCCAGTTTAACCCGGGACTATACAAGTTTAATCTGCAGAGCCACTGCGGCGAAACTCGTAGCTTACACGTATCGGAAGCATTAAATAGCAGCGCGCAGAAACTGAAACGTCCTTCCCGAGGACCTTCCTTACGTTCACTTACTTACTTACGTACGCATGGGCATAAGCGACACATATTTCGCTCCATCCGCACCAAGAAAATGACATCGCAACGTTTTGGCGAAGAAGAAGAAGTTTCCTATTATGATAATTTGGACGCAATGCGTGCCCCGCACAAACCAAGGATGCGACTTTCAATTTAGTCGTCCGGGGGGGGCATAGCGAAGTGCGCCGCCCGGCCAGGATTATGTTGGCGTCGCGAATCTCCGGCGCCGCGGCATCTCCTACGCCCGGTTCGCATACGCATACAAATAGTGGAGAAAAGGTCCCGGGACGTGCCTGGCTTTCGGAAACATGCTTATTTCATGCCTGATTATCAAACAGTCAGTGCATTTAACGCTAGCGAAATGGATGGGACCTCGGATGAACAACTTCTTTCGCTAATGCCTTGTGCTCTTCTTTTCGGGGGCAGAGAGCGGCTTGGGAGTCTTTTAAGTAAGTCATTTGCCTGCCGACCGTCAATTCAATTAAACCAAACGCAACGTTCGAAATATTTCAATCACAAAAATTGGTTTTAAATGTTTTTTCGGACCATGAAAGTGTTTTACAATGATTTAATGACCTGCTATCGACACGAGGGGAATAAGAAACGATTACTTTTATTTTTTATCGGTTTCGTATTACTTAAGTGTTTTTTATTTTCGAACGCACGCACGAAACGAAAACTAGTGCATTATTTTTATGACGCGTTTTTTACGATTTATTTCATAAATATTACAAAAATAACCAGTTTAATTATATCCTGTTGTAGAATAATACACTGAAAGGGAACTATCGTCTCGATGATGAAGTCTATTACATTGCGTCTGGTGTATTCGGCTGCGAAGGGAAATGGAATTATAATATTCTTGCATTATATTATGGCTAGGCGTACGTGAGTATAGGTTGAATGGGTGCGAAAGAAGCATTAGGCATGCACCTCTCTTCCATGCAAAGTTCATAAATATAACCGTAGCGTCCGCAATATCTGCTGCCAGATGCCCCCGGACGTAATATGAAGAACTGGCATTACTGCACATTCCCAGACCACAGCCATGCACAGTTGATGAATCATGAAGAAGTAGTGTACAGGAGAAGAACAGGTTTATGTTGGTGTGATGAAATATTTCAGAATTCAATTTTACATTGCGCCAAATTCAGCAATATAAAAGATATCATCAGCTACCTCGTTGGTGTTTGTTTGAGCTAATGAAACGACACCGCAAAACGAAAGACACTTATCAGTTAGGTGGTTATGCAAACTTTCTACTTACGCATCACTTTAAACGACTATGAAAGTTGGTTTAATTTTCGTCGTGGTTATTTGCGTACGGTTTACATGGTGGAAATCGTCACGGTTCGAAAACAGCGTTTTTGTTTGCGCCAGCACCACCTTGGAGGAGAGAGATATTCAAATACTTCAATTGCTTTAACGTCCCGCGCGCGCTTAGAAAACCGCAACGTATGAATGTGCGCACCCGTTAAATGTTTCTGGCGTATGCGCGCCACTCGAATCACACTCGCACTATAACAACTCCTTGAAGCAACCCACTCCTGTCGGGAGAATGGTTTTGCTTTAATTATCCTTGACGATGAGTGCATGGGGACTGGCGAGCACACACCAAACACATTATACATTCATAATATCACAACTATTCCAGAAAGTACAAGTACTTTAGGACACCAGTGGCAAACTTCTTTAATTATTATTTTCGAGTGTTATCACCTACATGCATGCAGAATCTCCTTGTTCTTCTATTGGATGACATTTTGCATTGTAATAATTATTATTATTACAACATTGTTAATCTTTGAGCGGTTAAAACGCTAAACAAAGAAGTAAATCACTCGTTGGTGCACAAATAATTTACCTTGGATGCATGCGGAGACTAAACGGGCAGTGATGGACGACACGGCGATGTTTGCCAAGTCACAGGTCGCCATGGGGCACCGACGACAAGGCGCTTTCTAAATAACGATTACTACCATTCACACCGCACACACCAACAAACAAATATTTACTGGCGAGCGTGAATACGCTTTAATATGTATATTTATGTCCGTACGCGAATACTACTCGTGCGGTGAAATACGAAAAATTGCCGAAAAATATTTTCGTGTTAATTTAGACTCCAGCCAATTGTCTGCGGGTGATGTGTGTATGGCGAAGTTGACGCTTGCTGGAATTACGTTATAATCGAATTTAATAGCGGGCAAAGTGTATCATAAACAGGCACCACTCGCAGCACACTGAAGGGTCATGTTTGTTTGCTACAGACGAGCACGGCCAATAGACGCACACGCGATGAGCAAAACCATTACTTGCGAGACGCAGTTAAACAGTTGCAAGAAATGTACTTGGTGTGTGGCTGGTGCTGCTGTTGCCAGCGGAAACCTGCCGGAGGAAATCCGACAAAATGGAATGATAACGAGTAGTCGTCGGTCCGTGCACATCACACGCTTAACACTAGCACAAAATATCGCATTGTTTCATCATCTTGATCTGTTTTCGATGTGTACGTGTTTGTAGAAAGAGTGAGCGAGGATATTTTATATATGTCTGTGTAGAGCTGCCGCTGCCGCCGCCGCCGCCGCGAAAGCACGTCACGTCCTCTGGTCGGTTGGTTGGCACACGTTTCTCTTATTTCCGTTTACTTACACTCCTCTCGACATGACTTCAGCCTGTAACTTTAAATCATCTTCTTTTCGCGGAAAACGCGTGTTGCTATTACACGAAACATAACACCATATAATTTTCAGGAGCATTCGACTTCAAATCTTTTTTCGCAAACGCAAAAACACAAACAAACAAAAATTCTCTGCATCCCCATCGAATAAATATCTTAAATTGACGATAAAACTCATTGAAAATGTCGACGAGGAGAAGAAGGCGTTCACATATCGCTGAATTACTGTGCCAGCTATTGTCGTCACCCTCCCAACTAGTCATCAAAGATGTAGACTTGATACAATTTCAGCGCTGAATGAATTAAGACACGACGCTCAACTTTTGGCAGTTTCCACATTTTGTGTATGCATGAAATACGCTGCATGCACAGCCAGACAATAAGCCTCCGTCGCGGCCTAACTAAACAGACAGACATTAGCTCTGATAAACGATTATGTATTTGGTTGCAATCCAGCAGGCTATGACCTTATGCGCCTCGTCATCTCGCGTTTTTGGCAAGTGAAGAAACAACGATTCGTTTAATTTTATTGCCCGTATTTATGCGGGATACTAATGATGTGCGCATGGAGATTTTCGTTGAATCAATTTTCGTATAATTACAAGGCTAGTATTCTCGATGTGAGTTTCTCGGGAGGGTTTCCTTGAGGGATTTCGCAATTCGCCTCAATTGACAAGCGGACAGCGGTCAGTGAAGTACATGTACAAACATTTTGATGCCTCCCCGGAGACGGTTAGCTTTCATTAAAACCAGATATAAATTAACCGAAGAACATTTGACCGAAAAGAGAGATGTTATCACATTGCAATATATAGGACGATCCCCGGGGACCGCTCGACTCGCGGCTAATATAACTCGAATAAAATGCTTGAGCAGAAAGACAAACTCACCGTTTTCGTTGGAGCGGGTGGTATCGACGGATTCGGGATAGATGACAGCTGTATCACTGCGCTGCAAGTACACTTGCAGATCCTGCTGCTGACCAGAGACCTGTTCAGGTGGTTTATGGGAGTTTTGGTTCTCTGTTGTCAGTTCGTTGTGGTTGGTGTCGGGACTCATTGAGGACGCCGTTGCGGTTTCTGCGATCTCGGTTAGAATCGAATTGTACTGCGCGGAGCCTTCGGCCGCATTGGTTTCCAACTCAACTGAAACAAACAAGGCATTAATTAATAAAAATATATTTGTTATGTTCCAATAAGCGTGCGTGCGTAGTAGTAAAGAGCGGAGGAGAAAGCTCCAAGAAAATGGGAATATTTTAGCAACGCGCGCGTGCACTGATGGGTAAGGGAGGATTGTGCCCAATCCCATTTGATTATGCGAGGACACGCGTATGAGCCAGCAGACGACGTCCGATGAGAGCGGCCACGATACCGTCACAGGACGCTTCGACACGAATTCAATCATATTTTCCATCTTCACGTAGAAATAATAATTTAGCGTGCAAAGATTGCCCTCCCGCGCATTCATTTAACTAACTCGAGCAGATCCCAAGGATAAAACCGATAGTCGACATTAGAAATGGAATGGCTTCGTTAGTTATTCCATGTTAGGAGAAGGAGTAATCTTGGATTAGCAACGTCCGATTCTTGCTTGAAGAGGAGATTCCTATGCATAGCACTTACCACTCTGCGGCGAGTCGTACGCGCAAACAAAAAGAAACGTACATTAATTTAAATAATTTTGAAGCCCCCACAATACCCACACACCAGTATGACATGCCGTATTAAGTAGATGGAATTTATGTCCCTGAAAACTTTATAAATCTTCGCCCATATAAGTAGAAAGCGTTTAGCAAGTCAAATGATTCCATGTATATGCGGTGCCATGCCACCACAGGAAAAGAGAGGAGGAGAGGAGAGGAGGCGGTTAGAATCACTGCTGATGGATATGCCCCAACGCTAAACACTCGACCAGCCCCACGAGGATGAGGATGAGGATGAGATTCCGTCCACATATCCACCCTCACCGCGCGCACACGTCGTCAAACACGCAAAATAAGAAATAGCGGTTTTGGAATATGACAGCACAGTGAATCAGTAAGGAGGCATAAATATAAAATATTGATGTGTGATTGTAAAATATCTCCGGTGCGATTCGCACCCACTTGGAAATAGGATGATGCCCTGGGTGCAAACACGCAGGAACCAATAAAAGTATATTGCGGACACAGTGACACAGCACCCAAAACCCAAGTGCGTGCGTGTACACCGCTATCCGCACGCCCGCAGACCCGCTGGTAAAGAGTCCATAACCATAATTCATCTTCAAAGGTCGATCATCCAACGCAAACCCTAGAGCCGCGCGTGTGCACCTATACCTTCTTGCACGCCAGCCATCAAATATCTGATGATATCCTCTGGTCCCGAGAGATTTTATGAATCCATGCGGAGGCACGGACCAATCTTAATATAATATATAAAATCCTATCACCATCAACAACACACGACCACAAACAAATCGAAAACTACGTGCAAACTCGCCAATATATTACGGCGACATTAATATCTGCGAGAGAAGAAAAACATCGGCACATCACTTTTTAAAATCCAATCTTCCGCCTTCTTCAATCTTCGAAGTAATAAAAATAATATATACGTATAAACCTGGCAGACTCCACCAACTCAACTCGGTGTCAATTGCAGTTTTATGTATTCTTATTTTTGCGACGCCACTGTAAACGCCGGAACAGCCCCAGCTTGAGGGATGAGGGAGAGCAAGAAGAAGAACAACACATAAATAAATTTTCCCCGTACAACGAAAAATACAACCCCGGTGCGCGTTTGATTACAACACTTTAATTCAATATCGAAGTATGCATAGAATTTATGCTGGCTCTTAAATAATACGCCGAAGAAGCGCGTCTCAAACTTTTAATCAATTTTCGAACATGAAAAAGATTCTTTCGTTCTTTCCGTGGCCGGGGCAGGAAAAAGGAAGGAGAGGAAGGAAGGGGTCCGCGGCCAGGAGACACAGCGGCCCCCTGCGATGGTTATTATTCGTGCGGGAGGTTTCTTTCTTTCCGTTGGTCGCTCAAGGCGGAGACGCAGCGCAAAGTTATAGGAAGCGGTGCACAAAAAAAGATATGGACTGCACCCGCCGCCACGACGGCCGCAGCAGCCAGAAAATTTGCATTTCGTTTGCGCCAACACCACGCCGTCCACCCCGAAATGTTGTAACAACTCTCGTTGTTGCGGCAAAGTCGTATCATCGTGTTTACATACAAATCAGTTTCGAAGAGTCGTGAGCATTCGGCGTTCGGGGCCAAATCATAGATTTCAGCGATTACCGGCTCTCGCAATTGCGATTTTTCATTCTTGGCACCCACAATAAATGTAATTATTTGAGGAGATGGCCAAGGACAATCATCCAAAACTTTGCTCGTAGTGGAAAAGTTGTCACAGCGCGATTAGAACGACGTAAAACCCTGCGCGAAAACATTTAATCTACTTATTGGATCAATTCGGCACATTGTGTCATATTAATAGCGACAGACTGGCAACAAAAAAAAAAACTAACACACAGTTCAGGGGATCAATTGGATTATGGCGCGCATGATGTGAAATTATTAAATTAAAAGAAAGCGCACCCCTTGGACCATAGTTCAGTAGTAGGGAAGTAAGTAGTGCTTTCATCGGGGTTGCAACACTAACTTCGCTTATTTACGGTCGTTTGCCCATCGTCGAGGGGTTGGTCATTAGAAATATCATTTTTCATAATTAATTTCCCAACCCTCTTCCTAGATTTAAGGTGCATCATGCTCAGTGACTCCGTTGGTTGAAACCTTTTAACCTTTTGTTTAATTCTTTTTGGAAATTGATAGATGATCTGTTAGATCTGCACCTTCTTCTTCATGATGCATTTTAACACCTTTTTTTTATCGGCGCCCGAGTTTTTTCCCGAAAAGTGACGCGTCGAGTCCAAAGGGAGGTAAAATATGATAGAACCTTCGGTGAGCACAAGCAGCACCCAAAGGAACAGCCGCTCGGAGCAGTATAATAATTGATGTGCGGTCCGCGTAAGATAGTTCTGATTGATGACGCGGTTATCTTGCGACCGTGTCCGGTTTACGATGACCAGCATATTGAGACTTCCTTCCGCAAACTGCCTGCTTGTCAGGCGTGCATATCGATGATGTTTTTGACTGTCACAACGACAAATCCTTTTTATTAATTCATTGATCTTTCGACGAAAATTGAATAAACAGTCATCTGCAATAGTGCACTACATGGAGAGGGGAATGGATAGAGATGATGTCATGTGTTGTGAAGCGGTGTCAGTTCGCGATGCGGTGACGCTGTTCTTTACGGACCAGTGCACTTCATGCAGCGAGTGGACACCGTGTCAAAATGTTCGCGTCACAGACTCAGCGCGCATTTACTCTTCTTCAAAATGTCTGACTCTACAAATGTCAAAATATCCTCCAAGAATATATCCAGTTATATTGACGAAATACTTAATTTAGATAAAGTACCTCGTGTAGATGAAGTCGTCCGACGACCCGTATGCGTGCCAATTGAAGCAATCAACGGAGGTAGCCACACAATGCGATAATAATAAACGCTCACCCACCACGCACGCATACGGTGTGTGTGGCGTTTGTTCGTACGACAGCTGCAGGTATCCGGGAGCGGACGGAGACTAATCAAAACCAATTTAGACACTCTTAATACCTATTAGCCAAACGCATCAGCAGCACCAGTAGTGAACCCGTATGATCCACGTACGTAGACAATGTCGTCTCGTGTGTTCACCATGGGGGCACCTCGATGAACTCTCCATCCTCATATTACTTCAATTCACCTTCAATTAGTGTTTTAATTCGAATTGTATTGTTCTTACCCCTTGGACCAACCGATGTAATCAAAGATAAGATAAAGGTCCAAGTCCAACAGTTGGTCCAATGTGGGTTAACGTCCGAAGTGAGGTGAAAATAATCTAATTATTACCAGAGGGTATTGTAAAGAATTAAATGCCACACGGGGCTAAATGTCGAATGCGTAATGTGAGAAACAAAAAAAAAAATGCGAATCAAAGCTGAACAGCTTTCGCACCCCGGTCTATTGTTGTCGGCGTCATTGTATGTCGGGGACACTCACTCGCATTGGGGTTAATATGTTTTAGCCGCGTGTGCCATGGACTTCTTATTCAGTATTGCATATTTGGAATTATAACGTTCGCGACATAAATCACAATTAAACGTGTAGCTACGAAGGGGGTGGCGTATTCAACGTTTGACATGTCGCATCCCCGACATAAATATAAGTATAAACAACATGACTTTGCGATCAGGGTCGAACTGTGTGTCACATTGGTGTATATGGGATAGCATTGAAAGGCCGACACTGTTGTAGACGAGTATCACCCTAGGAAGCTCGGAAAAGAAGAGACCGGTCGGGCTCAGTTATGGTGTATTATGGAATCAGTGATGGTCGAGTGGTCGCGTGGCTTTTACAATGTCACAAGCACGAGTTCCCATCGATGCATCCTTTCAGCGGCGAGCAGGGAATAGAGGAGAGTTGGAAATGCGTGCGCCTCGTCCATGACCGACTCCCGACCGACTGCAACGGAAAGGACCATCAACTATGATGAATCGCCTTCTGCGCTAGTTGCGCGCTCGTTCAATGGAATGCACACACGCGCGCGCGCGCTGATCTGGACAAGTGAAAAGACAATGCAACAAAACAAGTGGCGAAAGTTTTATTTAATTGTCGAAGAGACTTGGAGCAAATCACAACTTTTTTTCTTTTCCCCGAAAGAAAAAAAAAGTGGAAATGTATCCCAATGAGTAATAATTAATGAAAAGCGAATAACTCTTGGAGTATTGCAGGGAATAAATCATATTTAATGCGAGATCATGTGCGGTTGCAGGTGTTTACTCGCCTTGCCAGGGATATCGAGAGCCAGTTACATGTATTACCTGCCAAACCAACATGTGCCGGTGAAATATATGCTCGTACGTCGTAAGTGTTGCGCGGGTGTAATGTATGCGAGAGTACACACAACATACGCTGTTATAGAAAGTAAACAGACATTAGCATATACACGATTCGTGGTCCAGCCGCTCGTATCCTTGAGGTTGAGGATGAGGTGCAGAAATGGCGTGCGATAGACGTGTGCGCACGTCCAGTTTAAGTGACGTCCAAGTCCTGGTCCCCCTTTCCGTAGGGAGGCCCACTCGCACACCTAAAACGTGTATACGTATGCTTTAGGGGTGAGGTGCACCCCTGCAGAACAAATCGGTGTATAACGGTGCGCGATCGTGTGGCGCACGCTTGCCGAGGGTCGGATTAATCTACATGTCTGATTGTTAGCGCTGCTGACTAACGCGTTCACGTTCAATTCGAAAACGTTTCACTCACGACAGCCATGAAGAATCTCCCGACTTTGGATGACCAAACACACCATCGCATTATTGGATTTATTTCGTCCGCATACGCACGTGTATTGTGTATATCCGCATCGACGATTCACGCGCTTATTCACAGCCGATGATTTTTATCTATAAATAAATGCGCATTATTTTAATTTCCATTCAGCTTCATTTTGCGTCACATTAACATTTTTGATTGACGTTAATCAATGCATTATTTTATAATAATATTATACGTAAAATTAATTAGAAATAAAAAGTCGCCATCAGTGTGGGAATCATCCTCTCTTCACTTGTGCGCCGAATTTTAATGAATCATTGTACGTGCACGTGTCGATAGAATTACGATAACAACTTGCATGCAGTCACGTGCGCTAAGGTGGTGGCCATGTGGAGTGCGAAACGAAAGCGACATCAATCAACCTTAAAGAGAAGATAACGAAGTTTATGCTCTCAGCATGATGTGCGCACGGTATCAATTCGCCACACAGTTTCCGCCATTGCACAACAATGAAGCAACTATAATGCACGATGCTTTTATATAGCCGCGCGCGAAGAATAAGCGAAAATATATCGCGCAGCAATATTTTATTACACACGTACTCATTACATTAGTGTATAAATAGAAAATGGCCATTATACGAAAATGTCCGAATGGCGATTCACACTTATTACGAAGATATATCTTCCATTGCGTACGGAGTAATTGTATCGATAATGTACGGAAGCGGAACTTCCAGCTCATTGCACCAAGAATAAAACTTGAGCTTCATTATACATAAATTTAATGAACGTGATCCGGTGGACGAGAAGCACAATGAAGAAGGTAGCGCTGGAGGCTGCATTTAACTGGGCGGCGACTCCACCTCGAGGTGGACCCGCACGTATATATCACATTGTATACCACCTATTATATTAAATCAACGAGTGGCCCCGACCGCCGAGCCGCTGAAAGCTTTTCAAAACAGCGCCAGCGAGTTCGACCCGCAAGAAGTTGCTCGCCGGATACTCGACTCGCCTGTGTATCATTATCACCTCGGACGAACAAAGGAGATGAAGTATGGGTGAATAGTCCAAGCCGCAGAAAAAAAAACGAGCAGAGAACTGCATTAGAAGTCAGAAGAATATACACACACGCACACACTATTGCAGAAATACAATATGAGAAAAAGGCCCCGGAAGTGGATTCGTGTGGGTGGCAGTGCGCGCGGGGGAAATGGGGTTACGGTTTGTGATGTTTTCGAAATATGGTTTCGTTCCATTACATTAAATTATATACACCACTCGCTCTCACGTCTTAGACCCCGCGCTGGAATCATCTAGGCACAGACAAAGAAATCTACTAACATTGGAAAAACAATGCGTTTTTTTTTGTTTAGTTATTATTAGGGATCTGAATCGCGCGCTTGCATATAGGAAATAAAAATAATTTTTTACTACCGGCCATAACTCATGTTTATACATTCTCACTCTATAATCCCGTGAACCTCTTTCGGGCAACAAAACTTTCATACCAGTTTCCAACCTTGCTCCCATTCATAGTGTTACTCGGAACAAAGTTATGTCCGGAACTGCTGTTTCGCATAGATTTTTTATTTGTGTGTCAGTCTTTTAAATCAAAATCATAATCATCTAGTGGAGAGTTGGCAAACAAATATTCAACAAACTGTGAGGGGGCTTGGAATGGCGTGTTGGAGAATTGATGAAACAACTCTTCATCTAGGCATCTTTCCTGCCTGTTTTAGATAGCCGAGGGATCCGGTGGCGCGGCGGGAACTTGTCGAAGTACAAACAGTCGTCGGCCCGAGTTGACTTTCGGGTGCGGCGAAAAGGGGACACATCCGTTTGCGGACCACACAGATCACGGTAGTTGCGGTCAGACTTGCAAGACACTCGCAAGATAAATAACGATATCTATCCTAGCAAAACCGCTCTCTGTGCCCCCCGAAGCACGCGCCTTCTCAGCTTCTTCTTGTTTCAACTATAAGACGACGTCACTAATGACCCAAACTCGCAACGGCTGCGATATCACCATCCCCGGAAAGTATCGCCGGCTATATACGTGACAAGTCCCTTTTTAGTGACTTCAGTGATAAGCGGTCGCATGATAATAAAAATAATAATTTTATGGCCACTCATAAATATTTGCGCCCGGCGGATCGCAGTCAGCGTATTTTGATTAAATAGGCTGATACACACGCCCGGCGCCGTGAAAAGACGCAAACAGATCTCTTCTCCAACTATGCAGTAAATTAGTTATGTTCATTCGGGGCTATTATAGGCGCGCTATTTCCACAACCTGCGTTAAAATACCGAAATATCCGACGTTGCAATCTGCGAGCATATTAGGTAAAGCGAAGCCTGATGTGTCCTGTATGTGTGTGTATATCCTTTGTATCGCTGCGCGCGCTTATGAGTAGTAAACCAGGCGGCACGAGGAGGCTATGAGATTTTCATCAAGTATGCAAATGAAGGAGAAAATTACTTTTCCTATATAATCGTCATTATTTAGACATTGACATCGGCCCCGCAGCCGTGTGTGCGATGATCATCACATATTGCCGTTTTTCGGAACACGCCTTGATACCTCCTGCACGTCTAGTTTGCCTTTTCCTCTCCTGATGATCCTCCGCATTATGCAATGTACACATCCGGCCAAAAATTTCACAAAATTTACTCGAATCCAACGCGAAAACAAACATAATCCAAAAATATTTGGCTTCTAGTGTATAACGTATGAAATGCCGATACTAATACGATATGATGTGAGAGAGGTACGGCTCGCTGGCTTGCAGAACGAGACCCTGGGTTCCCTATCAGCCACGCAGGCAGATCGACACAATCTGTTGCGTCCTCTGCACTTGCCGTCCTTGCCGATGTTTACCTAATGGAGCCAAACGAGATCGTTACGGCGTTAGCGTCGGTTTGCTTGTACGTTGCGTTTTTTTTTTTTTAATTTCGAGGGCTGCTTGGTATTTGCCGTTTAATTCGACGTATATTTAATTAAACCTGACGACCGCATCGTTATGCAGACCATCCGTGGACGAATAGGGTTGTTCCACGGCTCGCAGCCATTACAATCGTCGTCCAGGCGCGGAAAATAATTAATGTTTGGGCGGAAAAATTTTCCAACCGCCGTGTGCGAAATTTAGGTCAATTAAATTTTTACAGTTTCAACCCGTAATGTTGGTAATTATATTCGTATTTCAAAACATTTACAACCCAACCATATGTGTAATATGTAATGTAATGTTTGAATGAGGAAAGATTTTAAGCAAGATATATTGTGTGGTGTACCGGTAGGGGGTGCAATAGAAAAACTCATTTAACCAGCGACCAGCGTGTCCTGCTGCTTTGTTTACCAAGCTCACCGTGTGTGCTGGTATTTAGCGGTATGGAAAAGAGCGCAAGCAAACGCTGACAACATGACATGACGGCTTAAAACCTGTCCTGCAACGACCTCCTTTCATTAACATTGGAAGCAAAACGTTTCAATAACTTCTAAACGTCCCACTGTACCTTTCCTCACTGCGAGAGTTCTCTTCATATCCGGCTCGGGAGCCAAACATGTTCAACCGCATTCCCCGCGGGTGAAAGGGGATGAACCGACTGACAGGACAGTGAGTGTGTTGCGCATGGTGTTTTTAACGTGTGGTCACGTGACGCGCTGGCCAGGACGCAGCACATAAAAAAACACCAGCGAAAGAGCACTAAAAAAGCTCGTATAAAATCATATCGTTCGCGAGAGTTGTATATCGAACTTCTCGCTACCCTTATCATCGCGTATCATATTGCCATCGCCGTATCGTACGAATCAATTTTCATTCGTCCGCCTTTATTCTACGCGCAGTATACCCAAACGAGGACGATCTCCACGCCAATAAAACTTGTTTCGATTCCCGGATATAAATTACCATCGAAACGTATGTATAATATTAGGGAGAGCGGACATAATATAAGCGATAAGACACAATAAAATCAAATATTAGATACACGATACAAAATGTCACACGAAATGATTTTTTCTTTATCTCTAGTATCTCCATGGTACAATTTTGATGAGGATATGATATAAATCTATTCATTTTACTATTTGCATGTAAACTAATCTCGGCGCTTGGTTTTTCGCTCAAGTGCCTCTGGAGTGCAGCAGCAATATTTTTAAGTTGTTCTAATAAACCAAGCGCGCAGTCGGCGAACGAAATGAATGCTGCATGTAATACGAGTTGGGTGTGTGTACTCGATGCAAATACAGCTTAAAAGTAGCATCTAGACTTTAAAATATTAATAAAGAAGCAAGTGGATGCAAAGATGCGCGCTGGCCAGTTCAGACGCGCTTCAACATTACACATTTCATGAGTTTATACACAACATGTATGAATGCGATGTTATACAAATCTCAATGTCAACAGAAAGTTGTACATGTACATCTATGACGCTTGAAATTCATAACATGGGTGTTATTCCAAAAATGTAAGAAAATAGGTTTTTGATTTTACAAGAAAAATGAGAGATTTGAGTGTAAATATGCAAAAGCATTAGAGAGAATAAAGAGGTCCATTCATAGTGGCCATAATGGGTCTTGTATTACACCTCCATTTAAAAATAACATCGCATTTATCTCAATAAGCCATGTGTGATGGTATAACATGGCAGAACTAACTAACAATATGCGCCGCTGCTGGCTGCCGGAGCGATAACGGTATAGTAATTACACGTGGTCATTTTAATTATAAAACAAAAAGGCCTGCGCGCCGGCCGCACACCGCCCTGCAAAACGATATGCACAAAAAGAGCCATCGGCGACGACGGCGCGGCGCGGTGCTAATCTGTTTTCTCTCTGGCACATCCATCGAGAGACCAGAGAACGGAAGGGTTTGCATGGCGCGTCGGCTTCGGCTTTTAATCGACACAGTGGTGGAAACATCACACTTCAAACGCGCGGTGCGGCGTTTTATTTTTTTACTCGCTGCGTCCGTCAAAGCGTAGCAGGTTTTCCTATTTACTGCGGCCGTCATATAAAAACACACGCGCGTATAAGTGTAATAACACTGCACTTGTTCTGTTTTTGGCTTCGTACTCAATCAATGTGCATCAAGCCACCACGACGAAAAAAACCGCTGCATATTTTTAAATTTTTTGCACATTTCGTGTATTAATTAGAAATATAACAAGAAAAAGATTTAATGATGAATACGGAAATTGGGCGTTCGTTTGATGTTCCAATCGTGCGTGAAAAAATCACCGTGACGCAAATCAAAGCATTTTGGCAGCCAGTAATAAATGTATAATCTACGAATGAATGCGTTTGGATTACCCACCGTTGCGTTCAGGTCTTATTAGAAGAGACTGATGCGAATATATACGCACAATATAAAAGAGCTTTTGTGGTCGCCGTTTCTGCGGTTCCCTATATATAATCATCATCAGAAATTAATATGAAATTCGCTCATGTATATGCAATTATACGAGCGCCGGATGTTTTCAGAGGCCAGGCCCAGCGAGAAAGCGAGAGAGGGTCCGAGTTAACAACGTATTATACACATTGGAGGTGGGAGAGGTAGATGGTGAAGAGGTGAAAGCCCTTTTCTCGAAGCGTTATTGAATGTTATGTTAGCTGGAGGCAATTTCATCATCAGCGTCATCGTCATCATCGAGCGCATCGAGAGCCAATATACACGTATCAACACGCCTCATGGTAATTGATCGAACAGGGCCGCTCAATTCATCAGACGCTTTTGTAATTAGACTTAATCACATGCTACAATTTTAATCGTTAAAATTGTTTTTTCGTAAAAGTTTCAAGGTGTGTTGGATTTCAAAGACGATGCATTCGAGTCACGGACGAACTCTGCAAATGGCAACGATTTGTAAAAGTCCGGCTGGAAAACAAATGCTCGCCGCCGTTGTTTGGAATGAAGGGGAAAAGAATGCGGCTGAAGATTGAGGAGAGCCCAAGCAAAGAAGGAAGCAGCCAGCGTACGCTCTCGCAGGGCGGAAAAAATGCATAGCGGCCCTGTGAGAAGAGACAATTTTCTGTTCCATTTGACGCCGTCAGTTATACACCACGACATTGTCCAAGTCTCCTACAAGTCCCTTGCGAGACGCGCACAGTCGAAGAAAAATGCCGCTTTAGGTGGCCTGGCTAATTAGACTCAATAATAATTAACGATCTAGAATAAATCACTATAAACGCCGCTTTAAAAACTCGCTTAAAGTTTTAATTTCAGAATCTACTCGGCGTCTGCCTGCCCGGAGCAGAGAAGATTTTTTTTCGGTTTTTGTTTTGTTTGTTTTTGGGTGGATGGCGTTTGTCGTGGATTTATCGAATGTAATTTAAAATATATTCGCTATCGCCGGAGCATAATATCTTCTTCTGCAATGGCAGCGCGCATAAAAAAGGCCGAATGTATCCCTTCGCAGGAGAAAAAACAATACCTTAAAAACATACATACAATAAGTTGAAAAAACTACGCACACAGGATGACGGCTTCACGCTTAAGAAGAAATGATAAACGCAGCCGACTGGGGTGCGAGACTCCCAGAGATTGTTGATGTTATCGGTTACGTTAAAGTTAAACTATACCCCAATTCGACGCACACACAACGTCGGGAATTGCTTTGAAAAAACTGACGCCGAAACAATAAAAACAAATTGCACAGAGTAAAAAAATACAAAAAAATGTAACACGCAGGTAAAATTCTAACACTTTCAGGATGTAGAATGTAGTATAATATAAATTTTATTATATTTATACGTTCGAAACCCATAAAACGTCGAAAAAGTCCAAAGTGGGTGAAGTGAGTGCAGTGTGTTGTTTTTTTATAATCTGCCGAAAAGCAAACAACGACTAAATGCAAGTTTACGACTTTTAAATGTCCTCTCTCCTCCCTGCCGACCGTTGAGTCAGTAGTGGCGTTTGTTCTCTGCTTCCTTCGTCGCTCATCCGCAGCCAAACAAAAATTTTATACACAATGACTAGTATTCATAACGAACACGAACACGCCGACGGTGTTGCTGCACTAAATGTAAAATCCCCAGAAAAATACGAGACCCAGCTTATTTCTCGAATAAAAAACCCGTTTATGCACGAAAACCTCGCGCGTTACAAGATGGAAGCTTCCATCGGAAGAGCGGATGAATATCAATGAACAAAACGCTCCCTGTGTGTTGGTTTCACACTACGAATAAATTTCTACTAGTGGACGACGTGGAAGTTGAGTTATGCACTTGTTTGACCCCGGCTGGTGTGTTTTTTTTATTATCAAGTTATGTGGGTGTATCCTTAATGAGTTTACCAACACTGCGATTACGAGACAACCCTGAAATTCAACATAACATGCACATCCGGAGTTGACTGATAGTTTAATGCAACAAGATCTCGGAAATGAGACAGTTGAGACACAGCGAAACAAAAAACCTGTGTGGAAATCGCCTCAAGGTACACCTACTATACCCAAGCGATGTTTCTGTGATTAATTCTCCATTTTCACAAGCGCGCTCGCTCGCATCTGTCAGCTGAAGCAAGGAAAACAAAAAGTAATTGTTACGAGATGGCACACAGCTCCTAATGGAAGAACAATGCCACACTTTGCCCCATCATTTGCAGTGGGAAAACCGGAAAAGTATTCTCGGTTCGTATTTGTTGCGTTGTGGTCTGAGGGGTAGCGAGAATACGATCGGAGATTGGCGTTCACCTGGAAGACGAGTCCTACGATTGGCGGAAGACATCGCAGGCCGAACCCAACCTGGCACAGGTAGTCAAACGCAGGTGGAAATGCTCGGATTGGTCGATGTGGCGTGGAGCGCCCACGCATTCGCTTCTTTCTCTCTAGGATGCGCGAACGCACCGGTTCTACCTGTGGCGGACAGCGGCGCCTGAACAGGTGCGCAACCAGCAGACTTGGAAGAGCGCGCTCCTCCTCGTATCGATCCTCGGCAGGTACTACCGCGCCTGCCATTGGCTGCCAACCGACCAGGCGCTGTCGCTAATACAATTCGCAGACTTTTAATGCGCCACTCGGTAAGGATTAATAACATACGCCGAAGAACGGAAGAGGAGGAGGAAGAGGTGTACACCTAGGGGGGCGAATGTATCGGAAACTGACTCATCGAGGGGTAAGAGATTCTTTTCAATGCATGTGAATCATCCAGGATGTGTAAGTGACCCATGGAATGTCAACTCTTCAAGAAAAAGACATATGTAGAAAAGCGCCACGTGCGGGTGGGTATGAAATTAAACAATTCCTATAGTGCTCAAATAAAATATGCACTTAATTTCGCAGTGGAGGCAAATGTTTGAAACGTAATACAGCAGATGAGTATAATAGAACCTGCTCTTTGTATGCACAGCGGAATTCATTTCAATACACCCCGTTTTCGGGCCCGGGTGTTTGTTTTCACCAAGTCGATCCAACGAAATTCATAATAACGCATATACAAAACTTATTCATTCAGTTATACTGTTGCTGTGTTACAAGCAGCAACAGCAGAAGAAGAAGAAGAAGAAGGACGAATTGTAGAAAAGTTAAAGAAGTCTGAATTATCCTCCTTTGTGCATCGAATCCAAGATGAGAGACGTCCGCATGTTTTACTAAATAGACGGGACTGTTAAATATTATTAAATTAAGAAGAAACGCCGGCATTCGAGCGTAAACTACAAACTGCGAAATTCCTCCTCTCCTCCTTCAACTAAAACAACGGCCGAACAAAACGAAATAAATTAATATAAGCCGTAACAAGACGACGATGGAAAAAAAACACAGGAATATATATACAACGCAGCAGGAGTGACGGAAACTCGGCGCGCAGGCAAACCACGGAACGGTGAGTACGCCAGGAGGCCGAAATAAACGAGGCGCGACGCGTTCGTGTAGTACTACTCTACTCAAATATAAATGAAGCACACGCCTTGGTGTTTTATTGTAAAATGCATGAGCTCACCTGCATCGAGGGCCGTGATACATTTTTCACGCCGGCGAGAGAGGGCCACATGTGCCAGCTATCTATACGCGAGGCGCGCGCGATATGTCGTCCCATATGGTTTGTTTATTTGGTTTTTATTCAGTGCCACAGTGGCAATATCATCCCACGGGAGCCTATCGTGTGGTTCTTCTTATACCTCTCCCGTCGCTGTGCAGACTGGCGTGTTACCTATTCATAAGCTCTCATCCACATCGATCTCACGAATAATGCTTGCTTGGGTGATGACTCCATTTCGAAATAAATATTAAAACACCACACGCTGCAGGGGCTACAGATGTGTACGGAATTGACAATTTAAAAAGTTTTAAATTAAACCTTGGATTGTTTGAGCGTTCAACGTTTTATGGTTACGTAGTGCGCAAGAAAATAAGTATGAGAGTAGTATATTTAAGATAATATTTTGGTTTCCGTATCATCTCGCTGCGTGGCGTGCTGATGGGTGTTCCGCTCGAAAAGTTTCGCTGCTCCCCGGCGCAGTCGGAAGATATATTTCTGCGCGCTGCGGTATAATGACATGGTGTAATTGCCTCTAATTACTTGTAAAATTACCTTGTGGCATAAAAGATGGCTGATGGCTGGCACTCGTTTGGCGCAACGTTAAAGCGCCGCAAAGTTTTTCGACGAGAGAGTGCGAGCAGAGTGGGTATATTCAAGTTAAACGCGGCGGTGGTATAGTAAAAGTGGCGAATCTGTAGGAAATGAACCCGTTCGCCGTTCAAGCCCCGGGCGCGCAACCAACTCACACCCCAAAAGTGGATTCACCACCATCTTCGTCGCGCGTTTCTTACGCGCGAGCCAAGGCCGCCCTCGCATTCCATCATAAATAAATATACCGTGCGGGCGGTGGCGGCGGCGGCGGCGGCGAATCGCTAATGTTATTATTTCTTCGGCGTAGCGGGCGCGCCACGCCGTCGCTGTGTGTTTTTATTAAAATATTGAGCTTTAATTAAAACTTTTAAACGTTCTATTACATTACTCGCGAAAATCTTAAATAAATTTAGCGACATGTTATAATTGCGAAAAGTGTTTCTGATATTGATCTTAACTCTTATACGCTTTTAGATCTTTTAGCTGTGTGTGTGTGTGTACAATTAAGGGTATTAACGTACGTCCAACAAACTGAAAGTTGTGTAAATGTGTGTGTGTGGGTATGTGTAACCCACGTCCGATGACTGGGCCAATGTCGTGCTGCCGTCGTACAGGAACACGGGTCCTGACATTAATTACCTATATCCGTGTAACGCGAACGATCGAACACAACCTGTCAATTAGACGGCATTAGTTGAGGATCACTCGTGTGCTTTTCCGATCCATCCCCGACGTTCAGGCATCAACTCACGCGGGCCCAGAGCTCGCCTCTACAAACTTTAGTGATTTGTTCGGTGTATAGCCATTCGAGCTCGAGAGCACTAATTGATGACCGCCACGTACACACGCGAACACACAGAGGCTGTGTTTCTACACAGGCGCTCGAATAGAAATGTCTTCTGGTGGGAGACCAAACCAGCCGAGTAAAGTTTTTATCTTGAAAAAGACAATATTCTTCGCCTGACTAATTTTATTGGTACTATTGGTAGTACAATGGATAGATTTATTCATTTTAATTAGAATTTTTGGCTCTTAACCCTCCATTGGAGGGTCTCAAGCCGCGGAAAGTATATATCGAGAGATGCGTCTGGTGGAGGCGGGCGCCGCACAAAATAATAACATAATTTTCGGACCTAGTTTATTGAGCAGCATTAATTTTCGCACACAGCCCTTGCTTTGAAGTAGCTCTGCTCTCGGATACTGTGTGTACTACAATGTGTGCGTCTGCGAAATGAAATATTCGGGCAAACAAATTTAAAGCATTACAATGCGTTTTTCGGCGTGCGGGCGTGCGGGTGGAGGAGAGATGAGAGGGTATAGGAAGGAGGAGACCAGCCGTGTGCCAGGCTACGCGAGCATTGCGATCCGCGCGATTGCAGCCTGTTGGAATGTCGCCAATACAACTATCATCTCGATGTAGCTACTTTATGCTGTAATAGCGAATGGTGGGATAAAACGCTGCACGCTACTTAACTCAACACATCACTTTTTGCCGGACCGCCGCCGCCGTGATGTGCCAATGTTTCTCGGCACGAAACATCAAAACGTTCTCAACTTTTATTAAACGCTCACAAAGTGTAGTCGTACAACAACAAAAAACGCACATTGTACACACAACATTTTATCCACCACCTTATTCAAGAGTGATCAACGACACAAAACAGATGCACACAAGCAGCACGAGATGAGAAACGTTTTAAAAGTTTAAGTTAATGAAGGAATGAAAGACGGCGCGACACGGCGACAACGATGAGCGAAAACGGTAAATGAAGATAAATGATTGCGATATTGGATTAGGTTGATGATTTGAGCGCCGCGTGCGGAATGAGCTATGACTTTTCGCTTTTTGCCGTGATAGAACTGCGGCCCGAGATGCATTCCAAGATGACAAATGCCCATTGGCATCGGGAGCGCGGATAACAATCACCACGACGTCTCAGGGAGTTCGACGGGTCAATGATGAAGAAAGCTTTGGCACATCAGGCTGTGATTAGATCACCTCTCTTGCTGTGCAATTTTAATTCAAGTTGTTTACGTTCCTGCGTTGATCTTGATGGGTAGATTAAGAGTGAAATTCGAAAAATAACTTTTATCGACGTTTTTTGATATTGAATATCTTCTAACCTTGAAGTGCTTGAATTTAACAAATAGCAGATTATGAAAGATTGGAAAATTCTCTATTAGATTAGAATATAAAATATTTAAATATCGTAGGGTAAACTCGTGAAAAATGTGACTAAAAGTGCTAAAAATTGAAATTTTTCAAATTTTGATTTTTTACAATTGCGAATATCTCGGAAACTAAAAGAGATAGCAACCAACGAATTGTTGGTTATCAAAGATTGGAAAATTCTCTATTAGATGAGAATATAAAATAATTAAATATCGTAGGGTAAAAGGGCGAAACATGTGACTAAAAGTGCTAAAAATTGAAATTTTTCAAATTTTGACGATTTTTCAATTTTTCAATTGCGTATATCTCGTAAACTAAAAGAGATAGAAAGGAACGAGTTGCAGAGTCTTAATCTACGGACAATTCTCTATCAAATAAGCTATTTTCGTCGGATTCTCCTGCAGTGTAATCAGTGATCAGTTACACTACCGCGTGTAAACTGCACACATGATTTTTTTGTTCCGTCGTTAACTTTTGAGTGTTTAAAGCGATTTGAAGAAATGTAGCAGTTGGAAAAGTTTACAGCAAAAGGTGGCCCCCATAACCATCCGCTGTGACCACTTGCATTGGTGGTAGTAAACCCCCTTTTTCCTCAAGTTCTGGTTTAATTAAAATGACGCTCTTAATATTTTTCAATTTTAAGCGGAATTAAACGGCTTGTTCTTAAATTTAGTATCTGCAAGACCGGCCTGCGGCGCGCACCACACCGGCACAGCTCCCGGGGAACGGAAGAAAAAGTGTGCGCCGCGCCAGCTATTCAGCGAAGGCGCACTCGCGTTTTATGATCCTTTTCCTCCTCGTTTCCTCTTCCGACATGATATGCGCGTGCAGCCAGCCGGTCGGCCTATCGCTGCTGCCGTCACTTTTTCTTCGTGCACATTCTAATCTCTCGCGGCAACCGTTCTCCTGCGTCATTAATTGAAAACATTGTTTCTTTCGCGGTCCGCAATTAGCGCCCCAGAGTTTCTCTCTTCCGGGGGCGCGCACGTCGAGAAGACCCCGTCAACACACCATCAGAGCCTCATCTACATGACGATGAGGATGAGGCGAGCGAGGACAAAATGCCACAGCATCGATCGATACTAGCCCCCAAACCAAAACATCGGCTTCTTTAATCTGCACTTATTATCATTCCCGGTCCATATCAATCAGAAAGCGTGAGCCTCTTTCGCTGGAGCTCCGGCTCCTCATCAGTATTCCAGCGGGCTGTGTTCGGAACGCCGCAACGCTTAACGACGCCAGGCAATGTTTGGCTTTGACATAACCAGTTAGTCCGTATTAATAACTTTGCTCGAGTTTTGCGAAAGAAAAAGGCGAATATAGAAAAATGACATAATTTTTTCCCCGCACCCTTTACATTTTTTATTCGACTGTGTTGGAGCAGCTTGTGGTGGTGGTCCCATAGTTGCACGCCGCCTGCTAAACAAAATTGTTCCACCCAGTTGCCGACTTGAACGCTCGTTCGTATTATATTTAGTTAAAAACATCCCACAGCACTTTCTTGAAAGGTAGTGGAGGCTGTGGAGAGAGAGCAATGTGCATGCCGACGACAGCGAACTAAATTGAAGTATTATACATTCATTACACATGACAGGGCATTAAGCAAATGAGTTTCAATTCTTTGCTCATTTCTTTATAATAACCTTTCGCGGAAAAACGCTGATGTAAAAAATTACGCATTTCAAATGCACACAACTTTAAAGTTACTGTTTTTATCGGAATGAAAACCTCCTTTTAAAAATCCACTTTACGATTCACATTACATTTAACGTCTCCTATCCGCAGTTTACCTCCAGCGACATAGTAAAAATCAAAACCCCGGTGTTCGTTACTTCCTAGGTAGTACCGATAGAGGTGACATAAAGAACCCGCAAAGATAAGACTGCCATATAATATAAAATGGCGCGCGCGGGAGAAGCACGCATACGTAATTTGATTTCCTGCCTCGATGCATATATTTACTTATTATGCCCTATATAATATAGGCATACACACTATCGCCCTGAACGAAAACACGATAAATCAGATTTTAACACCAATGCACTGCGTGTTTGCAAAAAAATCCTATGTTGGAGATGCGATATAACAACCGAACATACAATTTATTATTCGTTGTTTTCT
Organism: Dalotia coriaria; assembly: GCF_025399875.1. Classification (NCBI taxonomy): domain Eukaryota; kingdom Metazoa; phylum Arthropoda; class Insecta; order Coleoptera; family Staphylinidae; genus Dalotia; species Dalotia coriaria. Next base: position 10,424,634 of record NW_027045446.1, read on the forward strand.
TGCGTGCATTATTATCCTATCGATATTTGGGGTATTACAACCCCAGCTTGCATAAAAAATAATCTGATAAATTATCATTATACAACATCGCAAACGCAACGCATCGATTGTAAATTACTTCGTTTTCTCGGCAAGGCATCGACTATTGCTATTACATATTCATATTCATATAGGTCTCTGGCATTCCCTTCTGCGCGCTTTATGCGACTATGTTGTCGAATGGAGCGGCGATAAAAATTTAATATGTAGGCATAAAAATAAAATACGGCCGCGTTGCTTGTTTTTCACTTCTTTCTCACATTTTTCTTCCACGGATCGGCGTTTCGGCATAAATAATCACACACAGCCATTAATAAAAAAAATGCGCTCCAAAGAAATGAGAAAAACTAATTAATGTATTGAGGCGAAATATTAATACATTTATTGGTATTTCGCATGGTTGTGTGGCACCTATAACGTTTAGCAAACAAGACATAAAATAGCAACGTGTTGATACTCGTATGTTGCGCCGGCCACACAATAATCGATAGGTTTTATGATGCTAGGTAATATAATGTCGTTGCGAAGATTTATGTTCTACCTTAACTCTCATATCTCCGATATAATAAGAAATGATCTTTGATAATAATTGTCGCTCGTAAATAATATCCGTAATACGTTTACTTTCGCGGTGGGCGAAGAATAATTGTGTGTACAATGTGTGATAAGTGTGGAATTCATTCCCATGGCTATGCGTTTGATGACTCAAGAGTTTCAAGTGAAATATAAAATGAAAACAGACACAACACTCACTTAAATAAACATAAATGATGATAATGACGAAAACATCTGAGACTTAAGTGATTGACCTTTTTTAATTGAACTGTGTTGTTATAGCAACATTATATAAAAAATTTGCGGCGGGCGACAAAAATGTGAAAAATTGCCACCATCAAATTGTTCGCACTTTTTGGCAAAAATGAATGATTATATCGAAGGAGTTTGTCGTTTGCGTGACGCGATGGCAGGGGGTGGAACATTTCGCTACAGTTTGCGCGGACGGGCGGCCGAACGAACAAAGGTGGTGCCAACCCAGAACACAATGAGACTTTTCATTGTTTTTGTTCGCCGCCTCGCTCGGTGTGGTGGCGGCCGCGCGCTGTTTGATTCAGAGAAGCGCAACGCGTAGAAAACTGACAACCCTTCAAGCGATGCACACACAAGCAGGCGGCGGTGGCGGTGGTGGCGAGAAAGCGAGGCCAGCGAAATACGCAAGCGAGTGTACACCGACGCCGTCACCTCGCCGCCTCTCGTGCTCCCTTTTGTTTTTCTTTCGTTTCCCATCGTGATTTTAACGCTTATTTTTAATATGATGAATTTGGAGCTTTGTACTCCGCGAGGGGTTTAATTATTCGCGCCGAGCTTTTTACATTTATCTACCTAATTGTATTTCCTGATTATCCAGACATCAGCGCGAAACAATGAGGGCATTCGCACTCCTCAAGGCGCCATAATAAATCATAATGTTTTTTTCATCTAACGTTTTTGACTAGCGACGCCCTCACTTTTCATAACTGGACCTGCGGGCTCAGCATCAAAAGTTTTACATTTAATATCTACACTGAGAAGGTGCAAGTTGGGTATAAACACTAAAATTTATAATATTGCGTAATTAAGTTAAAAGAGGTCGTTGGTATTTATGGTTATTTCAGCATAATAAGAAAACTTTTTCGCAAATCATTCCCCGAGTCCATTATTTCAATATGCCGCACTGCCGGCAACGAAATTATGACACTGATAAGACGCTGGGAAAAGGTGGAGCTTTAATTGCTTAATTTCAATTCCAACTAGCGACCGCATTGGATTAAGAGCCTAAGAAAGGAATCATCGTTTTATTTTTTTGAAAGAAATTCGTTAAGCCAGGTCCCGAATGACACAAGGGGTCGACGTTTTAATTAAATTGTCAGAATCTCGGAGATTTCTGAGCGTGGCTTGCTGCTTGGTAAAGGTGCGCGCTTAAAAAATAATAAAATTTTAAGCAGATAGTTAAAAATAAAATGAAAGAAATACGCGATCGGTGTCGGTAGAAGAAAAAAACGCGCGCAAAGTGATAAAAGTTGCTGCTCATAATACCGTCATTATGCAAATGTTGAGTAATGCACGAATAACCTAGGCCTATTCGGGTACCGTCGTACCGTTCGAGTGGAAGCTGATGTTTTTTTTTTTTACTTTTTTTCCAACATTCGCGCTCTGTTTAGTATCTACAAGAAGAAGAAAATCATATGCAAATTAGCGAGTGAATAGTCGGTGAATATTTTTACAGTGTTTATAATTCGGGCTTTTATGGGACCGTTATATTAGCATAAAACTGAATCGAAACTCGTTTTAATGGGCCCGGCACCGCAGGAAAAAAAATACACTGCGTTATAACAACACAAAACACACGAAGCGGCGCGAGCAGAGAAAAAACTCGAACAAATCTAAAACAGCAACATTGATTTAGATTTGGTGACTTTTAGTCCCTCGAACAAGGTTTAACTGTAGAGCAGAGAAAAAAAAAACATCAGTCAAACGTCCAAGAAGGTAGTAAAAGTTTACAACTAAAACTTTATAATAAACAGCACACAACAACGGTGATCCTTGTCCGAAGTATGTGTCATAACCATAGTTGTAAAATCGAACAAGCAGCACGTTTATTTTCTCTTGTGTAACTCTTCGTCGCGGCCGGCTTCAGTTACAACAGATGTGCAACACATTTTCATGCAAGAGATATATAAGTATGCGCACTTTACAAGTGAGTAAACCGTTTATGCATATACACAACGTGGATAAAAACGTCCGCCAGCACCGTGTGAAGTTATACATTTGCGAAAATTATACTTCCTATGCACGGTTTTTAATTAACCATGAAGCTGACGGTTTGTTTAGTTATTCAGTTAGATGGATGCAAGAATAACAATCGACATCATTTCCTGTGTTACTTGTATTAAAGAAGACATAAAAATGACATGTTTGCAGTTTTACGGGCAAATAATTCATGAGAGCAAAACGGGGATATCTCGGAATGAAATTTCGTGTAGGTCCCCTACTCTTTGCTTTTGCTAGGTAAGGAGTGCAACAGGTGGGGTTTAAAGAAAAGCAGGTGGAGTCAGCGAACAGGTAAATCCGGTATATCTACTTCTACTACTCCAATGCACGCGCATTGAATCCCCCACGTTAAGCTATGAAAAGACCAATGAAACGATAACTTTTCCTCACAGAAACATGAGCTTTTGTTGAACAGGCCCCACATGGGTTCGAAATCCCAAGAAACAGGTTGATTGGCGTAAACGTACATCCGCATTCTTACAATTCTCGAAATCTAGGAAGGCGTCCAATGTCCAAAAACATACAAAAGCGGTGACACAATGCGACGTCCCCATATAAAGGTCCGAAAATACCTACTACACTATAAAAGCACCGCAAGCCATCCACAATGATAAATATTATTTTAGAAACTTTCGCAACCTCGCCGTCCAAACTTATACCATATAAAAATGCACAAACACGAACACCGTCGACGTCGACGGTTGGCGACTGATGAAAAAAAACAAGCAGCACGCAAAAAGTACAGTAAGTATGAAATGGTTGAAGTAAGAATGAGAACAAGGCCGGACACTGAAAGGCAGAAACGACGTCCGAGATAATAATGTTATTGTGATGTCCACTTCTTTCCGAGTTCAGTCCGAGTCGCCTTTTGTTGGATACAAGTGTTTTCAACGGAAATAATTCAAAAATTTTACTGGACGCCAGCGACCCGAACACATCAATATTCAAACTCGGTATGCAGATATTGTTTGCGGAAGTAACTTTCAAGTTTACCTACCGCGGAAATCAAACATCTGCATCTTGAGATATCATCCTAAATAAATGATCACCACCTCAAAATGTGAAATTTATCGGAATAAAAGTCCAGACATTTAGTTTTACGTCTCAATTACATCCCACAGCGGCTGTGGGAGCATTATAAAAAGTGTGAATCGTTTTTTTCGTTTCAAGGTGGCACCATACGACTGCGTGGAATAAGAGAAAAAAAAAGCCACAGCACGTTGAAAATTAATGGATATAAGATGACAGCGAGTTTTTTCGTCATCGCTGCTCCTCTTTGTCGCTCAGCGCAGTCTAAACCGATAATTAATTTGAAGCCCTGCGCACTATGCACGCCGTAGAAAAACAACTCGTCCATTAAGTCAGTAATATGAAGACTAACTAACGCACAGCGCGCACACAGCGCCATTAACAGGTTCACGATTGCGTCAACGCCAGCGAGAAGAAAGAGGAGAGCCACACATCGGATAGCAACATGTGTCATCGTACACATCGTCACAGGTTCCACGCCGCCGACGACTATTTACTATCCATTAGACTAGTTTAACAAAAACCGCACAATACCACTGTCTGGATATCTCATTAGCCACGTTTAACTCATGATTGAAATCCGGTATAGATGTTATTTTATTTCATGCGACAAAGGAACAAAAAGCCACGGGGGTGAATTTATTGCAAGGGATCCAAGGGGATAAAGGTCGGGCGTAGGTCGAAAGGTCGTTTAGACATTAAACAGTCAGAGGTCGACTGCAGGTGGTAAATTCGCACACAGTCGGATGTCTCCTCTGATGGCCACACTACTTAACTGTACGTTGTACCAAACATGGCCGCCAACATCCACAAAACAGAAAAAAAAAATTATTAAATCCAAGTAAACATTCAATATTCTCTTTAGTAGAGAGATTATAACCTATAAGCTGTTGGCTACTGTTGGTCGGTTTAGTTTGGTCGTATATGTCAAAAGTGGATTAGTTGTTATTGTGTCATACATCGAGGCGAATATTAAAACGTGGTGCGCGCACGAATTAACCTATTCTATATGTATCTATACTGAATATACATATGTATATTATATATTCTATTTTGTTAGGTTGCATGCGTGCATGCTGTGGCACAAATTGTATATGCGCGCGCGAGGCGCAAATCCACAGCGCCAATGCAGCGTTATTAAACCAATTAATTCCGAAAACCAAAATCCCACGGGTAAATTCCATTAATACGCAAAACACACACACACATATTGCATGCGCATGCAATGCAACAACACGAAAGTATAACGCGTATAAAATAAAATAAAAAATATTTACTAAGTACAAGTATAGATATTAATTCGGTGTCTGGGTTCGAACGTGAGCATACAAAAGGGGAAAATCTCCCGGGGCTCTTTTGCGGTGTAATTCCATGTGTGCCAGCAAATGCGCGCATTAATTGTTTAATATCTTGTGCACAACACGTGTTTTAAGCTTGCGCATAACGTGGGATTTACTTATTTTACTCCGGCGATACGTTAATTGCTATTATAGGCCAAAACAAAGAACATGTAAATACGTAAAACTAAAATAAAAGAAAAAATGTTTCTTTTGATTTGTATGATTTAATTAATCCCGTACGCGTGCATTTAGCATGTGTAATTGGCTATTGGAAGTTAGTATTTATGCAACACTACCAGGAATTGAATTTGTGGTAAAATACGCGATGCGGTTTCTCCTCGTATATGCGAATGAGACTAAAACCTGTCCGAATACCACTATACTGAATTTCATTCGAATGCCTCGAGCGAATATAAAACACAACACAACACACGATTGCTTAGATTTACTTGGCAAGGTGATATATATCGGGGCGCAGAAAAGCATTGACAATATTTTATCAAACAATCCCGATCGGCGGCACGTTTAACCGAATTACGCGCGCGCCGAGATGCTGCCCGTTGCTTCCTTGCCAAACATGCACAAGGTCTCCTACCCTCTCTACACCTATCGCCCCGTAGGAACTAGCGCACATATAACACATATAGTTGACTACGAATTGGATGCCAGCGGAATTGAATCTCTCCTGCTGCATACAGCACACAAGTTGTCGTCATGTCGTAGCCACCACACATCGATATAGATTCTACCAAATCGCCAACCCCCTTTTCTAACTGAATTATGTCGACTCTATTGCACCCCGTGCGTAAATCTTCATTTTCCCGATTTTATCTTCAATACTAATTTGGGCAATACTTTTAAGAGCTCTCTGTGGGTAGAATGAAACATTTTTAAAATAAACATTACATCCGTACGAGGACCACCTTTGCATAAACATACAAAGGCCACCAGGAATCTCTAGAGTTTATTTGTAGTCTAGTCTGGATTCTTTGCAACACGCATATCGGTTGCAACGTAAACAATAACTACGAAATGCAGGAATAGAAAAACAAAAGTCCCCGAAGCGCTTTGATCGTTAGTAGAAGACGCTAAGTGTAATAAAATTGGTGCCGCAACCAAATGGTTTCCTATTGCCCAGAATAAGAGAATGGGTAGTAAAATGTAGTAAAACGACCGAGAAGATGATGCAGCGATAATGAAAAACTTAAAAATAGACAGATAAAGCGTGTTTGCATGCTTTTCGCTTGAAGGTATCGGTCACAAACTAAAAATTAGTTACCGCGTTTCTAATTTTAAAAGTTACGAGTTTGTTGAGTGCCGGATGGACCTGCTGTGTGGATAGGGTAAATATTTAAAGCTACATGGTGTTGTTGGCAGTACCTCTACGCAGTATTCCACGATAGCAGGAATCGAAAAGAAACGCTAGGTGTAAAACGAGAGGAAAGTTGAAGTTTTGAGGAATTTCCGAACGGGGCGCAACTCTACGGGATGGATATAATTAGTTAAAACAAGGGTAAAGCACGCGCTTATTTACTGCTCGCGCTCACTTAGCCATCCATTGCAAAAAGCAAGCAGGCAAGTGAGGGTAGTGTTTTTTTCCTCCTCCGTCGAGTGAACGGTTTGTTGATTCGAAAAGTGCAAATTTTCTACTTTCGCAACGGAGTTCGTCGCAGGAACAGCAGCAGCAGCAGTCGGAAATTAAAACGTCGTCTTTTACGGTTCAACCCTTATAATCTCTGTCTTGGCGCTTCGTAAACTTAAACTTAAAACGCGCTGCTACTTCGCGTGTAAATACACTCAGGCATTAAATGTGAATAATGCGATTCGGATTTTGATTTAGATTCATTTCAAATATCTAATCCGCTACCTGATACTCATCTATTAAGTATTACGCGAGATTAAAATCGAATTTCCAACGAGGTTCTTCTAGAGAGCAAAAAATACACGAAAAAAAAAAAAGAACACATTGACGTGTTGCGTGCACGAGCCCACCGAATCGGTTCCTGCCGCATCGCGAAGAGACAAGGATCGGTTAATTAAAGTTACTGCCGGCCGGGGCGCCTCGGTACGGTGATTAATTGTGATATATAGGTGCGACTTAAAGTGCCAGAATAACAACGTAAAAAAGTTCATTTGTCGGAGGTCAGGCGGAAAACGCAACTTGCCTCATTTACAACCGACAGCTCCTGCCGGCTGAGCAAAGCCGCGTGGAGCCGAAATGCTGATGGGGGGAGAGGTGGCGCCACTTTCCAAATGTTCCTAGCCAACTAATCTCCCAGCTATACACATACACACATACTACTTTTGTTTGTGCAACGTAGTAAATTTGCCCAGCGTGTATTTCTTACTCTTTTCCTAGTAGTAGACAACACGTATAAATACGCGACGCCTGGCCTACCGGAGAGCCACATCGTGAAAAACGTTCGCCAGTTGTTCTTCCAGGAGAGCAGAGTCGGGGAACAAAAGGCGCGCGCGTGCTAAAAGAAATGCAGTCCGAGTTGGCGCGGCGGCAGTCGCTTCCACTTGGACAACACCGCACAAAACGGCAGCCAGTAAGGCAATTAGTATCGTGTTCTATACAATTAGGGACTCTCCGGCGTGCTTTTTTCCTTCTCTGCTTGCTTTCTTTGAACGGGGGCGGCCCGTCCCGCGCCAGTCGGCAGCCAACAGTTAACGCGGAAAAATACGTAGACAACACCGAAAGAGATGTTCCGCCTTGTATCATCAGTCGGCTATATAATGCCAGAAACGAAGGACTTTGGTTTCCGCGCAGTTGTGTTATTTTTATTGCTTCTATTATGTGGAAGCGCGCGGAACGTTAAGGTACTCTTTATACAGGACCTGAAGCAGCTTTTATTTATTTTTATTGAGTCTTTCAATGTTCCACAACCTGCCATCCAGGCTATAAGGAAATTCATTATTGCAATGATCTATAGTAAACAATTTCCATGGTAGAAATACTTTTTGATTAATGCATTCAAAAAATTAAACATAATGAAGTGTGTTTTGACATGAATCTGGAATGGGGCAGTTTTGTGGTCATTTCGAAATCGACGAGTCGTTTTAAATCGCAATTAATATCGAAACGAACGGCGCGGATCATCTCATGCATCACTTTCAGCGATGAGTGTGTAATAACAATACATGATTCAATTACGTTTTATACAATCTGCACTCGAACGAGTTCGGAGCCGAGAGAGTGCATTTGTCATTCGGCAGTTCCGCCTGATTTGACAGGTCGCCGCGCGGGCTGTGGGAAACGAACGAGTAGGGCAGAGGACACCACGCAGGAGCAGGAAGGACACGTCGGGAGACGCGAGTGTGCGCGCGTCTGTCAACGACGAGGTGCACGGCCCCGTCAGATCAACAAATCACATTAAACACAAATAATCACATTACACTCGCTGCTGATTTACGCCGAGCGTGCGTTATTTAAACGAGGGTACCACACTAGTACTTGTATTGTAAATAAATCACTATAAACTATTTAGCGGTGCAGTGTCTATCTATTTTTATAATCAAAAAAAATTTTAATTCAAAAAAATCTAAACAATCAAAGGTTGAGTAATTGAAAATTGAAAACACGGCCTTTAAAACCTTTTTTAAGGGAGCGACAACGAAAAGAAGAGAAAAAATTGGTTAATTACTTAATGTTTGTCGAGCTTAATAATCATCAGCGCTGGCGCCAATAAAAGCAATCGTCTTCTATATCTACAATGAAACAAAACAGAAAGTGCCTTCCAAAGACGACGCAAAAAATGAAATAAAAATCCTTGAGTCAATCGGTGCCCAATTACTTCCGGCATAAAAGGTGGAGATTAAAAGCGCGCACTTTTTCAATCACGAAGCATTTACGTGTCTTACGGAGGAGGTCGCTCTCTCCTCCAAGTTGCCTTCCCTTCCTGCAGATCAGGGTGAATCGAGTGGCGCTCTCGATTCGATTGCGCGCGCTTGAATTTAGAAAAATAAAACCACCAAAAAGAATGAGTCGTTTTCATTACTTCTTTCTGCGGCCGAAAGCCTCGCGCGCCACGAATCCGCATTGTATATAGGTGCTTTATTTAATGGAGTTTTCTTGTAAAAAATCCTAGGTAAGAATACGACATTTATTTCCATATAGGCCTGCGATCCTTTTCGCTTTTTTTCACATTCTTTGTGTGATTTTCTTTCACACTTGGCTCTCTATTTAATTTACCGCGTCATTTATAAAAGTCTACTTTTATTTTCAGCTGTAAAAACATTTATATGATGATTGTGTTTGCAATATTATTAATTTTATGTGCTGATATTAATTCAAAGTATAATTCGTTGGTTATATTTTATAGTTTGTCAGAGAGGGGTGAGATGCGGGTGTACGCAATTTCGTCTGCGTGCGCCTGGCTCGGCCTGTAAAAATAACATAAAATGTTATTTCTTCATCGGAGCCAGGTTTCCGCCGCGCGTGGTTATGTCGCCGGGTCACCTCCGGCACCGCCACCCACCCCCGCGCCGTCGATATGAGAGATGATATGAAGAAAAACATGCAGCGAACATCCGCACGTCCGCGCGTCCACTCTCCTGAGGTAATAAAACTAGCCAATATCCTCCAGGAGCGGCGCGTACTACCACCTCACCCGGTGACCAGTCCCCGCACAGATGGCGCCGGATATTGTAACCGTACCGAAGGACACGACCGTGCACCGCCTTGGACATAAACTGATTTGATCTCTTCGGGAGCGAAACGGGAACCGAATATACACCACCACTACACGCGCGTTAAGTACGAATGTGGAAACATGTTGCAACTATCATTCAAGGCACAGTGTGGTCCTGCGTTTTCAAGTTTTGTGTCCCAAATCGACTTGGAAAGCTAATTGATTTAAAGATTATTGCCCGATCAAAGTTCGCAAACATATTTGCGTATAATGCAATTGTATGTTCTCCGGTTTGGGTCATTATTCACCAACGTTGAATTATGCCTCCCAAAGATATTGTATTTTATCGCAACGATGAGCAGCCGGCATATTTGCTGCTTGCTGCCTTGTTGACCCTCTGCGAAATTATATAGAAATTTAATTATACTTTAATAACGAGCAGCTTCGTGGGCTTTGATAAATGACTGCATTTACCTAATTGCTAGTTATCAGATTACACCTTTTCTCGGCGCGCTTGCCCGTAAGTGGCAAAGTGTCGAGCAGAACGCGGTTTGCAGAGTACCCGAGTAACACCCCAGCGTACACCCAACCGGAATGGAGAAAACAGAACCGCTCGTTTTTTGCACCACTAGTGATACACGCGGCGAGCAAAAACTCGGCCACGACAGCAACACCCAAATTCAATACAGTAAAGTGCTCCACAACGGCTGCTGCTGGGTCTTATATAATACCACTCCATGTTGAAACACACCGAGTCCGACTGACTGTAGATTACTACCACCTTCTTCTCCCCCTCAATTCACGCACATCTATAGGTGATGCAGCCTAATCTTAATTGATGTCCCTCAACGTTATCCATCATAAGTAGCGGTGAAGGCCAGTTGACAGCGCGACGCGGAACGGCGACACTATGCTGCTTCCGGCGAAGCAGCGAAGACTACAATGAGCGAGCGCAAATCCGGTTGTCGGGGGCGAAAGAGACGACGTAGGCAAGATGCGATACACACAATCGGAAGGTAACAATGTAACGTGCCATTAGTGCGGGCGCCGAGAGTGCGGAATTCAAATTGGCTTTGTTGTGTGCGCTCTCGTGTCTCACTCGGTAAATTTTCACCGTGCGCAAGAAATTTCCCTACGCGAAATCACCTATCAGACTGTAAATCCAACCGAGCGTTGGGATACAATACGATTGCAATACAGAGACGATTGCCTGCAAATCAAATTGATCACTTTGAATCACTTTGATTCGGCCATGAATTGAAATAAATCTGCTACCTCCTTTTCACGTTGAGATATTCGCTTATATCTCTAAATACCAATGGGTTATGTGTAGTCTAGACCCTAGACTACAAGGACAAAAAATTTAATCAATAAAATTACTGTGTGTTGCTTGTTACTTGAGACTGATAATTATAACAACGTCAGAATGAATAAATTTACTTTAGGCATATTTATGACCAGCCTATTGAAGCAAATCAATGGGGTGAGGCTGTGCGTGCACATTGTGAGCATGTAAGCGATCCGAAACGGATCATTGGAGAAAAAGCTAATTCCTTGCATGGGTGATAAATGTTGACGCGCGTTCCTTTCGAACTCCCTCGTCTGTTAAAACTGTTAACTGCGAAAAGATAAGAATCGACGTATTGCTTTCATTTCTATTCCTTCTTCAGCTACACACACGCCCTTATAAAATAAAAAAAAACAACACAAGATGGCTGGTTATTGGGGTAATTGAAACAGTTACATAACTCTGAAAAGAAACGTGATCGTTGCTTTGATCTCAAAAATGTCTAATGCAAAGCATGGATCAAAAATGATTGTTGCGCGAATAAAATCAAAACCAGCGCGTGATTTTCTTTTCCCTATGTGTATTTCACCCGGTGACTGTTTGATTAAATTCTAATGGCGTGCCGTTCGCATTTCGCACGTAGTTTCTTCCGGCCGGGGCGTTTGGCATTTGCACACACGGCGTCGTCGAGTTTTCAATATATTTCTCGGATTGAACACACGTCCGTAGGTGTAGAGCGGCGCAGTGTAAAGATATGGGCACGTGCTAGACGCAATACACATTGCAATTGTCGTGTTTATCTACTACTATAACATTGAATTTGGTGACAATTCAAATTCGTTCCAGCGTCAAATTCCACGCTTCGACGAATCGAAAATAAAAGTAATCTGCCTGTAAATGTGTCACTGTAAAGTCTTCTTTGTGTCGTTAGGTATGTATATCGGGCGCAGGCGGTGATTGTTTGTTGTACGATACGTGATATATGTGACGTGGCGCAGGGAGGAAAATTAGTTTTCGCAGACTGAAGATTCCCGCCTGCATACCGAAAAAAGATGCGTGTGTGTAAAAAGGGAAAATCCGCCCTAGATCGGATTATATTTGTATCGTTAACGATTTATGGACTTAATCGAACTATTCTAAAGAATTTCATTTGATGACATAAGTTAAATCTTTAAAAGGGACCTTCTTTATCCATTTGTATTTTTAAACTGCTTCCAGAGCCATTCCGACGGACTAATTTCTTTCAATTTGATCGATTTCATATAATAGCCTGATATATTTGTTATTATTGAGTGTTTCAGATGCTTTCTTTGCGAATGAAAAGGATAATACGTTTGCTTTCTATAGCTGCAGGTTTGCTCAAAATTGGAAATTTTCTTGACCGGTAGAAAAGCCCACAGGGTCGCCCCCGCCCGTCAAATGCAATAACATAGACTTTAGCCCTCCGCCGTCGCTCTACATATAATATCAAGAATAATATATCGACCTAACCCCACCAATGGAGTAGTATGGTCAAATCGCCCGGGGCCTTTGAAGCGGTGCGCGCCTTTCTTTCCAACAAAAATACCGATATGCGACCACGCCGGACATCATCAATGTGACGGCGCTACCCAAAAAGAAGGTATATTACGTATTCCAATATTGTACGCATATAAAAATACCACCGAAATTGTATATACATAAACCTAACGTAAAAACTTTCAACTCTCATACATCTCAAGAGAACAATTAAATATTAACCAGAGGTATGAATTCAAAATCTTCAAAAACAAGGGTTAAGATTTGAAACTAAAACTTTACTCACCAAAGTTGCACTGTTGGGATACCAACGCAGGAGAAGAAACCGCCCGCATAATAAACACCCAAAAACACAACTTTTCATGTTTTATCTTTGAATGTTGAATTATTGTCTAAATTTCCCACAGTTTATAATAAATGTTAGGTGTCCGTCTGGACGTTCTCTCGCCGGTCGATGTTAATTGACTAAATTACTTCCAGTAGATAATTGATTCAATTGGCAAGTCAAGTCAGACAAACAAAGACTCACTGTACAATGGACGAAATAATAATGATTACGTGTTCACGTGCGCCATTAACGTTATCAATGAAGTATCGACCACTATATTAACAACAATAGTCTTTATTTCCAAGCGCTGGGTTTTCTTATCGACTGGGATTTAACCACAATATGCACGTGGGCTTTGTGTCAAAGTCATGACACAGAAGTTACAATATAAACAAAATTCCTTCGTAAATTTTTGAGGTTAAAAAAAAGCGGCCATGATTATTTTCAAAGTTTTTAACGAGACCATTTCACTGCACATTGAAATAAATGAATTTAAATTAAAACATCCGGTAGACGCGCGCAGTAAACAGGTGAATGGTTAGATGACGGTAGACATCATGCGGCACCTACATATTAACCAATTAGCTGGCTAATAAAACGGTGCTGCGTACGTTTGATGAAACTAAACGCGAGGGAGACGCTGTGTGTCTGTTTTGTGTGACTCGGTGACTCATGTGACAGGGCGTAATAAATGATACTTGTCATGCAGTCGGATGAAACCAGCATGATGCTATCACATTGATCGCGCATTGAGAAAAAATATATTTGAAAAGTTTGAGAGGTTACTTACAACGTTTATGCGTTTGTGTGTGGAAGAATAGAGGGAGAATGTGAAGCGATGTGAAGAGAGCGTAGCGTGGTCCGTCTACGGCCAGCGTGCGACATCTAGGGGACTAGTTTAAGGGAGAGCCCGCTACGCGTCGCCTGCATGCAGGAATTCGTCAGAAACTTTTTCTTACGTCTTCAAACACACACACACAGACAAAACATTTATTCAAGCAACATTGCGTTGTTAATTATCGCAATTTTGTCAACTTGGAGCGTGTTCACTGTTTACACATTCATCCGTCATACATAAACACACGCTTTTCGTACCTTCCGCGTTTGTTCCTTCCGGCATTTACTCAGGCGCACGATAAACAAGTGTACATAACAGAATTTTGATTACATTACGATACAAGGGCACGACGATAAATCAAGCGGCAAGAAGGTGTGCGGTGCGCATAAATTCACACCGCAAAGAGTCCTTAATATGCATGATAAATAAATGCAAATTAGATTTGTCACCAGGCACATCATTTAACTTTCGACCTGCTACTCCTGAATATAAAACAACAAAACAACTATTTATTTAGAAATAAAGTGTTTTCGCCCTTCGGAAAAGGTACTTATCTGTTGTTGTGTGCGTATAATCAAAAAGTAGCTGAGAGTACCAGAGGAGGAAAACAGTTGTTGTCTCAACTGTCTGGCATCTGATAAATTAGGGATTTAAATTCCAAATTAACTTGTAATGTAAACAATTGTATAAATCTCGAAAACAAAAGCCCAAAGAAGAAGAGGATTCCAGAGCGGATGCTGGTGTGCCACTGATGCAAAGAACAAGAAGAAGACTAGCGCCGTCACTGAATTATATTAGAGATTATAACCTTCACTGTGTGTTTTCAAGTCGCGTTGCTGGGATGCTGCCTGCAGACGCTTGCGGTTTCTCTCCAGCACCTCCACCTTGTTGGTGTATATAAAGATAACCATAATAATTAAATCCGAGTCTTAATGTCGCGCGTCATATACGCGAATTTCGGTTTTACTTGTATTAGCTGGAAGTTGGAGTTACCTATATGACAATGACGCCTCAACGTCTCAACCGTAATAACATGTTAGATTTAGGGCAACCCCACAGCACCTAATCCAAACGACATATCTTTAATTATTCTCAAGACTATTTCCATCTAAATCTAAAGCTACTGTTACATTTGCGGCGGTGGAGATTGTGTATGTGTGTGTGTGTGTGTATAATTGTGCATCTAATTTATGGTGAACACACGACTTTCGGAAGAAGCGACGTATCGCCCTGGGCGACCAGCTAACTATCTTGGAGACCGAGCGATGCGCTGCAGGTAATCCCGCGTCAAATTTATGAACAGCAAATGTAATTTTTGCTACACTGTCTGTTTACTTACATCATCAATTCAAATTTTGCTACGAGTACAAAACAAATCAAAACTATTTTTAACATTAAAAAATAAAAAATTAAAAAATAAAAATTTTGTGATTAAAATTGAATATTATGTAATCAAACTGTAGAATACCACCCAAAATACCCTGCCACAAATAGAACTAAAGCCCACAGGTGACTTGAAACTAAAATTATTGAATTTTCCGATGTGTAATTAAATGTAAACCGAAACAAAGATCAAATTCTTTGCATGAAAATTATGCGCATAAATTACGCAGGCCCACACGCTGCACAAATTCAATATTAAGTTGAATACAACATTGAATCACGTTCTAATTAATTTTACAGAACGCTCCATAATAATAGAATCGCGTGTAAGTGCGCGGCGTATAAAATTAATCCCGATTGTATTATAATTTCCAATAGAGTGTTTTGCCGCGCTGCAGTTTATGCATATGCAACAAGGCGCGGAGGCCGATTGGTGGCGGTGTGTCGACGACAACCCAGCTGCAGCCAGACATTATGCACTTTCGTATCTGCGCGCATCTCTCGCCCGCGAATATAATAATAGTGTGTTACGCATGCCTGTAAAGTACAAGTACACGGCTTGTTCATTTAATTCAGTGTGCTGGGTCGCAGTACAGCCCGTTTATTAATTAAATACACATAGCGCTTCCTGTGTACATCCAGCAACAAAAAGAAGAAGAAGAAGAAGAAGAAGCAGAAAGTTAATTAACCTGTGTTGGAGTTGAATTTTTATTTTTACACGCGTAAATATTTAATACTAGCTTTAACGCTCGCGAATATCTAAAATAATGAAGTTGCTTCCATACGCGTTTGTAGTCACAGAAGAAGTAACAATGAAGTAGAATGGCGGGAAGTTTAAAATGGCTGAAAGTATAGTCTATGGAAGTATAGTGTACAGTCTCCATAGTGTAGTCAATTGGATTTGATGTTGACGTAGCTGTCGGTAATACAGTGTGATAATACAGTGTGATGGTACTATAGTACTTAGGTTTGAGCTTCATTGCTGGAATGCTAGATGGCGTTAAAGTAGTCAAATAGCCAGATGCAGAGGTATTATTGGCTAAACAATTTCTTTATTTTATTTAAAAATATTTTTTATTAAATAAAAAGTAGCCTATAACCATTCGGGGACCACTAAGAATATGTGTACAAATTTTCATGATGATCGGTTAAGTAGTTTTTGCGTGAAAGTGTAACAAACATCAGGACTTTCGCATTTATAATATTAGTAGGGATTTAAGGTAGATACGAGTACTTATTGATTCTTCTACTCACTAACGAACTTGTTTCAATCCCCTGAAGTAAATCTTCTTCGAGTTGTTGAATCAGGAAGAAGTCAGAGGTTTGTCAAGAAGCTTTAATAACTCTCCGCGTAAATGCCAGCGAATAGAAAGTTGTACTCTGCATGTAAAACATTGTGTTTGTTTGCCCGGATTTGCTACAAATTTTAAAGAATACCGAGTGTATCAGAAAGCAAAGCAGAAGTAAATTGAGCAGATATAAAATAAATGTCCTCGCAAACCTGAAGCGGATACATTCGTACACGGGGATTGTGACTTGATGCTTGATGCTTGAGGGAAAAGCGCACGCAGAAAATGAAGAGAGAATAAATTAACATAAAGTCGGCTTGCGCCTTTCGCCGTGCGGTGCCTGAGCACACGTCTACACAAAACAAACAGCGTACGCCTTGGTAC
Organism: Dalotia coriaria; assembly: GCF_025399875.1. Classification (NCBI taxonomy): domain Eukaryota; kingdom Metazoa; phylum Arthropoda; class Insecta; order Coleoptera; family Staphylinidae; genus Dalotia; species Dalotia coriaria. Next base: position 10,441,512 of record NW_027045446.1, read on the forward strand.
ACACACCTACATCATGTAAATACCTCGCGTAGTTGCCTCCAATCTACATCTTAATTGGTTGTCATGTTTATTACGAAGAGTTTAAAGTTGTTGGTTGTTGGCTTTTACAGCAAGCGACGTCGGGGGCTGCTCAGTTGATTTTATACACACGCGGAAAAATGCAGTGGGAAATCTGATGATGAATCCCCAGGTGATTCAGTGTCTGTGTCGGTGGGTTATTTTCATATACGTGCGCATGCCATGGGAGCTGATGTGACTGTGACTCTTTGAGTGATGAGCTAGAACGTCGGCAATTCTTTTTTCGGCTGGTGGAGCGAATCATCATCGTGCGCATTTTACCCACGATGGCAGGCAGCGTGCATACGAGCACACACTTCATATATTATCTCTCATAACAGGTTACAAAGGTGTGTAGGTAGCGCGTGTGTGGGAAGACAAATGATTGCGTCATTTCCCGCCGGCCGACGCAATTTGCCGGAAAACTCACTTTAGGGTCTGTCCGTCACTCGGAAGATGCTACACTCATCATTAAAAAAGTATTTATCAAATTTAAACGCTCGAAAATACGCAAAATATAAAAAAATTAAAAACAATCAAATTTGATGATAAAACAGGTAACAGGTGGTAAATTTTCAAAGGTATCGATAAAACAATCGCAGGATCTTTTTATGACACCGTTCAAATTTGAGATGCGGGCGTGTGTCGGCGAAAAAGAGAATAAATCCTATTGGAATCTAATAAAATTGACATTGCCAGTTCTCCTCCTGCACAACCTCAATACCAGTACCAGCACATGTCGATGTGTTGTATTGTAGAATAGAGTTTCGACCCTGTCACACCAAGTCTGATCAAACACCTGAGACGCAATCTTCATGTTAAACCTGCACAAACCTAAGATTGATATACTCGTAGGTTAAAATCAATTAAATTGATTTTGATTTCTAGTTTATTTCACTTGGTGGGTGGTAAAGTTTTCGTTTGATGTACGTGTAGGCAAGTAGCAGCATTAAAAAGGGTTTTAATCGGCCATAATGTAATGCTGGAAGGAATGTGTTATGTAACTGCCTTCTGGTGTATTCCTACATGAGTAGGAAAACAGTGTCTGCACTTTTGCGCGGAATTAGAAAGTGGGATCGCCGTGAATTCAATTTCGACGCACACGGATAAAAAGCTACACGGTATAAACAAAACCTGTTCCGTACAATTGCTCCAAACACATTCTGACTCTGACTTCAAACAGTGGAAGCAGAGGAAACCCTCCATCGCTTTGATTTACCTTTTTTGATTACCAAAAGCGTGTCTTTTTGCGAGCGCATGGTATTACACCAGTTCCACTCCCAGGGCACACTTTTGCTTCGAAATAAAAGGTGGATGAGTGGATGCAAATAAAAGGTATTCGCGCGGGACGCTAACTTAACGCACGGAAAGAGTCTTAAAGAGGAAACACGTTCGGCATAAGCTACATTTATGATGGCATAAAATTAATGCAAATCTTACAGAATACACCTTGTTTGTACTGGCGTTGGCGTTGGGGAAGCCGAATAAGTTATAAAATGTTGTCTGCGTTTACCTTCCCTGCGCCAACATTGGAAGCACTTGATTCACGCCGGTGGAGAAGCCACACGGGCACAGCTTCAAAGTTAAACAGTAAATTTTCCACTTTCCGGAATATTTCGCGCCGGAGAGCGAAAATATGCAAAGTGTGAAACACTTAAGGGGTTAATATAACAAAACGCGCCGCCGCCACTTTTAATCGGATTTTCCTCATGTCTGCCTAATTAAAATACATCAGCGAGCGCACCGAGCAGAAAACGAACGTCTTCTCCTCCTTCTTAATATATATTAGCTGCTTGCGAGCGAGGAGAACGTTTAGTCCGCTGCGAGTCAAACGCTGCGCCCGTAATTGCTAATTATAACTCTGTGTATTTTATAAATTGAGATTCTAATCGCCCTGATCATGATAATGAATTAATCGTCGAATTGTACACCCCACATAGCCTCAACCATATTATCAAGGCACGAACAGCCCGAGAAAGTTTTAATTAGTCAACTAACATTATCAAAATTAACCTCAACTCAAAAGTGTGGATAAAACCGAAAAATTTTCGAGCTGCAATGTGAGTGTGAATAATGCGCAGTGTACGTACATCGTAAATTTGTATAAAATTGCTACAATTAATCACACACGTTTCCCTTTGCTGAATGTAACGCGCCAACGAAATGAACGAGTAGCTGTGAAACATAACAACGGCGTCGTCGCGCGGTGTTCATTCCCGAAATAGCCATGTGCCCAACCTGGCTCTTCTTGTAAACAAGGCGGCGGCTGGTGCTGTTGTGGTGCCGTCACGCATCGCGCGCTTTAAAAATGTTAATAGCCGCCGAGCCACCGCATACATTTGATGTTTACCTGGAGGCGGGAGGCGTACCCGCATTTTCCTCCTGCATACTCAGACACCTTTTTCGAGCGCGAGACGCGACACACGCGTTATTTTTAAGTCGGGCGATAAATTTCATTTTATTTACCTTTACCATTAACGAGCGGAATTTTTCGATACGAAAATAGGCGGAGAGTAGGAAGCGACGTCACACTTACCTGCAACACAAAGAAAAAAATATTTAGAAACACTGAAAAAATCATCTTCATTAAAAAAATATTAATATGTGACAGGTGCTGTCATATTTCTAAAAAGTAACAATTTAATAAGTTTATTTCAACACAGGAAGCGATTTTTCTCACTAATGAAGAACAAGAAGGAGTTTCATCAACTTATCTTTGTCATCCGCTTTGCACAAGAGCAACAAATCATAAAATGAAAAATAAAATTTGATATATTTTGGTTCAGGTGACCAGTGGCCTTGTAACATCTCACTTTGTCGACAGTTGTGCGTGGGCGTAGATTACAGCTTCCTCTTTTTAGCTTACGCTCAACATAAACATAAATATGGGTATATTTCCATCCAGGAAGCGCATTAGTTAAATATTTCCGAACGCACACGTAGCAAAAATATACAAGGTGTTACCGTAAAATTATCACATGCGAAACATGTGCGGCAGATAGGTTTTTCATTTGCAACCTATATTTTAATCTATAAATATTATATGTTGACATTAATTTTATTTTCTTGTTTATGCGCCGCCCGCAGCAGTGTTGCAAGAATTAGCGCAACGCGCGCACGTTAGAGAAAAGAAAATGAAAATGTATTTATTTTTATTACGTGTGTGGAAAAACCCTAGTTGTACACGCGGGTGTTTAATAATTTATACTACAAACAAATAATTTTCCTGCGCGTGAGCTATGAATATGCGTAAAAAGTAAAAAGAAAAAATGTGAAATGAAATGCAGCATGAAACTGTATGCACTTAGCGAACAAATAGTGCAATCGTAAAGGATTACGTGTGCAAGTTTAGTTTATACACGTATTTACATATTGCTCCGGCAAATGTGCGCGCATAATAAATGCGATATTTGAATGTTGAAAAATAAACCCAGAGCGCCACACAACAAACAAAAGCCGTCGACGTGTGGATGCAGAGACTCCCTGGTGTTTGATGCGATGTTTAACACATTCGACGATTCACAGCACGCATAAAATCTAAGTGAAACAAAATCAGCGTTTTTACTAAGAATTATATTTTTTGTAGTCACGTTTAGAGTACCTGCATAATATAAACACAAAATATTAGAGAATGATAAATAACCCAGGCGTTGGGCTGGCCCCCAGCCAAAAATTACTGTTAACTATTTTCATTTCATGCTATTCGACATAGTTTTCGCACAAAACTGGCTCTACTCTTAAGAGAATTGCTGTGTGATCGAAATGGGATACAAATTAAACTAATCAAGTGGCCATAATAACTGCCCAGCGTCCGGTGGGTATCAGGTTCACACTTAGGGCGCTAATTAACGAAGGCAACCAACCCTCCATTCGTTACGACCCTGGTGACGAGTAATTTATTGAATAATAACCGTATAAGCGAACGACAAAATCACCTACATAAATCTCTATTAGTTGTTAGTGTTTCGGCGGATAATGTCTCAATATAACGATGGTCACAGACGCCAAGATAAAAACATCGGCGCCACGGGAAGAAGAAAAGCGATTTAATTAGTACATGTGTAATAATAAACTAGATGTTGAAAGTTAATAAGCTGCTCTATGGAGGAGTATAGTGTAATGAAATTGCGATGCACGTAATATTTTATAGTTAAATATTTACGTTCATGCATTTTAATATTGCACGACGTCAAGTGAGGTTATCTGCAAGAAATATCGCATTTCATTACAAGCCAAAAGTATAAATACCTCGTAAAGCATTTATTATTCGGTATTAAACATATTGACATCAATAAATCTAATTTTATTCATGTCCTGCGTGTAATATAGCAAAGAAAAAAATTTCGTTGATCGTAATTAATTGTTCTTTGTTTAGTGTGGAGAGTGTGGTGAGAGGAGACAACAGACTGTTGTGACATTTAGATTTTGACACTGTAGTATCCAAGCGCAAGCCCCAAAAGTAGTTTTGTTCAAGAGGAGGATGAAATCACTGTCCGAGTAAGTGAAATCCTTGTCGTTTGTAGTTGAATTTGCCATATTCCTCGTTCACCTAAACCGTCCTAAACGATTTCCAACGATATTCACCATATTTGCATCTCGCTTCTTCGCTTTGAAGGATAGCGAAGGTGAAGGTGATATCAGAGAGAGAGTACAACTCGTGTAGTACAAGTACACGTTGGAGAAACTCAATAATACTGGAAGCAGGCGGCAGCAGGTGCAAAGGAGAGGTGTCAGCGGCAGGGGTCTCCGGCCGCTTGCCGCCGCCTGGGTCTTACCCGACGACCCCTTATATACCTAATAAATGAGGTAATTTCCACACTTCCAAGCCTCGCCGCAAGGCGTCAACCCACACACAACCGCGCCTGCACTGTTTGTGTATACCTGATATTTTGACTTGAGACCACCACTTCCGGATTGTAATTACGCATCGCTTTGGCGTTGTTTACAAAACGCACGCTCGGTTAAACGAAGGAAGCTGATATTAGTCAGGCACACGTAATTTCTTCAACCAAATAATGCACGATGGAAAACAACAAGATGATGTGTTGTCGATGTCGATACAGTACCCGGGTTGATATTGATTAAAATCTCCGGGGCTCTCGTTGCGTTGGCTGGTGAGATTGCAATCACTTATAAATTGGATCGGGCACCGAGAATAATACGATACCACTATGACTGGCAGATGGCAGATGAGGGTAACTTGAGGTGGATGGTGCACACAATAATACTGCATGCCCATTACCTACATATAAACGTGCATACATTTTGGAACAAAGAATAATGCCAAACCGCTCTCTCCCCCTCCTGGACGCACTGGTGATGCCAGTGGTGGATGAGAGGCGGCAAGCGAATATTCGAACAACTAGACACAAACAAAACACACCAGACTCGCATTCGATTCTCTCGCATGCTGTAAACGCACACCTCGCGCCAGATGTGCCCACGTGAGTCCTTCCTCTCCCTTCACTCACCACTCGCTGCCGATTTCTCGACGCATACATCACTATTACGGGGACGCGGACGCGTTTCTATTTAGTTTTAGTGGCTATTACCTTCGCATCGGCTAACTCTCCCTTTGAGGGAATAGGGAACAGGGTGCAGGAGAGTTGGCAACCCCAGTGGGTACAATGTACTCAGGTGTCGGGCCTCGGGCGGATTAAATCACGCACTATATAAGAGTTAAGGTAGACCTGCAATCGTAAAAGCCAGAGACCTTTCGCCCCACCTCGCATCCAGAATAGATGACAATAGAAAACAATTCCGACTGACTGACTGACGCAGAAAAGGGGTGCACTTCTCCAACGGTCGTGTGGCAGTGTGGCATGCATAGAAGTGCCTGATTACTTTGATAAACGATCCATTAATCATCAACGTATATTTATGCAAAGACACAGCACACACACACACACTCCTGGATAAGTGAAACCTTAGGAGGGTATAAAAACATTCAATTGTTTCGACCTTAAAATTCACGTTCAATGGAAGCATCAATCTCTAGTTGTATGCGTGTGTCGCTGCCATCCACCCACCTAAGTACCCACAAAGAAATACAGGAGTAGAAGTAGTGATGTGAGCAGAGCAGGAGAGAGGAGAGAGGAGAAAAAAAGGTGAACGGGGAGAGCTCAGGCGCGTCGCTCGCTTCCTCGACGACAACGACGTGAAAACCCACCTATAAATAGCAATCAATCATCGCGGATTTGTGCGAACCGTGACAAGTTTGATTCCGCTTCTTGTGTGTAATTAGTAAATGTGCCTATCACGCGTTGCGCTTGTTCGCCTTCGTAAAATTGAATTTTTTCCAGCGCAAAATACCCAGTTAGGTATGTAGTAGTAAAGTAAACTGATGCTTGCTCGGTCCATCCGTCCGGTTTGTCTGTCGGTCAGCCAAGTGTGAAGTGGTAGCTGGCAGAACGTGATAGCGGTGGAATTATGTACCGACGGCGGAACTGAAACGGCATGAACCCTTACGCGAAGGATTAGTGCTTAGGTGTAGCGCTGGTGAAGGTAAATGGTCAGCAGATAAGACATTGGCAATGCTGCGGGACTTAGATACAGTATAATAATGAAGAAATTCGACCGAGTGGAAACGAGGAATTAGTTACGCCAACTTGGTCATTACTCGGGGGCCCTACCCCCACCCCCGAACAAAATTTTTCTTATTATCATTATCATTGGCGAGGTAGACTCCTCTGCGTCCTGGGAAAGCTTAGTTAATCAATTTGCTCTTTCGGTGAAAGCTTTTAACGGCCGAGGCCCAACTCCGGTTATCATCGGGGCAGATATGTGCGCGAGGTCACTTTCAACTTCGCTGCTCGTCCACTGCTTTTACGCCGAATGGGAAAGTTATGTCGCCGGCACAGGTTAAACGGATTACGCGGCGCAACTTCCAAAGGGAAGAGGAGGCAACCACCCAATCGTGTGACGTTTCCTCGTACTTATGTCGTCGGTACCTTAGTTTTAAACTACATAGATTAAGGATTAAACTGGACCGAAGCGTGCGGTGGAGATCTCTCCAACAGAGTGTATTATATGGACAGAGTTCCAACCTCGGAATCAATGGATAGCAGATTGGGCCCGAAACGAGAGGATTAAACCCCGTAATGGTATTCTCTCACTTAAGGTATATCAATTCGCTTTCCAAACATCCTTATCCCGAGTGTACATACAGAGTGTTGATATTACAATGAATATAACATTCGAAATCCAATGCTTTTCAATGGATAGTTGAGAGGGTACAGTAGATGCAACGTTGCCAGACAGGTCGACATCAAGTTAACTTTACGAATGCGCCATCTACAAGTTGCAAGCCCCGAGCTAAAACTGAGCTTAAAATCAAACCAAGCGAAGCACAAATATTTAGACTACCGACGGACACCTAAGTGGCGCGCGGTCGGCTACAAGCCGTAGACTAAAAGTGCTTTTTTAAGGTGTAAATATTTATCGTACACTATGCTGATTTATTGTTGATTTTATCGCTGGCACTTAACCTGTGTGTGGATATTAATAATAAAATAACACTCGGAAAACGCTGAAACATTGTATTTCGGTGATGTGGCGACGCGTTTGCATTATTTTTAGCAATGAAATGAAACTCTCAACGAAACTTTTAAAATAATAATAGAGCTGTTAACATAATGCCAGCGAGAAGCAAGAGCCCAAGTCATCTCGTCGCCTGTCAAGCCTCTACGTCTCCTCGCGTGTGTAGGTTATTTCGGTGTGAGAGTGTCGCGTGCGTTTTATGTCTCTCTGCTGCGCTCGCAGGTGATTCCACGTGCATTCGTTTAATTAGTTTGCCGGCGCGCACACACAGTGACCTGTCTGTCAGATGCCGATGAGGCGTGCGGTTGTCATTGTGGACGACGACTTGACTACGCACACGATTTGTTTCCTGCGTGCACTTACGGCGAACACCTTCGCACGTTAATCAGACAAAATGGAAATTGTAAATATAGAAAGCGACAAAACGACCGCAGGAGCACGCTTCTTAGAAGCGACAAGCATCAAGCGTTAAAAGTTACTTTCAAGTTTTAACTAATTATACTCAACAGAAAAAAAGTTTTCAGAATAAAATGAATTTTTTCAGCTTTTATCGATGGTTAAATATTATACCAAATACCTGAAAGCTAAGCTATAGCACAATAACAGCGTTAAATAATTAAAACTTACTCAGCGTAATGAAGAAGCTGGCGCGCGCGGTAACTCAATTTAAAGTGAGATTAGGTCGACCAGTTTTGTGAAAAACTTTCCTTGCACGTAAGATAATACGACAGTGGTGAGCAAAGAAAGCACAAGTTCGGTGGAAAAGTTTTAATGCGGTTAGTGCGGTCCTGTTGCAGCTGAAAATAGCCGTAATGTACACGTGGCGAGGTGAAAAGTTGTTAAGGCTTGTCGCTTCTATGCAAATTAAATAATTACAAACTGTGTGTGAGCAAGAAAAACTTCAAAAGACGCCGGGTAAATACGTAATACGTCTGCCAGAAGGTGAGGGGACCCTGGAAAAGCGCGCAAGTTTTATAATTATCGGAAGCTTTTCTCTCGCATCCCCATCCCTTAGCCGTAGCAGTTTTCTATAAATATTTTAATCATTTTTTAATCTAAAAAAACCACGCGCAGACTTTATGTCTTTATGTACGACGCATGAATGGCAGATTGTTTTGGCTGATAATTAGAAAATTTAAGGTAACGGCGTTGACGACTTTCAAAAGATTAAAAATACATTTTTCATCAACACCAGCATGCTGCTGAAACAGTTACTTTAATCCTTCGCAGCATGTGTTTACACTTGACGTAAATTTACCTGTGTAATTAAAATTTACACACCATGTAAACCGTTTCGCACATCAGCCTAATCTGTGTCGCTTGTTTATGTTTAGCATTGCGTTACCAACGGCAAAAATCTCATTTTTGATAAACCGATGGCAGCCTCGTTGATCATTAATCACCGCTGGCGGCGGCGGCAGCGCAGCGTTTTATCTGAGCGTGACGTGAAAGGATGACACATAGCCGCCAGGGGGGCTCTCTCGGTGTGTTCACGCATGCGTGCAATTGGAAATCATCAAGGTAACCTCAACATTTATGCAAACAGTATTAATGCTGCCCTCTAGTGTTTACATATTGTACTAATAAAAAATCTTACCTAAGGCAATTTCCAACGGATTTTTATAAATCACCGAAGCACGCGTCTTAACAAAACAAAACGTTAATTTCCTGAGGGTACGACACAAGTATCGTGAGAAGCAGGGAGCGTTCCACCTGGGTTGCTCCCCCTCTCTCAAGGTTACCAACGTGCTATTAGCGCAGATTATTATTTCAGCGTCCACGTGTATTGCACGTGCCACAATTGAATACGTTCGAGGATTATATTGACCGTTTCAAGCCCCTAAGCGCTTCCACACAAAGCGATGTGATTATTTCGAATTAAAATTGAATTGTGCGCATTCAATGCGTGCATACATTTATCAACAATAAAAGAAATCGGCGTAAATTTACGGCGTGGGAAGAGAAATTTATAGTTTTCATCCGTGTAGTGGGTGTGTATATCTTACCCGTATAGGAATTTATTAAAATGCAAACATTAAGGTTTATTTCTTTGACCCTCATCACACACTTGGGATTTTTTGTGTTTTAAGGGTCGTTTTAGGCGTGGAAACAATCAAGTCATAAATCAGCATATAATATATTTCGTGAGTATTTGTTGTGGTTGTGGCCAGGTTCACTCCATGGAGCGTAATCTGTCGGCGGACGGCCGAAAGTCGTCGGCGAGATAAGGGCGGCGGGCGGCGGCGCGCGGTGAGAGCGGAACTGTCCGCCTGCGCTTCCTGCGGAAGAAGTGAGCGGGGACGTGACGCGCATCACGCCAGATAGGTGGACGCCGTCGGGCGGGAATGATTGGTTGCGATTACCGGTCCGGCGGCTGCGGTCGTCGCCGCCGCCACGGACGAAATTTGTGGCGGCTGGTCAGTCTACCCGTGCAAGAAAAGGTAGTAGTAGCGTAGCGCATTGCAGAAAAGAAGACTGTGTCCCTTGAGGGACGACGCCAAACGCCAACTTTAACCTCTCGAATATACTGATTTATACTGATTTATCACGCCAATAGATACCGCACACCGAAACTAACAAACTGCACAACACAATATTGGGCACACAGATATCATGATTAAAAAAATATCCCGAGAAACAAAAAATATATTTCTATATTTGGCGCTGATTTATTGCGCTGTGGTTGGAAAATAATTTTCTGGTCGGTGTCCAGCGGATTTCGGAATGGGGGATTGAAAAATTTGAAAATTACAAAATTTCATCAATGTTTGCATAATCGAATTACGCTCGAATAAAACAAATTGGCGCCCCCTCGATTCGATTCAATTATAAAATGCGGCCAGATTTATAAAATTATCGCGTCCACCGTATGCGGGAGCATGCCCGGCTCGCGGCTGTTATGCGATTAAAAACACTATCATATTAGTGACCCACATATGTATAAATTGGACAAAAAGCCGAGCGCGCGTTTTATTGAATCCCATCGAATTTGAATGCGCCGACATTTACGTGTGAGGAAAATTAAACATGCAAGTTTTATTCCTAACTGGAATATAAAATAATGTAAAAACAATTTGTGGGCAATAAATTTGATCATTTTTAATGCGAATAATTCAAAACAACAATACAAGTCAGGAACAAATCCCCGCGCGACGCGTTTACCGTGGATATTCGCACGGCAAGCACACACCTCGGCGGCGGTGCCGCTCCACCGAAACGTATGAACCGGTGACACGAACATCCCAAACGCGAGCGAAATCACGGCGGGTGAGTTAACGTTTTAACTCCTCTGCCGCCCCGCGCTTGCCGCAGGTTGAAAAGAGCGAGAGTCGGACCGCTGCCGCCACCGCCAACGTTCTACCAACTGATAATGAATGGGCGCGCGCTCTCTCGCTGGTTTCGCAATTACACATAGTTTAATTCGAATGTAATTTATAATTCCGCATTGTCATGCACGTGATGTGCACCGTTTGCTAAACGGATGAATGTTTTGCTCGCTGCACCCGCCGCCGCCGTAGGTAAATGTTGCGAGGTCGCGTCCGGGATGATAGACAAAAACCGACACGAAATGCGCATCCTGTTCGACCGTAAAGTTACTATCAGTCGCGCGCAGTTTGTATGCACATAAATGCAATAAATGCATATTCAGAGATGCCACAAAAATATGTAATTAACATTTTACCACCAGATGCACCAGAATATATCCTATTATTTCACATCACCTTGTTTCTATAATATTTCTACTTAATTTGTTTGTAACTAAAACTGATGATGCAGTAGAGCAGTAGAGGAAAATTGAATTTGCATTTGTTGTTTTACGTGTGGTCAGCAAATCACATCCGGAAAAGGTACACGAAATCAAACGGCGCGCGAATTAGGCAATTGTAATTTATACAGCGCCGCAATAACACGCTTATTATTAACAGTCGAGTCTGTCGCTTGGTGCGTGTAATTCACTTGGGCCGAGAGAGCACTGGAACGCATCAGCAATTACACGAAATCGCGGCATGGCAAATTGCTAACTAGATAGCTTCAACGTCACCTGCAACCTGCAACCTGCACACCAAACCACTATCATTTGATCTACGCCAAACAAACCAAGCTAGATCACACAATAATTCCCGTTGAGTTTATTCCTTCACCATTGCCATAGCTACTCCCCTGTACAATCACTTTTGTGATTGTGTGTTGGTGTTTGCGTGTTGTTATAAATTATGTCCTGAATGATTTTCGGCGCGTTCATGACATTTACACCTACTACGCACGATTTTCCCCTCGTGGCCATTTCCATTGCACGCTAACAAATCACATTCAACTACTACCTGATGTGCCCTTTTGTGTGGTTTTACAGAATCATTAAAATCATAAATTAAAAATCACTCCCCCAATGCGATTTCCACCCTTCAAAAACATTAAAACACGAATTTAATGAAAAAATAAAATTTTCATCTCTCTAACAGTTAAGAAACACAAAATAATCATTTTAACCCTAATCTAATGTGATTTCGATGATAAATATCACAAAAACAAACGAAATAATGCGAAACTAATAATCGGTGACATTATTTATTTAGCGTTGGCACGCTGGTAAGACAGTGTAATGACGCTAATAGATTGAAGGGTCTTTTTTAATTTCATCCGACACAATTTATCTTCCTTATTCATTCGCGCCGCGGCGTTGACACACAGCTCCAAAGACGACAACGACGGCGCTTTTGTGGCGGCCGCGTTGGTAAACACTTGTCAATTTCGATGTCACCTCTAATACATCAAGGTACCAGTCGCAGTTTGCTCGCGAACAAGAAGACGTGACTGAAATTAATATCATATCTATGCCTCTGTATGCGTATATATTCGATTTTGGCTTCGCGAGGAAAAATTGCGTCAATCCGTTACGATAATGGCGTTCATTTACACGACGCGATACAAATAATCCACGATTAATCGAAAATGAACGACGTCCTTGTGCGTATTATTCGATTTTTCTGTTCGGAAAATGTTTTAAAGGTGCTAATGTTTTCACTTTGCGTTAGTACTAAAAAGGGAGCGAGCAGGAGGAGAAGAAAAAGGAGACGTTCAGGAAATTAAATTTTGCTTGTAAAGAAATAAGGTGTTGAACTATGGGAGAATTCTCTTTTTTGTTGAGGCTGCGCTGCCGCCTCCCAAACTCTCCGAAGGTGGGTTCTTTTAAGTACGTGCGTCTGTGTCTGACGGGCCCCAAAGCGCGCGGCGGAGGGTTGAGTGACGCTCGTAATGGAAGGCGAGAGCAGATGGTGTGAATGAGCAATTCGGTTTTAATTTACGCAGGTGGAATATTCCTTCTTCAACACACACACACACAGCCATCATCATCACACCTTAGCGCCATTACTAGCATTGCTTTTTCTTCTGCTTTAATGTTGCGCGCAAATCGAGTGATGCACGTTTACATTAACATTTCTACGAAGAAATGAATGCTAAGCAGAGGAAATTCATTTTATAAAAATATATTTTCACAACACACTAATGTGTATCATTAGTGATTATCGATGATTGTTCGCATTAATAATTATGATATAATTCAGAGTATAATAACTAATCACCTAGGGGGCGTCAAGAAAATAGATGAGACGAGATTGCAAAGTCGAGGAGGTAGACGATAATTAAATGCAGAACTTAATTGAAAGCTTCCACACAGTTATGTCTCATTTGAGGTGAATTATTCGCATTTCATATTTATACAGAGTGTTACCACAAAATTTACTAAACAATTTTTTCAATTTCTTAAAAAAATTGAAAAAAAAAATTAAAATCTATATATATATATAAATGAATTGCTGTTCGTTAGTCTCGCTAAAACTCGAGAACGGCTGAACGGATTTATCTTATCTTGGTCTTGAATTATTCGTGGAGGTCTAGGGAAGGTTTAAAATGTGAGAAAAATTCGAATAATTGCCGGGAAAATCCTCAAAACAGCTCTTTTCTATAGAATAAAATTTGACATTGAGATTCAATCATAGTTATAGTTAAATAGTTGAATTCGAGATGGCGCGCTGAAGTGCATTATTGACAAAACTTTATATAATTAATTTCTTTAAATTAAAATTGCTAATGTTATTGATAGAATTGACTCTTACTACGAGTATGTCTAGAACAAGAGAGTAAAAACGAATTACATTTTTATTAAACACTGTCGGAACGAAGTCGCGGGCAACAGCTAGTTTAAAATAAAAATTTTATTATAGCAACACTTTGTATATTGCCATGCAAAAGATGAAGGGTAGGTAAAAGTATAAGAAGGGTGAGTCAGCATCGTCGCCGCCTGCTATGCTCACCTATAATTTGGGCCAATCACCGAGTTATAAGTGCGTCTTGATGAGGCGTAATTAGGACGCGCTGCTTTATACCGTGGCAGACATTAACTGAATCCCGAGTTCATTACACCACACACCGAGGGAGAATGGCAATTTATAAAGTTTGAATATGATAATACACATACACTTTATTACTTGTATCTTTGCTTCAAGATGATAAACAAGTAATAACTTAATTTTACAACAAACACATCTTTCTCACCCTCTTTGAAAAATATTCAGTAAAGAAGGGTGACGTCTACCGTGAGTCTAAATCTAATCCGATCAGATCATGTGAATGAAGGTGCGTTGCATTGTCAGCAACACCCTCGTGCATCATGCGTGCATAGTAAGATTATCATGGAAATTGACGCACAATACACGCGTTCATTTATATTTTATTTATACGATTAGGGGTGAAAATTCGAAAAATATTTCTTGTAGCTGGCAAGAAAGTGAATCACTAAACGAGCAAAAAAGCAAATCTTTAAACAACGCACAACCCCTAATTAAATCCGAGTCCACTTACATCAAAACCAATATGTGCTATATTTAAGCAAGCAAGGATGGAAGCATGGATTGTTATATGGAGGTAATATACCTATATAAAATGTTTGATCCGTTAGGCTAATATTTGCGGAAGACTAACGTACTTGTACAAAAAGCCGGGAAGCAAGGTTCCAACATCAAACAAGGAGGTTAAAGGTTCCTGCCTGCCTCGAAGGTAATTTCTATGCGTAGAATGCATTCGAATTGTCGCTGGTGTACAGCCAGCGCATAGTACTTTGATGAATATTTTAATTTAATTTCAAAGCACCTCGAAGCAAAAATCAACATTGTCTACAACTCCCGAGATTTCTGAATTAAAAGTACCTAATGAAGAAAATAAAAAAACTTCACCCGAATGTGTATACGTAATTAATTAAGAGTCAACGTTTAAAAACACCGAAAAAAAAAATAAAGGTCTGTGTTCGGGAAGATAACACCGCACCCCTTTAATTCTTTCCCACAGAATTCAAATTCGAAAGTAGAAAGTAGAAAGGGTATCAGCATATGAATGAAGCAATTAGTTACAAGTCACCCCTGCATCTTTGGAAAAACTTTTCAAAATCTCACACACATACACGAAAGAAGTGTTTTAGGGTCCATCAAAAACGAGGGGTGTGGACCTGGACCGATAGCCGGAGGGAACGCGTGCACCTTCACCTTGCAAATCCCGCTAGGGGTCTGGAGTCTGGGCAAGTGCATCCAAGGGATTCACCTACACACTCACCGTCCCCTGATTACACAGTGACTCATATTATCGGGGAGCGCACATTCGATCCCGGTGTGTTGGCATACCTATTACCGTTACCGGATACGCCAGCATCTGTGTAAGTATACGAACTGAACGTCTGCCTTGTGAAACCGTGTGTGTGTGTTCTATAGATCAAAAGCAATCAAGATGCACTTGTTCTCGGTGCCTTCTGTTAAATTGCAACCACCACTCGAGCGCACTGGACGTCTGGTAAATAACGCATTAATCGAGCCACAAACAGACCTTCGAAGAAGAAATGCTTCCGTGTTGATTTTGATAATGTAAAATCAAAAAAAAAATTAACAATGCGGAAATAATTTCGGTGTTAACGATTGGAAAATAATTGATGCACATTTCATAAAACACGAATAATCCGTGGTCAAAAATGTGTTATAGGAAAAAAGTTACATTGTGCGATTTTATGTCGTCATCATCACTAGTTTTACATAATTACCGTACGTTCAATCAAAAAAAGCCAACGCACATAGTCAAAGTGAAAATAAGCTGTGATATTTATTGGCGCTCGTAAAACGCGTAAATTTTTTCGTCTTTTCACACTGAAACAATAATAAAAATAACGCTGTTTTAATTACCGATCCACACAGCGCGCGCGTATATATATATTTTTAGTTCTGTTTTATTGTCGTTCGTGCGTTATGCGGCGAATGGTTGGAAATCATTTAAAATAAAATTCATTGAGCGGCAACGTTCGAATTTTTTTCCCACTTGGCACCGACGCGCAGCGACGCGTTTTTAAATGACACATTAACATCGCGGCGTCTATAAATCTCGCGATCTCTTCGAAACTGTACGTTATACGATCGCACTATTAGCTCGAATGCATTGAAGATTGACAAGGCATGCGCACACGCACGTTTTGCCTGATTTAAAATAGACTTTTAATTGAATTTAACGGTGGCATTATGGTTACTTCAAAGTCCTCCACGTCGTAGGATTCAACTGTCACGTAATAAAATAAAATAACGGTGTTGGGACAAAGATACACGCTATTTTCGAGGTTCTACGACGGTAAAAACAATAAAAATATTATACTTGAGTTGATTTATTACAAGCGCAATAATAAAAATTCAATCAACCAACTTCCACATTTTTATCATTAGTTTAACATGGGCATAATGGACGGTGCTAGTAAAAATCATCGTTAAATCCGCTTAACTTGCGTGCTTGCGTCTTAAAGGTAGGATATAAATATAGAACTAGTTAGCGCAGCGCGTTAATGGCATTCTTAAATTATACTTCAATTTGGATGCGGCATAATGACTTTTTATTAAATTCTAATTTCGTTTTTATCGTTCAATAAGTTTCGCTTTAATTGCGCAATAAATTACCAGTGCATTTGCTGAAAAATTGATTTTACTCCTTGTTTTTTTTTACACACCGGTTAGGTAAGAGTGGAAAAAATATCACGCCCGAGTGCGGTTTCAACTGTCCACCGGCGCGGGTGCGAGAGACGATATGTCAAGAAACCATTAGCCGAAACATAAATGGCGTGGGCGTAAGCATCAACACATTAATCTGAAACGCACCGCTCGTTTTCCTGGCGCGCACATTGGCCACGCATATACCTATATATACATTCGACGTGCCTGTGGAAAATCAACAACGTCCTGAGGGCGACAGGTAAGAGATCTAAGAGAGGAAAAAATTCCAAGAGCAAAATGCATTGCCAATAGTCGTCGGTGCGAAGTTGGAGCGTGGAAAGTCAATAAATCCATTCGCGGCGCAGTAAACTACGAAGGCAAGCGAACAAACATCGCCAAATTACCTGAGCAGTGAGTAAATTCATTACGACGCGCACCGCCGCCACTAATAAGCGTACATTTATAAACTTCTGAAGTCGATGCCAACAATTATAAACTACATTAACGCGGTACTACGTGTCTTACGTAGGTAGGTTTAGCCTCACGTGCCAAAACAACTTGTAACTCAATTACCCACTACCTGGATTTAATTCTTAACACCCTAGAGCGATAAAAATATATTTATTTATTTCCACAGTCAAAAATCGTTCGCGCATGATTAAGTATTCACTACTTGTTCTTTGAACACGCTGCAACGTCGAAAAAATAAAAAAGAAAGAAGAAGGAAGGTAAACGTGCAACGACGTCCTCGATTCGATACTTGAATGACTAATTAATTACATTTCGTCGCTCGTTAGCATAAATTACTTATACCTACAAAATACTACGTAGCATCTAATGTCGTTTCACAGACACGTGCTTCTTTTCCGTAAAATATTTCTACTAAATTTTTTTTGGGAAAAAAAAATTGATGATATTGAGCACATGAGAGTAATTTACAGATTACTCTACACTGGAAATAAAACCCGCCGAGGGGATATAGTGATAAAAGCAACTGGCATCGATAAGTTGTTGCATGGTTTCAACTTGTACAAAGCACACACCTCGCAATATCTCGCCGAAGAAAAGAAGGAGGAGTGCGGAGCCATTGTTAAGCAGCCAGGAAGCATCAAAGCGAAAACAGTCTAAACACATTCCCAACCAACAGCAGCAGCAGCAAAGAAACGTAATGCGATACAGAATCTACGACGCGGCCAACGTACGAAAACTGTAAATTGTAATGGATTAAATAAGCAAAAGAATAAATGTCTCTCCTTGGAAGTCAAATAATACCGGCTGATATCGGAAAATTTAGCGCATAGAAAAAATAATCGCAATTTAGGGCCTTTGTCATATCCGGATTGTTTCGTCCTTTATGATGGGACAATAGGTCATTATCGGCCATTTTCTCCTGTGCCTGTGGTCCGAAATAGTGCTTGATGTGTTTCCGGACCATTGTCTAAGATTTTTCTTACCTCAAACGCAGAAAATCACTACAAATTGATTTTTTTATTTTTAAGATGAAGACAATTTCTGTAACATGCAGTATTGCACATTAGCGCTTGGCAAAAGTACATAAATTCCATGCGTTTTACGAGGTGAAGTAATCATGTCACATATTCACTTTGATCATCGCCACCATCGCAGCACCCACCTAACGCACAACGACGATATTACTCTCTACAATTTACTACAATACTTGTTATGAAAAAATAAAAGTGCAGGAAATTCTCGCATCTCCCTTATACTTAGCGTGTGTGTTTGTGGGACGTGCAAGCAAGCGATGCGGTATATCCCTCCCCGCCAAACATCCAGTGAGGAAGCCAAAAAGCAGGTGCGAAAGACGTCCACAGCTGTTGGCGCGGCTCCTTCGCCGAAAGCCATAACGCCAGAAACCCACACCTTGGGTGTAGGAAACACGCATATCACACTTTCATATATTACACCTATATTTCATATGCCACGGGAATATGTTACCGAAAGAAAAATAAATTTGCACACACACACACAACGAAAAAACTTGTTTTTTAACTTTTAACTCAAAATTTTCACCTTGAAATAAAATGATTGTAAAAATTGCGCACAGTTATGAAAAGCGTCGAGCTGGCAGGCATCTGTGGCGAGAGTATTGTCAAGTCAAGTGGACCCTCGGACCTCAGTTCAAAAAGGGTGATTGTAATAGTCCACAGCGCGAATGTAATAACACTCGTGAGGGCAACCTGTGACGTCGCGACGGCCTGCGGACCGGCTACCTTTTATTACTTATAAGCTGTTAGCTTTCCTTGCAGACCACAGAGAGAGGAGGGACAAAGGAAAAATCTCATTTCGTCCAAAACCGCCTCGGCACACGCGGACGCAAAGAAGGTTACTCCTCTCTTGCAACGATGACGATTGCAGATCTCATTCGGGTGGCTGCCGGAATATGAAAGGAAACTTTCAGGCAGTGTGTTTCACTGGGATATAGAACTCCTACTTCTCTCCTGTTCTACCACATATGACACCATTACAATAGAGCCGCGCGGCGCAATATAACTGACCCAACAATGGAAAGCAATATCCCACCGTTAACCGGCGTCAATTATTTCATTCTGCAAACGTGGTAGGTAGATATAACTTTCATATACGTGCGGTGTGCATTTTGCCATTCGACGCCCACTAATATTCTTCATTCTGCGCGCACACTGCTTGTTTTAAAACAGGCGCAATTAAAAATTGTAATGTCTGCGGTGCAATTTGCAACTCGACCGGTATGGTAAATTGCAGCGGTGGTTTAATTTCACACCGCTGAAGTCATTAATTCGAGCATTTTGGAAAAGCCATCATGACCATCACGCAGCTGCCATTTAACTCTTTATCATCTATAAATTCCTATAAAATATTAAACAGCTTCAAAGAAATATTCACCCACGTGCAGAGTAGTTCCGATCAGAGCCGCGCTGTCACTTAATTGAATCGATGGGTTCGAGACGAATTTAAAAAACACTTAACCTCAATATATCCAAGTAAAATATAAATAACGCAGAGCCATCGATCGGGTTATTGAACTCATTGATCAATAAGAATATTTTCGTTGAGCGGAGTGTCTAAATGCGAATCGATTATCTTCTAAGTAGAAAGTAAAATTGGTCATAAAATGCACGGGCATAATGGAGGTTTTCAAGTAGCTGATGAAAAGGTAGTATATACCTATATAGGTATTTGCTCGAAATGATTTTAAAGCCACTGTGCAGTGCCTTTTATTTCCCCACGCGCCCCCACAATTCACCTCTTCACAGAGGCCACTTTAGAAAGAAGCCGGGAAGGAAGTAAAAAGCTTCCAATTTGAAATAGGGAATAATGGAATCTCACTCCGTGCAATACACTCAGGTAATACCTATGAAACAATTTTTATGTTGAATGTCGACGTCCATTAGTTTCATGCAGGTTGTTAAGAGGAAAATGACATGAAACGTTTGCACAATTGGTAATTTACCCAACTATAGATCTTTCTTTTGTTTTCTTTTCCGACGCCTTGACATATATAAACGAGGGCTTGGAACGCCGCCGCCTTTACCATACGGTCGATCTACTTGATGGCTCCGATAGGTGCTAACCGAGATGTGGGTTACTCCACCGCCACACTTAGCACCTCATCGCTGACAAATACAAGATGAGCGCAGCAATTTATTCAGCCGTGTGGAAAATATCCAAAGATGCGGGTGTGGAATATACAGCCAAATTTTAAAAAATAAAATTTTTGTGTTTTGGGTCTAAAAGAGTTTTTCTAACAACCTGTATATATTTGTATTTACTTGAGTGTACTCCTACTCTCCTAGGTATAAGGTAACAACGAGATTGCACCGAAATGTGGAATGTGGGTGCGAAGGTTATAGGAAACAGATGACGACGTAAAACCGCCGAAATTTACGATCAATTCACTTTCCCTCAGACTTTCTTCAATCTTCAATCTTCAATCATCTCTTTGCATACTCATACTACAATTCACAAATCCAACACCTGTCTTTTTTTCGTGCTCAAAAGAGTAAATTTCCAGTTGGTCCCAGTGAATTGGTGACAGTAAATGTGTACGTGATCCCCTCCCTAATGTTGGTTTACAACTCGCCCGCTATGAAATGTCCATTGAGGGCCCAAGAGCTCAACTCACCGGGCGCGCAATCGATACACTATTCACTGCAGGTGTCATTATCAACGGCTATAACAACACAGAGTTATGCGGATTAACGGGGCGTATTTACAGCTCAACATGGAGGGTGTTTGCCGGCGCGCCATTCTTCGGGTGCCAAAACACGCCAGACACACTCTGCTCGCTGCTCGCACATCCAACCCTCTCGGTTTATTTTGTTGCATTGTGTTTACCTCGGCTTCGTGTTCAACAAAACGGCTGGATTTCGTTTTAATTTACCTTTAAACGTTCGACTTCATTACATGGATCATTGCATCTTTTCACAATCGTTACCTAGGTACAACTAGATCGTAAAAATAATTGAATATGTTTAATCAACTTTCGGAAGAAAACAAATTTTGTACGAAAAACGAACAAAACCAAGAGGTAATTGAGTTCGGTGGAGAACTGAATATGTGGCTTTTGGTGAAAAGTTTTAATAAATCCTTACGTTATTGTTCCAATCTCTCTCCCTATCTCCTTACTTTACTTCTTCCACCTTGGAAATTATTTACCATCGCAGAAGTGAGCAGTAGTTGTGGAAGGTATCTCAGAATGTAGAAGTAAAACTATCAAGCGAGAGCGCTGAGGTCGGATAACACACAGTTGCGACATTTATATAATATAAAACTCGGCCGTTATCAAAACTCCTCTCGCTTGTGCTCCGTTCGGGATGGCATGTAATCTGTGGAAGTTATGGTCCGCGCGAAAGGAATAGATGGTTATCTGTGCGCTCGCAGGCCAGGTAGGTAGAGTGCAGATTTACGGTCGTCTTAAGCTAGATGGCTCACATAACAGTGATCCTAATTTAGCTGCGGGTTTCCCATTGCCACCGCAAAACGCAAACGTACTCCCAGTGACTCAGACGAACATGTTATACAGGGTGATTTCATAAAAACACTAAATTCCTTTTCAGAGTTAAATTTTATGATGCAAAGGAAACACTCAGTGGATTCTACGTACGTGTGGTGTGATGCTATTTGGAGTTCTCTTCCTCTTGTCTTTAGTAATTATGTTATCTGCAAGTCGGAGCTCTCACCTTGCGCCATACATTAATTCACTTCTACCTGCGTGCCTCGCAGCCCAGCAGGAATTACTAAAGTTTCCTCTTTCGCTTGCACTTAACCATGGCGCGGGCGCAGATTACGGACGAGAGACGGGCCGCAATCATTCGAGCATGAAGGTGATAAGAACGCTCACAATCGGCCGCGGCCGCCCGAAACACCAAAAGGTGGCATTCCTCATTCCGCCAAAAGGTCTTTACCTCAACTCTCGCATCTTGGCAAAACCATCGTACAAATTTCCAAGTACAATTTCGAGAGCAGACTAATGCTTTTACTTCAACTTGAACTATCCCTCCAAGGCTTCCACCACCGCCGGCGCGTACCTTAATTGTGTTTGCGAATATAAGAAAAACCCAAATTGCATTCGCGTCCCGCGCAGATTTCTTTATCATGCGCGGGGTTTACAAATGCGCGTAAGTACTTTTGCTGACTTTTTCCTTACACTTCGATGTTGTTGATATCCGCAACGCAAGAGGCGGGGGATTAAAAGCAGGCGTTGTAAATTCCACCAACTTTCATTTGCAGTAATACGTTTTGGACGGCTTCCAGTGAGAGGCTTTAAAACAATAATCTTAGAACGAGAAACAATTTTCCCCTTACTTCCGGCCTTGGGAAAAAATTAAGGTGCAAAGAAGCGGAGGGTTCTAAATATCAACCACCCTACAAGTAAAAGTCTAAAAATTTTCTGGTATACTCTGTATATAAGCGGAAAAGGTAAGAACAACGTCTCGGAACTTCATAAAAGCATCGAATGTGAACGCGACGCCCGTTTTTCCTTCGTGAACTTCGCCAGAGCGAGAAACTTTTCTTTCATCAAGCAGAAAACGTAATGGTTTTCAATTCTTGTACACGGTGCTGCGCGCAGGAAGCAAAAAGGGGATAGAGCTTTAGGCATGACCCGGAGACCCACAATGAAAGGAAAATGAAACGCGGACACCTTTTCCAACCCTGCGCGCATTGATTCGTTCAATGTCATTCACTCCGAAACGATTTCTAATTTAATTAAAACTTAAACTTTCCTCTCCTTCACTCTGTACTCTCAAAAGAAGGGATTACAAATCAAAACATCATGATATAAAATCTTCTCAAGGTGTTGAGCATGAAGTATGGTATTTCGTTCGGTTAACAAGCGGATTTGCACAGGAAACGAAAAAAACAGCGCGACGAAGAAAATCTCACCGCGAGGGAATGAAAATTGAGAGTAATAAAGTGCCGGCGCATATTTTACACACTTTTTCAACACGTTGTAGCTCTCTCCACCGAGTGGGAACAGTACACCTACACGGTATATCTGTCAATTAGGTGTGAATTACAGCAGACGACGCTGCACCGTTCGCCACCCGTCACTAATTATTTAAGATTATGAATTTATGCTCGCCTAGTTTACGTCCGTATATAAACTTTTTTCGGTTCAAGTAAGAAAGAAGAGTTTCGCTGTGACAAATTGATTAAGCTCGCTGAGAGCTTCTCAAGACGCATTCCCGATGCTAATTAAATGCGCCATTTATACACGACGATAATTCATCATCAAGCTTGTGGAGTGGCATATTTAGCATCAGTTTACACAAGCGATATAATAAATATGTTCCAAAGCAGAAAGAAAAAGTGAAAGAAAATGTGAATGTAAATCTTTTTACAAAAGGTTATGCATTAGGTACTCTCCAAAACAGGAAAAACTCGTAAGTAAGTACAAGAGAACGCGCAATGGAAGGACACTCATTCGTTACACCACATTACAATGCCTTGGCAAACGTTATCCTGATAATAAAACCTTTCCAATTGCAGATTTATAGTATTTGCGGATTTTACAATACAACTTAGGTAAGTAGGTGGTTTTACACTACTTTAAAATCAAGCTACAAATGAAAAATCACTAAAAAAAATCATAAAATCGAAATAAATTAATTTAAAACCCAAAAAACTAAAAATCTCATAAAATTACAAAATTTTCACGGAATTACTGATTGAAAGTACATAAACAAGATGAAAATACTCTTGGAAAATGCCCTGAAATACCTCTCTCTCTCAAGTATTAGGAATTTATTTATCGCTTCGTAGAAAATCCACCAAACATAAATGCGAAGTACGTAATATTAATTAACCACTCACCACTTTGCGTAATCTGTCTCTCGACGCGCGCAGAAAGAGCCCGGCATTGCATCGCGCGGCGTGTTCCTGGTTAAAAGGAAAAGCGGGAATGCGCTGCGTGTTAAATCGAGAGTAGCCTTCGAGTACTCGTTGGCTGTACTAAAAGCGTACGCGTCCTCCTCACATCCACATCCACACACACAGATACAGAAACACCAGGGCAGTATGTCTTCTTACCTGAAAGACAAACGGAGTGGAATGTAAATAAACATTTGTTATATAAATCAAATTAACATGCAAAATTAATTAGCGCGTATTTATTTTAAGGTTTATAGTCGCACGCATGATGTGCGCGTGGTGCGTGTGAAGTGTAGCGAGCGAGTGGAGCATGAAGGAAAGAGTGAAGACCGAGGCGTTTGGCGTTTATTTTCGTAACGCACCTCTCTTTGCACGTCGCAGGACACCAAAAGGCGCCGCTAATGGGCTATTCGCGTTCCGAGCGGACAAAGTCATCGCCACACACACGCACACCTAAATAATTACTTCTTTGTTTCTAGAAACTTAAATCGATGTGCAACAGATATTCACATTTGCATTTCGGGGCATAAAAAACCCAAAAATAAAAAAATCTTTTTTCAGGGTTTGGGAAAAGTCCGGTTATCGTTTCAATTTGAACGGTTCACTGGACCTCGTCTTCCCCATCACCTCCCTTGAGGCAAGGGTCAAGAATTGCGGTTTTGGGAGCGTGGAACGCAAAAATGACAAAGGTAACCACCATTCCTAATAACAATGCATCTCTATCTCTATATTCCTGTCCCTGCGAATGAGAAATAACCATTTTTGGTTGTCTGGGTGCTCGGGACGGGAAATAAACTTGATTAAAAGTTAAAATTTCCGGTGCGGAATTAATTAAGGTGTAGCACGGTAAAACCCCCGACAATGCGCCGGGAAATCTGCTTGTTGGGGACAAAGAGTGAGAAATTGTCCCGATATTTAGTAATTCCATAGTGGCCCTACGCCTGGTAAAACCATCGTCAGCAATCCTCCGCGCACAGCAACCCCTTTTCCTGCACTCCGCCGGTAATGAGTGCTTGTGCGGCAGGTTCCACTCCCGTGGAGGCCCTTTTCAATCATAGACAACAGAGGTACTGAGTGTGATAGTTGGTTGGTTGGCATAAAGGATCAAAGCGAAAAGACTTCCACGATTATCATGCATAACTAGCTATCAACCATGGTAGTATTAACCGTTTGCCAAGAAATGTGCTAATAAAGACACCAAGAAAAAAAAAATTATCGATCGATGCTTGTGACCACGAAGTAAAAGTTTTTATCTTGTCCTGCGGTTTGTTGCAGTAACAGGGCATGATATCAAGGAAATAAATTAAAAAGTGTAATTAAAAGGACATCAAAAAAGCGAGTTTATCACGAAACAAATATCTTTAAGTGGTCATATAAATCTCGCACTTTGAAGGTGAATTGACAGTATCTCTCTCGCGCGCTGTTCGTTTCCCGCCCCACAACTAGGGTTCTGTCGTTTCAGCGAAAAACGATGCGTCGATGTCAAAGCGGGCGCTCTTTATCGTCGAATAGTGCACGACTCCGCCACGTTTACTCGTACAGCACGTGGAGTATAATGTGATGGCGGCAAGGGAAAAAGGGGCGGCTAGTCTACGGACAGGTGCAATCAAGGCGTCCTTAGAGAGACACGTCACTCTCGTTGAAGGGTGGCTGTTCAACAACAAGACGAATGAATCGAAAAATCCCAACCGCAAATTTAAAATCAATACTTGTATCCCGATAACATTTTATTATGCTGGTAGAGTTGCAGGAGAAACAATATACGCGCGACTGGAATTCGTTAACAGCCAGCACACCTCAAAGGTAAATTAGCACCCTGGCAAGGTGTCGAGGAAAAGAAGGTAGCAGGAGATACACACGTGTGTCTATCGCAAAGGCAACTCACGTTCCACCAAATAGACAAGTAGCATCTAATATATAACCTTTCTCTAGCTCTAGGAGCAGGCAGCTACCTTTCTTGCATCAAGATAAAACCAAAAAATTGTTCGATTCGGATGAAAATTGTAAATAAAAAATTTTTTCTTTGGATTTCTCAAAAAACAATTGTGACTAGAGTGGTGGTATTTTTTAAGAAAATGAAAGCACTCGTAGATATTCATTGCGAGCGCCCTCAGGGGCAATGTTGTCGCGGGCATTTCCACGCTCACCTGAGCGCTAGACACGGCGGCGGCGGTGAAGATAGCCTGGGATAAAAAGGTTTTAGTAGTTTCGGGCAGCCTTTAGGGGCACTTTTCTACTTTTCCGCCACTTGATCCACTCACTTCTTTCTCTCTGCTCGCTCACCCGTCGACCTTTATTTGATCAGGGTCGGATTAAGTACAATCTCCGTTGGCCCGTTACCCATTACATCTCTTTCTCGATAATACCAACCTCACCACCACCTCTACACCACCAGGAGGAGGAAGAAATGCGAAAAGTGTACATAATCTGGCAAGACAGCGTTCCTCCCCGCAAAAAATCATTGTCATGCTATTAAATATTCTTCCCTAGACGCTTCCACTCCTTCCGGGTGCTTCCTGTTGTGTGCTCCTTGAGTTTTATATTCTTATACACTCGCTGATGGTTTTATTGTACGTCGAAGCATGGAATAATAAATGTTTCGCACATGGCTTGTCAGGATGATAATTAATAAAATTTGCTTTTCTATACAAGCCCTCCCTATCAAAAGTCTAGATACCTAGGTAAGTGGTATAAAGCATGCTGACATAACATAAACCCATAACGTTATGCTTGCCGCCGGTTGTGTTTACAAGATTTCTTTAAATGTTTGCGCTTTCCGCCTCAAACGGAGCCTTTTATTTCCCCTAGCCAGGGCGGAAAAGGTAGAAAGAAACACATTTATCTCCTCCTGGATGTGTAGCGTTAGTTGAGTGGTGGTCTAAAGGTCTATATATCATTTCGGATTTAGTTGCCTTTTGCCATGGCGGCAAAGGAGCTCATATAATTTCGCAAAGCGCGTGTACAATATACTTGTGTATTCCGGACAAAAGATACATCACAAATCTTCGTCATTATTTCAGGTTAGACAACAACACTTTACAATGTGCACACCAGAAAGCTGCGCGCCGAAAACAACACAATGAAGAGACTGCGCGTAAGTAAGAAGCGAGGATCTTATAATATACCTTAGCTTTAGTATTGGGGTTATATGTATATATCTCTGCTGGGGATCTATTGCTATTGTTCTATACACGTAGTCCACGACTTTCGCGGCCTTAGCCAAAAGTCTTTATAGTGGATCACTACTTGCGTTTATAATAACCGCCGTAAATCATTTCAGAAAAGATTCATCCAATTCAAAAAATAACCAAGGTGTATTTATATATAATCCTTGCATTAAAAAATAAAAAAAATAAAACCCCCAAAGGAATACGGAATTATTTAATGCGATTAAAACGTTTTGTTCTCCTGTATTTGCTTTTTATGTGGAAATAAAAATATAATAATAAATAATGAATTTGAGTTTTGTTTTTGTGTACAAAACGTTTTTATCCGATTTGAATTTTATTCCGGGGCTTCCACAGTCGGTTTTATTTTCAGAATCCCTATGGACTAATTCCATGAGTATTAGGTATGTTTAAAGATGTTTGCAGCAACAGTCTATATATGAAATTTTTAAAAAATATATATACACCAATTGTATTGTTATCTGTGTGCAGGGTGTGGGTGCGGTTACAGCGGCGCCTCGTAGGCTGAACGCAGACGCTTCGGGGGTAGCCAAGTGACGCACAACTGAAGGGGCGCGCAAGGATGACGATAGGGAGTCGTATACACACATTCATGGCGAGAGGCGGCGGCGGGCGGCGGCAGTAGCGATTCCACGAGATGATATTGTTACCTTCTACTACCTCCCGGACCGGTGAGAGAGTCAGCGCCGGCGATGGTCAGCGTTTGCCCGGTCGATATTTTCCCTCAACAATTCACCCAACATTCATCTCCCACTCACACAGAAACAGCCTGCATGCCTGCAGAAGGAATCCGAGGACCTCGACACTCGGATTTTCTCCTGCGTCGCGGTCTGTCCTTGGAATCCTCTGCACTGAGGCGAGGTGTAGTAGTAGTTTGGTCCCCTCATGGCCAAGCCAAACCACCTTTACAAGCGATTGATGTCGGTATATTATACGGTTATATATTAGGTTGTTACGTGACGTCCAGAACTCGGATAAGTTATTGGGAATATATTCTATACAAGGTGATATCATAACAAAACAACTCTTAAAATACTCATTAAATCATAATAAAAATTATTTTAGATATTTTGTGAAGAAAAAATTGTTAAAAAAATCAAAATAATGAAAAGTTACTTAAGTTAAGTCAAGTGATTGAGGCTGATTGTAAGGGATTTAGTGTAAGTGTAGTATGATGGTCATAAGGGTCCAATTCCCTGGGAGCTTTATCACATGCACCTCATATTTCGGCTCCGAGCAGCAAAAGAAAAGGTTTACGCAAGAAGCAAGCAAAGGTTTTTGGAGTTAAGCCGCAGGCGACACCAGTCTTGTTTATCATTCCGTTTTCCTGCACACGCTCCGGGATGGATGCGTTGTTATTGCCTACCTTTCCGCTCTTCTTACCACCGATATATATTGGAAATTCTCCCAACCAACTAAATATTTTATTTCGCCCGCATTTCCTGATATCCTGCCTGCATGATGTTAGTTTACATATGTTGGGACGTGATTTGAAAAATTTTCCTGCTTTCCTTATATTGCTTCCAAATAAATGAAGCGCAGTTCAATTGCTTTCGCAGTAAACTTTATTCACCTCAGTGTTGTCCCCCTCCAACCTGAGCGTGAAGGGAAAATCATAGTAATTTACGATTCTAATCCCAGCACGTGTGGCTCTCGTGCGGGGAGAGTGAAAAAAAATATAATACACAAACGCTGCGAGGAGAAATAATACCTTATAATAACACGTATTTCATTCAGAATAATCGTGAATGCAGAACCGGTAGCTCGTCACAGGGGTACGCGCGGCACGTACACAAAAGGCACGCGCTCGGTTGACAATGTGCACACATGGACGCCTCCGTGCAAAAGGCGGCTTTGCGACTGTGAAGGGAAAGCCTTTTCGGATTTACCTAGCCAGAACTATAACAACCCTCGAATATATATTTTATTTCTACCTTTTCATCCATCAATGACCTTCAAATGACCTCAAAAACGAATTAATTCACAAATATGAAAATTGCATTTGGTTAGGAAGCGAAATATGTTTATCATAGTTCAGAATGGTGTAGGTGTGGGTATAGGTGTAGGTAGGTGGGAAATATACAGCGGCCATGTTGTTGTAACACTTGACATGATTAATAGTTACGGACACCCGGGCGCGGGTGGCTTTCCCTTATATGCTGCCATTAGCAGGCAAGCAAAGCAAGCAATAACAAGACCACGCTCAGTCCCCTCCTCTGAGACACAAGTCGTTGATTCCAAGGCAACACACACCTTGTGGTAGGACCAGAGGTAGGGTTATTCAAAAGTCGATGATTTAATGGCCGCTAGATGTGTACAAATTGAACTAAACACACAAGAGTGGAAAAAATATGGGTTGAAGCGTAGAGGAGTAAAAAATACCGGTTGTAACCTTCAATTATTCCAGCTTCACGGACGTAAACATTGAAAACAAGCGTGAAACGAAGATAAATTACGTTTTGAAAAGATGAGTTTTTAGAGTTCATCGACGTGAAGTCGGTATGAATTTGCGAATACATCAAAGTCTAAAAAGCCCGAGCCCACTTTTCATTATCCCCATCACCGGCGGCGGCGACGCGACGTGCGCCGCCAGCAGGGAGGACGAGGAACAAGTGGCGCCCTGGCGTCGGGAGCAAGCATAACGGTGCGTATAGTATGTGTATACTCTCCTGGCCCGAGCGACCTTAAGCGCGCCAAACGCAGTTAACGCGAGATCTCGACGACTCTGGAAGGAAGGTGCAACCGAAAGCATTTTTCACTGCGGAATTCTTTCCCACTCCCAAGTAATAACAAGTCGTCGTCTCTCCGCAGTCACAGAGTCACAGGCGAGACAGACGAATGGGGATAACCGATTACTTCGCTTATTCCGTCACACAGCGAGAGGTAAAGCACGCAACAATAAAGAACAAGAAGAGAAGCATTAATAAGGTAGACGAAAGACGGATGCAACCCCGGCGGAAGGGAGCAAAAGTCAGAGAGCATAGAAGATGATCGCTAAGACAATCGCTTGTTTACCGATGAGTAACACACAAGACCTCCGCACGTACTTACGCGTAGAAGAAAAGATGAGCCAAAGATAAATATTTTACGTGACGTTTTGCCCGAAATAGAATTTCTCCCGAACACCGCCGCCGTCGCCGACGACGGGCGGGCGAACATGTCCCGAAGGCAGCGCCCGCTGCACAGGTTTATAACTCCTAAATCATAGTTATTTATATTTTGTTATATGATCGCACGGGATACCAAGCGCGCACCGCACGGACAGCGGGCATGGAGGTAGTAAAACCAAAAACACAAATCAAAGTCCGAAAAGTGGAAGGGCGTTTTCACAACGCGCTCGGTTGTATACCTGGGTCTTTTTGGCAGCAACCAAAACGTAAAGCTCGTTAAAACTTTGTCATTCCTGGCCTCGCCGTGCTCGAATTAATTTTCTAGGAGGGCGAAATGTGGCCAAACCCTTTGGAGCATGTTAATTCGATAACGTCTAGATGGCGCCACATTACACGTGTAATAAATTAAGATGGGGCAGCAAAAGTAAAGATATTAATAGAAAAGGTGCATGTCGCACAGATGTAAATAATTAAGTCGTAATAAGTCGCTCATGGTTAGGATCTGAGTACGCAATAAAACGGGCAATTGAATGATTTCACACGTTCCTTCAAACGAAGTGTCCAACTCCAACCCTACCAGACACCAGAGCGCGCCATGTGTCGTTGCTAATAAAACTTTTTATGATTACGCACGCGCAACGTCTTCATTCGCCTTTGCGGCACTTACTTATGAATTGCTCATTACGCATCCGCAGAAATAGACATTTTCATACATCAACCCGACGAGAGACAAAACGCTAAAGAGCAAACATTTAAAACGTGCGTGCGCGCAACGCATTCCTGATGCGCATTCCGCGAATCAATTACGCGCGACAAGACTGCGCGCCACTTGACATTACGCTTGTGTGATTGGCGCCCGGATTTATGTGCGGTGGGCGAAATTCATAAAACATGCATTTATACGCCGTGCGGAGCAAGTGCTCTCGGGCGAAAAACATGAAAGGAACACGTGCCGTTCTTATGACTGACTTCACTCTCAGATCAAAGGCGAATGATGCCACCAAACACGCCGCACCAATAACATCTATTTGACGTGAAAACGTGGAAATAAGCCTCGCAGAGTGGAAAGTTAGCTAACTCACCTTGTAGTTATCCTAGAATACCACCGAATGAAGCACATACCTGAAAGCAAAAAAAATCGCGTTAATTTTATTTATATCTGCATAAATTTTAATTTTAATTGGAAGATAAATTATTCCGTCATCGTAAAATGCATCTTATTAATACTCTAGTGTACGCATATTTGCTTAAACTTACAGGAGACACTTTGGTTGCTAAAATTGTTCTTGAGTATGAATGTTTTGATTTATCCAGCATCAATGTCTCACTGCTGTCGCCGTAAATACACACGCGTGGTTATCGCGACGCGCACTGCACCTCAACTGCCTGCGGCGAATAAATTTCGTTGTTTATAATTCGTGTGCGAAAGATATAAACATGCTCAGGTGACTCTACCTGATCCCACCACGCCAAGTTCTTTGTATTTGTGTGATAGTACGATGCTTGTTTGTGCACTGGTATCGTTTGCGCGCAGGTTATTTACGTCTCAATTACGCGTGATTGTGTTTAATGGATGTCGAACTAACAGCGACATCGTTTAATTAACCTATTGGACATTCCATTACAATGATGCAAAAAATAAATTACAAACTGAGTCAACTGTCACACACCTGATGCAACGTTGCCAAATGCAAAAAAATTCTTCATTTAGTTTTTATTTTATTTTGAAATTAAAATTAATGAAATTTACGATGCAGAAATTTATGAAAATTAAAATTACTCGAATTTTATTCTAATCTAATTTTTTATCATAAGATATTTTAATATTTTAATGATTTTTATGTTTTTTTAGACAAAAACAAAGAAAAAGGTATAAAATTTAAAAACTAAAAAATCATCAAAACCGATTAAATAGATATAAAATACTAGCTTTAACCCGCGGCTTTGCTCGCGAATTTCTAAAATAATGAAGTTGCTTCCATACGCGTCTGTAGTCACAGAAGAAGTAACAATGAAGTAGAATGGCGGGAAGTTTAAAATGGCTGAAAGTATAGTCTATGGAAGTATAGTGTACAGTCTCCATAGTGTAGTCAATTGGATTTGATGTTGACGTAGCTGTCGGTAATACAGTGTGATAATACAGTGTGATGGTACTATAGTACTTAGGTTTGAGCTTCATTGCTGGAATGCTAGATGGCGTTAAAGTAGTCAAATAGCCAGATGCAGAGGTATTATTGGCTAAACAATTTCTTTATTTTATTTAAAAAATATTTTTTTATTAAAAAAAAGTAGCCTATAACCATTCGGGGACCACTAAGAATACGTGTAGAAATTTTCATGATGATCGGTTAAGTAGTTTTTGCGTGAAAGTGTAACAAACATCAGGACTTTCGCATTTATAATATTAGTAGGGATTGATGGCTGAGGTGTGATGTAAAGGTTAATGAAACGAATAAACACTTTTTTGTTGACTGTGAGTCCAAAACCTTTGAAAACAAGTATAAATCCTAAAACACAGTTTAAAATACAAGCACTGGAATGATTTTATTTTTGTTCTCAAGAGTTGGAAATGAATATCGGCGCAGTATTCGCTCATTCTTTTATGGGGGGACGTCAAACAGTTGGAACTTATTGCCGTAATCTACATAAATATTCAGATCGCTTGTTTTATTGGAAACGACCGACGATTCATTCGGATATCGGCCGAGATTGTCTGCAAACATATTAAGTAGTTTCCACAATGAAACAACGACTGTAAAAACTAAAGACCCAAGAAGTGGATGAGTGGATGAGAGCACTTTGGATTAAAGGAGGTAAAAGTTAAAAAGCGAGGAAGAGGAGGACTGGTCCATTCCAAAAACCATATTACAAAATGACTTTCAGTTAACTGTGACCAGAGAAGAGAAAAGAAAAGCCGAGTGAAAGGGGAGAGAAAATACGGCGGCGTTTCTTTGCGATTTCGCGCAGATATCTTGATAAGGGAGCCGGTGAGTCTGGCGAAATGATGAATGAGCACACTTCGTGCAGGACACAAGGCATGAACCGAATAAAAACTACACCATTTTAATATACAGAGTGTTAAAACCTCAAAACAAACATTTTAAGCATGAATAATGCAGAAAAGTATTCTTAGCACACACATTCCGATCTGTTCTAAATGCGTATAAACATCGTTTGATTAATGAAACTTAAGGTAGGTACGAGTAGGTAAACGTTATAAATAACATTCTCGCAATGCAAGTACAATGTACATTAGCACTAGTGCTTTAAATAGCACCTCTGCGTTGCATTTCAAAGACAATGCACCTAAATTTACTTTTGTTTTATTTTATTTTGATTTGACGTTAAAAAAATGATTTATCCTTCGTCCAAACGCCAATAAATCCCAGCATACCTTTCTCCCCCGCGCGGTAAGTCACTGATATTATGTTCTCGCATGTTCGCAGCCATGAAATTCGAGGTTCCACGCTTCATTTGCTTTCCGCCGTGTGTGTGCGAGCTGGTTTTATTTATGATCGTTTGTGTGGCGGCCATATTCAAGCATCAATATCAATATGTTCCTTGTCCTTAGGTACATTAGGTGCGCAACAATTAATCAGCATGCCAGAGTCATCCCCAATGTCTGTCACACTTATTGATTTATTCCAACAGCGGAAAAAAAATCTCGCATTTATGTATAGATATTTAGATGTATAGAAACATGGCGCGCCGGTGTGGAAATTTTGAAGAGGACGTTATATGCATAATAAATAGTTGCGATGTAATTGCGCAATAAATTTTCAATAAAAGTAATGTGTTGCCGGCGAGCATTCGCGGAATATACATATTTTAGCGTGGACGAAATGGCATATTATTAATGCATTTCAACTCAGTGCAAAATTAGTAGAAATTTACATTAGAAATACATTACGAACGGTGTGCGCGCGCGCCATTCGTGTGTACGCTTTCGTTCTCGCTGGGCGCTGCATTTCACTACTAATTTATTTTCTGATTAATTGCGGCGATAAAACAGGTGCACACGGTCGAGATTAAATCGTATTTTCTGAAATAACGCTCTACTCTGCTCCGCTTGCTTGTTAGGCACACACGTTCATACATTTACCTCAAAACTCTGTCTAGACTATGCTACGGTAATACCGGTATCAATACCGGTATTAATATTTACTAAAAATAACGGTATTTTTTCAAAAAGTGAAAAAATATGAAGAAAATGCAAGAAAACCTTTAGAAATTTATTTTTTATTTTTGATTTAAATCCTCCTGGCTATTATTGACATAATCAAATTATAATCACAATCACTTTGTGTTATCTGAATGTCTGAAACGTGTGAACATGCTCGCCCCAATTAGTCGAACGATGCTGTGCCCTAAACGGCCAAGAACCTGCTCGAAGCGTGTTTCTTAATAATTCAACGCGTACATCCTCGGGGTGTGCTCCACAAAGCATCAAAAGGTTGCGTTGCTTTGCGGACACGCTGTGGTCAGTGTAATTAAGCACGGCCGGCCGCCGGACATGCATTTTAATCATTTAATCGGTGTACATTTATCCGTCTACACGTTGATATAGTAGAGCGTTGCGAGAAGCACTCTTTTGGGCCCACTGTCGTTCGTGATCGGACAAGCTTTTACATTATTAATAATTAATCGGAGAGAGCTGGGGCAGCGATCGTCACTTCATATCATACCAGTGAAGTGCACCAAGCGAAATTGGGGGAGAGAACGGTTTGGTCACTTGTAACCCGATTGTCTGCACATACAGGCAGTTTGAATAATTCACCTCCCAAGAGGATAATTCATCTCTACCTATAAATTCACTCGAATTGTATTTGATTTTATGTGTTGAAGAGTGTTTTAGTGGTGGGGGTAAAGTAGATATTGTTGAAATAGAAGGTTTTGTTGGGTTTTAGTGATAAGGTGCACAAGCAGTATGCAGATTTCGTGTATTGGCGTTGATGGCCCTTCGGATAGGTAGTTTAAATACGGTGGGTCAGCAAGTCCCTTATTCCCAGACCAAATTTGAAAGATAATTACCGACACACACCCACACAACGAACGGGAAGGACGAACACTTGGAGAGCAAAAGCTTATGCCGCGAATATAGATTGCCGGTATAACCATATTACCTTCGGCAGGTCTAATGGAATTCTCATACAACAGGAGAAGAAAAAAACATTCTAATCAAAACCTGTGTCTTAGTTGCAACCAAATCAATTCTGTTGTTGGACATAGACCTGCTGATCCATTACGAAAAAGTTTCTCCCGAAGAGCACAGGTAGGGTGCCGTCCGTCCAAGTCCACCTAAGGGGTTGTTGCTATGACGATGCGTCGCGTAGGCGCCATCATAAACACTCTCATTGTTGTGAATGCGGGGGGTGCTGGCCGCGCGCCGGTAAGTGGCTGCCGTCGCCACCGCGGTAGACGACGGCGTCGCGCCCGCTATAAAGACCGTGTGCGAGTGTGTGGCCACGGGAAATGCGTCGCGGGGGAGTTATTCGCCGCCCGGTGTGTCGGTCACCCCTCTCTCATTCGTGCCGCGTGGAAAGACCCAAATTGGATTTCATCATCATGATCGTCAGCGCCGTCGTCGAGTCATCGTCATGGATTGCGAAAGGTAGCGAACTTGGAATACTGGGTTTTAGGTGACTCAGGGAGTATAAGGGGATCAGAGGATGCAGGGAAAAGAACGACTAATACCCGTGTCACCACAGCTTCAACAGTCAAAGTTCCAGGGGCTCGAAAAGGCTCACCTGATGCAGAAATAAAAATTAAACACAAAATAAATATTTAACATTATCTCGTAATTATTACGCTCGCGGTCCTCGAATTTTTAACGCCGGTTTAATGAGCAATTAACTTAATATACAAATGTAATGTAATGTAAAATGTGTACGAATTTACAACTTAACCAACGCCTGCGGCAATTTAGCAGCGACCATGAATTAAGTTAATGTCTGCTTGGATTATCGAACACGGAAATGAAGCTCAAGTGCCACGCTTTTAGCACCTACAAGTAGAGTCGGTCGTCGGCAGGTCACAACCGAAATAAAAGAGACTCCAGACCACACAACACCTAAGTATTTAAATCGCAAATACAAAATTTCATAGTACGAGTACTAATAACGAGGTTAGAATATCAGCTCTCCTGTTTATCATCCATCATCATTATTGCGATTTAACTTATTACGGGGGGAAGTTGCTTCCACGACAGAAAGTTAAACTCAGGCGGTACAGTCACCTAAGTTCTCAAGGTGTAATTATTTAGACTCTAATTGTCTCTCCTCCGACTCGCACTTTCCGGAGGCTCCCGTTAGCGCATTTATAAGTACATTTATCATACAATTATCCCGCGACCAAGTTATGCTCAAGTATATTCCAAGTCTCCCGTGTGGGCCCGGGAGATATTCCGGAATGGGGCGACGTTAACGAGCAATAATGCATCTGTTGAGGTTTCCAGTTACATTCACCATGAGCAATTTACCTGCTGCGTTCTCCGACATATCAAAACTATATAAAGTTTTTGGACCTCCTAAAGTCCTGGAACTGCTTCAATTGCACCGCAATTGTTAATTTCTCCCGCTCTTGGTTCCAGTGAGTGTGAATTATATGTTGCTCCCATTTGAGCAATATTTCATTACTTGTAATAATAATAAGCAGCCAGACCACTATATGGCTCTGGTACGGTTGAGGCGTATATTTCGTTAACTACTTAAAGTTTCCAGCGCGCTGGAGCCAAGAAACCACTGAAACTGAAGCGCTGGACAATGGCTATATATTCCTCTATGCGTGATACTCTCGGGTTATTTTCTTTTTTTCGCCTTGGAAGCGCAACTGCCCGCACGAGATGAGTTGTGGTCGTTCTTACGCTTTTACTAAACTTGGACCCTGCAACCGGGAGACACAAAACTACACCCACATAAGAGACGTGTAAATTATGATAATTATAACATGTAGAATTAGATTTTATAGGTTTGTGCATCTCCAGAAATATAATATATGTCTGGCCGCGCGTGGTGTATTGATTGCGCATTTGTGTAAATCATTTGTTGGCTAGGTTCTGGATGCGTGCGGCGTTTAAAATTTAATTTATCGGTTTCTGCGTCCGCGGAAAGTGTAAAATCGTAATTTACGATTACAAGATTTATTTTGGAAGATCTTCTTGTTTGTAGGTCAATCATCAGTGAAATAAGATGCCATTTTGGACCTTAGACCACCACATGTCAATCTGAGTGATAGATGTTTCCACTTTCATCTCCACAGCGTGAAGGTTTCGCAAGCGGCGTAATTGAATACCTTATACCTTTCTACATCCACTCGGCTAACAACTAAAAGATAACTAACTCGAGCTGAAATCCCGCTGTTAGTATCTCTATTAGTGCTCATGGGGTCGTACTCCTTAGGTACGTATATAGTCAAGCTCAAACAACCGACATTGCGGATTATATTTTACTCGAGACTTCTCTTCATCTCTTCCATCTGTAATTCGCCGAAAGAGAAGCGCGCTTCCTCCGCTCGACATACCAGCCATTGAAGAAGGGTTAATTGAAACCCATCCACCTCTATTATCCGACTTTACCTGAACTTTACCATTTTGAAACTTAAACCGGATTTCAACCAAAATGTCAATTGTGGGTACATTAAACGTGTGTGTTTATAAACTGGTATGCGTGCGTTTTAATTTCGTCCTGATAAGCGCTTTATCTAACAGGAAACAGTTCACTTCGTTGATGCGATGCATGTTGTTTCAGTTATAAATACCTCACACACACATTCACTCGCTCATCCACTCGACGACTGCTTTGGGATAAGGCATAAAAATGAAATCAATGCAAAGCCGAGACCGGTCATAAACACACTCTGTTTCTGTCAGTCTTTATCTCCCGGCCGGCGGTCGGTAGTTTCATCGGTGTGTTGGATGTTGTCCATAGTTTCTATAATTTTTAATGGTTTTGATAGGCTGCAATCAATCGCTTTGCCTGCCGTTCTCGGTGCACAGGTTAACGGCGACCATTAGGATCGCGCGCCGCGCCGGCCATTTATACGCACAACAACAACAACCGCAGCACCGAGCGGTGGGCCGTTCCATAATAAACAAGTTTATCCACTTCGCTTGATTAATTTAACCTTGGCGGCCATCAACTCGCGCGGCCACTGTACGCTTGTGTTCAAAGAGCAATTAACTCTCATAGAATTCAATATTTTAATTCAATACTTTTCAATCCGACAGGTCAATGATCCTCAATAATAAACCATTGTTATTTTCACAACCTGTATTAGATATTTACGTATACCGAGAAATTAAATCAGCGCTAGTTAAAATCGTCCATCAAAACACATCAATTTGCGATAAGAAAAAAGGTTCTATTGATAACCTCATGACCACACCTTATGCGCACTCTGGCGTCACGAAACTATATGATGAAATTACTCACAGACATCTCTTAAAGCAATAATAATAACTCAGTTCTCATTTCTCAACTTTGCCTTCGTTGAAATGCCATTTTCATCGTTTACTAATTATCGCTCACTAAACAACAGCGTCTGTTTGGGGTCTAGGCTGCTATACAGCGAGCGAAATTTTAAATTAAAGTTATTAAGAGCACGAGAGGTAAGAAGTGTTACTTAACACGCCCCATGCCTTCTAGGGTTGTACGCAAAGCGTTAAGTGTTGCAGAACGCCGCCGCCGCTACCGCCAGACCTCGCGGTTTATGCGTTCTTCATCGCCACGGAAAATTAGCTAACTTGTTACCTCCGCAGCACACACACACACACACATACCGCAGAAGGTAGACGTGTATATGCGCTGCTGGCACGACAGGCACTTACGAAATTAATCTATTAAATTAATATGCTGTTGGCGAGGGTGGTGAAACACTTGTACCCGCATTTACCAGGAAAATGCGCGCCGCTACTGTTTATGTCACCACTTAATAATATCACCGTACATTCTTTACAAAACACACAATTCTCTAACTGTTCCTTGACTAAACACCCAGAAAAAAATATTGTGATACAATAAAATCATTAACTGAATTTAAACTTTACATAAAATTCTTCTCAAACACGAATATTTTAGTCTGGTAAACTAGAAAATTTAAAAATAGACTACATGCGTGTAGGAAACACCTGTGGTTATATTTTCTAATCGTAAGAAAGCCTCCAAGCAAATAAAATCTAAAGTTATGGGAAAGTGTTGAACTGCGTCGCGGGAAATCACTGCCTGACCTCCTTATTCCCGATCGAAATGAGTAAAATTTAATTTCGACGCGCGAGGTATTCGAACCGGGAATAAGTTAACTTTTTCAGTAATCGCTCGTTGGCGCACATTGATACGAGTATGAGTATTGCCAAGCAAGTCTGCACGTCGTACTGTGTATGGAAGAGATTGAAAATTACGTTACTTTACGTTCTTCCTTTCGATGCAGTTTCGATTTTATTACTCTAAACGTGCACCAGTAACTGCTATCATACTACAGTCTCGTGCACTGCTATAAAGCTATACAAAGTGTACCAGAAAAAATGTTTCACTTTACTATCCATGTTATCTTCTTCCAGGGAAATATTTTCAAGTAAATTTATGTTATTTTTTATTTTGGGTGAATTTCGGGGAACACCCAGTGGATTTATATATGCTAGTGCGCATAGTGTGTTGATGTTCGCGCGAATGAGCGAATATTATGCAATGAACGGTAAGGAACCAAGGATGTCGTGTATTTAATGCAAGAAGTCATTCAGTTACGTATCAGTGCAGTGCACCTTGTCGGCGGGTTGCAACACCATCATGAGAGGACATCCGAACGCAAATGGACTTTCCCTC
Organism: Dalotia coriaria; assembly: GCF_025399875.1. NCBI lineage: Eukaryota > Metazoa > Arthropoda > Insecta > Coleoptera > Staphylinidae > Dalotia > Dalotia coriaria. Next base: position 10,481,603 of record NW_027045446.1, read on the forward strand.
CTTCCGTCTCTACATACACCCACACACACATACAAAGCGAGTCAATAACTTGGTTGCTCTTAAAAAATGTAAATTACCCCGGAGCTCCACATACGACTTCCTTTATTGCATCGTTTATTCGACGGTTACATCGATGTTTCTTTCATGGTCTGGACTACAAATAGTTTTCTTATTTTTACGCTTTACGACTATTGCCCCATCGCAAGGTTCACCTATCACGGTTATAGAAATTTAGCAATTTTCAAAAATTTTCAGCGCAAAACTTTTCTCATTTTGAGGTTAAAATCACCGAATGATACCTGAAACATCTTGGCCCCTACATAAAGAAACCTATCAAGGTTCATTACCTTCATTACGCTCCGTAATGTTATCTACCTTCTAATCTGCGATAAGTTTTGATGGTTTGCGAAGGAGTTTAATCTAATCAAAAAGACGCACATTACGCCATCAGCATTAGCGTTAAAAACCAGAAGACGTTTTAAAATTAGCCCTCCGAGAGGAAACAAATTGGATTTGTTGGAAAGTGCAACACAAGGTGAGAAAAGCATGTTGCCGGGAGGCTAGAGGAAGGGTTCTTAATTAAAGTTGACCTGCGTCCACCCCGCATGAAGGGTAAACACCGACTCATTACCGGGACCTGAACTGCCCCGGAACTCTTAACTTGGTGTTACAATAGTTGCACACCATGCTTCCATCGAAAGGTGGCGAGAGTGCAAATAGGTCGAATGTAAATGCCCTTCAACCCTACCAACCTCACAAACCCTAGAATCCCGAATCTCAATCAACCAATACACCAAAGTGGTTTGAAGCGTGTGTGGTTAATTATAGATAGAAAACAATGCGCATAACCTGCAACAAAGTTCTAAATTGTAGAATTTATTTTGGGATGGCGAAAAAAACTTCCCGGAATAAATATAAAATCGGATGTTTTCTAATCCGTCACGTCTCGCGCGCGTGTCGCAAAACAATACTGCTAATCGCGTGCGCGTACACAAATACCTTGCTTCACGCCGACTTAAATTTAGAATGTGTCACAGAATACCGAAAAGGGAGCGTTATACTGAACACGAGCAAAAAAAACCAACAACATTCGCGCACTGAAGTTTCCTCTTTCTGTGGGTGTATGTGTGCGTAATGAAAATGGGATTCGAGTTTGGTATGCGCATAGGTGCAGGGAACACGTGCTGCCACAGATGTGGTGCTTAATGAAAATCTGAGGATATGGCGAAGTAATGGAGGGTGCGGCTGACACGGCCTGCTGCCTACGTTGTTCCGGCGTTCGAATGCGTCGGCTCTTGACGCGCGTGGACTGCGGTCAGAGTCAACGCCGAGGACGACAATGAAGGAGTAGAGGAGAAGGAGGAGGAAACGCAGGTGCTAGTCCGCAAAGCAGGGAACCGCGGAACCGTCTGGACGAATTGACGTATAGTATACGTCGTCCCTTGCAAAACTCATGAATCTACTCGTACAAAAAACATGAGCAAGGCCCAAGCCCCGACAAGCGACATATAATAAGAAATTTCTACAAGAAGGAAATTATGTACGACGCCTGTTTCTGTGTGCTTGGCTGCAGGATGAAGAACGCGTAAATAAAGGAAAATATCCAATGCATTATGCATGAATCTGTGGGGGCAGGTTATACCTGTGTGTCCCTCCGAAATGTTTATAACAAGGCTTGGGAGTTGAGTTGAGTTGACTTATTACCACATCGTGTTTTTCGTTAAGGGTTCCAGCGCCAGCGAGATGAAAAGTGAACACATCCCCCACAGGTGTAGAATGGAGGTAAAGGCAACCGGTAATGACATGCAAATGAAGCTCCCGCGAAGGAGAAGAAAGGTAAACGCGTGAAGAACAATCTGGCGGTGGCATTTGCGAAGATTATATGGGCTCACCCTACGACCGAAAATATATGTAAGCGCAAACGAGCAACCAACGAGCGTTAATGACCAAGGCAACCCTTTTCTGTACCGCAGAAAGGTGCAAAGGAAGCCGGTGTTAATTAAGACACGAAAACCCTCGGAACGGCGAAAATGTCAACAAAAATTTATAACCGGGCGTTTATTTTTTAATCGCTCATTGTACGCGTGAGCGAACGCACAAATCGCTTGTGTAAACATGTGATAAGCACACGTGTTGATCAGTGATTGAATCTCGTTTTGTCATATGTGTCGCATTTTTAACACCCGTCGACGAGATCCCGTTGAATTCATTGTTCGTTTATATTCACACTTCCATCGTCATAAACTCGATGACAATTGAAAGCTTATAAAAGCACGCATCATAAATAAAACCTCGACATATACGTTTTTTTCTTTTTTTTTATTTTGATTTCAATTCTTTGCTAAACTCTACCTTTTCGCTGTTCAATTTGATTGCTTTTTGGAAAGTTTCAAACATCCGGGATATATCATTAAAGAGAAAAATAAATGCGACTTGACGAAGGCAGTGACGTGAACAAGTTACGTGCGAACTTTTATGGAGAGCGATTTAAATTGAAAGTGCTCCATCGGCGAGTGTGGAAAGCGAGAAGTTTCGAGGGGTGATACCGGTGCAAACGCGTCTGCGGTTTGCGAAGACAAACGATCTTAGGTATCGAAGTGTATCTCTGGCTCTGGGTCGATCTCCGGCAACAACGTGAATCCACCTGGTAAATTGCAAACCGGAAAACATCACCGCCGGAACACCGGCAACAAGCGATTACCGTAAATAAATCGTGCTGTAAACTTGGGTTAACTATGTATTTTTACTGTTTAGAATATTTAGCACTAACAAATCAGGTGCCAAGTGATACATAGCATAAAATTTTAAGGAAAGCAATAAATTACCAGTGCTAAAAACGTCCGCATCTGGTGTCACGTCACCATCCACAAGACAATGCTTGTAAATAATCCAACTAACTCTCCACTTGCTTTGTACGAGAGTCTACTGGTTTTTTATGATAAAATATTTATAACTAGCGCCTGCCGCGTGTTTTATGGGTGGCACGCTCATAAATTATCCCAGCGGATTATAATCGACGCGCGACCGATTTGTCAATGTTACAATTTTCTAGTAGATTTGTATATTTGGCACCAACCTACCACATCATTAAAGAAGTAAAATTAATTTTTATACATTTTTATACATTTTAATTCCAGGCTTAAGGTATTTACTTACCTACATTTCAAAACCATGGAAATCAGGATGTTGTGATGCAGATATTTTCGTTGGAAATTTTTATAATTATAGAAACGTCCGTAATAAAAATAAGCAGGGAATTAAGTCAAGCGTGTGGAGCTGTGTGGCTGGTGTGTCACACTTGTGCTGAGTGAAGAGCAAACGTATGCCCCCGATGTATTTAACATTAAAAATGTGCGATCGTTAGTTAATGTCGTTTTGTACTCATTTGATATTAATTGCAACATTCATTTCAATGGACAGACTTGATATACAAATAAACATCGTGCCTGCGCATACACTCGCAGGAATATTCTGGTTCATATTATTCGTGTGTAAATCTTTCAAGCAAGAGGTGCACTGTACCAGTAGGTGGCTGACAAAAAGTTTATAAACACGAGGTATAAAAATAAAACCTTCAACGTAGCAACGTTTCAGATCATTCTACTCACCACTACGCGTATTTTGTATAGTTTTATGTCGAAATTCAATACTTATTCTAGAAACAATTTAAAGAGGTTATAAACAGCAGGAAACGGTTGGCATTGAATGAGATGGTAATGCAGATTTCTTCCTATTGACGGTTGGTACTACCGGAGTGGTAATGCAGATTCCTACAATTGGCGCGCATAACCTTGAAATAAGTGAATGTGTGCCGCGTTTCTTCACTGCGTTAGTCGCAAAATTTCCTTGCTCATCAGCAGTTGTGAATTAAAACAAAACCAAATTTAGTTAATGTGAAAACAGGTATTTAATAACGCGATAGAGCAAGTCTCATATTCGCACGTAGAGATGTTAGGTGTTTATTACTGAAGTGCACACGTCGCCGACTTCGGGCACCTTGATGATTCAGCATAAAACAAAAGGTAAGCTTTTATGGCATAAGATGAATGAACAATTGTGCTCTCACATCACACATCAGTGTTGAATGATAACGCTCAATTAATAGAAAAGTTTTACCTTGGACTTTTGCTGCCAGCGAACATAAAACATAATTTATCGCTATAATAATATTAAATTGCCACACGTTGCAGTGTGACGGATGCGTGATTAAAGAAATTAAAGCAAAATGTTGATTAATCTCGGCACATCTCGCGCGCACCATAATTTATACACGAAAATGACGTATGCGTAAATATTTTGTGCTAATCGCAGCATCAATCATGCAGGATGCTAGGTGTATGCGCAATGCAAAGAAATATATAGTGCGGAATGAAACACACGGGGCACACGGTGCCTGCCATGAGAAATGTTTCATACGTTTCACGTCGTCAACGGTGTATGCGCTACGTTTCCAGGTTATTATTAGATGGTGTGTTGACTTACACATCCGTTTTGTGCGCGAAGAAAAAGTTACGGGAAAAAATAACGCAAAAATCCAAAAGGGTAAACACCTGGCTATGGATTCGCCATCATAAATTGAAAACAAAATAGGTATAAATCCAACGTGGCGCAAAAAGATCCCCAATTGATTTTTAACACCACCGCAGTTGAAAGGTAATCAAAGCGCAATTAAAATCATAGATAGATAGCCGCCTGTGAGCGAAGAGAGAAGAGCTTTATACCACGCCGCCACATTGGAAAGGTTGTAGCCGAAGGCGAGGCACGTTTTTGCGGTTGTGGGGGGCCATTTTTTACGCCCGACTCGAAACGTCGAATCCAGTTATTCGCGTATGTTGTTCGATGCACGAAAATGTTGCACGCCGGGCAGCACCGGCTGACCTAGACCGGCAGCAGGGATGGTATAAATCAGTGGACGCGAGAGCATCGCCTCAGTCGACATGGCATGGCACACGTAATTAAACACCCCTAGCCGCCGCCGCCACCACTGCCGCCAACGTGTGTACGTGCGCAGCGCAAAAACGCTAATTGCTTTTCGACCCCCAGCAGCAGCACGGTAACATCATGGCTGCTGGACGCCATATAGCAAATTGCAGGTGGCACACATATTACTAATTTAAAACGTAAAAAGCAGACACCTACACGAGTCGTAAATTACAAATTGGGCATTACTAGAGTAAAAAACGCAGCAAAAAACAAAAACGTTTTATAGATAGATAAATATATTGCTTCCGAAACTCCTTATACTACATTATATACCAGTGGCCCACAGTAAATCTCAATTCGTAAAAGGTGAAAAAGCTGCGGAAAGCTCCAAGGTATAAAGTCCATAAAACGCGCTGCGGCGGTGATCCGATTTTGTAAAAGAAAGGTCTTTATGCGCGCAATGCGAACCGATTCCACTATAAAAGACTCGCAGGCGGTTAAGGGAAAGCCCTGTGTGGGGCATTCGATTGAGTGATTCCGAAAGGTGAGCTTTATATCAGTCCACCACGCTTCCGCTGCATATTTTACACACAATGTAGCAGCCTAACAACTTGCACTATCTTGGCAAACCATGATATTGATTAGGAAATATCAACTGGAAATAATAACTTCATATCTCGGGCTTGCAGACTTACAAGATTGAAATCATTGCCGTAATCAGGTATTGTCTACGTTACAATAAATCAGACAAGTTTTGCAACGCATTTCTCTCTCATGCTCGCAAAACAAATAATAAAAATAAAAAAAAAATTAAAAAAAGAAGATAAACCTGATCAGACCAATTATTATTGATGGTTATATACAGATTGTTCGAAGAAATTAATTGTCTTAGTGCGCATTGTGTTGTTTCGTAAACCGATTGGTATAAATTGAGCCAAAATAGACCGCGTTACTCATAGACGATTGGATTTTAATTTCCCGCATCGCAGCACAAAAATTATCTACAATTAACCGTGTGTTGTGTGTTAGCCCCTTATCGCTCCGGCTTATCAACACCGACGCGGAGAGTAAAAATAAAAACGATGATTGAGAGAGGAACTACAGCATTAATTACGAGTTAAAAATGCGTCTTGCACATGCCTGCACAGCTTTACTTTGCTTCACTTCGCTTTGCTAACATGCTACCATGTCTAACCAACAAAGAACACCTGGAATCGCGAGCTTAAAATAAAATGCCAGACAAAGGCGCGCGCGCTCTCACCCGCAATTCCACGAACAACGCACACGTCAATATTGACTAGCGAGACTAAAATTAGGCAACCGATTTTACATTCACAAGCATACGGCAACATAGTAAGCGAGTAGCGCATGAATTTCTGGCACAATTTGCCGACATTTTACACCTCTGCACTGCGATTCAAATGAATAAAGTGCATATTAACGGAGGCAATTTGGCACACGCACACGCAGCGCATATTTATAAATCCATATATCTGTTAATGTGCAATAAATGCTTCAGCGAAAGGTGTGCATCTCAGGTATGCGCGTATATAAACCGCATTCAAAAATGTGTGTTTATTAGTTTTGCGGCCGGCACTGACTGAAAAATACCGAAAATTTCGTCACAACTTCCTGAAAACGCACAGATTACACGTACTACAGACACTTATATTCTATATAGGACACTAACCTTTGATCTTTAACGAGCACGAGCAAGTTACAGATTAGAAAGCGGTTTGGTAAAAGATCAGGATACAGAAATCCACGTTGATTCATATATTAATACGCAATTAATTAATATAATAAACGCGCGTGACGTCACGCGCATCATGATCATTATAATCTGTCGTGGAAAAGCAATAACAGCGCGTTAAGTACTAATTCTAGTTAGCACGTATAAAGTGTATTTTGTAATATTAAATCGACTATAAACAGGTCGCTTTCGCGACACGACGTCGCCGCCGCGCGTAAAACACCAGAGCTAACGCTTCCAAACGTCCGAACCGACACTAAACAATGATGATGCTCTTATTTCCATTGAAAAATATCAATTTTAGAAATATTTCATATTTATGGTTTTAAATATTCCGTAAATACATTTAATAATTTTGTGCCTGTGTGGTTGGTGATTGCAACATCCGGTGGGACACCAATTGTTTAACTTTCACTTATCAAAGGTGATTAATGCAATAAAATTAAAGGAAGTGGTGATAGGGGAGTGACTGAAATATGTATGCGGCCCTCGTCGTTGTCTGAAAAAAATGTTTATGATAATTTATAACATGCGTCGCACGCATTTGACGTCAATGTCTTTTTCAATGGACCATAGCGTTGCTGTGCCTGCTAGAAACGGTACCGCGGGGCCCCACGGTTAGTGATAACCTTTTCTCTTGACATGCCGTGAAATTCCCGATACAGCGTGTGTGCATGGCTCGCCATGACGCACACCCCACTATACCTTCTTATCTAGCAGGCAGGTTTTCATATCTACGACCAACCGCCGCAGCGAGCACACACGCTGCGAACGACGAAGGTTGTTGTTCTTTGCACCGCGCTTTGATTCTCTCGCTGCTCGGCGTGTGTGTGGGTATATGTGCGTATAACACGCATAAGCGGTGTGTTTTTTTTTTTCGTTTTCCAACACGACGTCTCCTTCGCATTTAATTGCCCATATAACTTGTTTACGGGCGCGTTCTCGCACCAGCCGATGCCGTTTTGGGGGCGAAAAATGCCCAGTTTATCGCTTATGTATATTATGCGTCGCGCTTTTTTATTACAAACTGTGAATTATGGAAGGTGATGCGCCGAGGAAAAACTAACTCGATAACGAACAATCTTTGACATTGTTTTTGATTTATGAATATATATTTTGAGTCGATTATTTCCCGAAAATAGTGCAGGCGTTGATTTTTTTTTGGGTGGAGAGGAGAGTTTGTCCCTCTATACTACACTCTTTAGATGCAAATGTGTGCCGAGGGGTCGTCGGTAAGCTCTGGGCTGGCTTTTATTGTGCAGCTGGGGACAGCCGATTAATAGTTGTTCACAATTCAGGCAGAGCGCAGCCAAACCAAAAGCCCCTCGACGTGCGTGTGCACTGCGTTAACACATGCAGATCGAATTCTTGCTTTTGCTTATTCCCAATAAGTTTCAACAGATGTACGCATGCTGGGGATGTAGGGATATGGGGACCTCAGGTAGTAGATTCTCCAACGATTCAATTGAAACTTTGTTTTAATTCACCGCGCCGCGTCCAACTTTACCATTACCCGAATGTCCCCAACGATGCGTTCAATTAAATTCGGGCATCCAACCAATTAAAATCAATTACTGTAAGGCTAAAACGCTAGAAAACAGAACCGAAACATGTCTGTGGATAGAGTTTAATGGCATTATAAGCAATAGAATTCAAAACACGTAGAAAAAGTTTGAAAATATTCAGGTAGACATGATAAAACACCCACAACCCCTACTCCTTGTGTCTTACTCCTACTCCTCCTACTTTACAACCCGCCACATCAACATGGCGACGCGATTTGAACACATGTTGGCAACAAAACAAACTTTTTTAATATCAGGCAAGCAAGTTAAAAATATATTCCCGAATTGCTTGGATTTGTACCTTTGCGTTGTGGTTTCGCTTGTTTTCGACGTCCACGTGCAGCTCCAGCTCCTGTTGATCCCATGTTGTTGTTGTTGTTGTGGCTGTGATCGCACCTCTTCCATCAAGCAAGGGATGTTGTTGTAGGTCAATTTAAATGAGTTGTGATGCACAGAAGTTTTGCGCCGCGTTGAAAACCGAGACACGGACGAAAAACAAATGAAAAGCGCTGCGCGGATGCATGCGTCACATACGGTTGGTGTGCAAATTGGAAGCTCGTACGACGTGTTTTGGGTATCGCGTGTGCAGTACGCGCGCACCGAACGCACCCCTTAGCTACCGACAGACTCGACGGCCGTGGACACGCTGCTGGCGGCGGACGGCTGAGCCCCGCGGCAATAAACATTCATCGGATGTTCGCCATTGGCCGTCCGGCTCGCCGCTCATTGGTCCCACACCTATGCCAGGTCTACTCCTACCTGCACACACCGCACACGGAGCGTGTGTTGTATTATTATCCGCGCACACCGCACACTCTCACACCTCTCGCACAACGCACAAGTTTTCGTTAAGTACACAAAGAGAGACGACGCCGTTGACGTCGCGACACCGGTGAGTTTCAAGGTCCGCGCAACCGCCGTCAGCTGATTTTAATGTTTGGGGACGTGCGGATAGGTCGGCGTAAAAAGTGAAGCGTACTGTTGATGCCCATGCGGGAACAGCATGAGCTTTGCCGGCGGGAATCCGTTTGAATGAGAGGGGGGCTTGGATGCTTACATCATGGACCACTAGAGGCGTACGACATCAAGCTTTCACGCAAATACAAGTATTTTTTGGTTCCCAAACACTGATTCTAAGGCTTTTTTAAGATATCAGTCATTATCTTTACTTGTAAATAATTTTATTGGCCTTATTAATTTTACAAAAATCCGTTGTCATCACGCGTGGCCATTTTGGATAAAACGGTAAAACACCCCCAATTGGTACCCACAGCGACATCTGTCGTCTTTCAAACTAAATAGAAAATTCGAAACGGAGCGCCACTATATGCAACCCACCAGACTTCATTTTCCACTTGTGTGTTAAAACTGTTTGTGGTGGCAGGTAAGCTTCAATCGTAAGTCTTCTCCCAGTTTATTCCTTTCGGAATCAGTTAGTATAGCAATAGGAACAAAACCTATCAAATTTTCAGCATGTTCCGTAATCATTCGAATGCGTTCTTCTTCTATCCATAGACGCCTGTTAAACAAGTTTAATTTTAGATAAATTTAGATAAAAGATTAGATAAATACCTCTTTTCAGCTTGTTCATTCGATAGTTCTTGATCTTTCATCATCAGTTGCATCTCCATCGCCTTTTTAAGTCGCATAGACTTCATAGTTTCTTCAATATCACGCCGTAATTCCATCATACGTAATCTACGCTTTTCTTTCGTAAATTGTTCGAGTTTTTCATTTTCTGCAGCTTGAGCTACAAGTTCCTCTTTGTATCGAGCATCACGTTCAGCTTCTTTCTTCATATTCTCTAAACGTTCCTCCATTTGAAGGTTCAAAGCACGATGGACATCTAACCTGGCGCGAATTTCCTTTTCAACTTTTTCGCGATGTTTACGTTCGTGTGATTCCCGTTCTTCAGCTTCTAATAACTCAGCTAATATCTCGTCTTTTTCCGTTTGTTTTCGCTGGAAAAATCATCATAGTTACGAGTTTATTTATTTTCCTACAAAAAAATCATATAACCAAATGACATAAATATTTTTCCGTGTTTTACTCTGAACGAAACAAAAATTCTTCATCATGTCGTACGGAATTATGTTGGACATGTCCATGGACCCCATGGAGGAAACCCGCATCAAGAAAAAGTACTCCACGTTGATAAGAGAATTAACTAAGAAGTACCACTTTACCCAAGTGGAAGTCGAATCGCTAATATTAATCTATCATAAAATACGTAAAGATGGCGATATAAAACAATCGGGCATTACAAAAGTGCAATTCTTGGATGTGCTCCACAACGGGTTCGACATGACTGAAGATACCCTCATCGACCGCATTTTCACCGCATTGGAATCTCATGGTACCGCACATGGAAACATCATCTCAATGGAAACCTGGATATCCGCCATGTCTCTCTTTTTGAGAGGTACCTTAGAAGAGAAGATAGACCACTGTTTTGCAGTGTACAACCTAATGGGAGATGGTATGTTAGGCCGTGATAGTATATTCACCCTTCTGAGGAAGTCCCTGATCAGTTCGGGGAGTGATGATGACGCAGAGGAATCCGCTAAGGATATGGTGGAAATTCTCACGAAGAAAATGGACATTGATCGTGATGGAAAAATCAGTTTTAACGATTACAAGACTACAGTGATGTACCAACCGATGTTGTTGGAATGTTTCGGGCAGTGTTTGCCATCTCGTACCGCGGTCCACGCATTCGCGACAACCGTGTTCATTGACAGAGGACGCATGTGAATCAAATAAATATCCTACCTTTTCGATGTACATCTGCTTGGCCATTTCGTCACACATTTGCGCACGTGCACTTTGCCGTGCTTCTTTCTCTTCGGCGCACTTCTTCGTTTGTTCCATTTTATTCTTGATGAACTCTTGAATGGCCAAATCTTCGCGTTCAACGCGTTCTCGCGCTTTGATTCGCCAAGTTTGTTGGCTCTCCATGAAGTTCCGAATGTCTTCCTGGGTTTTCAACATGGCGCAGTATTTCTGCTTCATTTCCCTTGCTTCTTCTTCTTGGATGCGGAGGACTAACTCGTCGATTAGTTTCTTTTCCTTTAGGAATTCTTCGTATTTCGCACGTTTTGCGTTTTCTTGGAAGATCATTTGATCTTGTAACTCGCGTTTGTATTGCTCTTGACGTAAAAGTTCAAGTTCTTTTTGTTGTTTGAAGTATTCTTTCTCGGTGACGTGAGCTTTTGCTAATATTTCATTCTGTTCCCTTTCTAGAATCTGTTCTTGGAGACGTCGCGCGTCTTTTTCTTTGATTTGCTCATGAACAATTTTATTCGCGTAGCAAGCGTTTAATTTCTTGCGCAAATCGCGTAGGTCTGGACAATTTTCACGCAATTGTTGGCGTAATTTCATCTCGCAAAATTCTTCGTCTTTTAATCGGCGCATTTCATACGCGAAGTTCTCGGTTTGTTGCAACTGCGCAGTTTTGAGCGCAGCATTGGCTTGTTTGGACCTGGCATGTTCCAAAGTGTCCAATTCAATTTGTTGGCGATAGCAGTGTCTTTGAAAGGGCGCACGTTCAGCTTTTTTGTTGATAGTTTGTATGTCTTTAGTGTAACTTTCATCTTTAGACTGTTGAGCAAGATGTTCACTAAGAGCTTCCTTGCCTTTTGGTGATAACGCCTAGAAAAAATAATTTATTAAATTGTTTAGACAGAATTAAGTTAATTACCATTATAAAACGTATAAAATATAGAAATTCTGTGCGGCAGTAGAAAAATGTTGGGTTATAATACACAACAGACAGGTTACTATAGTAACTTATTAACAAGAAAATCCAAGACGTACAAAATAATTGCTTTTGATCACCGTAGCGACATCTTACGGTCATAAATTGCATTTTGAACTAATTTGGAATATTTTTTATTTTTTTATTCTAAGTATTAGAATTATAATAATCAAAAAATGGTATTAATTTATTTTATTTAGTTTATAATTAATTAAGATACTGTAAATAATTTTTAATATATATTCTTTATTATATTATTTTCAGCTAATATTTTTCTTAATTTAGTACATGGTGCGACATCTGGCGACCATACATTGAACTAAAACAAGTGTCACCTGGCACGAAAATCGCCGCTGAAATGTCAGTTATAAGCGCGGCCGTTGGTTGTGTGTGCGTTACGGAATTTCGTTGCGCAATTATTTCCTCGTTTCGAGCAAAATCCAGCACAAGCAACACCCGTTTTTGTAAAGTACCAGGCTGATAATGGGACAATTCAGTATCAACGCGCTGTAACGCCCAGAAAGTGCGCGTTTCGTCGATGTAGGAAAAATGCACATTCGGGCCATCGTCATATGGGAGCCATCTTGTTGTGTTTATGTACCAAGGCACAACGTAAACACGAACATAATATTACGATAACTTTGTGCTGCACTGCATTTTCAAGTTAGGAGCTTCGCATCGATGTAGCCAAAATTACCGCTGGCGCATTTATAATGTTCATCGGTGGAGTTTTACTACTGGAGGTACGTGTTGCATGCATAGCTCTAACTACGGCCGTTAAATTTGGCGGTAATGTTATAACATGACCTACACTTGTTTATCAGGTGAACTACTGAAGATGGCCAGTAGTGAGGGACAGACGGAACTCCTCAGTGGCTGGTCCTGCGTGGTGCATCAACCCAGTGAAGATCCGGAACCCTCTGAGTTGCCAAGCACTGTTGATATCACTGCATTCAGTGGGGGCCTTAATGTTGAACCAGCAGGAAGTGCAAATGCTGCAAGCCAACCACCAGATGACTCAGACTCTGATTCTGAATCGGGCTCACATGTAACTAACACCTTTTATTAAAAATTCATATATTTATTATGTGTTATTAGGGATCTGGATCTGGTTCCGGTTCGTGTTCGGCATCAGACAGTTCTGATTCCGATAGCTCTTCAACAAGTACAACTACATCACGCTCACGTTCGCCATCACCAGAGTTCTCAGTAACGTCGCAGTCATTAGGTCTTCGCATGACTATCGCCAACGTGCGCAAACTAGGCCCAGAATTAGCTCCTAGTCCTGGTGAATGCAGCAAGGATAAACGTCTCAGCAGTAGCGCTTCGGAAAGTGGCGATAGTTCCGATTCCGATTCGAGCGTGTTAACTGCCGAACCGAAAATTAGTAGTACAAATAATAAAAGTGTACCGAGCAGCAAAAGTGCGCCCGTTTCAGCAGCGGCGGTTAATTCAAGCGTTGATAACAACAAAAATGTCGCGCCGCCGCCTGTACAGACGAGGAGTACGCGAGTGCGTCGCCCGCCTCCGCCACCCCGGAAGGCAGTGGTTAGAAAGGACACCAAAGACAATGTGTCGCCAAGAGTTCTTCGGGAACGTGCCAGACTCAAACGGAAAAAGGTGAGTCACACAAGAACTAACAAGGAGAGCAGACAAGAATGCTGGGACAAGAGCTTTTTTCTTATTCATGTCACCATTATCACGTTTTTTATCGTCGTCTGTTATTTACTCACATATTTTATTTAAGACAGACGAGGAATTAATATATTAGCCTAATGCGTTTGGTTTATGCCGCGTGTATAGTCGCATTATTAGCTGCGGTAAAGATTGTTGTGGGGAGATTATGTGCAAAGCATGCACACGTTTAATCTGAGGGGTGACTAGTGACGTGACGTGGTGTTTTGCATATACATAATGTTTTCTTATTTTTTTATTTGCGCCTAAAAGTTTTTTGTTTCCTAAAAAATCATTGAAATGTTTTTTAGGAAACAAAACTAGGTTGTCCGTGTTTTTGTTCGTTCTGTAAATATTGTAACTTTTGTTGCATTTATTGTTTTTTATAAGTTTAATTTGCAACATGCGGTATATTATGATTAAGTTTTCATACGCCCCCGCCGCGTGTTTTGAATTCGCCTCCAAAGTGTCGGTCGCTAAGTTGACCCCGCCATCGATATATACACACACATACACACCGGCCGGGCGCTTTGCGTACGCCGTCGTCGGTGCCGGTGCGTCCAGAAACCAACAAACTCGCAATTTCATTCATTCATTCATCAAGATCGGTGTCGCGCCACATATCGCGGTCGCTCGCGCGCGCGCGCGGAATCAAAACTCGCAATGCTAATCGTACAATAATTACGCGCGCATTGTTAACAATCGCTTTCTACGTGTACTCTTAAGTGGTAATTAATTAATTTAAAAAATGGTCAGTCACGTGGAACGCGAGAAGTGCGACGCGGATAGTGGTGCGCTCGCCGAGGGCGTTTGGGAGTACGTAAATCACCTGCTGAAGGCTTATTGCCCGAGCGACGATTATCAAGAATGTTATCAGGTACTGACACAAATTCGCATTATTATTTTTAGTTGGCGCGCGGCTCTAGATGATGTACTGTTCGCCAGCGCGGAGTGGTGACCTTCATTGATTTCGTATAAAAGTTTGCGCGCTTAATTCGTTTATTTATAGAAATGTCCGTTTTGCAAGACGCAGCTCCATGAGCGACGCAATACTAACGTGGAAAACACGTCGTGAGCTTTATAGCGTAAACAATGAGTGATATTTAGATGTCGAACGTGTGTGTGTGTGTCGTGCATGTAATCATTAGTTAATAATTCACACACGATAATTGTTACGAGCACAGCGGCGTATATATGCAAATGCAGCTCGATTCGGTTGGCATTCTCGTTCTCCTCTCGATATTGACGATTGTTAATATCATTTCTGTTTCGCGCTGCACATGTCACTTTCACTTTTCTTTTCGAAGTGCATGCCGTTTGCGCGAAACACCAATTAATAACACGTAACTATCTAATCGTATCTGCATTATTCGCAAAGCGTTTTAGTTCGCGACGTGCGTGATTACGTAAACGCTGAACAATTAATGCCAGTTTTAGATGATTAACTTTCTTGGCAAAAACACACACAGTCGGTTTGTGATGCAAAGAGCAATAAACTCTCTTCGAGAATTAATGATCTAACAACGTGTTTGAGCAAAAAATGTATTCATTGTCGTCTCGATGTCGATATTTGATAAAATTGGCGTTGCCCGGCGAGAATCGCCCTTGAATTATTGGTAGCGCAAAAAACCTGCGAATAATGACACGTCCGAGAGAATGAACAAAAACATTAAGTTGTACAACCGGCGCGCGTATTTTATATTAATAAATATACAACAATATCCCAACGAGCGCGTATGGAGGCCCGGTGTACGTAGGCAAAAAAGTTGGCCTTGACTTGTTCTCTCGCGCGCGCTTTTTTTGTCCTCTTCACCGCCGCTGTGCTTCTCGCGCTCTCGCACATTATATGCGCTGAATTTTATTTTTTGTTGTCGTATATATCGCTTGTTAGTGTCATGTGCGAATCGATCGCTAATGGGAAGTAGTTTTGATGCGCGAAATTCGGCGGACAAACTGTATGTTTAATTTCGCGATCGGGTAAACGATCTCGACGCTATTCCGCGCTTCGGACAAATGAAGAAACAAATAAAAGGTCAATAACGAACGCGGAACTGTCCGTACGTACGTACTCATCGTACCCATTATTGAAGATTTAAAGTAGTGTCACTTTAAGATGGTCTGCGATGTTAATTGCGCAGAGACTTAGTTCCCACATGACGAGGGAGTTGAATATGTTGCGCATTGCACATATTCAGGTCAAATTGATGGCCGAGAGGAGATAAACTTAAGGAATGGGAAATGATGGTAGTTGGTTGGAATACGTAATGAAGGAAGCGCCTTTGTTTCTTCTGCACTTCATAATTGTACTTTTAAATTTTTGACTCTTTGCTCGGCTGCACCGCGATGCATTTTTGTGCAGCCATCCATGTGTCTCGAGCCCTTAGACTCACCGGCAGCCTTCTATTTCATTGTCAATGTCGGCTATGTGGTGAGAAGGACGTTTTTTTCGCATTCACTTAACATGTTAGCACATAAAATTAATATTCCATAGAGTTCTCTATAGAATATAATCATTCAGTACAAGGCCAATAAGTGGTCTGACCGCGACATTGCTCAACGTGTCCTCGTATTCACAAATTTAATTAAATTACGTCTTCCTCGCGCGGTTAACGAATTTTGGTACACCTTGCTGTGTTCTTTTCCGCTACACACCTGGCCGCCCTAGTTGTAGTCACCCTTCAACATGCACGCATATAACGCGCCTTTGTTATAAGTGTCTTGCGTGTTCATTTCTCTTTTTTTTTTACAAGCATTAGTCACCTCCCCCATGTGTTTGTTTCCGGGTTTTCAGCGAATATTCACTGCATAATTTTTCTAATAAATGAATGTGTCATGGGTTTTAGATGGCGGCCCTCCCACCATCCCGAAGCTCAACCCGATCGAGTTCAGATTCCCAAGACTCTGATGCAGATAGTGTGATGCTGCCGTCACATATGTTGTGCAGCTTGCAGGAGATACGACAAGAAGACTTGGCGGCTATCCTACCAGATCAACAGGAGTGCGATGCGTTTGATGCGTTCGAAGAGAACGCAAAGAGTTCACCGCAAGCCGGTGATGCATCCGCTTCGGATATTGAGTTGCCGCAGCAGGCTGTCAATGCAATCATCCAACGCACTACTGAAAGTTACAGTGAATCTGAATCACATCCGCCCCCAAGCACGAATCTCTTTGCAAATAGTCTTATACAGCAGTTTCATATTGTCAATTCAGGTCAGGATAATGGTAAGTCCGCAAAGCCGGGGAACCGGATAAGAAGAAACGTGGACGGCCCAAAAGGTTGTGAAAAAGAGAACCCACTGGAATACTGTGGAGATCCGAATGTTTCTCCAGATTCTGGTATTCAAAATAGTCCTGATCATGTTAGTAGTCCGGAGTGCAGTCCTTCTCCGCTGAAGAATAAATATTCTGAAGCAAAAACAAAGTCTGGTACTAAGAAGGAACCGCTTGCAAAAATGACGGTGACATCAAATCGTTTTGATCGGATACTCTACGGACATTCGGATAGAGTTTTGTATCCACCACGCAGAAAGGTAGGAAGGCCTGTTGTTAAGAAAGGTCCTGGCAGGCCGCCAAAAAATAAATCTTCTTGTGAAAACAAACCCAAGTCCCCCAAAGCAACCGAAACAAAACCCAAGGGTACCAATAAAAAGAAAGAGGTGCTCCAAACGAGTAATCAACCCGCAATCGGTACAATAGAAAAATCCAAAGAGAAAACAACACATCTGAATGAGATATGCGAACGCATCAGCAAACGACTGGAGGACAAAACTAAATCAGTGTCCAAACCGAAAGTAGTTCTTGCGACCAAAAACGGCAAACATCAGTATTTGACCGTAAAGAACGAGAAACTGATGCATAGTAAACACAAGCACCGGAAACATAAAAAGTGCAAATTTAAAATACTCAAACCGTTGACGTCTCCCCAACAGGTAGATCCAAAGTTGACTGGGGAGATCGACAAGATGGTGCAGGAGTTCTTCAGGTTATGTTGTATCTCTCCTGTGGTGAAGCCCGCCAAAGAAAACGTACCCGAAGTACTCAAAGGACTGAAGAAGGTTTCGAAGAAGCGCAAAGTTTCCGACTACAATGAGCGCAAAAGAAGAAAGTGGTCACAGAGACAACCAGCCCCAATGAACAGCGATTGCCATTGAAGAAGCGTCACTATCACCTGACTAGTACAAATAGTGTTGTTTGCGAGAGCAAGGAAGAAGATGTGCCCATGGAGGAAACACGTGAAATTAAAGAAGAAGCGAAGTTTAATAATAACGACTACGATTTGAAGACATCACATATTGATGAAGCAATTGAAGCATGCATCAATAAATATGCCGGAGAGGTAACTCCCATCAAACAGGATAAAACTGAGTCAATTGAGCTGGAAACGTCGGAAGATAAACCTATGACAACACCAAAGAAACGTCATAGGCTGGAACAATTCAGTCCGGAATCATGCATGGAGGAGAGTAAAGAAAGTCTGGAGACCGTGGTCAATGAAATCAGAATGAAAAGAAATCTCAATTCAACCGGGAAGAAGAGCAATGACCTGCTGGCGAATTTGAAGAAAAAGACTAAATTAGACGAGTTGACTTCGAATCTCTCGTCGAAGTTGGTTGAAGCCGAGGAGGCGAAGCGCAAGAAGGATCTGAAAGATGAAACACCAACTGGCATTTTCCTGCCAACGGTTGATCTACCATTGGAACCTATCAAACCTACCATCCAGGAAGTAAGTGCTGTACCGGAATCAATACCTGCTATCGTCAAAACGGCGAATATTAAAGAAGTTAAGCGGAAAGTACGCAAACGGCGAGCCATCAACCGAACTGGTTTCCCCACAGTGAAGAAAAAGAAGAAGAAAATTGTGCCATCTGTTAACCAAACCACCCTAGTATGTGATCGAGTGCCTAAGGAAGGCGAAGAGTATTCGTCTTTCGTTGAACGAACTGAAATGCCTAAACCCGATGATATTGAAGAAGACGATGAAGTAAGCGGTGTGAAATGGGAAGCGATCAGTGAGTGCGACAGTTTGCCGCAAGAGGATCGAATTGATTTCGATATTAAAGCAGAGCGCACCTCGCTCAAGAGTCGGAATGAATCTCCTATGACCACGAGCAGTATTGAAGATGTATCTTTGCATGAACGACTTGCGAAGTTAAGACAGCCGAAGAAGTTTGATAGGAAGTTGAAGCATTTACGAGATGTTAGTCCGGCGAGTGTGGAGAGTTCCGCATCAGGGGATGATGCTAAACGGACAAAGAAACCTCCCCGATGGAGGAAGAAATATTTACCAGCTGGGTTATTCTCTGATTATTACAAGGAGGATGAAACAAAGCGTCAGGATGTGCCGAAAAAATTACAATACGTTCCTGAAGAACATCCCTATGGACTTCTGCCTGCGCCTTATCATTGTGGTAAATATTTACGTTGTCGAAAGATACCCTTCCAACTTCCTTATGATTTATGGTGGCAACATACTCACTCACAACTACCTGGTCGCGACATTGTCCCGAGTTGGAACTACAGGAAAATTCGTTCAAATATGTACAATGTTAAGAATACTTTGAATGCATGCGAACCGCAGGCTTGCAATTGTTCCCCGACTGCAAACTGTGGCGATGATTGTATTAACCGTTTGGTCCTTGCTGAATGTCCTGCATCACACAAATGTAATAACCAAAGAATTCAACGTCATGAATGGGCGCCGGGGTTGGAGAAGTTTATGACCGAACACAAAGGCTGGGGGATCAGGACCAACGAGCCGATTAAATCCGGCGAGTTTATTTTGGAGTATGTCGGTGAGGTTGTCTCTGACCAAGAGTTTAAGGAACGCATGGCAACACGGTATGTTCATGACACTCATCATTATTGTCTGCATTTGGACGGTGGGCTTGTTATTGATGGCCACCGAATGGGCGGAGATGGTAGGTTTGTTAATCATTCTTGCGAGCCGAATTGCGAGATTCAAAAGTGGTCTGTGAATGGACAATTCCGCATGGTATTGTTTTCATTGCGCGATATAAATGAAGGCGAAGAATTGACCTACGATTATAATTTCTCATTGTTTAACCCAGCCGATGGTCAGGAATGTAAATGTGGTAGTGATGATTGTCGTGGTGTTATCGGCGGGAAGTCTCAACGGGTGCGACAAAATCAAGCACTTGCTATGCAGAATGCCCAAACGTCAGCTAGGGTAGGCCGACCAAGAAAAACCCTGGCGAAGAAAGCCGCGAGTAATGTTAAGCTTGCCAATCAAACTACACAACAAGCGAATACTACAATTGTGCCACCCATTAAGATAAGTACAACGCAACAAGTGTTTATCAAAGAACATCATTGCTTCCTTCTTCGCAATTTGAAACGAATCAAGAAACTTCGAGATCGATCTGATGGTAGTAATAGTTCTGTACCACGTGCGCAAACTTCAACACCTACAAATCAAGGCGCTGTGTTCTTAAATCAATTGAACGCACTTCGTCAACCTAGGAATATGATAACGCGTCGGGTAGCACAGGCAGAAGATGATCCCGAGTTGAAGAAAACAGTACGCCTGGCAAATGTACTCCGGAATATTTACAACGTGATTGTAGACGCGAAGAATGAACTTGGTGAGAAATTAAGCGCGCCATTCATGCTTCTACCACCTAAGCGCAAACAACCTGATTACTATCTGAAGATTACCGATCCTATTGATTTGACGACTATTGAGCAAACTATAACGTCGGGCACATACAAAACATTTGAGAGTTTTGATCATGATATCAATAGGTTGTTTAACAACGCGACTAAGTTTTACGGAAGGTCTGATGATACTGGCATAGCTTCAACTAAACTGAAAAAAGTCTACAATGATTGTAAAATGAATAGCATGCCTGATATTGAAAAGGTTTTGGGTGTTAAACCGCCTACGAAATTCATGTCGAATAAAAAGAAGAATGAAGAAGAAGATATCATACGATGTATTTGCGGGATGTACCGGGATGAGGGTTTGATGATACAATGTGAGCGATGTTTGGTGTGGCAGCATTGTGAATGCGTGAAGGCGGATGACAACGCGCCCAGTTATCACTGCGAGCAGTGCGTGCCAAGAGTCGTCGATTATGAAATCGCCTTGGATGAGTACACCGAACACAATCATCAGTAATTTATTATAATTATTATATTAGTTCACTTAATAATGAGTTGTTTTTACAGGTATTATATGACTTTGATGCGCGGTGATCTTCAACTGCGGCAAGGTGATACCGTGTACGTGCTGCGTGACATTGCCATTCCCGGCACGGAAAAGAAGCACACGTACGATACGATCGGCGATATTAAATACACTGATTTGGATATTTTCCGAATCGAGCGTTTGTGGAAGGATTCCAAAACGGGCCAACGATTTGCCTATGGTCATCATTATTTAAGACCGCATGAGACCTACCACGAACCTTCTAGAAAGTTAGATTTTAGAAACTTAAGTTTTATATAAATATATTTTAATTTTGTAAATGTTTTCAGGTTCTTTTCGAACGAAGTGATGAGAGTGCCTCTATACGAAGCTGTGCCAGTAGAATTAATAATTTCGCATTGTTGGGTTATGGATTTGAATACTTATTGCAAGGGAAGGCCGATTGGCGCTCCCGAAGAGCATATTTACATCTGCGAGTACCGCGTGGACAAAAACGCGCGACTGTTCAGTAAAGTCTCCAAATCCAAGTTTCCGATTTGTTGTAAGAGCTATGCATTTGAGCGGTTCCTAGAGCGCCGCAAGGTGTCGCGGACATACACTCCGCATGATTTGGATCCAGCATTTGTAAAACAACGCGGGCGTAAGCCGCATGATAGCGGTGAGGAGGCGAAACCCGCGGATACTCAAGTTGCAACCGTAGCTGAACCAATAATTAAGGTAACTATGATGTTATATTGATAATATTGTTTCTTTTTTTAACTTTTCTATATTTTAGACTGCTGCAGATAAAAAGCGCGCGTCAATGCGATCCTGCTAAAGTTATTGAGCAAATTACCCACAAAGCAACCATTGGATGTGACTTATTTACTTGAGGGCGGCCGGCGAAGGAAGAATCGCGATGACAAAAAATAAGATCTGACTTATATATTCATATTACTAACATCACACGGTTTTTCGTTTCAAAAATTCATGATTATTTATTTTTTGACGACTAGTCATAGTAGTTTTCTTACTTACGTTATCTCAGAAAGCGCGTGTAAATCAAAATCTTGTTAAAACGTCTTCGATCTGTTAGTTATACGTTGGTTATCATGTATGATGTTTTTGTAAAATAGTGTTGTTTAAAGCCATATACAAAGTGTCAGCGGAGAAATCTGAAATCTAGAGCGTATAGGAGAGGTATTGATAATAATTTTAGGTTTAATCCCAGTGATTTTTTATTTTCATAGTATTATGTGGTTGCATTAATTTATTTCCGTAGATGATTTTTTGATCCGTACCTTTTGAAGCGACAAAAACATGAGCCCTACACATGGCGTACAATTACGATATTTTACTGAACGATTTATGGACATGTTTTAAAAAGATGTCTTATTAATACAAGTATATTTATACCTCTAGTTTTATGAGAATAAAAACTTGTTATATTTTTTATCATTATGAAGCTTCTTCGTTTTATTCCACCGAATTAATGGTGGAAATAGACGCAGAATTATCTACAACTTTGATGGATTTGATTGATGATATTTGCAGCCTACGTTTGTTCTTCACTCTGAATACTACTAATAATGTATTACATATTTTGAGGAAAACAGGAGTTGAATTAAGAGAAATTCAATTTCAAACTTCAACAAGTATAAAATCTATTAAATACATACAAAAAGAATCTACTGATACAATCTAATAATATCTAGAGGCTTGCAGGGTAGCTGTGTGACCGGGCATTTGCCCGTCTCTCGCAGATGATTGTAGATGCATGACATACAAAATACATATCCGGAAATTGGAACGACTGTTGGCATCTTCCAGCGCAGCAAACATATCGGACATTTGCCTTTGTAATTCTTTGATTTAACATCCTCCTAAAACATTAATAACATTTATATAATAAAATACTTAAGAGAATAAAATAATGTAATAACATACAGGTGGTGCGCGGACAACTGGAAGTGATGTCATACTAAAATTCATTCTTTCAGAATTCCATGCCTGTAGAAACTGAACGAAAAATGCTGATATTTCAAGCAAAGATTGAACTGTATTTTTGACCAATCCAGCGCCAATATCACCCAAACTTAGTTCTCCTTTAACTAAGGATGTCCAAAAATGCTGATCATCTTCATTTGTTGCATAGATCAGCTTTAAATTGAGTAGCTGAAGGCTGGGTAACTGGGAATCTGCCTTATTTGACATGTAGCGAATGTAATTCACTAGAATCCAACTGCCCCATGTAATTTCAATGCCATTGTGTAAGTATACTAATGCTTTCTTGATGTTTCTGTATGGATCCTGCAATTTTAGTTAAGTTATTGTGTAAACTATCATCAATATAATATTCTTACATCAAGTAGCAATTGGTCAGCTTCTAAAATTTGGTAATCTGCAACTTTTCCTTTAAACTTCTTGTAAAAATAAGGGACAATCACAAGATAAAACCAAGAGAAGTGTTTCTGTAAAGTTGATACTTCATAACCATCAACTCGCTGTCTTCTTAGGCCATAAAAGTGCTCAGCAAATGATGCATCATGTTTTCTGAGATAATACAACTGTAAAAGCCCATTTACCACAAGAAATGTCTCATCATAATGTTGAACTGTCCAGTGCAGGTATTTCTTGTTACAATTGGATAAGAATAATGCAAGCTTTTCCAATGCAGGTTGTAAGGTGCTATTTAAATTGTGCTGGGCGATTATCTCGAATATAGATGGTTGAGCTTCAGATGTTAGGTAAAAATTTGCTGCTGCAGTTGCCATAATTATCAAATTATTTGGAAGTCACTTTAATATTCTTGTTTAAAGTTCACTGGAATACATTATAGGAATACATTTGAGTGTTTTGAGTGTTTGCGTCCTTTTCTAGAAGTATCCTTGTCAGCTGTTTTGCTGCTTCACCAATAACAACCCACACAACTTGAATCATTTCCACGTGCGTACGTGCATGTGTGAGGTTAAAAGCAACTGTTGTTTTCATCAGATATTTGTAAAACATATAAAATGCAATTAAGCAAAGAAGAAATACCTGCAGAGCAACCATTTAAATCTATTGAAGCTAGTTTACTTGCCGCAAATAAGTATATAACTCAGTTATTTTCAATAATTGCTTTTCCGGATAGATGTGGTATGTATCATTTTGTGAAATTGGCAACACTTTACAATATTTTAACATTTTAGCTGAAGAGGAGTTTGAAGATGAAGAAGATGAAGAAGATGGTGTACCGAGAAAGAAGCCTAATCTACAGGGTACAAAAACATCTAGAGCCACATCAATTTCAGAGCTTCAACAGAGATTAGAGGCTATTCAGAGTAAAAAGAAACAGACATTCAAGGAGAAGCTAAAGAAGAAAGACCTTAAGAATCAAGTAAAGAGGAAATCAAAGAGGGAAGAAAGAAATGCACAGAAAAAACAGTTAAGGGCACAAAAGTTGTTAGAAACAAAGCAGGAACAACCAGTCAGTGACAATGTTGAAGTTAAAGCATCTACAAAACCTATTTTCAACAGTGAGGGTAAGATGGTCTTCTCAAAGTTTGATTTCTCTGGACTAGGCAAAACCAAGAATGACAAAAACAAGAGAAGGACCCTAAGAAAATTCTTGAAAATCTGCATAAACAAAAAGAGAAACTTCAGAAGTTGGAGGCTGAAGGTGAAGTGGAAAAGGCAAAGATGATCAAGGACAAGACTGCATGGAAAAATGCAATTGCAAAAGCTGAGGGTGAGAAAATCAAAGATGATGAAGTTCTGTTGAAAAAGTCTCTAAAGAAAAATGAGCAGATGAAGAAGGCCAGCAAGAAGAAATGGGACAAGAGGATTGAAGGTGTTAAACATGCAAAGGATGAGAGGCAAAAGAAGAGACAGGAAAATATTGACAAAAGAAAGAAAACGAAGAAAACAAACAAATTAAAGAAAGCGGCCAAGAAGGGCAAAATAATACCAGGTTTTTAATTGTATGTGCTGGTATGTTTATATTGGTATTTGAAGAACATCAGGTATAATTGCTGGTTGTTTTCTATTTAATGTTAATAAATATTGATTATTAATTGAAGTTGTGAATTGTGAATTTCTTGAATTCGAGTCCTTCCTGTCTGAGTATGCAGTAAATCAAATTAATTTATAAGTAAATTAAAGAATAATTGCATAAATTACCTATACAATCGTAAAATAGTCGAATTAACTTTCGTTTCAAGAAATTCACTTAAAAATTTAATAATTTCTACATTTACAGCGACATCTAGGATACCAACTCAGATTTACATTTGAAAATGCTGTGCACTTATTAAAAATATTATTATTGATGCCTGACAATAACGTACGCCTTAGAAATAGTGTTTTTGGCTATGAAAACTTAACGCTTCCTAAAGATAAGATTGATTAGGTATATTATTAGGTAAGCTCCCTACCTATAACACCCAGCACACTGATACCACTATTTGTGCCTTGCTAAATCATCCATAGATGTCACTGCGCTGCACTTTTGCATTAAAATGATAAATGTTACCATGTGCAACAGATATTGCAATCAATGACAGTCCAATTTACAATAGATCGATTCTGTGCTGCCATGATAATACAAAGCGTTATTTGTCGCGTATTAATACACGGTTGTAAATTATGATAACAATGATCGCGAAGTGCAAAACATTTGACCAACCATCATCCGTTCGCTGCTGGATTTTGCTCTTCAGCATATATCCTTGATCCGGGCACCAAGAGCAAAAGATCGTTGGTAAGGTTATTTAAACTTGTATTTGTTTTTGACTTTTTTCATTGTTTACACTTGTACTACATAGTATATTATTGCATAGATTAACATATAGTAAGCAAATAATTACTATGTATAATACTACCTGGCAGTTATTAAATCCTAAAAAGGAATTAATTAATTAAAATATAATAACAACATAAATTGAAATAAACTAATCAGAACACTGATTGGGTATAGTTACATATTGCGTAACATTTACAATTTTTCACAAAAAAGAATTGTTGGATTATCATTTGATCTATAAGTTGAAGAATAAAGAATGGAAATATAGGCCACGGACGTTTATCCCCGAGTGTTTTCTAATGCGCCGCGTCGCGCCACTTGCAGCGTGTAATCATTTGTACTGTTCATATTAAACCAAAACATAAATGGCTAATTAAATTATTAACGGTTGGTGCCTGGATGATGGTTGCTGGTGCTTTTATTGCTTTCTCATTATTTCGCTCTCCGCCATTTCATTGCTGCTACTAAATGAAATTTCGCAAATCGCATTCTCATTCATGGCGTTTTGTTTTCATTCCTGTCGGTAGCGCAAAGCACTAATAAATTGTTACATTTGTGAAAATTAATAAATCTATCATCATTTCATACACTAAAATAATAATAATATTAACAATGATAATGATTTGTTTGCTTATTCGTTAACGTAACATCTCACTAAAGTACGGATTACACCCTATTTTTTATTCAAGGGGTTGTAGCACCCCTCAAACTTTAAAAGTGTAGATTATCCCTTTCTGGTACTTATTAGCGAGGGTTATGATCGTGGAATAAAATGAACATATGAGTTATGAATTTATTAAAATTTAATTTCAATCGTTTGTAATTCATATGAGTGCACTCGAAGAATTGCGGTGACTTATTTCACACGTCAACGCTTCTTTTGAATCCAATGCGATGCACACGACCAGATAAAAATGCATTCAATGCATCCAACGCGTCAAATAAAATTTTGAATTAATTTAGACCTTTAAATATGCACTTAATTTACATAACTTTATTGGTAACTGTTAATTTTAACTTTTTTTTCATTTAAATTTTGACACAGTATGAAGAAAAATTATATTTTATTAAATTTAAATACTGTAAAATGTTTTTAATTGAAATTTTGGTTTATTTTTGAATAATTTTATTTCCTAGGGTGAGGTATAATAAATTTGGCGCCGTTTAAATCTAAGCGAGTAATTTTTTAATAAAGAAATAGTCTGGTACTTAATTTAATATGCGCAAAAAAAGCGCTCGCCGCGAAAGCAATAAAAACGCAAACTCAGCGCTCCCGAAGTTACTCGGCGCGGAAAAGTTAAAAGTTGAGCATCGTTGCGAGCCGGGAAAAATGCGCCCCGGCAAAGGTATAGCCTCTGAGCGCTGTGCGCCGCCGAACGAGGCTAATAAGCACGCAAATTAGCGTCGCGGCGGCGGCGGCGGGCGTGCATAATGCTATACGGCACGGCACGGATAATCGCCCCCGCGCTATTGCGATATTAGCCGGCTGCTGGCAGAATGGCGCATCTACCGGCGGCGGCTGAGCGGGGGAGGGTAGGTCGGCGGCATAAAGCGACGCTCGTCTCTTTTGATTCGCGGATTAATTGAAATACCTCGCATTCCACGGGCGCTTTTGGGGCGGGCAAGCCGCGAGGGTTGTGCGCGCTCGAAAGGGAGACGCAGGGCACGCTCCAACGCAGGTTATCGAATGAAGATGGATATACACGAACACGGCATCTATAAAGACCGTGCACGGCTTATTTGAGCTCACACAGACAATTCCAAAGCTCCCGAATAAAAAAAAACATAAAAATCAACTTATTATTCATTTTTCATACTAAAATATTTAAAAAATCAAAAATAGCCCAAAATTGAGGTTAGGTAATACGTATTATGATATGAACATAACCTAACTCACCTCTATCAATTAATTTATCATTATTACCATGAATACCTTGCTTCCAGCGCAGATTTTGCAACTTGAAACTTAATACTTGCTACCCTTGAGCAGGAATTTCAATAGGTTACTCTGGGCGGCTTTATCCGCTCGAAACTTTCGACGACATAATCATATTTAGCCGTGCCCCCCAAAACTAAATCTTCCCCACTTGGCATATCGATCGTCGTTGGGGTGTTTTGGGGGCAGACCTCCACGCTAATTTAGCCCTGGGGCAGCATCATCACATCGGTACCAGTGTAGCAAGTTTATTGGTAATTTACTCATAATATCTCTGGCGCTTCGGCGCCCCGACGCCTTCACCAATCTAAAGCCCCGGCTTTGGGACGAAATTAATTACTCGCCGCTTTAATAACATTGATCGCAAGCCAGCGCACACGCCGCTGCAAGATGTTTTTAAACAATGGAGACGAAGAACATGCTTGAAAGAATCAACGAGATCGACGGAGCGAGCGGAGTTTACAAAATGATTATAATAACAGCGCGCGCCCGTCGCTTGCGCTTTTTGTACTGCACTCAAATCTTAATTAAATTTTCATAATTAATTGTCGGCTCAACTAGGAGCAGAATTTAATCGTTATTGCAGCGTTTTTCATGTCATGTTGGTTAAACTTAATTCTCTGGCGGATGCTTTGCGAAAAATAGAAAAACGTTGCTAATTAAATCTTCATTGTTGGTAATTACGGCCGGAAAGCGGAAAGAATGTTGGTTTACAGTTATGCACTGCGGCACAAACTTCCGGAAAGCTCTTTCAAGCTCAAAGTAGACAAAGATTTAGTTGTGTGTGTTGCGTGTATGAAATAAAACCGTAGGCAACCACATGTACGCAAACCTAAAACAAATTAAATTAAGGTTAGAATATATTCAGAGCTATTCTAACCTCAAAATTAATGTATATTTTGATTTGTGCACAAAAATTGATTTATAACTTAAGAGCTTACTATGCAGGAAGCAACTATAAATATTATGAATGCGATATAAAGGTTGTTTTGGTATTTCAAAGGTTTTTCATTGTATGTGGTGGAGAGCATATGTAGCTCTAGCGTAATAACAATAAATCTGACGAAAAGACATAAATTGCTTTAAATAAGAAGAGTGGATAAAGAGACGCTGTTATCGGGGTATTAAGGGGGATCATAGAGGGCGAGTGAATGTCCCTCGGGCGGAGCCGAAGCTGCGGAATTCGGCGTCCGCCGACAATGCGGAGGCGGCAGCGGCAGCAAGCGGCGGGGGGAGAGCATGAACGATGGCATGCGACTCCAGGAATATGCGCACGCTTGACTTTTAATAAAAACCCCCAGCCGGCAGCCCGAAGAAGCGAAGCGAATGACTATTTTATTTGTCAACCCCTGCACCGTTTTTATTGTCTCTTGTTGATCTAATACGTGTAACGCGGCAATAATCTTTTACGATAACAAGTGGCACCCTCCTTCTCTTTCTGTATAACTTGTATTAATCGCATTCGCAGTGACATATTGTCCCTCTTCCTAGTTAACAAGCAGCATGTCCTGTTATTGCACACATACTAGCTCATGCTTATTAGTCTTTGGCGCTGTAAATGTGAAGAAAAAGTCTATTAAAACGAGAGGAGAAGTGAGAAGAAGTGCAACGAGTTGTATCGTTCAAGCGCGTTGAAGTGTTGAAGATATTCAATTCTAATATCCGCGATTAGGATCGACTGCACGTGACAGGACGCCGTGCGACACTCAAGGACACAGTAAAACGATTGATGTTTGGCACAATTACATGTTTCATTTTCGGTGAATTAAATCAAGACTAATGTCAAATTAAATGGTTTTAAGGTTGCCATCTTGTTTTTAATACAAAATTCTATTTTTCTACTTTTGCCTTAAAATATTTAGTTTTTCCACGGTTTTGAGATACAAATAGTGGTATTTTATACACGGATGGCCAATACTATCACTAAAGTACTTTAGTCACGGGTTTTAGTCACGGGGTGGAGCTTGCGCCTGCGCAAATTTCGAAGATTTAAAATACAAAGGTTTAAATACAAAAACCTAGAAAATTTTGTTTAAATTCCAATCGAAACAAAATGAATCAAGTGCAGTTGGTTTTTATTCATTTTTTAATAAATTCCTGAATATTGTCATATAAAATAATAAAATATTACGTATGTAGTACTATACGTAATAGAATTTTGATTGCATTTGCAACGTTTGTGTTTCGTTTTGTATTTTGTTTGTATATTTTCGTTTCAATTTCAACGCGCCCTCTGAAAAAAAATGTAATCGCGTTATGCTAGTTGTCTAGTGTTCCGTAACAAAGACCCAGCAATTTTCATCGGCCATTTGCGCAGATAAAATAAAACCATCTCTCGTGCATGCACTTGAAAACTGGACGAGTGGATCGTTTTTACGATTTCGGTGTTTCGAATGCGGAAAATATGAAGCGCACGAAACGTATATCACAAAAAATCTCCACACACAAACTTTGTTATCATTGTCTTTATACCAAACGCACAGAAACTATTTCAATCTTATTCTTAAATCAACATAACCTTATTTTACGTCTAATAATAACGTATAATTATTATGACAATTGTTAGAATTGATTTCTAGGTTATATTTTTAAAGTTTAGTTAGTCAAGTTTAAGTTTTGTTTGTTTGAGACTTTTGAGGGTGATTTTTGGATGATACTGTATGCGTGTATCATACGAAAGCGTTTTCGCTCATTTTGCGTGCAACGTATGTATTCCGAGAAGCAATAAATAAATACCAGAATCAAATAAAAGCAGAGAGCTACACGCCCCGACTCGTAACGCTTAAAAAAGTAATTACACATCAAACGGATTGCGGAAAAATGCGGTCGGAATTCATATTGTTTTCATAACAACGCAAGCTTGTGCACACACAACGCTACCACCACCACCACCACCGCCACGCATCCCTATGACCGGGGTCGCATTACCCACCAACCGCCTCTGTTGCTGTTGCCAATGCTTGCGAAACGCAAAACCTTCGCGCTTTTCTCGATATAAACTGTCATATATCAACATGTATATGAAAAGCTGTAGGATGCATAATGTACAAAGGGTTGCATACATTTTTAAACCAAATTTAAGGTTAAAATAATCAGGTGAAACAATTTAAAAGAAGGGATTTTCATGGTTTTTATGACAAATTTTTATTTTAAAGAGGGTTTTACTTATAATTACACCCTATGGAAAATGTACACGTGTATAATGAATGGTGTACATGTCTATCTCGATGAGTGACACAAGGGTAGCACAATACCGAGATTCACCAACCATCCCGACCACCCCGAAGTCGCTTCCCCTAACCATGCGTGACATGTTTGACTATGTTAATATCATTTTGTCACATTTATACCGTGTGTTTACAAATTAACAACATTACACAATAATTTAGCAAAATAAAATTAATTTTCTATGAAAAAATTTGAAAAAAATCAAAAATTAAGTTTTAAATTATTTTTATAAATATAAAAATATTTATTGATTAAAATTACAACGTGATTTTTGGATTTACAGGTTTTTTTGTTGAGTTTAACATGTTTCGCCCAGAGGGCATCTTCATAAACAGTTCATAATCACGTTGTAATTTTAATCAATAAATATTTTTATATTTATAAAAAATAACATGGATTACGTATTCACCAAAGAAAGTAATAGATTTAAATTAATTAAATGTTGAAAAAATATATACAACACCCTGTATATATGTTCAAGGTATAAGGGATGAATATGAATAGTGTCTAATGTGCATAGATACCGTGACGGTGGATTTGCTAGCGAGTCAAGCACCGAAACTGATCCACTTGTGATAATATTGTGCGTTGAATTGAAATGGCGCCCTTGCAGGACGGCGGACACCGACACGCATAATTAGTCACAAAAGTTCACTATGATTATTGTAAACATAGGTCAATTGTCCATTATTTACAAAATAAACAGATAAATTTAATTAAAAGCATAAAATTTTAATATTTAGGGTAAAATTTTGTTTTATTTCATAAATATAAGTAATATTAATTTGAAATAATGAGACTAATCTAACATTATGATTCGGTTTAATTGAATTTTGGCCCCGGGCTAAAACTAGCACCCGAAATAATCACGCTTCAAATGGAATCGCCGTTTAATGAATCACGCAAACAACCTCATTTGCAACTTTAATTTGATTGCAATGTAATTAGCATTTTGCGTTTTGCATTTCGGCGCAAAACCGCGCGCGGTTTAATTGAAATACAAATGCAAATATTAGTGTTGCTAATGGTGATTTATCTGTCTGCGTTGGATGGGAATCAATAAATTTCTTTATGCAATTGAGTGCAATTTTAGTCAATCATCAACCGCACTGTCGATTGCTCAATTTTCAATCGTTAAATCAATCCAAAAACAGGAAAAAAGGAAAATATTTGGAATCATCAACGGAATTAATTTGGGTGACTGCAAGTGCAGAATATCGGGTAGAAAATTTTGTCAGACAAAAATTTGTTTTGCAATTTCTTGAAATTTATCAATAATTAAAGGTTTTTGACAGTTCTATTTTTAGAATTTGGTAAAATATTAATTTAGTACTTTAGTCACGGCCTTTAGTCACGGTTTTGGCCCCCCGTGCTTAAAGTGCCACTCAAAACCGTGGAAATAGTAAAAAATTGAATTATTTTTTATTTCTACTAAAAAACTTGTAATTTTATAAGAAATTGTTACTTTATTTATGCTTATACAATATATATCACAAAAAATAACATGGAACATAAATAAACACTTGATTTTCAAAGTTTTATACAGTTTCATACATTAAGATAGTGCTCGTCGTAGATTGAATCAAAAATTGCCACTAGTTGCCTTACATTGTCTACAAATCTCTTTATTCGTGTGCTAAGAGTGAAATAAAGTATTAAATTACATACCACCACAAACATTCAAATTTGTGGTTAGGTTTTAAGGTTAAAATTGTGTTTTTAAAATGGTGCATGTGGTAAGTAACTAAAACATTATCGGTATTTACAACTTTGTAGCATTTGACATTTAAGTTTCAGAACTAGAACTATTCGTATCCTGAACGTCCGGCAGGTGGGATTCCTCCATGAGGATCTGCTGCTGCTTGAGCACAGCGAGCCGCTGATGGGTAAGTTCTAAGTGATGCTTACGCCATTTTATCCTGCGATTTTGGAACCAGACTTTTACTTGCGCCTCGGTTAATTGCAGTGTGTGGGCCAGGTATAATCTTTCCGGCCCGACCATATACTGTTGTCTTTCGAACTCAGCCTCCAAGCGTTCTAATTGTTCAGGTGTGAATATTGTACGTACACGCTTGCTCTTGCAGCTCTTCTTCCCAACAACTGTAGTAGTCATGTGTTTGAGACCTCTTACTATAAGAAAAACAAGAAAAATGAAACAAAACTTTACGTTACGCATGCTTACTATTAGAAATGTGGATAAAATAGCGAAGGTGTTGAATTACTTGTGGGTTTTGTTTAAAATTACCTGCATGACGATTCGAGTGTCCAGCAGAAGCAAAGTGACTGGTCACGGCCACCGACGGTAATGAATTTCGTACGTTTGGTAGTTGTATCCGTCGGCTATCGACGCCATTTGCGCTGTTTCCGCTTGCCGTCGGACCGCCGCCTCCGGGATGCACGCTCAGATTCACCACGTTTAAATCTTCATCCTGTTGACGTTGTCGGCTTTGATGATGATGATGGTGGTCACCTTTCAATCCCAAAATGGCTGCGATCGTGAATGATTTATTCTGTTGATTGGCGTTTTTGCGTTCATCGTCACCACAAGTTGAAGTTTGGTCATTATCATTATTCGGATCATCAAACTGATGATAACTTAAGAAGTGTGACAATGATGTGGAATAATTGTAGTGGTGTAACATTTTAAACACGTTAAATTTAATCCAACACAATTTACTTTTGGTTTATTTTGTTTGAATGTTGGTTTAGTTTTGTTTTTAAACACTTTTTGTGGGTGAGAGTACGCGTAGATGATGCACGCATTGATGACAAGATGGAACTGCGAGATGCGCGATGAGTTTTCGCTAATTGGACGCCGATTACCGCGTAAAGGTGGTGGGTGTATTAGTGAATGAAGCGGCGGGCGAGAGCGTGATGTAACTGACATACGCGAAGGCAACAAGGTAAACACGAACACACGAACGGCACACCGGAGGGCGCCTCTTCGGCGCTACCGTCGCTGTGTCGGCAGGATGAGCAGGCTGCGCTCGCCAGGGGGTTGGGATTCGGCGGATTCGGACACACCCCGCTCGGCAGCAGTGTACGAAAACGCAATTCGCAAGCGTTTTATCACTCATGGCTCGTGTTTTTCAGAAAGTAAACGGAGAAATATCAAATTTTTGGTAACAAATTAAACAAAATTTTTTAATTTTTAGTTTTTTTCGGCAATTTTTTAAACTATTATTAAAATAATCAAAAAAGTTTTTGGAAAAATAATTAAAAACACATATAAATTAATGATTTACTTTTATATGTTAAGTTTTTAATTATTTCTACAAATACTTATTGATATTATTGAATAGAGCGATAAATTTGTGATAAATTTAATTAAAACTAAATTAAATCCTTAAAACACCAATAATTAAGTAGGGTTATAATGAAATCATTAATCAATCCGTGGATCTCCTGGTAAACGTGCAAGAATTTTCAAATTATCTACTGATTTAAAAAAGTCGCTGCACGTTCACGCTATAAAAACACCCCTAGATTTTAATTACTTCATTGCGCACTATTTTCATCCCTAAATTGTGCGTATAACTAAAAAAAATAATTTAAAATACGTAGAATTAAATTAAACTATAGTAAAATATGTAAAAGTATTCAATGGTGTTTTTAAGGTTTGTTTTTAAAGCTGTATTTGGCATTTAGAGGTTGTTTGTGGTCGTTTTCTTGGTTCTTGGCATCTAGTGTTGTCTCGCGTCGACCGCGCTCGTTTGCGGTGAGTCGTTAGCGTAACAAGCTTATTATCTTGTAATTTTGCGGCGGGCAAGCTGCCGCCACCACCGCCGTCGCAGCCGCCGCCGCCGTCGTTGAGAGTATGCGTGTCTGTGGCTCCGCCTTCGGCGGCATCCCTGCATGAATTGCGCATGTCTGTCGGCTCATCGCGCAGCGGCAGGTACGCCTACGCCCGTGCGTATCTACCCTTCGCTGAATGTGCACCCTGCACAGCCTGCACCCCTTCATGGGGCGGCCAGCCAGCGTTCGGTGTGCGCGATATTAAATCTCATCATATTTCATAACTCCCCTCGATGATGATGAGGTCGAGTGTGGGATGGCGCTGATTATTAAACTTAGAGTGCAACCCGTTAACTTTTCAACCCTTGAAAATATCAAAAGTAAAAATAAATGTATTTTGTTTTTATTTTTTAGTTTAAGTTGTGTGAATGTGTAGCATCTAGCTTATTTGGATGATAGTTAATTAAAACCGTTTTAAAGCTTCTGTTATAATTATCTGTGATCCTTGATTGAAACATGCGTAGATGAAACGTAAATCCTCTTAATTAAATGTTACTAACGAGATACATTGGTGGACAAGCTTAACTAACTGAAAAAGCAGCTTTAAAGGTCCAAATTAAAAAAATAGGGGTAGTTTTTTACAAAATACCAACATATATTCTTTGTTGTTAATATTTTTCAATATTTTTATTCCTGATATTCTTCCACAGACAAAAAAATTAAATTAATTAATTTTTTGTTTATTTCTTAGTTTCTATACAATTTGGTGTTGAAATTAACATTTACGACTTGAGCGATAAATCCATAGATGATTACATAGTTAACAGGAAAACAATGAACGCAATGCGAGCAATTAACGTGCCCGGAACGCTGACGAAATAATTAGAGGTGAAAGCGGCTCACGGCCTAATGGTGCGCATTCCCGTGAATTACTCCCATGGAACGATAGCGCATCAAACGCGCAAACACCACCGTCGCCACCCTGCCAGCCCTTGTTATCTCTCTCCATTCTCTGCAGCGCTGTGTCACAAAGACCAACGTGCTAATAAACGCTTCAAACGCTTACGCCGCTCTTTCACCCTTTAAGTGAATAGGGTTTCCTTAAAATATTAACAAAAATGTTATTGGAGGAAGGAATTATTAAGTAGATTGCAAGAAAAACAAAATAATTTTTGTAAAAAAGTTTTTTTTGGGGAATTTAACAAGAAATACTTATTTATTTAAAATGAAATGAGTTTTTCTATGATTTTGGGACATAAAAAGTGGTATTTTAAACAAGGACGGTCAATGCTGTGATTAAAATACTTTAGTCACGGGCTTTAGTCACAGGGTGGAGCGTGCGCCTGCGCATTATCAGTCAAAGCAAGCGCTGCGAGCGAATTTGGAAGATTTACAACACAAAAGTTTAAATACAAAAACCTAAACGTGAAAATAGAGTTGAAGTTGTAAAAATAACCATGATCACGTGGTTAAACGTTGATAATCAAAAGCTCTCGTTTAGCCACTTGATACTTACTATACAATTATGTTTTCTAAATTAAAATCGAAAGAAAAACAAGAAAATTGCTATTTTTCTCACATTGACGAAAACAAAATCAAAATTTCTGATTAAAAATCGGCAAAAAAATCTTCCAAGAAAACTGTAATTGAGAGTCGCGCGTCGTGAGTCTGGCTATTACACGTGATTGATGGGCGTTAATGAGATTGCGGCGTGAGGGACAAGAAAAAAGGTTTAATCCCGAAACGGAATCGATTACGCGCGACGGCGTCGCCGATTACGGCTGCAATCGCGCCTCTTAACTGCCCAGGGCCCCGGGGGCGGTAGGCGAGAAGCGTGTGCTTATAATTCCTCATCGCCGCCATCCACCGCCAGCCACCCTCGGATGGAGTGCGCGCACACGCCGCGACGCTTCATTTATATATAAAACCCAAGCGACGACGGCGTTTACTTAGTCAATTCACACTCTTTTAATAGCAAGCATACCAAGATCAACACGAAACCATTAAATCAACTTTTTGAGGCAGTGTTTGGGTAGTGTTTATTTTTTCTGGGTAGGGAGTGTAGTGATTAGAATTATCAAAAGTTTGAAAATGTAAGTTTTTGGTTTTTTATATTTAACAGTAATAAACTGCGCTTAATTAAGTTTTATTATAAAAATGATAAAAACAACATGTTTATGGCTTTAAAAATTAAAATTAAAATTATTTAGTTTATTTATTTAGTGAAAACACGATTGTCGTCTATAATAATATAATCGTTTGATAAGCGTGCAAAACGCACCCCCTCGAGGCGAACATGTGCGCACTGTGGGTAGGCGAAAGTATTTCATTGTAAGCAACCGCAGGGGATGGCAATAAAGCGGCTAGAAGCACATTTATCATTTCCCTTTTAACAATTCACTCACCGTATTTTTGCAAAGAATTTTACACTCAAATCTCTCTTCCACAGAATAAAATCAAAGATGAATTCGTCATCGACGCTGATCATCCTTATGATGCTCACAGTAACGGTGCTTGTCATCAACGTAGAATGTGTGTTCCTCCCGAAAAGGGTGAGTTTTAAAATTTTAACCTCCGTGGGGATAATGCTGGGTGTTGGTGGCGAAAAAATGTAATAATGCATACGTCGCGCTTTCTGTCGTCGGCGCGTCGTTATTGCTGTGTTTATGACAAATGATAACGAGTCCTGCTTGGAGCGCGAATAATGAAAAGCTGTTTTTCTACCCCTCCGGACACGGCGCACTTGACGTGGTTAATTGAATATTGCGGTTTTGGGTGCTCTTAACGTGGGCTGCGCGAAATCATAATTCACGTCGGGATTGCGTGATTGTTTTGTCATTTTGTCATTGTCGCAAGCACATCAAACCTGGATGATTACAATTTTCTGGTGGGTTATGGCCTAGGGTTTTGACATGTTTTAGTTGAATGGGTATAATGGAAAGGATCTCGTGATAGACCCAAAGAAACGACCTTTCTGCAATGCTTTTACAGGTAAATTTTGTCGTTTTTGAAATAAAGTTCACATTCTAAGATAACTATGACACTAATTAACCGATTTTGATAAATTTAGTATCAAATTAAGGTTTAGAAATTATACTATTAGATACTATTTTATATTTTATGAGTTTTAGTCAACAAAATGTTTTTTTCTACAAT
The DNA here is from genome assembly GCF_025399875.1 of Dalotia coriaria. Taxonomy (NCBI): domain Eukaryota; kingdom Metazoa; phylum Arthropoda; class Insecta; order Coleoptera; family Staphylinidae; genus Dalotia; species Dalotia coriaria. Next base: position 10,519,260 of record NW_027045446.1, read on the forward strand.
TTTCGCCAATTTTTCCAAGGTTTTAGACACAAAAGTGATACTTTAAACACGGATGGCCAAGACCGTGACTAAAGTACTTTATACATCATATTATATACTTTACATACAATATAGATTAAATTTTCTATTAATTGCCAAAAACAACAACAAAAAAATTAAAAACCAACTTGCCCCCCACAAAAAAATAAAAATTACCCATTCCTAGGTTGTGGTAGAAAGCGATCAAACCTGCCAGCACTACCCCTCCAAGGCGAACCCTTACATAACGACGAAACAATCGGCAGCCTGCTGGAACTGAGCGCTGAGCCTGCAGTCGAGGACCTCTCGCGGCAAATCATGTCCGAAGCGAAACTGTGGGAGGCGATACAGGAAGCAAACATGGAACTCCTACGCCGTAAACAGGAATCGCTAGAGGGCGCCGACGAGGATCTAGCGACGCCTGCTCGCAGCGCGACCAACACCTGCGCCCTTCCTCCCTGCTACATCTAGAATTCTACCCAAACAAATAGCACAATATCCAGTTTATTCCCCGTATCATATCGAATTATCGAGACTCACATTCCACTTCTGATTCTCATCAAAGTTATATTTATATTATTGCTTTTTCTTTCGTGATTTTTGAGTATTTCAATTCGAAACATTAATCCTACATTTTAAGACAAATCATAATCGTGTTGTAATGTGTATACTTATCAATTTAACCAAAACTTCAACTTAAATACGTACTATATCTCTGTAATTAGTTTTACGATGTGTTAAGTATGATTCATAATTGGGCATTTGACAAAATAAATACTAATAATCCTCTGCTACAAGCCAAATTCATGTTTTCAATGTTTTTGCTGCATTTTCATATTGGAAACGTTGAATAAACACGGATTTCCTGCGTCAGTGAGGGAATATATATATTCTACAGAATAAACACAGCGGTAAAGGGTTCAATAAATTGTTGATGACATTTATAGACTCATTATCCACTTGCTGTAGGCTGTGACTTCATCACAAACTGATCATAACAAACCCACTGACGTAATATTAATCGTAAAATAAAAAATATTCGGAATTTTATTTAAAAACTTCATAAATTTGGTTTTATTTTGTCAAAAATAAATAATTGCAAATATTTTTGCAATAATTTTATAAGTACATTAATTGTACTATCAACTGTTAAGTTTTTTTGGATATTTTAAAAGTTTTTACTTAATTTTTATTTATTTTTATATATTTTTTAATTCTCGCCAAAAACTTGATCTAAAATCTTTTTCTTCTCTCGCCTTCGATAATTTTGTATATTTTAAAATGTTTTATTGGATATCACGACACCTAATGCATTTCTAATAAATCCAATCCAGGACAAACGTGCATAATGTCCTGAGCTCACGGCGAGTGCCGATCAAAGTTTCTAGCGGTGCGCAAATTTTCTTCGTCGTCGATGCGATCAAAGTTGGAGCGCTGAAAAGCCGACGCGTGATGTGATCGGCTTATCAAAAACGATTACGCACCAAATACCGCGAAAATTGTGTGTGCGTGGTTGTCGCCCCACCACAATTATCATCTTCGTAAGATGCGATATAAAAGAGCGCCGCATCGTGCTGGTGTCCTGCAGAGAGCCCCTTCGAAGAGCCGCCGCCAAGTCTACGTGTTGCATCGAGTGTCCGGCGCCAAAGAAGAACGAAAATGAGAACTTTGTTTGTGGTCCTTCTCGTCGTCGGTAAGCATCCTGTCGCTCGTATTGCCACGCTTTCCGCACACAAGTGTTTAATCAATTTGTGATTGTGGTCATTTCGCTGGGTTATTTTGGGTTCTTGTGTTTGATTTGTTGTTTATTTGCAACATTTCTTTATTTTTTTATTGCTCACTTCAGTATTGCATTGCAATATTGTGATTTTTATTATAGTTTGTTAAAAATCGAATTTTTGACGAAAAAAATTATAATTTTGCTATCTAGACACTTAATCAAATAATTTTCGTACATATGATAAAATATTTAATTCATTATCATGAAATAATCATCAGAATTTTAAGTGAATTAACTTATTTATGTAAAAACAGGCAAAACACTTGAATTTTCAATTTTCAATTTTTTTTTATTTACGAAATTTTACATTTTAAAGAATATTCTTCTATGTTTTCTGCTATTTTAAGCACAAAAAATTGTCCAGCATCCCAAAAACACAATTTCCATCGTTTTCTAATGATATTAGTATTATTTCTCCGTCAGTTGCTGGTGCGATTGCTTCACGAGATCTGCGCTCGTGCGGTTCGTGCGGCATGGAGTGCGAGAACGCGTGCGGAACGCGAAACTTCAAGACTTGCTGCTTCAACTACATGAGAAAACGTAGCGACCTGTCAGCTGGGGGCCTTCCCCTAGCGCTCGACCCTAGTCTACGTCTGGAGCTATGGCTTGCCCGCTCCAGATCACCGCTTTATCAACGCATCCTGCAGAAAGCCGCATTCGAACGCGATCAGAACTCTGGTTATGATGCGCCTCTACCACCTCAGCAACAAATGGTGCAGCAGTGAGCACACCGTGTACCTTCGCAACGATGTGCACCCTTTTCACCCACCTATATCAAAGTTATATCAGTTTTCTAATCTAGTCTTGTTATTGGTTTAGTTTAGGTAGTGCTGGAAGTAGAATTTAGTGGTTGTAGCAAAAAATAAAATTAAATAAAAATAACTGCACAATGAAGTGTTTGCTTCTTATTTACTTATACTTACTCATTATGTACTTAAGATACAAATGATTAAGTTTTGTGAAACTATCGGATGAGTATTATTGTCATTATTGAGTATTTCCCTTTAATCAATCATGTAGAAAGTGTTTTGTAATGTTTTTTAGTGCATCACGCTGGGAATACTTCATAAAATTCCATAAAATTATCAGATTATTGACACCTATTAAGTCTGTGAAGTGTTTACACTTCAAGGCACTATCACGCAATATCAAACAGATAATTATAAACAAATACAATTGAAAATCGATCAGGATTCATATAAAAGCCGGGATATTGTTTCATTTTCATCAGTTCCAATTGTTTTCACTATACAGTAAACAATCATCGAAAATGTTCAAGTTTTTGGCGTGTGTCCTTCTGTTGGCTGCTGCTAGCCAGGCTAGAATTGTCAGTGTTTCGGAGTTGAAGAACGCTCTGGCATCTTATGGCGTTTCTGGTGATAAACTGGATACTTGGGCTTGTGTTGTTGAACACGAATCCAACTTCGATACTGGGGCTTATAATGGAAACACTGGTGATCATGGATTGTTCCAGATCAGTCAAATTTACTGGTGCTCTCCTCCTGGTAAGCAATTTTAAGTTGTTTTGTTTATTTATTTCTATTTATGGATTCAATGACTCAATGTGTTACTGATTTTGATATGATTACGAACAAAATAAAAATTTAATGTTTTTTGTACATTTATAAGTTTGTTATGTTGTTTCACCGTTAATATTTGTTGTTTTTTAGGAAATGGTTGCGGTGTAACTTGTGATTCCATGAGAGACGACGATATCAACAATGATATTCAGTGCGCTCTGAAGATTTTCGCTGAACACGAACATCTCTCTGGAAATGGTTTCAACGCATGGGTTGCTTACAAATACTGCCATTAAACCCATATTATGTTATAATAAATAAAGTTAAGAGATTAAAAATGCGTATAAATTGTTATTTTCAACTTTTGATTAAATGTTACCTTCAAACTATATTAGTTAATATTTTTTCCGGTAGGTGTCGCTGTCGGTACCGTTTAGAAATAAACTACGCGTAAAACGAAACATGTGTTTCATTCCTTAGAGGTTATTCCACAACAGTTTTGAACGGTTATCAGTGTTTCCAACGTGTTTTTGTTTTATAAGTGTTCTAATAACAATGGAAGAAGAAAATGAAGAGTCCAGCATGCAGTTTCATGAGATGGAGTTGGACGATCGTATTTTAAAGGTATTTTCCTATAACCTCATGTTTTGAAACATAAAATTACATAAAACATTAATATTTTCATAGGCTATTGCTAAGTTGGGATGGCAATCACCAACATTAATCCAAGAAAAAGCAATTCCTTTACTTCTGGAAGGTAAGGATGTGTTGGTAAGGGCAAGAACTGGTTCAGGAAAGACAGCAGCCTTCTCAATTCCTGTAATTCAGAAGATAATTCAGGTAAAACAAACAGCCAAACATCAAGAAGTGAAAGCACTTCTACTAGCACCCAGTAAAGAATTATGCCAACAAATAACAAGTGTCATCAAAGATTTAACAGCAAATTGTTCAAGAGATGTTAAATGTATTGATATAGCTCCTAATGTTGACCTAAAAACTCAAAAACCTTTATTGGTGGAGAAACCTGACATTGTTGTTAGCACACCAGCAAGAGCCTTGTTACATTTAAAAGCTGGTAATTTAAACCTTAAGGAATCATTGGATTTGATGGTGATTGATGAAGCAGATTTAATTTTCTCTTTTGGTTATGAAAAGGAAATCAAAGAAATCATGGACTTTTTGCCTAAAATTTATCAGGCTATTCTTGCATCAGCTACACTCAGCCCAGATGTAAAGAGCCTCAAAAGTCTGGTATTAAATAATCCAGTTATTCTTAAACTTGAAGAACCGGATCTGGCACCATCTTCACAACTGAGTCATTATTTATTGATGGCTGAAGAATTGGATAAAGCTACAATCATTTATTCTTTATTAAAATTGCATCTGATTCGAGGAAAAACGATTATTTTTGTTAATACTGTTGATAAATGTTACAAGTAAGTTGTGATACATGCTAGGATAATTTTAAAATGCTATTAATTGTAATTTTACAGACTTAAACTGTATCTGGAACAATTTGGTATACGAACGTGTGTTTTGAATTCCGAACTACCAGCGACAATTCGTTGTCATTCTGTACATCAGTTCAATCAGGGTGTTTATGATATTATTGTGGCATCTGATGAGAAGTCTCTGGAACAACCCGGGTTGCCAGTTACAAAAAGGTAAATTATCGAAGACAAAACGTCGTAAAGATAAAGAAAGTGGTGTTTCGCGAGGTATTGATTTTCAATGTGTATCGAATGTTATCAACTTTGATTTTCCACTTGATGTGGATTCCTATGTGCATAGAGCTGGCCGGACAGCACGTGGAAAAAATCAGGTAAATTTTAACTTAAAAAAACAAATTCTAAATCATAAAATGTATTTTTTTTATCAGGGAAGTGTTTTATCTTTTGTAAATTTGCTTGAAAAAGAATATCTGGACAAAGTCGACGAACATCTGCAGAAGATCCACAGTGAATCGTCCGTTTTCAAGTAATTTTGTACTATTAACGTTTATTTCCACCAATTAATTGTTTGTTTTCTTTTGTATTTAATCTAGGACTTATCAATTTAAATTAGATGAAGTCGAAGCATTCAAATATCGCGCCCAAGATGCCTGGAAAGCAGTAACACGTATTGCTGTACGTGAAGCTCGTTTAAAAGAGATCAAAACGGAGATTTTCAATTGTTCCAAGCTGAAAACATATTTCAATGATAATCCGAATGATTTAACTGTGTTAAGGCATGACAAAGCATTGCATACGGTGCGTTTGCAACAACATTTGACTGATGTGCCAGAGTATATTATTCCTCCGACATTGAAGAACTTGGCTGGCATTACAACGAGGAAAAATAAGCGTACGTATCCGGTGAAAGGTGATCTTAGCTCAGCTAAACACCAAATGAAAAAGAGTAATCCATTGTTGAGTATGCAGTTTGATGGAATTAAAAAGAAAAAGAAGTAGGAGATGTGGATTGGTAAAATTAATGAATAATAAACATTTCTATTGCAATGTTTTTGGTCAATTTTAGATAATATTAAATTTATTTTAGCGAAATTTGTAGTAAAACCATTGACACATTGGTTTATTAATATCTGGTGTTTTTTTGGTTGCATATGATAAAAGTTTCGGTTAGCTCAATACGAAAATTATTAGAAAAGACGAGTTATATTATTTGCACTATAAAAATCACAAAATTAGCGTAAATAGTTGTTTTTGTGATAAAATGTATAAAATGTGCCAAATGTATGCGTTAATTCTGTTTAGTATATCTTCTTCAAAGCGAATATTAATGGTTGGGTTAAGTAGTGATTGAAATATTCGCGAGCGCGTGGCCCGACGAGTCTGTGCGCGCGCGCCGAAAACGCCAGTGCTGCGGGCCGAAAGTCGTCGGGAGGATGTGCGGCCGCCCGCTCGCGGAGGACCACAGTCCGGGTCGAATCCGGGTAGGGATCGCGCGAACGACACGCCACCGCGCCGTCTGCATGTGTGCTGGCCTCGCACGCGCGCTCCCACACACACATCCACGCACGCCCGCCCCCGGCGCGAAACAAAACCGCCCGCGATGGATCATCACTGAAACTCTCATCCGGGAACTCATCAATTAAAATCGCACCACTCGGCTTGCGCGCATTGCAACAAACGCAAACGGTGTTGATAAAAACAACCGGTTATCGTTGGACCTTGATCAGATATCAGGTGCTGTGTGCTGTACAAGTGTACAAATGTCGAACAAAAATGTTGTGATTTTTATTCGGAGCTCTTGAGGACCAGCAGGGAAAGAGTGCGGCGCTTGTTTTGTGAGTGTGAGATACGTAACAAAAACAATTCAAAATGGGTACGCCATCAGACAGTCCCGTCGAGGACATGGTGTACGAGTTGGAACCGTCCAGGGTGCCTAAGCCGATACCGGTCGCTTTAGAGGATCTGTGTCGGCTGACGAAGTTCACGCGGCAGGAGATAAGGATCATGTATCGGGGATTCAAAACGGTAAGTGGACCGCATTTATTTTATTGCCAGCACATCAACGAAATCCGCACAAAACACGTGGTAATTTAAAAACGAAACAGAAAAATGCAACAACTTTGATAGAAATGTTCAGGAATTAGCATACGATTTGAATAAACGCGTTGCGCACGTCAAGTCTGTCAACGATCCGAAATAATATTCATCAGCGATAAAATTCTCGGTGAATAAAACCGTAAGTTGTGTTTGAACGCGTAGAAAATGCTAATAAATAATCGACGATCAGATCTCGCACGTACAGCGTACACGTCGAGTTAAATAACTTATTAAGTTGCCTTTCTAAACAAACCAGGTGGCGGCAGACGGCGGCAGCCGGCGTTATCGGCCGCACTAGCTAAATTAGCTAATTGTTGTAACGTGTACGCCGCGGATATATTTATTATTTACAACGCATTATTTCGGTTTTGTATAAATAGAAACAAGTCGTCAAAAGTGGTTTATTTTAATGTTGTAGGTACATTTTTGTTTTATAACTTCGTCATTTTTACTCACAAAACGTTGAGCAAAATATCATTTAAAAGGCAATTAATCAGTGAATAAATATAAGCAAGAAAATATTTTGATTATTTTATGATTTTGATGTAATTTCAAAAATTAATTTTGTTTTTACTCAAAAAATCAATAAATATTCACTGCATTAATTTAAATATTTAATCGACATTTGAATTAAAAGTTTTTCCATCAAACAAAAAAAGTTTAAACTTTTGCGAGTCTCGTGAAAGTTTTTTAACGACTGGATTCAAATTGAAAGTGGTCCATAATAATAGGGTTCTTACGCGTGCTGCCCCCCAGAGGGAGACGAAAATCACAAAAAATAACGACGATGTAAAGTTGGAAAGTAATTAAAGCACTGGCGCAGAGCGAAAAAAACTAAAACGCACGCAAATTAAATATGCATTGAATCGGGCGTCATGCTTTCGTTGCACTTTGGTTTTAATTAAATGTGACTTGCAGAAAATGCAGAATTTTACCGAAATTGACATTCAGGACATATGTGAACAAGGCAATCAGTATTTTCAGTTCTATTTTATTTTATTTTTTACATTTTGTGTTTTATTATGAATACACGTTAGATTTAATAATTAAATTGGTATATTGTTTATTGTTGTTGACGTTGGTGATGTACTTGTGAATGTATGGCGTTTTATATGCTCTGTTGTTATTCATATTCGTCGCATTGCAGTTTTATTTGTCAGATTTATGAAAACGTGAGCCGGGGTAATGGAAAACAGGTGTCGGTCATTTGGCTTCATTTAGAAAATCAATTAATTTTACTTTCGGCCGCAAGCTACGCACCTCGCAATTGAATAATTAATCAAATTCACGTTTTAAACCTTAGACAAAACATTAATTTGACGTAATTTATTACGCAAATTTGTTATTTTGATTGATTTATATCGAAAAACACGCAAAAACTACAAAAAATTTCGTTTTTTTTTTGTTTAGTTTTTCGTATATATTGTTTGTACTAAAATTCCAGAAGGTGAAATGTTCACAATTGTACAGAGCACATTGCGCACATTGAGCATTCCACTATAAATATTATCTTGACTGCATGTTTGCACAATAATTTCGCTCGATCGGCTCCGAAGTTTACAAATAGTTGCGTTGCCATTGCATGCAATGCACGTAACTACGTATGTATACGACGTCGCACATTGCACATTGCGTTTTTCAATTGCATTTTTAAGCTTTTCAAATGCACCAGATAAACACCGACGTATTTAGCTCCAAACACAATTTCATATTAAAACATCTAAAAATATCTAAGCAATATTTTTCTTGTTGACGCTTAACTAGAGAAAAACTAATAATTGCAGCTCGTAAATCAGGTTATGTTGTGTTATGTTAGGTTAACCACTGTTAATCGTTTCGCAGTAGCTTTTACTTTCGTAGTTCGCTCCAAACAGGTGTAACATAACATAACACACGAAAACGAAACCGCAGCGTAAAACTGAAATAGCCACTCGTTCATTCTGTGAATGTAATATTCTGAATATTTTGAGTATATACTGAATTTATATCGAAGCGAAAAATCTAAAACCGTCGTCCGTCGGTTCTGTGGCAATGTCGCATGTCGTTTACGCTCCACACGTGCTTTTTTTACTCACCTCGTTTAATTTTATTTCGCTTCGTGTCTCGAAATGCCGAAAATACATTCGCGCATAGTATAAACATGTAAAATGCACTTTACAGTTTCAAATCTTACTCTTGACTGACATAGAAACGATTTTTTATGGCGCAAAAGAAGTAAATTGTAATAAATCTTAATTACAATTAATTTCTCGCTAAATTTACGGGATGGTTTCATGTTCATCTTCATAAATTCCATGTTTTTGACATTTTTCCTCGATTTTTTCTCTCCACATTAATTTCCAACTCATCGAACAAAACGTTCCCGAATGCGCATCGCACACGCACAAAATTTAACTTATCGCTTGGTCTGCTCCTGCTTGCGAGCTAATTGATTAATAGCAACAGCGGTAACGACGGGCACGAGGGCTCGGGAAGTATTCTCTGGATAACCCGAGCTCCAGCCAAGCAGTGCAGGTGTGGAAGAGTGAAGGCAAAGCAGGGACCTTTCCGGGGAAGCCTGGAAGGTAAAACCTACTTAAGGACATGTAGGTGTGCGTTGGGGGTTGGTGCGAAGGCTGTGATTTACCTCTCGACGTTGTGCGGTCGTTTCTCTTGCGTTCCCCGCGACTTTCCTTTGCTATCTCGCATCCAGCTGTGTACATAGGTATGGTAACTACGGTAACTACCATTTTTGCTAGCGCAGATTTGCGTTTAGGGTTGATACTGCATAAGGGATGAAAGTTATAGGCGTTGATTTGCCACACAGATAACGAAAATTTAATCTAGGGGTGGGAAAAGGTTTGTTAGTTGAGATTTTTAACTAAATTTTTACTTTTTTTATCATTTAAGATATGAAATTGATGTGGGATGTGGGAAAAGATGAAATTTCTCAGTCAAATGTCGTTTTACGGTTGTTTATTTAATCTTAGGCAAACATTGGTATATTTAGCGAATTAACGTCTTGAATACTAAACTATACGGCAGATGTAAGACTTTTGGGGTGAACACACTGAAGTTTACACACATCTGACAGATTATAAATATTTTCACAAAATTTTTGTTACATAATAATTTTTTAAATGAAATATTTCATTTTTTTTATTTCCTTTCTTGCTAATTTTCATAAACAATAATTTCTGAAGGTATTTTAGCATAGAGAATAATCAGGCGTTCCGGCTGTCTCGTTGGCGTGTTGACGTAGGTACATAAAGCCGTTGGCGTTGCGTTCTGAATGTTTTATGTGACACAGTTTTCCCAACCGCGCGTCGTGCGCTCGTTAAGAATCGAAAAGTTTCGCCGCCGTTTGTTGCGTGAAAACGCGCGTGTGCCGACCGTGTAATCTTGATCTTCTGCATTGCAAATAGAATCGCGGAGGACACACCACCACGACAACCGCGCGCTATATTCTCGCACGCAGCTTTTCTAATTAAAATTTAGCGCACCTTTCCGAATTTTCAACTAGATAATATTACCGTTACTGCGTTGATTTAAGTACCTAATGTTTTGCAATTGTGTGGTGGATCCTTGACCTTTTCGCGCGAAATAAAGAAGACAAAAAACTTTTAAGCTGATTAGGGCTGGGCGCGCGTAGCAATTGACCTTTCGTGATAAAGTGCTTGACTGCTTGAGTTTCCCTGGATGAATTGGACATAATTTGGACATTGCGGACTATCACACCACGATAAAATCCTTTTTATTATAGAAAAACACATAATGCTAATTTTAGCAATCTACGCATGCGCAGTAGACTAAAATAGAATAAAATTTGCGCATGCGCTGTTTTTATCATTCGATAAATGTTTAAACATCAGTATGTTTGTGTTTGGCATTTCCTCTTTATTTGCTTACGTACATACGACTCTCAAGCACCACCAGCAGCATCCGTCGAGTGTTTTTCTTCCAGCCGTGAATACTTCCGAATATCTGCGTCTTGGCGCACCATACAGAAATTCATTACCATGCAAATTTCGTGTCTCTCCGCCGCGCGACTCTGCAACTTCGTTACTTCAAGTGCCACTCGAGAATATCCTTCTTTCCTCACTCATTTATACGCGCATCGCATCAGCATCACGTATCTACGTACGAAATATTCGCGCTCGCAAGCGCTCACAAGTTTGACATTTTCAAACTTAATTTTAGACACATTTTATTATTGCAAAATTTAGATATTTTTATAGGTTTTTTCTATTCTTGCACGCGAAAGTATCGTATTTTACAGATTGAATGGCGAATTAATTTGAAGCATCTTTATTATTTTTGCGACGCGTAAACAAATTGAAAACGCGATTCATTAATCATCATCGCGACTGCATGGCGGTGAGTAAAAGTAGAAGTGAATTCATCAATCTTTTCTTTTTTCGATCGCGACTAACGTAAATATTTAGAACATGTTGTTCTTCGCACGCTTGTATAAAGAATGAGATTTATTCGGCGCACATTCCAAGCATAAAAATCTAAGTGGTGAAGTTTAAAAATAACTTCATCTTTTAGTTATGGCTGTGTCTATGCATTTAATAGTATAATAAGTATCAAATGGCTAAATATTTAGCCATGAGAGGCGCAAGTTCCACCCCGTGACTAAAGTCCATGACTAAAGTCATTTTTTGTGTCTAAAAACCGTTGAAAAAACTGACGTTTCAAAGGTAAAGTTGAAAAATGTGATTTTATTGAAAATTTTGAACATTTAGTCACAGCGCAAGACGTAAATGAAAAATTTACTTATACTGCTTACGACAACTTCGACCACGACCTGCGCTGGCGTTACATTCGGTGTCTGCTGTGTAAATTTATGTAGTGAACATGAATGTTCCGTAACGGTTGCCTCCTGGCCGGTGCCGTACGTTTTCGTGGCACTGAAATGGTGTTACCATGCAACCACATACCGGATGAAGCCTGGCAGAGAGAGTGGTGGGAAGCGGGAGAAAAAAAAAAGAGGAATTATGAATTTGAAACGGCACTCTAGACTCACGACGCTCCCTGAGATGAAGAAAAACGCGGCGTGGCGTAGCGTACACTCGTGAAGGAAAACATGATAAATTGCTTGGCGCGGCTTTTTCTATTTACGCGACGCACCGCGCATTCCGAGCGCGATTCCTGAGCTTTTACGGTTGGCGGGGGGTGAATTTTCCTAAGGTGCTTACTACCCAACTAAACTATCAAATATTATACGTTCCCTATAAAAATATTAAATTTAAACATAAAATTTGCAAAAATATTTTATTTGATTATTTTTGGTGTTAGAAGTTGTAATAGTAGAGTAATGAATGTTATTTGAGACATAAAGTATAAATATAACAAGTAGGGGCGCACAATGGGCATTTAATGGAGGTGCTAATGCACATACTGTCATAAATCTCTACTTTTTGGTCCTTTCTAGGGTTTTACTCGCGTAAATCACCTGGACGTCGAGTTATACTCAATGATACTTGAAGATACTTTAAGAGTACTAGAATACACCTACGTGGAGGATCACTTTCACAAAAATTACAAGAAATATTTCAAAACGTTGTAATTTTTGTCTTTACAGACAGCAAAACACTTTGTAGCTGTAGAATAGCATTCATTTATCATTAAACTAGAACAGTGGGTTAAAATTTAGCACAGTAAATTAGCATTAGACCATTTGGTTCGTGCTGGAGCGCCATAAAAATTTGTCAAAATTTTATCAGCCCAGCGAGTGTAACCAACAGTGATCAGATAACAGTGTTTTATGAAGCTTAATGCGAGTCGACTACAAGTCCGCCGAGCTTAAAAATAACTTAATAAATTAAATTAATTTGCACGCGCGCGCGCCGCAAAAGAATTCCGTTCGAAATTTATCCACCGACCGCTTCGCGACATTCTTGAAATAATTATGAAGATGTAGCATTAAATATTTGCTCGCAAAACAACGCATCAAAAATGCTCGCGGCGGGAATTCTCAAAGGATTCGTTGCGGGAAATGTAAGGAGGAAAATGAAGATATACAAATAACAATACAGCGTCGTATTTCCTCGGCTGCATTCCGTATTCCAGTTGCAAAGTAATGTTTCGAGCCGAGGAGCGAAGAAGCGTCCGAGGTAAAACACTGCTTTCCGCTTTCTGGTGCGGCCATCAACATTTTATACTACTTTTCCGGGCACCGGGAGTTGGAGTTGAAATCTACACCACTCTCACCTTTGTACTTGTAGGTATATTTTCCTGTGACCTGGATGAATGGAGATTTTCTTCTAGTAAAAAAGATTTAAAAATCAATTTCTTTTTGTTTTTGGTTTTGAGACACAAAAAGTGGTCCTTTAAACACGGCCATGACTAAAGTACTTTAATCACGGACTTTTCCCACTTGATTTTTAATATACTAATCAATTTTATAGTAAATTTTTTATAGTAAGTTTTTATCACGATTTTTGAGGAAAAATGAACACTTTGCTAAATGTTTTCCAATTTTTTGCTTCTGACGCCGAATTTTCAATCATAAACACCTTTTTTGTGTGTGTGTTGCACGATATGTATTCTCTGAGTGACGTCGACAGCGTCACCCGTCTTCAGTCGATTCTTTCATGTTTTTTTCCTTCCCTGCAGCATTCATGTTTGTCGTGCTCGGTTCCCATGTCGCCGTTTCCTGTCTGTTTTATTTGCGCTGCGATGAAAAATCAGCGAAAGCGCGCCTGTTAAAATTTCGCAAACGGCGACCGAAAGCTTTCCATTGTGTCTCTGCAGCCAGTCAAGTCAGTCACTCAAAGAAAACGGCGATCGATCAAAATTGAATTCCGCTCGCATCGAGGAACTAATACGACGATACACAAAAAACAACAAGTTATGCTTTATTAATCTAAAATATTCAGTAGTAATACTTGAAGATAATTTATAATAGGCGATAAATAATCATTGGATAGCTATTGAAATTGCCGTCGAGCGTTGAGCACGGAGACAAATCAAATTCCTAGCGAGTTAATTAAGTCTATTCTCGCGGCGTTCAATAGAAAGGGATGGTGGTGGCGTGCGATTAAAGCACGCCGGCACGACATTGCTAACTTACTATCGCGCTGCAGAAGTTTGCGAAGAAAGGGGCGCATCCTGCGATCGCGATTGCGATTCGAATTGAGCCGCACACTAACTTGTTCCACCGAAAAGTTTTACTAGTTTTAGATGTCTTACACCAGATGAATCCGCCGGTATTATGATGATTACATCATTTCAACTTATAGCAATCATATATTTTGATGATATTTCAATCCGAAATCTTTATTATTCCTACTTGTCGCATAAATGGACATAAAATCGATTTAAATAACATTTTCGCTGCAATATTAATGTTTTCACCATAATTATACGTGACACACAGCATGAATAATAAACATTATAACTGCGTTTATAGTTTCACACAAACAATGTTAGTATATCATGTCATGTTCATGGTTCAATTTAAAAAACAAATCAATAATTTTTTTATTTAGTTTAATGTCTGTTGAGGCAGAAAATTGACATCAGAGTATAACAGATAACAGAGTTGAATTTTTGGTTGTACAGCGATTTTTGCGTGTTGTTTTTTTTTTTCTGGTTGTGTGTGAATATGCGTGTGTTGCCACCGCCGCCGCTGCCGGCGCGCGAGCGCGATGACGTCACGGGAGCCGTTGCCGCGCCGTGAATCGATTGAGCCTTCCCTTTTCGCCTCATCCGACGTCGTCCCTCGCAACGATCGCATCTTCTCGTCGTCCTTTCAGGATCAACACGGCAGAGATCAGCCACGCACCCACACACGCGCTTATTTAAATTTTTAGAGTAGATTTAGTTATTTTCTTATTAATAAATGTCATCTACGTGCGTGTGCGTTACGTATCAGTCAAGTCAGTCAAAAATATCAAACGTCGATGTATAAATAGACGGCTCGATGAGGAGAAAGTGATCGCCGCGTAATGGGGTGTCATCAGTTAAATGTCAATATTGAATTTTCGATGTGTCGCGACAAATTACCAAATCAAAATTTATTAAAACAAAAAAAGTAAAAATTATTTCTAAAGCTTGAAAACTAATGCGAATCTAATGTTAAAATAATTTCATTGCGTAATAATTATTCCCATTCGCAGTTCAAGTCCTTGGGGAACTGATGTCGGATGATTATGGCAATTGTGGTCACACATTGCAAAAGGCATTTGTTGAAACGTAATTTCCACACCTGCTAATTACATCATTCGTCAGTGCATATTTTTAGATTTTTTTTTGCGCTAGTTAAAATCGATAAAAGTAATTAAATTGTTGAAATGAAGGAATTCATTGCGCGTCCATGCGAAGAAATTGCGTTACCGAGGCGCTTTTTTCTAACGTCTTGCGCCGCGCAGGGTGGCAAGAAGGCGGACGGACGTCTGACAACGTGCGAAAACCATTTGGGTAATTAATTTCCTGCGAGCGCGCGCGCGACTTGCCTCGCCTCACGACACCAATGAGGCTATCAGTCTGCCTTGGGGGTGGTGGTGATGGTGACGTCCAGGGGACGATAGTAGTAGTAGCAGCAGTTCTATGCTACCGATGCCGGTGTGGTGTGTACACGCAATTAAGTTTTAGTGTGCACTTTCGCTCTTTACACAACAAACTCGTTTATTTTTTTCACGCTTGCTTGCAAAACAAATTATACAGGATGTTAGAGTTGTATTGGAGTAGTTTTTATTGTTTTTTTGCTGTTGGTAGTGGACTATTAGCCGAAAGGAAATTACACGAAAAACTAGCGCGCTTGATAAACATCAATGGCAAACGGAAAACGGAAAAAGATTGCTTGGGAAATTAACGCAACAAAAAATAAGTGCAGAAAAATAATTTGTAACTATTGTTAAGAATACGCGCCATATATATTTATCGTTGATTTTTTTTTATTCAATTTTGTTTTTCTGTTTCCCAGAAAAATTTAGCAATACGCATTTGGCACACATTCAGAACTTTATCTTCATCTCTCATTCGAACGTCTTCTCGTCCACTAAAATTTACAATAAACTTAACTTCCAGACACAATGATTTAATTTGTTTCAACTACCGTTTTCTGTCTTTATAATCGGCACCTATTTACAAAATACTGTCAGTAATATATCACGATACTTCATTGTAAAGTGTTGGAAACGCGCGTATTTTATGATTGCGGCAGTAAAACTTGAACAATACACAATTCCATTCATGTGTTTACATCAAAATGTTCACATGAAAATGTTTAATTATACATCGTAACATTATTTTTAATACATTTCTCAAACACTTTTAACTTTAAAGAAATTTAAAGAAAAAATATATTGTTATTCAAGTTAGGTTGGCGTATAAGTTTATAAGTTGATATGATACTTTATAAACTTGTTCTCTTTTATGACACTTGAAAATAAATTCCTCCTTTTTTTATTTGGCAGCGGACCAAAATAATTTCACGCTGATGAAATTGAATCGAAACGTAGTTTTGTGTGTAAATAAACCATGAGGCTTAAAATCACTGATTCATATTTGATTTGAAATCAAATCCGTGTTTTAGGAAGAATTTATCAACACGGGATTAAAATAAACTAGAAAATAGATATTTCTATTGATATTTTGTGCAAAATGTCTTTATGACGCCAAAAGAATTTTTCATCTAAATTTCTGGACGTATCTTAAAATGTTTTGATAGTTTTCTTGGTTTAACTTGATAAACATACAATAAGTCACGTTTTCACTATGTCATCTTGTATCTTATTATAGTATACTGTCATTTTTGCGGACGTGTTTGGAATATTTCCTGTTCCTCTACTTCGTTTGCCCCTAATAAAGAATTTCCTCATCACGTTCGCGATCGTAAATCTTGTGTAACATTTATTATTTTGCATAAAGTTCTTATCCTTTATCACACTTCTCAGAAACTTATTAATTTATTAGTACATTACTGTGGTTGTTATTAGAATTAATACTTAACTTTCCAGTTCTAATCCTAGCATAAATTGTGTGTTAGTCTCACTATAACTCTATAGCTGTAGGACCAATTTAGATCATTTTAGTTTTGAAATTTTGGCATGTATGTAATTGGTGCAAGAAAGGGCACAAGTTATTAATTTAATACCTAATTTTGAGTGTTTGAATTATATTTTTATGACTTGCCTATTAAATATTCAGTATCAGTTATGGTAACGCCTAACATTGGTTATAACATTATATCGGGAATTGTAACAGCGCTGTTATGATGTGAAATTACAACTGTTACTTATGCCCGAATGGATACTTCTGCTGTTCGGTTCGGAGTTCGATTGGCTATACACTTTGCCTACACTTAGGAATATCTGCGTGTATAATTCATGAGAGGTTTCTACAGCCCCTAACGCAAACAATTCAAAATCAAACACTCCACTTATTTGCGCAATATCAATTAGAATCCTCATCCTATTTACAGTTAAATTATAGTTAATGTTACTTAATTTAAGTAGTTAATATTTTTATTGAGAAATCAGTTGTTTTGGGAGAGTTATGTATATGTGCAGTGCGTTGTTACTCTTACGACGAGGATTTGATTCAAAAGCCGGAGTCGATCAAGAGCAAACCAAGCGCAAGGAAACGCGAACATGCGGGAAAACGGGAAACGCGCCGGGGATCGATTCTCTTCTTCCCTTCCCACCTCCGCCCAGAAAGCTCGGAAGCGCGGATTATGAGTAGCGCCGCGCCGCGCCGTCGAAAACGGCATGTGAACGAACGTAAATCGATTGAAAACAATACTTTAATTCATTATTTACATCATCTACACGCATCTGAATGTCTATTACACCGATTTCCAAAATTATTTCAAACAAACTTATAGTTTACTAATTTTACAAAACAAATATTCAAACACATTTGAGGTTAAATCCAAAAAATAGGTTAGGTTGCAGTGGAATACTATTAATTAGCTATGAAGCACTCTTCTTAATGAAGTTGCTGAGATACGATCGCCATTTGTTTCCATTAGATCACTCGACACACCTTGAGTACTTTATTTTTTATTTTATTTTAGTTGGTTTTTTATAGAAATAATTAAGGTTAGTCACGTTGATGACGTAAAACTAGATTTTATTTTTATTTCATCCGCGCGTATAATTAACACTATATCGACGTGCCTACTCTACTCAGCTCATTAATCAAAATTTATTTATGGTCGTTAGCTTCGCGCACGGAAACGAGCGTAAAATTAACGCGGGGTTGTGGAATTTTGCGCAAGTATTTGATGGCCTCTAAGAAGTCGAGTTTACTTGCTTGATGTTTGATACGTTCACGCTGATTTCATGCTATTGCGGCGCATTTGCGTGCACATCAGAAATCAAGCTCTGCACGCTAATTACAACAAGGGGTGTTTGTTTTTAAGGTGAGGTGTTGCTAAAATATTTCCAAATGCCAAACTTGTTGTAATAACTGTGACAAAAGCTACAATAGCGATTTTTTTTAGATAAAAATATAACTAAAATTAGAATTAACAATAATATGTGTAGGAATATTGTAGGCATTATTGTTAAATTAACGAATTTTTGGGGTTGTAGATGGGTGGTCGTTCTTTCCATGCCTTTCATGACCGCGTCGCACGCGCGCGCATTATTCGCTTTGTTCGGATTATAAATTAAGTCCGTGAGGCTTTGTCCGTGTCGTTCAAGAATGCGCCTCTTAATGATGAAATACTGAATTGTGTGATTGATGGATTGGATTTTTATTTATTTGCGTTATATTTATTGTTCCTACAAAAAATTGAGTTTGAATACAAAAAATTGCGTTATTTTTAGTTATAACATTAGTTCCAGTTCTCCGATTTTAATTATTTTTACATCAATCGAAAGGTAATTAGTTTACTTATGACTCAACACTATTATTTGAACTCGTGATTGAACAATGCAGCCAAAATTCATCCGAAAAATCCGTTCCACTTAAATTCTATTTTACGTAGTCGAAGTTTCAGCCCTATTGCTAATGTGACTAAAAAAGCTATTAGTCTACCTTCCCAGCAAAAAGTATATCCACCTTATTCACTTTATCTCCGTTTTATAGTCTGGCTTACAGCTGAAAACATTACAGTTTAAATGCAAATTTATTTCGCCATCGTAAACAACCGAGCGCATCACCCGCCGCGCACTCCCTGAGCAACATGAAGCTTTACCGCCTGATTTTACAGCTCTATCGCGGGCGAAATTACTCGCAATCCATTTATTCATACAGAGAAATCCATAAATATACAAAGCCACATTTAATACATCTTATAAAAATCAGTTTTCGAATAAAAATTGTATTGAAACTATTTTACAACATCCTGTATGATAGAAATTATTGAAGCGGTGGCCACTTAAATCGCACAACATCAAAACATTATGGTATTGCATTATGCCGAATGTAAATGAATTTTCCATGAGCGGAGAAAATTGCGCACCCCGCGTTTAGACTTGTGTAATTCACATCTATGATTATGGCTGGGAAAGAAAACTTTTGTGCAACAACGAATTTGTACTGTTCCGGCGGCCATAAATTATTTATTACGCTTAAAAATGAATTTTTCCCACACGCTATGTGCTTGTTTAGCATTTCAGTTTCTATTTGTTAATAAAATCCAATATTTTTATTACTTTTTCAACTTGTTTGTTTAGAATATTGCCTGATATTATTTAGCAGTAAGTAAATTTGATGCTCATTAAAATTTTAGATCCTTGGGAATAATTTTCATCGGCTTAGTAATTTCAT
This sequence comes from Dalotia coriaria, assembly GCF_025399875.1. Taxonomy (NCBI): domain Eukaryota; kingdom Metazoa; phylum Arthropoda; class Insecta; order Coleoptera; family Staphylinidae; genus Dalotia; species Dalotia coriaria. The sequence continues at coordinate 10,538,834 of NW_027045446.1, forward strand.
GAATATTAAATACACTTTTACATCAAAGTCTCGTCTCGGTAATCGGCTGAAAAGTGGGCGCACATTCTCGTTGGCTGTTATTATTTTATAAAAAATGCACACGTCGCGGCTAGCTATGATTAGGATGCGAGGACACGCGCGCGGTTATCCTTGAAATGCTCGGAACTGACAGGTGTTCAAGGGGCTTAATTATTTCTCAACGTGTGCAAATTAAATATGACAACATCAAAGAAAATACAACACAATAGCATAAATATAGGCAACTTAATTTACATTAAAATTAATTTCAACATAAAAATCGTTTCGGGGCTGAGTTTCAATTTATAATTATTTTTGGTCGACGCCAATGATGAAAGTAAATGTAAATTCTGCTCTCGACTCGAGCGCATTGGAAAGCGCTCCCCTTGGCATCATCATTTCATATTTTATTCAACATGATCCAAGGGATGAGACACGAAACATGGATCCGGCGCGCCTCTACGATTGATGACACTGAAGACAATAGACAACTTATTCATTACTCCAAGTGGCATCTATTTATAATCATTTTAAACAAGTCGCCATTCCAGCAAAATTGGCAGCTTTCAATTGAGGTTATATTGCAACATTTTCTCCGACTGTGTTTTACGTTCGATAGGGCACGTTTTGCATTTATATTAGCTGTTCTTCACGATAAACTTAAGACAGAGATCTCTATATTGCACGTGAGAATCGCGTGTTTTTTTATTCCTGTATTCCTGGACGCGCACGTAAAATAGATATTCCTCGGCGCAGCTGGGAGGCAACGAGGGAAATAAACAGATTTGCACGTCGTGCAAACATTTATTTCGCGTTGGGAAATTTTTCTCGCCGCTAGTTTGCTGGTAAAGCTACGCTTATCTTAGTCTACCGAGCATATTTTCACGTTTTTCGTGGTTTACCATCGGTTTTTCACTGAGTTTTCACTGAGGAAACACGCGCAGACGTCCTATTTAAATGTTTCACCAACTGATCACATCTAAATACATTTAATATCATGTTAAACAATTTAATTAAAAAATTTGTGATATAAAATTATAGTTAAATGTTTTGTGGATAGGTGGCGTTAGTAATACTAGGTTAGGTTTCGTTTGAGTTGAATCTTGTGTGTTACAAGCGAACGTACAAGTTTATAGTAGATTTTAGGCCTCATGAATATTCAAAATGCTTTTACCATCCTATGTGCGTCCTTTGCGCTCATTAACAATTATAATTTCGTGCAGCGCGCTCGTAACAATATTGCACCGGAAGCAGACCTAACGACTAATAAATATCTCCGACATTGACACGTCGGGAACGCTATTTTTAGTCTGGTTTTATTGTGTTATTCATGAGTTTTTCGCCCGAAAAGCCAAAAACAAAACTTTTTACCACCGCACGCATGATTTAATTAAACTTCCGGTTTAGTATAGTGAATTTTACGCACTAGGCGTATGGCGACTATCGTGCCAGGCACAAGACACCAAAATAATCAACGGAAAATCTTAGAAAGTAAATTAGATTTTCTAAAATTTTAATTTAGAACGAAAACAATTGATTTCACTCTTTCTTTTGTTTGTTTGTGTGGTTGCACCTAATTTAATGGTGAGAATCTGCACCATTCCGAAAATAGAAAACCGAAAACACCCGGAAGTCGGTTGGCAAGTTTGTCTTGTTAGTCTCGGGCGGAAACGAACGTAAACTTAGAGCGAATGACGCGAGGGCGGACGGAAAAGTTTTGTTTAAGGAAATTGCCATTATGTTCGACACGGGAACAATTTCAGCTCTGCTTTGTCTTTATGTCGTCTCCGATGATAGTTTTCTTCAATATAGCGTTTAACCGCACGCATTTCAAACAATTTGATATTAGTATCCACGATAATTTCTTTATTTAAGTGAAATTTTGGTAATTATTGAGTTAACTGGTGGCCATTTTGTATTTGTATGCGGATTTGGTCAAGGGACAAACTCAATAATCGATGTACAAGCGGACGCACGCTTCTGATTTAATTGTCATTGATTAAATCATTGATTTAATCACCTACAGCTTGCGGTCATCGCTTCGTGTAACTCCAATTAAGCCCTCATTAGCCTCCAACTCCGCTTTGATATTTAGGATTATGTTTCATTAAAATGTGAATAAAATACAGCCAAAAAGTTAATTTTTGTAGCTGGAAACCAAAAAATACTTTTTGATGCACCAAACACAAGCGAATAGTGAAAATATTGATTTTGCTGCGGTGCCAAATATATTTTCCAGCTGTATTTTTTTCTTCTTGGAATTCTGCACTTTATAAACCGAAATCACCTCAAGAAAACTTGTAAAAGCTGTTTGATGACTTTTAGAGGGCATTCCAAAAGAATTATGTGGATCTGCATGCCAAATATACACAAAAATGCTCTTTTAGCATAAATTGCATTAAAATAAATATTTTCCATGTATTACTACAAAGTAATTATGCAACGCGCATTGCAAATATGATAACAACGGAGATCAATGTTAGCAGTAAATATTAACACCACAAACGTCAGTCAGCGAGTGTACACAAACGCGTAACAATTCAGCGGAGTGGAATCGATGCAGGAAAAAATAAATGAAGTTGCCGCAATGAATGCTAAAGTTTGAATGCACAATAGGATCATAAAACGGCGATGCGTCAATGCATAAACTCACCCCAGGGAGGTCGTTGAGTATATATAGTGCACCATCATGTGGTGAGATATATTGCACATTGTAAAAACATCATCAACATGCAGTTGCAATTAAACTTGTTTGTTATCGCGTTGGTTATTGGTTATGGTGAGCTTATTTTTTATTTGATCAAACATTATTTTAATTTATTATTCGTATTTTATATCCATTAGTGGCGAGTGCACATATACCAGAATGTCCTTGTAAAAATCATCAACCTGAAATAAAACACTCACATGAATCGCATTCGGAGTCCCATGATCATCATGAGATTTCATTCTCGTCTGATCATGAACATGATCACGATCATGAATCCTGTACAGAAGAGAGTCATGATCATGAAAAGAAGAAACATTGTGGAGGTGAAGAACATTCTGGGTCTTCTAGCAGTAGTAGTAGTTGTGAACATGAACATCACACCACAACTAAACCCTGTGGTTGTACTAATAATGGTGGCCATCATGGCGATTCCCATGACCATAGTTCCCATTCATCTAGTTCTAGTAGTTCTAGCTCCAGTAGTTGCCAGAGAAGTAGTTCCGAATCTAAAAGTCATCATAATACACCTAAACCCAAACCATGTGGTTGCAAACCATCAGAACACTCTTCCGAAGATCATCATCATTCTTCCGATTCGTCTGAACATAGTCATGACCCTGATTCACACTCTCATTCTCACAGTTCAGAGTCTAGTTCAGAAGAACATGAACATAAGAAGAAGAAACCTTGTGGTTGTGGTTCTCACTCTGATTCTTCTGATAGCAGTAGTAGTAGTTCAGAATCCGATCATCACCATCACCCTAAACCGAAACCATGTGGTTGTACCAATAATGGCCATCATCATGATCATTCTGATTCGTCAGACAGCGATTCAAATTCGGAATCTCATTCTCATCACCCTAAACCAAAACCTTGTGGTTGTGGCGAAAACAATGATGATCACCACCACCACCATCATGATCAACATGATCTTCTCGCCCATATATTAGACCTGGTTAATCAATTACTCGACAAACTTGGCTTGGGACACACAGTTACTTCTGTTGTGGATACTGTTGATTGCACAGTTGATTCAGTCCTAGACACCGTTGATGATACTTTAGGAACAGTTTTGGATACTGTAGGAGACGTGCTAGATCCTGTTCTGAATACGGTTGATAATGTTGTAGACACAGTATTAGATACAGTGGACCCTGTTTTGGATACGGTAATCTGTACTCTAGACCCAGTTCTCGACACTGTAACAGACACAGTCGCGCCTGTTTTGGATACTGTAGGAGACGTGGTAAATCCTGTCCTGAATACGGTTGATAATGTTGTAAGTCCAGTCTTAAGCACAGTAGTTGATACAGTAGCCCCTGTTTTGGATACGGTAGCCTGTACTCTAGACCCAGTTCTCGACACTGTAACAGACACAGTTGCGCCTGTTTTGGATACTGTCAATGACGTTCTATCTCCTGTTGTTAACACCGTAACAGACGTAGTGGCTCCAGTATTGGACACAGTTGGTGACACGGTTGCTCCAGTTTTAGATACAGTCAACAACGTGCTAAGTCCCGTTCTGTGCACTGTAACAGATACAGTAACACCTGTTTTGGATAATGTGGTAGACACAGTTGCCCCAGTAGTTGACGCAGTAACATCCGTCGTAGACCCTGTAGTAAATACAGTAGTCAACACAGTGGAACCTGTTTTGGACACTGTCACATCAGCAGTGGCTCCTGTAGTAGACGCACTTGCTCCCGTAGTAGATACAGTAACAGATGTATTGGATCCTGTGGTTAATACTGTTACTGATGTTGTTGCACCTGTTGTTGAGAGTCTTCAACCAGTTCTGGATGCAGTTTCTCCTGTAGTCAATACAGTCGCGGATACACTTGCCCCAGTTGTGGATTCACTCACTCCTGTAACTGATACTGTAACGGATACAGTCGCTCCAGTTGTCCAATCACTTGCCCCTGTGACTGATGCTGTCGCTCCGGTTGTAAGTGATCTTGGTGATACCTTAGCGCCTGTTTTGGATGCTGTTGCACCGGTTACAGACGCACTTGCGCCTGTACTTGATTCGGCCTCACCTGTAACAGCTCCTTTGTTGACTAATACTCCTTTGGGAGATGTTGCTGGAGGATTATTAGGTGATAATGCTGGTAATACTGATAATACTGGTAATACTACTGGTGGTGATGATGCTGGTGGTGCAGAAACAAATCCTTTGAATATTGTAAATGTTTTAACTGGAGGTTTAGGTGCAGGTACAGATCCTGTTGAAACTCCTGCTCCAGGTGACGCTAGTCCAACCGAACCAACAACGGCTGTACCTGATGTTGCCCAACCTGTATTAGCAGCTGTTACTAACCTAGCACCTGTTAAATCCGTTGGTAAAGTTTTGCGATTATAAACTAATAAATAATATGTCTACATAAAATATTAATCAACAAACAAAAAACTGTTTATTATGCAGTTCCAACAAGTTGTAGTTGTAGTAGGCGTTGTAGTCATTTGTAAATGAGACACCAAGATAATTTATAAAGTATAAACCGTTGTACGCTCACACAATAGTCAGAAGCGGATGAATTGTTTGCGAACTCTGTGTAACACCCCTCGCGTTTCTCGCAATAAGAGCACATAGAAAAAATGTAATAAAGAAAAATGTTGTCTGCGTATATATCGGAAATGAGTTATTGCTCCCAAGTGGGGAGTATAAATGTATAAAAACCCGCGCGCGAGGGCATTAATCCGCGAAATATAACCAACCAGCCAGTCAAACCCTCAAGGGTGGTTGGGAAACAGCTTGGAAGATGCGCAATGTCTGCAATTTGTTACGATTAGAGATATATTCCATTTTTGTCGCGCTACACAAATTCTACGCGCCTCATAACACGACCATTTTTTTATATTTTAGATTATGTCCTGTTGACGGTTGTTTTCTATTGTGATTGGTGGTTTGGAATAGTGTTTATTAGTTTATAAAGGAAAGTTTTTGGTGGCTGAAGATAACAGTAAAGTATATCGATATTGATTGATCCGTAAATTCTATTTCTAGCCTCGCGTGAGCTAAAAATACATTTTACGTTTTTAAAGGAAGCAAACTTTTGGGCTTTTTCGTATTGAATGCCAAGTCTGAATGTTTCTTTCATTCGTAGGACTTTTTATTGCTGGGCCTTTTCGTTCTATTCTACTTGGTATTTTAACATTACTAAACTTCTATGGCTATCGGCGACACTAAAATGACAAAAACTTTCCTTTGTAAGCGATAAATTATATGTTAAGTACATAAAAAAATAAAAATATAATAATAAATAAAGTTCTGAGACATTTAAATATTTAAATCATAAATTTAAAATTCAAATTTTTCTATTATGCAATCAGCTTTGAGTTATGTTTAACTTCAAGAAGGTTTTTGGTGAAAAAGAAGCCTAAAAAGAAACTCATTACGTATTATTTTTATCTCGTCATTTAAATTGAATAACGAATTCATTACGAATTCATTTGATGTTCAATTTTGAGTTCTAAAATTTAAAAAAAGTACACATTCTGGACGTATTTTAAAATGAATTTTTATAAGCTATTTTTTTAGATATCTGTTAAAAGTTAGTTTAAAAAAATATGTATCTTTAAAATTGCGATTGTTATCACCGAATGTCAACATCTTTTTGCGGATGGTGTGCTAATGGAAAATGGAAATTACCAATCGATTTTGTGCGCTTTTTCTTCATTGCACAGCGCAAGCGGAAGAACAGAGGACGACAAAAACCAACACGATTCTGAAAGTAGTCAGGACTTTCGGACAAGCGCAAAAAGCTCTGCAGGATCTATAAAGTTTAGCTGCGCATTTTTATTCGTTTCTTTTATTAAAAAGAGTAAATTCCTGTTTTGTACTGATATGTCAGATCTGATTACAAAATACGTTGTTTGTATTCTGCTATTGATATTATTCTAAAGCCATAGAAATAGAAAATCTACATAATAAGATTAAATCTAAACCAATACAATATCAATTTCAATGGGTATTAATTTATTTCATTTTTTTGTTACAGGAATGTCCGGAAGGAGTCGTTCATGAAGATTCCTTCAAAGAAATATATTCCAAATTTTTCCCACACGGAAGTAAGTAATTTACAATGTTTATTATTTGGTTTATGATGTTTTACATAGCGATTTGACCGTAAAAGCTTTAATTATATTAATATTATTATTGAAAATAAAATATATTTGCATATAAATGAGACAAAATTGAACATATTAAGCTTGTCACTGTTGGAATATTGCGCGTGTGCGGTTCGGAGCTCAACGAATTTAATTAATTATGCGGAGCTTTCATTGAAACTTTGCGGTGCCCGCCCGAAACGTGTTCGAATTTCGAATCGAGCATAAAGTCCAGTTTGACAATTAAAATCAGCAATGGAAAGCAGCATCGAGCGGTGGATGTTAAACGAAGCTATAAATATTGTATTTCGGTTTGATTCAATTTTGCACTTGACATCACTTTAAATATGCAATATTTTCGATATTTTTAGCTATTTTGCATTCACTTTTAAGCAGTAAAGTTTTTACAAGCTGAACCTGTAAACTAGAAATTGTAAGAAACATAAATATTAGTTCGTATCGCGATCGTAAATCTTAACAGGGTAAAACTTCTATTCCGGTTGGGTGGAAAATATTATTTTGCTTTCTCGAGAGCGTGCTGCTAGTTTCGATAATAAATGGTTGCGCATGGGTGATATTGATAAAATTATTGGAATTGCCAAAGTTTTTTTTCTATCTAATCAGCAGTGAATTAGATATTAACTTGGCAGGTAGGATACTGCGTCAACAAAACAGAAAACATTAAAAAGTGGGTTGGGAATTGTTTTCATTCTTTGTTTTCCTTTATATTACAAGAAATTCAGGCGACAGAAAGAGCTTATTATTATTTTTACTAATATTATAATAATTTAACTTCAAAATTACTTAATTGTTAATGCTTACTTTCTCGTTAAGTAGAATAATAAATATTATTGCAATAAATGCAGAAAATAAATAAACGCTATCGTTTTTTTCTGCGTTTCTTCGCTTATTTTGATGTTGCTCCCTTCGGGGGCTGGGTGACAGCAATAAAACAAAATAATAACAATAAAAAGTCGTCTCATCTATCATCTATCACGAGCGAAGAGGCGTACGAAAACGAAATGGCTCGCGACGCACGATTGGATTGAACCGGCGAATAAATCACCGGAAAATTCGTCCGAAATATGGACGTCGACCAACCAGCAATACAAAACACACTGTTAGGTTTATGGGAAGGTATGACAGAAGGGATGTTAGGTTCAAGTTATTTATGATGGTATATTTTGCACATTACCCAAAGTTTGACCCAAAATGTAAAGTGATTATTTTTCTTTAACATACAAAAATGATCCTAACATGTTTAACTTAAAACTTTCTCCTATTTGATAGCAGTTTGAACAATATTTCCTTTTCAATTCATGGATATTTTTAGCCTACTACAAAAGCTATGTTTTTTCGTCCTTTCAATGCTTTGTACAAGTTTGTTTATTGTTTAACCTAGTATGCTTTGTTACCTGTTTGGATAAAAAGCAGCACGTGAATAATTGCAGGGTATACAATGTTTCTTGTGCGACAATTCAAGCATTCCCGCCATTAGCGCACGAGAAAGTTTGCTGCTTTTGCATTGTGCATTGTTTTCGGCCTTCCTGTGCCGTGCGCTTAGATACACACCGTAATAAACATCACAATCGGGGGACATTTCACGTTTCACGTGTGCATTATGTAAGCGAGCGGCATTCCGGCTTTCCCATCGTGTAGAAAATCGCGTGCGAGCTTTTTGCACTTTCACGGCCGTGACATTTTGCGATTTGAACGTGTTGGATGATTGCGATCGCAAACCAATTGTGGAATATTGTCAAAACAGTGCTGGTATCATTTGAATTTCAGTACAAAACTTCTGTACATAAAAATGTATTAATACGTATGCATAATATGTAATTTGTTTTTTGGTGGTCTAATGGTGTTTTTTTTCTTTTAGATTCAAGTTTATATGCGCATTACGTGTTCAAAGCCTTCGATGTAAACTGCAACGGGGCAATTAGTTTCAGGGTAAGTAAAGAACCATGAAATTTAAAGAAAAAAATTGTTTGTTTTTAAATGATTATGTTTTATGTTGTCATTTTGAGGTTACGTTGAGGTTAGGTTAAAGTTTATGAGGTTATGATGTTTATTAATCTGTGAATGCGTGGGGCAGTGGAATTGCGCCCAAAAATATATACGTTGGCTGGTGCCAGTACAGCCATAACTAATCCGGTGAGATATTTATGTTCCATTCCGACTCAACTTAGTTGGATTGGTTGGATTGGTAAAGCCGCAGATGGGCGAGTTGGCGATGCGAGAACGAGAACGAAAACCGAACGGATTTCGGGCGATTACCAAACGCTGCTCTGCTCATGTTTAAATTAAAGTTGCAACGATTAAATTCTGCTATTTCTAATCATAACCGCATGGAAATTTTAGAACTCAAATTGGAAATAATGCAAATCAAGAAAATTTCAATTGTATTTTGATTTTTGATTAATATCTCGTAAACTAAAAGAGATATTTAAGATCTGATCGCAGCGTCTTAATCTACGGACTATTCTCTATAAGAGAGGATAGTTAAAACGGAAATCTGAGAGATGAAATTTTAAGACTTAAGAAAAAAATTGCCAAGGGGGGGTGCTTGATACTTTTTTTCGACGATTTTTGAAAATTCATATCTCTTAAACTATAAGCGACAGCAACCAACAAATTACTGATTATGAAAGATTGGAAAATTCTGTATCAGATAAAAATATAAAATAATTATATTTCCAACAGTAAAAGGTAAAAAAACGCCACTAAAAGTACTAAAAAGTGACATTTTTCAATTTTTGCCCATTTTATTCAATCGCGAATATCTCGTAAACTAAAAGAGATATTTAGGATCTGATCGCAGCGTCTTAATCTACGCACTTTTCTCTATAAGATAGGACAGTTAAAATGGAAATCTGAGAGATGAAATTTTCATTCTTAAGAAAAAATTGCCAAGGGGGGGTGCTTGATACTTTTTTTCGACGATTTTCAATAATTCATATCTCTTAAACTAAAAGAGATAGCTACCAACGAATTATTGATTATGAAAGATTGGAAAATTCTCTATCAGATAAAAATAGAAAATAATTATATTTCCAACAGTAAAAGGTAAAAAAACGCCACTAAAAGTACTAAAAAGTGACATTTTTCAATTTTTGCCCATTTTATTCAATCGCGAATATCTCGCAAACTAAAAGAGATATTTAAGATCTGATCGAAGCGTCTTAATCTACGGACTTTTCTCTATAAGATAGGACAGTTAAAACGGAAATCTGAGAGATGAAATTTTAAGACTTAAGAAAAAAATTGCCAAGGGGGGGTGCTTGATACTTTTTTTCGACGATTTACAAAAATTCATATCTCTTAAACTAAAAGAGATAGCTACCAACGAATTATTGATTATGAAAGATTGGAAAATTCTCTATCAGATAAAAATAGAAAATAATTATATTTCCAACAGTAAAAGGTAAAAAAACGCCACTAAAAGTACTAAAAAGTGACATTTTTCAATTTTTGCCCATTTTATTCAATCGCGAATATCTCGTAAACTAAAAGAGATAGAAAGGAACGAATCGCAGAGTCTTAATCTACGGACAACTCTCTATAAGATCTACAGGATACCGCTCGGTACATTCGCTCTCAATCAATCCCGTTTGTGATGCCCTCGTTTAGCCACTTGTTACTTAATATACTATTACACTTAATGCCAATTTTATAATAAATAAATTCTCCAGATAAAAATAGAAAATAATTATCATATTTTTGCCCATTTTATTCAATCGCGAATATCTGATACTATTTTCGTCTGATTCTCTCGCAGTGCAGTGTTCAGAAGGTTTTACTTCAACCGCGTGTGAACTGAACACATAATTTTTTTTGTCAATATATAAAAAAGGTTCAATTCTAAATTCGTAACTGCTGAGTTGCTAAATTAAACCACCACTCATACAAAATGTAGTACGATGTATGAGGTGGAGAGAACAACACTTGACGTTGCGCCACCCCCAATGCACTCTCGTTGTGCATTCTTCACTTTTCAACTCCACTCCACAGTGAAACGGCAAGTGTCAGCAGACAGGGGCTTAAAATAGAGCTGTGCTTTCAGCCAGCTTTCGTAATTATCAATATACGCGAGAGTGACAATTGTATGACTTGCAAATACAGGTTGCACAGAAAATATCGATAACAAATATTTCAAATTGTTATTTTAAATTGAAAGCTTTAACGGGAATTAGCGATAGCAGTGAATAAGATGAGAAGAGATAGTGGAGAAGTTTGTACATGTAGTCTACCCGCAAAAACTGGTGGGGGAAGCTACAAATTGTTCGCCGCGCGCGAGTGTGCGTACTGTGGGTACTTGTAAATATAATTAAGAGTGGCAGGAAGAGTTTGGGTCACCAGGTGTACGACCCGAACGCGGTCAGTTGCCCTTGTAGACTTTCATGATATAATTCAAATACGTAATATATAATTTCGTAATCTCTACGCCTGCACAATTTATTCCTGCAGTTACAAAACATTATAAGCATTAAAACAAAGTTTGACATGTGTCACGGTTACTTCTAGTTCAAATACTTGGCACAGTGAATATAGTCGGTTGTGCACTGTTTAGAACAATGCGAGGACCTCTCCCGTCTGCGTGCCTTTGTTTTGTGCGCTTTCAATCTCATCAACCCCTTTTGCGTCCGCACTGCCCGCAATTTATCGCCGCACACTACGCACTGCGATCACTATTATTAACTCCGAGAAGTCTAGACTGAACACTCTGAACAACGGAAACACCCAACTAAAAGTAAAAGGGTTGTATTAATCAGATGACACAATGGAATTGATTTGGGAAAGGAAAAAAAATACAGAACACAGTAAATCTTTTTGTTACGTTGTGATTATATCTAAAACGTTGCGCTTCTTGGCGATAAGAGATAAAAAAATAGTGAGGGGTAGCTGGTTGCGTGCTGGAACTCTTTCCAATTTTCGTGATCATGATCGTGACCCATATTTTAGTGATATTACTCTGTTATGTGTATATATCAATTTTTTTTCTTATCTAAACTACGAATAATTAGATTTATGCATTAAATGATAATGAAAACACTAGAGCAACACAGAGCTACAAAATTTAACCTCAAAATTAATTTTCTATGAAAATTTATAAAGAATGTGTTAGTATGCTGTGGAGCGAAACAATCATCATTTCTTTTGACCCGTTTGTTTGCGAAATGGTCGCGTCGAAAATTGCGTGCGCGAGTTTAATCTATTTCGTCTATTCGCGTGCGTCCTGCCCCCGCGCGCCGGAAATTGTCGGTCTGTCCTCCGTGTCCTCCTCTCGATACAGTGTCCAATTTATATTATTATTATTATGCAGCGTAATATCCGCCTCGCGCGCGACTCGACTGAACACTGGACGGCCATTTTTCGCGGAGTAAACGCGTTTTAAACATTTATAAAGGAAAAATTGCAGAACCGAATTAAACTGCGTAATTGAATTAGAATTTGCATGTCAAGGTTATTGCAGTTGATGTGCTTCAGCGTTTCAAAACGCTTTTTGAATCAAAAAAGAAGAAAAAACAGAAAAGTTGCGAGTGTGCGGAAATGATGTGAAATTTCCCGTTTGAGAGTTGAAATTGTCATCCTGGCGAGACGTTCGGCGTCGTTAAGCTCGTGCAGAGATGCAACCGCGTTAAACTTCTTAATCAGTTTTATTGCCGACAATTCCACCATCAACACCATGAGAAATGAGAACGAAGAGATTTTCCACACTCAACATGAAAAAGTGTTTAAACACACGTAATCTGCGATTTAAACACTGATAATTAATGTGACATATGACATAACATACTTTTTGTCCTCCACATCAAGTTTTGTGACAAATATTGATGGAATATTTGTTCTTATAGGATTTACTGGTGACATTATCAACACTGCTGAGAGGCTCTGTGTACGAGCGACTCCGATGGACATTTAAATTGTACGACGTGAACGGGGACGGCTGCATCAGCCGCGCCGAACTATCGGAAGTGGTGTCAGCGGTGCACGAGCTGATGGGCCGCCGCGCGCACCAGGTGGAAGACGATCGGAAGGCGCGCGAGCAGATTGATCGCGTCTTCCGGAAGCTGGACCTCAATCAGGACGGCGTCATTACAATTGAGGAGTTCATGGAGTCGTGCCTCAAGGACGACGTGATCACCAGGTCGCTGCAGATGTTTGACGCGGTGCTATGATGCGCTCACGCGCACCCCTCACCCCCGCCAGCTCATCCATCCATCATTCTCGTCGACATTCTGATTTTCGCGATGTTTACTCTTCATCAACGACCTACTCTTATGCATTCACTGTGGATTAATCTAAATCTAAACTGGATAAAGACTTAAGGACTCACTTAAGATAATTTAGTGTTTAAGAGGAGCGGAAGCAGTACAATGGCGGCGAGGACGAGTTAGTTGCTTTAATTCGACCGGACTTGTAAATTGGATACCTACTAGTCGTTTTGTTGATGCTTGTAATTTCCAAAGATAAATGTGTAAGTGTACAAGTATACACGCATTTTCAGTTTGGAGTTTACAGTTTGATATTTACATTTATTTTGGTTATTTTTAAAACTTTAATCAAGAAACATCCAAAATTTCTATAAAAATTTGTTTCTACGCCTAAAAATGTGATTTTTTAAAGAGTTTTGTTGTAAATTTGTAAATCAAACTATAAACTCTTACGTAAGCGTTAAATATTCGAGTGATAGTTTTAAGTTTTAAGTTTTTATGAGGTACGTGTTAACAAAACAGCCAAATAACTGATTAATCTAAGAAACTTTCACTTTGGAACCTTAAGAAAATCATCCAGTTATATGAAATATATTTTCCTATCACGTTTATTTGCTTGATTCGCTTGAAATAAAAGCAAAAACAACTGAAAATGTATTTAGCACGTAACTTTCGATCAATAGTGAGACTTTTGTACAATTTTTCTTGGAATTTATTAACAATTAACAAAAAACGCTAAAACTTGCCACCGCGTCCATACAAAATTTACTCATGAAATCACTGAAATGCATTTATATTATTACGCGACACAGAAAAAAGCAAACACAGTGAAACCAGAAGCCTTTCCCATTGACTATTCGTACTCGTTGAGCATGTACAGGGTGTGTATACAAAGGTTATAACTTGGTTGAATATTTTAATAACTTATACTCTTCACACTGAAAGTCCTTCCTCACTGTAACGAAGAACACCCTGTATGTTTGCCATCGTCCATTAGCGCGGCTTGAGACACAGGCACCAAAGACGTTTAAGATTTAAATAAATAAAACTTTAAATATATTGAACTCGTAAAGCGTAATTTTACTAAAAACCAAAATAAACCAAACAAACACGTAATTTTACGGATAAAATCTGTATGTTTAGCTTTAAATGCAGGGTAATAACACGAGACGAAAAAAAAAACAATTAATTAAACAATACATTAAGTCTGGCAAAGATATTGATGGACAATGAAATGATATCCACAACAAATATACTGTGGTCAGCAATATTGACGATGTACAATGGCAGAGAAGTTATATCACTAAGAGTGTATAACTCTTTTTGACATACTTCTTTTATTTATTATGTTTTTTGGTTAAAAATTAAATTTTTATTCATGCGAGGTTTAACCTTATGAGAGGAATATGTATAGTTATGGCGTACTTGGGTTAGAAAAGCAATAATTCAACAAAAACAGCCAAAACCTCTTCCATAAAACAAGAAATGTTTAGCGAAAACAAATGTAATTCCATATTATTGTCAATTGTGTTTGAATTGAAGATGTTTGAACGTTGAATGACAATCGAAAAGTGCAAATATTGAACACAAACGAAACGAAAAACAAACAAAAGAACGATTCAGACATGGTGCAGCAACCGTAGTGATGTGAGCAACCCTCTCTTAACTTACCCTGACATAGATACACGTGTTGTCGAGGTGAACGAAGAAGTACATGTTGTGTAATTCATCGTTTCGTATCGCTCTCTATCTCTGGTTTGACGAAATTCTTAATTATTCCTCTTCATGTAGCATGTAATGTTAGCGGATGACGCAGTGAAAATACTTATGACTTATGAATAGATAAATTAATATACATATAAATTTGTAATTGTGACATTATTGAGTATACATGTAGATTCTGATCGATGCCGAATGTTAGAAAATTTGAGTGGAGCGTACAACACATTTAAAATTTTTAAAAATTACAAAACATACAGAAACAGATAGTTGTTGATTGATTGAGTGATTGGTCGAGATATGTGAATATACGATTCGATTATTGAATTATAAGCTAAATGAGGTTTAATTATTATACTATATGATTATATTGATTATTATTCATTATTATTGTTATTTATCTTTAATTATGAATAAATTGTTATACGGTGTCAATAAAATTCAGTGTTTTACTTAAATGCTGTATTTATTTGTCTATTGCACCTTCTGCATTACTACATTGAAAGTATCAGTGTTTATAAACAAACAAGTTTTCTTATCTCTTGCAATTTTTGTGCTATCGCCACGCGGTTGGCTTGCGTACCACGTCAGTCTCATTTTGGTCGTCGGGTGACCTGCACGCACATTTTCTTCACAATAATTGGAGATCGTTAATTTCTCCTCGCGTAGTTACCTAATATTTTTAAATGCTTCTTCGATTGTGCGCGAGTGATGTGCGGCGTTCGTTAAAGGCGGATTGTACATACACGGAGGTAAAACGTGAGTGATGTTCCGTCGGCCGTCGAATACTCTTTTTGTATTATACGCGTATTTCATCGTTTTAACAATGTGCATAGTGAAGGTACTTACAATTTAGTGGTTATGACAAAAGCGCAAAAATTTATTTTGCATCAAGGTATGTTCTCACATTTCTTAACCCATATGAAAATTAAATAAAATCAAATTTGCATTACGTATTTGACACATTGTTTCGCTTTCGTTTCGTGTAAAATTTAAAAGATTAAGATTGTCGCGTGCCGTCGGCTGCGTTCCTGATCCGGGCTGGTCGCTAGTTGTTTTACACGATTTAAAATAAAATTCTGCTTTGTGCTTTATTGTTGTAGTAATTAACCTATCACTTTTCCTAGATAATACAATTTCATCTTAAATGTTCTATTTATATATTTTGTCACTCTTTCACTTTTCTTTGATTTCCAATGCAAACATTTTGATTTTTTTAAATTCCTAATGGTTTTCTTCTTATATTATTTTGTTATTGTTGCTGCATTGTAGTTTTTTTCGTATAACACGCGAACGCGGGGTTAAAATTAGTTAGAATTAATATTCCTAGATGGAGAATTTAATTTTGTATCTCCCTGTATAGAAAGTTATTGCGAGAAAATTCCGTAACGCGAGTTATATTGCAAGTTGTGTGTGTGTGCCGTAGTTCTCGTTGCGCTAGGAATTATAGTTTTTTTTCGTATAACACATGAACGCGGTGTTACATTTATTTCTAAATAATATTACTTGATGGTGAATTTAATTCTGTATCTCTCTGTATAGAAATTTATTGCGAGAAAATTCCGTAACGCGAGTTATATTGAAAGTTGTGTGTATGTGCCGTAGTACTCGTTGCGCTAGGAATTGTAGTTTTTTTAGTATAACACGCAAACGCGGTGTTACAAATAGTTCGAAATAATTTTCTTATATGGAAAATTTAATTCTGTATCTCATTGTATAGAAATTTATTGAGAGAAAATTTCGTAACGCGAGTTATATTGAAAGTTGTGTGTGTGCGCCGTAGTACTCGTTGCGCTAGGAATTGTAGTTTTTTAGTATAACACGCGAACGAGGTGTTACAAATAGTTAGAAACAATTTTTCTAGATGGAGAATTTAATTCTGTATCTCCCTGTATAGAAATATATTGCAGGAAAATTCCGTAACGCGAGTTATATTGAGTGTTGTGTGTGTGCGCCGTAGTACTCGTTGCGCTAGAAATTGTAGTTTTTTTCGTATAACACACGAACGCGGTGTTACATTTATTTCGACATAATTTTACTAGATGGTGAATTAAATTCTGTATTTCCCTGTATAGAAATTTATTGCGAGAAAATTCTGTAACGCGACTTATATTGAAAATTGGGTGTGTGCGCCGTAGTACTCGTTGCGCTAGGAATTGTAGTTTTTTTAGTATAACACGCGAACGCGGTGTTACAATTAGTTACAAATAATGTTCCTAGATGGGGAATTTAAATCTGTATCTTCGCGTATAGAAATTTATTGCAAGAAAATTCCGTAACGGGAGTTATCTTGAAAGTTATGTATGTATATTAAGAATTTGAAATCCGTTCTTGTCGTTGCGGTAGAAGTGACTCGTGTTCAGGGCACCGTACGAAGGTAGCGGTAGAAGTGACTCGTGTTCAGGGCACCATACAAAGGTAGCGGTAGAAGTGACTCGTGTTCAGGGCACCGTACGAAGGTAGCGCTAGAAGTGACTCGTGTTCAGGGCACCGTTCGAAGGTAGCGGTAGTGAGTCGTGTTCATGAAATATAAAATATAAATTGTGCTATTCGGAATGGAAAAAAAAACTGGGATAAAAGAGCCGTATCGCCTCTAGTATTTTTTAGTTATGAATTAATTTCACTTCTTATTTTTCCGATTCTAATACTTTCGATTATAGTACTTTATTTTATAGAGAATATTTAAATTAGTAGCGATGTTGTCAATAATTTAATTAACTAACGTATACAGTAAACTTATACGAAGACCCTTAGAAGACAATAAATTATTTATTTGTATTGGTAAATTACAAATTCCTGTTTTTCCTCATCCTTATTGCATTCCAAAACCAATGTATAAGTAAGTAAAAGTAGTTTCGTGTATGTGTGTTACTTCAATATTGTGAATTTTTACTTTTCGTTTGTTTATAAACAACTTTTTTGTTGGACTGAAGTGTATTATCGCGACGTACCTGCCTTGTACCTGGCAACGCGCAGCGCACACGGCAGTCGTTTCACCGCATGGTCCGCGAGCGCGTCTCACAACTAGCCACGCGGTTTCTGACTTCAATTATTCAATTAATCGTCGTGTATTCTTTTCGTCATCAGCAAAATATTCGTAACGAGCATGTGTGGCTGCTTTGTTTGATGAGTTGTGGTGGTTAGAGTGTTCTTAAGTTACAAATAAGTGTCTGTTAATTTCTGCACGAGTTTTCAGATGATAAAATATTTTCCTGGATCTAAAATCTCTTCATCATTGTACTGGTAGGTGTACAATTTCTTTTTCGCGGAAAGTTAAGACGGTTTATATTAAATTGATTATTCCATTTGAGGGATATTAATGTTGCAAATTACAAACACGTGGTAGCATTATTTATCTGAATTCATAGGCCTGTTTCCGAAAATAACATGCATGCGCCGTCGCTTGCTTGCTGATTTGGATGTTTTCCGCCCGATGTTCTATCAATTTATGATGATGCTTGACCCGTCGGTTACCTTATGCAGTTGATGCCATCATCAAATGATAAATATATACACAATAAATTAAAATGTAAGTGTTTTATTCTTGTAGCACCTTTTTTACACAACTTTTTCGATGATTTTCGGGTAAAATCTTTGAATTTATGTTAAAATACAGTTGTTTCGGTATAAATTTCTCTCGTCATGATGTGAATATTGACCATATTTATAGTTTTTAAAATTTTCCTTTTGTTACACCCTGTATATTAGTTTTTGCTAACAGTACGTTGTAAATCGCTTTTATTTGTGAGTTTTGAGTGTCCTTTGTTTTAAACTTGGGATTTTCCTTCTGGAACACCCTGTATGTTCGCTTTTCTTTGTGTCCATAAAAATTTTCCTTCGACTGCGGTTCTAGGGCTTCTTTTTTGCACTCTACTTTTTTTGTAACACCCTGTTTATTAATTTTAGTGTTTATATGTTTTCCTCTTTGATGGTTGAATTTTCTAATTGTGACACCTTGTATAATCCTTTTCCTGCACATCCCTGAAAATTTAGCTTTGATTGTTATTAAAATTTAACTTCTTGCACTTTGAATTTTCTTTTTGTATCGCCCTGTATATTTGTTTCCCAGAGTAACGGAGAAAAACGAGTGATATTTGAGTGTTTATATGTTTTCCTGTATGCACATAAAAATTTTCTTTTGTGACACCCTGTATATTTGTTTCCATTCTCAATCACCTAGAAAATGGACAATTTGCTAATTTCTTTATCCCGGTAGAACATTTTGATGTGATACTTGCTTATATGTGCGCGACGACGCAGGTCGTAAGTTCTGTTTCAATATGGCGGCATGTATTCGGTTGACTTGTAAAATATAAACTTGTATTCTATTGTTAATAAATAAATAGTAAGATATATTGACTTCTTTGATTTGTGTGTTCGCCTTCTATCATTTCAGGAACAGGTCTCTAAGAGCGTTCCCTCTCTCAGCGGATGATCACCACTATAAAAATTGTTAAGGTATCCTGTATGACTTGTGTACTCCTTCTCTCATTTCAGGTACAGGTCAGAACTTGTAAAAATATTTATAAGTGTCTCTTGAGACGACTTAAAACTTAGAAATATTTGAACAAGATCTTATAAGGAATGTCCTTATAAGGAGTTCTCCCACTCGGGGGATGATCCCCCACCATAAAAATTGTTGATATGCCTGATAATTTCGGGGATGAAGCGCAGAGACATCGTAGCTGTAGGTTGGGCCGGGAGCAATGGACGGACCGAAACAGTGGCGACCGTGGACTGTCTTATAACGACACGTGCCAAAAAATTTAAAAATCTGGATCCTCCCCTGTTCTCTTTCTTCTATCACCTCCTCTTCTCTACTCTACTCTCTGTTCTCTTCCTTCTACCGTCTCCAATTCTCTACTACTTGCTTGCTTTCTTATTTATTCTCATATTGCCTTCACTTGTATTTCAATTTCTCTTATATTTCGTTGCAATTCATATATGCAACCCAAATTACACCAGATATTTTTATATTTGAGAAAAATGCCTTCTACACCTGAGATTCGATCCGTGCCTGCTAGCATGTCAGCAGGTGCACGTCTCCACTCGACCACCGAGTGTTTTTATTGTTGTTATTTGATTCTTCTATTTATGTTTCTACTTTTATCATATTTTAAAAACAACAACACAATTCAAGAAACAGTTAGTTATCTTATACCCGCTGCTCACACATAAGACTTATATGCCATATTATTTAAAACTGAAAACGACAAAGAGGGTACCAAAATAAATAAGCGTTCAAGTATAATATTAAATTGTCTTTTATTGAATCCCATACAATCCAGAAAGTACTTTGTAATTTTTTTCTCTTAACGTGTGATGAAACAATTTTCTATAGTTGTGTAACTTCGGTATCATTAACAAGTTACAGCAAATGGTTTCACTACACCATAAATAAAAACAAATACATATCAAAACTAATGAATACGTTAGTTTTAACTTACATTGACGTCACTCACTTAAGTGTTCTTCCGTTAACAACAGACATTTCACATTTGTAAGAATTGATACTTATTTTAACAAATTAACCGTTGAATAAATAAATAATAATACCAATTCAATCGACATATTAGCAAGCGGACAGTATCCGACGGCGGCCACAAATTTTAGAGAAATCACTCAATATCTGATTCTATGCGCGACAATTCAATAATTGTAAGCCACACTCGCTGAAATTCATTGTCGACCATACCACTATCATATTAACATCTCAAGAAACGCGTTTAATAACTATGCAGATAAACTCACGAACAAAACACGTGCTCACGACACCACCGCGCACGACCGACTAAGTAGGAAAGAGAATTGCTAGCAGGCGTAAACATCTAGTTGCCAACCGCGTGGCGATCGCACACAATTTGCAAGCGATAAGAAATTATGTTTGTTTGTAAACACTGACACTTTCAGTGTGGTAGTGCAGTACATTAGAATTGTATTCGTACTATGCATGGAACTAATAATTTCGATTAATATTTAAATGGGAAACCTAATAGATAATTTAATTATACATCGATTATTTTAACTTTTTTTGATAACATTAACCGTTTATACCCTTTACAATTTTAGAGAAAAATGCATTCGTTTTTCGTAGAACTTTTTGTTTCTTGTTCTTCGACCCTGTTCTTCGACCGAAACACATTTTAACAAAATAGTTCGACCCTGTTTTTTGACCGAAAAATATTTTAAGTAAAAAAATTCGACCCTGTTTTTCAATCGAAAAAATTTAAACAAAAAAAATCGACTGAAAAAAATTTAAGAAAAATAAATCGACCAAAAAAATTTTAACAAAATAATTCGACCGGAAAAATGCTTACAAAAATATTCGACCCAAAAAATGTTTACACAAAAATTCGATCGAAAAATGTAAGTAAAAAAGTTCGACCCTGTTTTTCGACCGAAAAAATTTTAACAAAAAAATTCGACTGAAAAAATTTTAAGAAAAATAAATCGACTGAAAAAATTTTAACAAAATAATTCGACCGAAAAAAAGTTTACAAAAATATTCGACCGAAAAAATTTTTACACAAAAATTCGACCGAAAAATTTTAAGTCAAAAAGTTCGACCGATTTTCGACTGAAAAATTTTAATAAAAAAGTTCGACCCTGTGTTTCAACCAAAAAATTTTAAGTAAAAAAGTTCGACCCTGTTTTTCGACTGAAAAATTTTTTAATAAAAAAGTTCGACCCTGTGTTTCGACCAAAAAATTTTAAGTAAAAAAGTTCGACCCTGTTATTCGACCAAAAATGAAAATTAATGGTTGCAATATTCGAAGGCTATTTTAAGACACTTTCAAAGGGTTTATAGTGTTAAAAAGGTATGCATAGCGTTGAGGGTCTCTTAAATTATAACATGAGGTTGAGAAACTTCAAGAAAATCAATTAGTTCAGAAGATACAGGTCGTTTTCCACACAATGTTTTCAAATTTTCATAAAATTGCCAACTTTGGAAGGTAATTTTACGGCACTTACAATCGGTCTAGAGGGTTGAAATAAAATGCATCGTAAAAAGGGTCTCTTGGACTATAATATGGCGTCAAAAAATTTGAAGAAAGTATATTAGTTCAGGAGATACAGGGTGTTTTCTACACCCTGTTTTCAAATTTTTATAAAATTGCTAACTTTTAAAAACCATTTTATGGCACTTCCAAAAGATTTAAAGGGTTGATATGGAATGCATCGTAAAAAGGGGCTCTTGGACTATAATATAGCGTCAAAAAATTTGAAGAAAATAAATTAGCGCAGGAGATACAGGGCGTTTTCCACAAAATGTTTTCAAATTTTTATAAAATTGCTAACTTTCGAAAAATATTTTATGGCACTTCCAAATGGTTTAGAGGGTTGATATAGAATGCATCGTAAAAAGAGTCTCTTGGACTATAATATGGCGCCAAGAAACTGGGAGAAAGTATATTAATTCAGGAGATACAGGGTGTTTTCTACACCATGTTTTCAAATTTTCATAAAATTGCCAACTATTAAAAGGCGTTTTAGGGCACTTCCAAACGGTCTAGAAAGTTGAAATTAAATGCACTGTACAAATGGTATCTTGGACTATAATAGCGCAGAGAATTATTTTGAACACTTAAAGGGAAGCAGGGTTATCAGAGTTTCTAGCTAGTATCTATATTATGCTATAATGCAGGTAAATATACATAGACACGAGAATATTTAGCGATATTGATTTTATTCGGTAAATTGAGCTGACTCCAGTAATGAATTGTTGAGGTACTTACGTGATTAAACTCCATAATTATCGTCGAATGAAAGAATAAACCTTAACGGTTTCACAAAACTTATTACACATGTTGTGGCACACTGTGTGTAATATGATCGTCCACCAAAGTTTAACAATCAGCTGATCGGCAATGTTGCCAGCTGAAGATTTGAGAAGATTTAGAACAAGGCTGGCCAATGGATTTTCCTGGAGGGCCAATTTTTTTAGAATGCGGCAGCACCGGGCCACAGACTATGGCCATTCATACATAAAATATTATACATATACAAAAGTTCCAACTTTGGTTTGTGCGGCGGGCAAATTCAAATGACCTGCCGGGCCACCCCGTGGCCCGCGGGCCTGGGATTGGCCAGCCATGATTTAGAATATAAGTTCAAATACAAAATCCTCAACGTGGTAAGTAATGTGCAAGTCAAAAAAATAGCGTAAGCATCACGTGGCTTAACATTGTTAAACACTCGATTGATTAAACGCTCGCTACGCTTTCTCTCAACCAATCTAGTGCCAAAAACTCCCGTTTAGCCAACTTGATGCTTAGTATGCTATAAATTAATCAAAATTGCATTTAAGATTAAAGAAATATAGAAAATGTATGTTTTACAAATCAATTACCAACGAATAAAGTGTTTTATGATATTTTTTGTTTTAAAATTTTAAATTAAATTCTTCTGGCTGTGGTTGTCATCGATCCTTGTCCCTCAGGACTTAGTCACATACTAGTGGCAGAGAAGCGTATTAAAGGACAATAAATTACATTCATGTGTAAACGCGTCCGCAATAGTTCGAGCTTCATTAACCCGACACGCACTGCAATTTCACACGTGTTCGCACGAATGCATCCCCACAGCGTATGGACGCGCGACTATTCTGCTATACGCACCCTCTGGGAATTGACCTGAAATGCAGATAATACCGAATAACATCCCTACAATCCAACGGGCAGGCTGTTCAACATGTTCAGTTATGCGATGTTAACATGCAAATCAAAACTGTGAAACTGGCATCAAAATAGGAATGGCGGAAAGCACAGAGCAACTGGGATCTGTCATCATCAGTCTTGTACGTCTTTTACAATTAGTAATAATGATATTACTATTTTAATTGTTGAAATTGTTAAAAAGAAACAGGGGATGTTAATCTCGGAAATTACGTCAATCTAAACTTTGAAATTTAATGGAACAGTACATCCGGTCAAGATTAAGTGGAGTTTTTATTTTTGATGTGGTTTAATTTAATGAATTTTGAATAAAACGCATAAAACTGTTTTTGATTATTTAAATAAATTGATTTTGATTTTCTCTCAAATGTTCCGCCAAATCGGTGGCGCCACTGTCGCAAGGTCACTTCGCGTTCGGCTGTTGCCGACACTTTCTATTCGGCAATGGCGTGCGAATCGGAAAACATTCGTGTTTGTGGTTAGTTTTACATTTCTTGCAAAATCAAGATAATTCCGCAAGAAAGCACCAATTATTTGCATTCCCTAAGCTGGATAGTCACCCAGCCACGATGTCGAAACGTAGGCTAGACGTGCTTGACCCGTTCATCAAGAAGAAACGGTAAGTCACTTTTTTTATCACCGACGCACGTTTTCGTTTTTGAAACGTTCAAAAACGTTCATCATTATATTTTTACTTATTACAGAGAAGAACGCGGTATATCCACGGCGGTAACGACTGCACCCGTCAAGAACGCATCTCAGAATCCACTCACTGGCCTGCCTTACACCCCCAAATATCATGAGCTCTTCAGGAAGAGAATTCAACTGCCTGTGTTTGAGTACAAAACTGAATTTATGAAGCTATTGGATGAGAACCAGTGCATTGTCTTGGTGGGTGAGACTGGTTCTGGTAAGACCACACAGATTCCACAATGGTGTGTGGAGTTTTCATTAACTAAGGGCACAAAGGGTGTGTGTTGTACACAGCCCAGGAGGGTGGCAGCTATGAGTGTGGCAATGAGGGTTTCTGAGGAAATGGATGTGGCATTGGGGCAGGAAGTTGGTTATAGCATTCGTTTTGAGGACTGTTCATCACCTAAAACCGTTTTAAAGTAAGTGAACCACTCAAAAATCACGTTTTTATTGTTAAAATATGTGTAAAATTTAAAATATCCTCAGTTTTATATCAATTCATTCTTTAAAAAAATAATACTTATTTTCTTATAGATATATGACAGACGGTATGTTGCTGCGTGAGGGTATGAGCGATCCAATGTTAGATGCATACCAATGTATCCTGCTTGACGAAGCTCACGAACGTACCCTTGCCACCGACATCCTAATGGGTGTCCTCAAAGAAGTAATCAAACAGCGCAAAGATTTAAAATTGGTTATTATGTCTGCCACATTGGATGCCGGCAAGTTCCAGCAGTACTTCGACAACGCACCCTTAATGAACGTCCCCGGCCGAACTCATCCCGTCGAAATCTTCTACACCCCAGAACCAGAGCGTGATTATCTCGAAGCGGCAATCCGTACGGTGATTCAAATTCACATGTGTGAAGAGATCGCCGGTGACGTTTTACTCTTCCTCACCGGGCAGGAAGAGATTGAAGTTGCATGCAAACGCATAAAGCGAGAAATTGATAATTTAGGACCGGATGTCGGCGAATTGAAATGCATCCCTTTGTATTCCACGCTGCCTCCTAGTTTGCAACAGCGTATCTTTGAGGAACCACCGGCAAATAAAGCCAATGGTGCCATTGGTAGAAAGATTGTTGTTTCAACCAATATTGCTGAAACATCTTTAACCATTGATGGCGTTGTATTCGTTATTGATCCAGGTTTCGCCAAGCAGAAAGTTTATAATCCGCGTATAAGAGTCGAGTCATTGCTGGTGTCGCCGATTAGTAAAGCGTCCGCACAGCAACGCGCTGGACGTGCTGGACGTACACGTCCAGGAAAATGTTTCCGTTTGTATACAGAGAAGGCGTACAAACACGAAATGCAGGATAATACATACGCGGAGATTCTACGTTCGAATTTGGGTTCGGTGGTGTTGCAATTAAAAAATTGGGTATCGATGATTTGGTCCACTTTGATTTCATGGATCCGCCGGCGCCCGAAACACTGATGAGAGCACTGGAGTTGTTGAATTATCTAGCTGCGCTGGATGACGATGGAAACTTGACTGATTTGGGTGCGGTGATGGCCGAATTTCCGCTGGATCCTCAATTGGCGAAAATGTTGATTGCCAGTTGCAACCACAATTGTTCCAATGAAATCTTATCTATAACGGCCATGTTGTCAGGTATACCTTTTGTTTATTTTCATTTGTTTTTATTGGGTTATGACTTTGTTGAAAGAGGGAATCTGAGGATTGTTTCTTTAAAAATGTTAAGAACGTGATAAACTGAAAACCAACAACACAAAACAAACACAATTATATTATATTTAATTTTGTTGTATGTGAGTTAATGAAATGATTGCAATTATTGTGTTGGTTATTATTGTGTTGTTGGTTGTGTACGTGCCTCGCACGTTCTGACTAAGGATAGCTCTATAGGAATTGCTTGAGTGCGGCTATCTATATTGGTTGGATACGGGCCGAATTTTGCGCCCTGCTCCAATGTTTAGTCCCACAGTGTTTCTTGCGCCCCAACGAAGCGAAGAAGGCAGCCGACGACGCCAAGATGCGCTTCGCCCACATTGACGGCGATCATCTCACGCTACTCAATGTGTACCATGCCTTCAAACAAAGTAAGTTTATTAAACTCAAATACTGTATTATTTTTCTGTATGCACATGCAATATTTAATCAACATTAACAACATAATCTTTATTTTACGATTAAAATACTAGGAAATGTTTAAGTTTTAAAGAGTTTATATGTAAATGAATATTAAATATTTAGATATGGAGGATCCTCAATGGTGTTACGATAATTTCGTAAATTATCGTTCTTTGAAGTCCGCTGACAACGTTCGACAACAATTGTCGCGTATCATGGATCGTTTCAACCTGAAACGCACGTCCACGGACTTCACCAGCAAAGATTACTACTTGAACATACGCAAAGCATTGGTAAATGGGTTCTTTATGCAAGTTGCACATTTAGAACGTACCGGGCATTATCTAACAATAAAAGACAACCAAGTAGTACAACTTCATCCATCTACGTGTCTGGACCACAAACCTGAGTGGGTGATTTACAATGAGTTTGTTTTGACGACCAAGAACTATATCAGAACTGTCACGGACATCAAACGTAAGTTAAACTTGTTGCGAAATGTGACTTTTCTACTAAATTTTGTGTTTTATTGTTTGCAGCTGATTGGTTATTGAAAATTGCACCACAATACTATGATCTTGCGAATTTTCCTCAGTGCGAGGCCAAGCGACAGCTGGAAATCCTGCAAACGCGCCTGGAGTCGAAGCAGTTCCAACAGGGTTTTTAATTTTGCTGCTTTTTTTCTCTCGTTGAATGGAGTATATACGACTATGTGAATGCCGTGTAAAATAGTTCTCTTCTTCCCTTTAATCAAGTAATTACTTAATTATACTGACACCAACATTTATTTGTGTGTTGCATTCCAAACAAAGAATAAACACAGTGAAGAATAATAATAAAAGCAAATTTGCTTTACATTTAGAATGATAAGTATTTAGTTTTCCATTTTTTGGAGTTTGCGTATTTACACGAAATGGTCACATGTATTCTTTGATACATACCTAATGATATACCATTTTCGTCTTATACCCTGCGATATTTATTCTTCTTGCGTTCGCATTTCCTCAATTTTTATTCGTTAAAGTTGGGAAAATTTTGTTTAGTTGTATTGTTTTTATTTTCACAAATACATACGAGAATAGTAAACATACAATAAATTTACTACTGTTTTCATACATAGTCAATTCCGATTGCTTCGGAAATCATTCTTTAGATGCTTTTTATTACTTCATATGCAATTTGTCGAGCAATTTCACTTTGATAACGTTGTGCATTTCTGTCATCAGTCATAAACGCGTGATAATCTAAAAGTTAAAGTTTAGTTTGTTGTTTTAATCTGCATTCTATCATACTCAGAGTGCCAATTAGATACTGCTTCATTCTGAGTACAAGGAAAAGTGTTAATAGCAGAAAAACACCCATGATAAACAAAAACAGAGTGCCGCCGAACTGTAAAACAATAGGATATATAATGAATTGTTAAGGTTTATAAATCATAAAATACTTACAAAAGTGTATTGCAAGTGTTCACAGAACAAACTCCGAGTGAAAGCGTAGTATGCGGGCAGCATATCACATTTCCCAACATTCCTTTGTAGTGTTTTATTGATAAATGATTTCATTTCAAACAGTTCATTGTTAATAATGTGGGAATATTCCCTGAAAAACAAATCCATTGATGTGTCTGCTAATGATTTTAGTTTTTCATCAAGTGGTAGACTTAATATCTGCAGTAATTCCATATTTTCCTATAGAGACAACCAATTTTTAATATGATTCAACAAATAATTGATAATTACACAAATTCTCTTTCTAAGCAATTCATTATTCGAATATCTGGTAAACTAAAGGAGATAAAACGGAACGAATCGCAGAGTCTTAATCTACAGAAAATTCTGTATAAAATAAGCTGGTTAAATTGGAAATTTAAGAGATGAGAATGTAATTCATAAGAAAAAATGGGCTAATTTATTTCCACGCTTTTTGACAGTGAATATCTTCTAAATTAATATAGATAGCAACCAGAAAAATATAGATTCTGCAAGATTGGAAAATTCTCTATCAGATGGATATTTAAAATAATTTAATTTAATGTGGCAAAAGGTCTAAAACCGCGACTGAAAGTGCTCAAAATTGCAATATTTCAATTTTTGATGGGATCTTAGACTATCAGTTTTTGAGTTATCTTAAAGATTTTATTTAAACCAAGGTTGTTTTTAAATTTATTGCATTAATTTGCCGTGAGATGTCGGTAAATACACGATTTCAAGCATAATATTTATTTGCTGAGTCATTGAAATGACTAGAATGTGTTATTGCATTATATTTCCACGAACATCCAGACACACTTTCGTTATCGCCGCATACAAGTCAACAAAAACTAGTCGTCACTGTCGATACAATGAACCGCGTTTAATTTTATCCTTCCATGACGCGCAATCGACATCGCCATGCACGAACAAAGCGACAAACACACATCATCATAATACAAATATATACAAACAAACATTTCTACATTTCTAATCGCATTTGCATTTCACCACATTACACCATTGCTTCTTTTCGTAAATTTATTTGCAATTGATGCAATTAATACAATAGACAAACATGCGTTTGTTGCATGGTAGAATTTTAATCGTTTACTGGAAATAATTGATTTCCAGTTGAGGTAGAAACCTTGAAACTAGGCGAAATAAATCAAACTCGATTATTCGGAATGATTAAAAATATGTACGCAATGTGAACAACATTGTAAGTAATTATTATAATCTGTCATACACTTGTTACTGAGGTAACCGGACGATTTGACATGTAATCGATAATCTCGCTCGTTATTTTTGGCACGTTTAGATAATCTCACTCTCGCTCTTGACACGCGATTAATTAATTAGAAAATAATGCATATCACCTGAATGTGCTTCAACGACCATAATAATACCATATTATCATAGTTGTCACCCATGACTTGTTCAAATACTGTTAAATTATGTTGTTTTTTTAATAGTTTGCAATAGTTTTTGATTTTCGTTGCGTTAATGACGTCTGTCTCCTTAATTTGCACTTTCAAGTGCGATGTAACTAATTGTATCAAGTTATCGATTATATTCATTGTATTTTTATATTCGGAGATATGCCGACCGCCATTTTGAAATGACACTTGTCCAAGAACAGTCTTGGTTTGTTGGCTGAGTTGTTGATAATTTAAGTTGCATTTTAAGTTGAAGTATTTCTGGAATATTAACTGAAAAGGAAATAATATGTAAAGGAAATGATGATGTGGCTGTGTTTCATCACGTTGATGTTTTGTTTTTACTGCTATCATTGTTTGCTTGCGTTGCGTTTTGCATTAACGCGCAAAACAAAACAACTACGCGCTTGTAACTCACATCGTCTAATTTTAAAGTCGCAAAAATCGCGTTGTCTTGACACTCGTCCAATAAATTGGCAACTGTTAGGTTTTCAGGTACAATATATGCAACCCATGGATCTGGGGAACTTGATTGAATAGATTCTATAATTCCTGATTCTTTTATGTTATAATCTAACCATGTTTGACCATTCCAGTGCTAAAAATGATGAATAATGATGTAAAATGTTGAAATTTTTGCTTAAACGACATTGATGAGTGCAATTTGCATAAAAAAAACAAAAATTGCCATCAAATTAGGTTATGACCTTTTAAAAGACCTTGACATCACGTTACAACTCACTGCTACTCACACTACAACCACTTAAAGGTTAATGTCAACGCTTGATTGCATTACAATGAAGTTCTGGCGAAAGAAAAATGAGGATATCATTAACAATTCATTCATTTCTTACAATGAAATTAAATTAAATCATATTTTAGTGTAGATTTGATTTAAAAAATGTAGTGTAACATTTTAATCATGAAAATCCACTTGGTAACAATATACGACTAATCCAAAATAAAATCAGAAACAAATTAACCTCTTAATTAAATGATTAGGGATTATCATCCACTTTTCTTCCGTCAAAATTAATCTAATTGCTAAATCAAATCAATAAATATAATACACGTCTACGTTCTAGATGCGAGGTCAAAGTGTCGATAGATTAAACAAATCATTACTTGAATGCAATAACATTTGCAATGTGTTTACTTACGTCTGAGTTCGGCTGGTCGAGATAATGAACAAGTAAATCGTTTTTCGCTATGTGACAAGAAACTGCCATTGCGTAGAATATTACGTAGAATATCAATGCCCACATGAATATTATCCACATGACGAGTGAGGTAGCAATCAATAAAATCTAAAAATAAAAAATTTAATTTTCTAAACAAAAATAATGTAAAAAATGTAAATATTTTACGTTTAAAAGTCGAACTGTGGGACCTATTGGGCGTGTAGAGGTTTCTGATTTAAATTGTGACTTAATTGTTGTTGACATTTCATACAAACCAACAATACAAGACAAAAACAACCAAATTAAGAAGCCAATACAAATTATAGATGGTAATATGATTAATATAAACCAAATATTAATTTTTAACCATTCATAGCTAAAATTAAGCAAAAAAAAAATTAAAAACATGTTTTTATACAAAAAATAATTAAAAAGTACCTAGTATAAATAATACCACTGCGAATAAACTTTTGAACACGCAAAAATGCATTTTGTATCGTGTTTAATCCATCAGCAAATTTTTTTGTGTATTTTGTAAGTTGCCGAGTTTTACGAGTGATTAACTTAGCTCGTTGCCATTCGTCTTCTTGAAATTGCAATTCATCAGTCTCATTGTATGATTTTTTAATTTCTATTAAAAAGTTTTCCAAAACTTTACCAGGCAATGATTGTTCTAAACTTTTCTGTAACTTTTCCTTAGAAATCTGCAAACACAAACATGGAAACATAGAAATATTCTTGCTTATGTTATTTTACATTGGTCTACATACAGTGACGTTATCAACATAAGATTGATAGTTTATCTTGGTAGCCTCATATTGTTCCTTTTCTGTTAATAGCTTATTACTGTCAAACAGTGCACAACTACTGCTGATAACGCGGTGCATTGCGTTAAACTCTTCGAAATCAACGCTTTCTTTGTCACTTATTAACTGACCTATAATAATATTACATTATTTCATCCATTGGAATATTTTAATTATAAATTTAGTTAAATATCTACTTGGATTTGTTAGTAATGCCATTGATTCTTTTGATTTTTTCATGTAGATATCATATTCGTTTCCCAAACATTTTTCTATAAATTTAACCTGTTCGTCTGGTAATTCATGAATTTTCATTGTTAGAGAGTCAATACTCATGTTTGTGTAGAAATTTAATACGTCAAGGTCATTGCTAAGGCGGTGTGTTGATGAAAGTAACTTGGCGGCCATCTTGTTACCAATCATAGGCGCGAATTGAATGGTTTTGTTTATTTCTAGCGCAATAATCCAATACAATACCAAACATATTCTACGAGATAATT
The DNA here is from genome assembly GCF_025399875.1 of Dalotia coriaria. Taxonomy (NCBI): domain Eukaryota; kingdom Metazoa; phylum Arthropoda; class Insecta; order Coleoptera; family Staphylinidae; genus Dalotia; species Dalotia coriaria. The sequence goes on from NW_027045446.1 coordinate 10,570,464, forward strand.
TTGCATCAAGTAATTGTCACGTATTTTGTTATCTTTTCAATAAACTATGTTTCAACACATAATAATGAGTAATATATTAAAAATAAAAGAACTTACATTAACGATACGAATGATAATGATAGAATAATGGACTCAATGCCGAAATTAATCACTTTCTTTGTACCATTGATCGGCGTGATTTTCCAGAAGATACAGCAACATGGCAGAACTGTAATAATTGAGGTTATGTTGAATTTTAACAATTTTAGTAAATATTACTTACGTGTTAATGATAAAATTAACAATAGTAGTAGTATTATTAAAAATATGCAGGGGCCTGTTAATCCCAGTTTGTAATTGTTAATTTGGGCTTGTGTAGAGTCTTCGTCACCAATGTTTTTGATAAACATATCTAAAATTAATAATTATTACGTAAATAACACAGGAATATAACAGGAATAAATAATAATCAATATTTTCCTACTAGCAGTGTCTGAAATTACATCTTTGCATAATTTCATGAATGGTTTCAAGATGTTTTTAATTTGTGGCACAAAATCTTTTGAGATATTACTCCAGCATGGAGGAATGATAGTGGACATTTTATTTTTATATCTGAACTCAGAGAACTTGAAAATTTTGATTGCAATTTGAGATCTATTGCCAGATTATTCAAAAACTATATTACTGACAATTCTTTGAAATATTTGAGGAGATAATAAGTAACCATGACGTTTTTGGTGACAGAAATGTACTATTGCCTATACATTGTTATAAATCGTAAGCAAGGAAACAAACATTGTTTAAATAAATAAGTAAACAACAAAATCTGTTGCAAAATATTAGAATATTAAGTATCATGCGCAGTGGCGGATTATGCTTCAGTGGGGCCCTAGGCGCAAATCAAGTTTGGGGCCCCTAAATCCGAAAATTTTCAAAAACGGTTATTAGCCCAGTAAAATTAATAGTTTTAGCGTACGGGCGCCGCAAAGTCTACTTCAACATTCGTTTGTGCCAAAAACTCATTTCCACACCACCATGAGGTAGAGTACCTGGCGCGTTTTTTTTATCGTGGTATCCCCAGTAGGCTAATCCACACGCACTATTCCAAAATTTAATGGATTTGAAATATTTATTTATTTATAATTTTTCGTGAATATTGGATTTACAATTTATATTTGGAGTTGACATGTTTCGCCCAGAGGGCATCTTCATAAGTTTATGAAATATAAATTGTAAATCCAATATTCACGAAAAATTATAAATAAATAGGACCGATCGAAATATCACAGGTTAAATTTTCTGCCATACTATCCGCGATGGAATTATCGTTTTCAATGCTATCTTGGTTCTCGAGTTCATCGTACGTGTGCTCAAAAACGGTAATCGTATTTAAATATAAATTACAAATCTAGTTTTCTTGCCTTCTCTTGGGCAAAGATTTCAATAATTTTGTCGTACTCTAGTTTTTTAAAAATATCATTTTCTATGAACATTAATGCGAAGTCATTTAAGTGCTCTTGTGAAAGACTATTGCGCAGATAGTTTTGACTCGTTTTAAAACTGAAAATGTCCTTTCTCCACTTGCATTAGAAACGGGCAAGGTCAAAAAAATTTGCAGTATTGTGTGTATATTTGGAAAAGTTGATTTTAGACCATTTCTTAATGCTGCATACATTTCATGTGGATCTCTAATATTTTCTTCTTGTACGTATTTTAGAAAATGAGTTAACTCATCAGTGAAATATTCTGGCTCAATATCTTTTTCATACTTAGCCAATAATCGCTCTACACAATCATTAGTCTCAACACGGCTTAATTTTAAATCAAAGAAAATTTTAAAATCGTTAAAAACATTGATATAGACATCGCTCCTTAGAGTAATTTCTGATGTTAATACATCACATACAATAAAAAAATTTCTTGACGAAAATGCTGTATCATTTTTGTTCGCTTCATCATATGGATATTTGCGTTTTCTTTGTCTCATCTCTTTATAAGAATGATGAGCTGTTACGGATTTAGCCTCCTCTTCAACAGTTTCGAAATTATTTCTGACCTCTGTTATAAATTCATTTAATGATTTTAATAAACTAACACTATTAAGAATATTTGTCTTTGGTTCCTGTAAGTTTTGCTGGTAATTTCGATTCTCTGTAGGAGTTTGTTCCAGAAAATATTTAACAGTGCCTTTATAGAAGCTCTTGTTGATTATTGACTGCAGTTTTGAAAATCACCCACGCCAAATCGTCTATGCACAAAACTTCGAGAAAAAACTTTTGTAGAACTAGTGTTGTCGGGGTTGTGATTCAAGACTCACTGACCACTCTCTGTTTTTCTTTTAATCCAACTACCTACCACCCCAAAAATCTAGATAAAAATTGTAGGAGGATAAACGTTGGTACAACGTGTTCCGCAGATGTGAAAAATGATAGAAAGACGAAATAATTAATATTCCAAAAAAGAGAGCTACCCGCTATTTTACAACCTCAATGGAATATTCCTCAACTCAAAAAAATTGGCAATATACTACTCGCATTATAGCTATAACTTTCTAATGCAATATTCAAGAAAAGGTCACAAAAATTCGTGGCAGAAAATATCCAAATTTTATTTTAAACAGTTTGTCAGAAAGAAATAAAATCGGAGATAAAAGTTTTAAGTCAGCTATATATCCGTGACGGTTGCTTTGCGGACACGTGTGAAATGCCGTTTTGGGCGCAAAGCGAAAACCGATACGCTATTCATAAAGGCTGAGGTCAAAACCAACTGATGAAGTATTTGTGAAATTACTATATCTATATGGGACATATAAGTGCCAGGGGCCCTCAGGCAGCCGGGGCCCCCAGGCAGCCGGGGCCCTAGGCGCGCGCCTAGTGCGCCTAGGCCGTAATCCGCCACTGATCATGCGACTAAACGCAAGTTTTTATTTTTGTTTAACAACGTTTAAGTACTTTAGTCACGACTTTGGCCATCCGTGAATAAAGTACCACTTTTTGTGTCTCCAAACCGTGGAAAAACTGGCATTTTAAAGATAAAAGTAAAAAAAATCCAATTTTCTTCATTATAATTTATTTAATTTATATTTTTCACATATCCATCCAAATAATTTACATCTACACATCCTCATCATATAAATAATCATCAAATGTGGTTAAACCTACAGCGTAGTTAATAGAATCAGACATCTTCGTCAACACAGAAACATATCCAACCAACTGCCTCAACAATTTCGACTGCTGGAAAGCGAATTTATTCTGAATATACCAAGCCACATCCATGTCGTGCTTGTTAGGTGGTCCAGTAACAATCTCGTGAATTTCATTTGTATCAATCGCGAATTGTTTCTCAATATCAGTCGCCATAGCCATCGCTGGCAATTCATGAATATCATACGCCCCAGCAGTGTAAGCATTACCGGGACCAAATTCAACTTCACCATTACGATTTGTGATAAACTTTATGATGCGAATGGCTGTTTCCCACTTCCTGTCAGACAACTGGCCGAATAATTGGGCGAAACCAGGACGCGCATATTCATAATTATCGAAGTTTGTTTTGATTAGAAGATATTCATTGCTACGCATCAGATAATTCTTGAACAAGTCATTGAACAACGGCTCGACACATGGAAAGTTACCGTAGTTAGCATTGCAGGAAACATGTTCTACAAAATGACAGATTATTAATATTAACATGAAAATATGATTTAATTGAAGAATACTTACGAATTCCACTAGCACAATCCTGAACTACTTTATTATAACAATATCTATCAGCAAAACTACCCACAAACAATGAAACCAAAGTAAAAGCGAATAAAGTCTTCATTGTTTGTTATAAGTTTTGTAAGTTGTGTTAAATGTGTTGCCTATCTGTGTTAGGTATCCACAATAGCATTCAAAGGACTGTCGGCCATGTTTTATAGCAAACTCTACTTAAACAAAATTAATAACCATCAACATCAACTTAATTAAGCCGTACTTATACAAATAAACAATTTTAATAAGCATGTATTGTTTTTGTTAATATTATTATAGATTTACACGCGGTATAAAAGCAGATAACACTTCGAAACCCATCATACAGTTCAGCGTCATGAAGATGTCAGCCATTGTAACACTTTTTACATTTATCACCTGTTTTGTATGGGTTGCTAATGCAGATCCCAGTAATACCGACTTAAAATGTATAAGAACAAAGTGGTAACCTAACCTAAAGAATTTATAACCTAATTTTAAAACTTTTTAGGTGATTATACATTACCAGCGGTAATAACATCATGGATCCAAATGACAAATCCATGCATTAAAGGCTTACAAGCTTTGGTAACCAATAAATTCAACAATGTGTTGAATTATCTTGCATTGGCTAATTATTATCTGCAAGATTCAGTTAATAGGCCAGGATTTGCTAACCAATACATCTTAGATGCTTATCACGCTCGATCAACGGCTATTAAATTTATTGATTATTTGACTATGCGTGGGCAGAATACGCAGGGACAACTTATTAAAATCCCTGTTCAGTATATCCCACCGGTGACGAAGTGGAATTCTTTGATTGATGCAAATCAATATGTTTTGTCATTCGAAACTGTTACAACTAATTTGTACCATAGTACGATTTCTACTTGCGAGCAACAAGCTTTTGATGATTATCACGTGAGTAATTTAATACTGAATCAAAATAGGGAAATTCTATGGTTTTTTGTTGATTTTTCAGGTTAATAATTGGTTATCGCATAAATTCCTTGGAAAACAACTCGATGGAATGAAAATCTTCGCGGATAGAGTCTCTTCTTTACAGAAAATGAAACAAGATCATCAAAGTTTAGGCGAATATCTCTATGATATTGAGTTGTACTACAATCTTCCTGACAGAGATGAAGATGATTATTAAATCGCAAAAAATGTCAAAAAACACTTCAAAATTTCATGAAATGATTTGAAAAATTCATTTATTTATTATGTAATTAAATAAATTAAACGGTAATAGAAATAACTAACCTGAATCTTTATTTCTTCCCAAAGAAATTTATTTATAAAATGATGTATTGAGCAGGCTTTGAGTATAAATATATATTTGTGTCAATTTTGACGTTTAAATTACACCAATTCGTGTAAAATGCGATTTTCTTTGATAATTTTAATTTCTATGAGTTTAATTGCCACTGGTTAGTATAATTATCTCACTAACTTACTCTTTAACTTACTTATTGTGTAGTTAATAGTTTAAAATGTTATCAATGTCGTTCGGATCAAGACAAACATTGTGAGGAGATTGAAGATGCTTCGGAAAAATATCTAAAAAAATGTAAAGCACCAGAAGTTGAAGAAGATACAAATGAAGACGTTTCGGATGAAGATAAAACTGATGATGATGATGTTTCTGGTTCTAAAGATAGGCCAAAACGTCAGTCAATTACAACAGCTCGTGATACAGCGTTTAGATGTAGAAAAATCACACAAACTCGTATGGAATTTATATTTTTGCATGTGTTACAATACTTTAATATTGTTTTTTTTTAGTTTATATAACCGATCCATATGAGACTATAGTATATCGCGAGTGTACTTCAATGTTCTTCGAAAACGAGTGCAACAAATCATCGAATAAGATGTTTTATCTTGTTGTGTGCGATTGTGATGAAGATGCATGCAACAACACTCCTAGTATAAGTTTAGAAATTGATTTCAAAGTTTGGATTATTATTTGGATTATTTTTACGTTTTTTATGTTAATTTAAAGTTGGTGTTATTAAAGTTTAAAAGAAATATCGTATGCAAAAATTTATTGCGTCCTAAATTAAGCTAAACAGGTAAATGTATTTTATCTTCGTTTTATTTATTTATTTATTAAATATTTTAGGTATTTTCTTTTTACGAGTAAATTAATTATAATTTCTGTAAGTTTGAAGATGTTTTACCCAAAGGGCATTGTCAGAAACAGTTTAGAAATAATAAAAGCAAGTTCATTTCATTCGTATAATTTATTCTTGGTTTTAAGTTAAATTAAATTAATCAATACGACATTTAATCACAATATTCATCTTCAAATCCAACATCAAGTTGGAACTCTCCGTAATATCCATTGGTGACAAACACCTTCAATAGAGACGAAGTTGTATCGGCGTACCACTTCATATCATCATATTGTGTGTACAAGAACTCCTTAGTCAACCAGTTGTTCAACTAAACAAACAAACAAACAAAACATCAAAATGAATCAATCATAACCCTAAAACAAGACTACGTACATTATAATCATTGAAGGATTGATCCTCACAAACACCAATCACATTACGGAAACGATCAGTAACAACACCTTCAAGTTGCAAAGCGAATTTTAAAGCTTCCGCTACATTCGTCCATTCTGTTTGCGTCGGCGTATACTAAAAATAGGTTAAAACATAGGTTATGTTGTTAGTATACAAAATATGATGAAATTACGCTAAGTTGTAACAACGTATTGACATCTACGACGTTTTGACCTCTCATAGTTAGATAATCAATTAGTCTCTTGCAGTTTGAGCGATGATGGTTGGCTGATTCGATGAAAACATGACCGAAACCAGGTCGGCTCACATTCGTCCGGAAATGATAAGCAGCTAGTGCTAGATATTGCACTGCAGTTGCCATTTCCTGATTTAACAAATCTCGGACTTTTGTTATGCACACATCATCCATTTGGATCCAACTGGTTGGAAGGATAGGTAAATCATAATTACCTTAAATAAAAATATTATATTAATATATTAATAGTTTGTTAGATAGTCACTTACAAACTAAATCATCAGATGCCAAGATGGCAACCGGAAGTGCAAGCAAAACTATCAATTTCATGGTAAAACTCTTAAATGACAATCAAGATGAATCAATAATTGTACGCTTCGCAGCATTTATAGTCGCTGGAAAGTTGTTTTCGACAAATATGGCGCTTAATTTGTTATTTTCTTAATTTGATATTAATTTATTAATTAACACAATCTTATTTGCTTGTGACAAGCATATAATACAAGAGGTATAAAAACTTGAGGACTTGAAAACTTGGAAAGCATTTCTCTGTTGCTTCCCGAACATAAAACACAATTTAAAACAGAAAATGTTTAGAAACTTGGTGATTGTTTTATTCCTTGGTGTTGTGACTGTACAAGCTGATTTGTACTGTTACGACGATGTTAAATCAGAGTGTGCTTCAAATACATGTAAGTAATTTAATACAAAATGACAACATAACCTAACTTTAAAACTATTTTGTTAATATAGACAAACCAGTATGCTCTACAACGTTTGGCAACTTCCCGAACGTCGTAAATAAATTCCAGCAATATGCCAATACACATTTGGCACGTTCAATGCAATCATTAATGGTCGCCACGCATTTCTCTAACTATCAAATGATGCGACATGGTTTCCATTGTTTATTCTCCGACTTTTCCGATACACTTTTTGACCAATTCGTCAGTTTAATGCGTTATATGAATGATCGTGGTCTTACGCATGATTTCACCAAATGTTCTGCTCATGATGAGACTCATGGTAACTTTGAATTGTACGAATTGGAATCGTTGAGTTACATCACTGACGTCGAGAAGAAGTTAGCACAGGACGCACTTGATTTAGATTCATTGGTTGGTGGTAGTGATGCCAGGTATCATGATGCTGATGCTTCTTTCCATCTGGCGACCAAGTATGCGTATAGGCATCGCACTAATGTGAAGACATTCGCTGGTTATTACGTGAAGTTGGAGAAGATGTTGACGAGCAAGAATCAAATGTTGGCTATGTATGATTTTGATGGGTATTTGGCACGCATTTATTGTTGATTTACTGAAATTGATATCGATGTATTTAAACATATGTATTTAAATTAAATTAAAGAGAAATGAAAATTAATATTGTAGAAAATGGTTTTATTAGATTTTAAATGTCCCTTGGGCTTCGTAAGCTTCACCCCGTGGCTTTAGCTAAAGCTAAAGTACTTTAATCTTGGTTTTGGCCGTTTGTGTTTAAAATACAACTTTTTATGTCTAAAAACCGTGAAAAAATTGGCGCTTTAAAAGTAGAAGTAGAAAAAAATTAATTTTTTCTTTTAAATTTTATACCAGGTGTTACAAAACTTAATTATAATACAAAAATATATAAAATTTACAACAACACCGAGGTTGTTATAATAAAATATGGAAAATTTCTTTAAAAAATGTCACACACGTAATTTGAGAATGTTTTCATTGCAATTTAATGAAAGTATGATTCATTCATGTTAAGAATTTATATATCTTACGCAGATGGTCAAAAAACTGAATATTTGCAATTATTAATAATTCATTTCCTTGTTTGTTTACTTTAGTTAATTAATTGTTTTTGTTTATTTGTTCTTATTAAATATTAATTTTTATAGATATTTACAAGACGTATATTTGGATAAATTAATTGTTTATTATTAATTATGTTCAATATGTTCAAGTTCCCTTCATATATTCAAATAAATACAATACAATAACACAGTTTACAGCGATAATAATTCAAGGTCAGCGAAGAATTCTCCAAGATCTTGATGCTGTGCCTTCATCTTATCCAGAGAAGAAATCAAATCGGCGAAGAACTTTTGATCGCTGTATTGGTCCCCAAGGAAATAACGACTTAGCCAATTAGCAATCTATTAAATAAATACAAAAATTTTAAAAATATAACGCAGGAGACTAATTTAGAAGTAATTTGTTGCTAACTTACATTATAATCATTTATTCCTTGGCTTTCGCATGTGACAATTGTATTATGAAACTGATTGGTTAGATCTGCTTCCAGGTTAAGTGCTGATGTCACTGCGTCTTCTGCACTGTCCCATTCTTGAACAGCTGGTGTGTACTAAAATAAAATATTGTTAAAATTGTGTATGTTGGGTAGCCTGAAATAGAAAACTTACGAAAAGCTGTAGAATATTGTCTGGAGATGTGTATTCTCCTCGAAGAACAATATAATCAATCAATTCAATTGCTTGATCTCTATTTGCATCAGCATTGATATAAAATAAATCGGAAAACCCGATTCTGTTAACAGAATCTCTTGAAAAATACGCTCCCAACGCTAAATACTGCGCAGAATTTAAGAGTTTTGTGTTTATTAAAGCTGTCATGGCGTCTTGGCACTCGGGAGCCATGACAATCCAATTTGTAGGTACATCAGGGACATCATAAGTACCTTTGATGAACAAATTTTAAAACGTATTTCATTTCAGTCAATATTTCATTGTTAACTTACATTGCAGGTCGCCCAAAACAACGTTGACGGCAATAACCGAGAGCAAAACAATAATTGTATAACGCGCGGCCATTTTGAAGCACTACACTGTCATTGAGTTGCGACTTGTTTTTATACTTACCCGACTCGGCTTGAACAAATTAATTAAACTTGTTTATGTTGACAAGGAAATTAATTGTGAGATTTCCAGGTATAAAAGGACCCGGGAAGTTGTGTAGAGCACCAAAGCACCTTCAGGTTGTCAAGGGTAGAAAATAATCCTAACAATATTTGTATAAAACAGTTTAGGAAATTGTTCAACATGAAGTTGTTGTTTTTGTTGGTGTGTGTCATGGTGGTGACGATTGTTCTGGCTAGTTCACCATTGGTACAGGTCAATATTGGCACGGATACAATTGCCAATGCTCTTTGTGATGATAATAACAATAATTGTCAACAAAATCAAGGAAATGGTAATGGTGGAGGGAATACCGGTGGTACTGGTAACACTGGTAACACTGGTAATACCGGAGATTCCAGTGATTCTAGTAGTGAGGATAGTTCAAGTGACGATTCTAGTAGTGAGGACAGTTCAAGTGACGATTCTGACGATTCTGGTAACACTGGTAATGATAGCAACCCAGATAACACCGGAAACACGGGTGATACAGGCGATGATACCGGAAACACTGGTAATACAGGCGATAATACCGGAAACACTGGTAACACAGGTGACAATACCGGAAATACTGGTACCACTGGAAATGGTACTTCTTCAGCACCAGGAGGAGAATACTCTGGGGACACCTCCAACTACTGTTTCCTTGAAGTTGAAGAAACATGCAGCGCCCAACAAAGTAACTTTCTTCAATTCTTCAAAAACAATTTAAAACATACTAATTCATAATATTTTCAGATGCATTGTATTGTAAATCATCCTACGGTGACTTTGACCCAATGGCCGCCCAATTTTCACAAATGGTCCGCAATGTAATGCGCCACAGCTACGAATACCTAGCTCTCTACATCCAACACTCAAACTACCTCGTCAATCGCAAAGGTTTCGCTAAACTCTTCCGTGAACTCTCCGATTACAAATGGAACCTCGCCAAGTACACAATCAGTTACATCACCGAACGTGGTGGAGTCATGCAATTCTCCCCACCTCCACCTCCCTGTGATTGTACCTGTGAAGATAGCAGCAGTTCTGAAGAGGATTCATCTTCAGTGCACAGCATGTTGGCTGATTTGATAGATGGACCTGTTGAAGACTCAAATGGCGGTAGTAATGGAACCGGTACAACCAGTTCATCAGATCCTGGAGAATACACTGGTAATCCTGATGGATACCAACTGAGTGAAATATTAAGTCTTGCATTTTCGAATGATATTGAGAAAGAAGTTGCGATTGCAGCTGATGGTTTACATTTAATCGCTGTGGGAACAACAGGACATGATGTACAAAGTGCAATGTATCTACAGGAGACTTATGTGCAACCACACAGGGTAATTGTTGGTAATTTAGCTCGGTATGTCAATATTTTATCGCAGATGTTGACTACGATTGATCAAATGGTTGCTTTGTATCATTTCGATGACTTGCTATGGAGTTTCAGCGTTTTTGAGTAGAAGGTGTGCTTGGGTTGGTGATAATTATCTATTTATGTCAAAATAATAAGTATTTAACTGAAAATTAAAGGTGAAATTGAAAAATCCACATTTTAAGTAATATTTTGCAATATACGCGTATATAACCTCAAATTATCTCCATTTATTCTAAAATTAAGATAATTTTGAAGTTTTTGATGTGATTTTGCGAAATTTAAAGCTCGCAGACAAAAAAATACCCAAAACACTTGACGTAACTTCCTTAAATCGGTTTATTTATAATAGAAATAAAGAAAAAACACAAATTTTAGTAATATTCATCGATTACGTGTATATAACACGCACATAACCTCAAATTATCTCCACTTATACTAAAATTAAGATAATTTTGAAGTTTTTGATGTGATTTTGCGAAATTTGGAGCTCCCAGACAAAAAAAACCAAAACACTTGACGTAACTTCCCTAAATCGGTTTATTTATAATAAAAATAACGAAAAAACACAAATTTTTAGTAATATTCATCGATTACGCGTATATAACACGCACATAACCTCAAATTATCTCCACTTATACTAAAATTAAGATAATTTTGAAGTTTTTGATGTGATTTTGCAAAATTTGAAGCCCCAGACAAAAAATACCCAAAACACTTGACGTAACTTCCTTAAATCGGTTTATTTATAATAGAAATAAAGAAAAAACACAAATTTTTAGAAATCTTAGTCGATTACGCGTGAATAACACGCACATAACCTCAAATTACCTCCACTTATACTAAAATTAAGATAATTTTGAAGTTTTTGATGTGATTTGGCGAAATTTGAAGCTCCCAGACAAAAAATAACCAAAACACTTGACGTAACTTCCTTAAATCGGTTTATTTTATAATAGAAATAAAGATTACAAGTGTTCAAGTGTCCACATTGTTCTGTACAGCCATATCTCAACACAGACTGATAATAGAAATTTAATTGTATCACAAAGTACATACTCGACTTTCAACAAAAACGGGTAGTAAAACTAAATGAATATTTTTGTTATATTTAACATTTTAATGATGTTACATTTACTGTTTCTGCAAGTACTCATCGAACAAGTACAACGCCAAGGATGCATCATTGTTGCTGCTGAGTAAAGCAGTCAAATCCGTAGCGTAACCGGAAAGTCTGCGAATAGTCTCCGCTTGTTTCTCGGTGAATGCCTCTTCGATGTAGTGCGACATCTCGGAGTCGTGTACGGATTTGTTCTTGCTAAGGACCTCGTGGTGGATGGTATTCGCCTCTTTGGTGAGTTTCTTTTCGATGTCCAGAGCCTTGGCGACACTTTGCAGTTCGTAGAGTTCGTATGCACTGACTGCGTTGGGTTCAGCGCCCAGATCGTTGAATTGATCGAAGTCCATTACACCACCACGCTTGGTGATATACTCGATTAGACCAATGGCAGCGTTCCATTTCTCATCAGCGAGAGAGCGGAAGAGTTTCTCGAAACCAGGGCGGTTCATCTCGAAGTTGGCGTAGTGGGTGGCCATCATGAGATATTCATACGAGCGCGTGATGTGGGTATTGACGTAGGTCTGGAGATCCCGCAGGATGTGTTCGACGCTTTCGTCCTTGGTCATTGCACCGAAGCGCGAGTTGCAGACAGTTTTTTCTATACATGATTAAAGAAAAGACTTGTTATTTTTAGGTTGTGTGTATGAAACTACTAGTTATATTATATTACGTTGTGACAAGGAATAATTACTTAGAAACTAAAAGTTAAACATGATGCTCATACCGATAGACATGTTTTTATATCGGCCATCTTGTTTCATTCAAAACAAGCAATCTGATTGGTTGAAAGCAATAACATGTTGCAGTGTCACCGAAATATTTGTTTGCAATTGACACTCACCTTTGGTTCCCTTCGGGTTGGATTTGCTCGAGCATGCGGCGTTCACTTGAGCATAGCAGAACGGATCGTCCGCCCTGGAACTCTCGGATATGGTGTTTTCGGCCGCGGCGACCGCGACGGCGATGAGCACGCAGAATGCGACGGAAGTCTTCATGTTCATGATCCCTGCAAACAAATGCAATTGCACAACAAAACTGTATTTCAATGCGGTTGTCGGTTAGACTAGAATGGATTATAAATGCGCAGCGTGCACCTACCTAGTATCTCGCTAGCGTAATCACGAATAAGCGGACTTGTTTTGGTCACTGGAATATATAAAAACAGGAATGTCGGAGAGAGATAACTTGTTTGGCGCGCATGCGCAGTGCGTACGTCTGTTTCTACGCAGTCGAATCGGAACAAAGAGCGCAAAGTCACGCCAGATGTTTTGTAGACGCAAAGTTTTTGAAATGTCGCTCGTCGGAAACTGACTCACGACACGCGCACTATGGAATTTGTTATTTTACTCTTGCATGATACAACAATCACGTAGAATTGTGAGAGTTCTTGTACGACAAGAAACTTCTGGAGTAAACATCATCATGATTTAGTGATATGATCAACTTGTATGATCAAATAAACTTGAACAGAAATCTATACGTTATTTTTTGTAATCAGTTATTGTATGTATCGTTTGGAAAGTTTAGTTCCTGTCATCCTGGGCAGGGTTTTGTGATAAAAAAATCATTTTGTTAGATACTTGAGAGAATATGCATTGTAATTTGATATAACAAGTGATACAATAGAGTACATTTAATCCACGAATGTTGACATCCTATTTGTACTTCAATATTTTATATTTGTTAATTTTGATTGTCATGAAGTAGCCATTTTCGATGTCAAAAGTTCCGTGGATTTAATGCTATAATGTGCATCGCACTGCCATCTGTGGTCGATTCATGTAACTAATTCGGCCATTTTATGTTAAAATGCAGAAATGTACTCATTTAATGACTACAATGATAAAACTGTCAAATTAAATGACAGTTTGCCGCAGAACAATTAATTTTTAGATAATTTTGATAAATAAACAAAGTTTTTCTTTGCTCAATTGCTTATAACAGGCATTAAAAGAAAAGAATCACTTTGTTTAACCAATAAGCTGTTTTTATTGATGAATTTCTTAGAAAATAATTACAGATTTAAGCGACAAGCGCGGACGCTGTGCTGGATTCGTATTTCCAGTTTGGTGCCAAGACAGCCTTCGTTTTGTAGTATCTCGCCAAACGGTGGATCCTGGACTCGACCAGAATAAGACGGAACTTGCTGTCGCGATCCTTCCTGTTGCGCTCCAAATGCTTGCGGATGGCTACTGCCTTCTTGATAAGGTAGTACAAATCCTCGGGCAAGTCAGGCGCCAAACCCTTCGCCTTCATCAGGCGGAGGATTTTGTTGCCGGTGACGAAACGCACCTGAGCCACACCATAGGAATCCCTGAGGATGACACCAATCTGTGATGGGGTCAAACCCTTCTTGCCCAGCTTCTTGATGTGCTCGATGACTTCATCGGCGCTCAATTTAAGCCATGTGGGTACGGTGCGACGGTAGGGTAAAGCTGACTGGGCAATACCCTTTCTAAAAATTGAAGAAGTAATAAATATGTGTGCAAAACACGCGGTAGCATAACCTCAATGAGGTGTAAACAGATTTCATATGTTAATTATATATAAATATTGACTTAAAATTAGGTAAATGAATACGTGAGAGAGTGAAGAAAATATTGATAGTAGATTATATTTACCCTGGTGCGTGCATGCGACCCATTTTCGTTTATTTTCTGGAGTTGTAACGCGATCAGAAAATGCGTCAAAAAGAAGAGACGTCAGGCATGCAAGATGGCTGCCTCGAAAAAGATCGGCTGCTTCCGGTACACGAACATATACGAGCTAGATAGCGCTAGTTGAAAGTCACCTTTACAAATCAAAAAAACCATTCAGCATTCAATATCTTTAATAGAAATATCGAACAACTCCTGCATTTTATGTTTTATAATAAACTTCAATCGTATTTCAACAGCGTAAGTCACTTTGTTTTCACTTTCTTTGTGCATTGCAATAGTTGAGTTGTTTAGATACAAATCTCGCTTTAAAAGCTCCAAACTTTTGCCGATTTTAAAAGGAGCCATGTCCATTGGGCATATTAATTCAACCTGGCAGCCTAGTAGTGCTTTTGTTCAGTGTGTTGACTGAGATAAAGCTCTAATATAGAAGTATTTGATAAGTACTCGCGTTTTACAACATTGCGACAGAAATGACTCTCCATTGGATGTCTGCAATCAAATTTCGGACTTTCATTCGACGCAAACTGCATTTCTCTGTCATATTCTTCTTTTTTGCCATGCAAACCATTATATAAGTTAACCAAAGCCAGTAAATACTTTAAAATACTTGTTCGTTCCTCTTGCGTCAAGTAACGATCTTGGCAATCTTTTATAAAGTTAATATCTGGCATGTAAGTTAAGAATTTTATGTTTTCAGTGTAATAATAAGCAAAAACAGTGCATGAACACTCGTCAAAGTTGTAGATACACTTAATATCGTAGTTAATACCAGTTAAAACATCCAAAATGTCAATCACGTGTACCCCAAACGGGTAAGTTAAGTTTCCAGTGATGTTTTCGTTGTAAATATTGAAGCGTGAGATGATAGTTTGTAGTTGTAGGCAGTGTTGCAGCCAGGACAAACAATTTGTTATTTTCATCTAGAAATTTCACAAAAGTGGTTTTATTTGAGTTCAAACAGTAGTGTCTACTTTACCTGCTGTAAATGTTTTATAATATTATCCAATATTATTCCAAAAGGTGTAAAATGACATTTTGGGAACAGGAAATGTCTCCGCAAGACGTACAAAGAGTACACGTGCATTCGAAGTAGTTTTAAAGTGGTAAAAGTTTGATTCAGAGTGATTTTATGCTCCAAACTGTGATGAACTTCTTGTAGTTCAGCTTCTAACACAGTCATTTTCTTTGCCAAGATAGTTAACACTTTTTCAATACCAGATTTCATGCAGTTTATCCCAATTGAATGAAATTGTGTACACACACATCTTATTGTATCCAGTTCTTTGTATTCTAAATATTCTAAGATGTTTTCTATCAAATTATGGGGTAAATCAAGTAAGTGAATTTTCTGCAGGTCCGTGTTTGCTGAGTTTTGCATATTTTAATGAAAGTTTATTAAATGAACTTAATAATTTAGATAATTTGGAAGAGAAATGATGTTGACAGAAATTTTACGCCAAAATTTTGAATGATTTTTACTGAATAATGTTTTAGTTTTATGTGCCGCCAGTAGAGTTACACTCACACCTGATTTCAGTTATGTACAACTACAACGGCTTGTTCAATCAGCTGTTTGCTTGTGATGATTGATTCCTAGCGCAAAACATCGGTTTTAACGTCGCGATAATGGTTTATCAAGTGTTTGTTCTCCTGTTCATCCTGTAAAATGTTCTTTTTGGGGTTGATATCGTTTGTGGTCGTTTTAGCAGTTTCCATAACATGGTAAGATTTATTGTAAGGTTAATTGACAAAAATTGTTGAATCGCACCTCTGCCCTAGTTATTTAGTAATTAATTAAACATAGACGCAGTAAGATAGTATATTGATTGTTTTACACGGAGATATAGTATTAAATTCTACGTATTTAAATTTTAAATTACGTTTCATTATATTTTTCTGTACAAAAAATTTAGTTCTATGAATTCAAATGATTGTTGAAATGATTGAGCATTTCGCCTATAACTTGCTAAATTTTAATTATATTTTTGCAAAAATGAACAGACGTATATCAAATTTATTATTGTGTAGTCAATTAATCAATTGTGGCAATATTTAAACTAAATTTGTTTGTTTCAGGATAATTCCAATAATAATTTCTTTGATCCTAAGCAAAAAATTGAATGCCAGTGTGAAGATTGGACGTTTTGGCATTATTTACCTAAAGTTATATGATGTTGAATACATACAGAATGGAATCAAAGTGGTAAGAAACCCATAACCAAAGTTATATACTTGTAATTTTATTTAAATGATTGTTTACCTCTAGAATATTAAAGAAATTGGTCTCAATAGTAGTTTTTTCAATGCTGAAGTAAAAAAACTAGTTACTTTGGTAACTCAGGATGTTAGTATTAGCTACACAGTGCAAAGAAAGATAGATTATGCTGCAACACAACCTAATGCATTGGGAGAAGAAAAGAAAAAAGTTGATTTTCGTAATTCAAAGATACCAGCATCATTGCCAACATTTGCACAGGTAAAATTTAAATTTAATAAATTTTTGAGTATAAATGTTAAGAAATTATACGTATGTTTAGTTTATGGCTCTGCATGTCTACAACATATCAGCGCTCATCGTCTTTAAAGATACTTTCTACAATAGTCGCAATCAAAAAGAAGATATTCAAAATGTCTGCCTTTATGCAGACGCAAAAGAACTGCACTTGGATGGTTCAATTGTGCAAAACTCACAGTCATTGCTGGTCAATGTCAATTTATTAGAAGCGTCTGCTCGAGCACTCGATGCAAACAGTGTAAGTAGTACCGACGGTGCGAAAATTAAAGATGGCGAATCGTTGGCGGAGATTCGTTTTGCAATTACCACGGAAGCGACGTTAATCGCGCAGGGACCGCTGTCATTCGAGAAGTTATCAATCGGGATATGGAAAACAAGTGCGATTATCACCGAGGGTTTGTATAGGATGATTCAGAAGACTTCTAGTGATCATAAAACACATTTTCGAACATTGCCGGTTACAAGTAACACAGATTCAAAGCAAAAGGATGTGGATTATGAAGAGACATTCACGCGCATTGCTCCAATTATTCCTAAAGTAAGTTATTTAGGATTTTAAGATGTTAGTTATTTTAATTTAATATATTTGGTTAAAGAATTTCGTAATGCGCATAGATAATACCTCATTGCGTGGAGTGCGAAAATTTGGCCACAATGATTTTGCAGCGACTTTGAGTAATTTCCTCTGCAGTTATCGATTCTACGGTGCTACTGGAAATTCTTTAATTCCACACATGTTGGCTTCTTTTGTGATTGATGATTTGGTTGTGAGAAACAGTCGGGAACAGCTTATTCTTTTAAAGAAGATTAAATTGGATGCCAAAGTAAGTTACAAATGTTTTGTGGGTTTTAAAACATAAAATATCATTATTTTGTAGGTTGATAATTATATAGTAGATTTATATTTATTCCTAAACACGTTAAACGTTGCCTACGATCATGAGACAATTTACACATGGTTATCAACGCACTTTATGCAAAAGCGAAACATTGCCACATCGCAATTCGCCGTAACACCTCCCAAAACGCCTGAAAAGTCTCTAAACACAACTCGCAAGTTTCTGCAACCTTACATACTCAATGGATGCGCTGAACTTCTGAACGTAACTGGCCTTATCAGATTTAGCGACGATAACAACGATTACATCTCTTCAGTAGGAGTAAACCTAGTTAAGTTTATCCTGAATCAAACCGCAGATAGTACAAATGCAATATCACATGCGAAATCAGGATTTAAAAACATCACAACCATCACCGGATGTTTTGTTTGGTGATCGTGTATTCCAAACAGAATTACTAGTCGAAAGTCTCTGCTGGAGTTTTAAGGATTGTGCGCAGGATTCGCACATTTCGAAGAAGATTCACTTTTGGGGCACGCCGCTGTATTTAAACATGGCGTTGATTCATTATGAAGTAAGTTTAGATGCTGAGGAGGGGCGAGGGAAGCTTGTGAAGGTGCATAGTATTGTGGATGGGCTTCAATTGGAGTGGTCGAATACTTTGGCGGAATATACGGTGTTGGCATTGAAGGCATTCAAGCAATATGATCGTCGTGTTTCTAAAAATGTTACCAGTGGATTAAAAGTTAGTGATTGTGACAAGAAAGATGTGCGGGTTAATCTACAAGTTAATTTACATCAAGTGAATTGCTTCTTTAATTCAACTGAGAGTGAAAATGGTGAGTTTTCAAGTTTTAATCGCGTTTTTGTTTTAATTGAGAATAAGTTAAGAACACGAATCTTTAATTCTGATTTTTGATTAATTTTTGTTTAGAATATCTAGCGCTGCGTCTCGACACAATAAAATTCGACTATGAAGTTCTCAAATCATCCGAAGTTGTTTCATCACCGTCGCATGTATCAACGATCCAGCTTGAGGAAATTAAACTTTCCCTTGCAAAGATATCGCATGCGTACTACACCTGCCAGAAATGTGAAGACATCAAAGATTACAAACTCTACGCGCAAATTATCCGTGTGCAAATACAGCAGCAGCAGCAACAACTGTACAATCAACGTGACATTCATCTACATCTCCTCAATAATATTCAAATGCAATGGTGTCCGAACTCGCACCTCAAACTCTTATATTTAATTCGAGATATTCGCGAATTTATCGAATTGTTTAATCAGGAAAAAGTACGATCAAAAACCAGTACAAAAACGACGAATTTAGCGTTAGATATATTAGGAAATGTTAACATTGACATAAAAGTATCACAAAACCACAGTATTAGGTTGTCTTTTGACGAAATGACTATGAATTACTTGAGTGCCAAGTCACATGATATCTTGAACAAAGATACTCCGAAAATTACGCTCTCGAATTCACAGTTTTCAATATTTATTGATGACGCGTTGGTTTTTGCGCTAACTGGAATATTTCTTCAGCCGGTTACCGATGCAAACGTTCTGGAATTAGTCAGAGCCGAACGACTTGACACTGAGACGTTCAACACCGATTGGAATGATCCACAAATCTTAGAAATCGCTTCGTTGAAAGCAATATTTCCCTATGAGCATAGTTTTGCTGATGCAATCAATAACGACTTTGTAAGTTTAGTTAAATGGTTGAAACTAGTACATAAACCACTTGATAAAGACGATAAAGTAAAACCAATGCAGAAAAGTATATTACCGCGTGATTTATTAATCAATATCAAAGAGTTTGTGTTTGAAATGTCTGATGATCCGTTCGAAATTAAACTGCGAGATAATTTTGAGTTACTAGTTGATGAGTATCATGAGAGTTTGAAAAGGAGAAAGAAACTAGCGGATAAAGTTGATCAATTAGTGATGAAACACTTACATCTGCCAGCTGGGAAGGTGGAGGAGTTATATGCAAACCTACAAGAGAAGAACGCGCAGATTTATATTCAACGGAGTAAACAATTGAGCAAGGAGGAAGGACAACGCAGGCGACTTTTTGCATGGACGTGTACGAATGTAGAGTTGATGATTCTAGCGGATGATTCAATCTATGGCACTGAGAATATTGTAAGGGTAATGAGAGAAATTGATTGTGATACACCGTGGCCAGAGGAACCGCTGGAGTTTTCAACGCTTTGGTGTCGTATGGTGTCCCTACGATGCGAGGAGTGGAAATTTCAACTGAGGGATTTTCCGCAACCATTTTTACTCATACAACAGTGGTATATTTCTGGGATGCTGGTTGGAGCCGAGCAGCTAGCACCAAAAAGAGGCAAGTTTTGAAAATGTTTAATATTTATTCATATTTTATGATTTTTTATTTGACAAACTGATGCCAACCATGTCGGCGACGCTCTGCACTGCTTCTAAGGCTTGCATGCCAATATCTAACGCTGAACTGATGATGTCATCTATACCGGGGATGCTGCCGCGTTTTACCTGATTGGATTGATTATATATAAATGTATTCATTGCTTTTTTGTTAGAAACGTACCCTTGTAGATGAAGAGATGATTGCGGCCGTAGTTACACTTATCAACAAAAGTTGAAAGAGCAACACTTTAAGGAGCATCATAGCTCGATTTTTAGTAAATTTCGGACTGATTGTCACGTTTCTGTTGATCGTCTCATAGGAAATGTTGCATTTTATTGAATTTATACCTAAATGATGATGATCACCAAGATGACAACATCGGTTACAGATAAAATCTAAATTATCCTGCGTTTCATTTGCGTTCTTTTGCTATAAAAATGCGCACAATGCAAAACACCATAATAACAATAAGGTAGTCATTAAAATCGAATTACGAATTACATCTGCTTTCGCAGAATTCAGCCTTCAATTTGATCGATTTGTATATTTTAATATAATTTAGATCATTTAGATATACAATTACAACGTATTTTCTTTTTTGCATTGCAGCTACACGGGATGTATACATCGATTTAGGTCCGCCATTTTCTTCGCCGTTAATATCACGCTCCTTGCTTCCCCTGAAATTCTACCATGACTTCAACAGTGAGATTTCATCCTTTTCCTACGCATTTGGTCCATGCTGGGAACCTGTCATTGCGCAATGTAATCTCTCATTCGAGAAAATCTTCCAACCATCTCGAGATCCATCACCGCCATTACCTTTCTGGGACAAAATGAGATTACTCCTGCATGGAAGACTTACAATGGAAGTACAACAACTCACCGTATTACTACACGCATCGCTGGATCCGTATAATACAACTGAAGAAATGGAGTTGACTTGGAACAATGTTATTATGGATTGGACCAATGGACGGTTTGTGTTTAAAGGTGACTTCAACATTTTTGTGCGCACTGCGTCCAAATATGATGATTGTCAGTTGCTACATCTACCAAATTTGAAATTGGTTGTTTCTCTTGAATGGATGTCCTTGGGCGATCCGAGAGATCATCATAACGTGATACAATGCGCGCCTGATAAGATTCCGGAATATTCTAGCAATACCAGGCATGATTCATTCAGAGCGTTTAGGTCCCAGAATGTAAACTTATCAATCACATTGGAAACTAAGTCAGGAAAAGGTGGGCAAGGTGAATTCCCCGGGAGTATGTCATCTGTAAACACGGATTACCCTAAAATGCAAACAGTTGAAAAGTTTCCGATGTTATCTTTGTATGGTTCAACACTCAGGTGGTTCGAGAACTTAAAACTAATTCTACAAGGCGTGACACGCCCTACGCGACGTGGAAGGATATTTAACAACTTACGCCCGAGGAAACTGCAACTTTCAAGGCATTATAAGAAGGTGCATCTGTTGCTTGGTCTGCATAAGTTTCAGGTGTGTTATTGGATGTCTTTCGCCATGCAGCGCGGTTTGCAACTCTTAGGAGGACATCTGGCATCTACCTCTGAACATATTTTATCTTTGCTGCCAGTTGATGATGGTCTGGTGCATCGTCCCAAAGCGGAATGGTCGATTGTCTACGTCACTTCCGAGTTGAGCGATAGCGAAATCTGGTTGAAGAGCGCTTTGCTTCCCGATGATTCTCTGGATGATGTTGAAGGATACCTCAAACAACCCGTTGAGAAGTGTTATTGTTTATCGGTGGCGAAGGTGAGCTATGGTAGAGAACCCCATAGAGAGTACGGAAGGACCGGAAGAGAAGACACGCCTACTCATAGATTGGTTGTGTATGATCTTAAAGGCGCATGGACACAGAGTAATCGAAATGTAGTCTTTTCGCTGTTTGATACTTTTATGAAGAACAAACAAATGAAGAAGAATTTGTCAACGGAGGTGTTAAAGGCTGTGAGGAAGGATCCTACAACTACGCCATTAAAACGCAGGACTGGAGGAAGTGCTTCCCAAGAGGGTGTTGGAGGTGATGATTCCACAGGGGCGAGCACAGGAGGTGTAATTGCGGGTGCCGCGGGAAATTCAGCGGGGATATCACAAAAGTTGGAGTCTGGGCAAGCGGCAACAATGTTACAGCAGTTAATTGCCGAGGCTGAGAACAAAAGCGTTGTTTTTAGTGATGATTTGTCGTCGGCTACAAGGCAGCAGCATTTGCAAGGCCCTCAAGCTTGTCAGGATGATGATATTTTACATAAAAATTGGAATAGTAAGCAATATGTTTATTCTATTAAATAACTACTAATTTCTCTAATATTTAAAGTTGCTTTGGTCAACGCTCAAGTTCTCTTAAAAGGATGCGAAACCAAAGGGTATGTAATTCTTTCCGCGGCCAAAGCTGAAATTATGCAGAGGATTCATCGACCAGTTTGGAAGGAGTGCACGCTGGTGTCGAAGACAACTTGGGTAGGTAATCTCGAATGCATGCAGTATTATGCAACAGTAAATGCAGGTGGTGAAAATGATGATTTGAATGGTGAGTTTTAAGAATTTACGAATTCTTAAAAATATTTCATGGATTGTTTTGATGTATTATAGAAAATATTATGTGGTTGACTGTTGATAATATCCAAGAGAAGGAATGTACTGTAATATCAGAGATTCCGCAAGTTCCCAATATGGTGGGCTGTGGAGTTTCTGTTGGCGCTGTTGTTTCCGATACTGTTGGAGCTTCAACACCGAATAGTGATTCGCCAGTGCAATTACAACGAATTGTCTCCCGCTGTAAATGCGAATTCTTTTACGTTGGCTATGGTGATATTTCTGTGGATCCCGCGACTCTACACGGCGAATTACCGCCACCACCTCAAGAGGAATTTGAGCCTTTTTTTCGGCCCGGACAGAGCGCCGTCAACGCGTTTACGCTTATGCATCATGACTTGGATTGTTCAACAAACTCTCTGCAGTATACAATGTTATTGGATATTATAAATAATTTACTCTTGTTTGTGGATACGCATCGTAAGGAGGCTTTGGAGCGTCTGCAAAGGATGCGGTTCCAATTGCAGCTGCAATCGGTTGAGGACCAGCGGAAACCGATTTTAATTTTACAAACTAAGGTCTTTTAATATTTTAGTTTACATATAAATACGATTTCTAAATTACTCTTATATTAGGTTCGTTCAACATTATCTCGCCTTAGGCGTCTTGAAAAAGAAACCTATTTGGTTCACAAAGCGCTTGCCGATGAAACCTCTCCAGAACTGGAAGAGGATCTTCTCGAATTAGAGCAGCAGGTGCACGAATGTAAAAGCCTTCTGAATATTCAAGCTGAAGAACTTGATATAATGCTATCCTGTTACAAAGAGTCGCAACTGTTAGCGACTTCACGTTTGTCTACAACGCGCAATGACAAACCGCTTAAGATTGTCAGGGCAAACGAGATCTTTTTCAAGCATGCACAGTGGCGACTAACGGAAGCCGACGGGCAGATTGGTATTGCCGATTTGGTACTGACTAACTTCTTGTATACCAAAAACTCTAAAAGCGATGATAGTGTGGAGCATCTTTTGGAGTTGGGCTATGTGAGGATGACCAATTTGCTGCCGAATCAAATTTACAAGGAGGTGTTATTACCTACGGAAATTCAGAGTAATATGCCTGTAGAACATAAGGTAGTTTATAATTTAAAACTTAATAAGCGTATTTCTAAATTTATTTTATTCATAGAGGGTTGTTAGAATATTCTGCCGTGAAAAACCACCTGTAGGTGGTATATCTGTGAAAGAGCACTTTGAGATCAACGTGGTGCCATTGACAATAGGCCTCACGAAGAAGTTTTACGATACCATGTTAAAGTTTTGCTTCCCCGAACGCGATCCGGACAACATCGATGGAGAGCAACGAGCAGGTACATCCACCAACGATGATATTGACGACAACGTATCAATTAAAGGAACAAAAAAGAAAATAAAACGTAACCGAGATTCCAATTTTTACGTACACATCGACGACGTAGAAAAAATGAAGGTAATATGTCTTTTAATTTATAAAAATTTATACTACTTTCGAATGCTTATCGACAGGAACGTGCTGAAAAGAATAAATTGTTTATCTATATCAAAATCCCGGAGGTGCCTGTGCGATTGTCTTATAAAGGCAACAAGGAAAAGAATCTTGAAGATATTCGAGACTTTTCTCTGGTTATTCCCACATTGGAATATCACAACGTCACTTGGACCTGGTTGGATCTGCTGTTAGCGATCCGCAGCGATAGTAGGAAAGTGATATTATCACAGGCTATTAAGCAAAAGTTGCAGTTCAAGAGGAACATTGTTGGGGGATCGTCACTTGATGAAGGATCATCACCACATGAGGAGCAGGACAAGGCGAAGATGTTATTTGGGACAACGCGTCATGTAAGTATTTATTAGTAATCAGGATTTAGCTTTAGATGCAGAAATACATTTTTTGCTGGTTCTAGATGGACAAGCCAAAGAAGACAGGTGTTTTTAAGTTCGGTAAATAATGGTACGTAAAATGTTTAAAACAATGTATATTTTGTATGTTTGAATGTATTTATGAAGTAAATGTGTTTTTGTAAATTGCCCCTCAAATCGGTAGAAAATTGGGCAATTTAATCTTTTCTAGCATAATCACTTGAGTGACCTTTGCAGTGGCTCGCCAACCCATTCATCCTCCCCTAAGTAAGCCAAAGATAGTAATGTCTAAGAAGTTTGTTATCAATAGCAAATATTGAGAACAAAATTAGTGTTGATGTGCAGAGTGTCCATAGTATCTTCAAACTGAACTTGTGTCCTCCTTTGCTTGATTTTTGCCGTAAGTTTACTTCTTATTTAAGTAAAACATGACAATAGAATAAACCATTTTAAAAGTCTAAAAAGCAAAGCATAATTAAACTAATATCAAACAAACACAATTGAAGAAGTTCTTACCACGAATACTAGTTGATTATTATAAATGGCGTAGTTTCCCAGAGGCAATTCGAACACTTTACGCAGATTTAAATTCATAAAAATTAAAAATTTGACACTTTGCGCATCTCCATCCCATGGCACCGAATAAAATGTAGCATATTGAAATTCTTCTCCCTGCAAAAAGTTTTATTTGCCTAACAGATAATTATCTTGCGGTTACATACCAATCGCTTCATTTCTTCTCCGAAAAACCCGAAAACAGAAATACCTACTACGTAAATAGTCATGTGAAAAATAGATATCGCATCAAATTTCTAAAATAAAACCATTGATTGATAAACAGTATCAAACTATTAAATACATACATTTAATTGTGATATAATAATTAATGCAATAATAATTGCAGAGGTCAAATATTGCATCAACAAGGGCCACTTGTAGCATTCAACAATATTAGTCCAAGAACTAAAATTTCACGCATTTTTGTCATTTGAAATGATTACAAATAATTGTATGTTGCTTACTGTGTAACATATTGATGCATTTTATGAGCTTGTAAAAGTCTTCTTTGCCGAAGCGGTTTTCCATGAGTATGTTGAACCTTTTGTAGAATCAAAATGAACTCTTCCAAATTGTCCTCCGTAAGCTTACGTACAATATCCAACAGAGAAAATATTAACAGGATCCCAATGGTAATGTACAATACCATAATCACCATCAAGAAATTAAATAGTTCGCGATACGGTCGTTGGCGTACATCAACAAGTAAATACTAAAACAATCTCAAGTTCTAATGTAAACTTAAAAACTTTGTCTCATCGTACAATTGCATATACAAGCCCACAATCAATTTGTTTGAAATTTTTCTCACAGTCCATGTGCTCAAAATATATGTAACCAGTGGCACTTACAAACATCATAAGAATAATTCCTGTTTTTATTATCATAGCGTGGGGAATTAATTTCCCTTTGAGTTTACTTTTTGAATAAGCAAACTGAGGGTTGCTTTCCATATATGTATATACGTACTTGCTTTCTTCTGAATAATTTTTAAACACATAGATTATATAGTATGCAAACAATACTGACGTAAACCAAGATAGATTCAGTGCGAGTTCGCGGAATGGAACACCAGAAACTTAAACATAATTTATTCAATTTCAATTCAAAAATCCTGGTTTTAGGCGTACTTACAGTACGACTTGATTAAATATGCCACATTTGCAAATGTAGTAACAAAAACTGCAAAGTTGTAAATTAAGTTAATCACTTTAGACCATCCATCCTTAGTGGGCCAATAAAATCTAGTGGCGAGCTCATAAGCAAGAAAGTCTTCCTTTTTAAACCACATTTTCTCTTGGAGTGAACGAAAATGTACGCAGCAGAAGGTACACATTTACATATTTATGATAATTATCATGATGCTGATTAAGATATTTATTAATGTAATAATTAGCTATATAAAATATGAAATAGTCTACTGATAAGTGATAGTGATACTATATTAGATTTTGATTTGTAGTTCATATCGAGGGTTTCTTGTTAGATTAGACTTCTGATAGAAGTACATTTGTTGTTTTGCGGACAACTTCTCTTTCTCTTTCTTTTCCTTTATTATTATTATGAGTAAAACCCTCTCTAATGCTATTTACTTAATATTTGTAATTAACTAAAGAATTCTGGTAGCATTTCCTAATCGGACTTCTCCAAGTTTAGGCCTTTCTAGAGACCAGTCCGATAATTTGAATTCTTTCTAGGTAACGGACCGGTAAAACGCATATGTTGTGCATATCACTACATAATATAAAGTAAAAGTAGTCATTAAAATCGAATTACGAATTACATCTGCTTTCGCCGAATTCAGCCTTCAATTTGATCGATTTGTATATTTTAATATAATTTAGATCATTTAGATATACAATTACAACAAACAATTGAAAAAGAACTTACAAACAAACTTTTCTACAAAATCGTGACGTTTTATTTAGATTGTTATTTATATTAATCTGACAATGCGTGCCGTGACGTGATTTACTCGCAATTGAAACAGTTAAAAAGCCTAGCCGCACTCTGCCCGCGCCCGTTGGTCGCAACCTGTCGTATTAGTGTTTATGCGCTCGACTAGCATGTACTAAGTGCCGAATATTCCGCGCTTCGGCCGACAGCATTGCCGAATATTCGGTATATTGTGAACAATATTAGTGTTGATGTGCAGAGTATCCAAATATTTGTGCGTTAAAGTGTTTACTTATTTAGGTAAAACATGACAATAGAATAAACCATTTTAAAAGTCTGAAACTCAAAGGATAATCAAACTATTATCAAACAAACACAATTTAAGAAATTCTTACGACGTATACTAGTTCATTGTTATAAATAGAATAATTTCCCAGAGGCAATTCGAACACTTTACGCAAATTTAAATTCATAAATATTAAAAATTTCACGCTTTGTGCATCTCCATCCCACGGCACTGAATAAAATGTAGCATATTGAAATTCTTCTCCCTGTAAAAAGTTTTACATATTTGTCTAACAGAAAATTATCAGATTACTTACCAATCGCTTCATTTCTTCTCCGAAAAAACCGAATACCGAAATACCTACTGCGTAAATAGTCATGTGAACAATAGATATCGCATCAAATTTCTAAAACAATATCTGACTGACAATTGATATACAGCGTCAAACTATTGTATACATACATTTAATTGTGATATAATGATTAATGCAATTATAATTGCAGATGTCAAATATTGCACCAACAAGGGCCATTTGTAGCATTCGACAGCATTAGTCCAGGTACTAAAATATCACGCATTTGTGTTATTTGAAACGGTTACAAATATTTGTATGCTGCTTACTGTATAACATATTGATGCATTTTATGAGCTTGTAAAAGTCTTCTTTGCCGAAGCGGTTTTCCATGAGTATGTTGAACCTGTTGTAGAATCAAAATGAACTCTTCCAAATTGTCCTCCGTAAGCTTACGTACAACATCCAACAGACAAAATATTAACAGGATCCCAATGGTAATGTACAATTCCATAATCACTCTCAAGATATTGAAGAGTTCACGATATGGTCGCTGGCGTACATCAACAAATAAATACTAAAACAATCACAAGTTATAATGCCAATTTATTGGGTAATTTTGAGTCTGATCGTACAATTGCATATAGAAGCCCACAATCAGTTTGATTGAAATTTTCCTCACAGTCCATTTGCTCTAAATATATGTAACCAGTAGCACTTATACACATCACGAGAATGATACCTGCTTTTATTATCATAGCTTGGGGAATTAATTTCCCTTTGAGTTTACTTTTTGAATAAGCAAACTGAGGGTTGCTTTCCATATATGTATATACGTACTTGCTTTCTTCTGAATAATTTTTAAACGCATAGATTACATAGTAACCAAATGATATTGACGTAAACCAAGATAGATTCTGTGCGAGTTCGCGGAATGGAACACCAGAAACTTAAACATAATTTAGTCAATTTTAGTTCAAAAATCCTGGTTTTAGGCGTGCTTACAATACGACTTGATTAAATATGCCACATTTGCAAATGTAGTAACAAAAACCGCAAAGTTGTAAATTAAGTTAATCACTTTAGACCATCCATCGTTAGTGGGCCAATAAAATCTAGTGGCAAGCTCATAAGCAAGAAAGTCTTCCTTTTTAAACCACATTTTCTCTTGGTGTGAACGAAAATGTACGCAGCAGAAGGTACACATTTACATATTTATGATAATTATCATAATGGTATGGCTACCATGCAGATAAAGATGTTTAATAATGTAATAATTAGCTATATAAAATATGAAATTCTCTACTGATAAGTGATAGTGATACTAGGTATATTAGATTTTGATTTGTAGTTCATAACGAGGCTTTCTTGTTAGATTAGGCTTCTGATAGAAGTACATTTGTTGTTTTGGGAACAATTTCTCTTTCTTTTTGTTTTACTTTATTTTTATTATGAGTAAAACCCTCTCTATTGCTATTTACTTAATATCTGTAATTAACTAAAGAATTCTGGTAGCATTTCCTAATCGGACTTTTTCAAATTTAAGCTTTTCTAGATAAAGGTCTGTTAATTTGAATTCTTTCCAGGTAATGTGCAGGTAACGGACCGCTAAAACGCATGTGGTGCGCATATGTATGTATAATTTGTGGTTTATATATAACCTCAATAAATTTATACATGCAGTTGATTTGGTTCAGTCTTTTAAGAATAATATTATTAATAATATAAGTAATTAGAAAAATATTAGTTATGAATACTGTATTTACGAATATTTTAAAACCCTTCTTAGTGAAGTCATATTCACTAAGGCACCTTAGAAATGTAAAAGATCCTGGAATTAGAAGAAGAGCAGCAATCATTCAGCAAAACCTCGAAAGTGATGATAATTTGGAAGAGTTAGAAGCTGATTTCTTTGATCTGAGCAAATCACACAAACAACACGAGCGAGAAGTGGAAGCCTCCAGAGAACTGCATAAGTATCATATTGTTAAACAGAAATATTTCAAAGAAAAACTGCCCAATTTCTTAACATGGGCTGATAAACAACAAATACAATATTTACACAGCAGTAATCCTGAGGAATGGACTGTGGAGAGGCTGTCTGAAGGATTTCCGGCATTACCAGATATCATTTCAGTAAGATACAAATATAAATTAGCATTATTTTAAATAGTTTTATTAATAACTTAATTTTTATACATAGAAAATTATAAAGAATAAATGGGTGCCAAAGAACGCGAATCGTGTAAAAAAACACGATGAGGCTGTTCAACAAAACTGGCATCTTTTCAAAAAGGAGAAGGAGAAGCTCAAGTTACCTGCAGATGTAATAGCACATCTGAGGAAGTTTACATCTAGGGATTTAAACTTAAATCCGGATTTAAGTGAATTGCAAGTTGAGGATGTTTCAAAACGCGAATTGGTCAAGAAGGGCGGTGAGTTCTCGAATATTATACAAAGTTATGAAGCGCTTAAAATGAAAAACATAGACAAACAAATTTCTAAACAAAATTACTTCTGGGTACTAATCAAACATCAATTGTTGAAAGTAACACACAACTTGTTAATACTCAACAAGATGACATTAATCTAAAAAGCAAAAAATGGACAAAAGTAATGACTCATGATCAGTTAGAGAAGCAATTGTCACATGGTAAATCATTATCACCTAAAAGTGAAAGTGATTTAGTTATAAAATCAAATGAAGGTGAAGAGACGCCAGAAACCAAAGAAATCACTTTACAACCTGAAGAATTAAACTTTAACGTAACTAAATTCAAATCCCCTGAACAACAATTTAATTTATATAAACCAAAACGCGATTATTTAAATCTGATGTATCCTCAAAGGATTAACATCCCTGCTGCAAAACGTAAACGCGGATACACTTACAAATTAAATGACTGTTTCTATGACTCAGATGGTACGTTTTTGTACAGGGTTCCTGGCATGTTATAAAAAAAAACGCAATAAATAGTCATAATTTAATTACGATTGAACATTATTTGTATATTTAAAAAATGACTAGATCGAAGCGATGAATGTAGCCTGCGATGCTGATATTTTCACTTTTCACATTGTTCGGTCAGTGAGAACCATGGAACAGGCAACCAATGAAACAAAGTAAAGCATGGTTCGCCTCAAATCGCACGTATTCATTTCCATTTTCTCAAGCAATCCGTAAATATCCATCAATACTGTTGCTGTACTCGACTTTTAGATTCAGTTTCCATTACGTTCTTGCGTTGTTCTTACGTCAATTTAAAAAATATTTACACATATATAACAATAGGCCAACTCTACACGAATAATGCAGTCAAGCCCGTGTCTATCATTGCAAGCCAATGCCTTGTATCCACGAGCTGAGGTCTGTCGTGTCCACGCAATCCACAACTATCTCCTGGGGCTCTTGCGTGGATAAAAGCAATTTGGCGGACATGCGTCCCGTTAAGTAAGCGCCATGTACTGTCGAATAGAAATTACTGTGGGTGTGTTCGCCAGCAAACAATAATACAGGCTGGAAGAATAAAAATTCATCATAAATAATGTTCATCATTTGAATAGTAAGTGCACTTACTTTGTCTTGTGTGTCTTTGGTATAAAGTGGTTGTGCGATGCATTCAATATCGATTTGTGATGCACCGACTGCAATTGCCGTGTAGGAGCCTTTTGTGTAAGGCTGACTGTACCAACTTGTACTGAAATAATGAATTATTTTATTCTTAGCGTAAAATCACAGCATTTTAGAAAAAATCGCTTACCATACACAGGTTTTTGGTTTAGGAATAAAAGGATCGTTTAAAAACTTCCTCAAAATGCTCGTACATGTCTCAGCAACTAAATCCGAAGGCAAGGTTTCCATGTACTCAGCTTCCTTGCCAGAAATCCAACCGACCAACAAAGTATCCGAAACTTTAGCAAACGAATAGATCTTTTTAAACCATGTCGCTTGATAGTTTCCCTTCTCGGTGCCTTCATCCTTGCTGTCATCCCACAGTAACAACACTTCGGTGATATTAGGATTCAGAAATGGTCGTTCATACTCAAGAATAATTTTATCCACGGTGCCAAAGAGCAGCCGGTCGATTGCTTCGAGCTTATAATCAGGCAAAGGCGGTTGAAATATTGTATCAGCTTTGTGCTTTAATACTCCCAGCGGCATCGTGCATATCACATGATCAGCGAAGAATTTCTTTCCGTTCTCGCAGGTCACTTCCACCTCCTGTTTGACGTCTTTTTCTAAGCTGGATTCACGACTTGACGACTCCTCAATGACAGTGCGATCGGAATCATCCGATTCGTCGCCATTTGACTCGACATTGCCGTTTTTATTCCACTGGATCAACGTGACTGCATGTCTTAAGTAAATCGATGATTTGTCTATATCTTTACTTACTGGTTCTAATATAGAACTGTATCCCTGTGGTAATACAATATTCCCACCTTGCAGCTCTGTATAACTGCCAATTTCCAGCAGGTCTATCTCAGACATGTTATCACAACCAGATATACAAGTTTCCCTCTTGAGGAGGCATTCAAAGATGAGTTGTCTTAAGTGTCTATCACTGTTGTCTTTAATTGAATCTAAGTAGAGTTGAACCTCAAGGCGGATGTGATCGCCCACACTGTCGATCCCATCAGGGGGCAAATACTGCGTGACGTAATACTCTTCACAGCGCCGCAGGAAGCAGAGATATGCCTCGTAAATCTCGTGTAGTACGTTGAAAGGTACTTGCTTGCCTGCTTCAGTTGCAGCGACGACTTTATGTGGTTTAGGACACTGAAGGATGTCGACGAGGCCGTGCTCCATCGCTAGTTCATAGACAGGGTTGCCGAGGATGCCGTGAATCCAGTTGGCGCCCAACTCAACGCGTTCGTTGGTCATTGCAATTTGAACGATGCGCCCG
The DNA here is from genome assembly GCF_025399875.1 of Dalotia coriaria. Lineage (NCBI taxonomy): Eukaryota > Metazoa > Arthropoda > Insecta > Coleoptera > Staphylinidae > Dalotia > Dalotia coriaria. The sequence continues at coordinate 10,603,159 of NW_027045446.1, forward strand.
CCTAGTCGGTTACGCGCCTCGAGTAACTTGAAGTCTGTGAAACCGTTTTTCGTGAGGTGGTAAGCTGCGGATAGACCGGCCATGCCGCCGCCAATGATTAGAACTTTGGAACGATTTTCAGTCTCACTCGGGGTTTCGTTTTCTGTTGGTATTGGTCCATGATCTTCGCAATTGCTCATGTTTTTGCAAGAGCACAAACTTCAAGGAAGTTATCCACTGTTGATTACATGAGTGTTTGGCGCTCAGCTGCTCCGTGACATCAATTCTACCTTAATTTCGACCTTGCGGGGACCTTGTATTGTGAGTTGCCTATCAAATTACACCTGAAATGCAAAACTCTTACAAGTTTACTTTTATATAGTTCTTTAATAACAAAAATTATAAATTTAGTCATTTTATATAGATCATAATATAAAATGTACTTTTCTCTAAAACTCAAGCTTTTCTGAGTGGATGTAAATTGTCAACTAGGGTACGAATTTTTAAATACTATAAAATAATTTCAAATGATATATTCATATTGCTTGGAACATTTTAACAAAATTAATTATTGAATTAATCACTCATATCTTCATTCTCTTCCATATCTACTTCTTCATCCGTAGATATTTCCGGTTGATCAGCCTCTTCAAGACATTTCTCACAAGCACACAAGAACAAATAATTTTCTTTCAAATTCTTCTGCCTCGAATGTCGCGAGCGTTCCAACGTACATTCATCCAAATAGCTGATACAAATCTCATCACCCTCCTCAATATCTTTCAAAGCAACCAGAGACAATCTATTATTATTATGCACAAACGTCGGTTCCGCATTCGGGTTGCAACTGTGATTGCATGTACTTTGAAGTGAATACAGAGCAACTCCCTCGTTATTCAAGAAAACACCAGCGTGCGCATCCATAGCATCATACAAATCATCAATCAGTTTATCCAGTTTGCACTTGTCTTCATCGCTTACCGACAAAACCATTACATTGTGCGCCCAGCGACTGATAGCACTTGTACCTACACCTTGCCCGTTCGTTCCAATGAGCGCCAGCATAGATCTATATCCGTCAGGTGTTAATAACTGCTCCACTCCCTCATTGGGAACAGCGTTCCTAGTCATTTCACATAAAGTGTCAATTCCAGATTCAAATTTCTCTGCAAACATTTTGTGCACAAATTGGTCCTCTTCATTTGTATGCTTGTGGACAAACTTTAGAAATGATTGAAGAGTTTCATCTTTTGTTGGAGATTGCTGAATCATTGCAATGATTCTTGGGATCAACATAACTGTACTTGTTTCTGGAGGGTAATGGCACTGCTTCCAGAATTCATTCAAGATTTGTAGTGGATGTTTTTCACCCTCACCTTGGCAGCATAAAGTCTGGTGATACTGCTTGAAAGCTGTTTGTTGGCATTCTGGACTACAGTAATTGATGCCACATGATGGACATGCAGTGATTGTAGTTTTGTTGGTCTCACAACATTCTGGATGTGGAAGAACTATATTTGGCTTGGCGGAGAGACGACGGACGTTTTCTTCTGCTGTTTCCAATGGCCTAAAAGTTTAATGCAACTTATTTATCATTTTTAAAATTATTTCCTTATTTTCTTACCTTAAACAATGATCACACGCGTTATATCCATAAGCAGCATTCCATGAAAACTGCGCAGATACAAGCGGATTTTCTTCAAATATTGTTTCACCAGATTTTATTTGTCGCTTGGCAAACAAACCGTTGCCTTTGCTGGGATCAATATGTCTTATTTCCACGCTCATTTTCGATGATTTATAAGATTTAATTCGTTCTTCACCTTTTACATGTGCGTAGAGACCAGCCACATGGAGCGACGGAGTTTAATTTCTCTAACCTTCAAATTAATTTTTATAATTCTTTATTTTTACATGATTATGAATTATAATTTTCTTTTAAGTTTACAGGTAGTGGCGAAACATGTTTAACAAAATTAGCACATTTTGTGTCTCAAAACCGTGAGAAAACTTGCGCTTTAAAGGAGGAAGTAGAAAAACATAATTTTTATTTTGAAAAATCATTTTATCCCAAAAACTAAATATATACCAAACCAAAATTATAATATAAATGATGCATAAAGTACAATTTCCTAGAAATTTTTTAGTATATTAATATATCGAACTTGTCATCCAAAATTATTAATAAATCTAGGTCTTTTTCTTATGCGACTTTTTCAAAATTCAAGTTGACAACACTGGACTACCTGCCGACGCAAGTCTAGTCTAGCTCTGGTGCTCGTGTGCGTTGCACGCGTTTATCGTAACTTTGTCCGTGATTTCCCCGGTTATCGTTCCTTCATCCACTCGCGAATGAGAAAACCCCGCCTGAGCTGATCTATCAACCTGAAGGTAAAGAATTCTTCAACTTATTATTGCCCTAAGCCATAAAATATTTACTTGTTGCGTTCGCGGAGCACATACTTATAGAATTGTTGCATGTATTGTTAGGAGACATTCACTCTGTTTTTTTTTGTTATCGTTGTTTTGTTGGTGCATTCAGGTCACCTCGTATCTTAAGGTGTTGCTTTGATAACTCGAGGTTTGTTTTATAGTGAATATATATAGTTTAAAATAGTTGAAATGTGTCTTATAGCGTTTCTAAATCCGAATTTTCATCACACGTGAAGTTCCGGAAAACCGCCCTGAGAAGTTTGTCATTTTTAACATTTTCAAAACCCTTCCTAATTAACTTTTGTGATTATCTCACAAATTGACCCCCAAAATTGCATTTTTATGTTCGAAGGACTGATTTTTGATGGTTTTAGGGATTTTGCTCCTGAGTTTGACATTGTGGATGGACCATTCTGACATCAGAATGTAAGTATTAAATTTCTTTATTATTTGCCTAAATAACTTTTGTGATTATCTCACAAAGTGACTCCCAAAATTGCATTTTTATGTTCGAAGGACTGATTTTTGATGGTTTTAGGGATTTTGCATCTGAGTCTGACATCGTAGAAGAACCATTCTTGCATCAGTTTGTAAGTATTTAATTTCTTTATCATTTGCCTAAATAACTTTTGTAATTATCTCACAAATTGACCCCCAAAATTGCATTTTTATGTTCGAAGGATTGATTTTTTATGGTTTTAGGGATTTTGCATCTGAGTCTGATGTCGTAGAAGAACCATTCTTGCATCAGTTTGTAAGTATTTAATTTCTTTATCATTTTCCTAATTAACTCTTGTGAATATTTCACAAATTAACCTTTAAAATTGCATTTTTATGTTCGAAAGACTAATTTTTGCTTGTTTTAGGGATTTTGCACCTGAGTTTGACATCGTAGAAGCACCATTCTTGCATCAGATTGTAAGTATTTAATTTCTTTATCATTTTCCTAATTAACTCTTGTGATTATCTCACAAATTAACCCTTAAAATTGCATTTTTATGTTCAACAGACTAATTTTTGCTTGTTTTAGGGATTTTGCACCTGAGTCTGACATCGTAGAAGGACCATTCTTGCATCAGATTAAATTTCATTATCTTAAATAACTTATGTGATTATTACACAAATTGACTCCCAAAATGTATGCTTGTGTGTTTTCTTTAATAAAGAATATTTTTAAGTTTTCCTAATTATAATTATTTCTCTTATTTCTACCTGATCACATATTTACCGATTCCTTAAACCATTTATTTTGAAAAGTGCATGCTAGTGCCATCTATCAATGAGAAACAACAACAACCGAAGTTTTAAGCTTCGGCCCGTCGCCACCAGAGGCAGCACATTACTAGTTGCCGCGAAAACTTTATCAGCCTCCTCAACTTTCTGCGATCCTAATATTCAATCTTTATTTTGTCGACTCTGAGAGGCAAAATGACACAAAATTTGGACTCGAAACAGTCGAAACTCGACTTTTGGTATTCGGATCGCAGAAAGTGAGAGGAGGCTGATAAAGTTTCGGCGGTAACTAGTAGAGGCGGGTAAAATTAATGTTTAAAAATCTTTTTCATCAAGTGCAGCTTCTGTATATTCGGAATTTTTAAATTCTGTGTTCGGATTCTGTAAGCAAAAATTCTATATCGACTTTTATGTAATTACTTTCTTAACATTGATCGTTTAGGCCCTATTTGCATGTTTTTAATTAATTGATTTCTCTTTTTTATGTTGGAAATTAAATATTGGAATTTTTAAATTCTGATTTCGGATTCTGATAAACAATTTAATTCTATATCAATTATTCTAGTAACTTTTTTTGCTAACGTTAACCGTTTAGGCCCTATTAGCAATTTTAATGAAACATGTGCATGCCGTCGGAATAGTTAAATTTAAAAGATTAAATATTAATTATCTCGACAACTAAAAGGACTAGAAAAAAAAGAACTACATATTCTTGATCCTTGAAAAAATCCTACAAGATGGTATCCTAATTAAAAAATTATGAAAATGGCACAAAAAATTTTTAAAGATTTCTCTTTTTTATGTTAAAAATTAAATATTAGAATTTTTAAATTCTGATTTCGGATTCTGATAGACAATTTAATTCTATATCAATTATTATAGTAAAATCTTTGGCTAGCATTAACGGTTTAGGCCCTATTTGCAATTTTATAGAAAAAATTGAATATGTACCGAAACAAATTAAAATAATACATATAATAATCTGGCGGGAACTGTCTGTCCACTTTCTGCGTTCCTAATACTACAGACTGATGAGCAGCAACATTTCAGCAAATTTCTCGACAAATTATGTCGAGAAATCCATTGAAATTGGTAACAAAATTCTTTTGAATATTAGGATCGCAGAAAGTGCAGAAGGCTGAATCTCCAGCAATCTTGAATAGCGGCATAGTTTAGTTACTCGTGGATAGATGACACTAGTGATACCATTTTTAAATTAATATTGATACAAAATAAAATTGATTTTGAACTATTTTCCATAACTAGCAGCGACATTTCCATTAAAGTTTAAGGGATTTATGAATTAATTAAAGGAGTAACGATGTTGCGAGCTATGTTCCCCGTTTGGAACAAATAAAACAATAAAAATTTATAGTTAAAAATATAAAACAACAATTTTATTAAAACATGAAGAATATACACAGCCAACTCATTTTCTAAATATGTACAGCATTATTAACAATATGAAAACAGGGTAATAATATGCAATTACATAATGCTCTTTTTATAACTTTTAACAAAATAAACAAAAATGATATCAATAACAGCATCCAAATGTTGTAAATTCATTCAATCGTATTTGGAATCATCATCAACACCGGCAATCCAATCTTCAATTTCTTGGACACTATAAACCAGAATAAATAACAGAATAGTAAAGAATAAAATATTATAAATTGCCAAAATATAACATACGTTCTTGAAACTTTTGTCCAGTTGACACATCCGTCTTCAGTAATCAAAACGTCCACCAGTACCACGGAACTTCTCCAGTTGATCCTTATCCTTGGCCATCTCAGGATAAGCTAATGCTTCATCCAACAACTGGAAAATATTTATGTAAATGAAATATACATATACATAAATTAAATTAATTTTTCTTACAGGATCCATAAAGACTCCCATTTAGGGCACCGAGCGCAGGTAGCGGTAGAAGTGACTCCCATTCAAGGCCCTTCAAGGCACCGTACAAAGGTAGCGGTAGAAGGGTACGGCGAATACTGAAAAAAAGAAACGTAAGTTAATATAACTTGCATAAGTATGCACACAGAATACGACCAAATATCACCATATTTGTTCAATAATGTACTACGGCGCACAAACACAACTTACAATATCATTCGCGTTACGGAATTTTCTTGCAACAAATTTCAATACACGGGCATACAGAATTATAATCTACATCTGGGAAAATTATTCCGTCCTTACTGTGAGGCCGCGTTCGCGAGCAATACTAAAAAAACTACAATTCCTACCGCAACGAGTACTACAGCGCACACACACGACTTTCAATATAATTCGCGTTACGGAATTTTATTGCAATAAATTTCAATACAGGGAGATACAGAATTAAATTCTACATCTGGGAAAATTGTTCCGTCCTTACTGCGAGACCGCGTTCGCGTGCAATACTAAAAAACTACAATTCCTAGTGCCACGAGTACATCGGCGCACACACACAACTTTCAATATAATTCGCGTTACAGAATTTTTCGAAATAAATTTTGATACAAAGAAATACAGAATTAAATTTTACATCTGGAAAAATTATTTCGACCTAACTGTGAGACCGCGTTCGCGTATAATACTAAAAAAACTACAATTCCTAGCACAACGAGTACTACGGTGCACACACACAACTTTCAATATAATTTGCATTACGGAATTTTCTTGCAATAAATTTCAATACAGGAGAATACAGAATTAAATTCTACATCCGGGAAAATTATTTCGTCTTTACGGTGAAACCGCGTTCGCGTGCAATACTAAGAAAACTACAATTCCTAGCGCAACGAGTACTACGGCGCACACATACAACTTTCAATATAATTCGCGTCACGGAATTTTCTCGCAATAAATTTTAATACAGAGAAATACAAAATTAAATATTACATCTGGGAAAGTTATTTCGACCTAACTGAGAGACCGCGTTCGCGTGTAATACTGAGAAAACTACAATTCCTAGCGCAACGAGTACTACGGCGCACACAAACAACTTTCAATATCATTCGCTTTACGGAATTATTACACAATAAATTTAAATTCAGGGTGATTACGAATTAAATTCTGCATCGGGCAATTTATCCCAGTTGACTCTCCCCTCTCATCAGCTATAGAGGTAGGTAGTACGTGATAAATAGAAAATTTGTTTATAAACAGCAAATATAAATTTGTCCGAAAAATATAATTGAATTATAAACTTACCAGTGTACAGTTTATTGAACTGGCAGGGCCAACGAGTGCTGTAACTAAACGAAAACATAAATTAAAACAGAGTTTTATTGAAGCATTTATTGAAGCAAATATTTCCACAAAAGGTATCAATTTTCGAATTGCAAGAAATCAGGAAAACAGATACTATCCTAAACTAAAGGAGATAAATAGGAACGAATCGCAGCGTCTCAATGTACGGACTATTCTCTATAAGGTCACATAGTTAACAGGGAAATCTGAGAGATGAAATTGCTTTGAAATTGCTTGATACTTTTTTTCGACGATTTTAAAAAATTCATATCCCTTAAACAAAAAGAGATAGCTACCAACGAATGGTTGATTATGAAAGAATGGAAAATTGTCTATCAGATAAAAATATAAAATAATTATATTTCCTACAGTAAAAGGTCGAAAAACGCGACTAAAAGTGCTAAAAAGTGACATTTTGCAATTTTTGTCCATTTTATTCAATCGCGAATATCTCGTAAACTAAAAGAGATAATTAAGATCTGATCGCAGCGTCTTAATCTACAGACCAATCTCTATCAGATAGGCTATTTAAAGTGGAAATCTGAGAGATGAAATTTTAAGTCTTAAGAAAAAATTGCCAAGGGGGGGTGCTTGATACTTTTTTTCGACGATTTTCAAAAATTCATATCTCTTAAACTAAAAGAGATAGCTACCAACGAATTGTTGATTATGAAAGATTGGAAGATTCTCTATCAGATAAAAATATAAAATAATTATATTTCCTACAGTAAAAGGTCGAAAAACGCGACTAAAAGTGCTAAAAAGTGACATTTTGCAATTTTTGCCCATTTTATTCAATCGCGAATATCTCGTAAACTAAAAGAGATAATTAAGATCTGATCGCAGCGTCTTAATCTACAGACCAATCTCTATCAGATAGGCTATTTAAAGTGGAAATCTGAGAGATGAAATTTTAAGTCTTAAGAAAAATTGCCAAGGGGGGGTGCTTGATACTTTTTTTCGACGATTTTCAAAAATTCATATCTCTTAAACTAAAAGAGATAGCTACTAACGAATTGTTGATTATGAAAGATTGGAAGATTCTCTATCAGACAAAAATATAAAATAATTATATTTCCTACAGTAAAAGGTCGAAAAACGCGACTAAAAGTGCTAAAAAGTGACATTTTGCAATTTTTGCCCATTTTATTCAATCGCGAATATCTCGTAAACTAAAAGAGATAATTAAGATCTGATCGCAGCGTCTTAATCTACGGACCAATCTCTATCAGATAGGATAGTTAAAAGTGGAAATCTGAGAGATGAAATTTTAAGTCTTAAGAAAAAATTGCCAAGGGGGGGTGCTTGATACTTTTTTTCGACGATTTTCAAAAATTCATATCTCTTAAACTAAAAGAGATAGCTACCAACGAATTGTTGATTATGAAAGATTGGAAGATTCTCTATCAGACAAAAATATAAAATAATTATATTTCCTACAGTAAAAGGTCGAAAAACGCGACTAAAAGTGCTAAAAAGTGACATTTTGCAATTTTTGCCCATTTTATTCAATCGCGAATATCTCGTAAACTAAAAGAGATAAATAAGATCTGATCGCAGCGTCTTAATCTACGGACCAATCTCTATCAGATAGGATAGTTAAAAGGGAAATCTGAGAGATAAAATTTTAAGTCTTAAGAAAAAATTGCCAAGGGGGGGTGCTTGATACTTTTTTTCGACGATTTTCAAAAATTCATATCTCTTAAACTAAAAGAGATAGCTACTAACGAATTGTTGATTATGAAAGATTGGAAGATTCTCTATCAGATAAAAATATAAAATAATTATATTTCCTACAGTAAAAGGTCGAAAAACGCGACTAAAAGTGCTAAAAAGTGACATTTTGCAATTTTTGCCCATTTTATTCAATCGCGAATATCTCGTAAACTAAAAGAGATAATTAAGATCTGATCGCAGCGTCTTAATCTACGGACCAATCTCTATCAGATAGGATAGTTAAAGTGGAAATCTGAGAGATGAAATTTTAAGTCTTAAGAAAAAATTGCCAAGGGGGGGTGCTTGATACTTTTTTTCGACGATTTTCAAAAATTCATATCTCTTAAACTAAAAGAGATAGCTACCAACGAATTGTTGATTATGAAAGATTGGAAGATTCTCTATCAGATAAAAATATAAAATAATTATATTTCCTACAGTAAAAGGTCGAAAAACGCGACTAAAAGTGCTAAAAAGTGACATTTTGCAATTTTTGCCCATTTTATTCAATCGCGAATATCTCGTAAACTAAAAGAGATAATTAAGATCTGATCGCAGCGTCTTAATCTACGGACCAATCTCTATCAGATAGGCTATTTAAAGTGGAAATCTGAGAGATGAAATTTTAAGTCTTAAGAAAAAATTGCCAAGGGGGGGTGCTTGATACTTTTTTTCGACGATTTTCAAAAATTCATATCTCTTAAACTAAAAGAGATAGCTACCAACGAATTGTTGATTATGAAAGATTGGAAGATTCTCTATCAGATAAAAATATAAAATAATTATATTTCCTACAGTAAAAGGTCGAAAAACGCGACTAAAAGTGCTAAAAAGTGACATTTTGCAATTTTTGCCCATTTTATTCAATCGCGAATATCTCGTAAACTAAAAGAGATAATTAAGATCTGATCGCAGCGTCTTAATCTACGGACCAATCTCTATCAGATAGGATAGTTAAAGTGGAAATCTGAGAGATGAAATTTTAAGTCTTAAGAAAAAATTGCCAAGGGGGGGTGCTTGATACTTTTTTTCGACGATTTTCAAAAATTCATATCTCTTAAACTAAAAGAGATAGCTACCAACGAATTGTTGATTATGAAAGATTGGAAGATTCTCTATCAGATAAAAATATAAAATAATTATATTTCCTACAGTAAAAGGTCGAAAAACGCGACTAAAAGTGCTAAAAAGTGACATTTTGCAATTTTTGCCCATTTTATTCAATCGCGAATATCTCGTAAACTAAAAGAGATAATTAAGATCTGATCGCAGCGTCTTAATCTACAGACCAATCTCTATCAGATAGGCTATTTAAAGTGGAAATCTGAGAGATGAAATTTTAAGTCTTAAGAAAAAATTGCCAAGGGGGGGTGCTTGATACTTTTTTTCGACGATTTTCAAAAATTCATATCTCTTAAACTAAAAGAGATAGCTACCAACGAATTGTTGATTATGAAAGATTGGAAGATTCTCTATCAGACAAAAATATAAAATAATTATATTTCCTACAGTAAAAGGTCGAAAAACGCGACTAAAAGTGCTAAAAAGTGACATTTTGCAATTTTTGCCCATTTTATTCAATCGCGAATATCTCGTAAACTAAAAGAGATAATTAAGATCTGATCGCAGCGTCTTAATCTACGGACCAATCTCTATCAGATAGGATAGTTAAAAGGGAAATCTGAGAGATGAAATTTTAAGTCTTAAGAAAAAATTGCCAAGGGGGGGTGCTTGATACTTTTTTTCGACGATTTTCAAAAATTCATATCTCTTAAACTAAAAGAGATAGCTACCAACGAATTGTTGATTATGAAAGATTGGAAGATTCTCTATCAGATAAAAATATAAAATAATTATATTTCCTACAGTAAAAGGTCGAAAAACGCGACTAAAAGTGCTAAAAAGTGACATTTTGCAATTTTTGCCCATTTTATTCAATCGCGAATATCTCGTAAACTAAAAGAGATAATTAAGATCTGATCGCAGCGTCTTAATCTACAGACCAATCTCTATCAGATAGGCTATTTAAAGTGGAAATCTGAGAGATGAAATTTTAAGTCTTAAGAAAAAATTGCCAAGGGGGGGTGCTTGATACTTTTTTTCGACGATTTTCAAAAATTCATATCTCTTAAACTAAAAGAGATAGCTACTAACGAATTGTTGATTATGAAAGATTGGAAGATTCTCTATCAGACAAAAATATAAAATAATTATATTTCCTACAGTAAAAGGTCGAAAAACGCGACTAAAAGTGCTAAAAAGTGACATTTTGCAATTTTTGCCCATTTTATTCAATCGCGAATATCTCGTAAACTAAAAGAGATAATTAAGATCTGATCGCAGCGTCTTAATCTACAGACCAATCTCTATCAGATAGGCTATTTAAAGTGGAAATCTGAGAGATGAAATTTTAAGTCTTAAGAAAAAATTGCCAAGGGGGGGTGCTTGATACTTTTTTTCGACGATTTTCAAAAATTCATATCTCTTAAACTAAAAGAGATAGCTACTAACGAATTGTTGATTATGAAAGATTGGAAGATTCTCTATCAGACAAAAATATAAAATAATTATATTTCCTACAGTAAAAGGTCGAAAAACGCGACTAAAAGTGCTAAAAAGTGACATTTTGCAATTTTTGCCCATTTTATTCAATCGCGAATATCTCGTAAACTAAAAGAGATAATTAAGATCTGATCGCAGCGTCTTAATCTACGGACCAATCTCTATCAGATAGGATAGTTAAATGGGAAATCTGAGAGATGAAATTTTAAGTCTTAAGAAAAAATTGCCAAGGGGGGGTGCTTGATACTTTTTTTCGACGATTTTCAAAAATTCATATCTCTTAAACTAAAAGAGATAGCTACCAACGAATTGTTGATTATGAAAGATTGGAAGATTCTCTATCAGATAAAAATATAAAATAATTATATTTCCTACAGTAAAAGGTCGAAAAACGCGACTAAAAGTGCTAAAAAGTGACATTTTGCAATTTTTGCCCATTTTATTCAATCGCGAATATCTCGTAAACTAAAAGAGATAATTAAGATCTGATCGCAGCGTCTTAATCTACAGACCAATCTCTATCAGATAGGCTATTTAAAGTGGAAATCTGAGAGATGAAATTTTAAGTCTTAAGAAAAAATTGCCAAGGGGGGGTGCTTGATACTTTTTTTCGACGATTTTCAAAAATTCATATCTCTTAAACTAAAAGAGATAGCTACTAACGAATTGTTGATTATGAAAGATTGGAAGATTCTCTATCAGACAAAAATATAAAATAATTATATTTCCTACAGTAAAAGGTCGAAAAACGCGACTAAAAGTGCTAAAAAGTGACATTTTGCAATTTTTGCCCATTTTATTCAATCGCGAATATCTCGTAAACTAAAAGAGATAATTAAGATCTGATCGCAGCGTCTTAATCTACGGACTATTTTCTATCAGATAGGATGGTTAAATGGGAAATATGAGAGACAAAATTTTAAGTCTTAAGAAAAAAATTGCCAAGGGGGGGTGCTTGATACTTTTTTTCGACGATTTTCAAAAATTCATATCTCTTAAACTAAAAGAGATAGCTACTAACGAATTGTTGATTATGAAAGATTGGAAGATTCTCTATCAGACAAAAATATAAAATAATTATATTTCCTACAGTAAAAGGTCGAAAAACGCGACTAAAAGTGCTAAAAAGTGACATTTTGCAATTTTTGCCCATTTTATTCAATCGCGAATATCTCGTAAACTAAAAGAGATAATTAAGATCTGATCGCAGCGTCTTAATCTACAGACCAATCTCTATCAGATAGGCTATTTAAAGTGGAAATCTGAGAGATGAAATTTTAAGTCTTAAGAAAAAATTGCCAAGGGGGGGTGCTTGATACTTTTTTTCGACGATTTTCAAAAATTCATATCTCTTAAACTAAAAGAGATAGCTACTAACGAATTGTTGATTATGAAAGATTGGAAGATTCTCTATCAGACAAAAATATAAAATAATTATATTTCCTACAGTAAAAGGTCGAAAAACGCGACTAAAAGTGCTAAAAAGTGACATTTTGCAATTTTTGCCCATTTTATTCAATCGCGAATATCTCGTAAACTAAAAGAGATAATTAAGATCTGATCGAAGCGTCTTAATCTACGGACTTTTCTCTATAAGATAGGACAGTTAAAACGGAAATCTAAGAGATGAAATTTTAAGTCTTAAGAAAAAAATTGCCAAGGGGGGGTGCTTGATACTTTTTTTCGGCGATTTTCAAAAATTCATATCTCTTAAACTAAAAGAGATAGCTACTAACGAATTGTTGATTATGAAAGATTGGAAGATTCTCTATCAGACAAAAATATAAAATAATTATATTTCCTACAGTAAAAGGTCGAAAAACGCGACTAAAAGTGCTAAAAAGTGACATTTTGCAATTTTTGCCCATTTTATTCAATCGCGAATATCTCGTAAACTAAAAGAGATAATTAAGATCTGATCGCAGCGTCTTAATCTACGGACTAATCTCTATCAGATAGGATAGTTAAAACCGCGTTGGCGTGCAATACTAAAAAACTACAATTCCTAGCGCCTCGAGTACTACAGCGCACACACACAACTTTCAATATAATTTGCGTTACGGAATTTGCTCACAATAAATTGCAATACAGGGGAATACAGAATTAAATTATACATCTGGGAAAATTATTTCTACTTTACTGTGACCCCGCGTTCGCGTGCAATACTAAAAAAAACTACAATTCCTAGCGCAACGAGTACAACGGCGCACACACGACTTTCAATATAATTTGCGTCACGAAATTTTCTCGCAATAAATTTCAATACAGAGAAATACAGAATTAAATTTTACATCTGGGAAAATTATTTCGACCTAACTGTGAGACCGCGTTCGCGTGTAATACGAAAAAACTACAATTCCTAGCGCAACGAGTACTACGGGGCACACACGACTTTCAATATCATTCGCTTTACGGAATTATTACGCAAGAAATTCAAATTCAGGGTGATTACGAATTAAATTCTGCATCGGGCAATGACCCCACCCTCTCATCAACTATACAGGTAGGTAGTACGTGATAAATAGAAAACTTGTTTATAAACAGCAAATATAATTTTGACCGAAAAATATAATTGAATTATAAACTTACCAGTGTACAGTTTATTGAACTGCCAGGGCCAACGAGTGCTGTAACTAAACGAAAACATAAATTAAAACAAAAATATTTCATACCATTGAATTATGTTATAATTCGATCTGCGCTGTTTAGTTAAAAAATTCTTACACGAGCCTGATGGAACTTACATAATGATGAGAATCGACATGGGGGCAATATATATCCGATTAATTTAGTAACCGACACCAAACACAACGCCGAGTGAAGAATGTTATCAAATCCACTATCACGTGACTTATAATACCTATACATAACAAACGCGATCAAAAACCGGCATTTGCGAACATTAAACAAATTACGAGAAAATATAAATACTCGTAAAAATACTCGTACTATAGTAGCAAAGTACAAATAAATAGTCGATTGATCTTCGAGTTTAACACAAATTTAGAATATTGAAGTCCGAATAAACGATATATGTCTCATAAACACGACTGGATTAACCAGCGACCGGCACGAAACTGGCTGCAATCTACCGACAGTGCATGCCGAAAGTGCGTAAACAACAACAGGACAGTATATGATAAGAAAGCAAGAGGTGCGCAAAGACGGCGCATCGAAGGCACGCAACCTTGTGTGCGAATTGCAATAGATGCGCAAAGACGGCGGAGCGTCGATTGCACGCGACCTTGTACACGAATTGCAATAGACACGGTACCTGTGATAAGAACTAAACTAAAATGTGCTGCACGCGACAGCGCGACGAGAATCTTACGCGTAGCATCTCGCACGGCGAATGCGATAAGAAAGTGGTTTATACACAAACGCTGATATGATTCAAAACGAATACAATTCTATGTTATGATTTTTAGTTCATACTCGTAAAGTAAGATTTGAATCATGAAATTATGATTTATGATTTGAGTTTTATTGAAGCATTTATTGAAGCAAATATTTTTGTAAAGGTATCAATTTTCTAATTGCAAGAAATCAGAAAAACAGATAGTATGAATGATAAAAATTTTACTTACACTGGTAAGTCGAACACCGCAAATCAATTGTGAGTAGATACTGAAAAAAAAAAAACAAAACATTAGTTACACAATTTCGGACAATAAGTTCCGGCGGAACCCAAAGTTTACCATAAATTTCGTCTTGTTCTCCATAATTATTTAAATTAGTATTCGTACCAGGTAACACATTGAGCCAATGAGTTGTGCAGAAGTCAAAAATGGTTCGCACAAGTCCAAAATATTACTTATAATCACACACAGTGAGTCAGGGAGTCTGCCGACCGGCGTCCGACGACAACCGATCAGAAATCCACGTGAAAATGTAATAAACACACAAAATATTGAATTCCGAAGATTACATACGCGATAAATATTTACCGAATGTCCAAACACGGCAATTAACACTAAATTCAATAAAATATAACGCGATATGCCGAATTTACAACGAGAAACACGAATACTCGACGGAGTACAGCACGTCGACTGTCACTCGCAGGAATATTTTTAGTTAAAACATGCATCGTTGCGCTACCTGAGAATACTTTATTGTACCTCCAGCAAACACAAAGCGTTTCAAAAAGTGTGGCGTACATATGAGGCAGTAAGCGCACTTAAGTGGCCGTGTTCGTGTATCACAGATCGAAATAAATTAGACTGAATTAAACTTTTTAAAAAGTATACAGCGGCATCTGTCGACTCACAAAATAATGAAATAATGACGGAAACCAGTACTGCACAATTTGTTTAGAAATCTCTGGAACCTAGCATATTTCTGTGGCGTATCGAATTGACAAGCGAAAACAATTTAAATTCAACAGCATCTTTCATTGTATTTACAACAAAAACTGCGATTTATTGCTGGGTGCTATGAAAGAAATGGGAAAATCACGAATCGATCGCCTAATTGCTTAATTACTTAGTACATCTCTTGGAGCTGGTTAAGCCTCAAACAAACAAATAAAACAAAACATGCAAAAACAATAAAATTTCTTGCATTAATATTCAAACTAGGTTCTCCGGCATTCAGTTGGCTGGCGAATTGATAAATAAATTAAGCCATGAAGCGAAAAATCTGACTAGTGGAACAAATGCTGATACTATTCAGTATTACACGCAAACTACAGTTTTCATTTGATGTTCTTAATATGCCCCTCTACGGGGCTCCCAAAAATTGCCGTAGCGGCTGGTATTTCACAGCCTCATGGCGGGGTATTGGTTAAAGTTTTCAACTAGCAATAATCGCACCTCGGATAAACCTCATTGGTTACGATATCGCCCCTGCGCAAAGCTGATGAGAAACACCAACGCAGGTGATTATGTACACGTCCACTATATTTATAAGATAAGAAGTATTCTGCGTGCCATCTATGAGCTTAGGTTACATTGTGTATTAGTATCAATTGCCATCTACCAGAGATGGATGGTATTACAAATGAAAACAGTAGATTCAGTGGCTTATCAAATCCATCAGCTGATGAACGATAAAAGTGGTTAGACGTCGTGATAATGTGATTGCCAAGGCCTTGCGTGGACGCTAGTCGCACCACCGCACGCGTTCAGCGTCTCTCGAAACACTACTCCACATTAAGCTCGTAAAACCACGTCGGATGATACGGTGTGTAAGTAAATTGTTTACTTAATATTCATTTACTTGGTTTTTTCTTGCGTTATCACACAATTAACAGTCTAACGTCGTAGTATTTAACTGATATCATTCTACTGTTTCCATTTTTCACAAATAATGAAGCAATATTTTACATTTTTATGCTATTATTTGATTTGTTTTGGTTATGGTGCCAGAAATGTGACTTAATTATACTTTTATAATCTTAATAAACAACAAGTTATTCATTTTTAGGAGAAAGTTGCTTGGAAACTGACCAACAGAAATTCTGGTGTAGACTATGGATTCACTCTCTGATATACCATCCATACCAAATTCTGGTGAGTTTTTCTGTTCAATACAAACATTTTAGATCTAATTATTTATGAATTTAGATGAGGAAGATGAACCAGATTCCAAGTGTTCACCAGTGAGTTACAAAGAGCGAAGAAGAGAAGCACACACACAGGCTGAGCAAAAAAGAAGAGATGCCATCAAGAAAGGTTATGATTCCCTTCAGGAATTGGTACCTACTTGTCAACAAAATGATATTTCAGGTAGGTTTTGCTTAAAAATGCATTTTTAAGCTAATAATTAGCCTAAAATAAATGTTTCTTTGTAAAATTATGAATTGTATGTAAATTGCTGTAGGTTACAAGCTGAGCAAAGCAACTGTGTTACAAAAATCAATAGATTATATCCAATACTTACAACAACAGAAAAAGAAACAAGAGGATGAACGAAATGCGCTCCGGAAAGAAGTAATCGCCTTAAAAATAATGCAGACCAACTATGAGCAAATTGTCAAAGCTCAGCAGACTCAACCGGGCCATGCTGAGACGCGAGTATCAGATGAGATTAAATTTTCAGTCGTAAGTCTCAATCTTATTCTCAAATAAAATACATATCTACTTAACTTTTGGTTTAAAATTTCCAGTTTCGTGTTATAATGGATCAATTATTCCTAACATTCAGCACCATATCCGTGAACAACTTCTCCGAGCTGTCCGCAGGAGTTTTCAGCTGGCTGGAGGAGTATTGCAAGCCGCAGATGCTCAAAGATACGGTTTTCCGCGTGTTGCACTTGCACAGTCAGCATGTGCAACAGAACGGCGTACAGACGACTTAAGACGTCATTACAACGCGACGATCAATTGATTTGTGTTTGTGTTTTAATGTGCGCACAAATGGTTAAGTTTAAACGTTTTATTGAATGTTGATTTCATTTCTTATTTTAATGATTGACGGTTTTACGTTGAGCGAACCTAGTTTTACTAAATAATTATATTGTCTTATCTATCTGTGTATCTAAAATTAGATATATTTTGTAAGAAATTTATGCGAAACAAAATGGTGGATAATGTGTGATAAATCACGAAATAAAATTACTACACATTGAAATATTAAGAAATATGTTTGGATTGATATTGAAAAGACAATTGTTTGGATTGAGTATGAATTTAATATTTATTCTGAGACTTACCATCAATTCCCAGCTTGCCAGATAATGAATTCACAGGAATTTTAAACAGGAAATAACGAATTAACTAACTTGGTTTGGTTTGGATGCTTCTCGACTCAAACAAACGGAAAAACAAATGACTGCAACAGTTAGTTAGTTGTTAGTTTAGCGTGTGGGAAATGGTGGCGCTGGCATCGCCCTTTCCCAACAAATATTTAAATTTCATTCGTAAATATCTTCGATAATCCTTATAATTCACCCTAAATTACTTAATAATTTGATTTAGAATGCATAGCACTAAATAAAAATTTATTACATTGCAAATTATAATAAACCAGGAATAAATTGTGGCGTTTTTTGTCGTCCAATGTTGACATACCTGCAACGTAATGCAACACTGAAATCATCAAGGAAAATCTTCAATATCGTTGATGAAATTAAACAAATTCAACTTTTATCATATAAATTATTATCTTAAGAATGTTTTTAATGCTGTTATGCCTCAAACAATTTGTTTCCTAAGCGCTTTTCAGGTAAAATGCAACAAAGAAAGTTGTAATACGCTTGCGCGTTCATAACGTTCGCTCGCTCGACTCACTCGCTGCCTATGCATACTATTGCACAAGTTCCTCCGACGAGTCTCGCACAAATCGCACAATGTTCACCGACGCAGCCATCGTCGTATAATTTTCAAGCAAACTAAGCGGCCATCTAGAGACTCTGTGCATGCTAACTTTGCGAGAATTATTCTCAACGAGCATCACGTCTAACGCTGACATTCTTACTGCTCCGATCGTGCAGCAGACGAGAGACTCTCGATCGTAAAGGTAGACGAAAGGTAGCCCGTTGCATCCCGATACGGATCGCAATTTTGGCTGCGAATGATAAAAACTCACGCAGCGTGCGAGCAGAATTTAAGCGTTGAGATAATCGACGATTGTAATTGATTTCGGGTCGATTTGGGATGCTGGGCAGCGTATAAAATATCGTGGAAAATCGTCCGATCAGTACGGGTAAGCAAGCCTTTGATTTTTTCACCTAACGCTAGCTTTTAATGATGAAACATGTCGTTTTTCATAATTAAACTTTACAGATAATTGGCCAAATAGTGTGTAACCTATAACAATTGATTTCCATTCAGGTGCCTTGTTACAATCAATGCAAAAACAAAAGAATTACAATAACTACTTGAGCAAGCACTACATTGTCTTTCACTCTTATTTTGTTGATGATAATAACGATGATAATTTATGTTGATTGTTTAATTTCCAGTTGAGTTGCTCATATTTCATTGAATCATTTGCATTGAGTGAATCCAGCTGGGAGTAGAGGCTTGAACATGGTTTCAACTCGACAAATGTCCAATGTGAATGGCAGCTGTGAGGCTGGTCCCTCTGGCTCCACCAGGACAACCAGGAATAGCGCGCTGGCCGTGTGCGTTTCACCCTCTAGAAGCTCCACGAGTTTCGATAGGAATCTGCTGGAGCTGCCACAGGAAGTCTGGGAGAAAATCTTTGGCTACCTGACTTTTAAAAACATCTGCCAGCTACGTTTGGTAAGTAATAAACGATTTTATCGTTTGTGAATCATTAGAATAGTGCTTTTGTTTATATTGAATGTTTTTGTTTGTTTTCTATTACCAGGTATGCTGCAAATTTGACTCGTACTGCGGGCAGTTGCTAAATGTGACCTTCCAACGCCTGCAAACACAAATGCTGCACCGATTCCAGGAGATCAAGGGGAAGATGCCACGACGTGAGTCAGCACGCAGAAATCACCACCTCGCTTGCGAGAGTGATATCATCGAAACGCTGCACATGCGTTTGACACTCCTGCAGATGACTTTTGGGAAGCATATTGAACGCAAGCACTGCTGCTTCTTCCCCGGTGAGATCCTCGACGAGGTTTACAACATCCTGACCTACATCAGAAACACTCCGAAGTTGAATCGTCCGTATAAAGTCACAGATGAACTGTTTGACTTGTCGACAATGGCGATGGAGTACTTCAAGGAGAAGATTGAACCAGACCTACCAGAAATCGCCTATTTTGGTGCTGACTTTTTGACAGATTACTCTGCGAGCTGTTTCCCAGCGACGACGAATAATTATCTAGCAATTGAGATGGATTCCTCGCCTTTGGGGCCGGAGGAAGGCAAGGAAACCGGCCGGAGCAGTCAAGCTGATCTTGACCAGGAGGAAGCTCCGCAGAGGAATATGGTTTCTGGAATCAGGAAAATTCGACAGGGGATGAAACGTTATAATAATCTATTGTCATCACTCAAGAGGGATTTGAGGAACTGTAAGCGAAAGACATCCGATCAACAAAAACAGATCAAAGAACAGCAGAAGTTAATAACAGAGCAATCTAAGACTGCTTTGGAGTGTACGACGCGTATGGATGAATACGATAAGAAAAACGATGAAATATCACGGAAGTTTTCGACGTTATTGCAGGAGTTGAACAAATGCAAAACGGAGCTTCAGTATTGGAGGTCCAAGTCGCCGGCGACACCTCCGTTTTGTAACGCTTGCGGAAGCAATGCTGTTCCTCCAAGTGACGACCTCCTGAATGCAAATCAATGTGATGAGTTGCCGCCTGATTTCGACCAGGTAGAAATGGCGAACGCCATTTTTAATACGCCGAATGTCGCCGCCCTGGAGCAGAACGAAGAGAACTGGGGTGATGACATGGTGACTTCACAGGTAGCCAATCAATTGGAAGAAGATCAGCAGGTTTGTAGTGAAAAGAAAACTGATGAGGCTGTGCAACCGATGGTTGTTGGAGGCGTGCAGAAAGGCGGCAAGCGGAAGCTGGAAGGTGAGACACCGGCCTCCGGCAAGAACTCAGGACGTCGGGGCAAGATGCGTAAGCGTGTTAAGCTGTAAGTTAATTAAGGCTAGGACTAGAACTAAGGATGAACACGATGGACGAGGGGAGGAATTATTAGATTACACACGTGCGACATTCAATATTCACATTTATTTTCTTGACGGTTGAAATTTTTTCTATGTTTACGTATAAAAGGGTAAAAACACATAATTATTACTGAAAATGAACAGATGACAGACTAATACACGAGAAAGGAAGTAAGTTCTCACAAGGGTTTCCTATTTTTGTGGATTTTGAGAAGAATGACAGAAAATTTTGACATTTAAGTAAGGAGATCAAAAGAAAAACGTGCAGAAATTATATAAAAAGAATCAAATCGACTAACCTCAATCTATTTTCATTTCATTGCATTGCTAGTAATTGAAGATTGAATCTGCAATTTTTTTAGATTATTTTGATTGCAGCTACAATTCTTTTATTAAAGTCAGAGAAAAAATAGAAAAAAATTATATTTATATAACTTGGAAGCAAATCTTATACACACTTAATTTTGTAATTTCAGGCAGGAAACAGTTATTATATTATAGCAGCAGGAAGACATAAAAACAAACCATTATTCTGCTCATAAAAAACTCTCAGTACTAATATTGAACACATACTAATTGTGACTCAAACCCAAAACCAACTGAATTCTTTTGAAATTTATCAGAAAATCAAAACAAATCAACTCCAGAAAAAGTTGCGCGTAGAATTACCCATTAAAGTTGATTACTTAGAAGATGGCAAAACGTTGTTAATTACCTACTAAGTGATACATTGTTAATTACGAATTGACTGCTAGATCGATTGTAATTTATGTGTGTAGTTTGTGGGCGAACGTCATTCAAGACTGATGCGGTGCTTTAAAGAGTATAAAACGTTCACTACTTTGCATACACACACACACAATTACACAATGAAACACACACACCTCACACCTGTCGGATCTCAAGGAAAGCACATGTACAAAACTAAGCTAAAACGCAATACCATGCGACACCAACATGTAAAACGAAAAGCCGCCCCTTCCCCAAAAATGTAAATTTAATGTTTGCCCGCCTGTTAATGCCGTGAAGTTGCCTCGATTCTGAATCGTTTTTTGTTTTACGTCGCTTACTGTGCATCTCATCAATATTGCAATTCGATTTTTAGTTTATTTTGCTTTAAAATAAGATTTACGATCGCACTTTTAACCCTTAGCACTCCTAGCTTAGTTCACTTTTAATTTTATGTTAGAACAATTTGTGTAAATAATTGTTTACTATAGCCATCGATTGATTGGTGCTTTGAATGTTTTGCATTTAAACGTAACGCCTGCTCGTATGAATGTGTATCGATTGTTTTAAGTACTTTTAAACGTTTGTTGTGTCACACAAACAGTTGGTCGTTTAGTTCATTGATTTAGCTCGTTCTTCAGTACCTTATCTAATGAGAAATTCAAATGAGTTTGTACATAGTTGAATATTTGAATCTACTCGATTATAGTTCATTTTGTGTTTTTTTCTTTTTGCGGAAAAATAATGGATGAAACTTACGCCATCGAGGTTTTTTCTTATCGATTGATAATCGTATACTTTAGTGTTAACACATTAACGAGTTGGGAGTTATCAGAGTTTAATTGAATTGTCATGATACTTTAAATAATTTTCGACATTAATTCTAGTTGGTAAGCGAAACAAAATGATGAAATTTGTACATAAATAGCATTAACATTATTATTACATGAACAATAAATAGATCTTTTAGAGAAACAGAAGTGAATAACAAAAGAATTAAACGTATTAAAACTGACTAAATGTGTTTTATTTACATATTGACTTGTTTCGTTTTTTGAGAAGCAGATAACACACCACCAGGGAAACAAGTAAGTGTGCAAGAAGAATATCTATTGAGTTACAGTGAAAAGTGATTGAATTTTATTCTAAAATGAAATTTTGATGTTTTATTCGCGGTTTTTCATCTCAGCTGTAGTATTTCAACAACAATTTTAAATAATTTCACAAGAACAACTTGAGAAAATACCAGAAACTGTTCTGTAACTGATAATTAAACTAATTTCTTCCATTTTTGGATTAAATCGTGTTGTGTTACTGATTTTACTTCCATTCTTGTGAGATGTTCTTGACAAAAATATTAAAATCATGATTAAAACTATTTGAATTCAATTTCAAGGCAGATAAAACTATAAAACCAAGCTTTAAATGTTAATCAAAGTAATCCTAGTTGGATTAAGTACTCTGTGAGCCTGCGCAGCCATTTTAGACAAAAATCAACTAAAAATTGCAGTAAAACTAATGTTTTCAACGCATCGTTCTCATTTCGAGTTTATTTTCACATTGTTACACAAACGAGTGTTTCGCCCAAGTATATAAAACGTCACGTGAACCCATCAATTCACTTAAAAGTATAATTATACATAAAATATTGATATTGATGATTCAAGAATCAAAACATACATAAAACAAATATATATATGGTAAATACAATCAATAATTTACTCTAGAATAGATAAATAATTGGATACAAGCAATTGCCTCACATGTACTTGGAAGAAAACATTATAGATAAGATCAGTATTTTATACAATCTCCTCAGTCGCCACACGTTACACACCTTTCTACAACTTTACGAGTAAATCTTTGACTAGCTACGTTAGTTTCCGGGATATTCTACACCCTGCAATTCTGTTTATATTTATAATACCGACGCCATCTTAAATAAATGTAGCTCTTTGATAACACAACAATCCTAACAGTGATAAAATTGTTTAACTTGGATTAAATCAAGATGACTTGTTACATAAATGTCTTAAGAGTCAATTAAACTAGAAATATAGTTTCCTGGACGAAACATGTAATCGTTGATTGATTTTTTAAGGTTTCGTCCTTTTCGCTGCTGTAACAATGGTAATTGTCCTAAAATTAGATCAGTAACGTTCATGTTCTAAAAGTATTTAACGTATTTGTTATTTATCCATATTTCATATGCATTCACTCATCAATCACAACAATCTCTCCGATTAATAACAAATTATTCTAGTTACGATACATCTTAAATCGATTATTTCTATACAATATAAGAATCGAAGACGAGAGTCGTTTTTTGTGACTAAATGATGTAGCGCTTTGTATAAATAATGAGCAAATCGTATTTTCGCCCATATTTTGAAACCCAAAACGAAATAAAAGCATAACTTAAAGTGTTTATCACAAGTTAAAGTTTATAGTTCATTGCCATTCACCGCATATTGCACCAGCTGACTATTCATTTGTAATTGGCTTGTTATTCATTGTTTCGCAAATATCTACAGGCCTGCATAACTAATTACAAGTTATATAATATATGATATTCACTTCTAATGTGTGGATGAACGCAGTTAATGAATTAGTTTTGTTCTTGCATGAGGAAAATGCAATACAATCAAGCTCAGGTTGTTTTAAGACAGACTAAGGACGTTGTCAGACTTGTTGGAGGAGTAAATGTAGACACACGAAGACGAGTCTTCCGTGAGACTGTAGTTCTATGCATGTAGTTTTTCTACATCTAGAATTACACCTACAGCGTCTTCTTTTTCAGTGGTTTTTTAACGCGAGGTAGTGTAGTAGAACCGACTTCCTGTAAAAATAAACAATATTATTAATATCATGCAAAGAAATGTTGTAAATAACAACTCAAGCGCTAAAATTGAACAAAACACCAATTACACACACACTTTGTACATTAAATAAACGTTACACGATTAGTTATTGTTTCAGCTTCATCATCTGCAAAAGAAAACAACGCCAAAACTAAGTTAACCAAGAAAAATGTAAAAGAAAAAGGTTCGGTTAATCGTTAACTTGTTTGCGGTGTTATACTATATAATTGGCACACTAATGTGAATTCCATGCCTTCGTAAATCGGTTCCATTCTTCTAAGGTTTGTCTTCAACACTGTTGGAAGATCCGTGCCAAGATGCACGTTTGTCATCGTGTTTAAAAAGTCCCATGAATTTCGCCATTGCTGAATCTTTGGGGTCCTTGACGTCCTTTTTGCTCAAAGTTGGCGACTTGTTGAATAATTTTCGGTAAAGTTTGGGTGATGGGGACGGAGAACGTGACTTGGATTTAGTTTTACGGCGCATTTTCGGAGAATGGCAGAAAACTTCATCGTCTCCTAGTGGTTTGATTATTCCTGGTTGTAGAACAAGTGTTGCTTTGATTGCTCCTGATTGATTTGGGGGCTCTGGGGCGGTTTTCTTATGGTATTTTCCACGGCGAACTTCCGGAATATCTTCTGAAGGTTGTTCAGGGGATTTTGAGCAAGTTGCTTCAACTGATTCTAATTTTTCTGTTACGGTTTCTACTTTATCTTTGTTAACGAGATTTTCAGAGGATTTTGAGGAAATTGCTTCAACTGTTTCTATCTGTTGCTCTATTACTGGTTCTTCTAGATCCTTTTTATCCGTTTCGTTTAAAATTTCTTCAATTATTGGTATTTCCTTATCAATATCCTCATTTTTAGTAAAATTTTCTATGAAACCAGATTCTTTTCCTTCATTTTCTGGCACATCGAGTGTAGTTTTTAAAATTTGGTTATTTGGGTTGTTAGTATCGTGCTGGACGACGTCCGCATCTTCACATCCCTGATTATTAATTGAATTACCTTGGTAGCGTGACTGAACAACTGGTTGAATCGGAATTTCGCGTACGGCGGACTCTGATTCTTCATCGCTAGCGTCGATAGTGTCCAAAAATTCGTTGTCGCTTGATGATTGCGACGAGGAAGCGCGTTTTGGAGGATTCTCACAGATAGTTGGAATAGCATCTAATCTTTCAGGTTTATCATTTAAGAAAATTACATCCTCCTCGCCTATCCCCTCCTGATATAATCGAAACGTTAAAGAAACACAAATAACACGCACAAAAGAAAGAAAATAATCACATTTAAGAGAAAATTCATATTCAATTCATAGATTAGATAAATAATATACACTTACATCAGTTGTAGCAGACTTTTTTGTTGCGCTAACGGCCGCAGCTCGTGTAACCCTCGTGGGTCTCACTTTCATGGACGCGCCTCTCGCGAGAGCTTCCCGTTGTTGAAGCTTCGGAAGCGACTGTCCTGCTAATTGTAACAACGTCTCATTGCTGGAATACCCCGAGCTGATATCATCCGCCGATTGTATCGACACAATTCCTTCTGTGCGCACGTCAATTTCGGAAAAGTACATGGAAGTAGAAATACCCGCGGCACGCTTCTTCGACGGACTGCGCTTCCGAAGAGGCGCGCCGTCGATCTCGCTGATGGCATCATCGTCGTGTGCTGCGTGCCGCGGGTCGGTAAGGTCACTCAGGCTGTAGGATTTGCGAATTTGGTTAACTAATCCACCTCCACCCTAAAAATGAATAAATATATTAACATTCACAACAGGAAATTAAACAAAAACTTGTTTGATTCGAATTGAAAATTAGGACAAGTGACTTACGTTAAATAAATAAATGCTTGAATGAAGTCATGCATGCTGACTATTGTGCAAAAACTGAAAACGTTTAATACTGTAAATTAATATAAATTATTTCGAATGAGAGAGAAAGTTTTACGTCGATGATCACACAAATTGCAGTGCAGTGGTTGAAATATTAAAGGGTGCTCAGAAATTTGCAGCAATATTATATACTTAAAGAAGATAACATTTCTTATTGTACTTTTAATCCATTTAGTAGTTATTAAAACATGGAATTTGATATTCTTGAGAAAACGCACTCAAATCCCGTTGGCATGCGCAGTAAGTTAAAATGATTAAAAATAAAATCAATTAATTAATCAATTTAATCAATTAATTAATTAAAATTATAGTAAGTTAAAGCTAATAACACATAAACACATTAAAAATTAGCAATTTCTATATAAATATTGGTAAAAACTGGTACACAAAACAAAATTTAAATGTAAACAATATCAAACACGTGAATTTAACGCTAGGTGGCGGCCATTTCCATCAAAACCGCTTTTCTTTGCTCGCTCAGTCAAAAATAGTAAGTAAATCTATCCAATTTTATCTTTTACATAGTCTAAATTGTTATGTTTTTATGTCGTAAGCATTCAGTCGGTCTCTACATCACAAAAATCAGTCTTCACTATCTTTCTGTTACTCTTGCGGACGGGTTTCTCCTTATCAGCTTTAACCTTCTTGGTCTTAGACTTCTTGTCCAAGCGTGTAGATTCCTTCACTACTGGTGCATCATGAGAAGTAGTTTCGTATGGTGTAAAGTCGTCGTCAGAAGAAAACGAATCCAGATCAAAATTCATAGACTGAGACTTTTTCGGGGCAAGCGAAATGCCGTCGGTGGCGCTGTGCTCGTTAAGATGCTGATTTAGCGATGGATCGGAAACTGATTGTACCATCGACAAGGGAGGAATGTTCTGGTTAACACAATAAAACAAAACAAAAAGAAAACAACGCAAAAATTAATCGAGGTAATTGCTAAAGAGTTAAAGAAACAAAGTAAAAAAAAAGCATGGCAAGCGGTTAAAGCATGACAATTAGCTTTTTCAGTAAAGTAAAGTAAATTCATATAAAATGTTATTAAGTAGACATACCTTGAGAGCTGTTTGCATTAAAGCATTGACTCCCTTCTGTCCAATGTCCAGGACTTGCTTGTAGCTCTGCTCCTTTGCTTTCGATATATATTCATCAATTTCCTGTTAAAAATATTAAATTTTATGTTTTGTTAACCATCAATTATCATCGATTTAAAAAAAACTTACTTGTTCCCTGCTACTCAACATAGGATGAACAAATTTCCTATACAAAAAGCTTGAACCCTTCGTCGCCGGCGACAACAACCAGATGACCAGGATAATTTTGATTTCATAGTAAAACGGAAACCTGAAATTAAACACGAACACCACACGAGTTATTGAACTTTCCAAGCGTATTTCCTGTTGAAGGTAAATATAGCTTCATTTTATGCCGCTAAAAGTGCAAGTGAACAAAGTGCGCCTGCGGCAGTTACTCACCAACTTAGGAAAACATCTGTGATAGTTTCGGCGCACGTGAAAAGCGCAAACACGATCCAGTACATCATCCATTTGACCTGGAAAACATTCGCAGCATGAGCTCCTCTCCTTTACACGTTCTACTAGTTGCGAGTTATTTACATTTCGGGGTTTTGCATGCAAAGAATTTTCGATTGAGGTTTGCGCAGCTTTTAGTCAGCCTAAATTCATCAGAGTGCAAGAACTCGTCCGAAAATAGATTGACTTACTCGTATATTAAAAGCTGCACTAAACTTAAGTTAAATTAAAAGTTAAATTAAAATTACTTACATATTCTTTCACATTTTTGGATTTCACAGCTTTATAACTCGCATAGGCGGGATACAGCGTCCCGAAAAGTAATCTGAAAATCGGATAGAGCAGCATGTAAGTAAACACCCTTTGAAAGAACCAAATCCCCAGCAATACGGCGCCCAGCGTCTTCACTTTCGACGTCGCGGCGGGTCCCAGGTAGTTTCGCAGCGAGCGCGTCACTTCCGCCAGGTTTGCCATCAAGAATCCGCCAACATCGCCAGCGCGCGACAATTTCAACTCGGTTTGATCGACTGTCACACGTCGAAACGTCTCCTGATACTCAAATTCAGTCGTCTCACGTTCGTATTCCACGTTGTACTCGTAATCTTGATTGCTTTCAGAATTTTCCGAACAATCCTCGTCTAAACTAAATTCAAAATCTACATTATCCTGATTTGAGGCTGCGGACGATTGGAAAACAACGTGAATGTTGTTTGTCACGTTCGCGACGTTCACAATGGCCGACTGCACGTTCACATTGACACTGACGATGCCACTGCGCACCGATTCCAAAGCGCGCTGGGCCCACCAGTTGGTGAGGTGCACCACGTCTCGGAATAGCTTCAGGAGCGCCACCACTGGCAGAGCAACATTGAGATGCAATAGACGACGTCGACGCGATTTTTTCACAACTTTCGTGTTTTGACTTGCGGTAGGATTACTTCTGCCTGATCGGCGTTTTGTTATTTGGTAGGATGAAGGACCAGGCGCAATTTGGCTGTGATTAGTGCCAGGTACTTCGACTAGTAACATTTTTAGAGTTATATTAGGCTCGGGAATCGGCTGGTATGAGAGAGGTGTGATCAAACAAGCAGCACCGAAATAACGAATAAATTGCAGTGTGAATTGCGATGCACATTACACGAGAACAATCGGAATTCAATCAATGCGTAATTAACAATTAATTCTTTTGTTACGAAGTAATAAAAAACGAATCAATTTGCAAGTCATACGGAGACAAAATGCATAATTACTTGAATGCAATTTGTTTTCAGATACAGAATTTATTCAAGTGGTATACTTTTAGAGTTGCCAAAACGCGCAGTTAGAAAAATCGATTTGTTATTACCTTGAATCTTGATTATAGGCGTAGGCCCAACAGTAATTATTTATAAAGATGATTAAACAATTATTCAGTCGAAAATATATGACTCAACTGCAGATAGGCTCGCTGCCAATTGCTTGACAATCATATCAAGACGTGCTTTAAATGTTAATTAAAAACAAAACAACCATTAAAACGTTGAGACGATTAAGCGTTCAAAACAAAGGAATGATTTTATTTCCTTTGAGAGACATCTCCTGATAAATAAGTCTTTTATTTTTAATTCACGGACAAAATAATTTAATAAATAAATATATTCATTCATGGATATTTCATAAAAATGTGAATTCAAAGTTATTGGGTCGTGATTCCGTAATAAATCCAAAATTTAAGTATAAAAACACGGAACTACGGTCAAACCATTCCGCATTTACTAAATTATAAATGTGAAGCAACAATAATATTATAAATATAATTCACTATCGCAAAGTTATAAAAAGAATAACAGAAAATAGAAAAATAATGCTCCATTTACTTAAAGTAATTCAAAATAAATAATATGCAGCGATTTCAATAAATAAATAAATATAGCTCACCAAATGGAAAGTGCAAGTAAACACGCAGTAAAACTATAATAGTTACATGTTAAAGTTGAGAGGAAATGGAAACGCTATTCGCGTTCGTTCGTAACAAAAGAAAACCTCTTGCGTTTCGCAACTTACAACAATTCACCTCGCAAAAAGTCTAAAATTACTGCGCGCCCACTAAACAACGTATTTCTATCGAGACTTACATCTAATATCGCAGTTTTAAAGTTTAGAGTTATTATAATCTCATTACGGTCACAATGAAAATAGAAAAAGAAACAAATCGCAGCCAGAATAAAAATGGCACGTAAAGTTCAATTTCGCGCGTCTGTTTTGTTCGTTCCGTTCGTTACGCGTTATTGTTGTTATTGTAGTAAAGAACTTTCGTCATTTTGTCATTAAAGTTCAACAGCATATAACTCAACACTTTGTAAAACCATCCGTACTGAAATTGCGCGTAGTTTTAATTTCAGAATCAACGAAAAATTAACTTTTTTCGGTGTGGATTGTGGATTTAGATATGGTTTCGAAGCAATGCATAATGAATTGCTGCAAAATCGCTTGGGTAATTTACAAATTACACAATACACAAAATAATCGTGTGCGCATGTTCAATTGAACAACAGTAGACCCAGGTAGATAGGTTTTTGTGTTCAGTCGTCATTCATTCATTTCCGTTTTCATTCAAATTTTACTTTGATGAGAAATTGCTAGTTGAAATTAAAATAGATGAAAATTCATGTGATTTACGTGATTACATATACCTTACTTACACAAATAAATGGCATTTAAATATATTGTTTAAAATCACTCGCCATTTCCAGAAATTAAAGATGAAGAAATCTTCACATATTTAGGACATAATTAAATATAAATCACCAATGTGTGACCGTTCCAGACAAAAGTAACACGCACTTGAATTTGGTTCGGCTTCGACATGACTAATAAAACAGTTCCTCAAGAAGTAAAGTCACCAAAATACACACATTTATTTGTTCCTGGAATCAGCGCCTCTTTACGATTCCATCGAGCCTTTCGCTTTCATGCCAGGAATGTACATCTACATCTGCATGTAGTTGTAAATTAAACTGGTGCTAAATTTAAATTTAATTTAGAAGACGAAGAAGTACGCGCAGGCAGCAGCAATGATGCAGTGCACTCGAATTAAAACATTATTATTAAGCATCGGGGTGCGTGTGCGTGCAGTTGGCGCGGCATGTGAAAAAGACCGAAACAAACTGCGCGAGGCACCGCGCAACATATTTTGACCGCTGTTATATGTTGGGCAGCTCTGCTCTCTCGCTATAAATAATTTCAGTGCGTCGCGACGCGCACAACGTGCACAGGCCCACACGGCGTCGTGTTGTGCATAAACGAAAATAAAGAAACAGCCGGGTGGAGTCGAGAGTAGTGTTAGATCTACGAGAGCCAAATTTGATATGAAACAAAGACGAAAACAGTAGTGGACAACCTGCGACAACTGGTATTACCTAAATTAGTTTCCTAGATGATAATGTATAAAAAAAAATTCTAGAAAAGTGAAAAGTTTTTATTTTATTCCAAATTCTCATATATTTTTGGATTTCTTAGTTGTAACTAAATGATTCTCATTCGTTCCAATTGGGACATTACTTAAGTCAACATTCATGCTTCCTGAGGAGTCACAGTTGTTCACTGCGGTTAAAATTAAACCCGACAAAACAACACACACACAAAGAATCAACAAAAAATCATTATTTAATTACTCACTAATGAAAAAAACAGTATTAAAAAACTATCACAATATCGATTCTACTTTCTACATTAATACAACGTAGAACGGTTGATATTATTTCCTCAAGTTCGAAAGTTAAATTAACTTGAAGTGCGTTGGTGGATTGAACCCACTTCACCTTCAAATCGACAGAATCGAATACAGAAACATAAAAAACAGAAGTTTATATCGTCACTACGCGTCCAAGCAAACCTTTTAAGCCGATCTTCAAGATCTTAATATAATAAAATTTAGCACAAAAGGACAAGTAATTCACGAGTGATGCAAATAAAAAAAATATAATTAAACATATGTTATTTTAGTGTTACTTAGATAGCAATCCATTTCAAGGCTTTTCCATGTTTGGATAAAACTTCTTTCAGTCATTCCAACCGAGAGGATTAAATACATGAATATCGACCAACGTTTCTGAGTCATAAACGATTAATACTTAAATATAAAATTAAAAAACTATAATTATCAATGATTTCAGATATAATTTTATCATTTCCTTGAAATAAATCAATTTATAAAAATACACACTTGATAAATAAGAAAATAAATGACTAAACAACATTTATAAACCAAAATATAGCTCAAACCAATAACTATTATTTAAAAAAACTAAAAATTTCAATAATTTTCTATGCAAAAACACTGATAAAAACATAACCTAGTTACCATTATAAGCGGGACAAATAAATGTATCGATTTCCCCGCAACAGAAAAGTCATGAACTTGCCACCTATGCGTTTGTCCTTCCAAACGTCCCAATATAAAATATCAAATACAATTTCACTCATAATTTGCACAAACACAATACTAAAATGCTAATTACAGCCGATTGTATATTGTGTGTGCTTATTTCACAATATGCAAATTTATTTAACACGTGTCTGCTTACACTAATCAATTCGCACTTTATTCGCAACGCGATGATGATGAAAATAACAAGTGAAACAATTTACCAATCATAGTAATAAGATTGAATATGTACTTACATAACAACTCTTGATATGATGCCCGTAATCATGATTTATTTACAGCTGCACTCCTCTTTGCAACTCAGCCACCACCTTTATCTCTCCAATCTTCCTTCCGACGGCTATTTCAAGCGTTGGTCTAAGATTAGAACATAAGTTTAGAGACGATGGCAATTTTTCAGGGCACTATGTTACTTACGTCTTCTATTATGTTGCACTATTATTATTCCGCCGGGATAAATAAAACAATAGCATCTAATAAATTATGTATAATTCTAGAAATCAGTCTTTTCTTTGGGTGGTTGAGGGTTGAACGTTGTGTGGTCGATCAGAAGGTGATTGTTACCGATAGCACTGGATAGCGAATCTTGTTGACATGGTGAGGATGAGATTCGCCTTTGTTGCACAGAGTTCTCTGTTTTTTTGTTTGAAATGCAGCTGATGTTGGTTAATTGGATGCGTACGGTGGGATTCGCGCGGTAATACTGAGTTTGAAACGGATCGTACAGTGCGCGCGGACGGTTTTTCACCGTTTACGTTGGTTTACGTTCGTTGTTACTGCGTACAAGTACGCGAGTTGCTCCGAAACGATTGTGGTTTGTGTCAGCTGACAACTGACAGCGGACAACACTCACTTTGTTTTGCTATGCGATTCATAGTGGATTCATACTTGGGTTTATTATGTGTGGAACGGACATGCAGCGACATCTAGTTTTTAATCAGAAAACCACTTAGTTGTCATTTGCTAAAATGACAGCGAAATTTTGTTTGAAAAATGATGAAAATCTAATACATACCAAAACTATCATAAAACAATATACTATTATATTAAAGAAGTTGAATTAAACCACACCTAAACACTTATTTAGACTTATTTGTGTTTAAATACATTGTAATCATCGAATAAATTGTTTGTGTCAGCTAAAAATTATAATTAAATAGTTAAAAACCTAATAAATAAGTTGTAAATACCTGTAATATTAATTCGTTCGTGAGCACAGTCACATCCCCGATAGGTACATGGAAATAATATTGCATTCTTAAATTCAAAAAGAGTATTTTCTTCATTATTGCAATATCTCCATCCCAAGGCATCGCATAAAAAGTAGCGTGATGCAATCTTATACTCTAAAATATAATCAGTTATCAATTATTAATTTAAGCTAAGAAACAAAGCATTTACTATGTCTTCAAATCTATAAAAAACGAAACACCCCATGAGGACAATACATATGGCCATAATCATCACAGCAAAAATAACAACTTGAAATTCCTGAAATATAATTAAAGTAATAACTTAATAAGCAATATTATTGGAAGATCCAACAATATATAATGAAATTAGCATTAAAGCGAATGTTCCTGTTCCAAATGTAACGATAATAAGTATTGGATATTTGATTAAATCACCCACAGCTTTCCAAAATCTGAAATCAATAGAAAGTAAATAATTGCTATACTAAAACATTCATAATTTAATTCAATATCAACAAACTTACAAGCAAACAAGTAAATGATGCTGCACAATAAAAGAAAAACGTTTTTGGCGTTTCCATAAATCCTTTTCAAGTTTTAAATTCTCCAAAGCTTTGACAATCATAACGCAATTCGATTCAAAATATTTAGCTAACGTATAGTAAACAGCTATTATCGTCCAGATTATCATGAATAAGAAATAAATCTCCATTAGAAAAGCGACATTGAATATAATTGTAAGTGTAGTGCCCAAATCAACGAAGTAATACTAAAAACGTATTAGAAAGTATTGAAAATTTTGTCTTAAAGATGAACTTACGAATGGAAAATATAAAAAGTCCATATAAATAGCCTGAAGTGGCGATGTGATGATTTCAATCACCCAGAACAACGATATTCCAGTGAATACAACAAAAACTATTCGATTTATAGGAACATAGTTTCTCTTAATTACTTCGTCTTTGACTCTGATGAACGGTGAAGTGGTTATTATGTTTATAAGAACTAATCCGCCTGTTTTACTTCGTTTGACAAATATTGCCATGCAGGTGCCTATGAAGATTATCAGAATAAAAGTTAAATCGGATATATATTCAGTGAATTTCAGTTTATCAATACCTAAAAACAAAGCAAAAATGAGATCAAAATTACAGTTTTTTAGTTTAGTTTAGTTTTGAATTTAAAACTTACAGATTATTTTGTAGACATATCCAAACAAGCCACATGTCATTATTCCAGGGATGAAATAATAGAAAATGTTTAATATTTTCGAAAATAATTCATTGTCAGGCCAGAATATGTAACGTAGCATTGCTGTTGCCAGAGTGCAATGTTCAGCTCGGATATTTTCATATTTTAAAAAAGTTGTATCTTCAGTACAAATGTAAGGTCTGATGCGGTTTATCATAGTGAAATGTACGGACTAATAACATGTCGATGTCTTCAAATGCTATACGCTGTGAATTACAAGAAAAGAAATTATCATATTTTAGTAGTTGGCACCGATTGTAAACATAAAATATTCACCTGGAGTAAACATAATCAGTACTTGATTACTAATGTGTACAAATCTAATGTATACATACACAGTATTAATATAATTGCTGTTTATTATTGTTTCACTTACTATTATTAATGAAATTCTATCTTTTTGAAAACAAATTTGAAATAATTTGCTGTAAATTTTCAAGGTTGTTGTAAGGTTGTGCGCCGCCTGCCCCCTAGCGGATGTTTGGCAACACCGGCAGCGATGTTTGCCTCGACAAACAGCTTATTGTCATTCATTAGCAATTATCATTGTCATTTGAGTGCGAATTAAATAACTATCGGAATGCGGTTTGCCATTGCTGAGTCGTCATCAGTACCCAACGTCGCGTTGTATCACGCAGCAAGTGCTCCAAGCTGGAAAATCAGTGTGCTACGCTCGAATATTGTAGTCTTGTGATTGCTAGTGGATTGTTGTGTTGTACTACACTAACACACATGTGAAATTGTTTGGTTATCCACTGAATCTGATTTGAAAACATTGGAATACTGTATACAACATGAAGAGATCGAAATAGAGTGCGATTTTGGATACTGTGAGAAGTTGAAGATGGCATTGGCGCAGGAATTCATTTGTCAAACGATGGATTTTCTTGGAAAATTATGACCAGCTTCCAAAAGAGGCAACATGACAACAGGTAGAGATCTGTAATTCTGTGTCATATGGTTTATAGGTAGTGCTATATTTACTCAAAGAAAACTATGGCTTCCATGGATGTTGGAGTTGTTCAAATTAAAAAGAAGATAACACCTGAAATAATATTACACAATCGAATAAACAAAGGATATCAACGTTTTAGTAAATTAAGAAAAGTCGTGTAGATTAGTTGGTTACCTGCGTGTAGATGTCGCTGCGATTCAGTTTCTCTGAATATTGATTCATGTTGACAGAATTGTATTAAACACTATACGGTTATTATAAGATATCTATGTAAGTATGAATTAATCAGGTCAGAAATTAGTTGCTCCGGGATATCTTTCTCATTGCATGTGCGATTCGAAAGGTTGCTGTGGGGAAGATATCCCTGAGTAACTTTGGGCTGTCTTGATGATGGCGGTGAGAGCGCACATTGGGCTGCCTATAGCAAACCGCCCGCGCAAACAACCGCAGACGCAAAACCGTGCTGCTGCGGAGAGTCGAATGCGGTTCGATCGCACGCCCTGCAAGGCCTGCGGCGGCGTCGCAGCCGGTTTTCGAAATCCAGCTCGCGCGCTTTCCCGACAACGGCCGACGCGCGGCGAACACGAACGCCGGCGCTGCCTGGTGGGTACCGAGCGCGCCAGCCGCCTCGTTCGCTAGCTAGCGAGATTGAAAATCTTTATATATGCGTATATCGTGCGCGGCGAGCGGCAGCAAGCGCGCTATGTTGTTTTGCGTACGCGAGCGTAGCGTGCGTGCGTAACAAACGTTCGTTGCATCCAAATCCAAGAAAAAAAAAACGCGTGCAAATTCAAAAACCCGTGATTGTGCTCAGTGCGTGGGTGAGTAGTTTGTGTGGCTGGGGAGAAAAGGTACGAAAGGGTCCACACCACTGAGACACCGAGACTACAAATCGCGAACGGCGCGAGAATTTCGGGGCTGTGAGATGCCCGCCGAGTTCAGAGTGCATTTTTAACCTAACGTTATCAGCGCAGCGTAGATAGTGGTGCGCGGCCACACGAATTGGATGAGCAATGTGAACGTGCGTGTGCGGTGCAGTGCCTGGTGATTTTTATTTGTTGGTAATATTCCTGTGGTTGTGGTGGTGAAGAATTTGGCGAGGGAGAGCAGGAGTATAATAACCATGGCGTGCAAGGCGCGCGAAGAGATTGTCGGCAAGAGGTTTCTCTCGGTCGCCAGTGGATTCAGCAAGCTGAAGCTGGGCAAGATCGCCGAATGGGGCTGGCGGGCAGGTGTGATACGTGCCGCCACGCACAAAGATAATTTCCACAAGGAGCTGCAGGTAAAGAATGCGACTAGCGACACACGTTTTATTAAGACTTTCACTCTTGATTTGGCCGTGGGTTGTGTTTTTTTTTTTATGGGGATATGTAGGGTGCGGATGCACTTGCTTCAGACAGGTTCGACCGATATCGAAAAAGGGGGTGTGTTCCTGAACGCACAGCATACTTCCACGTAGCGCGGGCTAGTGGGTAGTAGTACATTGGAATTCTCACTGATATATACCGGGTGTTTCAGGAATATTATCTTGATAATAAAAGGATATTAATATGCTTCCTAATGATTATTTTTGGGTAATAAATTGGATATTTGGATAGATATTAATATTTTATGTGATATTCACATAATTAACGCAATATATTTTTAAATATTGCATTTATTCAGTATCTATAGGTAAATAAATATTTGGTAACTCTGTGGCGTTCATAATATACTTTGTTATCAGTCAATCCTATGCTAATATGGAGTATTTTGTGTTTTCTCAAACTTGTTTGTTCGTGTTTAGTAAAGTTTTGTGACATTGTGATGTCATTTATTCTCTATGCGTTTGATTGTTTTTCATTGATATTTATATATCACTAGCTGTTGCCCGCGACTTCGTTCCGGCAGTGTTTAATAAAAATGTAATTCGTTTTTACTCTCTTGTTCTAGACATACTCGTAGTAAGAGTCAATTCTATCAATAAGATTAGCAATTTTAATTTAAAGAAATTAATTATATAAAGTTTTGTCAATAATGCACTTCAGCGCGCCATCTCGAATTCAACTATTTAACTATAACTATGATTGAATCTCAATGGCAAATTTTATTCTATAGAAAAGAGCTGTTTTGAGGATTTTCCCGGCAAATATTCGAATTTTTCTCACCTTTTAAACCTTCCCTAGACCTCCACGAATAATTCAAGACCAAGATATGATAAATCCGTTCAGCCGTTCTCGAGTTTTAGCGAGACTAACGAACAGCAATTCATTTTTATAAATATATAGATTGGTGTAATTCAGTCGTGGGTAACTGCACTTAATAACAGATTGGTGGTCAATAATGCGTAATAATGTAATATAAACCGATTATTGCGAGTATTGATTTGTTTGTGTTTGAGGGTATCGTATATTTGGTATAATTCGGGTACTTTGAGGTATTTTAATGACAAGATAGGTTTGTGAAGTCGTATTCCCTAAATAATTTAGTTGTTTTTATTAAAAAACAGTCAATATGTAATTTGGCCGAAAGTTTTTTAACACATCCTTTAAAAACTATCTTTTTAATCGAAGATATCTATATCTCACGTGAAACAAATGTAGGTATTTGGGTAAATGTAGGATTAATAAAACAAGGGGAAATTACATATTTCAAATAACTGCACAATAATACAACAAAACTCCGTGGTAAACAATTCCCAGATAAGTAGATGTGCAACACATACCAATTTAACATGCAACCTGCATTTGTTTTGTTTTTACTTACGAGTACTGTGTGCAACTGCGCATATTCTATAAAAGTTTAACACTTGAACAATATCATACAGGATGTTAAGTTAATACAGGTATTCAAAAATTTCGAATAATTTTAATTAGGATTTGTTTAAACTGTGGATTAAGGCTTATTTGAAGCATTTATGATAACACATAGTTACTTATTGGTATTTCGGTATATTTTATTGTGTGTTCACATTATGTTCATTAATGTGCTAAATTATGTTCGTTATCAAAGATTGTTGCCAATGACATGCAACATTCTCGTTTGTTTACATAAAAATTAATATAAACAAATCATATTTGTAAATTTTCTTTCTTTTTTCGAAAGATACTCGATTTTATGACAAATTCTCAGTTAAATTAGCAAAAAAATTAAGCAATGTTTAATTATTTACAAAAAATACGCGTCGTTAAATCATAAAATTTAATTAACTAACCTGACAGTTAAGTCTTGTTTTCAACTAAAAATAGTCAAAAATGCGATTTGTTCGAATTTAAAATATTTGTATAAGTTTAATTTCGTGTCAAAATTATATAAGCTGACTCCTGTATTTAGAGACAACCTGGTTTAGGGGTACGACTACGGTACCCTTCTCCTATTGGAATCCAGTTTGTTTCCTCATACTTTTCTTTTGCTCTACGCTAAGCACTTGTGCATTGGCAGGTGATTTTTGTGACTTCTGAAGTACAATTTGATTCAATACGAATATTTTTAATTGTTTTGATACCAGACTGCCCAACCTTACGTTAATTAAATTATAAACTTCATAATTAGTAATTATGATGCCTAATTTATTTATCAGCACGAATAACAGTTACGAACTTGCCTGCATATCCTGCTGTATTGGTAAACACTCGTATAATTAACTTTTTTTTTGTATTATTGTTTTTGTTTCTGCGTAGTGAAGACTATAAATGTTTCATTTTATTTAATAAAACTGGAATATATAAGTTGCTTCATCCGTGAACGGCATTGACCTGCTGAATAAAATACAATTTTAATAAAACAAAATTAGGAACAAGTCGAACTTGTTTATTATGGCTGGCGGTGTGTTTTGTTATAATTTATCGCATGAAGAGCGGCAGCTTAACGCAAATAACTCGGGTGTATTTCGGAGCAGAAATTGAAATATGTTTACGGAATAAAATTCGTTAATTGTGTTGGTTCTGTTTTAAATTAGGCATAATTCAGTTTTGCACGAAGAACGATTGCGTGCACGTGGCAATCATCATAAATGATTAATAATTAAGACCTAATTATTTAAATTTCGACTAATACGTTGAAAATATTACTAAAAAATTTCATTTTATGCAACTATTTATTCTTTTTACGGATTTGTGTAGTTTCTAACATTTTTTCTCTGATAAATGAAAACGGATTAATAATTAAGACCTAATTATTTAAATTTCGACTAATACGTTGAAAATATTAACTGAAAATTTCATTTTATGCAACTATTTTTTCTTTTTACGGATTTGTGAAGTTTCTAACACTTTTTCTCTGATGAATGATAACGGAATTTCTTTTTCTTGTTTGTTTATTTCTTGCGCGCGCGTGGTTTTTGCATTATTTATAAGTATCTATCTAAATTGTATTTCGTGCTGTCTAGAAGAACCAGCAAGTGTGCGCTGCGCACCCGAGAGAAAGTTGCGCGTTTATTATAAGAACAACTTGCAGGCGCGAGTAGCCATCCACTGCGCGCGCGGTTTGCGGCCACACCGCCGAATAAGAGAGTACATGTACTAGAATAGTAGTAGTTGTCGGACGACGCCGCCGTCGCACGTTTTCTATACGAATATTCAGCCGGTGCACTTTTTGTGCTCCGAGTATAAATAAAATTAGTAGAAACCTTGCGCGCGTGGTGCGTGTGAGCGAAGAGGTGCTGCGCGGTCGATGTGAGCGGCAGCGTGCGCGCGCGATGCATGAGGCCGTTCATTCACCTTAAGAGTGTTCTCTTTTGGGCTTCCACCTAGTGTAGGATACACTGTGTCTCTTGCCATCCGTGCTGCACCAGAATTTGACTGCCTGCAGTCTTGGAAATAAAATGTATTCAAATGTATCTGGTGGAAGTTGACAGACATGTTTGTACAACCGGATGTGCCCTAATACGGATTCAATGATACACCACTGGTTGTGGACAGAAACCTGAAACCATTTTTGATTTGCTTGTGTCTCAAAACGTCAAAAATGACTTCTTGCTGAAGTTGGTAGTTGGTAGTTTTCGAAGTCTTGCGTATCAGCATCTTTTAAAGTGCCACCTCTAGCACTCTTCTATGTTCATAACTATAACACTTTGAACAAGTTTGCTCCCCGGTGTAGTGGCCTTGGGTTTTCCTCCAGCGCGGCAGAAAATTGTCTCAAGTGGAGTCCATAATAGAGATGTAGATTAAGCTAAGCATGGAACACCCCCACTGCTGTGTGGATGAGGGATTGTATGGAGTGGAACGCGAAAGGGGTAGGATTCTAAAGGTTTATACATCCGATGTGATGCCATTTGGAAATGTGCAATTCGGATCCATTACCATCGTTACCCACGTCTCTCTCATGCTTGTCTTTCTCATATAGGATTTTACTATCTTCTATTCCTCCTTCCTGGTAGATGTTATCAGACAATGGTTGGAAGGCATCGGCATCTCGATGCGGGCGTGCATTCCGCTGCTGCTGTTTCAAGTTATCCTAGTTAGGAGGCAAACTTTTAGGCCATTTTAGGTAAAAGCCTAACTCTGCAGGCAAGAAAGCTGTATGCTGGAGTAAGGATGGTGGAGGATTGTTGGGATTGAATGGGGCACAATGTGCTAGCGGTACGGGTACTCGCGGGCCTGCTGCTGCTGCTACTGCTGCTAACATCGTAACGGGTCCGCCGTGGAAGACGCGCGTTTCCATCCCTTTAAGCTCGACGAGGAAAGCCCCGTTATCGTAATGGTCCTTCAGTACGCTGCACGCGTTTGCTTGCTAGGCGTTGCTCTTGGCAACGACACTGACGGTGGAAACTGCTTCGGGGCCTACTGTAATCATGCGACCCACTGTCAACCCACTCGCGGGGTTTCGTTATGTGGAAAGATCACAGGTTTAAAAATATGACGTCATTAGACACTTCTAGAGTAAACTATAGTGAATTAAGGTAGAAATCTGTAAGTTTTTTTCTCCTCGTGACTAAAACCCGTGACTAAAGTACTTTTACCTGCTTCAAAATAAAAATTTGTTTCTGAGAATATTTAGATGCACCTGTACGTCATCTCGTAGTGTTTGTAGGTTGGGAAACTGATTGTGTAACCGACAAACACAATAGGTCAATATAAAAACCGCTCACATCTCCACCAAATCCAATCTATGCCCACGTAGCTGTGTGGCGTGGTGGCGCAACGGTATAAAAATTACGCATTACTTTCAAGTTCTCATAGTCTTATTATGATTATTATCCTATAATATTTATTTCGCTGGCGATGAAAGTTTCCAACGATGTAAATTCTTGTGTAACGTTATGAGGTCAAGTTTAAAACGCCCTAGAATCTCGCAAAATCGTAAAATTTTATAGGCTTTAGCAAAATTTCGCACAGTGATGTATTGCACTGGATGTTTTTTTTTGTTTTTCGCTGTATATACCATTACCATGAGACTGTAGAGTGTTGTGTTGCGTGCGCGCGTGTGATTGTGTAAAATTCGACCGGGTAGGCAGGCTCGTGGCGAGAACGCCCGGCAGGTCAATATCCTTGCCGATCGTTTCGGTTTGGCCCGCACGTTCGCCCGCCCGCCGCTATAGATAGGTGTATCGAGTACACGCGGTGTGTGCGCCGCGTGCGTGCGTCGTCGCTCGTCCGACAGCCAAAAAAAGCGTGCCATTAACGATCTCGCCGACCTACTCAAGCACAGTGCGTGTATTAAACGCAGGCAAGTAATTGGAAAATAGGGATATGCAAGGAAAACTGCTTTGGAGTAACATTATTCAAGGTTTCAACTATTGCCTACATCCTGGTTTGATTTTTAACTTAAAAAAATAAATTTTAACTAAAAAAAAATCCAATGAATCATTAGTTTTTAGGTCATCGTACAGCCTCAGGCGTACTTATATATATTGCGCAATCGTCCCATCCCGTTACAGTTAACGAAATAAAATCCTACAATTTTTAATTAAAGGTTTTAATTGATATTACATAAAAACACTTTAGTTGGATGCAGTTGCAGGTTTGCTTCACGTGTGTGCTGCAAAATTGCATAACATACATGTGAAAATTGAAATATTGCACTTTTTATTGCACATTTTTTTTTATTTTATGCTGGAAATAGTTTAGTCTATAACTTTTGTTAATTGCTGTATCCCTTTATTTTGACTACCATTAAACGACTGAAAAACTCTTTGTTGTGCGCTAGTCTAAACCCAGTAGGAAGGGGTCTGAAGCGCTTTCAAAACGATTAAACTTTGAAAATTCGATCGTTTCCACTAGCTGCTAGTCCACCCTGGAAC
Organism: Dalotia coriaria; assembly: GCF_025399875.1. Lineage (NCBI taxonomy): Eukaryota > Metazoa > Arthropoda > Insecta > Coleoptera > Staphylinidae > Dalotia > Dalotia coriaria. The sequence goes on from NW_027045446.1 coordinate 10,645,933, forward strand.
TTTGCACTTACATTTTGTACAATTTCGAGCTTCTACGAACCTCGATTCGGGCGGAGCGATGGACTGAGGTTTAGTCGATTATAATGGTGATTGCAGCGCGGCAACGAAATCGATTTGCCATTACTGAAAATTACTACCACAACGCGACTGTATTAGATTCAATGGCAGTGAACTCTCGACGCGCACGTTTCGGCTTTATGAAATTCATTCGACAATTTCGAAATATTCCAATTGCTAAATGTGACCAGCCAGCCCACGTACGGACATAATGAAGGGTAATGACGACCACGGACGTTGGACGTGTAATTATTCATTGTTTCACTCGAAGCTCAAAGGCATGGGTTTTGCTTGTGGAAAATGTCATAGCATGGGCAATTATATTTTGGTCGTTTAGTTTTTGTTGAGACCTATAGGACACTTGGCGGCCGGTGGAGAGTCCTGGCAGACAAACAGGCATGCGGATATAAATAGCTTCAAATAGTCAGACGCACATTGCGATGACATACAGAGACGGTTAACGAGGCATATAATTTTAGGACGAAATTCAACATTGTGAATAGTTTTTGAGTTTATTTTAAATTTAATTTTATTTATTTAAAAATAGTATGGATTATTTTACCTGGCAGTGAGAATGAAAGTATTGCTATCTATTCTATTCTCTCCCTTGCTGGTAAGCACTTGCTGAAGCGAGGGATTCCCTGAATGATGCGTTGAGCTCTTCTGCTGCTCAGCTGCACTCGAGTACGTGTGCTGCGGCCGTTGCCGGGCGGTGGTCGCGTGGAAACGGAGGTGCAAAGTGTTTGGAAAAGCATCCAGGCAACGTGTTTATTCAAGCTCTCCACAGCGCATATTCACCACTAGCAGTGGACTAAATTATATTTTTTTACTTCTCACAATATTTCCATAATAATGAAGGGAATGTGTATGTATTATACATCATGATCGATAAAACGTATAGTTATGTATTCTAAAAAATCATTCCTATCTATATTTGTTTTGTGAGTTTTGGCAAAACAGAAAAAAAAACGCTGTGAGTTGTGAATACTTGGTGCATTCATGCAACTACACATTAATGGTCTCTTTTCATCACTTCATGCCTCAGGAGGCTTTTATTTTGTACAAACAGGACTTACAGGAGGTTTAACCATACATATTCTCACAGAATTCAGGTGACATTTATGATATCAGACTCATAAATCAAAGAAAAACTCAAGATGAAAAAATATATGAAGATATTTATGATATTTAAGCGCCATCAACTTAGAAAACAAACGAACACCATGAAACTATTATTTTCCGTTGACACATAGCTAACATTCGAAATAAAGTTGACGCACATGCGAAAATAATTACACGCTTGTCAGTGCTGCGTGTGTTTCAATTAGAATTAATTAAAAACTCATTTGTTTTCATCATCCCGCGCATATTTATGTATACTCATATGTTTACATTAAATTAGCAATTTTAAGTGTTTTAATTCATATAGATTAGAGTTTTGTGTTGGATATAAACAAATGAAAATTAATTCGAATATTTTAAAGACAAGTTTTATAAATAACTGGTTGCGGAGCTGCTTATCCTTGACCTTTGCGATAGCTGGACGCGTGATAAGAGTTTTATTGCTATATTTTATAGATGTGTGACTGCGAGTGGTCTTTAAATGCAATATGAATAAATATAAAGTTTATGAAGTATTGGGTGATATAGTTCTTCTGGTAGTTTTATTCATGAAGAAGATATAAAAATTAAGTTTTATGGGAGCTTAGGAAGAAGTGATTTTATGCCGAAAATATTAATTGTTGGAGAAAATATTAAGAAAATTGATAAAAATTTATTTTTATTATTTCTTACTAGCTGTTGCCCGCGACTTCGTTCCGGCAGTGTTTAATAAAAATGTAATTCGTTTTTACTCTCTTGTTCTAGACATACTCGTAGTAAGAGTCAATTCTATCAATAAGATTAGCAATTTTAATTTAAAGAAATTAATTATATAAAGTTTTGTCAATAATGCACTTCAGCGCGCCATCTCGAATTCAACTATTTAATTATAACTATGATTGAATCTCAATGTCAAATTTTATTCTATAGAAAAGAGTTGTTTTGAGGATTTTCCCAGCAATTATTCGAATTTTTCTCACCTTTTAATCCTTCCCTAGACCTCCACGAATAATTCAAGACCAAGATAAGATAAATCCGTTCAGCCGTTCTCGAGTTTTAGCGAGACTAACGAACAGCAATTCATTTTTATATATATATATAGATTAGGGTGTCCGTTATTTCCCACATTGATTTTTTTCTTGTTGCCGCCCTCTGAAGTTTTAGTTTTAGCTCTAAAATAAATAATCCAACGTAAATTAGCTCTTAATTTTTAATTTAAACCGTGCCGGAATCATGATACATTTTCCATTTAAATAACATGGGATTTGCTGACGTTTTGCATTTAATTTGTTATCTCCAAAGTAAATAAACCTACAGCTTCGACAAAGGCATATTCTAATGCAAAATTTTACCCTCTACAAAAAAGATCTCTTTGGTTTTTTCCATAAAAACATTCCTGTAAAAGTTATTTGCAATCAAAGTTATTCACATAGTTTATAATCTCATTCACAGCAAATTCTATATGCGCCACCTATGATCAATTGATCGCAACTAGAGTTTAAGTTACAATAGTCGCGTATCGACAACGTGTCAATGTATAACTTTAATCGCAAATAACTTTTACAGGAATGTTTTTATGGAAAAAACCAAAAAGATATTTTTTGTAGAGGGTAAAATTTTGCATTAGAATATGTCTTTGTCGAAGGTGTAGGTTTATGTACTTTGGAGATAAAAAATTAAATGCAAAATGTCAGGAAATCCCATGTTATTTAAATGGAAAAAGTATCATGATTCCGGCACGGTTTAAATTAAAAATTAAGAGCTAATTTACGTTGAATCATTTATTTTAGAGCAAAAACTAAAACTTCAGAGGGCGGCAACAAGAAAAAAATCAATGTGGGAAATAACGGACACCCTAATATAGATATAGATTGTGAATTATTTTTTTGGCAATTACTTAGTCTTACTAAATACGATGGTAGTCTTAAAAGTTTTAAAATTTTCGATGTTTTGTCGTATTTTTAAGTTTAAACCTCAAATATTGATTGTGCTGCGCACCTTACGTAAGAGCACAAACGCCAACAACGACCTACGCATATTTGCTCCGTTATTTATGGCAGATATGCTCGTAATTTCGATTCTTTCGCTCTCACACGCGCGCCATGAGTTGAGTGTTGGGTGGGTTTGCACTCTGGCATTAGTGTTACCACATATGCATCGTAAATAAAAGGTCCTGTCGCGTTTATGCACGACGCGTTTCTCCGTAAAACACCAACGTGTTGTGTGTCTCGTGTGCCATGCCTATAGTAGTTCTTTAGTTCCATAGAAATTGCCCGCGCTGCAAACGAAAACCCATTCTTGTCAATTCACCTCGCGCACGACAACCGAGAGAGTACAGTTTGAATATGAACGAACGATAAAAGTTGTATGTGCGTAGTTGTTGTGTGAATTCCGGAGATCTCATGAGGATATTATGCACAATCTGCGACACACCGGCGATTACTGCATACATTACCCAGGCATTTGATGATGCTGATGCTGATGAATGAAGCGTTGCAATGCGCATGCATTGTGCGCTTGAATAGACGCCGTTTCGGGGCGTTCGCCGAACAAAAGTGAATTAAATTCTTTACTAGGTCACTCGGTTGAATTAATACACAACGTAGGCGCTGGCCGTTCAAAAGAATTTACATACCACAATTGAGGTATGAAACTCAAGTTATAGTTGTATTTTACGTCATTGACGTCGTGGAGCATTTTTATTTTTCGCTATAAAGATAAAAGTTGAAGTCCGTTGGAATCGGCACACGGATGTAACGGCAGGTTTCGCGTGTATGACCAGTACACGTTTGGTGCTGTTGCGAAAAAAGCCGAGTAGTTAGCTCGACTAAATTTGGAGCGATACAACATCTGTCAGCGGCGAGTCAGAGTAAATTATCACCACTTATTTACTTATTTGTAACAAGTAAATACGAGCGTACAATAATGTTGGACAGCGCTTGGACAATGTGTGAATTTAGATTAGTCTATTTAAGCGCAGCATCTTCAACTAAACACGCAGAAAAAATTCTAGTGATAGAATGCGGAATTGTTTCACATTTGGGCAAAACATCCGCATTCGAGATGGGAATCGTCTTGAAATGAGAAAAATTATTTCCATTTAAGGATAAACCCGTTGAAATGAAAATGGAATAATAAAATATACATCATAGAAGTACAGAAATTCAATTTTGGTTTATTACTGAGCAAAATTCTTTTAAATTTTTAAGTAAATTGAGAAAATTTAAAATTTTTAAGTAAATTTCTTTGAATTTTAATGTCTTTTGATTGGAAATATCAATTTTCTTTGTCAAAAACAAAAATTTTTCCTCCCCGCAGCTTGTTTTCTGCTAGTGGCTGGGTGGCGGGTGCTCGTCTGTCATTCTCTCGCGACGGCGGTTTTATTGATTTCCCCGGAGAAGAGCAGAGGGCCGTTGCGTGTGCGGAATGTAACGCGTCAATGCCTCCGCCGCTGCCACCGCCTGACAAGACGGGCTGCGGGGTTGCACCCGACGCGCACAGCCCACCATATCATCCTTATCCACATCCCCATTCTCCATGTGCACACACACACGCCACACACGCATGAAACCGCGCCGCGGGTACTACTTCTGCTTAATTGAATCCCCGGAGCATTCGCAGCCGCCAGCCGCGCACCATCCACCCGAATATAGTCTCGCAGTGGGTGGAAGTCTGAGTCTCTGAGTCGGTGGAGTGGTTGTGAGTTTGTGAGGCTATTGAGAGCAGACGTCGCCGCCGCCACCATCGACGATGATGACGATGACGAACAAGTGTGCCGAAGCACCAGAAAGCTTGGAAGGCTTGCAAGCGCGCGCCGTATTTGATGTGTGCTGAGTTATTTGTTCTGGTACAAGTTTCCCGAATGCGATTTTCGAATTGGAATGGGATTGCGAATGAGCGTGGAGTGTGGTAGCGTGGCACGCATTGGGAATGCTTTTGCTTTACTCCACTAGCATGATTTCGATATCAGAATCGGGCACGAGTGCGTCTAGCTTTGGATACAGGACTGTCCAGAACAGATTTCAATCATCGTGATTACTCGAGAATTCTTGGGGTTAAACATGCCAGCCGATTTAATTCAGCTTTATAAGTCAATTTGTTTATATTTACGGAAAAAATGATTTTGGCGCAAGCTCCACCCCGTGACTAAAAGCCGTGACTAAAGTACTTTAGTCATGACCTTGGTAATTTTATTTTTATTATGATTTCCCATTTTAATAACGAAATTTCTGCGTTTATTTGACATTTACACGGAAATTCAACATGATCTGTTCAAATATCAAATTTGAAATTAACCTTGTTAATTAAGTGCACGAAGTTTACAAATTAGCCAAAGCAATTACGTCATAAACTACTTTAGTGTATTGGTGGAATGAAAATGGAATTTAATCTCTACCTGCGCCTCGACTATTTTTGACCGGAATAATTAAATTTCCACAGCGTGTTATCCTCTGTGTAGATAAGCGACAGACCTACCTGCACCACTCTACATATTTGCACACTCATGTGCGCATGTAAATCGCGTTGTGTTGCTGTAGAAAAATTTAAAAATAAATCTTTCAAAACCCCGTGAGTGATGCGCGTCCCTTTGATGTTATTTTTGTTCGGAAATTGTTTTGGGTTGTAGCTTTCGATGCGTGAGGTGTTTACTTTTTATAGACCTATTAATATACTATTTTAATATAGGCTTATCTAATCGTCAACAGTTTAAAATTTTAAAACTTAAAAATTAAACTATAATTGAAAAGTTATTTGTGCTTTGTGTTTAGAACCGGTTTTTTGTTTGTTTAGTAACTTTCTAGCACGCAATGTGAGGTTGTTTAAGGAACACGCTTTGGGTGGTTAATAATAAATTGCGAAATTGCATGTTCGCATGTTTGTAGTCTGTTATCATCGCGAGAGCGAGCCTTTACCTCGTCAGTTCTACGTTGTATTTATATCGAACAGGAATTATATGATTACACGAAGAAAATATCGAGTTAAGGGTCGAAATTGGGAATAATCAACCAACTATTATATTTGTTTTACTTTTTTTCTTTTTTACAAAATTCAGATATTTTTATAACCAACTAACAAGTCGCTTAGAAATTAAATCAAAAAAGTATTTCTATAGACGACAGAATATAGAATATGTGTATTTGCTAATGTTATTACAGATTTGAATCGTTTCTGATTGCTGGAAATACTGTTAGGCGAATTGAAAGAATCCTTAGAAATTGCTTTCTCCGTGTAATCCTATTATTTGCAATTCTGTTATGGTAATTCTCTTATTACAGGGAATAAACGTGCTTGCATAATATTAGTTAAAAAAGAAATTTGTTTTCTTTTACTTATAACGCGTAATGTGTGTTTTTGTGTACTGTAATTTCAAGAAAACAACTAAGATTTGAATAGTAGCGGTGTTTACGTGGTGGAATTTCATACTCGTAATCGTTGATTTTCCAAATAAAAGATAACTTCTTTAATGCAAATATTTGCGCGAAACATGTCGCAGTTTTATATTAAATATTTGTGAAAGTCATAAAAGAAGTCCATCATAAATAACTAAAAGAAAAACTAAACAAATTTAGCACGCATTATAAATATGAGTGACACAATTATCTGCAAAATAATTTTTACATAGATTTTGTAATATTCAGTATATTCTGTCGTTATTTGGCGGATATGTGAGGAGTAATGCATTTTATACCAAAAAATTAAATGATAATAAGACTATTTCAAAAGTTATTAATCGAGTTTTGCGTGAGAAACTCCCAATTGAGATAATGCAAATGATAAGTTCATTTCGTGATGTGTCGCGGTGCGTTTTTCGAATCTTCTTTATTACTCCACGACTCCATGACGTTGGGAGTTTTTTGAAAGCACGCCCGAGCTCAAAAACTTGATCAACGTCGCGATCTCGCTGGGGTATTAACCACAATGTAAAAAAGAACAGGAAAAAACTATACAAGGAAAAGTAACTTATTAAACCTTTTTAACTTCAACTACAATACGACTACAATACAGGGTATTGTAAACAACTACATTTATTATTAATATCTTTACAAATTTCTATTAAATACAAACAATAAACAATTTGATCAACGTTTAACGCATCCACTGAGATTTGTTTTCGTGCAGATTTCTTAGATTATATTTGACAATAAATATTGTTAGACTACGCGTAAATATTACGAAAGACATGTGTGCACAGGTAGAGTAGTGCATGTGCACGAATGGTACGTCAAAGTGCCCGGCCGAGTTTCGAACGCATGCGCAGCGCTCATGCTCAAGCCGCGTGCACGAGTTATAATTAACTTAATTATATATTAGCGCTCGGCGCTCGCTGAGGTTGAGGCGAGAGAACACGCGTGCATGCATGAGAGGCTTGAAACCGCCTCTCTGGTCAGTTGCGCTTCTTTCTAGCTGCAAGTCTACCATCAAGACTTTCTGTTTAATCCTGCTATTTCTTGCAAGACTTCATTGAGACCCGATCTGGAAACTTGAAATGTTACAGTGGTACATACGAGAAAAATAAATGCGTGAGAAGAAACTTGGTTCACTAGGCACACAATTTTAATAGTATATTAGGTATCAAGTGGTTAAAAGGGAGTTTTTGTCACGAGATTGATTAAGAGTGAGTGTAGGGAGCGTTTAATGCGCAGGCGTAAGTTCTACCCCGTGACTAAAGCGTGGATAAAGTACTTTAGTCACGGTTTTGGAGGTCTGTGTTTAAAATACCTTTTTTTGTGCTTCAAAATCGTGAAATAAACAATTTTGTATCCAGTTTAAACAAAACCCTGAAATAGTATGTAATACTGAAGTTGCAGGTTGTTTTATGTGATATTGTTTTGTTTTATGTTTTGTATTTTTGGAGTAAAAACAAAAGTTGTCAGTTGATGTGCCTTCCTTTTGCTGGTGGAGTTCTTTCCTGACGCGCTAAATTACCCGGCGCCTCCGCCGTGTGCATGCGTCGTTTGCTGCGCGTTTTATTACTTTTAAGAGGCGTTCTGGCAATGGCCACCAGCGAGGGCACACAATGCCGCAATGCCAGAAACGCGCGCCGTTCGTAAACATTCGCATAAATATGAGCAAAAACGTAAAACGAATGTGGAAGCGCGCGGCAAAAAAATTAGGACAAGTGCGTTGGGGTAAAATTGAATGGTGCGCAAAAAACGGGCACGGGAAGTGCCGAATGGTTGTATTTTCTATGTGGGTACATCTACAACAATAGAAAAATGCGCAATGTCGTAAATAATAGAAATATCTGCAATAAAAGTAAGCAAAAACAATTAAATGAAAAATATTTTTATTTTCATTAAAAATGCTAAAATTGTATCATTTTACTATCGCGATATATCAAATATGATACAATATCATTCAAATTGCTTGTTGTTGTATTCATTCACCTATACAAACGCAACAAACAATATTTGTGCTGATAATGGAGTTGCCCCATAGTTCTATATGCAACTAATAGTCGTGTATGAAATAATGGGGCATTGCGCGACACTGGCAACGCGTAACATGTTCCGGCCTCGGCCACCTTTTGTGTCAGAACTCAGTTCAAAGCTACACCGTGCAGCGTGCAGAGAGTTGGACCTAGTTGTTGTGTGTAGTTGCAGCTAACAACATACATTGCTTTGTTACGCGCTACACTTTAATGCTCAAAGCTGTTGTACTCGTATTTTACAAAGCCGTGTTGCACTGGCGTTGCTGATACAAAAGGATTCACTCAAACAGTCAATATCGACATTGGAACTGCTTTCAATTACAATTTTTTTTATAAAATATATGCAGAATTATGTTGTACTAGCTTTAACCCGCGGCTTCGCTCGCGAATATCTAAAATAATGAAGTTGCTTCCGTACGCGTCTGTAGTCACAGAAGAAGTAACAATGAAGTTGAATGGCGGGAAGTTTAAAATGGCTGAAAGTATAGTCTATGGAAGTATAGTGTACAGTCTCCATAGTGTAGTCAATTGGATTTGATGTTGACGTAGCTGTCGGTAATACAGTGTGATAATACAGTGTGATGGTACTATAGTACTTAGGTTTGAGCTTCATTGCTGGAATGCTAGATGGCGTTAAAGTAGTCAAATAGCCAGATGCAGAGGTATTATTGGCTAAACAATTTCTTTATTTTTTTAAAAATTAATTTTTTATTAAATAAAAAGTAGCCTATAACCATTCGGGGACCACTAAGAATATGTGTACAAATTTTCATGATGATCGGTTAAGTAGGTTTTGCGTGAAAGTGTAACAAACATCAGGACTTTCGCATTTATAATATTAGTAGGGATATACGAGTAAATGAGAGGAGAATAAAATTTTAGTTGTTTTGGTTCTTATGAAGTTGAATTATAGTGAAAAGCGGAGGGTAGGCTGCTAGGAAACTGGAGTATCGAAATATGGGTGAAACGAAAATATAGAACGCCCGTTGCCGGCACATTTCGGCCTATTTCGTTGGCGTTTCCCGCATCCCCTCATCCTTAACATTAGGATGCCGGCATGCTCGGAATCGTTCGTTATTTGCGTCGCGTTGTGCCGTTCGTTACCCGCTCGATTTCGCCGCGCTGCTGCGTATAGATCCGCGGCCGGGTGTGGCGGTGGCGGAGGCGGCGGTATGGGGCTGGGTGGCCGGATGGTGTCTGCCGCCTCCGCCGCCGCTCTCAGCGGTACGCGCACGTTTTCCCTCTATAACGAGCGCCGCGCGCCGAGGAAAAACGACTGTAGCGGCGGGCCGCGGCACGAATGTAGATTGCGTACGTGCCGCTGCCGCCGCCCCTCGTGCGCGCACGCCCGCTCGCTCGTGCGATAGCACTTTGTGTGAGTTATACGCGGAGCGCCCGAAACTATATCTAGACCGATCCATAATTTTCAAGCCGAGCGCTCGGAAACTCGGGGATATCCAGCTTTAAGCCACGCCGTCGTCTTCATCGAAACATTCAAAATGTTTTTGTAGTATTTTCGGAAAAACAAATCAATTATTGTTTAAATTTTACTGGAATTATTTCCTGGGTGTAATTCAAATACATAACGTGCTCGAGTTAATTAAAAACAAACATATTCACACATATTTCTACGATGAAATTAAAAATGCAACTCATCGGCGATTGTTTTATGTTTGCGCTTGTTTGTGGCATTTGTTGTTTACCAGAACATAATTAATTAGTCTGTGGTTTCCCCAAAAAATGTTTAAAATGCGCGTAATTACATCGCAATAATACCGCATTACCTTAATAGGCATCAACACATTACCTTAATGGAACTTAATGAATCCTAGGCAGCAGGAATACGTATTTGCGACACTAGCAATGTGTATTATGTGTAATGTGCAACTTTTTGCATGTCTACGTTTATTTTTACCTGCGCACCGCACCACATCGCAGACTTGTTTGGCTTTTGTAAATATGCTTGCGTTTCGTTTTATTTCATTTAATTTTACTTTGTTTCGTTTTGCGTATTTTTGTATTTCGCGTTGTGTTGGTTATGCTTTTCATTTTCTCGTTGTTTCGTTGTTGTTCGTTACGGTTATTGTGCGTTCGCGTATGTTTCACAAAGCTCTTTTGTTGTTATTTGTGCGTTATTTCAATTATACTTTTTTGCACAATCGGCTAGACGTCAATATGCGTGTTGGGGGGCTTTTTCTTTCATTCGAGAGAAAACATTAACAATGTGCCAGTGTGTTGCTTTAAAGAAATTAAATAGGACGCATCTTTATGCATTTTTGTTATTTTTTATTTAATTTCAGTTAAAAATTTTATTTCTACTAAATATTGCTAATAAAATCTTTTTTTACTTCCATCTTTAAAACAGCAGTTTTTCCACGATTTTGAGGCACAAAAAGTGGTACTTTAAGCACGGCCGTGACTAAAGTACTTTAATCACGAGCTTTAGTCACGGTTATCCTAAAAAGTAGAAAAAATAGTGTAATTATCTCGTGATTAAACGTTAAAACGGGGGTTTTTGTTATTTTTTATTCAATTTCAATTCAAAATTTGATTATCTACTAAATATTGCTAATAAGATCTGTTTTTTTACTTCCATCTTTAAAACAGCAGTTTTTGAGACACAAAAAGTGATACTTTAAGCACGACCGTGACTAAAGTACTTTAATCACGAGCTTTAGTAAAAAGTAGGAAAAATAGCGTCATTATCTCGTGATTAAACGTTAAAACGGGAGTTTTTGTTATTTATAATTCAATTTCACTTCAAAATTTTAATTTCTACTAAACATCGCTATTAAGATAATTTTATAGTTAATTTCATAGGTTCTTTATACCCGCGCGACGTTCACAATCAAAAATAATGACATTTTTATGCCCTCCTTGACGACGTCTGGAGGGTGGTTGGCAACAAAACAGAACAAAAAGAAAACTCAGATGGCGCTATTAAATGGCTGCACTCTCGACGCGACTAGACATGGCGTTGCACTTTATGCTCTATTTATGTGAACATTACATCGACGAGTGGGCAATGAATGAGCGCCATTGAGGCAATCCGCGCCGACGCTTAACATTCATGGTGCCGCCGAATGACTTGGGCATAGCAACACGGGATGGCCGAGGGGGTGGTGGCTGCATTGTCATGCAAACAAATGCAAATGTCAGCGTGGGCAGACGCGAAAATGTCAATTCTTTATGTGCATAGTGCAACACTCGGCGTAATTTAGTTTTATTCTACCTTTGGGGATAGAATATCTTTGACTCATCAGGACCTTTTATTCTTGATTAGATTTGGGACATTCGCGGAAATTCTTCAAATGCAAACTTTGTAAAGCGTAAGGTTTTTTGCTTTGTTTTTCATTGCACGAAAATTGAATGATGCAGTTGTGCTGCGCTTGGAAAAACCAGATAAACTTTACTTTACCTTATTCCCTCTTTTGCATAGCTCAAGGATATGTGTCCTTTTCGGGCATTGCATTTTATTGGCGCCATTTGCCGATGTCGTCCGCGCTCGTAAAAACCCGGCCGCGTTGGAAGGTTTTTCTTTCAGTGTGGTGTTTTCCCTGCGGCGGCGCCGGGAAATGGGCACCATTCGGGCGTCCCGTCTCCGGGTGCGAAACATGAAAATAGGAATGACGTCGCAGGCTCCCCGGTTGTGAGCAAAACGAAAAATATTGAGCGGCGGTGGAGGCATTCTTTCGACGTCGTTCTTCTTTCAGGATATCGAGTCTATTTACTCGCTTCACTTTACATTTGTATGTGAAATTTAACAATCGAGGGTGGTGAATGCTGGAAAATGCGGAAACTGTAGTGGCACCAAATTGTTTTCTTTCTTTCTATAGTAAAATGTGTCTGGAGTAAATTGTTTTACATTCAATTTACAATTTTCAATTTAAATAAATCAAAGTTTTAAAAATGCAGCATTTTAAAAGTTTGCAGTGCGCTTTCATAAAGTTATTATAATAAAATATTCCAGCGCTGTATGAAATTTTATATTATTCGTTTCTTGGAAAGTTGCTTGTGTTAAAAAATTAATTGTGTTTTTTTGTTGCAGGTATGAAAGGGGCACTACACAATTCATTAAACGTCAGGTTTTATATTATTCTTAATATTTAAAAGCAAATTTTCATCTGGAAGTACGAGTAGCAAAGTATAAACTTCGGGATAGATTTATGAATGCTTTTATTTAGGAAACGCGTTGGGAAACGTTTGTAAACATGCTGTATTTCACGCCTGTTGGCCAATTTTGCAATCCAAAACCAGCTCACAGCAGTTACCAGTAAGCACTCAACGTGGAAAAAGGCGCATTGAAGCTACTAGCAGCTTGAATACAAAACAAAGTTTTTGGCGCACAATTTTACTAGTTTCGGCTTTGTTTTTCGTCCTTGAATAACAAATTATTACGTTCTATTCGTATTTTTGACCTATGCCATTATATGTTTTCATATTTTGAATTTGATTCATTTTCTGCGTTCAATGCTCAAGTTTATTGATGCATCTACTACTCGTACTAAGAAAACTGTATATCTAATGGCCAACATGCCTCCAGCGGCATTACCTCCAACTCTGCGAGGTGAGGCGAGTGCTGGCGCAGAGTTTGCTGAGCTTGTCGAATATATGTCAAGGATATTCGGACGTTGGTTTCAACTCACATCTCGCTTCTTTACATCTCAACTGCACATGTTTTACGATTTGCGTTTTCTCGGTTTCTCAACTAAAGTCTATATCTTCTCGAGTGTCTTTGATTCGTGGTTTGGATTGCACAGCGTTAAAACTAATAACCACGAGCGAGATCTCTGGTTTGTTAGAAAATTCTAGCGAGATTACTATTTAAAAATTCAATTGCAAGTTGGATCTGAAACACCTTCTCTTTTCATTGAGTTGCACTCTGCAATTTATGTGTGCGAGTTTTCTTTTTATCTGCTTTTCTAACGAGGAGAGCTCTCAGCGGTTGGTTCATATTATATGAAGTATTGCGTGACTCGACGAGACTTTCATACATTTTTATAGTCGGTAATCTAGTTATTTCATTAATTCCATAATGAGTTACCTATGACTGCGTTTTCTTTGCAGCGGTCACTAAATAACTGTGTCAGTAGAAATCTATATATATAAAAATGAATTGATGTTCGTTAGTCTCGCTAAAACTCGAGAACGGCTGAACGGATTTATCTTATCTTGGTCTTGAATTATTCGTGGAGGTCTAGGGAAGGTTTAAAAGGTGAGAAAAATTCGAATAATTGCCGGGAAAATCCTCAAAACAGCTCTTTTCTATAGAATAAAATTTGACATTGAGATTCAATCATAGTTATAGTTAAATAGTTGAATTCGAGATGGCGCGCTGAAGTGCATTATTGACAAAACTTTATATAATTAATTTCTTTAAATTAAAATTGCTAATCTTATTGATAGAATTGACTCTTACTACGAGTATGTCTAGAACAAGAGAGTAAAACGAATTACATTTTAATAAACACTGCCGGAACGAAGTCGCGGGCAACAGCTAGTTTAAAATACAATTGTTTATGAATCTAACTTAATTTAGGGCTGGAGTAAATGCATTTATTGAAAATATTTGCATATAAAAAATGGATCATACGTAAAATGTCTATTCTCATTTTCTATTGACAAATATATGAAGAGAGACAAGGTTTTTGTAACTTTTGTTCATTCTTTGTGAGTTGAAATCATCAAAGGCGTACAAATGGAATGACTTGAATGTGTGCGCCTCTCTAGCATATTAAAGGGATGTGAAAGGCATTCAGGGCATGCAAACGAAAATGGAGTAATGTCAATACGTGATGCAAATACGTGAAATGTACTTCAAGAAATAGATGCAATACGCGAATGAGAAATTCTTCCAAAGTGGTAACTTCTGAGTGCTTCAAAACTTGCAACATTTCTTCATATTTTAAAATAGAAAATGTATGTATCTACATTTCTGAACATTTATTTTTATCATTTTCAAATTCCATCGTTGATTTATTGAGATTTCAAATTTGTGATCAGTTAAATCATTTTCTGTCGTTTAAATCAACCAAATTTCGTTGATAGACATACAAGCAGTGTTCGCCAATTAGTAAAACATCATAAAGAGTAATTAAACACTGCAGATTGATGTACTGTTGAATGTTGAACGTCAACTTCACTATTCATGAATCTATCATTTGTGTATTATCGATAGAAGGGTGTTAATGAACTTGCAGTTTGTTTATGAACACTGTTTGTGAATGGTATTGAATACTGATGAGCTTTTCATGTTAGTTGAATAATAGCTTTTCGTTGTTTTCATCATACGCATCATGTTTTCGTTTTTCTCGTCGATTTTTTTTTTAGATTGAAACACTCGTTTGTTTACTTTTGCGTTTTCATGGATTATATCACACATAACAGAAATGTGTCAACATTACCACAAGGTAAACAAATTAGTAGATATGAGCAATCGACAGATAAGAAAATCAATATATGTTGATTGTTATTACAACAATAATGATTTTGTTTATTTAAGATAAGAGTAGATAACAGGTGAATTTAGATTTAAATGAAAATATTTTATTGCGTTTTTGCTTTGAGGCGAATTTAAAAGAATTGAACTCAGAAATCTAGTCTTGTGTGTTTCTTGGATACTATTCGCTACAGAAAAGAATTAATTGGAAAAGTTGTCGGCCAGATGGATGCGAATGCGAGACAGTTTCATTGCGGGACCGATTTTTCGATAATACGCTTTCACTGGCGTGCAATTTAAAAAGTAATTGCAGATCGGATTGGGCATCGATTAGTTTCATTTTGTTTTAGTACCGATTCGGTACTTGGGATGCACACCTGATGCTTCAATTACGATCGGTAATTGAAATACTTTCTTCTACTTTTATTTCCTATTAATTATTCCGTGTTTTTTGTTTTCTGGAGGCGATTTATTTGTTGAGTTTTGAGGCATGTATTTGGTATTTTTCTTCGTTTGTGTAATGTAGCTTTGAATATCGTGAATTCATGATTTCGGGGGTGTATAAATCATATTTATGGCTTTTGTGCTTTGCGAGGAAGCTTTTTTATTGTATGAACAGTTCGTAAATGTAACAGAGCATAGCGGCATGCATATATATTTTTTGTGGGTGCGTAGGGCGTGTGTAGCGGTGTTTTTCCGAAGAAATACGTTGAATTACGAGCGCCCAAGTTTCCGAAGGGTCAAAAATATGCATATACTATGTTTTACGTTTCATATCCTACAAATCGCCAATGCTAGAACACAGAATATGAATGTTTACCTAAATCCGCAAAGCTTTTAGCAATTATTTGCTAATCCTTTAATATATATTTCTACGTTGTACTAAAACTATTTTTTTCGGCTCAAATTTAAAAGAAAACTAAAAAGAACGCTGCTCAGATGTTTATATTATTTATATGAACTTAATTTCGTTGTTTGTTTGAATAAGTAAGTTTAATTTCAAAATATATTGTTTGTACGATTGTTTTTAATAACTGTAATTATTTGTGGGCGATTTTTGTGACTCAATGCAAGGTCATCACGCGAGCTACCTACTTAAACAGGCACAATCCGCGGTCGTGGTCGTGGTTTGGTGCTTAAAAAACGCGATTTGATTATACTGTAGTTATACAATCCGTAAAACCTTAATGTCCGAACCCGTACCGTAATCGTGGCTTGCGCAGAAGAACTGTTAACTCGCGTTGGGCGAACGAACCGTTACGATGTCCTCTCCTGCAGAAGCTGACGTAGTTATTTCCACTGGGTATTACAAAACCATAAACGACAACACAAAACAAAAATTATTAAATAATTTATTTTAGCTTTATTTATATCAGTATTTTGCATACATTTCTGTATGTTTTAAATTTTTGCATGATTCTACTGATTTAGTTGAGTTTTATTTCTGTTTAGCATAGTTTCCCTCGGTCTGCGGTTTAATTTGCCCCGATTGATGGTCGTGACGTTATAATTTACACTCGCTTGTCCTTTATTTAAATTGCACTTAATGCGCTCGACGCGCTGGACATTCGAGACGTGGATAAAACGCAATAGGATCGAAGTCAAGGTCAATCGCCATTTGTGCTTTGCGTTTACATGTATATAAATGTGAACGAGCGCAATGTGCACGAATAAAACGAATGGAACGCACGACATTCACAATATCGCTGTGTGTTACGATTACCTACATTCAAACTCGATTAACATTTGCCACTGGCTGCACAAATGTGACTATAAGACTGAGAAAGTGGGATAAAAAAGTGATTAAAATGGTTAATCAGGAGACGTGAATATAATTTTTGATTTTTTTCTTAAATTTAGTTTATTTTGATAAATATAAAACTTCTGATGTTTATTTTGATGAAATTTAGAGTTTTTGTACTTATTTTGAGCTAATTTTTGATTTTTCTATGGTATTTCTAATGATACCACCTGAAAATTTACAAACATCGGTAATAAACGTCATGTAAAATTAATCATCACCCGCTACCAGCCACGACCTTCCTCATCGTCGTTGCGCATCATTAAATGCGAGCAACAACAGAGGCGCATGCATTTTTAAAGAGGTGTATCGACGTTTTGTGTCGTTTTGCGTGTTTTCCTTTGTGTTTGCATGACGCTCAGTCAATGTAACCGATATCGACGACCTGCCAACAGCACCTTTCCTGTACGAGTACTGTCATTATCAGTTGCAGCCGTTCGCATTTGAATGCAAATTTCAACCGGTAAATTTACTTTTGAATTGCATTCGGAATAATTTTTAATTCATGTCAATTTTTGATGCGTGCGACTTTTAACATTAATATCGTTTAAAAATTAAATTAAACTATGTAGCTATTGCATTTCTATTTGTGCATTCCAAATTTAATTCTGGTTTTGCTACGCCAGTCTCTAAATTCTCTACCACCGACAGACAGACAGATAACACCGAAACGATTTTAAAACGAAAATATTTATCTCGATGCCGGTTCCCTAGCTGCTGTCACCGGCGCCGCCACCATCGACCCAACATAGTCAGATAAGGATATAATATGCATGCATGGCGGCTGTGACGGGTGAGGGAGTTGTTTGTCTATCTGATTATTTGAAGCCGAATTATATCTGGCTAAATTTAGCGACCTCATTGTTGATGCACTGACCTGCGATTTAACTTTCTGTGACATGCGAGACGACGTCGGGACGGTTTGGCAAACCTTCCTCTACTCTAATTATAACCCATTAATTAGCCATTTCAGCTAATTGTGTTCTGAAATATTTATTTTCGAGAATTAGTAAATTTACTGTCAAATTTAGACATTTTATATGATTTTTCTCTGTGGAATAGAACAATATATTATTATTTATTTATTTAACCCATCCGGAAGTACATGCAAACTATATGCACACACTGCAAACACGCTCTGGTGGATATATGCAGACGCAAACGAATATATTAAATTTATCTCATCAAATATCTCGCCGCGCGCGCTACTGTGTTGCTACAGTCCGGCGTAGTTCTGCAGCGGCGGCCGCATGGTGTATTTATTCACGTTCGCTTGTTGCATAATGTTAGCATTATAATGCGCACATAACGGTAACGAGCGTATTTACGGCACACACTCGTGAACAACTGAACTACTCCGGCTGACGCGAGGCACAATGCCGCCGGAGCTGCTGCAGCATCAGCGGAATGGAACACAGCTCCTACAGCATGCCAACAGGCGTGTATTGTTGTTGTTGTTGTTTTAGCTATATGCAAGTGAGATGGTACATTGGTAGTGTATTGTTTTGCACAGGTAGACGATGCATACTGCGGTGAATTACTAATTTTATTTCGTTTTACAATTAAGTGATTCATAAACAATCAATGCGTCATGTAAACATGTTAATGTCTTACCTTAACATTGCAAAAAATACGCGTTAATATAACAATGGCATACATTTTGGCTGCGGCGCTTATTTATACCCATGACATTGTACTTTATGCAAACATTTTTGCAAGCTTCCTCTTTTGACTTGCTCGTACCATGCTCGACCATGACCTGAAACAAAATTTTAGCGAGAAAAATGGCAATTACATTTAGGTATTTACTGTGAGCTTGAGCTTGAAAACCTTGAGGTTGCAATTTGCGTCAGCCGAACGCAAACATGAATTTACAGCAATCGCACACAGATTATGGTTGTGTATGTTGGTGAGATTTGTACGGCCGCTTATTTCGAAATTGCGCTAGAATTTTTTTTAATGCAATTGCATTTTGTTTGCGCGGCTCGTCGCTATCGTCGTGCCACGGTCTTGACAAGGTCGTGTCGACCACGTGCTGCGCGTTCACGCCGTCATCAAGTGTGCGACGCGATATAAACTCGTAAAGCTATTTTATTTCGGTGCATTTTCATGGAATGGCACATCCGTTACGTTTGGTTATTTATGCAAAAGTTGATGGGCACATAGTCATATCCAGAGTTATAATTTGGTGTATATTCCAGTCAAAATAGACAATTTCTGCATAAATTTTAATAAAGTTGAAAATTTGTTGATTTTTGTTTGGAAAAATTCAGGAAATTAGTTTTTTGTTGTTGAAAAGTTAGTAAAGTACTAAGATTTACCACTTTTACGTGTTTTTCTCGTCTTGTGAGCGTTTTATTTCAAATCAAGTCCTAAAAACCCTAAAAACTATAACTAAAACTATTTATATTGTAATTTCTACTTCATACTAACTCTGTTTTCTTGAAATGGCACGTGTCTGTTCAAATTCCGCCGCTTTTATTCCTAGTTATGTTTTTACTTTTATTTCGCCAGGCCCACACAATTACGCAATAATGCGTTCCTATTTTAATCCATAGAATCCTTGAAAGTTGTAAAATTCTTGTGCGTGGCTGAACTGTTTCGCATTGAAATTGACAAACGAACGGGCTGCGCATATGTACCTACTCTCGTATGGTGTTGATTCTTGATGAGCACATACGCTTTAAGCAATAAACAACTTGCCGAGCTATAACTGAATATCGTTTTTATGCGAACGTACGAGAGAGCGCACATAAGCGAACGTCGAGTTCAAACGTAAATGATAAATGAGCGTTTATTAACGGAACGGTGTGCGCAACTTGCACGGTTTTTAAAGGGAATAGTATCGTTTGTTCTTTGGCACAAAATTCATTCCTACAATTGTACATATTTTTATTTTTAGTATAATTGGTGTTTTATATAAAATTATTGAATTCCGTGGAAATTTAATTTATAAAAATTATTTTATTGCAGAAATTTTTATTTTGTGCAACAATTTTAGTAAAATGAAAAATATTCGTTAAAATAACATCTAGTAAACCAAATAAAGGTATTATTTATTTATACTCAATCAAATTGTCACAATTTTCATGTCACAAATCAAAAATTTTAAATTTTTATTACACAACAAAAAACAACATCAATTTAAAAGTTAGCTTATAAAATGCAACAATTTAAGGTAAACTAGTTTTTTTGGAATTTTGATATTTCTACGACTGAAATTTAAGTTTTCTGGCGAATCTGTGCATTTCTATTAATAAAATCTTTAATATCGATGCAAATACATTTTATTTATTTGTGATAAATATCGACCGCTGCGTTGTTTATTACATGCAAGTGACGTCATTTCATTGACTAATCGTGTCCTATCACGATTACCATCAACCTTGAACGACACATTTTTTTTCACTACGCTCGTAAATTGATTTTAACATTATTGTTACGGTCGATGCCTTTGTTCTCTTGATACGCGCTGTCGTGTATTTTGTTTTGATTTCTTTTGTGTACACTATGTTGTCTTGTCATGTTTTCTTTCGTTTTGTTTTGTTAGATTTTGCATAGTTCTTTTTCTTTTCTATAAATATCTCAAATGTGAGGCAGAAAATCACGCAACGCAACGCTCTATTCATTATAACAGCTTGCTCGATGTATCGAAAATGATTGTGAGTTGTGAACCAACTAACTATGATTATTACCGCCGAAGGAGTGAGCGCTTTTACTTTCGTTTTCTCTTGCGCGTTGCGCGGATAGATAGGAAAATACGCTGCTTTGCTTGCTGGCTATGGAAGCATAGAGTGTTTGTTGTTAGTCGGTCGTCTCTCGTTGTGTCGAAATTCATATTGACGCCACAATGTCGCAATTTGCGGCAACGGCCACAGCGCGCCTTTCATGACTTCGTTTCGTTGCTATTCTTCGGTCTTGGAGGTTTTTGTTCCGAGTCTCTTTTGTCTTGTCTCGTGCGAGGCACACACAAGCGCGAGCTGATAGTGTTACTCAATGTTGCTTTCATTATTAATGTTATAATTAGACAGCATTTGAATTTACGTACAATGAATGTATGCTAATTTATTGTTGTATTGCAACAGAGTGAAAACTGGAAAATGTTATGATGAAGTTGGATTTTTTATTACTCACGCACGTGGAAGAAAGTTTTTTTCAAATTTATTAAAAACTGATGAATTTTTGACGAATTTTCTTTTGAAATTACATTTTTTAAGTCAAACTGGACCCAAAATCAATTAAACTAACGAATAAACACAAATTTTACTATGAAATAAAATTAATATAGCTTTTAAATGTGTAATAATTTGCAAAATGCCCCATAGATGGCGACTACTGTACTATAAATAGAGTTTTTAATTCTCGTCAATTATAATAATTACGCAAGTTATTTCTGAAGCATTTTTTTCGTAGACGTTTTAATTAAAAATTAATTTTACAAATGAACGCACCGCGTAAACAAGTTTTTGTTTGTTTACCACGCATTCGCTATTCCAATTTGGTTTCATTGGTTTGGAGCGCAATTGTTTGCGAAATTGTTTCGCAAGCCATCCGTGAAACGCTCCATTTATTCGTTACTGTGGTAATATGTTCGGATATTAAAATGGCGCACCCCGCTGCAGGCCAGCAGGAGAACTGCGTTGCCCGCTATCGACCTAACTCGCACAACGTCTCTGCGAGTTGTAAGCTCGGTGATGTTCGTCGCCGAACGCCGCTTGCCGTTGCTAAGCCCCAACTCCCACGAGCGCAACTTGTTTCGCCTACTTTTCATCTTCCATCATTTTCTGTCTACCGGCGCAGTGTTTATGCGTTTCACTCTAGGTTTATTCAATGGCTGTTACTCACGGCGTTCTATCTGCGTTACTCATATGTCTGCTCACTTCTACTTGCATACTCGGCTTTTCTTTCTAGCCAGGCCTTCGGTTATAATACAGAGTGAGATAGAGACTCCGCACGTGGTGCTTGCTTTCGTTACTCCGTTTTACTCTCTCTCCCACTAACAGCGATAGAATGAGAGGTCCGGGTATGTTAGGCGGAGTCAGACGGCGGCCATCATTGCGTTTCTATGCCAACGCGCGCCTGTTGGCATGGTAACAGCAGGCGGCCAACATGGTCGTCCGTCTGGTTTGCTGCGTTGTCGACAGCTGGCGCCCTCTGCACCGCATCAATCGATACCACAACGGTACTTTCGTTCGCGTCGACGGCGCGACGGATTACGAAAAACAAGCACATTCATTATTTGATCGCGCGCGCGCTGAATGCACTCACACTCTCGCCGGGCGTATATTAGACGTAAAACCAAAAGTTTGTGCTCGCATGGCGCGTGTCTGTGTTGTGTGCTGCACACACATATTTGGCAGCAGGCGGAGAAAAGTTGTAACTTTTGCGACACGACGCGCGGCACACAACTTTCGTAACATGAGTAAGCGAGTACGCACACAACAAACGCCGGCGGTGAACGGAAAGCCTGAGTCACCTTGAACTCTCCTTGAAACTAAAAGGTTTTTACTCGAGTTACTCGACGAGCTTACACAATAACACGCCTGCAGGAAAATAGGAAAACCACTTAGCGTATTAATGATTAAATCAAACTTTAGAAATTCTCTATTTTAAGATATTAATTGCCAGAATTATATTAAAAGATTTTTGTTAAAGACAGAAAAGTCATTAGATTAAATTAAATCGCGTATATTGTGTTGCATAATATCCTTCGGCATTCAATTAATTTTTTTCTGCCTCATTAATAAATGAAATTAGATTTCAGGCTTGAGTATAGAATAAAAATGTAATTTATTGTTTTTTTTTGTGCGCGGGCAATTTTTGTGAAAATATTAATAACCATCATGACGAATTTACGACTTGACAAGTATTGATTTGATTCGTACGCTTTTCAGTTTTTCACTGTTTACGCCGAAAATTGTTCTAGCCAGACGAGTAAACAGCATGTCCGCTATTTGACCTCTACTTTTCCCTTAGTCCTAGAGAAATATTATATTATTATACAATCGAAGAGTAAATATTAGGCATAAAAATTGGATGCGTTCGAATATTCATTGGTATTTTATTATTGTTGATTGAATTAAATATAAATAATGTTTAGCTACGCTGATGGTGGTTCTCGGCAATGTCGAATTTTATATTTTTCTATAACAAACAAACATTGAATGATAAATTTTCAATTGCCGACCTACACTTCACCCATCACCGGTAGCGAATAGTTTTATGCTTGTACGAATGTGTGTACACAAATGATGCCGGAGCGTTTCGTTTACAATTTTCACGTTCGTCTCGCTCACTCGACTCGACACAGTATGCAAACACAAATACGGCACGAGAACGCGGCGAACAAACACACGAAACATAGCGGACATAGACGTGTAACGAAGCGGGCGAATAAACAAAAACGAAAAAGCCATCGCTGGGCCATATTACATCGCCTGCAAATCCCCACACAGAGCCCAGGCAGAGCGAGAGCGGCAAACATCAGGCTTTTCCTCGATGAATATGCGCCCTGTGTGTAGTTGTGACGAGGTCGACGTCGGTGCACGATTCTGCCCGCCCCGCCGTATCGATTTTCGGTTAGGGTAGCCCACGCAACAGACGCCGCCGCCGCCGCCGTCGATGTCGATGCCGTTGCCGCCCGGAATGGCGCAAACAAACTCGCGCTGAATGTGCACACGCACGCTCGCATGTTGTGGTAGTGGTATGCTGGTACCAGCGGCGGCGTTGGCGGCGAGGGAGAGAGGAAGCAATGAAAACACTGGCGCGGCGGCGGCCCGCTTATCCCGCTCCGCATCGTAATTGTATTTTGTGTGGATGTGTGCGTTGCTCGGCATTCATCCACATGCAGGCCGCACGTACACATTGCTACTCACAGCCGCCCCCGGTTCAACTTTTTGTGCTTTGCCACTTTGATAATAAATTTCCGCTGACGTGTGTGTCTTGTATGTGTGTGCGGCCTGAATATACTTTCGCAGCTGTATGCGTGCGTAATTGAGGATTTTCCAAGTTCCAACTTTGCCGCCTCCGCTTTCACCAACAGCACACATAAACGCTGCCGCCGTCTACTACCATCCGTGTAGATGTTGCGATTCAGACGACGACGACGGCGGCCTCGTTTTCAGACGAATAAAACGAATGAAAAGTTTGAGCTCCAGCTCGCCGCTATTCATCTTTTCGCTTGGAAAACTTGTTTGTGTGTGCGAGTTTGGAAAAGTTCCGCATGTCGAAGTTCACTATGGTGTGTGTATTCATTCTCGAAACTGTTGCACGAATGCGATGGGGCAATAACAACGCGAATGAAGAAAAAGTGGAGCGCGCGCGTTGGAAGCTGGTGGAAATGTCGAAGGGTCTTGCCCGGGACGAAATACACGCTCGGCGTGCCAAAAATAAAGAGGCCTGTGCATTGGTGGGAGCTGCAAAAGCGACATAAAAGGAATAAAACACACAAAAGCCGGCCGTTTCAGGGTCTTTCAGTGCTCAACGATCATAGAAATTTATTTGTTTTTTAAAGTTATTGCTTCTGGAAAAAAGTCTTCAACGTTTCAATTGAGATTTTCTCTTATTTTTCTTTTAGTTTTATGTAATTCAAATAATTTTCATCTTTGAAATTTAATCTGTATTAAATCTTGCTGAAATATTTCTTAATATTTCTGTATTATTGATAGTTCTACTTGTTTTTCTAAACTTTTAGCTTTTTTTAGCTTTTATAGCTTTTAATATTTTGAACTTTTTATGATTGCATATGTTAATGTTATGTACACCAATTTTAAAGCCCTGTGGGCGTGCTTTGAACATAAAATGCAGATCGGGAACAGCGAAAACTTGCGCCATGTTTTGGTGTTTTGCATTTTCGATTTATTTGCATATTCCACTGCTCTCTCACTAAAAGTAACTTGACAGTGATAGTTTATTCAAAGTGATGTCCGCCCGCACATGTTTAGCATACATTTTCATTCATACACTATACAAATATCTTTTGATTTATTGTTATATATTCTTAATCTATTTTTATGAGTTTTATGAGTTTATATTGCATTTTGCGTTATATTGGTTCGTATCCAGCATAGACAATTACATTTACCGTTCAACTTATTTTTTAACGACAATAACAACTAAAAACCGTAATAAAATACATTTGAGTTGCTCAGTGGTTTTGGTTTGCCGCTGGCGGACATGGAAGTCAAGGAAACGCGGTTATTACTATTCATTGGAATGAAAGGAAAGTGAAACGTAGTTATTATTTATTGCGAAACGCTACTCGCGCTTAAAACGTTTACGGCTCAGTTATATGACGAAATTATATCTTTTCAACTTCACATTGTTTTACATATACAGACAGGAAGTATTTATTATTTGCACCTGCCATTTTAATAGACTACAATTAAAAATCTAGAATTATATCTGTAGATATCAAATATCACATCATTCTATAAATAGCACTCAATATTTTATTACATTTAAGTGGGTGCTTACTTATAGATTATTTAATTTTTAACTCGCATGGAAATATCCACTTTAAGTTTGTCACTACTTATCTGATCGAAGTGAATTATCAGTTGTTCTACATTTACCAACTTGTTCAAATATTTAACTATTATGTATTTTTACAGTTTACTCAGTAAACAAAAGTGATCCCATGAACGCAATTACTTGATAAGGTCAATTGATGCAATAATGACAGTTTAATATTTATCAGTTTTAAAATCCGTTCCATTTTTGTCTATTTTATTACATTAGTCATAAAATTACATACTTGAAGTAAATTTATTTCTAGAAATAAATTTTTCATATGAAAGTGAATAATAAATACCTACATAATGTAGTTTGTGTGAAGGTCATTTGAAAATCAAGCAGATGCTGCACTATACACGGTGATTGTGCTGTTTTTGTCTCGGTTTTGTTTGAACGGCGCGTACTGAGTCCTGATGATGCGTTTTTAATTGTGGGCGCATTTTTATTGTTACAGGTGCTCGTCGAGTACGATGATGTGGAGTGGCATCGACGCGAATGGATCAGCGTTTACAAAGATGGCCTCTTTCACATGTTCGTCGTCGAGCAGGGCCTCTGCTGGGCGGAACGCACCGATCCCTTTACGCATTCAAAGGCCCCTATTATTTGGCCTGCACTCGTAAGTATTTAATTTAATTTTCAAAAATTTCTAAATCCGTTGAAACGCTGCGCATACTTTTACTGCTTTCAACCGAAAACACGATAACATTTTCGCTCCAGAAATAAATTTTATAGCTGATATAAACTATCGGGCATTCCGCATGTCTGTGCATGCGTGTGATTTACGCCCGTAACAATTATAATTCGTGTTTGTATACGGCTGGCATGCGGGCTTGCGGGCTTTAATCTCGCTTGGCAATTCGCATTTGTCGGTCGCTGCATTACGATTATGGCCCGCCCAGTGTTGAGCGCGCATGAAATGCGTTTTTATTGCGCTGCACGCCAACTTTGAAACGAGTTCAAGCTGCCTGCCTGCCTGCTGCTGGCATGAGGCAGACGCGGCGAGACACGGCCGCAGGAAAAGTCATTGCCTGTGGGTGTCTCGCGTGCACTCGCGTCGTACGCGCGCGCGGCACATAATCGCATCCGAATTCTACCCACGCGACGTGGCGTAGCGTGTGTGTTTCGCATTACGTCGGGCGTACAGATGCGGACCGCCGACACGAAGTCGCATAAATAAATCGACTCTGACCCAGTTTCCTGCAAGCCGGCTGGCTGGTATCGAATTCGAAATTGCGCCTATTAAAACCGCGCGCGTTGATAGCCGTAAACCGGTTTGTTGCTGGCGTGCAGAAAGCTACCGCGTTTTAACCATTTTTGCCAATTAACTGGACTGGACTCATCTAGAGTTAATCTTAATTTGTCACTAAATTTCTCTGATTTGTGAGGTTTTTTCAAAAGTTCGAAAATTAATTTTTAGCGTGTTCATAGTTTTCCGTTCAAATCTCTTGAGTTGATTTATGAGCTTTTCATGTTTGTTGAATTTTTGTTTGCCACTTTCCTGTTTCAATTTTTTCCAAAGCATTAGCATTTTTTGCAGTAATTATAGTTCGTGGCATTAAAAATTTGACACGAGAGCAAACGATGAATAAGCACCACGCCAATGGACTGAAAAATGATTAGCTCCGTAACGAGCGACTCGCGTGTTGCGCGCGATTCCGGCGCGGAACTCTTTTCTAGTTTTTCCGACGTGTATTATTTCTGTTTTACATGCCAGCAAACATTCACTATACTTTTGGATTGTTTTACATTTTTTTCCGTAGCATTCTGAGCTTTAATCGACAAGTTTTCATTGAAAAAAGTGCGAAAATCGTTGTACTTTTAAATAAATTCGGTTTCTGGTTGGATATTTATTTGTATTTTGTTTAGGTTTATTTATATTATTTTATTTGTATAAATATATCCGGAATTTGGCTCCACTTCTCAAAACTTTTCGGTCGGAATCTCTTTGGCACGTTTTCAACGCGCCATGTTCGAAGCGCGTCCAAACGAAAAAATCTATTTTCCGAACGCGGATAGAATGATAAAAACGTTAAAAAGCTATTTATCACGGTGTGGACACAGATAAATTACGCGAGAACGATTTGGACGTCTGCCAAAATCAACGGCGAATGCAAATAAACGAATGCAAAAGCGCGAAGTGGAGCAGAAATAATAACAATTTCGTGTTGCGAGTTAATAATAGCACATGTATTCAATATACATACCTCAGAAATAACATAAAATGCTTTGTTTGTTAAATACCTATACGATAAACTAAAAATACCACATTATTATCATTTATATTTATTTTTAATAAAAAGAACAACGTGTTTATTCACCGTAGTGTTCGACTTTCAATGACCTTCAGAAAAAAGTTTTTGTTCAACACGTTTACGACTTTATTACTCATTGTGTGTTAATTAGTTTGTTAAAAGTCTTTCGACCGTGCAATACCCAGCGTATTGCGTACATATCAATCGCTGCAATCGCAGTTCATTAAACTGTATTATTAATATCTAAGATACACAAAATTTAATGGCCACGTAAAATGTTTAAAGGTTAAATATTTCGTGCAAAAATACCTTGAACATACGGGTATAGGAATATGTATTCAAAATGTATTTTATGGCGTCGTAAATTCGGTGACAGCGAAAAAATATCTTGAATTTTTATGAATTATGTGTTTGGGCAAAGAATCACACGATTGTACTTGCATACTTGGGCTTTAATGTTCTTGTTTCTTGTTTGTTGTTTGTTCAAGTAGAGTTCTTCAGGTGACTTGGTAAACTTGATGAGTATGTGTGTTCGTGTGACTTTGGCGGAGGTTTGAAATTTGCTGTGGTTTTGTAACTGCATTAATGAAAATTCTTAGGCGCAAATCTTTTCCATGATGATTTTAATTTAATTGAAATTTCAATTTTTTACATTAAATTTTTACACCATTTGGTCCTCAATAGAATTATGAATTTACAGGTTGAATTCCATCTAATTTAACATGCGCGTCACGTCCGATTCGTGCGATTACCTTGTCTTCTTTATAAGCATAATGTAATAACTCGCCGAGCATAAAAGCAGTACAAGGTCAACCGGCGAGTCGACAAGTGAAAACCAAAACTTATTATTATTATTACGTTTCACGCGTATATCGTATATTACGCATTGGCATTATTTGTGTTATTTATATTCGGTCGTGACTAATTTATTCCACGTGTGTGTGTAATGCAAAAAATCAATATCTGATTATCTATTTTGTTATTCCAATGAGTCAATCTATATATAGCTTCAATCATTTGAATGTTGGTCTGGTTGTAACAAGTTTGAGCCTGAATTAACATACGATCAACGAGATAAACTTGTTTGTGTTTTTTTGGTCGCTGCTTTGAATTGCTTTGAATGTCGAAATATGTTACACACGCTCGTGGGAAACTTTCCATGTTTACGTCGGGTTATTTTTGGCGAGTAATTATTCCATTAAATCTATAATAATGTCGGGTCAAGTAGAATCACACTCTGCGGCTATCAATGACGCATGAATACACAACGCAACGCAATGCATACTTGACAATTGTAACAATTTCGTCTTATATCGAGAAATTATTAAAATATTTATCTATAAGTACGTGATTCATGACTTTTAGGACTATGTAATAACTTGTCCAATTGTGGTTAGAAATTAATTCGCCTGCGGGGATATTTCATCATTCTTGCTCGCTTATTACGGCCTGCACGGCATGTAGTTGTGCTGTTGTTGTAGTTATTTGTGATTTCGACCAGATTGCTTTTGCTATCGTCATGTTTGTTTTCTATTCCTGCGTGAATCGATTGCGCTAACAGGAAAAGCATGATGTCTCGTGCGGCGTGACGCGAATCGTGCACGCGACCCGCCAATAACAACAAATTACAAAATGAACTTGTCACCGGACACGCAGCGGGACAAATGAAAATGAGTCAACCGAG
The DNA here is from genome assembly GCF_025399875.1 of Dalotia coriaria. NCBI lineage: Eukaryota > Metazoa > Arthropoda > Insecta > Coleoptera > Staphylinidae > Dalotia > Dalotia coriaria. The sequence goes on from NW_027045446.1 coordinate 10,675,213, forward strand.
AAGCACACAAAAACAGAATTGTGTACGGGGAGTAATTTGAACAATTTGAAGCCACTTGTCATAAATTTAAACTGATACGCTAATCATGCTAATCGTTAACGCAACACTAGTGATTATCATTAGTGCGGTAATTATTTACTTTATAAAAGAATAAAATATTACTTTTATTTCGCGTGTGACAGAAATAAATCTTATAGTTTCTGAAAAAATCGATAGAGGCCGCTGCATGTACTAAAACTCGACAAAACTTTCACATTTTATAATAAAAACCGGTTTATATGATAAATAATAATACAAAATGTTAAATTTACTTATTTAAATATTTATTGACAGTGATGGATTAATTTTGTTTTTGTTCTCTGATTTGTTTGTTTAGTTTTGATTGAAATTTGTTATCGTTCTCGGTTCATAGTTCTAGAATAAAGCCATCAGACAATTATTAGCAACATTAGCGTGTTTATGCGATTGTATAACATGTATGCATGTAGAGGAGTTGTTAAGCGAGTATGTGAGTGAGTGTTTGAATGCGCTGCACGTCGTAGAATTCGACCTCGAAATAAATTAAACAAACGCGAACGTCTGCGCCAGCGTGCACTCCATTAATGCGACGACGAATCGCGCGCTATTGTGATTATTATCGCACGACACAAACATTCACACACACACAGAAACTCGAGTATATTTAGTATATGGGTACTAATAAATTGGTTGTGCAATCCTTAAACAAACAAGATATAACTACACTATGACTACAACAAAGTCAAATTGAATTTTAAGCAGTTAAACAGCGTGTTTTTAATTTTTTTTTTTTGTATATTTTTATTATGTCTTTTACTTTGTTTCAATTCCGGTTTCATGAATGGTGTATATAAAACCCACACACGGTGATGAATGTGTGCAATGGCTTGCGGTTAATCTTGAATACTTAAATATTTAATCGGTTTACTGTTGTTGAGTTGGTTAGTCACATCACACGCTTACGATATATTCGACTTTGTTGTCCGACATCGATTCGTATATCCATGTGTGTGTGTGAGTTATGTTGAAAGCATAATGAAGTGCGTCGGATGCGGTCGTGTACACGTACATACTCCTAGATTAATAAATAAGGAGAATTAACGAGTCGGTTGCGGATCGGCGGGTTTTCACTTGGTCACGAGGCACGCATTGCGAGTATCGGAGAATATCCAATGCCAACCAGCAACTCGCTCATGCATGATGCTGGAAATTGTATGTTTTGTGTGAGTGAGTTGTGTGTTTGCACGATTTGAATTTCGTGTCGTGAATTATTGACCTTACGCGCGTTCTATGCAGGATGTTGGATGTGATTATGTTATATTAGCTTTCACATTTGCATTTTAGTTTAGTTTAACTGGAATCTAGATTATTTATTTATAGTTTCGCGAAAATGTTAGTAAATGTCTTTATTTCTTTTATTTTATTTTTTGATATTTCACCGCAAAGCCGTGTTAATTACATAAATAGAAATTTTATTTAAAAAACATTTTATATCGATTATTTAGAACAAAACAGAATAGGATTCCGATTTTCTCCGCCAAAATTGAACCCATGAACTATGTTTCTTGCCTAATTTCATTGTTGCGTGGTGTTTGTTGATGTTTGTCGTGTTTTGAGCTGCAATTTATAATTGTTTACGCTCAAAAGCGCAATGTACAGTTGAGTTCAGTTCGGTTAAGTTCAATTTCGGCTATCATGCTGCTGGCGGCGGCGCCCCGAGTGCCAATAAAACAGCAACAACTTCATAACGCTGCAGCACACAACTCAACTGCACTTACACATGGCCACGCGAACAGTTTTAACTACATCAACAGCATGCGCATGGATGTAGAATGTTTGCAACAATAACAAACATTGATGAAGAGCCCGCGAGTTGCAGCCGCCGTTGTTCATGCACCGCGAACCAGTTCGCGGCGGTTCTCGCTTTCCGCTTATTTATTGCTCGCCGGCTGGCGGGCTGGCGAAACTAAATCAACAGTTGCACAAAGTTGCATTGCGCACCACAGCCAACATACAACAACGACGACTAACTGAGTTGCTAGTGTTACTAGAAATAACAACTGGATTTATATCTTCAACGACTTCAACAAGGAAATTTACTATTTTCCTCTGCTACGTTTAAAACTATAAGAAATAATAAATATTTCTGTTAAAAGTTATAATAAATTAAGAATAACGCGTGTTTTTAATTTTTTTTATAATTTTTTATTGTTAAGGTCATTGAAAGTCAAGCATTGATGATATTTTTTTATCATCCGTCATTAAAGTGTCTCAACCTGTAGTTTAAACAATGATGTTAAAAAAAAGACGCTCACAAACGTATCATTATAAAAATAAAAATAAATAAAAACGATTGTGAAGGCTGAACTCGCGGTTATGAAGCCATTTTACCCACATACACACAAGAATACTGCGTTTATTATGCCTGCATGTGAGATATTTCCTGATATGTGTGTGTGTGTTACGTTTGTACCTATGTAAAATCAAATTAAACTAGAGTGCGGCCATTTAAAAACGCGCTCCGCTTAGAACAATACCGCGCGCGCGGGGCGAAACAATGCACAATACAGTCGTGAATAGAATTTACATTGTACCGCGCCGAATAACACCGCCGTCTCCCGACAATACAACAATGAAATTGCCATTGAGTTAGACGGAATTTAATTGTCTCGGCGCGGAGCTGGGCGGTCGCCGCGTGCAGCAGAAAAAAAAACCGCGTGCGAAATTGCTATCGCCATCAAGCGTACTTATATATTGTTCAACAATTCACACACACACACATACACATACTGGTACTAGGAGCATAACAATATTAAACAATAAGCATGAAAATAAACACAAAGCACTCGTTGTCTTTTGCACGTAATGTTAAGTGACTTGTTGAGCACTCACTGCGGTTGTTGTGTTTTATTTTTGTGAGTAAATTAAATGTCATTGTCGAGGTTGTTTAACTTTGACTTTTGAACAAAAGTTGCACAACTTCCACGACGCGAATCACCTTGAACACCTTGAAACAAATTTGTCTTTTGTAATTTTTATTACAAATTTAATTATTTATTGCAGACATTTTCATCATTGGTCTCCACCATAGATCTCAACGGAAGTAATCAGCCGGTGGAGTTTCTACTCGACAGAGAATTGTCATTCGCTGATTATAAACATCTCAAACCTTACCAGGTAAGCGCAACTTTTAACTTTTTACTTTTGTAGTCATAATACGACATAAATTCGTTTTGGATGTTGATGTTACGACTTCCTGTTATTTATTACTCTTCTTCGTACAATTTTTGCGGTCCAAAGTTTAACGCATCTGGCGTCTTGAATTTCTTATTTAATTTATTCGAAAATAATTTTTTGAATATTAGTCATTTCCGCTGTTGCTTGCGGTTGATTGTAAAAAGTTGAAAGAAGCCTCTGGCGATACATATGTATTACATAAATATTTGCGCTGTGTGACTAATTGAGTAATTATTATTTATAACTTGCTACACAGTCATAATAATTATTTTTGCAGAAATTTAATTCATAGCTCGTCTCTGATAAACATAGCAAGTGTGCGATTAGAAAACCACTTCCTGTTGTGATAGAATTCGATTTAATCATTCATCAGTGTATACTACTTGGATTTCGGTTCGATTAGTCACGAGAAAAGTAAACTCTCGCATGATGCGCTCAGGTGTAGATATTTTCATGCGCGTCTGGTTTCGTGTTTCATGTTTCACGTCTCTCATGTGTCTCTCACGTGGAATTACACCGGTGAGCGTAAAATTCGATCCGCTGCGGCGAACGAAAGTGCATGCGAGACATTCGAGCACACACGCTGTGTAAACTGTTAACTGCAGAACACTACATAAGCCAGAGAATATGTGTACGTAGCAATAGCAATATAAATAAGGATATGTGGTACGTGGTGTGCATGTGCAGCGTGGAACGAGGTCGCCTGCGGTTGACCTTTCACTTTAATCGTCACACATAAATTTGTCGTATAAATAAAACCAGCACACATGCGATGCGCCAACAAAAATCATATCTACTAGTCATGCGTATGTTGGTGTAAGTTGTATGCTGTTTAATTCCCGGCTCGTAACGAGCTCGTAATGACTTCCTATTTTAGAAAAGCAAATTATTCAACTGCAACGCGATGCAAGATTTCATGCTGGTAGTGGTTCTGTAATTTTATAGACGGCATTAATGAATGTTATCATTGAGCAAGCTGATTAGCACTTAATTGCTGTTTGGTTTGTGTAGCTAGTCAAACAATCGAGTTATTAGTGTTCTAGAAATATTTATCTAGAGTTTGCGGTTCATTTTTCAACAGTTGTTCAATAAATCATCGAAAATTTATCGATAAAACTATTTAAGTAATACTTAATTATTGAGACTTTTGCTTTGATAACTCATGACAAGATAATCCGATTTAAGTACAATCAAAACATCACTTACTACGTAATACATATTTGGAATTTCTATTGACTCTGATTGGCATATGATAAAGAAACATAATGAATTCGTCACGAATCCAGCACCTGACGCCTACGTGTTGCATGCAGTTTGAAAATTCAGTCAATATCAGTCCGTAGATAACGATATATTTACATAATGATTAATTGGGTACTTGTATGTCTGATAAACAAAAACAAGTATGTACTACGCCAGCAGTATTTTTATTTTACTACTAAACAAGCACCAAAACGATTTATTTTTAATCGAATTATAGTTAAATAGGAAATTATCTCGGTGTGCGTAAGAATTGTACGAGATAAAGTGGTCAACGTCAAAACAGCCCGAGATAATAATAGCTGACATGTGCAAACGTTGCGTGCGCATTTGCATGAAAAACTGTGGCTTTAATGATCTGAACGTCTATTTATTAATAGCTGGTAGTGCATGACACATGACACATGATATCGCAAAGTATTTCAGGCGATAATAAAGTTTCTAAATATTTAAATAATTGATAAATATAAATTTTGCTGAATATTTTTAATAATAAGCCGTGAAATTTTATTAATGGACAAATAAAGACCATGATTAAATTTTTTTTATAAATCTTCTCGTGTTCTGTCATCAGAAGCGCGTAGTCATTTTTCACATCAAGTTTTTGACACTTTTAGCCATGCTTTGTGCGATACGCAGGCCTCACATTACGTTTTATATCATTTTTCTCGTCTGGTGCCTGGTTGATGTGATGCTCTCGGGAATGCGAATGTGGAAGCGAAGAAGGAAACGAGACGCGACAGATCAGGCTCAACAGGTTATTGCTTTTGCGCAATTTCTCTCAAAACTGGCACAGAAGTGACAAACGTCAGTCACTCAACTTCGCACACTATTACTTATAGTGGATGGCAAACAGATATCTAGGAAATGATTCATTCATGAATCGATTCAACAGTTTAACTTTCAAAAGTCCTTAGAAAAAATATCAGCTTCACACAGTAATTATAAATAGCCGTCGGAAGGTACGAAAATAAACCGTGAATCGATAGCGCGAGCCTGAATTAATGATGACAATTCATTCGTCATGTGCTCGATTGCGGCGTGTGTCACTGCACTGTCCACAGCGCAATTAATATTTAATAAATGACGTTCATCGAGCGCTCGACGACCGGAGCGCCGGTCGTTCAGCTCGAATGCACTTACCACGTCCATCGATATCAATTTAAAATGCAAACCATGGTTAACAGTCCGGTAACTATCGGGTTCCGAGCAAAGTTTCTGATTGCGATTGGCATGTGAGTCATCGTACACAACTCATATTTACTACAATCATGATTTTTTATTCTGTTGTTATAGGGCTTAATTATTCCGTTATTGATGTTTTTGTCGTTACGTTGCTTTGTGATTAAATGTATCTGAACGGTCTGAACTTTCAATGCTTGAAGTCATTGACGCCATGCTCTAATCCAGCAAGAAATTGCAAGCAAATTGATTTAGAAATTGGCTTTTGTCTTTTCATAATTGCGTTTAAACTTTATGTGTTATTTTCTTTTAGCGTTTTACAGCTTGATTAGTTTACGTAATTAGATTTTTTTCTCGAACATTTAATAGGTAAACTCGTTAGGAGCGTAAAAGTTGATAATATCGGTAATATCCGGAAGAGTGGCGCTCGTTGGCCTATAAAACAAATAGCGACTAATTAGAAAATAGCGGAAAACGCCTTGATATGTTATGTCGCGTCTGCAGATTCTATGACTAATCTATGATTGCTTAACAGAGGTCAGAAATGTTAAAAATTAATTTTGACAATGTAAAAAATGTAAAAAGTTTGCATAGCTGAGTTAAATACCAGGTGGAGGTTAGAGCTTGCTGGGTTTGAGTTATTATTGCTGTTAATGCCTCTAATGGCATCCGCGATGCATGCAGAAACCGTACGCGCACTTGCGGTTACGAATTGCGTTTACAGTTAGTTTATAATTAACGTTTTCTTGCGCCAACGAGGCGGTGCGGTTTTTGCGGCGGGTTCTTTCACCGACCATGGATGAATTGCACTTGCTTTTGTCGATAAACATTTCACATTCGTTTCTATTTCTTGTATTTGACCGAATAATGTATGTCTAACAATGATTTTGTCAAAAACAAGATATGAATATGTGAATGTAAAGATTTCAGCGATGTTTTTGATTCAAATATAAAAGTTGATCGAAGAAAACACAAGTGGAAAATGACTTTTCCTCTCGCTGCTGCTTTCTTTGATTCGAAAACAAACGATAGAAATAAATTCATTCGTTTTTGTAAAGTTTGCGCACAGCAGAATGCTGAATCGGTTATTTTTCCGTTGCTCCACGCCGCGGTTTATTCAGCTAGGTGGAAGGAAATTTATGAGGGAACTCATCGGTTAGGTAAACAAGTTAGGAGAGTTTCCACCGCTCGTGCAAACTCGCCGTCAACTGGAAACTTGTGTAACGAGAAAACTTGACACGTCGAGAATTTGAAGAAGAGGAAAAAAACGAAATGAAAACAACTCACAGAGTTTGCGACTTTTACATGAAAATGTAATTAATCAAACTGCCAACTACCGAAGAGCAGGATTAAAGTTTAATTGCGCTGCATGCGTAGTTTTTCGATTTTTAAATCAATGTGCCACATTAATGTTAATTATATTTGTAGTTGGGAAGAGTAGAAAATGTTTTATGTTGGCTATAATGACAAAAGTTTAATACTTTGAAATTTTGAATGTTTTGAATGCTCGAATGTGGATATGAACACGAACCGCCGCCGACAAGTTGGCAAAGTTGGGTGAAACTTGCGCGCGGCGGCAACTTTGGAAACTCAAACTTGTTTGCGCCGCGTTTTTCTCCTTTTGCGCACGGAAAACAACTTTGTCTCGCAACTCGCCCCCGAGAAACAGCGCAAAGTTGGAAGGAGGCGGCGCAAATCTTTTTGTGCGGAAAATATTTTCGCCCGCGCGCAAAGTTTCGATTTTAAGATGAGTTTTTATTTCTTTGCGCTTCGAAAACACTGGAAAACACGCAAACTTTTCAAGTTGCCAAGTTTTCCAAGTTTAAGAATCGCTGTCTCCCTCTTGGGGACATTTTCACTCGGGCTGAGTGAAAAGTTCCATTCCGTTTTAATTGCGGACTGAAATAGAATTAATTTGTTCGCGTTCAAAGTTTTCGTAGGTGACAAAAAGAACAATCAGAGATCATCATAATGTGATCAGTTTGAGGCGAAACTTTTCAATTAAAAATTTTGCTTTGAATTGAATTGCAAATTGCATTGGTTTTTCTCTTCGTGCAAAATTCAATTTCAATAAATTATTCACTGACATGCGAGTGCCAGGTCATAAAGTAAAACTAAGACGGCATGAATGTAAGCCAACGCTTCGCAGGCGTTGTACGCGCGCACTTTTTTGTATTTTTTACTTTTATATTTATCGACTTCTCTGATTACGAGTTACCAATTCGCATAATGTGGCCGTGGCACGGTTCTGCACGTCGGGTTGGTCGCGTTATCATCGCCGTTTCGGAACATGACTATCGACTCTCCGGCGCAGAATAATGCCTGCATGTGAAAGCAAGTTTTGCGGCTCGCGCGCATTTTCTTAGAAAATGCACCGGTGTTCTCGTGCCGTGTCACGCCATACATGGTCAAACCGCCGACCACGCCGACGTGCAACATGCGATCGGGAATGATGCATTATCCACTGCGACCGCAAATGAGCTTACAAACTGGATTCTCGAAAGTGGATGAAGCCAAACTGAAAGTATACAAATAGGGAAGAAGCTTACGCCAGCATTAACCAACTACAATATAATCACATTTTTAATTTTATCTTGTTTTTATATTTTTAATGATTTTTTTAATTTTTTTGCAGGATTGGGATTCAAAAATACCTGGCGCAAGAGATTACCCGGAACTGCGACAGGCTGTCAAACGATGGGCAGAACAACAGGATGGACAACGCATCCTGCTGGCGACGCCTAGTGTTTTGGTGGGTTATCGCGTCGAGGTGTATCGCGCCGAGGGCACCACGCAATGGTACACCGCCGTTATCGTCGGCTACAACGAAGCTACAAGGGTAAGCGAATTTTTTACATTTACGTAAATTATGCGATGACACATTTATGTAGTGAAACGACTAAGAAGACTAGCAGCATGATGAATAATACAATATATTTAACATATTCTACATGTTGCGATTTTGCTATTGCATGGACAGCTCCTATGAATATTCATAGCTTTCCTGCGCAGATTAGACTTTTGACGTGTCTGTCTTTTTGTTTTGGTTGCGTCGACGCCAACGCGCCGCAAGATAATGAATTATGTATCACCTTTACATGGACGTGCATGTTTATATTACTTACATGCTTAAATTTACTCTAGGAAGTATCGACGCGTCGTGTGTAAACAGTTACAATCTCGCCATTTACGCGCGCCGAATTAGTTCAATTAGAGTCGGATGCGTCGACGCCGTGCGCTGCGTTTAAATAAAATAAACGCACATGTAGACATCAGACGCATTTTAATGCGAATGCAAAAACCGAGGCATCGAAGCGTCCGCGAGGTCGTAAACATGGGAACTTTATGCAGGAATTCCGGAATTTCGCGCGAACTGGGTTCGTGTTGCGTTACATGTTGATCTTTTTGTAGACTAATGTTGGAAATGTTGCCGTCGAAATCCAAATGCTACGAAAATAAATGCTCGCGCCGTGCCGGTCGTTTTTCATGTTATGCGAGATGTATGAAAAGTGTGCACATGCGGAATAATTTCGTAAATATTTTCGAACAAGGCTAAACCGAGTTGGAGTTGGTGGTTTATAATTTCGCGAATGTAAATAAATCGAGCGTTTCACGTGCTTTTCTCCTGAAATGTCTACAGTTTCAGTTGGAAATATGTTGCTATGTAAATTATTTACCTGTTTATTTGAATAATTCACATTAGGTAGAATTTTGGTTAGTATAATTCATATTTAATTATAATAATTTTCGTTTTATGCACTCACTGAAACTGCAGTTAATTAATTTCGTTAATGAATAACCTTTGCAGTCGTGAACTATTTTTAATTATTTTCGAGTTTCTAATTAACTTTATTATGCTTTAAACATTGTTACAATAACACAAAAAAACTGATTTTTTACGAAGCAATTACTTTTTCTTTCTTTTCGCGTGTTTTTGTTGGAGTTTGACATAAAAGACTTCCTCGACTACCGTTTTCTCTGCTGCTTTTCTTTAGTTAGTTCCGTTTTAATTTTCTAATTTTTTACCCTGAGTCAAAGAAATAAAAGCTGCGAGTTGAAAACAAACATCATTAGAAAAAAAGCGCAGAAAATGAAATATAAGACAAGGCGTTGTTCGTACCACCGCTCAAGGGCTTAATTTATTAAAATTTACGTCGGAAAAGTTTGCCCGTTTGCCGACATTGGAAAAGTTGAACCACCCGAAGTTGGTATTGATTAAGTAATTAAACTTGTTTTCCCGACTTTGCCCCGGGAAACCAAACAAAAAGTCAACCCGTCTCAATAGGGGATTAAAATTGCGACACGATGAGAGAAAAAAAAACCTTCTCTTCTTCTTCAGAAAGGAATTAATGAGCGAATTGACATTCGAAAATATTAAAGCCGGGGTGGTATCTAATTGTCACTTTGATGTGAATCGAAATTAATTGGTTTTATAATTAGTTTTATCGAGTTGAAAGTAAATTTATTGCTAAAAGCATGGAAAAACCGACGCGATTTGCAAGTCAAACGAAAAACGTTACTGAAAAGCGAAAGTTGTTAATAAAAATTAGATTCAAGCGTCATTGGGAATATTTTATTACTTAACTGATATTATTAACCGCAAAACACGAATCTCCCAAGCAGGAACTACATTCTTCCATGCTAATGTTAACGATACTGAAATGTTAATGTTGGAATTAATTTCTGTGAGTGTGTGTTGTGTTGTGTTGTGAAATTGTGGATATTGGACCTAGGCGATAATGAATTCTAACGTTATTCGCTTTACCGCAGAATGCGCTCGTTTTATTTTTATTACAACAAAAGCGCCCGTATCTTGTTTACAACCGACATATTTTTCATAATAAACGAGTAGGCAGTTACTATGATAAGTGGCATTTAGCTGCGGCGCGCCATGCACGCGCTAAAATTGTAAAAAAAAAGTTACAAAGTTTTGCCCGTAAATTATGCAAATGCGCAGCACTATAATGAGACGCAATCGATATTCTAGTTTCGCGCATATTTTAGCATGCCTAATGGACGTGAAATTAAATTACACGCGACATGCATGGGCGAATCGATCGCGTCATCGACAATTAAAACAATGAAATTTTCTATTGCAATCACAACGACGGAATTGAATGGACTATAAAAACCCGACTGGCGATATCGTAATGTTTATGAAATTTATCGCTGTGTTTGTTTTGAAAATTAATTTCGTGTTGTGTTTACTTTCCGCTAATGTTTATCTAACTTGATGGGTGTGTTTTCGAAACAAAAGTTTTTGTTTTTCGAACTCCCGTTAGATGCAAACGTACGCGTTAATAATGTTTTGTGGGTGAATGTGTGCATTAATGTGTTGGTTGCGCCCCGACGAAAGTTGGTAAACGCTTGCGGGAAGTCGGAAACTCGGGAAACTAAAATGGGGCGCGCGTCGAGGGGGATGAAACTCGAACTCTGTGGAGCGCGCTGAGAATTGTCGGGGAAATTCAATTAAAATCCGACTGAAGCGTTGCTGAAACTTTGTTCCAATTTCGTGGCGAGTTTTCGCAACACGTGAGTGCATTTTTTCTATGTGGATATCCTTGCTTTTCGAGTCCTTGCTTAGAAAAAGAGAAAAGTGTGGTTTTTGTTGACCGCGCGTAAAACCACCGGAGAAAATTGAACTTTGCGCCACAAACATTGTGTGAATGAAGTGTGCAAGGACTATTTTTAGTTTTTTTTTGATGAAAATACGCAGAAAATAACAAAAAAACTAATTTTTGTTTAATTGCAAAACTTTATAAAATTTCCTTGTTTTTCACAGGACCTGACCGTCACGGATGATACCGTGCTGGAAGAACACAACGAAGACCCGACACTGGTGCAGATGCGCCTCATCGGTGACGGAGGTGAGTTTAATAATTAATCACGACTTCTATTCTCTTTGGTCCTGTATTCGGTTTCGATGGGCGGTGGTAATCTGACTCATCCGGCATCATTAATTTGTGCTGCCCTTTGACATTCCGGCGATAAAAGCAGACTAACATTATTTTTCTTCTTACCGCGCAATCTATAACTACAGCACTGACCTTTATTTGACCTTCGACGAGTATAATAGCTTACATTTTAACTTTTTAATTCCATCTTCTGAATAGAATAGTGTATAATTAATTAATTACGTTTTATTTATGGTAATTAATGACATCACTTCCATTGATTCATTCATGTTATTCAAGTAGTTGATATCAATTTTTATCAATTTTTAAGTACATACTTAAAATTGAGGACATAACTTGCGTCATTGATAAATTGATAAAGTTTATCTTGTCTGAGAATATAATTTTTTTTTTATTTTTGACGGAAACTCAATGTAATAGGGTATAAAATAACTTTTTGCGAATCTTGAGTAATTCCAATGAAAAGGTAATTGAAGCGTGTGCGGTGTGTGCGCTTGAGTTTAATGATTCGAGTCGTTTAATCGCTTTAATCTTTGAAATTTTATATTTTACAATCGAGCGCTCTTTTTATGCTTCTCGTAAACATGAGTATTTTTATAAGTGTAATAAAAGTTTTCTTTCTCCGGTCAGGATAAAATTTTTATCGACAGGAATTTTCTTAATATGTACCTAAATAAATTGATTTAATAATGTTGTATTTTTTTAATTTGTAATTTCAGTTGTGGAATCAATAATGCGCGGTGAAAACGTCGGAATTACACCACGCCGTTCACGTTCGACAGTTCTGCAAGCCCAGCAACAGCACCACCAGCAAACGGTAAGTCATTTCGTCTCTCATTCTATGCGCGCATATCAATTCTCCACGGACTCGTAAGCAGAATGCTAAACGTCGCGTTTTCCACTTAATCCCAATAGCGTTGTGCGGCTCCGCGCATGCTATTGACATTTACCATCTATTGACGATTACAATCCGTGTCATTGCACAACCGTGACTTCCGCATTTTCGCGGAAACTTTGCTTTGAAGATTTTCCGCAGGCGCATTAGTAATCATGCGACTGGTGCATTTGACATTCAAGTGAATCTCTTCTCCTCTGGTGTTTATTCGTGTTTTATGATTTCTACATAAACTCGCTTAATTTGATTTGATTTGATTTAGATTCAGTTATTGCTTTTATATTCTGCGCCTGGTGTCGTCGTTGGGTTGGTCTCTCGTCGCGTGTTGTGCTATTAAATGTAATCATATAATGCATTCGACATGCGACGTACAGCTGGCCGTTCACTTCTTTAATCATTTCATTCACGATTTCCGCTTGCACCGCAGTTAGTGGAATAATTCTCGTCACTTCTTTGTACTTCGTCAACGCGCAAGTGCATAAAACTCGCGCGCCGATTTTGCAATCGCCGGCGTATTCAATTGCGTCTTGCCGTGAGGAAATGTGTACTTAAAAACACATCAAATCTCGCCTACCGCGCCGAGTATCGCGGATCATGGAGTGAAAGTACTTATGTATTAAACTTTGTGTAATACTCTGAATATAATTTTTATTTTTTGCTTATATGCCATGATAATACATTAACTATCGTCTTAAATTAATTATTAACTGAATTTAATTCAGGTTTTTTGTTAAAATAACATGAATAGTTAAATTGACAAGTTTTGCACGTGGCGTGAAGGCATTTATATATTTTTTGAAGTGAATCGAAGGTAAAAAGTAAATATAAAAATTAATTTCAGGTTTATTTTTAAATTTCATAATTTTTGCGTGTTTTGAGACAATTTTTCATTTTTTTTTGCTCAAATTTTTGTTCTCTTTAGAATTTAAAATGTTTTTAAAATTTGATTTAGATTTTAAATTGATGCGAATAAAAGTGAATGAATTTGCAATTGGTTTAAGAATATAGTAATAGCAATTGCATCGCAATTTCGATGTAAATCACCGCGTTGAGCGTCGTTTTCTTCCAGCCTTTCTTGACTGATTATCCTAACAGTAAATCCGTGCGCATGTGAATTGCATAGCTTCGCCGAGTGTGACTGCGCGCGCGAAATGACTAACTGCGAAATAGAAATCTCGATGCGCGCGCCTTATTAAAGCAAAATGCGCGCCCATAAAGCTAAACCGGCGACGTAGTTATTATTAAAGCCGACCTAGCGTTTCATTTCAAGTTTCAACCATGCGTGTGTGTCGAATGTAGAAAGTCTCATGCTGCGCGCGAGCCTCGCAGCCATGGCGGCCATCTTTTTACTACACTGGCAGAGAAGTAGAAGTGCTTCTTTCTTCTTCTTCTCCGCCTTTCCGACTTTAGACTTTATTATATCTCGCCTCCAGCAATAGATAACTTTATGCAAGCGAGCCATCGGCGTAACATGGCCATGTTATTACTAGAAGAGTTTATAACTGCGTTCCAAGTTGGAAGTTACAACTCGCGGCGTCTGCTGCTGCTGCTGCTGCTGCTATTAAAGCCTGGGCCACGGCGATCAAGTCTCTCTCGACTCGTTTTAATCCGCGCTTGTAAAACGTCTGCGTCCTGCAGATGCAGACGCGCGATAGTTGAACGCCGCGGTGCATGTGGTGGTGAAATAAAAGGATTGAATTTGGCGCCACAGGTTGATGACCTCTTCTTATAAATGTATATTTTATATTATAAATCTCTTCAAAAGAAATCTGTTCTCAAATGAAAGCTTTGATCGCTGTGTTATTTTTTTTCCTGTTGTTGGTTTGCGTTAAACTTTTAATTATGTTTGGAAAAACTCTCCGAGGCTGCAAGAAAAATAATTTAAGTTTGAACGGCGGGAAAACTCTGCGAAAGTAATTTATAGTCGTTTTAATTAAACCGCATGGTGAGGCCGACCGCAACCTATCCCTACATAAGCAGTGCGCTTAATTGACGCACGAGCAGGAAAAGCTCGCAGCGTGAAAAGTTTCTTCTCCACCAAGTGAGCTGAGAGAGGCGAAAAACTTTCTGAATGAATTATCGGCGGAACTTTGCGCGAGTTTATACAGTTTATTCGGCGTTCGACTCGAAGACGACCAGGGAAAACTTTTCGCAGCGCCGCCAGAAGTAGGAAAACTTTTGCGCGCCGCACGCGCGGCGTTAAACTTTGACTTGCGTCGGCGACGCCGCCGCTCAAGTCGTAACTGTTCAACTTTTCCTGCCATATTCTTTCTCTATTACCAACTTAGCGACTTGCGAACACTCGCAATAAATAGTTGGGAAACATTCTAGGATGGCGAAAAAGTTTCCCAACCAAATTGACGTCGAGATAAAGAGGGAAACTCAAAGACAAACTCAAACCCGGCTACAGTTGTACGAGACGAAAACTCGGGGACAATGTATGATGTGCGAGCAATGGTTGCAGGGATAAAACTCGCGGAGATGATCTAAGAAAGTTTTAATAGTTTTCTGGCTCGATTCTTAATAGAGTTTAACTGGAAAGTTTCGAATAGTTGGTTGGAATTGTTGATTAAAGCAACTGAAAGTACCAGCGAGTAAAATCGAGAAAAGTATCCGTTAGTCATTACCGTGTAAAACTGTTTTAAACTTCTTTTTTGTTTTGTTTTGCTCATTGAAGTGATGAGTTTTTATTGAGTTTTTTATTTCTTTTTCTTAAAATGAGATTTCTGTTAACTCAGCTTGATTGCATTTCGATTAAATTTGGAAAGTTGTATTTCTGGAAGGCATGAAAACAGGTGGCATGCGTTCCATGTCTGTTATGTTACACAAAAGAACACTAGCCGGGAGTTGATTCACTCCGCAGCCATTGTGTTATTATATATTTTTATTTTATACTCAGTCGTAAATATAAAAGAAGCTGTAAGTGGAGCCGGCAGATAAATGCATTTTATCATCTTCTCTCGTTCTGAAGATGTAACGAAACATGATAGTAAAAAAATTATACATGACATGATCATAATATCTGTCATGATTTTTCTTTTTCATTTTTCATCGCAAAAACAAAGAAATAGTTGAAGTTAATTCAGCAGATGATGTAAAATATTTCCAACTAGCTGTTGCCCGCGACTTCGTTCCGGCAGTGTTTAATAAAAATGTAATTCGTTTTTACTCTCTTGTTCTAGACATACTCGTAGTAAGAGTCAATTCTATCAATAAGATTAGCAATTTTAATTTAAAGAAATTATGCATATAAAGTTTTGTCAATAATGCACTTCAGCGCGCCATCTCGAATTCAACTATTTAACTATAACTATGATTGAATCTCAATGTCAAATTTTATTCTATAGAAAAGAGCTGTTTTGAGGATTTTCCCGGCAATTATTCGAATTTTTCTCACCTTTTAAACCTTCCCTAGACCTCCACGAATAATTCAAGACCAAGATAAGATAAATCCATTCAGCCGTTCTCGAGTTTTAGCGAGACTAACGAACAGCAAATCATTTTTATATATTATTTCCAATAATTTGCATTCTAGAGGTCAATATATTTAAATGACGAAATTTTCACGTATTAAATATGAATGTTGGTCTTTGACCCTCTGCAAGTGCAAGGTGCATTGACTGTTGTGTGGGGATCTCGAACTTGATACTTGGATATTCGGCTACAAAAGCCTGTTCTCTGCGCTGCGAGGGGAAGTAACTAGAGCATATCGGATCGAAACATCCACCGAGCAGCTGGCGATGGCGCGGCTGTTGAGCAATAAAAGGGTTGCACCCTCCGCACACACCCACAGCCAGTTCATTCACTTTGATGCGCCCTGCTCGCCTCTCTTTCATTCCCCGTAGCTTCCACCGAAATTTATAGTTTAGCATTTATCGTACGCAGGAATCAAGTCATTAAATAAACCGGTTTCCTGTGATCGTATCAATTTTTTATGGAACATGTATCAAAAATCATGTTGTGAACAAGTTTTAATTAAATTAAAATGTGGATATTGATAGACTCTTAGGATTTGAGCGGATTTGAAGTGTGACACAATAGAAACTGTTTGTTATTCTTTAATCTTTTGGTGTTCTTTAGAGTTTCTGTGATGTTTGTTAGTCTGTTTGATCTTGGAAGAGATGAGAGGTTTAGAAATAAATTCTTTGCACATCTGTTTCCGCGCTGCATTCACAAATAAGAGAAAAAAATCAAATTAAAGATTAATTTATAAAATTACCTAATATTTGCCTAAAAAAAATACCAACGTAAATAAATATTTACTTGAGGTCAGTTGAATCACAGTTGAAGTGAAAATCGGCGAGTTTGGCGTTGGTGTTACTGTTGGCGATGGCGGCTGCGCCCTGAACCGGTTCGTCCTCGACGGGCGTGCAGCAGGACCGGTCACACGCACGCTCACCCATACTCGCAGCAAAATCCCGTGTACATGCTCCGACATAAATTAAACTGTGTTATGCACACCGACGCGTTCGTGCGCGCCGACGACTGCGATGGCGGCGGCGGCGATTATAAATTGCCTGCGCGCGAATGTGCCGTTTGCTGCTCGTCGTCGTCGTTCGTTCTCCAGTCGATGTATTCCTCGGTGTGTGCACGCCCAGACGGCGCTAACACACAGGAACACGCCGACATTGCTGGCGCGCGTGGTTGGCATACAATTGCGAGTTGGATGCAGCAGACAGCAGGAGAAGAGGAATCGGTCGGTCGGGCGACCGGGTCGTAGCACTCACAAACGCAGCGTTTTCTCTTTGTTCCGCATCGGGCGACATGACCTTCCTCGGGAATCATCATCCACAACAGGAAAAACAAATTTAAACCACAGACGGTACAAAACTCTGATTATCATTCATTCTGTTATGTAATTTTTATAATTTTTTTAATTAGAGTGAAAATTTTTTTAAATTTTATATAAAATTAGATGATTTTTAGAGTTTTTATAATTTCTTGAAGAAAATTGTCACATTTAATGGCTGCTGGATGTTGCAAGTGACGCAAGAGGTCGACTTTGGCGCGCTGTTATCGCGTGCGGGCGTGCAGCTGGCCTGCAAGCAGGCAGTTCTGCAGTTGGGCGCTAGTCGCAACGAGTGCAGGACTAGCACGAGTATTGCTCTCGCAACCAAGCAGTTGTTGGCCGTGTTTGGCTTGACACGCGTGTGTGTTTTCTGTGTGTGTGTGGATAAATGTGTGTGGGTACTCGTTGTGCGAGATTCGATTTTCATTTCCGCGTTCGCCGCACACGTAACAACCTAACACAATAACCTCTCTCGGTGCTTCGTGCTTCGTGCGCGCTTCGCTGCATTATCGTGCAATTGTTGCGAACGTCATCTAACCGACAGCCAGGCGGGGGAGTTTTGAGCCAGTTTTCGGATAATTTGGGATTAACATAGTGTCACAGTGCTCGACGCGAATTTGTTTACTAGGTAAGGTCAACTTTGGAATACAATGCGGATTGTGTTTCCGAATCGAATTGTGAACAAGGTCGTTGTTAATGATGTAATTTATAAAATGGCCGACACACAAAACGCACTCACGCTTACGGCGTTAATTAATTCGCGTGGAATTCACACCAAATTCGCCTATCGGTAATACATCATTCGTTTATTGACGGGCAGACGGCTCGAGGCCGGCCGCGCCGCCGCCATTCAGCGTGTGTTATCGTCAGCGGCGCTGCGTTTGAATCGAAAATCAATGGACAATGAAATATATTCGCTAGCTGAGTAAACAGATTCGATGAGTATCGCACATGCTCGCCGCGAAAACAATATTAAAAACGTCTGTCTATTCATTGCAATTGACAAGCTATCAAAATACATAGGTACCTACTTCTTACGCGTCAATATTGTCCATTGTGTCATAAATATAAATATGGCGTGTGAAATCATACAAGATTTCAATATCTATATCGCTCATATTCACGAATGCCTGAATGTCTAGGCATGATCAGCACGGTTAAATCTCGGCACTATTATTGCAGCTTGAAATATTACAAACATTGCTCACGTGTCCCTGTTCGCCTGCAAAGCGGTTTTTGCAACATGCGAACATGCCAGCAGGCGAGTAACACACATAATTGGATATAAAAAAAGCCACGGCACATTACCGAAGCATGTGACAAGCCAACTAAAACGTGAACATGTATATGTACATATTGTTGATGGCTGAATGTTTTTATAAATTGCCAAGTCTATTTTTATAAATTTCCAATGAAAAAACGCGTTTTACGTATTTTTGAATTCCATTTGTTGAAATTTATTGAAATTGTGTTTAAAATATTTTTCCGGTATATTTGTGTTTGTTACTTTTTATTTTCGTCTTGCGTGAACAACCGCTGAACATAATTTGATTTTAAACGCTCAACTCAAGGCCACGCGCATAATATTTTCATTCGTGTTTTATGACGGTGTTTTGTTATAATTTCAGTCCGCGCTTTGCGGTGAGAAAAATACGCCTCGGCGCTTACCTGCCGACCTATTTTTGGCCGAATTAAAACAAAACCAGTTAAAATGAATTTGTTAATTTAACGACGTGAATTTCCAAGAACCACAACCATGCTGCTTATTCCTTTGTGGTTGTGTTTTCGTTGGCATCAATTTTATGACTTGCAACTCGAAACTTTGGCCGTAAGTCAATGAATAGTTCTCTCAACTCAGTGCAAATTGTAGAAACTAAATAAAACTTGTTTTATCGGCGATGGAAAATGTTTTACACTCTCAACGGTTTCGGACGGTTTTGGAAAAGTTTTTGAGTAACACAGTTGCGAGTTGTTTTCAGGAGTGGCTAAAATGCGCGCAATTCCCACCGCAAGGCGCGCGCGCGTTGTGTGTTGTTGCCACTGAAAGTTGAGTTGAATGGCGAAACTTTGTCGAAACGTGCGCGGAATCTCTTAAGCGCCTTCGTTCGCCTTGAATGCACGTTTAATTCAACTTTAATGTCCGCGGGAAGCAGCCATCCTACGCGTCGCGTGTTTACCTCGCATGCGGCGATGCATTTGCATTTTTAATTCCTGGAATTCGAATGCAAACAAACAATGTGTAACTGTGTTACGCATATGATGTTGAATCTTTTGATTTTTCCAATAGAAGTGACATAGAGGAAAAAAAATAAACGGAGTTGATTCGATCTCGCGCGCGCTCGTAAATTACGCGGATTATTTATAGCGGCAATTTTGCAATTCAATGAAGTAATTAAACCGGCGTCCGCGCGACGACGCAGCACGCACGACACAATGGTGCATCCAGCATTCTCCGCACGAACAAAGAGGCGGAAAATCATAAAAGAGCAACGGCAAGCATTTGGATAGCTTGAATTATTCAGCGCAACTGTAACCAGCACACGATATCGATTTCTCTCGCCACGCTAAACAAATCAAAACAATTTCAAAACACAAGTTGAATTGAAATTGCGAATTTTGTGTATCTACACGCATAATGTTTTATTAGTTCTACATTATTTATTATCATAATAAATTCACTAAGTTTTGTTAGGGAAAAAATTAGTCTAGTCCACTCAGCCGATTACAACGGAAAGTTGTTTGTTGTGAAGCTTGTATAAAGCGGATTTACTATATTTACCTTTATATAGGTCTTCTTCCCCGATCGCATTAGGTTACATTTATAATTCCACTGCGATAGAAACAGTTTTCTCAGTTGAAATAAATTTTGTGCGGCAATTAATGCAATTTTTCGTTTTAATATGTTACAGGGTCGAATAGTGAGAGGATTGTCCGGGGTGCACGGTGTGCAGCACACGGGAGCGGCGTCTACGGTGAGCCAGAACACGCGTAAGCAGCGGGCGTTGAAGCCGACGTCGGCGGCGGCGGCAGCAGCGTCATCGATCGCCGCCGCCGCGCAACAACACCACCACCACGCGCACCACCAGCAGCAGGCGCAGCAACCGCACCATCACGACCGGCAGCAGCACAATCACCATCACCAGCCGCCGCACGAATCGATACGTCGGCAGCGTAGCTGCACGCCGGAACCGCCCGATCCGAAAGGTTTGTAAACAGATCCTCTACTACACACATATTTTTATTATTAAGTTGTGATAACACAGATTGAATGGTTGAATGTGTTTTTTTGCGCTCGCGCGCGGATTTACGATTATGTTTGATCGCATAGACTGTGTTGCTGTAAATAATGATCGTGATTGATAACTTCCTGACCCACACACGTTTTAATTCGTGCTCTGCGGCACAATCGCCGCCGTTGTATGCACTTAATCTTATCCACACACAGCGGCGCAGCGCGTATTTACATCACGATTATCATCGTTCATCGGCTTGAATGGCTTGATTCGTTTGACCGTTAAACTAAACCTAACGACCTCAACTCGAATCACAATCGTGCAACAATATGCATCTAACTTTCAGTGTGTGTGCAATTATGCCGCGTTCGTAAAACACACACAATTTGAAAGTTTGCGACTCTGATAACATTGTGCATTCTTCGTTTTGTTGCTGATTGAGCGTGTCCGCCGCGCGTCCTGAGGTTTCGATTACGATTACGAGTATGCAAGCGGTGCTCCGGAAAAGTGCTGACCGAAAAGTGCAGACGTTTGCGCGAATTGAGCGCATACCGCCGCCGTCAGCGCGAAACGGACAGCGGCGGCGGTGGGTGAAACACACGCTCTGCTGGCGCGGCGTTATTCGATAAACACCAGCAATGCGCTGGGTGTTACACATTTTAATCGGGTTTTATTATGCGAAATCGAAGTGCTTACAATTACGGTTTTATTAACGTATTTACGCGCAATTATATTTGCGAATTAATAGTTTTTGATAAGAGTTAAAATTATGCGTCATTTAATTTGAATATTTTATGTTTTACGCAGTAAATTTATTGTTTTTCTGCGTATTTTTCAATTTGATGCTTTAAATTTTCTTTTATCACATTTACAATGTATTCCGGAATCTCTTCTGACATCTAGGTAGTCTATGACACATTTTATACGACCCGAGACGGCAAAATAATAACCATTGAGCTGTGAGTTCTGCGAATAAAAGCAAGCGCTGCCACCAGTATCTTCCTATCCGGGCAAGGCGGTTCTACAGTTCAGCGAAAACTAGAAAGAACGTTTGCTTGGCGTTCCCCAGCGGGACGTTTCAATGGACCCTCTCGAAAGATATATGACCGCTTTTATTGCAGTTTAGTCGCGCGATCTTCATCTCTCGGTCTCTGTTCGCTGATGCTGATGCATTTTGCTGTGTGTGTGTGTGTGCAAAAAGAGAATAACTAACAAAAGCACAGGCCAGAACCAGATCCACCCTAATTGGTTCTTCCTCATGGCGGACAGTTCAAGGACAAGTCGAAAGCTAGACACAAACCAGAAGAACTGGAAATTTCGACACGACTTCGTGCGACCTGCAGAGTATTTCGCCTCACATGTGCTAGAATAATTCTAGTGTGGTATTTTTTCTTGTGTAGCAACTTGTCTTCAGAGGGAAGACACTTGTTGAGATTGAGTTGTGTGCATATTGATTTTTATTGCCCAGGCACAGCATAGCGGGCGTTTGAAGGTCAAGCGTATAAAACGTGTGGTAGACTCTCTCATCAGATCTCCTGATGGTTTTCTTGATGCGTCATGCATTGTTTTTTATTTGGTTTTGCGCGCTCGATAAATAAGTATCTAATGACTCGACGAAAGATGCACGACGAAGAGAACAATAATTACGCGCACGCACGGCACGAACGCGCACACTCGTTAATTTATTATTATCGGCGTGTGAATTTTTACGTGAATGCGCCGTTTTGCCAATTGGCGCACGGCCAGGATAAATAAAGCCGCTGCCCGTCTGCGCGAGATAAATATAAGCGCGCGCTCGAAAGTAAACTTTACACTTTACGCATGCAGACAGAGCGAATAACAGCGTAATTCTCGAATTATTTTAGTTTTCCGCGAAGCGAGCGCACATCAAACTAGCTAGCATTCGGTGGCCTAATGGGAATTTCCCGTTTTTCATATTTACATTTCGCGAACACTGTTAAAGTTTCGATTGCGCATTCCACAAATAAATGGGATGCAGGAGGGAATTTTCGTGCGAAATTTTCATTGATGAAGCACGTTTTTTTAATGGGTTATTTTATATATAGTTTGGCACGTGGCCAATTATTTATGTTATTTAACCATCCGTCGCCTGAAGCGGATATTTTTATTCACAATGAAATTTATTTGAATTTGTGCAAATGTTGCTTAGTTGGTGAAACATTTCATCTTAATGTATTTTTTTTTGTTTCTGTGCGTGAGCATCTCGGAAACGAATTTAATTTTCTATTATTATGTTCGCCACGCTTGTCGGAGGTCTGCCGATTATGATTCGTTTGCGTCACGGTCTAATTATTTCAATAATCGAGCGCCGCGCGCACATTGTGCGCAACGTGAGCACGTGCATTTTTAACCATCGTATTTCGATTTCGGATAAATAATGTTCTATTCACACTATATATAAATAACTATTGCCTTCGTTACGTGCTGTTAATTTATTCTTTGTTTTGCCCCGGAGGGTAAAAAGCAATTTTAATTTGTTTTCAATCTTGCGAAATGCATTTGCGAGAGGAGGATTCGAAGAAAGAAGTTGTTAGCCTCCAGGCGAGGAAGACATTAGTGGGTCTTCATTTCGCTTTGGATTTGTTGGCTTCATTGTTAGCAATTAAAATTAATTCCATTTCGAAACTGGTTGAAAATGAAATAAAAACGAAAACAGTTTTTACGAATTAATTAAATAATTCAATTTAATATTCAAATAGGAAAAAAATATGTACAACTGTAAATTGAAAATTATAACCAGCAGTCGTAGCAGATGTAAGTACACTTACTTACCTGCTTTTCTCTTCGTTTTCTTCGGTTTTGCGGTTTCTCGGCTTCCACGTCTGGTAAAACCAGTCGAGATACGCGTCGTCTCGTAATCGGCTCTCGCTCGCCGTAGAAGAAAAGGCAGGCCTCCTCGTTTGGCATTCGAGAAACTGGAATAATAAAAACGGTCCCTCGAGGCACGCCCGAGATGAGCCATCATTGGCCTCTCTTACTCGCTCGCTCAGACTGCCACATATTTCTTCACAAATTTCATCGTGTGCGTACTCTACAAATATACGAGTGGCATGTTCCATGCTTCGCGGCCAAACAACACCAACATAATAGGACAAAAAGGGAGAAAAATAAGTGTTCTTGGAAGAAGTATGACTCAACATGTGTTTCATGCGCCATGAAAGTAAATCCAATCGGTAAGGGAAACTAAAGTAGGAGAAAAATGAACAGAGAAAAGCCCGGATAGGTACTTGGAAAGAATTGAGGAATTGATCAATCGTTTAGATGAGACAAGATTTTTCAGAGCTTGTTTTGTTCATGGTCGTGAACCGTCAAGTTTTCAACTTTGCGGAGAGTTTGTTTTATATTTTCTGTAAAATATCAGTGTTTTATTGATTATTTTCGTATTTCTATTCAATTTTGATGCAAATTTCGTACGAAAAACGACAACAACTGTAATAATATAAAACCTACTCCACGCATGTTTGGTAGTAAAGTACTATAAAGCCGATTCTGGTGCATAAAGTAGTTTTCCTCCGAACTCTTTTCAATATAGGCGAAGGATTTCAGCAGAAGTTCTGAATGAGGGCTTTGTCGAGTACAGGTTTCACGGAAGCTTGTCAATAGAGCAGCTCACTGTATATTTCCAATAATTTTATTCCCTCATATTTTGTTGTGTGTTCCTGAAAAGCTCACATAGTTTCGAAATTAATTCCGGAATCCGTAATTTAATAAAGTTCTGCAAACTGCACACGATTAAACACCGGAATGTCGTTACAACATTCCGCATATAGGAGAATTCAATGATAATTTTCACTTGGTACACGAATTACCTTTCAATACGTGTGTTATGCAAGTCCACTGAAAGTTAAGCTTCTATTTGAGTTGATAGTGCTTTTACCTGTAACCAGAGTTGTGAGACAGCGAGTCAACTTTGTGCAAATCCAGCGCAGTGTAAAGTTTAGCCTTTATCCGTAAAGCCAACACGCGGCAAAGCTTGTTCGGCTGTTGTCAAGGTGGTTGGTTGGTAGGTGTGGACGTGGAGGATGTAATGTTAGGTCAGCCCTAGTATCCCGGTAACGAGGAATAACCTACCCGCACACCTACGCGCTTGTCTGCCAGCCAGCCACCTGGAGGTTGCGCTCACGTCGTTGCCATGACTACGTGAGTTGATGCCTAGTGATACCACCACCACGATTCATATCAACACGACAACCATAGAAATCGAATCAAATCAAATCACTAGCTTTAATTAGTTTTGTGTTAAATTTAAATTCTATTTAACTCTAAATGATTTTAATAATTTTTCTGTTTGTGAATGTTATTTGTATTGGTTTTGTTGTTGGTGTAAACATATGATGAAGGAAGTTTCTGGTGTTCAAAACGGTAAAGTTTGAACTTTGGTTCTCGTTCATGTCTTGTGTTGGCACAGAATGCAACTTGTAAGTCTGCACGAGTTGAACTAGACTTGCCAGTTCGCCCGAACCGAATCTCCCCTGAGGCGTTTCGAAACTTTCACGTTCACGAGCTGCTTCGACAGCTACGCTATAATTTCCAATCGTAACCGGTAACCTTCCTTCAAAACCAGAATTCTATACTCAACTAAACTGCTTCAAACTCGAGCGCGAGCCATCGACAGGCATTTTCATCTTCAGCCAACACAACACAAACACCAGCGAGCGTATTGAATAACTTGGCTACGGCTGATTTATCATCATGAATATTGTCTCTGATTATGACATTTCTGATGTTTGTTATGGCTTGCAAGTTCGGCGCCGCCGAAGTACTAATTGGATGCACATTTTGCTGTGTTGCATCATAATCACGGGGTCTCGTTTGTGCGCGCGCTGAGAGAGGAAATCAGGCGTTTGAAGTTGCGACTTCGGAGTCAACGAGGCAGTGAACCGTAAAGCGTGAATCGCGAATTCGTGCTGCTTCACGACGACGCGGGTGAAGGTGAAACGCATCGAGTTGTGTTGCACGCCTCGGCAAAGTTTCCGTATCGCCCGTATGCTGCGAGATGGCACGAGATAGCAATAGCCGGATGATTCGCGCAGATCCCCTTAATTGGAAGCAATTTATATCGCATACACAGGCGGCGGCGCGCCTCGCCGCCAGACAGGTCGGATTCGGTCAGGTATGAAACGACCGCAAGCGGCGCAAGCTCGCCATCAGAGTTTACCTCACAAAAGGCGCACGCAGGTCAGGATTCACACATACACGTTGTGCCTAGAACTCTACCTTTGATATGTTTGGTTGGATGTGTGCGTTGGTTGAACTTGAATGCTTGTAAAACGCTATAATGCATAAAGGCAGAGAGCCTGTAACGCTGCAACAAAAGGTTCGTCCCCCACACGAACACCTCGATCATGCCACGCGGAGAAGAAAGGAAGGTGAAGCCCAGCCTCGATGCTTTTTAAAGCGGATAGCTTCATTGCCACGTACAGTTTTTGGCAGGTTCAACACTACTTGAATTCCGAAAAATTCTCTCCAACACTTTAATTTGATTTCTTTCGTTGCGTCGTTAAAGCATTTCATTCAATTTCCGGTCGGCGCTTTGCGCCTGCTTTGCGCCTGCTGCTGTCATTAGAGTTGTTATAAAGTCGAAAGCCAGGAATAGATTTGACCCGGGCTGTGTTCCTCTCCACACACACACGCAGTAGGTGATAATTTATATTCGTGGATTTTCTGTCTGCGCGCGTCGCGACCAACTGACTCGACGTGCTGCGGAGCACTTTGAACATAAAATGGAATCGCGCGCTGTCGCTGACGTGGTGTGTTACTACTCGTGCGCTTCTGTGCTTCTTCTGTTCCAAACAGTTCGTTATTTTATATTTATGTCAGAGGCACACGCGGGCATTTGATGCGGTGCCAAAAATCGAGATTGTCGCACTCAAAACGCGAGAAACTTAAACTTTGTGGTTGACGTTCTCTATGTTAACGATACAGTTAAAAGGGAAACTTGCTGAAATGTGCCGCGAATGATTCGCTTCCTGGTTTATAGGAATTACGTATTTTTTGAGCTACTACGCATGCGCAATATGAGTATTTTACTTTTTGCACAGGTTGCAATGTTTTTTATACTGGATTTCTGGTCCAGTGACTGTAACGTTGGGAGAGAGATATATGAAGGCATAACTCTCGTGTTGGCTGACGCTGGAAGTCGAAATTTATTGCACGTCGACCACGCGTGGGTCGATGCCATCGCGTCTACGCACTTTCAACCTCAACCGCATCGTATGACGCTCGTAAAACTCCCTCGAAATATCGCGATTTTCAGTCTGTCCTCGCGTTAAAATTAAAAATAATAAAAATAACGAATGGCCATCATCATCGTAAATATTTCAGTCATATTCCAGTTTATTTTAATGTATTAATGTTTGGATAAAATATTTATGACAATGAAACACTTCTGGTTTCTTGTCGCGTGAGTTTTTTTCATTTGTGTGTTTTTTTTCTTTCTCGTTCGCTTCGCTGCGCCAAGTTTACCGTTAGTTTTCGACTTTCGTTACGTGTAAGTGGATTCGAACTGTTTGGAGTTAGCAGTATGCTCTTGAAGAAGCCAGTCTCGTCTCCGCGTCTCCGCTTTTTCTTCCTGGCATGTAACTCTCCTCGCGAGTCTATAACTAAAATAGCCGTTAGAAGTTTTATTAGCACAGCGCGTAAAATATAAAACAGAAAAGGAACTTCAAGTCGGGTCGACGAAATTGACGTCAGATTAAAATTAAATCCACTCGGTATTTTTCATGCTTCACTTATTTGCTCTCCAACTTCTTTTTACACGCGTCGCAAAGTTTGAAATTTTGTTACTTCAAAAGTCATTACAAGTCATCAAAGTTTATCCACTCGCTGTGTGTTTCCGTGGAATTGAAGTTTCCTGTCGCAGGCGGAATCAAAGTTGATGTGAGCATGTGCGCGTTACACAACCGAGCGCGCGCGCGGCAGCTAATTAAATGCAAAATCTGATTTCCCACAAGTGTGCAGCGCGAGAGCGAACGAGACGCGAAGAGAAAGGCCGCGTGAAGCTGCAACTCTTCCTCGAAAACCGACGACCGGCGAATAGCTAACTGTAGAGTTTATATAGTTTTAATGACTACGGTCGGCGGCGGGCTATTAGACTGAAGAGCTGAAGAGAACTCTCAACAACGGGAGATAGTTGTGCAGCCGAGCAAGCGGCGAGGCATTACGTTTGAGAGTTTCGGATGAGATTTTCGTTTTAGTTTGCCCGAGACGAACTTTGCCTCGTTTGCATGCTGAAAATTGAACCCGCAGTGGCAAATTCCAAAATGTTGAAATTTTGCATCAATTTTAATCGTTTTTGGCAAAAATTAACTATATATTAATGTGGGAATGCAAAATAATGATTATTTTAGTCCGTTTTATACTTGAATGTCATTTGTAGGTCATTCGGTTGCCGCGCTTTGAGCTCTCTTGGTCTATGTGTGAGGTGCTTTTTTTCTCGGCCTTTATTGCCAGAAGCCAGCTGCGTTGCTATGCAAGGCATGACGCATTCAGTCGCTTCTGTTATGCTGCTTCTTTTTTTCTTTCTTTTGGTCTTCGTTGTCCACGAGTGGCGCGCCGATCGAGTGGGTCCCGAGTTTAGTTAAATTGTCGGTTTCCTGCGTGCACCTGTTCGCTCGTTTTTTTTTATATATCATCGTTGGGTTCTTTGCTTTTACCTCGCTGTGAACGAGGGGTACTTTATTCTCTGTTTGCTTTTGTGCTTTTTTGTTTCGCCCACCCATTTTGCGAATGTTGGGGAGTGAAGGACGCGTTCGGGAACTAGAGTACGAGTACTCGGATTACATAAAAATTCGAGCGGATGTCGTCTGCTGAGTATTTGTGAGAAAAAATATTTGGTTAGGGTTTTTCGGAAATTTGTGAAATTGTTTTTGCTAAATGAGGGGGAAGATACTGGGGCCTGAGTGGGTCTGAAATATTTTTCATCATCTCTTCGGCATTCTTTCGTGTGCCGTGGCAGGTTTCACCTCGCGGCCACGGCCACATGTTGCCCTTATTGCCCTTTTAAACGAAGGAGAACCGGATTCCGTGGTATCACCTGCCACGCTGTGTCATGGCTGCTTTAACAGGCAAAAACCTGCGCGCTTTTTGCGAGAACATCAAATATGTCAGGAACGTTTGCATATCAAAAATATTGATGGTAAATCAATTTTAATTTCAATCGTTAAAATATATGAGCGTGTTTACATACATATATAATCTGTTTTAAACGACAGCTGCTTCCCGTTCAAGCATGATGACAATTTAATAAGTTTTTTATTAAAACAGATATTTTTAGAAAAGACTATAATTATCTCGGTTTAGTTTTTATTCTTTAATTTTCTTTAGAAATAACTACCGAACGGTCTAAAAATTTGATTCTCGCTTTTATATTCACTATGCCTCATCCGCGTCTCGTAATTCTTGATACTTGATGAGATCATGAATTAGTTAACTCGCTTAAAACGCTCGGAATCGTGGACGCCGAGTGGAAAACCTGCAACCTGATCCATCACGAAATGAATAAAGGATGACGTTAATTCCTCGCCCGGCGTTTGCTCACTTTAGCTCGCTTTACATTCATGATAATCATGATATTTTGATGTGTAGTCTATAATCGCATCTCATCTACATTGGACACTTAACAGAAACATGATAAATGCAATTTCTTTCAAATGATTATTAATAGAATTATTTGTTCTAAAATGATTGGAATTAAAATCAATATTAATAAATTGTATGCTCACACAAATCAATCACATTTTCGAGTCCTAGCCTTAATGAAATTCATCGGTGATCATAATCAAAGTACGAATGCAATATTTATTGAAATTGGTTCGCAATTCGTCAAAAACTCGCCGGTACACAAATTAAACTCGTTCGTAATTAAATATATTGCGTTAATATTCGTATTATAAAACATGATGGAATGTCGGTATGCCAGCGCGCGGCGGCGGCTCAATTAGCTTTTCACGTTCACGTCCAACGTGTGCGCACGTGTGTTTTCATCATGATGATGATGCGAGTAGTGTTCCAGTTTGGTTTTATTGATTTTACATGTATGCACACACCGCGTGCATTCCAAATACGTTCTTTGCCCTTTCGCACCCGCGCTCGCTCGCTCGGCTGGTTACATTTCACGCGCCGCCCGGAAAAGATATTTTATTATCATCGCCGGGGCTGGAAACTCAGTTTGAATTTCGAATTATGATCGGTCATGCATTATTCATGGCACGCCTCGTTCCACTCCGAAAGCCCGAAAACCAGTACTTACGCCTGATGCTGGTGGTAGTGGTGGTGGTCGTAAACGATGGAAATGTTTTGAAATGCGATCGGTGATTGTGTTGGTTGGTGTGTGCGCGCGCTGGTGGAAATAATTTCGCCGAGGGTTTAATTTGTTTCATTTGGCTTGAATTGCGAATTAAATCTGGGGCGCCCCTCTCTGCATGCGATTCTTTTCACTCGTTCTTTGTTTGTTTGCTTAACTTGAAATTGAGAATTAATTAAATTATAAACGTGGCAATTAATTAGAATCGACAGAGCGCGCAAACGGGAACGGAATTAGAATTTTGCAATGCTACAGAGGAGAAAATTAGGTTTAGAAGGGATAAAATTGCGATTTTGTTTGTTTTAAAGTGAAACACCTGTCAACCTGTTGTTTTGTCGTTGAAGGACTTGAATGAGATGTGTTGCTGTGTGTCGTGAACACGCAAGTATTCATTTTCACGCACATGGCAACAAGACAAGCAACACCTTTGCTAGAGTATCATTTTCATTACCCTCTTCTCTTCGTACGTCATCATTCTGCCGTCCAATGCAGTTGCTTGGTGAATGATGTAAAAGCCCACGCGTTGACACGTGCGTTTTTTCTTTATTCCTCTGGCTGATATCATGTCTATTGTAGCTTGAAAGTACAAGTTGGTGAGGAAATGATATTTGTTGAATTGTGTAATATTTCGTGATTTGTCTGTTTTCATTCCCATTCCATGGGCTGTGTGTTGTCTTTGTTGTTTTATCTCGCGTTCTATTTTTGATCCTCGGGGAGTCTCGCTGCGAAAGTTTTGCAAACAACTTGATGCGCGTGGCTTCTCGATGTCGACGCCATCGAAATTGGTAAATTCGTCTGTGAGAGGACTCGGCGCGTTATAACCTTATAAGCTCCACAAGCAAATTCTTCCTGTTTGTGTATATTCTGCGTACATGTTTGTGTGGGGGCAGACGGAAGCTCGAAGGGCGCGTGCTGGTCGTCATGACGACGGCGCTGCTCGCGCTCGCCGCCCTCGAACGCCGAACGCATTCCGGGGGTGTTCTCGATTCACCAACATCCACGCACGTTCGTATTTACACCGACATCGCCTATCCAAACTCAAACTCAAACACATACACGATGTCTGTGAGCTGTGTTTCATTTCGTGCGTCCTTTCCGTCCTTGGTAATTTTATTCCCGTCTATTCAATTCATCCAACATTGAAACACTACCCCAAGCAAAGCAAACTCTCCCCAGACTGCAACTCAACATGTGTATGTGTCTGTGTTTGTGTGTGGGTATAGAAGGTCGTGTGCCGCGTCATACATTGGAATCACCGACCGAAAGTGAGCCGGTTGTCGTCGGTGGTTGTTGTTGGTTCTCTTTTTTTGCGCGAGCGCCAGACGTGAGGGTGCGCTTCTCAACCCTCGCTGCATTCCCCTAAATCGTCCTATATTACTAGGTAGATTCGTGCGTGTTGCGCATTAAAAGGGTGCACTATGAACACGAATGATAAAAAAGAAAAATGCAACGTTGAATGAATGAATGCCAACGAAACCCGGCATTGAGGGTGGAGTGAGGAATGCGGATGAAATGCAAACAAAGGCCCAAAGCAGTGCAGTGTTCAATTCAGCTACCTAGTAGTCAATATTGAATGTTGAAATATGATTAAATTAGGGCGTTTTTTGAATTTTTGGTTAATTTTTATTGTAGAAGTTCAACAGTTTGTATATTTTGTGAACAGTTTGTGAGTGCATATTTTTAATAATTTCCGGCATGCATTTATGCTCGACCGCAAGTCACAAGTTTATTTATATCATTTTCTACGAACTCGAGTATTCGATTTGTACGCGTACTCAATCCGTCTTGGCTAAAGTCCAATTTGGCATCGACTCGAAAAACACAAACTGTTACCACCAACTTCTATGTTGTCACTGCTGTCGCCGATAGTGGAAAGATTATATACCTCGAAAAATATTTACAGTCGATGCATGTGCCTATTGTGGACGTTAAGGTGATTAAAATATTTTTCTCAAAGAAAAACAATTTTCATTCAGATTTTCAATTTTTTAAATTAATATTGACCCATTTATTGTATTATGAAATTTTGTAGAATTAGTACATTGTAAGTCTTGGCAATGTAAAGTTTTTCTGTTTCAAAATGCGAATCGAGCCGAAAGTTGGCATGGAATATTCATGAATTTGAGGAAATGCTTAAGTAAAATGAATTACTATTTGTTTGCTTTCGTGCTACGTTAAATACCATTCTGCTCAACTTGTTCTACTCGAGTCTGAAGGTGACCTTGGAGGTTCTTGGAGTTGTTACATCGTGTCGGGTTCCTTCATGGAAACGCGCAAATTGTACGGTATCCAATCGTTCCGCTTGATGATCACTCGATGATTGCCTCTAAACACATACAATTGAAGGCACCTATGAGAATTGTAGCGAATTAAAACTTGCGAAAGTATTTCAAACGTAACTGAATTAATACTACTGCGAAACGTACGATTAAAAAACCCAGTCAAAAACGATGTTATTCACACAAAATTTCTTAGAATATCAAACGGGTGTCATTAGCATCAGCGACACAAATACAAACAATAATGTAGATTAAAGAAGAGTTACATAAATAGTTTTTATTCTCATGATACTGTAATAAAGTTGATCATAACATGAGCAAACAAAAATAAAAACACAGAAACAACATGCGTGGCTAATACGAAAAATGATATTCTTGTTTTGATTTGGTCTGGTTTCTATTACAACAACGCATTGTGTTGATAACCTGCGGGAGAATATACCTACAGAGAAAAAATGAACACGCTTTAAAAAAAAGCGTTTCGAATGAAACGAAACGAAAGGTGAATCGCACGAAACACAATGCGCCGAGCGCTAACGACGACTTGTTTTTCGACTGCCAATGAACACAACACAACCCACAAGCCCACGAACGAACGAAAGTATTATGCTATATTGTTTTCTGCTTGTGCTTCTTTGCCTGTTAAAAAGCCAACGTGTGTGTGTGTGTGTGTAGCAGTCATGAACTTCATGAATGTTCGACGTACGCGTTAATAAAAAAAGCAACCAGCGAACGAAAGCCGAACGAAAACGTAGAAGAATAATACAAACAACGACGAGCGTAAAAATAAATAACGGATGACGATTTATACGTGCGCATAATGCGAACGAGTGAACAAACGAACGAAACGATCTCAAATCGTGAGCGAAGGTGAAGGCAGGACGGAATGAACGAGCGAACCATCAAGAATGCCCGTAACGCTTTGAGAGCTGTACAGCTTTTGTAAGCTCCTCGGCTGTCAGTCTGTGTGTGTGTGTGTGTGTGTGTACACGTAATTTTATTTTTATGGTTTTTGTGTCGAAAGAAAACGACGGGAATTAATGTAATCGCCCGGCCGAGTGGAGAGTGAAGCTTGAAAGTCATCGCATGAAATAAAACTTGACAGAATCAACACAATCAAACACTGGAACAAATGTTCCACGTGAATAGCGTAATCAGAAATGAAGTAAATTACGTTTAAATGCAAAAAAATAATTTAGATCAAAGAATAAACACATTTTGTCGATGATATAATATATTTTGGGCACACATAAATTTATATTAGTCGCTCGGCAGCCGTAATAAACAATTTGCAAGTCAATGGAATTGCCGGCGCGCGGTAAACATTAAAAATTTGCATTTTAACAGTTTAACGGTGAAACGACCCGCGGCGCGCGTACATAATAAATCGATTGCAAAACTAGATTTAACCAAATTTTTCTTCGTGTGTAATTCATGCCGATGACGATTTATTTGCATTTGCAGCGCGTTTTAGCGGTTAGTTTTGTTTGTCATTGACATCGGAATAACGTGTAGGATTTACATTTACATTTAATTTATTTCTACGTGTTTTTCAGTGTGGTTTGTTGTTCAAGGACAAAAAATACGTATGCAAAGTGCGTGAACGTAAGGAAAAAATAAAATAAAGAGAACTACGGCAATGGCGCTTTGGTTGGAATACTAAATACGAATTAAAACGAAATTTGTATGCGAAACACGAGTAAGGTGCAAGTTTTGGTTAAAACTAGGATTTTAATAAATTTGAAATTTTATTTGTTATTTATGTCTGTTTTGAGGCATTTGAGTCATGTCAAAACTAAAACAACATTTTAAAAGCTTAGCTCGATTTTCTGTTATCTTTACGCAGACTTTGCAAGTGAGTTGCTAAGTAGTAAAGTCAATTAATGCGGCACTTCTTAGCTTCTCTTCTCTGCTTGGAGTATTTCTTGTAGTCTTCGGGGTAATGAGCGTCTGAGGTGCTTAGTAGTTGCCTAGTTTGGAGAACAGCACTAATAAGAAATTAAAATGAATGAAGAATGAACGTAAACGAGGCTCGACGCGACTTGGAGTCTTCTTCCTGGTAAGACATGACACGTCGAATTTTCAACACACACACATGCGCTCAAGCCTCAACGGTATTTAGTTTTACATTATAGCGTTTTGGTCGTAAACATCTTGAGAGATTGAGAGAGGTAAAATGCAAACGCAGAAACGTGTAGTAAGGTTGTGGAGGATTGGAAGGTGAAAAAGGTTTTAAACGTCAGACCATAACCTGAAGCTTGAAGTTCGTCCGGACGGCGGCAGGCGATGAACTCGGAAGAAGCGTAATATCTCCGACGGAGTGACGCACAACTCTCTCGAAACCTGGTGTGTGGATACAGGCTTTTGATGGCCTGTAATAGAAAGGAAGAAAGGAATTCTTGTAAAGAAAAAAAGGTGTTGGATATGAGTATACATACCGTTAGCATCGACTTACGAGTACTCCACTTTAATCATAAAATTTATTATTCATTAATAAATATTCACAAAACAAAATTTTTATTTGTTTTGTTTTAGATGTCTTTGTTTGAAAGTCAGTTTCAGTTCGATTTCGGTAGCGCTTTGAATTTGAATGTTAATTTTAACTTGCAAGTGTAATATCGGTTTACGTTCGCAATGAAAACGCTTCTAATAGCTTCATTGCGATTCGAAACGCGAATATTGCATATTCATGTGCGCATTGCGGTCTCGGGTATGCTGTTGTGTTGCCAGACATAATAAGCTTGAAAGTTGCAACACAATATCGCTTCGTTTGGGCCATGCTCTCGTCTATTCCACGGATGCGCATCAATCTACACAAATAGAACTAATCGTCTAAATATTGACTAATGTTATTTTGAGGCAAAATATGTTGAATTTTGATATTATTTTAGTGAGAAATGCGTTCACGTGACAATATTTAGTAAGTTTTCGCATTTCGCATTCGAGTGTGTATGTGTATGTGCTTGGTATTAAATAAAGCACTCGTAAATCTTCGAACAAATAAACGTTACAGTCAGCCATTTTAGTTATTTTTACTACAC
The DNA here is from genome assembly GCF_025399875.1 of Dalotia coriaria. Lineage (NCBI taxonomy): Eukaryota > Metazoa > Arthropoda > Insecta > Coleoptera > Staphylinidae > Dalotia > Dalotia coriaria. The sequence continues at coordinate 10,710,387 of NW_027045446.1, forward strand.
TCGTTCGTACGAGTGGTTTCGTTTTTTTTTTCTCTCGTCGCTCATTACGCGCGCACACAACACACAAACCACGTCAACATCAACGTGAACGTGAATCGTTGACCTTCGTTCGGATTTATCCATTGCGTAGTCGGGTGTTTAGCGTAATTCGCCAGCGATTAACGTGTTTTTGCTCGTATTGACTATGTATTTCATTGTAAGTTTACTCATCGACTTCAAAATCCACTTATAATTGATCTGGAGCAATGTTAATCTTTTTGAAAAAATATTTTTTATTTTGATTGAATGAGCACTTAGTTTATATCGAATAATATCGCTCGATAAAGACGTGAAACTTTAGTTTACACTTTTCGTCGACTCGTAAATTGTGCGCTTTATGCGCGTATAAACTTTGGACTTTTATTGATCATCTAAACACACAAACACGCAAAACAAATGTTAGAGAATAGAAAAACTCCTAAGATTATATATTTACCTATAAACATAATTGATTACTGCTTTCGTTTAGTTTAATTTAATTTAATTGTATTTTGTTGAACGGATTTTTTGTATTTGAAAGGCAATCAGCGAAATTAGATAATTGCTGAGTGTGTTTAGTGTTCAGATCATGAAGGTTGTGTGTGTGTGTGCATGCGGGTTATCTGCCTTTTCAAATATTGTTGTTATGTTAGCGCTAACGAAACCCCGCATTGTAAATAAAATGGTAATTATGTTTGATGTTTATCGGGCGATAAAATGCCCGCCGTTTCCACTCAAAGTTCGAAACGGTATTTTTAGCCTCGTCCAACGCGCGCAGCGCATTATCGAAATTGTTATGCGTTCGTGGTCGTAAGTCTCGCATAGTCGAGATATATTTAATTTATGAATTATGAGTAAATATTTATTTTATTTTCTTTTTTTTTTGTTGCAGGTAAGCATGTTAATCTAAATACGTCTGCGCCATTCACATCGGTTTATCATGGTGAGTGAAACATGTTCGAATCACGATTGTTGATAATTGTTTTATATTAGATAATTGATGTGTAACTTGGACTTAGCTGCGCCTTGCAATTATTCGTAGGAAAAAGACTATCGTCAGCATAATTATAAATGTTAAATAGCTGTTTTTAAAAATAATTACTTTGCATATTCATCGGCAGCGAGCGTGCACACCGGGAATAGAATGGAATTGCGGCGAGTGTAGTGAGCTCGTTTCACGCTCGCACGCACTTATTCAATGCTGATGGTGATGATGTTCGTGAATAAAATAACGTAGAAGCCGGTTACACACACACATACATCGCAGGCAAAAAAAAACAACAACACAACGAAGAAAAACAACTCATTATAAAATTCCGGCTTTCATTGTGTGTATGTTGTGGTCGTGCAACAGAAAGAATTTCGAGCACATCGCGCGGCGAATACCAGTATTTATGCGCGCGGTGCTGAAAACCTGTTTTCCTGACTACACTCTCATACTGGTTTTGCTTTACTTTACTTTACTTTACTCCAAGTGCATGTGTGTTGCGTATGTTTGCCAACTACGAACTTGCTTGAATTTGAATTCATGTTTGTTCGATGCGGCGCGACCGACTGACGTTACCGTAATTCCTCCACGTCATTTTCTCGCTGAATAACAAACTGAAGCACACACAAACACAAGCACGCGACTTTTATAATTCCAAGTCAAGCGCGCGGAACGAGAGAGAAAGCTGTGTGTGCGCGCCACGATGGCAATAATAATAAAATTAGTGCTAGGCTTCCAAGTTGGCGATTAGGAAATGAAACGCTACACTACTCGATTGACAGGCATGTGATTGTTGTCGGGGAACGTGTGAAACGAACGAAAACTAATTAATTGAGTTGTTTTACCAGCCGGCTAATGTTGACTTTTTCAAGGTTGCGAGAACGCAATGAATTGAAAATTGAGCGCAAATTACCTGATAATTACACTCGTGTGCAATTATTCAACTTGTATTCCATACAATTATAAATTTAAATGCATTTTTCAAGTTTTTAAAAGTAAAAAAGCCAGGGCTTGAATTGAAAATCGATTTTCGCAGATGATTCATCATCGTCTACGCTTGCGAAAGCCGGTGAAAACGTTTTAATTGTGCTCGTCGGTAAACTCGTTGGGTCATATTTCGTTTGATGCATTAATTAAATGCCGGTACGAAATTAACTGCGGCGGAATAGATCGTTGAATGCATACGCCAAATGGGAGATGATGAGTTTATGTAAGTGCATGGCTGCCGCACAAACGACGACGGTTAATGATTGAGCAACGAGGAACGTGGCCGAACACGAGCTGCGAGCAGCAGCGTAACAACGTAATCCGTGTTGTTCCTTTTCGTCGAGCGGCGGCCGGTTTTGGCTGCGAACCAAACAATTCGATTACGTGTTACATGCGGTGTGCGTTCACGGCCATCAAGCTGCTATTATTCGCGTGCATGTCATTTTTATTGCGGCTACTATTTTGATGTCAATCCAAAAGTTTATATCAATGACTAATCCACGATGCAATGGAAAATGATGGTGAAAGTTGAATTTTGTGTCCGGATGCCTGAAAATTAAGTTTTATTATTTAAAGTTGATACATTTTATGTATGAATAATAAACGTCTTTATTTGTTGGGTTTTATGGTTGAATTTGACAGCGAATGTATTTTTCATGACCTTTAAATGACTTTCAAGCATTGAAACAAGAAAATTCCGATGGAGTATAGAAACGCATGAAATCAGATTATTACCACTCGTTGTGGCCCGTTGCGCGTTGGTGTTTTGATGAATAGTCAACGCTCGTGCGCTATACGCCTTATTGGGTAATTTTATCGCCGGGCTGTAGGGCTAGGCCCCAGAGGTGTGCTGTGTGCACATGCACATTCGTGCAGTGTGAGTAGTATACAGGTCGAGGCACTGCTGTGCTGCGGAGGTGTGCGTTAGCTGTGCGCGCCGTGCTGCCCGTCGTCCGTCGGCGCTCATTTCACATATTTCTCGGTGGCCGCTTGCTCATTGTGGTGTCTAGGCTCGCCGGCTCGCCCGACCCGACTCGACCGAATCGCGCTGCCGGTCCTCCCCAGCCCGACGCGATCCGGCCGCTTGCCTGCGCCTGCCTCTGCCCCCGTGCGTCTCGTGCGCCGTTCGCTGGTGCGCCGATGCGACGCGGCAGTCTTTTGTGCAAGTCGCTGGCGTGCGGATCGTTCCTACGTGCCGCCGTGTGAGTCGCGCAGCCCACCGTCGGTCCGCGGTGCGTTTTGCGTTTCAAGGACATTTTTATACATACACACATACATACGTTACGCGCATATTTCGTTTCGATCATTTTGCGATTCTTTTCCTCACGCACACACACACAACGATCATAAACAGACTGATTTTTGCTACCGGATTCTCGACTGGGATTCTGTATTGTGCTCATTTGTGCGAACAACCGAACCTTGGATAAATTGGATTAGGATTAGGATTATAAACCCACGCATTCCTTGGATTCGTGCATTTTTGGATACCGTTTAGTGCTCATAAATTGTGTGCGCAAAGGGAATACCACCACGGATGATATTTGTGTCTTGTTTGTGTTAATTCCTAAATTTGCAATCGGATACAGCACAGCAACAGGGACCGAAGGAAGAAGTGTTTAAGCGGTAGGTACTCGGGGGTCTCTCCTTTTGTGTGCGAATGTGACCTGTGCGTGCAAGCTAGGCAAGAATGGATAATTATAACTCGGGGCGAAAAACGGGCAAGGCAAGAACGTGAAACGCGAGTGAATGTCGCGACGACGGACGACGACGACGAGGAATGGCGTCCATTACGCGGCGAGGTTGTAAAACGGCTATAACTCGTTTTAGCTCTTCGCTTCGATTGCGATCCTTTGTGCGTGGCGGACATTTGAAGAAAACACGCTGATATCTTCGAAAGGCAGCAATGTATTATATTCTAGTTTATGGTAATAGTCGCCATTTTGGTCCTCGGGACCATTTTATGCTAGGTTAGGACCCGGGACTACCAACTTCATCGTTTGAGACCAGTTTTTATATATTTTTTATTCTGATTTAATATTTGCTAATGATTCCCTCTCTGGATACTTGTGTTGTTGTCTAACCGGTAGCAAGTAGGCCGTCTCGATGCATAATTACCGCGATTTCTCCTTCGTTTCGCGGAACGCATTGATCGCGTTCAACGTGTCGAACGTGGAAACCGTAACAGTTTGTTTCTCGCTGTTCCATAAATGTTGAACTCGACAAACCACGACGCAAATATACGCTGATAATAAAAAAACAAGCTGTACAGTATTCCCATTCGACTCGCGTCCACAACATTGTTGTACTGCGCATGCAATAAATTATCATGCCAATCGTGAATCGACAAATGCAAATCAGCGTCAGTGTGTGTCTAACGCATAGTAAATTGCAATTGCATTTAATTTCTCTAGAGCGTTACGAATTTTCGTAATCTATTATTATCTTGCTATGGTGTCGATGACGTTTGCGAAAGGTAAAACGAGCTACGGGTTTGAAATTAATTAACTTATTTATGAGCACCGATGGTGCTGTTTTTTTCTGTGCTCTTTCTAGCTGTTTTATTGCCGACCACGCGCGCGCGAGCACACACACACACACGCAGGATGAGATGAAAGTCGGGCGCGTTAAAAGTTCCTTTGTGTTGCGGAGGCAACGAACGCGAACTTGGTGTGCGCGAAAAGCGGAGAAGAAAGAAAACGAGTGGAAAACGTGGAACGCCTCGGAATGGAGAGCACAAGGGGGTCAGAGGAAAAAAAAACGTGATTTATGCGCCATTGAACATAAAGTAGGAACACACTCACCGACACGATTGCAAATCTTGAACACGTACGTGCTGACGGTATGTTCTTTTTTTGCATGAGTAGGTGATGGCGAAGGATCAGGCTACAGGCTGGGAACGGTAACACGCAGTGGCAAGTCGGGCTCAAATTGATGACGAAAAACGAATTAAAAAAGCGTTTGAAAAACGCGCGCGCTGGGAGGCAATTATCATTTTATTTTCCTCTTCATTCTATTTTATTTTTTCCTTCGCTTTGTTGTCGCATAACGCTGCACGTGCGTTTCATGCAAAAAATAAATTATATTTTAATTACTTTGGAAATAAAAACAACCGGAAATAGCTAATTTCACAACGGGTTTTCGGCTGTTAAAGGTCAAGTAATATAATGTTGGTTTTACTCGACGCCACTTAACACAATTGTGCAATTATATTGTTTGCTTAGCATATATTTGTATTTTCTCAACAATTCCGCGCTCTACTGATTATTTTTGTCTTATCTACGGGTTTAATTGATGGCACTTCGAGGCGCAGTTGTTTGGCTGCACTTTTGTTGGTAGTGGTTCGTCATTAGACCATTAGAATTACACAGATACAGATTAAACAAACTCGACCGAAGTGAACCGAAACTCCAAACTCGAACAACTCCAACCTGATAAAAGATAACCGGCGACATTCTCATGATAAAACCACGCGCGGCGCGCTGGAATGTAATGATGTGCGCTTAAAATGTGTACGGCGTATTTATTGTGTGGGACGCGATGTGTGTTTCAAACTGGAACGGCGTGCGTCGTCGTTATCGAAAAGTTGTTACTCAGCGTTTGTTTATCATTATCGGTGCGCGCATACATGCATACAATCGCGGCGCGTAGCGTTGAACTTATTCTCTCGCTCATTGAATACTTTTATGTTGTTATTTATGCATGTATGCACGCCGCTCGTCGCGCTAGCATAATAAAATAAATGTTTATAAAGTTATAAATATTTATGACCCGAACGCGACTCTCCCACTCACATTCGGAACAATCAAATAACACATTCTTGAATGCTGTTGGTATCTACCTGCTTGGTTATGTGCATTTTGTGGGGGATACTTACGACCTGTTTAACATTTTTGTTTAATATTCGTGTACGCATAACTTGATAATTTTTATTGTTTTGACGTCGTTGGTTTTAATGTATGTAATTTTATGAGTATGTTTACTAGTTATGCAGTTTGAGTATAATGAATTGGTTGTCAACTAAATTTTAAAAAACAACTAAATAAATTAAAATATTATCGCGGAGGTCATTAATGCGCAAAATTAGTTTCTTGTTTTTTTTGTATTTATTTGGGAAGGTTTTAGACCGACCTGAATTTGGAGGTCATTTGTGGGTCATTACTACTGGAATTTGTTTGTTAGGACATTTTTGGATACAACCGTGAATCATTCTGATCGCAAAGGTCATCCAAGTCTCAAATTTACATTCTTGATGTGTTTACTAGTATTTTTATTTCTTGGGACTTTTGTGGACATTAGAAATCTAATTTATTATGGGATTATAGCGTTATTTTATTTTAATATTTGTTTTCTTAGGTTTTAAGATGGAATTATTTTTCTTTCCTTGGTCTTTATTTGTGCTCTAAATTTAAAATATTCCTTTCCAAGCGGGAGGTACCATCGTATCTTCTCTTTAACTCCGCACAGTTTGTGTGGATGCCCTTTAATCTTCCAGTAATCTCCGCCTATTGAACCTCTCCACATCTGGTCTTTCATCGTTCCAAAGCCCTTTTAATGCATTTACTGCATTCCATCCGACACACCCGACCCTATATAACATTACCCGTTGTTTGAGGGTGCACTGTTTGACTGGGTTTAAATTCCTTCGCATTTCCAAATGGTTCATCTCCCGGGACAGGCAGACTCGTCCGTCCGGTTGGACTGGTCGATGTAGGGTCGTAAAATGTTGCATGTGTGGGGTGTTGCTTTCGAAGAGAATCTGAAAAGGCCCGCTTTCCTTCTGTGCCACATGCTGATCTGTGTGTGTCGTGTCATCATTACTTCTTTTTCTGCGTTGGCATGACCATAAAATTGCTCGGAGAAAGGAGCAGCCACCAAGTTGTCGTGTTACAAAGGCGAGCGAGACGAGTACGCTGACCCAACATTTTTGTTAAGGCTGTTTCTTTGTTCCCGGCGCGAGTATAATGCACAAAAGCACCAGCCAACAAGCCATCAATTTGTATTTTATAATTTGACCTACAAATAACCTTCAATCTTCCGCAATGCATATTTAATTCTTAAAAAGTGTAACAGTTTACTTTGGCGTTTAGTATTTGCTCAGTAGCCTACTGATTTGACTCTGGATTAAATTTAGCTGTAGGAGAATATTTTTCCAATTAAAAACCAATTTGTCGAATCAATATTTGTCCAATTCCTCGCTCTGATTGAATCGGATAGGCGCTCAGGATGTTTGTGTGAATGTGTGGCAGCGCGAAGTGAAATGAAATCGACGATCACGCAACATGCGACCAAGCAAGCACACTGGCGAAGAAAGCAACACGACCAACGAGAAGCAATCGCTCCGTTTCTTTCCTCGTTCGCTCGTTTATTCCGTCGTCCTGCTGCTGGTGTGCGTGGAGGTCAGTGACTGACTGACTCCCAACGCGGCCAAGCGCCAAAGCTAAACAAGCTAAACGCAGAAAGCAAAAAGCTTCGTGCTTTGGATTTAACCAGCAACGCGTCATCATCAATCAGAAAGGAGTAGAAACCCTGATTATAAGAAAGATATAGATAATCTAAACAGTTTCACACGAATTCCTTGGTGATTAAATATCGTTCGCAATTAATTGCTCTAGAATTATGTGAATGTGATGCGAGATCAACTGTGAAATTGATAATGCGAATTCGATCGAGATTTACACGAAAATCAGCGTGAGAATGTCGCTGAATACAAAGGAATCATTAAGATGGAAATTGTGAGGCCATTTAAACGATTTGGCTGTTATCCAAACGCGGTTAATTTTATGCTCGCGCAGGATAACTTAATATGCACTTGTAGTTTCACTAAATGATCGAGACGTAAATATTTTTCCTTGTTGTCTTAACACCTGTTCTGCAACATATGCTAATTACTAATGTTCCAGATTATTCACGCTGTTATGTATCTAGGTACAGGTTATATACTAAAATCATTTAAATGTAAATGATCAATTTGAATGCGAATGTAAATGCGCCATTGTAACAAGTTATGTGTATATTTGCTTTGGTTTTATTAGCATTGTTGACGCCGTGATTGGTTGGCGAGCGGAAAAAGCACGATGCGGTGGGTAATACCGGTATATAAATGAAACCGTTGTTGTTCAAACTATGTACGAGTACAATTACGCGCTGTACTCGTATCATAAAACAAGCGGGCGTGTTCGTTTCACAGAAATTCCAGTCAAGGCTGAAGTCATAAACAAATTCCATGCATATACCTACTGGAAATTAAAGCTAATACTGCAAATATTGGATGATAAACAACACGTAATTTATTTTTAAAGTTGAAACTATTTGCATGCAGTTTCTCGGGAAGACGTTCGAGGCTAGCAGACAATTAGCGTTAATTTATGTATGTATGACGGAAACGTTAAATGCAGAATGAAGTGCCGTTGGCTTCGTTAGTGGTGAACGTGCAAAGTCTGCATAGCGGGGGCATGCAATCATTACTCAAGATAAAATATTTTTAACGACCTCACGGGCTGTGGAAGGTCGGCACTGCTGTGGGCAAATTCCAGCCGGCGCGATTTCGCGCCGCCGCCGCCCGAATACAACACTCACTATCGCTTAGAATAATTAATTATATTGTGCGCTGCGGACGATAATGCCGCAGTTAGCGAGCGACGCACAATAACGTATTGTGCGGGCGTTTTCCTATTGTTGTGTGTGAATTCAATGCTAATGTGTAAATATTGACTACAATGTGTGTGCGATAAGCACTTCAATAGCATTTCTGACTTAATTCTGCTAACTATCAGCCAGAGGTTATTTTTACAGTTATTATTTCTTACTTTTTCTACAATAAATTTAACCAGGGGAATTTATTATAATTTAAAAAATGTAAAATCATCTTTTTAGTTGTCTGTTTCTTTAAAATTAGGTTTATAAATTCTAATTTTAGCTAATGTTTTATTATTGTGATGCGTTTTACTGTACGTGTGGCCTTGACGTATTTATTTCTCGAAAAGATCGGCGTAAACAAATTACTCGATGACGGTTTAACAACACAATAATCGCAAATGTGCCATTATTTCACGTTCCTGATAACAAATAAGCCGCGCAAATCGAAACTATAAACAACGAATCAACTTTTTGCGTTTTCTCTCAATATTATTTAAATTATAGCATTACTAGTCATAATAATAATCAAAATGCAGTCAACATTATTTCTGTGTGATGGTGTGATGTATTCAGATAGATAATAAGGTCATTTTACTTAATAAATTCCATTGAATCAAGTGTATTCATTGAATGTATTATAATTGTACACGCAATCTGTCGTAATTACCGAACGTTTAACTTGTTCGACGCGTTCGACTTGTTTACGCTTCCGTTTGACGATCGTGCAAAATAGAACGGAATTTGGACTGACATGACCGTACCAAGGTTTTTTCTAAGTGCATTAACACCACATTATACATGACATATTTTATTAGCTTTTATGACTCGCATCGTACATTTCGATCGTGAATTAATTGAATGATGGATACATTGTGAAATACATAGTGTAGTTTGAATTATAAGTAGGTATTTGTGTAGTCATTATTATTTAATGATGATGTGATGTTGTGAGGCGCATAGGTCAAATATTATTTATGAGCATCGTAATCTAACGTCACAGCAGTTATTTTTAATAACAAACTGAGATTGTAATGTAAATTCATACAGATAGGAATATTTCCGTCGATATTCCATGAAATTCATAATGTACTTCACTTTAATTAGCAAGATTTAATTTAAATTTGCGCAAATGAAACTTTTAATTAACATTTATAGCTTTACGTTTTGTAAAATCATTGATCGGGAGTATTTTGTCATTTTACTGTTGATTATGCTTCGAAATTGTTGCGATATTAATTCCGGGTATTCTGCTTCGGTCGAGAAGCTTTTCCATTTTATTTTCCGTTGAATTCCGCCGCGTTATTCACAAAATCTATGTTAATAAATAAACAAGCGAGTGCGGCGCGTGTGCGAATTGCGTTTTCAAAAACATTCCGAAACACATTCTCTCGCATGTCCGAAATGTTTTCATATTTGCGCAACGCGGCCGCGCCGTATTCCAGGGAATTTTCTGCGCTGCTGAACGTTTAGCACACAACGAACGCACAATGACCACGAATGAAAGTTGGTATTAATTAATGTGCCAATGCGAATGTACGCATATAAAAGTCGACTCGTTTGAATGGAAACGCGTTTATGTTTGCTTTAATCTTGGCGGTTGTGGAAATTGTGCATTTTTCAATGTTGAATCATGTGAGAAATACAGCAAATTCTCTTCATGCCTCATTACGTTGTAACATATTGCTGTTATTTCACTGCCGGGTATCATGAATTTTTATTTTTGTTTAATTTAACTATTGTCGTGCTGTTTGTGAACGTGTTTGTTGTTATTGCATTTGAAATTGTTTGTGACTGCGTCAGTTGGTTATTGCTTTGACCTTTTATCGTGTACGTTTCTATCGTTGTAGGTTTTTTCAATGTACGTAATACGTGTAATTGTTTTGTTACGTTGGCGGACGCTATTTGCTCGGTAGTGTTTTTCTGGGTATCGTCCAGAAATAGAACTAGTTACTACAATTGAGTAAATTGTATATAAAGAACGACTCAAAACAAATCGATAAAATTAGAAAAGAAGATGTTCTGTTGCCTCATTCAATTTAATTCATCGTACAGTTCTGTATTATTAGTTATTTAAGGTTCCAAATTATTATTATCACTATTTAAACTGTTTATTTGGTGGTACACTAGTACATCTGATAAAATTTGATGTGAGATAAACCTCACGAGCCGTACTTATGCCGTTTCGTCCTTAAATTTTCGTAAATTTCTTTTAAAATGTGATTTTTTACTAGAAAAACACGGTTTAAGTTTGTCTCACCACTAAACTATGGCATTTAACCAGATGTGATTGAGATATACTATTTCCTATTGTCTATCAGGTCGATGTTGAATATTCTCAACGCAAGATCAAAGCAAAATTTGCTCTTTGTGAACTGTCGAGCACGTTGAAAGCATTTGGTAGTCTCGATCAAGTACAAGCATGAGCACGAATATCGAATGCATTTAACTGAATCAAACCACTGACAAATCTAATTTCAGGAATGCCTCCAAACTGCAACGTTAGGACGATACAAATTAATACTCCTTCAACTTCAGCAAATTACTGATAAACTACTTGATAAATTATTAAAACATTACGCGTTTTTAAACAAGTAATTTTAATGATAAACCATGTACACGTGATTAGTTTGATGTGGTTAGAACGGTTAGCGTGATTAAATTAATAGTAGAGCAGGATGCGGTCGGGCGAACGGTTGAAATCATAGGAAGTCGTGACTTTCAAACACGGAATTAATCATGATCAAATAATAATAATTATTGTCGCTCATTGACACCGTGTTGTTACAGTCGAGTGCTTACAGGCAATTTATTATAATTGTAATTGCACAAGAGCAGCAATTGTTACGATGATGTGATATCATCGCATAGAGATGTTTAGATGTGTTTGTGCACGTGCTCGTTTACATCCGCGATTCTACTCTGTTTGATGATTCACACGAATCACGATTGTGATCTGGTATGTTAAATGGTTGTATGTGGTAACTTAACGTCAAGTACAAGCTTTACTGCTATTAAACTACTAGTAAATAGTTGAATTAAATTTAAAAAAATAAAAAAATGAATTTTTTGTTGTGTTTTGTTCTAAATCTTGATTGCATCAGCTGTATCAATAATTAGTTTTTAATACTGTTTTTAAGAGATACTTATTACTTGTAATTTTACTACTTTGGCAAAAAAATATGACTCTGAGGCGCCTAATGGAACATAATGAAAGTGAAAGTCGGACGTCGGTTTCAAGTTACTTTCTACTTGATTATTGCTATTGCGAGGCGCACTTTGAGCGAGGAGGTGATATTTTTATCGCACGTTTACTCATTTGCACGACGTTATTAACCGCGGCGAATTCGTGTCGATGTGTTCATTCATTAATGTTTAAATGCTTCGTTAACTGTGTTAATTACATAGATTTTAATACGTCTCAGATCATTTCCAATAATTATGTAAATGCGAAGAGTTACATGTGTACATTTGATTTTTTTTCTATTTAAATTAATGTATAAATATTTATATTAATTAACATTATGCGGACTGGCTGGTTCAACTAGTTTCTTTTTCAAGCGATGCTCAAATTAACTTCTCTTTAACATAGTCGTACAATAATGTAACTGGTTGTTGACCATGTGAGTAGTTTTTTAGAACTGAAATGTGTTTGAATGCATGAATGCATAAAAGGATTGTGCATCATCACATGTATGGTGGGATAATTGATTCCACGATTTCGTTTTGCATTCCTTTTTGATAAACGCACGCTCGCGGCGACGCGCTTTGTGAATGCACGTCCGTAATTACACTCAATGAAAAGCGCGCAGCCGGTGCGCCGATGCCCATGATGCCATGAAAACAATGAGCAATAAAAATCACTAGCCTACGCGTTGATCTTTAACATCAACTTGTTTCTTATACTTACTTTAGTATGTACATATTTACATCCGTTTGGTTTTCAATTTGAATTATAAATCAATTGGGATGTCTTTCGGCTGGTTGCGTAATGACTACTTTCATCGTAGTCTCCGAATGTAAATTAGTTTTTGTTTTATAGCAAAGGCCAACTATTTTGTTTATTTCTAGTGATGTCTTTTGTTTTTTTGCAATCAAAATAATTGTATCAGTGGTATTCCAGCGGAACTAACACTTGGTAATGTTAAAATCAAATTTAATTCTAACAGTTTAATGTGAAATTAGTTTGACCTCTTCTACTTCGCGACTGCAGTTTCCCAGTAAATGTGTGTTGCATGCCTTTTGTCCCGCCGCCGCCATTAAAGTTTATTGTTTATCCACCCGTTCACGTCGCTTCGCAAACCTGCATTCTCGTTGAAGTTATTAACACTCGAGTTGGCTGTTCGCTCAATTTCGCCCCGCTTCTGGTTAGCGTTTGCGCGCGCCTGTCCGGTTGTTCGCATGTAAATTTCAACTCTCTGGCTTCGCGCGCGCACAAAGTTGAGTCGCAAAGGCCTCGCAGACGCCGAGTTTAGAATTCTCGCGAGCCTGTATTTACATGTGTTCGACGTGCTCGTAACTAGCACGCCTTTACCGGTTATCGACCCCTTTTCGCGCCGCGGCCAGGGAAAACTTTGTTTCGTGTGCACCTTCTGAACGCCGTTTGTTTAATGTATGAATGCATGAATAAAGCCGCATTTACGCTCGCGCATACATAGCGAATGTAATTGTGTAGCATGAATGTGAATAGATAAGTGCGCGCAATAAGTAAGTTTTATCGAGAGTTGTGTCGCGACCGAAATGGTAGCGCATTTTTTTGTTTCTTTGCGTGAGCGAGCGGCTCGTAAATTACGCGCCGCGAGTGTTGTTGACTTCGACCTACTTTCAACAACGTCTCGCGGCGTAATCATCGCGTCTCGTGCCAAGTTGGATTCGAATTTCGAGCAGTACACAGCGCAATCGCTTACGTCTTGCATATGAATAATGCGCGCCTCATGAATAATTTAATTTTAATTCGCTTTGTATCAGTCGGATCTTCTGCGAATGGAGAAATTTATTCATAGAAGCCAAACGATTTTATGATTGCAATGATTTCCAAGATTACAACGATTTTTTTTATTACTTTTCAGGTGTAGGTGTAAGAGGAAGAAAACGGAAGTCAAGTGAAAACGAGGCTTCCACACCAGGACGACTGAGAAATACATCATATAATAAGGAAGACTTGGAAAATAAGCAGGCTAGGAATAAAAAGAACGGCGTTCACAATCGTGGCTCCAAGAAGAAGATCTTGGAGGAAGCAAACAACAGTAAGTTGCGAGAGGTGCAACGCGATCGAGTTGAGACCTGCCTGCAGAACGCTAGCGACGACCCGGCGCTCTCGGCTGTCTGCAGGCGATCATTCGAGGAGAGCGTCCCCGCCGAGGAGGCTGCTAGCAATAACAATAATAACAACAACGAGGAGGAGGTGGTAGATAAGGACAGTAAAGGTAGATCGCGCCAGGATTCCGGCTCGTCTTCTCTGGATGCGAACTGTGCGACACCTACAGAGTCCACTGACGACACGTCCAATACAGCCGTCGTCGTAGGTCCATCTTCGTCGTCATCTGCCTCTGCGGAGGAGTCGCTCGAGAAGGAGCTGGTGAAAAAGGTCAGTCACAGTCTGACCAGTTGGTTAACGATAGTGCGTTGGAGGATGACACGAGTAACGGCAGTAGCGTGCAATTAGTGCCCGCTGGCGATGAAGTCGTCGCCCTCGGCCCTGTGCAAGAGCCACCCGCAGCCGAGGTCGTGAGCGAGGAAGACGATTGCGTGATAGTGGCGCAGCGCACGCCACCGCCCGGCCACCACAGCCGACACCATCAACATCATCGCGCCCTGCTTCATCGGCGCTCACCTATCGGCCTGCAGCATTTGCCACATCACCACCATACCGTGGAGCGCGAGTGCTCGCACCGCGGCGACGATGACGGGCCGCTGTCTGCGTCCTCGCCGTTCAGCAGCAGGATGGAACTCACCGAATCCGTCGGCCATGCAGCGCTGCTCCGCTTTCCGGACGACCGGTCTGATTCGGGCGTGAGCTCGCTGAGGTCCGGCAGCGGCGATGAGCGGTCGGGCTCGCGCTCTAGCGCCCTAAGCTCGTCCGACGACCCACCGCCTCCAGCGCCCACCAGCGTTGCCCCTTCAGCCACTCGGTCGCCGCTCTTCTTGACAGCGAGCGCGTCCGGCGCTCAAGTAGCGCCCGCCGCCGCCAGCGGCAGCTCCGAGTCGGTGCGCGTGTGGCGCGACCCTAGCCTGTTGCTGGAGTCCGAGCCGCACGTCCGCCATATTCACAGTGTGCAGCACCAGTCGCTGCTCATGTCGCACCCGTCCGCGCCGGCCGCCTCGGGCCCGCCTCCCACGTCCGCAGCAGCAGCAGCCGCCGCCGCAGCCGCCGGCCATCACGCCGCTCTATACGCGCCCAGCCTCATGGCGACCCACCACGTGCATCCACATGCGCTCGCGCCGCCTGGCGCTTTATACCCACACATCCCCGATCCGCTTATTTGGACCAAGGTACAGCAGCGCTACCCCATGCCTATCTCTGCGCACTTGTTACCCCCGCAGGCGCAGCATGCTGAGGAGATGCTGGAGCGAGACCGCGTATACGCGCAGGATCGCGACCGCCACGAGCGGTTACTGCGCGAGAGACAGAATCAAGAAACGCGCGAATTAGAAAAGCGGGAGAAACAGCATGAACGATTAGTGGAACGTGAGAGGGAGCACCGTGATCGTGAAAAACTTGAACGCGACATCAACAAACATTTCGAGGAGTCGCTGAAACGCGCCCTACCGCAGAAAGTAAGCGCATTCATTCATTTTATACCTGTTTTTGTGACCACCTCGATTATACGTGGTTTTTTGTATTGTTGATGTTGCAGGCATCCGGGTGGAATTTCAACAGCATGCCACCACCTGCTCGCGGAAATGAAGAAGAGAGAAAGCGCGCTGAGCAGGAGCATCATCAAAGGGAGCAACAGCTGAGGCAGTTGTCAAATGCTTCCGCTCAGGCTGCGGCGAGAGCCGAGGTCAGGGAGAGGGAAAGAGTTTACTACCAACCTTCGGTGAGTAGTGGGAACCGCAAATCGATATTTACAACAAAAAACTTGGTTGTTCTTCAGTTGTTAATCTATATATTGCGCTTGATTACAGTCACAACGACCTCCCAATCATCCCAATAAAACGGATTACCCACCGCCTGCGCATAGCCGCGGTGTGCCCACTAGTAAAGCAGAGAAGATGTCTTCTGTGCATCCGGCGCATCCCAAGGGCGAAGTGAACATGTTCGGCTACCCAGCCTATCACCCGCATATCTTCTCGCACGAGCCCAAGGGTAAGGCGCCCGCCGATCACCACAAGTTGCAGAGCAGTGGCCTGATAGTGACTAAAAGTGGCAGTGAGCGCGATCGCGAACGAGACATGTTGCCTAACCCGCCGCCGCTCATGAGTGAACTCAAAAATTCTGTGATTGTGAAGCACGACGCGAAAAACCAACACCACATGGAGTCGTCGCGCGTATCGATAGCGCACAGCCCTAGTCCAAAGCAGCGCGGCGACCACATGGGTCACTACCTGACGTCGCCTCAGGGCGCGCACAAGGGCGCGATGTATGAGTACCGGAGCCCCACGCAATCTCCGCATCATTTGCCGCACGCTCCGAGTCCCCATCACCTGCAACCGGAAAATCTCGGCAAACCACCTTCGCATCATCGATCACCGGGCGGGCAGCTTCCCAGTCCGCACCATCAGAGGCAGTCGCCGCACCAGCACCCTCATGCTCAACCGCACGCTTCGCCCGAGATGCGCTACCGCGGAGGCGACCACCCTACCATGATCTACGCGGCCAATGCCAAAACTAGCTTACCATCGAGTTATCCCTACATGGTGCCCACGACGTCGGTGAATGCTAAGCCGAAAGTCAGCAGTCCGGCGCCGCACCACATGTACGGTAAACCCAGCATTAATCCATCGATGCCGACGTCCCGACCTCATGATATACCTGCTGGTGGTAATCCGCTCCCGCTCACGTCGAAATCGCATCTTTCGGCGA
Source organism: Dalotia coriaria (assembly GCF_025399875.1). Classification (NCBI taxonomy): domain Eukaryota; kingdom Metazoa; phylum Arthropoda; class Insecta; order Coleoptera; family Staphylinidae; genus Dalotia; species Dalotia coriaria. Next base: position 10,727,042 of record NW_027045446.1, read on the forward strand.
CCATATCTCCATCGCCCTATCAACAGGTGTCGCAGTACCATCCGCCACATCCGGGTGCGTCACCTACGGGTGGGCAACAATTACCCCCACCCGCGCACAGCAGTAGTGCCCATTCGCGCGAACGTGTAAATCATGCCACTTTCGACCGGATGTTTACCGGCGGCGCGGTTCCTGGTGGTCTGTCGGTCAAGCCTAGTATGCAACATGGTACGTCACCACCTACGGCGACTTCGGCGCCATCCCCTGTTGCGCGTATGCATTCGCAGTACATGCAGGGTGTCACTCACCCATCGCAGAATATTCCTTCGGGTCATTCCGTGCAGACGCAACCCCTAGATCTTGGTGTATCCTCCAACAAGTATGATAGCTCGTCGTCGCCCAAACGGAAAGCTACAAGTGTTGGTAATAATGTGCCGGTGTGTTTGGAAGTGAAAAAACGGCGGGTAGAGTCAACAACGCCAACCCCTCCACATCAACAACACTTACCACCGCACTCGCAGTCGCCATCTCATAGTCAAATATCACACTCGCATCATTTAGCGCCCCACCAGCCAGCGCACCAAATTCCTCATCAGAATCTCCCACTATATGTCGGGCAACAACAGCCACAGGCTACCCCACAGTTGTCACGTGTGAGCGAACCCAGTCCGCTCGTTGCTAGCGTAGCGACAACAATAACGACTGTGGTGAATACGGCTGCTTATCGAGGGTCCTCTATACCTACGTCACAAAGCCATGCTGTTCTCACCGAGGCTCTACCTGATGTGAGCGTAACTCCCCTAACGTTAACGAATGTGAGCGTTGTAACTAGTAATAACACAAATAACGACCGCCCGCCTAGCCTCGAAAGTTCTTCGTCGGTTGTTTCGAACGCCAGCAACGCGGTGTCTACGTCTAGTGCAATAAATATACCAACTACAGCGACTACGACCACGAGTGTTGTGACAACAGTGGTGGAGCCTAATACGCCGGTAAAATCAACAACACCATCGAACGCCGATTCTGAAAAGTCGAACAGTCCGGTCCCCACGGCTAAGTCGTCGGGCACGTACCCTGTGAGGCATTTGAAGAAGGCCTGGCTGCAGCGGCACACTGGTGAAGACGTAGAGGATACTACCGGTATGGTTGGCAGTGGTAGTTGTGTTTCCTTACCGCTTAATCTGAACAACACACCAGCAAAAGAAACGGCACCAGTTACGTCACTGCATAACATTGGCAGTATGGCGGTTAACAGCATCAACAAGCCTAAGTCATTTCAGGCCAAAGCGAACAATCGCAAGACGCACAAAGAATCTACCACGGCGCTAAATGGACATCCGCTCGATACTGGTAAAAACGATGATTCGTCTAGTTCAGACCAAGAGCGAGGTCGCAAGTCACCACCGAAACGCAAACCTCCTAAGGTGAAGCGCAAAAAGGTGGTGGGGCCCCTAAGAAAGGCAGCGAAGAGAAGAAACAGCGCAAGGTGAGTGGCGGCAGCAACCAGCTGGCGAGCGAGAGCGGAAGTGATAGCGACAAGGAATCACTCAGCGATAAGGATTCTGATTCAGGCGCTAGCACCACCGTCTCCACCGGCAAGAAGACCGCTGGCGGCGGCACCACAACTACGGGCAGCGCTGGCGCAGGCGCCGCCAAAGACAAAGAGCCGAGAAAGCGGGGTCGCCGTCCGAAGACAAAAAACGATAAAGGCGAGGAGCCGCGTGCTAAGAAGTCCAAGGACGACTTGGCGCCCCAGCGCGACCCCTTTCGCAAACCCCCAGTGGGGCAGTTAAGAAAGACAGGTGAGAGTTTTTTACAAGACGGCCCGTGCTTTGAGGTGGCGCCCAAGTTGGCCAAGTGTAGAGAGTGCAGATGGACGCCCAACCAAAGATCGAAGAACATGCCTAACATCTTTTGCAGATTCTACGCGTTCAGAAAGCTAAGGTACACTAAGAACGGACAGCTTGCAATTGCTGGTTTTTCCGATCCGCACAAAGATGCCACTGAGGTAATTACATGTTACTGTTTTCTTTAGTCTTGCTTCTTTCAAACCGGTCTTTCCAAACAGACTCGAGGCACTTTTGGTACTTCCAGCCCTGTTTAGGCTTAGTCTTGCTCGTTTTTCACTAATTTCTTCATGTTTTTCGATTAAAGGAAGATTTAAAACTGTGGCTTCCATCACCAGACACTCCACCATCCGACCTAGACTTAGACACGTCCAGATTTCTCCTGAAGCAAGTTGGCGATCACTTTTGCAATCTTCTGCTCCAGGAAAAAGACGCGCAGTTCGAACACATGTCGGATGGTAAGCCAAATATCATAAAAATGTGTTTCGTTCTTCTGTTAAACCAAAAATCTTCAATTTGTGTTTGCAGATAAGACCATAGCGTGGAAGAGAGTCGTCCAAGGCGTGCGTGAAATGTGCGACGTATGCGAAACGACGCTTTTCAACTTCCATTGGGCGTGCGGAAAATGCGGCTTTGTTGTCTGCTTGGATTGCTACAAGGGTCGAAAGGCTGGTACGGTGAAAATCTGGGGAGAACCAGGTAAAGATCGCGACGATTTCTCCTGGCTGCTCTGCACCAACCGACAGGCACACGAGCACGAGAAACTGATGCTCACACAAATCATTGCGGGCGATTGTCTGCTGAAGCTGGGCCGTCTAGTGCACGAAATGCGTGAACTGTGGAATGTTGAGCAGTATTGCGGGTGTCCGATTAGTAAGGAAACTGGGCAGAAGTCCAATGGTCAACGCAAGGATCTTATAAAGAGCATCTTATCGGCAGAGCTGAATGGTGTCGTTGTAAAGAAGGAGGCTGAAGAGGAGAAAGACATCAAACCAGTTGTCAATGGTGGAAGTATAAAGGATGAGAAAAGTGGATTAAACTGGTTTGCGGACGTGGCTTTGGCGAACAACGATGAGAAGAAGAGCGATGATAGCAGTGACGACGACAGTAGTTTTTCCACACTCAGAGAGTTGTTGATTAGACCATCGCATAAACCAAATGGCAGCCGAGCGGGAAGTCCTGTACCAAATGCCGCGCCGAAGAAGAAAAGTACTGTTAGATTGGACACACTGGACGAGGTGATTTCCAGCGTTATTGAAGACAGCGTGCCGAAACTTGAGAATACAGGCGATCATAAGGAATTAAAACATTTCGTTCCTCGGGAAAACGCCCTGGCAAAAACGCGGGGTATGTTGCCGATTCGCATCATGACGCTCACAGAGAGCAAACTTTTGTATCCCGAGGTTCCGCATTCTTGGCTGTGTGATGGAAAGTTGCTCAGATTAAGCGATACTACCCACTCTGGCAACTTCAAAATCTTCCAGGTATTAATCAACTAACTTAAATGAATTACTTTTTACTAATTTTATTCCTATTTCTGAAGGATCAATGGAAACGTGGCCAACCTGTTTTGGTAAGCGATGTTAGCAAGCACCTCTCGAAAGATCTGTGGACTCCCGACGCCTTTTCGAGGGATTTCGGTGACGAGAAGAACGACCTTGTCAACTGCATGAATGGTTCCACTCTTGTCAATCAACCGATGAGAAAGTTCTGGGAAGGTTTTGAACATTTCACCAAGCGGTTGAAGGACGACAAGGGCAACCCCATGCTGCTCAAGTTGAAGGATTGGCCACCCGGTGAGGACTTCGCCGAGTTGTTACCTTCGCGCTTCAACGATCTTATGCGCGTGCTGCCGTTATCGGAATACACTCATCGTAACGGCAAACTCAACCTAGCTAGTCGTCTGCCCGAGTGCTTCGTCCGACCTGACCTGGGGCCAAAGATGTACATCGCCTATGGCTCTGCACTCCACCCGTCCAAAGGCACTACCAATCTTCATCTGGATATTTCTGATGCTGTGAACGTGATGGTTCACGTCGGTATACCGAAGGACAGCGACACCGATGAGCACATCAAGGAGGCGTTCCGCGCCATCGACGAGGCCGGCTGCGACATTCTTACCAGACGCCGCGTTCGCGACAAAGGAGAACTTCCGGGTGCTCTCTGGCATATTTACAACGCGCGCGACGCGGATAAAATACGTGACCTGCTCAATAAGGTGGTCGTCGAGAAAGGCGGTTTGTTGAAACCTAATCATGATCCCATCCACGACCAGAGTTGTTATCTGGACGGTCCGCTGCGGGAACGCCTCTATAAGGAATACGGTGTTGAGGGGTACGCCATCGTGCAGTGCCTGGGCGATGCAGTGTTTATTCCCGCCGGCGCTCCTCATCAGGTGCGCAACCTGCACAATTGCATCAAGGTGGCCGAAGATTTCGTCTCGCCAGAGAATGTCTCACACTGCTTCCACCTCACCCAGGAGTTCCGTGATCTTTCCGATACGCACTCGAACCATGAGGACAAACTGCAGATCAAGAACATCATCTTTCATGCCATCAAGGACTCGCTGTCCGGTCTCACGTCGATCGTTAACAAGCACGTCAAGAGCGAGAAGGACGCTTCGCCGGAACGCAACGGTAACAACGGCACCGGCGACGCGCCGCACAACGCGACAACGGACTCCAACGTGGAGCCGGCTTAAACTTGTGATAATAGTAGAACGCTTACGGATAGTTAGAAATGACTACTAGTACTGCAAGAACGTTTAACGACTGTTGAGTACTAAAGTGATAAGTGGCGAAGAAACGATTGTCGAAAAGTGTAATATTTTAAGGGGGACAATTTAAAATTAATGTGTGTACGCACGAGATGATGTTTTTGTTTTCGTTTTGTTTTTTATTACAATGATAATATTCGGTGTGTACATATTTTGTACATTTATTATTGACTTGAATGAAATGCTGAATATGCACGGTTTATCTTCCTGTTAGTAGTGACTCGTGATTCGATACCGATCACCAGTTGTAATTAGTCTACTCTCTAAACAAAAATGAAAAAATGATAAGAAACTCGAAAATACGATAAAAGAAAATACTGTTGTTGAAACTACGAGTACTTCTATGTGGGATGCTCTTCGTCGATTTGCGCGAAGGCCTGCGAGTTATTCATAACTATATCAATGTTGTTTCTCATAAAGAAAAAATAACATATAAATAAGCAGCGGTAGGGCAGCTACGTTTTGCAAAACATTTTTTCGAAAAGAAAAGATTATCTAATTAATTAATTCTTAAAAAGACGGAAAGTGTCGATTTTGAAAAAATCGCTGAACTGAAAATATTCAAAATTATATTTAATTTTTGTTTTGTTACATACTACGCTTAGGAGTTAATATTCTTTTTGTAAAGAGAAAAAGAACGACAAATTTTTGTTACTATTATACTTGGTAGTTGACATGCGATTGATTGCAAGACGTGTACAACTAAGACACACAGAAACACGTTTAATTAAGCAAAGATGGATGGAATTAAAGAGATAAGAAGTAAACGCGTTGCTTTTATTTTCTCACCTTGATTTGAATTCGTTTTCACTGTTTGCAAGGTAGCTGGTCTACTGGTAATATCCACATACATGATGGTTATTTTTGTCACTTTGTATAACTGTGCCTGTTACGATGTAATGAAACAAATACGACAAATGTTAAATTGCAATTCAGTATTTACACTATTTGTTGGGTGGGTTACTCTATGGAAAAAAAACTAACTTTAAATCTAACTGATAACACACGAAAAAGAAAAACTGAAAAAGTGCTATTTCGTATAAAAAAGTGCCAATTAAGATTATTTTTAGTGATCGCTCGATCTTTTGATGATCTCGACTAATTATATTATTACTAACAACGATTTTATGAAACTTTAAATTTACACTTGATACAAAATCATGCTAGGAGACTTCGATGAGAGCGTTTAGGTTTATCACCAATATTATACATACGCAGCACATAAGTTTATTAGTTTTTTAACGGCTCGCGTGACGGCGACGATAATTGTTTATTTTAAGTAGGAGAAGGAACTTACTCTTCGTTTTTAAAGTGATGACTGTACAGTAGACATAGGATTTTTTGTACAGAACTATCTTAAAGTACCTTCAATGTTTGTTTCCCTTATTGTTCTTTCTTTGGTCCAAAAGATGTATAAATAATAAATGAAGCAAGGAACAAATACATGAAATATAAATACATTTAAACTGTGTTATGTTTATCCCAGTTAAGTACGATAGTTCAGAATTTAATCGGAATTAAAAGTTACATGCATACTACGAGTACAATTCTTTCTATGTTCTGCATTGTCACACAGGTAGTATCAGTGTTTACAAACAAGTTTTTTTATCTCGTGCAATTTTTGTGCGGTCGTCACGAGGTTGCCTTGCGTACCACGTTAGTCTCAGTTGTGTCGTCAGGTGATCTGCACGCACGTTTTCTTCACAATAATTGGAGATTGTGCGCGAGTGATGTGCGGCGTTCGTTATACGCGGATTGTACGAGTACATACGCAGAGGTAAAGCGACAGTGATGTTCCTTCGACCGTCGGATAGGTCGAATAAATAAAACTTCAACGACATTTAAACGTGCTTTATAAAGTGTAAAGTGTGCTTTAGACACCACGAATGCGTTAACTAAGCCTTGGCATGTTGACACAATTAAACCTAACATATAGTACACGAAGTATAGTACATCAAACATAAAGGTAAAACATTTGTTTTTATTGAATTAATGTAATAACTTATAGAATTATTTATTTCATGTTTCGAGTGTGCAGTGTTATAAATTTATCACTGTTGCACTGTAATAGAAATAAGCAATATTTTACTGATTTACACATATGTATATAATGCGTGAAATAACCTTCACAAAAATGTTTGTGTTAAGTGAGCCTTAGAAGTTGTACATAAAAAATACGGTACATAAAGTTACTGAAGATGCCCTCGTGACGAAACATGTATAATTACAGATTTAGATTCATTTATTTTGAATAAGTATATCCTATTGACTTCTATATTAGAAGTTTTGAGTTATGTGTAAAAATTGCTATTTGTTTAGATAGGGTGGTGCACGTGCACTCTCGTGTACGTGTGATACACGGACACGGCCACTTACGTGCGTGACCACTCACTGATACATACGCAATCGCTCACTGCCTCATATGTACGCCACACTTTTTGAAACGCTTTGTGTATGCTGGAGGTACAATAAAGTATTCTCAGGTAGCGCAACGATCCATGTTTTAACTAAAAATATTCTTGCCAGTGAAAGTCGACGTGCACAGTTGTGATGCCGGCACGCAGCTCTTACTTCGTGCGGCAGGTAAGATTACTCCGTCGAGTATTCGTGTTTCTCGTTGCCAATTCGGTACCTATATCGCGTTGTATTTTATTGAGTTTAGTGTTAATTGCTGTGTTTGGCCATTCGGTAAATGTTTATCGCATGTGTAATCTTCGGAATTCAATATTTTGTGTGTTTATTACATTTTCGCGTGGATCTCTGATCGGTTGCCGTCGGACGCCGGCCGTCAGACTTTGTGTGTGATTATAAATGATATTTTGGACTTGTGCGCATCATTTGTGACTTCTGCACAACTCGTTGGCTCAATGTGTTACCTGGTACGAATACTAATTTAAATAATTATGGAGAACAAGATGAAATTTATGGTAAACTTTGGGTTCCGCCGGAACTCATTGTCCGAAATTGTGTACTAATGTTTTGTTTCTTCTTTAAGTTAAATTCTCTAAGTAAAATTTTTATCATTCATAGTATCTGTTTTCCTGATTTCTTACAATTCGAAAATTGATATCCTTTGCGGAAATCTTTGCTTCAATAAAACTCAAATCATAAATAATAATTTCTTGATTTAAATTTTAGTTCACTAGAATGAACTAAGATTCATAAAATAGAATGGTTTGCGTTTCGAATCATATCAGCGTTTGTGTATAAACCACTTTCTTATCGCATTCGCCGTGCGAGATGCTACGCGTAAGATTCTCGTCGCGCTGTGACGTGCAGCACATTTTAGTTTAGTTCTTATCACAGGTACCGTGTCTATTGTAATTCGTGTACAAGGTCGCGTGCAATCGACGCGCCGCCGTCTTTGCGCATCTATTGCAATTCGCGAACAAGGTCGCGTGGCATCGACGCGCTGGCTTTGCGCATCTATTGCTTTTACTTGCCGGGATTATGCAGCAGACACAGAGTGAACTGTCGCATCCTTGCGTGCGTAGTTTCGGCAATATTGTTGGATTGCAGCTAGTTTCGTGCCGGTCTCTGGCTTATCCTGAAGTATATCGCGCAACGCGTTTCGTTTTATCAGACTTAATATGCATCTGTAGTGTTTTATTAATAAGTAATTGTGCGTTTAATGTTCATTAATGATTTTTTTGTTTGCTTTTGATGTTTATATTTCAAATTAAATATTTCGGTTATTGTGGGATGTGGTCGGTCGCTAGATCAATCGGATGTGCTTGAGTAAGTAACTTTTATCTGACCATTGCGATACTCAGCACAGAAAGTTGGTTTTCTATTGTATGAAATGTTTTTGTGTTAACTTATGTTTTGTTTTAATTACAGTACTTGCCGTACCCTTGCAATCCGATGAGCGCTGCATTGGTAAGGTTTATAATTCAGTTGAATTATATATAATTATAATCCGGTTAAACGTAAGGGGTGACGGTAGAAGTGACTCGTGTTCAGGACACCGTAGGGGTGATAGTAGAAGTGACTCGTGTTCAGGGCACCGTAGGGGTGACGGTAGAAGTGACTCGTGTTCAGGGCACCGTAGGGGGTTACGGTAGAAGTGACTCGTGTTCAGGGCACCGTTCGAAGGTAGCGGTAGTGAGTCGTATTCATAAAATATAAAATATAAGGGGCCGTACCGCTTCTTGTATTTTTTTGTTATGAATTTTTTCACTCTTATTTTTCCGATTCTAATACTTCAGATTTTAATACTTTATTTTATAGAGAATATTTAAATTAGTCGCGATGTTGTGAACATCAATTATTAAATTAACTAAAGTATACAGTTAACTTATACGAAGACAATTAGAAAACAATAAATTATTTATTTGTATTGGTAAATTACAAATTCTTGTTGCATCTGTTGCAAATTCTTGCATCCCAAACGAGAAAGAGTAAAAGTAGATTTTGTGTATGTGTGTTATTTCAATATTGTGAATTTTTACTTTCGTCTTTACCACTACGTTTGTTTATAAACAACTTTTTTGTTCAACTGACGTGTATTATCGCGACGTACCTGCTTTGTACCTGGCAACGCGCAGCGCACACGGCAGTCGTTTCACCGCGTGGTCCGCGGGCGCGTCTCACTACTAGCCTCGCGGTTTCTGACTTTAATTATTCAATTAATCGTTAATGTATTCTCGTCATCAGCAAAATATTCGTAACGAGCATGAGTGGTTGTTTTGATAAGTTGTGGCGGTATGAGTGTTCTTAAGTAAGAAATAAGTGTCTGTTAATTTTTGCACGACTTTTCAGATGATAAAATATATTCCTGGATCTAAAATTTCTTCATCATTGCACTGGTAGGTGTGTAATTAATTTTTTTCTCGCGGAAAGTTAAGACGGTTTATATTAAATTGATTATTCCATTTGAGGGATATTAATTTTGCAAATTACAAACACGTGGTAGCATTTTTGTGCCGTTGCGCTAGGAATTGTAGTTTTTTTATTATTGCATGAGAACGCGGTCTTACAGTAAATTCGGAGTAATTTTCCCAGATGCAGAATTTAATTTTGTATGTCCCTGTATTGAACTTTATGGCGAGAAAATTCCGTAACGCGAATTATATTGAAAGTTGTGTGTGTGCGTCGTAATACTCGTTGCGCTAGGAATTGTAGTTTTTTAGTATTGCACGCGAACCCAGTCCCTCATTAAGTTCGGAATAACTTTCCCAGATGCAGAATTTAATCCTGTATTTGTTTGTATTGAACTTTATTGCGAGAAAATTCTGTAACGCGAGTTATATTGAAAGTTGTTTGTGTGCGTCGTAATACTCGTTGCGTTAGGAATTGTAGTTTTTTTAGTATTGCACGCGAACCCGGTCTCTCATTAAGTTCGGATTAATTTTCCCAGATGCAAAATTTAATCCTGTATTTGCTTGTATTGAACTTTATTGCGAGAAAATTCCGTAACGCGAGTTATATTGAAGGTTGTGTGTGTGCGTCGTAATACTCGTTGCGCTAGGAATTGTAGTTTTTTTAGTATTGCACGCGAACCCGGACTCTCATTAAGTTCGGAATAATTTTCCCAGATGCAGAATTTAATTCTATATCACTCTGTATTGAACGTTATTGCGTAAAAATTCCGTAACGCGAGTTATATTGAAAGTTGTGTGTGTACGCCGTGTTACAGTAAGTTTGGAAAATGCAATTAATTGCCATTGTATAGTTGAGTCTCATTCGGTTTACCGTGGCAGGGTGTCGATAGAAGTGACTCGTGTTTAGGACACCCTACGAAGGTAGCGGTAGAAGTGACTCGCGTTCAGGGCACCGTAGGGGGGTGAGCATAGAAGTGACTCGCATTCAGGGCACGCTACGAAGGTAGCGGTAGAAGTGACTCGCGTTCAGGGCACCGTAGGGGAGTGACGATAGAAGTGACTCGCGTTCAGGGCACCCTACGATGGTAGCGTTAGAAGTGACTTGTGTTCAGGCCACCGTTTGAAGGTAGCAGTAGTGAGTCGTATTCATAAAATATAAAATATAAGGGGCCGTATTGCCTCTGGTATTTTTTTGTTATGAATTTTTTTTCACTCTATTTTTCTGACTCTAATACTTTAGATTTTAATACTTTTTTTTATAGAGAATATTTAAATTAGTCGTGATGTTGTGAACATCAATTATTTAACTTACTAAAGTATACAGTTAACTTATACGAAGACAATCAGAAAACAATAAATTATTTGTTTGTATTGGTAAATTACAAATTCTAGTTGCATCTGTTACTAATTCTTGCATCCCAAAACCAATATATTCTTTTCTTATGCCGAGAAATAGTAAAAGTAGATTTTGTGTATGTGTGTTATATCAATATTGTGAATTTTAACTTTCGTCTACCACTACGTTTGTTTATAAACAACTTTTTTTGTTCAACTGACGTGTATTATCGCGACGTACCTGCTTTGTATAATTATTCAATTAATCGTCGTGTATTCTTTTCGTCAACAGCAAAATATTCGTAAAGAGCATGTGTAGCTGTTTTGATGAGTTGTGGCGGTTAGAGTGTGCTTAAGTAAGAAATAAGTGTCTGTTAATTTTTGCACGAGTTTTCAGTGGATAAGATAAGATATGGATCTAAAACCTCTTCATCTATGCACTGGTAGGTGTATATAATTAATTTTTTTCGCGGATAGTTATGACGGTTTATATGAAATTTATTATTCCATTTGAGGCATATTAATGTTGCAAATTACAAACACGTGGTAGCATTTTTTATCTGAATTCATTGCCCTGTTTCCGAAAATAATATGCATGATTTAATTATTACAAGCATTGTTTTAAAAAGTACTCGTATCTGAGGATTATTAAAATGACGATATTCATGTGGCCGACCGCGCTCACTTTGCCGTCGGCCGTCGGCTCGTTCCTCTTTTCGCTGAAGGTTTTTAATCGAATTACACTCCTTTGCATCATTAACTTAAAAAGTTTCTTGTTGATTTAATAAAATCTTATACCGGTTTTTGCTATCATAGTCTCCATATATCTTAATATTTACAAGTAACTAGTTATTTATATCGTATTTACTTACTGTATTACCACGCGCCGTCGCTTGCCGTCTGTCGATTTGGATGTTTTATCAATTTATGATGCTGCTTCACCCGTCGGTTACCTTATGCAGTTGACGCTATCATCAAATGATAAATATACACAAAATATATTAAAATGTAAGTGTTTTATTCTTGTAGCACTCAACTTTTCCGATGATTTTCGGGTAAAATCTTTGAATTTATGTTAAAATATAGTTGTTTCCGTATAAATTTCTTTCGTCATGATGTGAATAGTAACCATATTTGTAGTTTTTTAAATTTTCCTTTGGCAACACCCTGTATATTAGTTTTTCTAACAGTATGTAGTAAATCACCCTTCTTGTGAGTTTTGAGTGTTCCTTGTTTTAAACTTGGGATTTTTCTTTTGTAACACCCTGTATATTAGTTTTCCCAACAGTATGTAGAAAATCACCTTTATTTGTGAGTTTTGAGTGTTCTTTGTTTTAAACTTGGGATTTTCTTTCTGGAACACCCTGTATATTTACTTTTCTTTGTGTCTGTGAAAATTTTCCTTCAGCTGTGGTTTTAGGGCTTTCATTTTGCACTCTATTTTTTTGTGAAAACGTGCAATATTTGTAGTGTTTAGATGTTTTCCTTTTTGATGGTTGAATTTTCTCTTTGTGACACCTTGTATAATCGTTTTCCTTTACATTCCTGAAAATTTTGTTTGACTGTTATTAGAATTTAACTTCTTGCACTTTGAATTTTCTTTTTGTAACACTCTGTATATTTGTTTCCATTTTCCACCACCTAGAAAATGGGCAATTTGCTAATTTCATTAACCCGGTAGAACATGTTGACGTGTTACTTGCTTATATGTGCGCAACGATGCAGGTCGTAAGTTCTGTGTCAATATGGCGGCATGTTTTTGTTGACTTGTAAAATCAAAACTTGTATTCTATTGTTAATAAATAAATAGTAAGATATATTGACTTCTTTGATTTGTGTGTTCGCCTTCTATCATTTCAGGAACAGGTCTCTAAGAGAGTTCCCTCTCTCAGGGGATGATCCCCTCTATAAAAATTGTTAAGGTAACCTGTATGATTTGTGTACTCCTTCTTTCATTTCAGCTACAGGTCAGAACTTGTAAGAATATTTTTAAGTGTCGCCTCTCTTGAGACGACTTAAAACTTAGAAATATTTGAACAAGACCTTATAAGGATTGTCCTTATAAGGAGGAGTTCCCTCTCTCTGGGGGTGATCCCCCACCATAAAAATTGTTGATATGCCTGATAATTTCGGGGATGAAGCGCAGAGACATCGTAGCTGTAGGTTGGGCCGGGAGCAATGGACGGATCGAAGCAGTGGGCGATCGACCAGAGCGCCGGAGGCGCTCTGGGAGATCGACCGTAGACTGTCTTATAACGACACGTGCCAAAAAATTTAAAAATCTGATCCTCCCCTGTTCTCTTTCTTCTATCTCCTCCTCTTCTCTACTCTACTCTCTGTTCTCTTCCTTCTATCTTCTCCCATTCTCTCTACTACTCCTTCCTTCTTCTTCCATTTTTCCACTTGCTTTCTTATTTATTCTCATATTGCCTTCACTTGTATTTCAATTTCTCTTATATTTCGTTGCAATTCATATATGCAACCCACATTACACCTGATATTTTTATATTTGAGAAAAATGCCTTCTACACCTGAGATTCGATCCGTGTCTGCTAGCATGCCAGCAGGTGCACGTCTCCACTCGACCACCGAGTGTTTTTATTGTTGTTATTTGATTCTTCTATTTATGTTTCTACTTTTATCATGTTTTTAAAAACAACAACACAATTCAAGTAACAGCTATATATTGTACACGCTCGATGCACTTAAGATTTATATGGAATATGATTTAAGACATCAGTCCTGCAAACGGCAAAGGGGAAACCAGAAAGAAATATGAAGAAGTATATAATATTACATTATGTTTTATTAGCAACATTAAAAACTACATACATTTATTTAAAATCGAAAATCATAAGCAACTCTTAAATCTCCTGAAAGTAAAACTTGCCTTGTAATACGCGCATCTCTAACATTTCTGCGATGGAAACTGCTCATAAACTTCTTCAACAGGCATCAACGTTGTTTATTTATACTAATTAAAGCACACAACACAAGGTGCAAGCAAACATTAAAACACAAACAACTGCAATACAATACAAAACATTTACGTATAAAACGAATTCTATGTGGACTGTACCACAAACATGTATGTACACATTAATACATAAGACAATACAGCAAAGTCTTACACACATACACAATAAAAGGAATTTTCAAGTTCTACATACCCAATTACATAACACAAACAGCAATCAAGGAAATGTGCACATTGCAAGAACAATAAAGTACGCGTATAATACAATCCAACGGCCGACGGAACATCACGCTACTTCTGCGAATGAACAATCCGCATTTTACGAACGTCGAACATCACTCGCGCACAATCGAAGGAGAAATATTATATAACACGTTAAAAAATTAAGGGACTCAAATTATTCTGAAGGAAATGCGCATGCAATTCACCTGACGACAAATATAAGACTGATGTGGAACGCAAGGCAACCGCGTGGCGACCGCACAAAAATTTGCACGAGATAAAAAACTTGTTTGTAAACACTTTCAGTGTGGTAGTGCAGAACATGCATGGAACTATTAATTTCGATTAAATTCTAAATCAGAAACTAGATAGATATTTTTATAAAACTGCTCATTTTGGAAGCGCATTTTGGGGTACTTTCAAAGGGTTTATAGGGTTGAAATAAAATGCGTCTTAAAGGACGTCTATTGACCTCTAACATGGCATAGAGAAACTTGGAGAAACTATATTAGTAGAGGAGATTCAGGGTGTTTTTTATTACAAATTTTAGTTTTTATTGTGTGCAATATAGCTAATATATACACATGATAGATTTTATACATCCAAACACAATCGCCATAATTATTATACCTACAACGCAAATTGATAAAATATGATAACTTTAACACACCTATATAACTTGATAAAACAATCCTTGAACAACTTATTAATTCATAATTTATAATTTTGGTAACAATGGTATAAATACATTCATATGCACGTTATTTTGATTGTTTTGACACAAATTACATTTGTTATTTCTATTGTTGTTAAACATAAAAACAAATGCGTTTCCGTAACCAAACTAACATCGTCGTCAAATACTCGTACACCTGGCTACAAGTACAGCGTCTACGTACAAGTACAAGAAGTAAGAAATACCTTGTTAGTCATTTGCAGTTGACGTATATACGTATAACTCACAATTGTTTCTTAAACTGTTTTTTTTATACGTTAGAAGTGTTTAAAACAGTCTTTGTTTAAATGGATTTGTCTCCAATAGGTGGTACATTTATGTTATTGATTTACATTTAATGTAATTATTTAGAAATATTAGGTATACGTCTCCTTAAGGTATCATTTTGTGTCGATTCGAAAAGAATAAAATATGTATAGAATTTCGGTTAAAACAATGCGTTGCGCTGTAGATTGTGCACCGTTATGTACACAAAATGTTGGGCGATGCCATACTTTCGCAGTGTTTATATTAAGTCAACTTTCCTTGTTTGCGGACGTTTCTCGCATTAGCTGCGTTCGGTTACCCTTCGCTCCATTGTGTAACATTCATCAATCATGATTTATTGGACCTATCGGTGGCGGTTGCAGCTGGTTGCGGCGTCTCGACTCGTGCTCACGTAATTGCCAACCATCGAAAAGGATCGCGCCTCGGGAAAGCGACCCGCCAGCCTCTTTCTTTGCCGTATTTTTGGCAGCAGTCGAGGTACAAACTCCATTTACGAACGCGCAAACCCTGAGACTTCAAATTGAGTTTCTTCGGGTTTATTGGCGTTGCTTGGCGTGGCTTTTTCGAAGTTTCGTTCAGTGTGATTTCCATCGCGAGTTAATGCGAAAGATTCGAATTCCCTCCTCGCCACCAGCAGATACGAATGAAGAATCAAGAAGGAGGAACAGGAGTCCCGGACGCATGTGAGTAATGTGATTGCGTTTCTGCATTTCTGCATTGCTGCATGCGAGAGCAAATGGCAGGAAACTCGATACCATAACGCGATTTACTTTCGCTTCACCTTTCTGTACTCCGTACTCGAAATTCTAGAAAATGACTCACGTTGAATATACACTTCAAAAAAGATTTAATGCTGATCTTCTGTTAAACTTGTAGTTTCAACTTTCAGCCGAGCGTCATTGGTCCATTTCCCAAATTGAAGGATTTTCGAATCAAAGTTGGGACGTATTCCCGCACTTTACTTTAATTGGAATGTTTGTTTATACAATCAGTACTTTAATAATTGTTACGCTGATAAAAATGAAAAATATTGCTCCAGCCAGTTTTCACTTCTCATTTTCCATTGCCAATTCTTTCTTGTCATTTGTTTAATTTATTTACATTCTTACGCATACGAGTATGTCGACTATAGAAAGACTCAAGAAAGACGTTTCATTCTGACTGATTTTTGACTAGAAAATTTTATAATTGCCGCTAATTTTTCTCGATAACGTTCTATCGGGAGTAAATTTATGTGAAAAATCTAAGTAATAACGTCAACGCGCAAACCATCGAGCCCAGCGCACCTAAAAAATAAAATAAAACATTATGAGCACATTCTGGTAATTAGAATTTTTATATAGCATGCTCAGTAAATTCAGTTATATGCAGTAGTATATAACGAGATTATTCTTGTTGCCAGATTGCCCGCCTGCTGGCGTAGCAACATTTTTGGTGGTTAATGTTCGTTCGCTTTTAATTTCGTTTTATCCTCAAAACTTATTCATCTCACAGGTGTGTCTAATGTTACAAAGTACATAGTTTTTTTAAAACATTACAGCGCGTGGCAGGTTGCAATCTGGTGCATAAACTGCAAAGTTGTATCTTACAATGATTTGTACCTTTTAATTTCGCAGCAGCAACAGGCGAGTCCGCTTTAGCTGTGTACGTTTCCACTTCGTTCAAGAATTGATAAGTTGCATTGAAGCCAGTGCCGTCTAGGCGATCGTTGGATCTGAACGTGACACGGAAAAATTTCCGATCCGATTCGATGTCGAACTCCTTTAATTGGCCACAGTAGCGCGGATATTTGCGATCGCGCGCCACGAAATTGGAGAATTCGACGTAGTCACTCGCTGAATTCGCTTCGCATCTACATGGAGAAGTAAAGCAGAAGAAGACGATGAGTGGCATGAAGTAATCACGTCGACGACGTGCACCATTCACAATTCATAAATGAGGTAGGGAGTTTTCATTTGAACATGATGGCCGTAGGATACGGACAGATTGAAATTTTTAAAAATTGAAGAAATTGGAAATCACATCCGCGAAACCAAAAGACGAAATCAAACGTTTTGAGAAAATCAAATCAACGGCGAAAAAATGTAAAAAGTTTTCGTACAGTTTTGCATTGAGCGTACCCGTAGCTCGATTTGTTTCAATATTGGCTGAATGGAGTATTAAGTTCGAGTATACTTCGAAAAGTTTGAATTTGAGTTTCAAGAATTGATATTTCAAGACGGGTGAAATAAAAGATGAAAGCGAAGAAAGACACGATTGTGCAAAAAGTTCGATACTCACGGTAAGACCCCCTCGACGTCGAAATAATTATAGTGCAAGTGTACTTTTTCGCCGACGTTGCCATGGAAAAAGTAATAGCATTCCGTATCGCGAGGATAGAAGCCCGGGTAGTTGGGGCTGTGAAAGTAGCCCGTTCGGCTTACGTTGCTATTGAACACGAAGGCACATGGGTATGACGGTTCTTGCATGCCTGTTCGGATTCCAAAGTCTAAAACATTAAACAAAAATATCAAGATAACGACGTAACACATTGTGCGCAAATTCGATAGCTTACTCTCAGTGAAACTGTACGACGCCTTGAAACCTCTCGAGTATCTTGACGCCAACAAGCTTTGGAATTCCAACTTAAGCCGTGGCCCATTCGACATGAGTGGTTTCGGCGGTGTGCCGCCACAAAAGCTATCGATCTTTTCCATGCGACCATCGATGTGCACGAACGCCAGCAGCGAGTCGTGATTATCGCATCTGAAAGAATAGATTAAAAGATCAAGTGCTTTTTATACAACCGTCGGGAAGCAGAGGTAGCAATTACTCGAATTAATCAATCAAAGTCGCACCAAAGGAAGCAAGCCTTCTTGATTTCTCCCTTGCAAAAATCGTGATAATTACTCTCTGAATTAATAATGTATCAAGCTCGCTGGAATCTCTGACTCTGAGATATTTTTAATTCACTCTAATGAACATGGTTTCAAAATTTTACAAAAACGATAAAACTGGTGCGGATGAAATTATGCAACGCTGAAAAACTTCAGAAGATCAGAATTTGAAAGGAAAGCATGTCTAATTAAACGCCGCAACGCGAAGAGTAGCAGGTTTCATATTTTTTTTGAAGTTTTAAACGTTTCCTTTCAGTTAAATTACTCCGGTGGATTGTAATTGAATTTGAAAGTACGTTGGAAAGCAAGTCAAGACAATTTTGCCTAGGTTATCAAATTCACTTCACGAAAGAAAAAACTCATTTTATATTCAACTTTGATTCAGATTA
Source organism: Dalotia coriaria (assembly GCF_025399875.1). Taxonomy (NCBI): domain Eukaryota; kingdom Metazoa; phylum Arthropoda; class Insecta; order Coleoptera; family Staphylinidae; genus Dalotia; species Dalotia coriaria. Next base: position 10,745,269 of record NW_027045446.1, read on the forward strand.
AAATATTTTAATTTAGTAAACATATAAAAAAAACGTCTTACTCTTTGGCGTCATCGTTGGGATGAAACAAATTAAAATCGTGAAAGACGATCTGCACGCGCTCCTTGCCTCGTCCTTGGAACTCGTAACGACATGACGTCCTCGGAGGATACGGCGAAGGATAATTTGGGCTCGAAAGACTGCCGTTCTTTGTGACATCGCTGTTGAAAACCACATCGCAGCTGGATCCTGAAATAAAAATTCAAAATCAATTTTTGTTCCTCTTAAAGTTAATTCAAAGTTTACTCTAAATATCACAAAGTCTTTTATAGAGCTGTATTTTTATTTTGTTAGTCTAAAAATATATGATGAATGTTTGTTTGTAAAACTGGCATTATTCACCCTCTAAGTGCATGAGGTCAGGTGACGACCTTCAAACTATCTGCAGCTGAGGAATTACGATACTTCAATGTCTAATTCGGAGTGTAAATCATGCTTTACGATGGTTAATAATGGATAGCACATAATCTATACATACGACTACAATTTACGAATTGGACATTCAATTTTAACATTTTCATATATTTCAGCCACACTCGCTGACAAGTTGATGACAATTTAAAATAATTTGCGTCGTTTCCACATACAGTTCGCTCGTACTCTGTACGCTTGATTGCGCACGTCCTTCCTGACGTTCCGACCTTTTTCGGGTCCTTTCCGGTCCTCACAGTGTATACAAAGTAACTCACAACAGAGTCCTTTTTGATAAACTAGTATAACAAGTGAAGGAAAAGCAAATATTTAATGAAAATGATATTTACGATGGAGACACTTAGTATGTGCATAACTTCCGAAAGGATCTCATTTTGGACATTTGCTTCCTAGTTCCTGCGAGCAGTAATGCGTCTAGTTGCGGTTGACTAAACTCGACGCGCACCTGATAGTTGTTGACTAAATCCCGAGAGTGAAAGGCCTATTCCCGAATGTTGGCTATTACCTGCAATGGGACTGGAACTAGTGGCAGGCTGAGGACGCATAGTGGATAAACAAGATGTATGCGAAACGTGTGAGGAATTCAGGGGATTAATTGGCAAGTACCTGGCTTCGCATTTGTGGCATATTCATACCAGATGCAAATTAGTCGAACCTTTGATGGGGACAAGTTAATTGAAAATCAACCAACAAACTTCATACCCAACTCCGAGTTGTATTAAAAACTAGTATTAAAAACTTTAATTTTGATTTTTAGTTAAAACCACTTGAAAAATTCATATCACTGACGGCGAACAAAACGTTCGCATGAAATGATCTCCAGTTTCGATCGACTATTTTTTATTTTGTTTCATAAGCGAATGAATTCTCTCCATTGTTTTATTCCCAGCGTTTGGTTCCGGTTGAATCACGCTGGAAATATGAGTGCGTCGGACGGGAGCAGAAGCGTAACAAGATCTATGTGTTTAGACGTCGATGCAATATCGGTAATAGGTATATTGCTTCAGCGTCGAAGAAATACGCAATCAAAGCGGAAAACGTGAAAATGGAGGAAATCGCGGAAACGAACGTCTCCAGAGAGCGCGTCGGGGACGACGCAACGTTTTCGTTGCCCATTACCGATAAATCAGATAAAATCCACTCGCCTTCGGCCCGCACGTACGCCGCACGTCCGCAGCTCCGGATTTATACCTGGACATGTCGAATGGGGAGCGAACAGAGAAAGTGTATAAAATTAAATCAAGTGTCATCGAATGGCCGTAACTTTTTCAACGAGACATTAAACACCGAGAAAATTGTGGAAAATAGTTAATTTTGTAAAAATTGATGAGAGTTTAATTTATATAGGTAGTAAATTGTTCTTTTGATTGTTTTTGTAATATACTGTATTTCATTGCTAACGTCTAACCTAACTTCATCATCGCCACACTTTTCCACAGCATTTTCGCGCCCGATTTGAGATGTTGCTACTTTATAAAGTTCCCTAAATGCGCTCGATTTCTTCCCCTACGGCGCGATGTCGGCGCGTGATCGTTCCAATAAAAATAAACCGTAATGACAACGGTTATGCTTCAATGCCCTACTCCCTTAAGGTATTGTGCTGAAAAACTGGCTCAGCACGAAATAAAAATAAAATAGAACAATGAGAAATAAAAACAACGCTTTGAAGTAAATAACTTCACAAAAATAAATAACCTGACAATATAAAATATAAAATTAACTTTAAACTTTCATAAAATGTGGTAAAAGTTTTTTTCTTCCACTGTAGTTTTGGGTTTTTCAGTAAAAACGGCAGAAGTCGCTAAGAAATCGCAAAGTGTGAAAAGTGCCAGCCCAATTTGATTAACAGCGTCCGGGGAGAGCGAAACTATTTTATTCAATTTTCGTACTGCGGCAGGAAACGAGGTCTCCTTGTAGACGCCGTTTGGCTGTACTTTTAATCTAGAACGAAATTGATTTAAAACGCGGGATTACGCTAGCCGGTTTCTGCCCGAGACTGAGCAACGAGTAAGAGGTAAATAATTAAGAATTAATTTGGGCAGTTACTGCTCTGAATCACTGTGCCTCTCAGGAAACGAAAAAGCAAAGAAAAAAAACGCGAAATTAATTTACGTTTCTGATGATGAAGATGGAGAAAAATTGCCTTAAAAGGAATTATAACCTGAATTAATGATGGAAACTGTGTTTGATTTCGTGATTTCAGTAAATATTTATTTTGCTCAAGTCAAAAATTCCATTCTTACTTTTATTTCCATGCGTTCTACACAACCCAGTTAATTTCATACTTTTGGTAATTGTTTGGTATGCAATTACATTTGTCAACAAGTGTTCACTTAACTCAAAACAAAATAGATTATCACGTAACACTTCAAAATATTCAAACAAACAAAAACTAATTAATTAAATGCAAACAAATGAACTGCCTTCACGTCTTAAAGATTTTCTATTGTTTGCCTTGAAAGATTTATGCGTGTGAACGGAAAACTTAAACAGACAACAGCTTACAGTGATTTATTGTCTCGTACTTGTTATACGTACATACATTTGCGTGTGTACCGCGTGTTTATTTGCGCGTGGTGGAGTTTTTTTCTCAGTGCCGAATCCATCTTTGCCAGTAAAATATTCACACGTTCGGTCCTGCATCACGCCCGCGTGGGCTAACGAATAAACTCGGCAACCGCGATATGTCTGCGTAATGTGTTTGCTAGAACGCGAATGCTTAATGCGGCCGCAACGCCCCGGCGCATCCGCCATCCGCAATCCACTACCAACCCCGACCGTGTTGCGCGCAGCCGGCCGGCGAAAACGAAAACATGAAATATTCAAACGCGGTGATGGATGGAATGCAGTAATATTAATAATGCTCCAGCAGCGCAAACCGACCTTCTGTTATTACCGTCCATTATTGCATTCAAGTGTCCAATCATTCAAATTCCCGCGCGTTTTAAGTCAACATACAGCAGACAACACAAAGTAGAAAGTAGAAAATTTCATTTCAACTTTTTAAATTAATTTCGAAGCTTTGAAGTACGAGTATATTACATTAAAGTAAAAAACGTATTGTTGATGAGCTGTTGTGTTCATGCCTAGGCACATATTTGAAATATAGCAACACTGAGTTATAGATGAATGCGTTGAAATGAGCGACGACATGGTAAAGCGGCGACGCAACATTGAACATTAATCTTTTATAATCCATCTTAACAGGATCCGTGCTTACCGACGCCTCCGGAGGCGGTGATGTTGACGGCTTGCTGGTTTGTGGTGGTGCTGCATCCTTCCGCTACGCAACCACCGACATAAATCGAAAAAACCGAACAAAATATTAAATTTTATTTCAAAACTCACTTTAAGCTGGATAGAGGTATTAAGCGATTACCTATAGAAAAATGCAGTTATTTTTATATAAAACCACTGGAACTGGTTTTCCAGAATGAATAAAATTGAAAATTCTTCGGTTGCAGGAATTATAAAGCATTTCGAAAATGAATTGATGTTATTTAAATCGCTGTAATGCCTTTTGTCTACTTCCAATTGCTCAATGAACACAATTTATGGCTTTTTATTTCATTTTTTCATTGGGATTACCATTTTTATTCCATACACTCGTAAAAAATCCATAACATGAGAAAATTCAGCGATTATTATCAGAAAATAGAAATATAATCCAACGATAAAAATAATACAACAAGGAAAATTCTATCAGAAATTAATATTTCTAGAATTGCAATGTTTTCGTGATATTAGCAGAAAAAAAACTATAAAATTTGAAAAAATCGAAGAAAAAAGAAAAGTAAAGTAAAAAGCAACAATTTCAACTTACAAATACATAACACTTTTTAGAAACAATGTAAAAGCAATAATTCATTGTCTCTGACATTAACAAGACCGAAAACTCACCGCGAGCGTTCTTTCTCGATTTTTTATAGCAAACGATTAATTTCAGCTTGACTGTAATGTCTCCTCGTAAACACTTACCAGGATCAAGATGATTAATTAATTAATAGCGTCTGCAGCGAATACACGAATGCGCTGTTGTTGGTGAAGCATGCAGATGACTGTGGAATGATGCGATGATGCGACGGTGATAATGACGGCGCGATATGAATGAGCCGAAATGAAGCATCAAACTTGTTAACGTCGCCATTTGCGGGCGCGCGCTGGCGCACGTTTCATAACCCGACGCGCTTTTGTTATGTAAAACACTAGAGTTTCAGCAGGGCGTGTTTATTCAAGCAAGGTTCTTCGCCAGCCATCCGAGGCTATGCCGAGAGCGTCATACGCGAAAGACTCCTCGGCGAACATCGCGAACTTAATGTATTCCCGTATTCCCAGTATTCCCGCACGCTGTGCAGTAAGTATTCGCATTATGTACACGAACGTAAAGATATTGAAGATATTGAGTGTTACTAAAGTCACAAAATTGTGTGGCAGACTTGAGAGTTTCAAGTTTAGGCACACTCTGTGTGCGTTTTAATATGAATGCATTGTGGATTATTAATTGCGAGGTCTTGGTACGTTTCTTGGCAAGATATGGCAAAGGTTTATTGTAAAAGTAAAAGTTGCATGAAGGCACGCGGCTTGCAATCAGGAGAGTGATTTAATATTAATTATCAATTTATAAGCATGCCGTACGACGGGGATAAATGATTCATAAGTTATGTGCTGGGATTTAGAGTAGAATGAGATTGCAATCTTACTTAGTAAGCACCCAAATAATTAAATAGAAAGGTTCCGCAAGGACCTTTTAATATTTCAGGCTATTTTATTGTCAAATTTAGATTTTAATCATTTAAAACTTTATTTCCTTAGTCTTACTCATGTAAAATTCTTAATTAACAGAAATGTAGGATGAATGATTTGAAATTCCCAAAAAATTTATAACCCAGCATTTAGTAAAATATTTCACTATTGATTGGTGGAAAGATTGAACTATTTCAACCTCCACACGTATTTAAAATATTGTAGGTACATTTTCCTGTTTATTTTTAAATATGATGTTGTATAGTAACGATTAATATTAAAACTCAGTTTGTTTTTGATGTTAGTTGACTCAGTGATCCAATTTTAATTATAAGCAATATATAGCGATATATAGCAATATGGCCAACAGCAATTTTGTCAATGAAATTTGGCGTAGTTGTGGTATCTTTGATTTTGATTGGTTTTAATCCGGTAAAAATTAATTATTATTTCCTACTCTGATATAAAATTATATTTAAAATCTGTTTAAATACCTGTCTGTGTCTTTAAAAAGATTTATATATGTCCACTGTTATTTCGAGAATTTTTATTATTAAACTCTGTTTCCAAGCAAATCTCACAAGTCCCACGAGTTATTTTACCATTCCTTTGTCAAGAAATACGTGCGACATCAAGAAGTAGAAACAAGACAGTTCAAAGATTTTTCAAATGCCATGAGACCTTGCTTTGCAACCAAAGTTATCCAATCAGCAGGAAAACAACGTTTTCCACACTTGCCACGCATTCCTCTACGAATAGGAATGTCAAACTGCTATTTATTTTTTATTTTTTGATTCCTTCCCAGGATGTGTAAAACGGTTTGATAAAAAAGAAAGCAGTAGAAAAGCAACACGGATCCCCGGAAGGTTGGAAGTAGAAAAAACAAAAAAGAAAACGGGAGAAATCGAACAGGGACGCGTTGCATCCAAAAATGCCGTCGATCGTACTCCTCGGACGCGTGGTAAATATTTGATAGTGCATCGTAGGAAATTTATGCAATCGTGCGATGCCTCGGTGGACCCTGCCGAAGGAAAGTGCTTAACCGAAGATGCCTAGCAAACGGCAAAATAAAAGAGTGTGCAGAACAATTTCCGCCAACCGGAATACGAAATATTCTAATATTTGCCGAGTGAAAATGTGCACTTGTGCCACCGATATTCTCCTCACACACATTCGGTATTTTTTTGTATGCTACAAACATTTTTCATTTTGCTAGACTATAATAAACGCACAAAAATAAATAACACATTTTTGATTAAATAAAGATTTGGGTAATTTCTTGAATATTATAAGGCTGTAAAATGTTATGAACTTTCTTAAAACTTTTAATTGAAGGTCTAATTCCTGATGAAATCAAATGTGATGATTACAGAAGTGAAAGCGAACAGAGTGCAAATTTGCTCTCGATTCTAAATCGCAGTGATAGCCACCGTTCACCATTAATGTTGGATTTAATTTGTCCGCAGGTAATTTCCATATAAATTGTGCATTTTCCGCCTGGGGATTATTGGATTTCAAAGTTTAATTTGTTTGAAAATCAAAATCGTAAAACTCACGATTTCAAACATTAATTTTTACTCGAGGAGATATTCATAATTAATTGCAATAGAATTAGCATAAATTGAGAACCGTGCCTTAAATGAAGTGAAGAAGAATAGCGGTAGTTCCTAAGTAACTAATTGCTCTTTTGTTACACGCCAGCAGCGCGCAACGACAATGTTTTGTGTGTCGTGGAGAGTAGAAGTGAACCGGCAACGAGGGTGAACACCAAAACTTTACATTGCCATTGTGGGCGCCACTGCTGGCGACTTAAAGTCTTCAAACTTGATGCGAATGGAGGCCACTTGACGTCAACCGGAAATACATGCAAACACGATATGCACGCTTTGGCATCAGTTCTCTTGTTCAAGTAAGTCAACAACACGTTTCATCAAACATCACTTTTGAAACAATTACAACTTTAACTCGAAATATCATACTTTTTATGCGATACAGGTAAACACGTAATTGTATAAAGCTAACTTACAACATGCTTTGTTTCATTGTGAGTTTTGGTGGTCTGTAAGCAATTCGCGGCTTAATTTCGACAGGTTCAATGTAGGCGCACAATGTATCAGTGTTTTGTCGGTACGTCCACGTTCCCGAGCGAAAATAAACCTTTTGTATCCCATATTTATTCAAGCTGGTAGCGCAGTTCGCATCTGGTTTGCCATGAATACAATTCCGCATCATTCACCATTGACATACTGTACTCGTAGTTTGTGACCTGCCGGCGCTAAATGTTAACATTTTCTGGTGCAAATTGGACTATTCATGCGCACAGAAGAGTTAATATTAAACAACTACACGGTATACTTGGTTGAACACACAATAAATAAGCCTATGATAATAAAACGGAGTGAAAACAAAAGTACTACTTCACCTTAGCTAACACAGTGAACTATTAACGATGCAGATGTAAGAAAAATTCAATTGAAATTTTGAAAAGAATGTAATTATACGTCTGTTTGAATTCAATTTACAAAGCAAACACCTGATGTGCTATTGTTACTTTTTTCAGCAATTTCTACATTTCTCTTGATGCCGAAGGCAAATTAATTAATTTTTCTAAACTTGTTTAAATGCCCCCATTGGGGTATTAATTTCGTGCATTATTGTTTGCTCTTGTATATGAAGCTTTAAGCACATATTTGTTGATTGAGGTCGCAATTTAGAAATCAATTTCATCGAAACAACAAATTTGCTCTTTCCATTCGAGCGCTTGTTTACTTTGACAACAACTGAATTATCGTTTATTTTATCTATGCAAATTAATCGGAAGAAAATTAATATACTCTATACGAAATAATAATTAATATATTAGTTATTAATATTTAATATTTCAGATAGTGCAATTTATTAGTTTGAAATTAATTCGCAAACTGCGCGAGCGAAATGCACTGATAAAATTATCACGATCACAAATTCATGAAACGATGGAACTAACTTAGGATGCACGCCTATTAGACTTAATTCTAACTCTAGTCTTACCACGGCTAATATTCCAGAGGAACAGACATCCTGAATGGAACATATTCATGCAATTAGATCCGCCGACGTTAATCAAATGTGGGTGGTGAGCCCGATTTTAGTATTTCGAATTTCTCATGGAGCAAAGTCCGAAAACGGAATTCAAATATTTTATATACACAGATAAATTTAGAGAGAAATTCGTAAACTAATAGGTATTAATTTGCACTAAAATCTAATATTATATTTGTAGTAAATTCCTCATTCGGATTTTACTTCACAATGCTAGTTTCTAAACAACTTATTCCCAACTAATGAGGATGAATTAACCGACCTTTGTTTATTTAAAATTAACTTTGATAATTAAAAGTTGTTATGAAAACTGAAATTTACAGTTCATTTTGACTAATACTGCATGAAAATACTAAAAATACTAAACTCCCACTTTTTGGTTTGATAGCTAATTTAAAAATTGGTGCAGCAAACAAAAATACGAGTTATTTTGATTCGCGGCAATAAAGAAAATTAATTGCTGCCACGCAAATTACAATATATTCAACACATTTAATGTTAATCTGTATTTATTTTATGTTAATATCAAAATGCACCAAAATCGTTTAATAATAGCAAATTTTTAATTAAAGCTGAATTTATTGAACTTTCATATTTCGCCAATCATATGCTCGGAAAAGTACAAACTATATATTTGTTATTATTATTATTATTATTAATATTAACGTTCCCAAGTGGAAACTATAAGCTTATAATAGTGTACCCAGTTTGTGCAGTGTATGAAGTATGACTATAGAGTCTATAGTTTCCATTAGTAATTTTAATATTCATCTGCTTGATAATACCACACCATACTGTGCAGTTTAAATTGAAATAAATACTCGTATGTGAAACTTGTAGTTTAAGCGATTTAAATTCTATTAACTTTCTTCTTTTAATTTTATACTTTATTATGCAGTTTTCCCAGGTAACAGACTCATCAATTCAAAGCTTCCAAAACATATTTATTGTTAGTCCATTAAGTGATGAAAAAATAAATTTACATTAAATTTAATTACTTAAAATTAAAACATCTTTCCCTTTGAAAGTATTCCGAACATTTAAATTAAAATTACGAGTTTAAATTTCAATCCTTTTGCATATTTAATTTACGCAGATAGATGAAATTCTACAAAAGGTATTGTATTGTGTAGATGCTATAATGTAAATGTACTTTTTTCCTTTTTCATTTGTGCTTATAAGGGGGAAGCGCAAATTCAAATCGAGACAACAAATAAACCAAAATGGCACAAAAGTAAAATAAACGAGGCGAAACAAGCCGGAGAGAGACTAAATAAAATAAAAATGCTGACAGAGTGCCAGATTTTTCAACAAATATTTAAATATTTATAATAAATATTATAATAAATTGAAGAATACTTGCTTAAATTTACGATGTCAATATAAACTGCAAGATGTGATTTTATTTCAAGAAATAAAGATTCGATATCTGCAGGTAAACAAACTTATCTCTTGTTCGAAATCGCGTGATCGCACACGAACACGGTGTGCACTCTCTACCACCGACAAGCAATATTTAACGCAAAAATGTGCATTGTTGTGTGATCTAACCGACTATTTAGTAACGGCAGGAATAAATTCAAAACACATTTGATCAAATATGCAACAAAGTTGATATTGCATGAAAATACCAATCATGAGCAATTTAATAATGCCTATCAAATCGCAATACTGCTTTAATTTATACTCTATGACACAATACAATAATATTATATTCACACATCGGAGAAAAAACCAACATGTTGTGCGGAGTATTGAAATGGTGAGATAAAAGATACTTACTCAAGCCCAACTACTGCAGATGCATATTACGACTAAGTCGATTGATGACCGAATATAATGGACACTTTGAAAATAAAAGTCTGATAAAAGAAAACGCGCAGCGCGAAATACTTCTGGATACGGCAGAGACCGGCACGATACTGGCTGCAACCCATTGATAGCGTATACCGAAACTGCACAAGCAACGATGCGACAGTTCACAAAAAGTCTGCTGCAGAAACCCGGCAGGTAAAAGCAATAGATGCGCAAAGCCAGCGCGTTGATGCCATGCGACCTTGTGCGTGAATTGCAATAGATGCGCAAAGCCGGCGGCGCGTAGGTAGCACGCGACCATGTGCACGAATTGCAACGGACACGGTACCTGTGATAAGAACTAAACTAAAATGTGCTGGGTGCGACAAGGCGACGAGAATCTTACGCGTAGAATCTCGCACGGCGAATGCGATAAGAAAGTGCTTTATCCACAAACGCTGATTTAATTCAAAACGAATACAATTCTATTTCATGATTTTAGTTCATGCTAGTGAACTAAAATTTAAATAACGAAATTATAAATTGTTGATTATGAAAGATTGAAAGATTCTCTATCAGACAAAAATGCAAAATATTTATATTTCCTACAGTAAAAGGTCGAAAAACGCGACTAAAAGTGCTGAAAAGTGACATTTTGCAATTTTTGCCCATTTTATTCAATCGCGAATATCTCGTAAACTAAAAGAGATAAATAAGATCTGATCGCAGCGTCTTAATCTACGGACCAGTCTCTATCAGATAGGATAGTTAAAACCGAAATCTGAGAGATGAAATTTTAAGTCTTAAGAAAAAATTGCCAAGGGGGGGTGCTTGATACTTTTTTTCGACGATTTTCAAAAATTCATATCTCTTAAACTAAAAGAGATAGCTGCCAACGAATTGTTGATTATGAAAGATTGAAAGATTCTCTATCAGATAAAAATATAAAATAATTATATTTCCTACAGTAAAAGGTCGAAAAACGCGACTAAAAGTGCTGAAAAGTGACATTTTGCAATTTTTGCCCATTTTATTCAATCGCGAATATCTCGTAAACTAAAAGAGATAAATAAGATCTGATCGCAGCGTCTTAATCTACGGACCAATCTCTATCAGATAGGATAGTTAAAACCGAAATCTGAGAGATGAAATTTTAAGTCTTAAGAAAAAATTGCCAAGGGGGTGCTTGATACTGGGAGATTTTTTCGACGATTTTCAAAAATTCATATCTCTTAAACTAAAAGAGATCAGCTAAAAACCAACTGAAAAGTGAATTGTTGATTATGAAAGATTAAGATCTGAAGTCTTAAACTTCTCTATCAGAGTCTTAAAAATGCCAATGATACTTTTTCGACGATTTTCAAAAATTATATTTCCTACCAACAGTGAAAGATTGAAAGGATAAAAATATAAAATAATTATAACAGTAAAGGCGACTAAAAGTGCTGAAAAGTGACATTTTGCAATTTTTGCCCACGTTATTCAATCGCGAATATCTCGTAAACTAAAAGAGATAAATAAGATCTGATCGCAGCGTCTTAATCTACGGACCAATCTCTATCAGATAGGATAGTTAAAACCGAAATCTGTGAGATGAAATTTTAAGTCTTAAGAAAAAATTGCCAAGGGGGGGTGCTTGATACTTTTTTTCGACGATTTTCAAAAATTCATATCTCTTAAACTAAAAGCGATAGCTGCCGATTATGAAAGACTGGAAGATTCTCTATCAGACGAAAATATAAAATAATTATATTTCCTACAGTAAATGGTCGAAAAACGCGACTAAAAGTGCTAAAAAGTGACATTTTTCAATTTTTGCCCATTTTCTTTAATTGCGAATATCTCGTAAACTAAAAGAGATATTTGAGATCTGATCGCAGCGTCTTCATCTACGGACTATTCTCTATAAGAGAGGATAATCAAAACTTTTTATTTGTATTTCGCAGTAAAAAATTTTTGTAAGCTTCGGATTTATTTTTATCATAAAATTAAAGATTTCACTACATATGTAATTACACAGTAAAAAATTGATTAGTCAAATCAAATCTACCAATCAAGTTTTACATTATGTAGAATGCATCTAAATATTAAATCACAACACGTTCATTAGCCTAATTAAACACAACCCGTCAGTTAATAAACAAATTTCGAGTAAATCGATGATTCCGCCATTCACGCGGTGAAGCAACGACAGTTGACTTGCACCTCCCATCATCAGCTAACGTGATCCGGTAATATTAAGCAAACTTGTGAATATTTAGTGTGTGCATGTAGGTAGTATTGAACTACAAATGATAATTTACTTGCAGTTCAAATAGAAATTGATGTGAATGCGCCTGGTTAGCGGCGGCTTGGTGCCCCGGGCAAATATAATCCGATTAACGATTGAGCTCTGCTCGTAATCGAATGCAGCAATTCACCATTCGCCAGTAAAGCGTTTTACATTGTTTCCTCGTCATTAAATTATTATACTGTGAATATTCCAATAATTTCCAGCGGAAATACAGCAAATTATTATGAAAACTGTATTTAACAGCCAATTAGGTACACGTAGATTTTATAGACATAGTTGTTTTATTGTATACCTACGGCGGTAATTAGAAATTTACATTGTAATTTGATTAATTGCCAAAATTGTAAAAACAGACAATAATGTCCGAAATGCATATTTTTAAAAATCACTTATTTTTGTATATTAGGTGCATTATTCAAGTTAATAAAGTAAGTAAATTTTTACAAAGCAAACAAAAAAATACTAGGCTTCTGTGAAATGAGAGCAAACAGAAAAAATATTCCTTTTTATGGTTAAGTGAGATAAATGTTTGTGATAAATACTAAAAAGATGATCCCTATGCCTGTACACCTGAAGAAGAAAAAAACTTGAAAAGCTGTCGACATTTATTTGAAGAACGCCTTGCGTTACTAGATTATTCACAGGCCTGCGCGCAGATCATCCACGTCTGACTGTCAAGTGAATAAGAAGTCGAATAAATCAAATAAATCGTAACTTTCAAAGCCGCCGTGCACCGTATGCATAAGATAAAATTTTTAAGAATGCGAATACAACTTGAAATGTGAAATATGTGGGTTAATATTTAAAAACAACATTTGTCTTAATACTCTAAAGATAAAGCAAAAAACAAATCTTTGTTGATACTTTGACAATTTTTTAGAGAACTTTAAATTATAAAAAATATTCTATTTGTTAAATTTTCTCATTTTTCATTTAATTTAACTGTAGTGAAGCATTTGCAAATTATTATGTATATTATGAATGTAAAATACAGTAAATATTCATCACAAATTTTAGTATATCCAATATTATATAACAAGCGGATGTTTTAAAAAATATTTGAATTTTATTCTAGTGAGTTCTGTTCGTTGCATTTTAGTACAATAGTGCGCAAATTGCTATTTTTATTGAGTCGTTTCAACTATAAATTGAGTACCAATAAATTTGTCATAAAAAATTTAAATATTTGATTTTTCACACTTAATTTACAATACACAATGCACAATTTCCTACCTGAAGTGATACAAAATGAATTTCTCTTAACTGATCTTTATGTGGCTATAAATTTTTGCTTAGAAATGCGTTTTTGGCACTTTCGTTTGGAGACAATATGCAGAATAGCGTAAGCAATTTCCGCCGCCCCTTTGCCGAATCATAAAGACATCAAACGCTTGAGCGAACCGACCAGTCCCCAAATCTGGATGCGGGTGAGTGTGGGAAAGCCGTAAAATTCTAAAAAGAACGCGTGCGGGCACACACATATCACGTATGCGCCGTCGAGAAACGGAAACGCGCGCGATGGATGTGACAAAAAAGTGCAAACACCGTAAAGACCGAAACGAGCGTGCCGAATAATGGCGAATGGGTCTGAGGCAGGAAACAAAGCACAAACAATCTTTGGGGCTCAAAGCCAACAGAAAAAACCCGACGGGAAAAAAAGCCCTAAACAATACGCGTCGAATGATAACAAGTGAAAAGTGAAACAAAAATACCGAGCTAATTCAAAATCGTTCGTGCTGATAATACTCGAAATGTCAAAATAACCGAATAACAGGTTAAAAGTGTACGCAACAACAGAAATGAAAAGCACAAAAAATTTATGTGTGATTTTAATTTCGCTTGGTGCTTTCCATTACTGTATTGTTTCAAGAGCGTGATAAAATACGAAAATCACTCCAGGAATAAACAAAAAGCATGAAAAGTAATCCCTTCAAAGCTTTGCAGCTTGTCGCGCAGAAGGATTAAAGTGAAGCTTTGACCATCCGTTGCCACAAAGGACGCTTTACGAGTTGCGCAAGCAAAAATTCAAGACGACAAAAAAACCGACAAGACTAAAAATAAAATAAAACCCTCACAAACCTCCAGATATAATTTTCGTAATAAAATAGAACTTACAATTTATACTAAATTGCGGCTGATAGTTTTTCACATAAATTCCCAATTTGTTTGGAGGCCTCATGAGGATACGTTTATAATGAAGGCTTCAATTTCAATTTGCGCTTTGTACTGCTCGCTTGATGATGCTCGATTTGAATTTTTGTCGTCCCTAGCCGGACGTGAGCGGGCCCAGCTTGGCTCATCCGCAACCACTTTGTGTTATTTCGCGTCCGTAAATTTTGAATTTGCACTCGAGCAATAATGGTTTCTAGAAGTGGGCATAGCGGCATATATCACGAGACGAGGGGCGGCGCGGTGCGCTCGTGAACCGTGTAACGTCCGAACGCATTGTTCATCGTACAAAATGGAAGCGAATCTCTTGAGGTTGGGCTGAACACACCGCGGCGGAGGTGCGCGCACTTTGCAGCTAGGTTACGCTCGTTTTTGGTGGACTCACAAAAGCCCAAAGTGCCGCCTGTTTCCGAATACATCACAATTATGGCCTTGTTACATGTCAGCGCGGATAGTTTTCACGTGAAAGGAAAATTTTCCTGTTCTTTTGAAATATATATCTTGAAGATAAAATATTTTCACAAACGGAATTTAAAAAAATTGTAATTTTCATCAAAACTAAGCACTTATCAAAATTTTAGTAAATGAATGAAATAAATGAATAATGCAATTAATATATGTTATTGAATTGATCTAGTATCTAATTTCGTAAATGTAAAATAATATTATGTTACAACTGCGCGTGGTTTCCCGGTATTTCCCGTATTTTGACGCTTGCTTCGATGTTTATTGTTACAATTTGGTAAATGGCACGCGTTAGGAGCTGTATTAACGCACGTAACATCCGAACACATCGAGTGCTTTAACGTCGGACGCAATCATTTGCGATGGCGGCGTCCGGAAAACAGCCGATGCCCGGCGCTGCCACCAATCGGCACCTCCACCAGTGCGCGCAGCGTGTGATTACTCCCGATTCAACCACAGTAGCTCTCTAGTTCAACATGTCGGTACCCAAGCACCCTCTAATAATTAACGCACACGGTTGTTTATTGCATTATCGTTGTTTGTTCATTTTAGCCAAGTAAATGTACTCGAATGCGACCCAAAACATATTCAAAATTTCACAATTTCAAAAATTAACGTGCAAAGATTTTCGATTTTTGATTTGATACACTGATTGCATCCTTGCTTGCATCCCTATTGTATAAAGCGGTTGTTGCGTGAGTCGTTATCGAGCGAGGAATTTGAGAGGAAACAATAGCACAAACAATGCAATGTTGTTCCAGCGACGCGATGAAAAGCTCTGCAAAGCTCGTATAACATAAGGTGAAACAGACGCGTTGCAGGCGCGCGAAAGGTTTGCGTGTAGAGCGGTCGTACATCGGCGGATGTTACAAACAAAAAGTTACATCAAAATTCCGACGGAAACGAGCATTATTCATTTATAGGCCATGACATGCAGAATCGTGTTATACAACACCACACATACCCACGCACACGTACACGTGCATACACAGCTCTTTTGCAGGCTTTATCCGCTTGCGTGAACACAAAGAACGACAAAGGCGCGCGTAATTTGAGCACAAATTTCTGTTTTATGTGGTTACGTCTTGTTTTCTTTTTCATCTGGTTTTCATCTTGCGTTCCGCGTATGCAACATGTTTTGTTTGTAAATATGTTTTATTAACATCCAGTATGTGGCATTTGTAATATGCAACTGATAAGTATATGTGTTGTGCAACACTTGTGCTTGCAATGAAGCGAATGGCGTATGATAAAGTCAACACTTGGTGGTTTAGACATCGGATTCGGCTTTTCCGCATCAGTTTGTCATTACGACCACGCATTCACATTGGCAATGGACAAAGCATTAGACTCATGAAAATCTACGCCAAAGAAATGTTATATTTACTAATTACACAGTATGAAATGTGACATAATAATAAAATACACAATTTCAAACATTTTAAAATCACGTATCCGTAATCACGTTGGATACAATTCAATTAATGTACTCGTATTGTAGTAACTTTAAATTAGCGAATGTTTTGCGTATTGATGAAGCATTACAATTGTGCCCAATTCATCGGTGCATGAGGAACAATTAGCGAATGCGGTCATCGCGACTCATAAAACGAACTAACGCGCAATTATTATGCAACCGCATGATTAGATAATCGCCCAAATGGACGTTTGCAACGTGTGCATTGTTTCAATGTTCTGCGAGTCCAATTCGGAACGATTCGAATGCACGATGGACATTGAAAACGTTTATTTCGTCCGGTTCCAAATGACATTCGGTCGACGATATTAATTAAAAGTGATTAATCCCTTAGTCGACGTGGCGTGAAACTTTATTGAGCATAACATTTGTATTAATTGCAAAATATTGGAAACATTTAAATTAAAAATGAAAGTCTGTCTAACTAAAAATAATACTTAGCAAAAACACTTCTGGATTTTATAATGCTTTATCAAATTTTAGTAATATTTTAAATTTGAAGCTAAATTTTAGTCACCGAAAGGCATAATATTACAAAATAAAAAATTGTTTCCTTATATTTGTCACGTGCCCCTAGGAAATCAAATGTGTACCCAACGTAATATAAAAGTAAAATTTGCACATGGCGCACATACGAATATAAAGACAATTCAACCAGTCACACAAGAAATAGAATCCAATTTCGCCTTGAAGATGTTTTGCGTTCCCTAGTTAATTTTTTGTGCATTTTTTCGATTCTCGTTTTTCCAACTTTCGAAGTTAAAGCAAAAGCAATAAAATTTCAAAGTTTGCAAACAAAACTGAAAATTTAGTGGCTTGTTAAACTGGGATATTAATTACTTTAGAAGTTTATATCCAGTCTATTAACCTGATTAAACCATAAATTACTTCATTTTTCATTGCACTGCTGTATTGCAGAGAGATAACATGATGCGATTTAGCCGCAGACGCAGCATTCAGCATCGCTGGCACCTCCACCAATCCAACGCTTCCAACCGGATGATTCCGACCGGAATCGTATAAAAATATAAATCAACTTTTTTTTATCTCCCGAGTCGCAGAGGAGGATGCGAATTCCCGCTCGCAAACATGACGCGTCGCGCGGTGAGTAAACAAATAACATCCGTCCAATGCTCCGTGCTTCAGCGCTAAACATCCTTCGAAAGCAAAACTAAAAAGACGCCGTGAGAAAGAAGAAGCGCCAGGCTCCAGGCAGAGTTAAAACTACTTGCCATGTTGCCCAAGAGTAGCAGAGCGTATAGGGAAGACATAAAATGAACGCCAAGATAATGGAATTACTGAATCATGAGGAAAATATCGTGCGTTATGGCCTTATAGATTCGGCCATTCCATGATAACAAGATTCTATCTTTAGGATTAGACTTGGAAAATATTTACTTTTTCAACTTCCCAACTCAAGGACAAGGCTAACTCCTGGCATACAAGAAAAACATAAAAAAATAAAATAAACGTCTTTAAAAGTTTATGAAATTCGCAAGCTTTCTCTTTCCTGCTGTGCGCTTAAAAGTAACAAAATTATTACCTTTGAGGAAGTCATCCTTATTTATTCGATCACAAAAATACTGATATATTGTGCGGATTTATACGACACGTTGAACTTCACGAGGACGAAGATGAAGAGTATCAGGGTGGATAAAACATGTCGAGATAAATTGAATGAGAGAATATTTCCGGTACATTTTGTTATGAAAGCTTCAAAGAGACTTACAAAGTGTTATAGTTGAGTAATTCATTTGCATTAAGCAATATTTTCACAAAGAAATTTATTAGCTACGAGAATCTGCAGGCGTTTCATTAGCCATATTAATATTTAATATATTTAATGTAAAATTTAAAAAAACTGCTTTTAAAAATAATTTATATTAAAATTATGACGGAAGAGAATTCATAGTGAAATTCTACATCTATTTGTGTAAATATTGTTTTAAACAAATAATTGCACTCAAAATTATGAAAATTTCAAACATATTTCTAGTTATAATTAAAACTTAAATTAAATTTATACTACAAGTGAATTAAACATCGTTTAATAGATGGTAATATATTTTTGCTCGTTTAGTTTGTTTTTGTTGTATTTGCTGTTTTTTTAAAGAATAAATTTACCTTTGCTCGGCCTCTCTCGCAAGTCATAAATATCCTTTTCTTTGGCACACGCAAAATAAACACTTTGCATAAAAAGCACACCAATAAAACCGAACCAATACATTTTTATATTCAATTTTTTTGATTTTGATGAACTAAATATTTATTTTTAATTTTTGAAGTGTTGGCACTCAATTAATATTTTAATAATTTCGTAATTCGATTATTTCGTTTAATTGGTTTGTTTTAGGAGTTGCTATCGCGAAATATTGGCGCGCGGTTAGTGCACTCGAAGCACTTGGAGTGCGCCGGCCGGTAGTTCGCGGCGGAATAGAGTGCGCAACGAGGAAAACGCTTTCCCGCCGCCAGCACGCACGGCGCTCTGAGTGGAAAACGAGTGGAAAGCATGCGCAGCGGCCAGTCCTCACGGTGTGCACATTTCGCAGATTAAACTCGTTATTTTTCCTCGACACGTTTGTGATACCTTAAGTATTTCTGCATCGAATTAAACACGCTTCTGATAATAAGCCAGCTGCAGCAACAAGTACAAATATTTGAATTTCCACAGCCATATATAAATTTATATATAAAATTAAAATTTAAAAGAAATTAATTAAAATTTAAATCAAAAAATTCAAATCTTCACCCATTTTTTTAATATTTTTAGATTTAATGTGATATTTGAGTGTTTTTCATAAAATATTTCAAATTCAGCAGTAAAGGCAACATTTACTCTCCCTACGTGACTTTAATATAACATTCGTCCTGCGACGTCTTCGGTCACGATTTAAATTCCTCATCCTTGCAACTGCTACCACTACAACCAGTTCTAGAGACACGTGTTATAATCGTTCCAAAATCCTGCAAACTTCTCGCTTGCCAAGGCTAACCAAAAAGACGAAGACCAAAAGCAAAATTACAAAAACGTAAAAACCAACTAAAACTATGCTCAAACTTTTTCCTGTGTTTTCCCGTTCACAAGCCAATGCCTTATTTTATATTACAAGAGTTTCAGTTTGAACTCCAGCATGAGTTTCAACGGGCAACAACTGTTTTCAGCATTCTTGCTTTTTTTTCGACATTTTCGTGGGAGTGTGATGTGCAGCACGTGCACGCATACCTTCTGTGTTAAATCGGCTTGTAATTCTGGCTGTTTGCGCAACCTTGGAGATGCTTGTAAAAATAAAATTTTAGTTTTCGGTTGAGGAAAAAGTTTGCGAATAAAATCGCAAAGGAAGCTGCGCGCGGACGTAATAACATTTCAAACAAAGTGAGCGCGCGCACACACACATTGAGATAAAATACGAAATGAGAAAATGCGAAAATTCACAGCCGGAGGCGAAAAAAGAAGATTTTTATTATCGACTGACCGGGTAAGATCGAATCGCGGACCTTTTGTAACGCAGCAAACGACTATTTGAAATGAAAATTTGAAAAGTCCAGCAAAGAAGAATTCAATTTAACACGAATGGCTTGTAAACTTTCCGGTTGCAAGCACATCGTCAAACTTGTTCAAATTTTCGCTAAAGAATTTGAATTACTAAAACCTTTTCAATTGTACATCACAATCCAACCCATTATAAGCCAAACACAATAAAAACTTCCTTTCATATTTCCTACATTATGACATAAAAGTTTAACGCACGCGAAAGAAATGTTTTTGTATAATTTCATTCAAATATTTTCCGACAATTTCATTAATGGTTATTCATTTCGAACGCTGTAAATGTAAAACGCCGACGTAAACAAACAACCAGAGAATGGAAAACTAACAAAGCACAGAACTACCCAAAAGAGACAGAAGAAACATTGCGGAGAAGCAAACTATTTACTTAACAAACTTATCTTACCTTTACTTATGTTTGCTACGAACCGCCGACGAACGGAAACGGCGGAAACGTATTAGAGCCACGAAGAAGAAAAGACGCCGGCGATAAGTGGGCAAACACAGGCGCACCACCAGCAAAACAAAAACAAAATTGCCGAAACGCAGAAACACGGATGCGGAAAAACATGAAAATTACATTAACATAATACAAAAAATAAAATAAACATAAAATTTACAATCGAAATAATATAAAATCCTTGTTTTGTGTTTCGCGTAAAATTTATGAACATTAACTTAAAGTTAAAACGTATTTATCCACCAACAGTACTTTAAAAACCAAGTAAAAAATAGTCTGAATTGAATTATAAAAAATTGCGGATTACCAATCAACGCAATATTGAATGTGCATTCTATGTGCATTTCCGGTCTGCTGTTATTCGGGTTATCGAGCATGGTCATTTAGAGTAACGGATACAACTCGTTTTAAGTGCGGTCTAACGATTCCAGCGCACTGCTGTAACTCTCTCCGCAAAAGTTAATTGACATGCCACGCTCGTGTACAAACGACAGCATCAAACTCCGCCAGCCGCTGCAGCAAATACAATTACCTCTGGAAAAGTGCGGGTGCAAGTGTTGGTTAGAGACCGAGCGCAAATGAGCAGATTGCAATCGGATGAAGAGCATTAAAGACATTAAAGAGAGCGTTTGAAGTTCGGTCACTCGACCGCCCACATTGAAAGCGCGCGCGTGTGTGGGTGGATTGTTGCGGTGTGCTTGTGTGCGGACTCAGGCGCGGTAGTTTAATGACTAATCCTTGAATTTATCCCTACTCTTAATCCCTTACACATTATTTTCAGAGTGTGTCGCGTGTGTGTGTGTATGTGTAATTGAGCTAGGAGAGTACTTCTAAACTTCCTTGGATTCTTTGGTTCTTTATTAGGTAGGCTCGAGGCATAGATAAATAGATCAAGATAATAGACGTTAATTATACAGGATAATATAAAAAAAGAGTTTTTTATTATGAATTTGAAGTAAAATTGCGTTGATTTATCGATTTGTTAAAATTTGCTATTCATGAACAATTATCCCTTATTCCCTATAAACTATTTCCTACATAAAGTCCTTTCCGGGACTTGTCCCATTGGTAATCACACCAATTTAAATTCATAGGTAGACGAGTTTATATTTAAATTTTCCCTGAACTTATACCTTCCTTCATTTCAATACCTTTCAGATAAATAATCTGTAAACTAAATTCCATAATAATTTCAATCAGTCAATATTTAAGTTTTCAATTACTTTCGGTGATCATAATATTTTTATGATTATGGTAATTTATTGAAAGTAACTTTGCCAATGTGTAACATCTAATATAAACTACACACGATGAGAAAGTTTTGCGAATCTTAAAGAAGCTGATATATTCTTAGCGGGCGTCCAGTAGACGGCGTTTGTTTCGTCACGGTTCTATTACAAGCTTGCCGGTTTGACGTTCGTGGCAAGGATAAGAAAAGTGCGAAAAAGCAATTTCCTACTTTACAAGTTCCTTCCGCGCTATCCCTCCATGCTCGTCTCGCTTCTGTCGAAGACAGGAGTGTATTAAAAACCCAATAAAATTACTTGTACCTACTGAGCAACGCTCGTTGCTGGGATATTGCGTGGAAAGATGATAAGCTAAGAACTACGAGTAAGCTGCCACTAACTAAATTCCTAAAGATTTAAAATACCATTTTTACATAGATATTTATATAAATAAAGTTTTTAAATCACAGCATGAAAACTTTCGTTAAAATTAACTTGGAAAAATTCTAATAATGAAATAATTCATGTAAATATAATAAAAACTAAATTAACCAATTAAAATTTAATTCTAAAGTTCAAAAATTGAATTATATGAGTTTAACAAAAATAAATTGCAAATTAACTTTTGGGACTATTGTTAAACCCGAAACAGTTAAACATTGATTTTCATAATTACACAATAATACATTAATTAGCTCCGACGCAGAAAATGATCAAATTTGAAATTGCAAAATCAGACTATTTTGCTTCAATAAACCAAACTTATTTTGCTGCATAACTGGCGTACTTTGTAAACTATTCGCTATCTACTAAACAGTTATGAAGTTATTAATGAGAAACAAAGTATGCGAAATACTAATTTTCAGAATTAATATTACATAACCTCTATAACAAATACTTTCAATTTTAATTGATCATGTTTTTCTCAACTAATGTCTTTACTTTTAGTGCAGCACATAATTAATACTTAAAACAGCTGTTATAATAAACACGACAAATTCTATAAAATTGCACACCGAATGCGTTAGTTATTTGCTAATTTACTTGCATTTTGCCAAGCGATATAAATGCAGTCCTCTAACAATATTTACCCAAATGGATTTCCATCAACGAAATGACAACAATTTTATAATAAATTGAATATACGTGTTTATAAAAAACAATATAAATATAATTCAGTAAATATACAAATTGTTTCGCAATTTTGCATTTCCACCACAATGCATGTTTTCAATTAGTTCCTAATAGTGAGAATACCTTTTGAAAACATCTCGTACAACTCTTAAACTTCCACCAGTCTGGAAGAAAGTCGACGAAGTAAGTCTTCGTCCGAAAGTCTAAAACGAAGTAAATTCTCTCGTTTAAAAGCGGCGAACGCGCGAGACTTTGAAGACTCTCGCACTAAGGCGCGCATTGTGTACAAATTACACTTATTAAGCTGTAGAATTGCGGCGAAAAGGAAAATAATCAAACAATTTGCCACAGCGGCATACTCTTTCTTCTTTTTCGCTTCGAATAACAAACGCAGTTATAAATACAGTAATACCAACTGCGAACTGCACTCGCACACGAAATGAACACATCGTCACGAGCGACGCGAGAACAAAGGAACCGCGAATGGAATTTAAAAGATAAATTTGCGCTAAATTAATGTACATGTTGATGTGCACTTGTACACGTGATGAACGTCTCCAATACACTCATAGAATAAAAAAGTTTGAAAGTTCGTTTGATGATTTTATTACCACGATATAAAAGCCTGAATGTTGGTATAATTTAATTTAAAGTTTAATTTTTGTTACGTTTTAAATTAAGTTTTATGGAGATAGGGAAATGCTCAGGGCGCCTCCACCATGTGACTAAAGTCCGTGACTAAAGTTTTTAGTCACGTGTTTAAAAAAAACACTTTGTGTCTCAAAACCGTGAAAACAAGCGTTTTAAAGGTGCAAGTAGATAAAATTTATTTGTTTGCGTTTGTTGGTAGTTTGTTGCTTACATTTTCGTATCAGCATGCTAAGCAACGATCTCATTTGTTATCTGTCGCTTGAACATCATGATCATTACCAGCGAAAACAGGCCCGGTGTATGTACTTTGCTTAAACACCTATTGTTCCATCGCTCCCCGCGAAACTAAGATATCTCGTCATTCAAAGCCGTCCGACATAAGTCGATACAGCAGCTCGTCTCCCTTCCGCGCGTATATTTTACATAACAATGTGAAAACGCGAAAATCCGTGTATACGAGAATCCGGCTTTGATTCATTTACAGATTGCGAGTTTCCCATTTTCACAAGAGTAGAATCTCTTTCTCATTCCGACAGCGAGACTACGAGGTGTGTCGCGGCATCAACGAGGCCACGTTCAAGATTTACCAATCTCAACCCGAAGAGTAAAACACTAAAAGGTTGCTGGTGGAATTACGAAGAGTGTTCTTAATTTAATAGCACCAGAGAGTTTATTTACTGATTATGTTTGGGAAGTGCTTTCAAAAGTTTAATGTTAACAAGAATGTTTTTAATTGTTTAACTTCTATTATTTTTTGACTTGCAGGTTTTTTCTACTTGTTTTTAAAATAAAATAAAATTTACACAATTTACAATTGTTTGGTTCTTTATGACGAAGCGTAAAAGTTGAGCATTTAACATTTATGACATTATTATCATAACATTTGCGAGCTAAGAGTTTTCATCTGTGAATATACACTTCTTTGGTGTCCTGTGTACGTTTACATCTGGTCGCAGTTGCGTCCTCATGAATAAAACGCAGGAAAATAATGATGTTGCAAGAGAACATGCTTTTTGTGTATAACTAGCGCGTTTACCTTTTGAACCCACCGAGAAAACATCTCAAAAAGCTTCATAACGCGAAAGGATAAATATATATACCTACATATACGAGAACATACAATACCTCTCCACATATACTACATCTACTATTATTACAGCGCAGAAATATAGACTTGTAATTTTTCAGAGTACCTATATTATTACACTCTAGGATGTAGAAAATATTAAATTTGGCGAATATTTTTAATACTTTGAAAGGTATGCCAAAGGTCTTAGGACTAGATGACAGGGACAAGCAAAAAGAATGGCAAGGACAACCTGAACACCAAGGATGGTAGTCATGGCAAGTGTCCTCGCTGTATAAACATGAATATTTTAGTATGCATTATGGCGTTTTCACTTCATACATTCAGCGGTGCACTCTCCCTGGAAACCATGCAAACTCTAGACGTGATAGTACCTCAAATCATATACAGGATGTACAAAACACACTACAATATAATATCCCACCAGAAAATACAATAAACAGAAGAAAAATCATATAAAAAATTCTATTTTTTAATCTATCTGATTTTTTACTTTACCTTTTGATTAGTTTTTTTTTATTTTTCACTTTTCTATGTTAAATTTTTAGGTGATGAAACTATAATAACAACTTTAATCAACACAAAGCCTGCCCAAACCTACCTATAAACCTACTTTTTCTTTAGCATTTGGTTTTATGATAGCACTTGCTTTAAACCAACGTTTGATTTATTTTCATCAACACCCGAAATGAAAAACTAATAAACTCGCAGATGCAATGATCAAAACAAAATAATAAAATTCCCGTAAATCAGAATTGATTGATTTGCTCAATTTTAAAATATGTTTTTCTGAAAAATTCAATTTCTACGACTTCAAGAATAAAAAAAAATGACAAGGACTGCGACTGCAGCAGGAGAATCTCATACTGTGTTCTTGATGGAGTCTGAGAATGCAGTGAATGCAAGATTGCTGAATAGCAGAAGAGTATAAGAGAAAAATAACAGCAAGCAACAGAATAGTGTCACAAACATTTTTTTCACGTTTTTTTTTCCTTTTCCTAATAACAACTAAAAATGTACCAGTTATTAGTGAAATTGTTTTTTTTTTCTCTGCCTAGGTCATAATATGATTATTAACTAACCAAAATTCAATTAAAATTTTACTCCCCAAACCCGTACGCCCGGAATATCAACCCTTAGATCCCATCCCTTAATTCCTCATCCACCTCAAACTCGGTTAAAACGCAGCCTAAACGTCGGCATGTGCCATTAAATATGCAAACACGCTCGCCGATGGCGCCGTGACCGCATCGCGCTTCCTGTGCGCTCAACGCCGTCGGGGGCGGCGCCGCGGGCGTCTTGGGTGCAATGCAATTTGTTCATCAACATGCCGGCCCGCAAACCAGCGCACATTAAATGCAATATGCACACGCCGTCGTAATGGAGTTGACACTACAGGTATACCAACAATGCGCAACCCAGCGCGTAAACACGAACGTGGCATTGACTTCCGGTTCGGGATTCTTGAATATTACAAGACAGTTGGTATAAATGCACTGCTACACAATTGCAAGAGTGACTAGGATCGCAAACCGCAGTCAGATGGCAATATAGCTCAATGGGAATTCATGGAAATTTAAATGATAAACCGGTTTACTCAAATCGGAGATGAAATATGACTTAAAATGACTTAAAATGAACTCAAATCTCTAAATGCTATTAACATGAAAATGTAATGAAATTGATGTGTCGCATATTTTCCTCATTTTTTTTTCCTGTGTGTTTTTTGTTCTGCTCATTATATTTTTGTGCGTCGCTTATTCAGATGACAAAAACAGACGCACTTTATGAGTCGCAGCCTGTTGGTAATGAAACAAGTTGGCGCACAATTTTCGACACCCTGTGATGCCAGCAAACGAACAGGAAATGCAAAAGTTGCTGGTGCTTCAACATCAGCCATCATCATCATCACCAAACAAGGACACGCTGCTAGAGATAAAGCGAGAGTCCTAATATCATTGTACATTCCTGTAGCATTTTTTTATACAAAGTGTCAACACAAATTTAATTATTTTTAAAACAAAAAATTACGCAGCAAAAAAATTTCTACTAAAAGTTACGTTATGAATGCTTAAAACAATTTTTATTTAAATTTCGTGTTCAAAGATTAAAGCTTTCATTACAAAAGCATTTTTTGTCACTTGCGCATTGGCGTGTGAACTTTTCCGACAGGCTATAAATTTTTGAAAACTACATTTTAGCGTGGCGCGACCAGCACACGGGTGAAACTACAGCTGCGCTGCTTGTTCGGACACAATTCCATTAGGATTAATATCCTGCGAGTTGCGCTTGTTTGGAGTGCGCAAAAATGCTTGGGGTTGAGCTGGGAAGCCCCGGGATAAAACCGAAAAATTACGATTAAGCGAAAAGTTAGCGTATCAAGTGCAGTAAGGTAATTTAAAATTAACACCTGAAACATCCGTTCGTAAACAAAATAAAAGTAAATAAAAGTAAATGCAGAATTAAATTTTACAGAAGATAATCTTGATTAAGCGAGAATCCGATTTCAATACGTTTAGTTTAGTTTAACGCAACAGATGCGACTAATTTCCAGTTATCCGAGCAATAATTGCCAGACGGTCTTGAGACTCGAAACTTTAACGCAGTACAAGCAATGTTTTATAACATTTATAGCTTTATACGGAAACAGAAGCATTTTATTTGAATTTCACGAAATAAATTCAAGATGTTTGTGTAGAATTTTTAATTGAACATGATATTAATGTTTAATTAACTAGAAAAACTTAAAACTGCTGAATGAATGTCGAAAAATCCTCTTTATACATTTAAAGTTTAAATTGAGTTTTACTTAATTTGTTCAGGGATAGTTCTAAACTTACAAAGTATGGAAAATGAAGAGACTGCATGTTTGATTATTATTCTTTTGAAGTGAGTAAAAATCACAGAGAAAAATTCTCGCCGGTTTAATAAAACGCAAAATTTAATTAAAAAATATCAAAGATCTGCGTAAATTATTAAAATCTATTTAAATAAAGTAAACTAAGATGTTATGCTTGACAGATGTTAGTTCTTTAAATATTTATGTAATGTTTGCATGTTCACTTTATTTATTTGCATCGTGAAATTGTGATTCTCAATATCTTTGCAATGTTTGCACTTTTATCAAGTTTAGCAACTCGTGCGGAATTTATGTTCGTCTCCTTTGAATCTTGCTCTCCGCGTTGGCAGTTGCGCCTCAGTTTCGCCGAGCATATTTGTGTAGTCGTAAAGCAGGCATCGATAAATCCTATCAACTCGCTTCAGACTTGCGGTCCAACACCAGCGTAAGTATATTCCGACCCACAACCACTTCATCTTAACTTGCTTACTTACATTACAACCTAAGCTGATTAAAATGTAATACATCTCCATCAATCAATCAGTCTTTAGAATATTTTCCCGAAATTAAGCTAAAAATCAATTTCGGTAATGTTCGCTAATTAATTTTATCAAATTATCTGTGTTTATGGTTGTCGTAAACGTATTTGATGTTATAACACCTGTTTAGATACTCGTATAAACATAAATCTGAACCTGATGAGATTTACGTTTAGTGTGTATTTAGGAAAAAATGGCACACGTCGAAAATACTCGTCGGAAACTATTTTGTGATACGCGAAGTAAAGCGTAAAATGTTACGGCGTTTTACGAGTACGAGCGTCACTGGGTGGAAAATGCAGTGCAAGAAAATTGAATTTTGCACCAGACAGCAGATGCAATTCTGCCTTTGGATGCAAATTTGTAGTGAAATGAAGTACAAGACATTCATCATTGACTACGTATTCGTATGATAATTTTTAAAGATTCTATACAACATTTCAAGACATTCTTGAATATATAAAACAAATACAGTTAAAAACAAAATCAAAACTTTCAAGATTTTCATCTGATCTAGTTCAAGTTAATCTGGAAGTTGTCAGCAGTTCACAAGTGGTTATCGCGTCTACAACATGATATACTTGTTTGATATATCGATTTGGATAGTTCTTGCAATAGTTTGGACTTACCATGCGGTTTTGCTGGACACCAAGTTAGCAAGCAGTACCTATTTCCTGCCGAGTTGTTGTCGAGTATAAAGTTTGTTGTTGCTTTGCTGCACTATTGCACACGGCACCAATTGCTAGTGATAAAGTCAACGCACCTATAACCTAATAGTATGAGTATATTAAGTATCAGGTATCGACTTGATGCTTATGTTTTCTACTTCCACACTATTACCACGTTTAGTCTTTGTATTTCAACTTTTTATTATGAAACTTTGAACTTTGATCGCGTACTACCGGAAAATGTAAGGATATAAGAGAAAATACATGGAATTTCACGCCACGCACTCGAAATCACATGCGGCCACGCGCGCTGAGCCGATATGAGTAGAAGCAGCGCAGGTTACTTTGCGCATTGACGGCGCATGGCATTTGATATTGGCTTGCGCAGGAAAGTAAACAAATCTCACGACCTTAGTCGTCCTTGATTAAAATCCCACCTTCTTGTCTCAAAATCGTCGAAAATGTTAAAATTATGAAGATTTTAAATTCAATACATTATGTTGATGATTTAATTATAGACACCTAATCGTTTCCTAATTAATGCATAAAATTACAATTTATTTCCTCAAAATGTAAATTTAGTAGTTTACATATCGTAATATGCTTAAAAGCAAATGCTTAAAACCAGTCAAATGTAATATCATGTCATGAGCAACGTTGCTAATTCACTCCGAGAGATGTGATGTGCATTAGATGCGGTTAATTAACATGGCTAATTGAAAGACGCTACTCCAAACTCGAAGTTATATGAATAAAGATTTTCACTTTAGAATTTCTCATTCGTAAAACACGTTATGAATCTAAACTCTGCACGAAACTCAGCGAATTGTTTTGATTTTCAACTTGTAAATATAGTTTCATTAAAAGTAAAGAAAGCAGTGTTTGTACTCGTAGTAGTGTAGCAACACTAATGACGAAGAGAAAATTAACGCGACAAGCGTTGATGAAGACGTTAAAGATGTCTCCTCTGAAGTCAAAGTCACAAAACACTTCGGCACCAGCGTCATAATTTTATTAATATCTAGAGCAGCAGACACCTCCTCCGAGCGGCGTCTGCTGCCTTTTAGTAATTTTCTCTCTTTCCCGGAAACCCTACGCAGCTAGTTATTTAGTTGCTTAAAATGATTTGCGCGTGAAATTGCAGCTTCCACTTCTACGCATTTAGAATCTACATGTACATAAAGTCAAGCAGCTTTTCAATTCATCTAACAAATTTAAACACTCAAATCTTGCAATTTTAGTGTCAAATGTTAAGAATTTCATTTAATTACAATCCAACTTGCACTATAAACACAAAATAATGAAAATTAAATTTTTGTCTAAATATTTCTCGAGAGAAAATGAAATAAAACAGAAAATTTCAGAAAATTTTTATGGAATTTAAATAAGTCTGAATGTGGAAAAATTGTGCTGGTGCTGAGCGATGTCTCGAGAGATTTTCAAATAATTTCTCATTTAGATGCTTGTATAATGAGGGATTTTATATGCGTTTAACTTTTGTTACGCAACTTAAATTGTATATATTTCCAGAAACCAAAAAAAATATTTTTAATGGCGATTTTCATCAATTTGCAAAAATCCAATTCATAATTCTTATAAAAAATAACATTCGTATTTATAAATAAAATGTAAGCTTGCTATAACATAATTCACACCTTACTATGCACATTCTCAAAATAAAATAAAACAAAAAACAGTTCGAAACGCCTGAGAATATTTGCATTGCAAATAAAAATCGATTTGAAATAGCAAAATAAACAAAATAATCTTATTAAATCCCCACAATTTTCTTACTTCTTATTTTTGTCTCTCTATAATGATAGTTCCAAAATCCACGTATAATCAGTCAGAAAGCCAAGAATGAAAGTTTGTAGCCGGTAATAGTTTGCATCGTTTAAATTCAGACACGTCAACGATTTATGAAAATGCATCAGCTCGAGCCATGTATAATTCATCATTGACTTTAGCAGTTTTGGATGGTCGGGTGAGTTTGGCGGAATTTGCAACCGGGTAAGTGCGGGAAGGCAGGAAACGCAACTTGGCGGCGCATTTTCGCGCAGTCGGTGACTTGAAGCTACTGGAGCAGTTTGCTAAAGGGTCGCGCATGAATTTGCAGTTGGTTATCGTTCAGCCGCTCGAATTACTCGGTATTTCTAACCGACTAAGAGAATATTCCGTTTACCCGTTCCACCGATTCTCACTTCGCGACTTAGGAATATTGAAACTTTCCTTCGAAATTTCTTCATGCGGAAAATTTAAATATTCCAACAATTATACAATTAAAATGAAAATTTGAGTAATTAAATTTTTTGAATAAAATAAATCAGCGATATTTTGATATTTTGATACAGATTGGAGCATACGTTTTGTGTGGACACAAAAGCAATAAATTTCCATATAATAACCGAGCTAATAATTCATTGCGGCGAGGTGGAATAATTGAATTCGCTCATTCATTAGAAACGAATTGTGTATGCCGGCCATGAGTTTGCAAACCTTGGATGTCCCTAGGCGGCAAACGCGTATATCCTCGAGCAGTTCCCCTTCTACCCTCTGAATCTGAATCCAGGTCCTGCAGTGAAACTCAGCGCCTCCCAGGCGAGATAATCCCATATTCGGTCTGTTCTCAGAGCTGATATAATGACGTTTCGCTCGCGAGTCTCTTTGTATCGCACATATACACATCCACAACAATTGCTTACCACTAAACCACAAACCAGCAGCTGGTAAGTGGTAAATAACTACTTAAACGGATTTATATTTAAAAACAATTAATTTCGTTAATATTTTGTAGTTTTTTGTACATTTTAAAAAATATTTTAGATGTTTTTGTTTTTTATGCTTGTATGCTGCTTGTTTTCCACTTTTCGTGGATTTTGCATAAAAAAGCACGATCCATGGAATATGAATCAGGCGTGAAATATGTATAAGACGATTCGATCTGTTTCCTTAGTCCCAGGCGACTGAGAGCATCCCAAGGCGACAAAAAGTGCGAGAAAACTGCGAAACCTTCTTTCGCTTTCTATGAGAGAAGACTTCAAACTAAAAGCTCACCATGCTCACATTCTATATGTCATCTAGGCGTATTTTCACCTTTTACATTTAATATTATGTAAGGGGTAAAGGAATTACTTTAAAATATTTTTAAAAATTGAGTTTAGTCTGCTTTGCTTGTAGATATTGCAAAGTTTAAATATTTCGCTAAGGATGTTTGTGCGTCTATACTTAGCAGGGTAATTTCAACACCACAAACCTTTACACAATTGTACCATCGATTTTCTTCGTTGTTTTGTGGACGTTTGGATCATTTGCGTAGTTGCAACAGTTGTGGTTGACGTTGTGGGTATTTGCGTTGCTTTAATGTCAATCAATATGACAAAATCATGCGAGATTTTAATCATGAAAATGCAAAACCGATTACAAATGATATTTTCAGTTATCAAAAACCGCATCAATGAGATTAGTCCTTTTAGTTATTAATTGGTATTATTTTATAAAAAAAAACTTACGTGTTTCACTGACGCTTGGTCCAATCACCGCAGGGAATAAAAATCCGTTGAATCCTTTTTGTCCGTATCTAAAACAATTAATAATTTTATTTTAATTTAATGGAAATATATTGTACGCACAAATTTTATTAACAAAATTTATGATTTTTATTTTATTTTTTATGTTCTGACATTTAACTTCCGCTTAGTTTAATTTTTTATCTCAGGCTCATTGCAAATTTGGTATATCCCTAGTAAAAAAATACGGATAAGTGGCGGAAGATGCGCGGGATAAAAACGAAAGCGACGAAAGCATTGAAAAAAAGCTCGCTAAGCACCACGGCCACGTGCGGTGCGTCTTCTCTCTGTTGGCGTTGAAGAGCGCCGAGATTTTGGACCGGTAATAAGTGACAGAAACGCGCTCTTTGCTGTACGCTTGCGTCTAAGGACAAAAAACGCTAAATGCGAAGATAAAGCAGCCGAGCCTCCGACGGCAGCGACTTTCAGGAAGGAAATTTCGCGTGGCATTGAGGATGTTCAAATCATTTTACTCATGCCAAAAACGGAAGTTAACTTCTTATGAAGTGGCAGTAAATGAAGCATACAATATGTCTCAATTATTAAAAGAAAAAAAAGAAAATTTTAGTTTTAAAAGTTTAAATTTGAATAAAATGAACAAGACACGATATGAAAAAATAAATTAATTTTAGATTTGAATTTACGTACTGTATGAAAATGAAAAAAGTTAAGTATGATATAAAGAAGACATTTCCAACGCAAAATATTGCTAGTGATGCTCGTAAATAAGCGATTTAAGATGGAACAACGACGCATTTCCTTCAAGATGCATTTATGTGAATTTCAGTTTAATTGAAACAAAGATTACACGATATTACACACTTCAACAGGGCGTAATTGACTGCAATGCACAATTTTGTCAGTCAATTAAAAGCAATAAAGATTTTTAAAGTAGATTCAATTTTTGTTTGAAATATTTATTGATGTAATTGAAACTGAATGTGAATTGAAGCAAAAGATTGATAACATACGCGTATGAAGCGTTTTGAATAACGCCTGTTTTATTTATAAATATCGACAACAAGAAGATAAATAAATTTCAGATAGCTATCGACAGCATCGACGTGCAGTCAATATTGTTCACGCTTCCGAAGTGTCTAAGCCGGGATGCGAAGGAAATGCGCATATAAATCATGTCGGATACACCTCGGTGCATATACTGAGTATGCAAAGAAAAACATTGATTTATTTCTGTCTAGTTTCAAGCAAAATAAAACTTTTAATTTGAATCACTGTGTTTCATTTCATTTCAGCACTAATACACAACATTGCAGACAAATTAAAATTCGATTTATTTTTATTTAGTTTTATAGATTTTTTCTTTTCATCGAGTAGAAAAAATTTAGATTAATTGATGCGCTTTAAACCAACAAAAAATATGTATAGATTTTTGCGGTTTTTCTTTTATTACATCACACCCCCGCAAATTCTTTTTATTCTCGGCTCACACGTGTGATCCACATGCTCCATCGTCATGTGCGCGATTCTCCCACGAGACGCAGGACGAGAACGCGAAAAATGTGAGCGTGCACACCTTGTTCGCGTTATTCCCAAAACATAAATTACGTCACGTCCTCCGCGCGCAGTCTTTGCCTTTTGAGAAATTGTTTCGCCCGTCTGCGCCACGCAGGGAAAACGAACTTGTGTTATGGATAGTCGTGGATGTTACGAGGATTTTACAGTGAATTAATTGATGTATCGTTCAATTACGAACTTGTCAGGATCACCATTAACACAATGTATTGTTCGCGAAGGTGAAGCACTATTTTCAAACTTTTTTGTTAAACGTTGCAAAATGGAAAACATGTTTGAATTTTTACGGAATTTCAATATATTTGAAATGCAATTGTTTTTTAATTGATTTTTAAATGATTTTGCGCATAAAAACTATTTCAGATGAATTAAATTGAACAATCGGTGAGTGTAATCCAGATTAGAAATACTTGCGTTTGATAAAAATAAAAGCGAGTATTTGAGTGGGAAAGGTAAGCAGAAAAGTTTTAGTTTTGCACGAATGAAAAGGTTCCAATTAAAAGTTTCTTGTTCGGGAAAGATTGAGAACTTAAGAACAACACTTCAAACAATCTAATGTATAACTTGCATTAAAATGTTTAAATTTTATGAAATAAAATTTAAAACTTCGCAAAAACTAAAATTAAAAACTGTTCCAAAAAAATATGAAAAATATTCTAAGATTTTGTTCAACACTTTGTAAGTGTGAGGTTTGATGGCGTTTTAGTTTTCATTTTCGTTGTTTGTTTTGAGATGCTTAATGTCCTTGCGAGGCTCATAAATATAAATTGCCATCTAAATAACAAATCAAGCCGGCGGGATAAGAAAGGAGCAAATTCACCAAGCCTAACTTTCAACTTGTGAAATTTACTACATAGACTTCATAGCGACCTCTGTGAGTCACATGGAACACTGCTGAATTTCGTCCTAGGACGAAATCGATTTTCCTTTCGCCTGTAACAGTTTAGATTTTCCAGGACAATACCTGTAACGCCGCCTGCCGGTGGAAATCTCTCACCACTCCACAGTACTTACAGAGCTCTGTATAATTTTAAACTAAACGAAAAACTTCAAGGACTAAACTGAATAAAACTTTACGTTTTAAAAGAAACATTTTCAACTATAATGCAATGTAATACATTCATTCTACCATAAATTTATTCAATTTCTCAAAATATTTGCCCTGCTGCAGCAGAGCTCAACCGAAAAGTTTTAATTGCTTTCTCGCTGTTTGATTGCTTGTGCTGCAGGTCAAAAGCAGTTTTCGACTTGAAATGAAATGAAGCAAGATAAGAAAACTAATCGAAAACTGCTAACTAAATCATAATTTATGATAATCACTTGAACAAACTTCAAACTTATAAGTTTTACAAAATATATTTACCGATAGTGTTGTCATCAATAGGTTGAAATTGGAATGTCGCTTTGAATCCTTGCCCAGGCCACTCCGAGTTGGCAATAAATTCGATGAAAAGATCCGAACCAGTTGAAAGAATCTCTCTTTCTGTTCCTTCATTGCAGAGCACGTTGATCGACGGATCCGACGATGATTTCCCATCGAAAATTCGAATCAAATCAGCTCGATTCAGACAACTTAAACAAAATAGAAATATTTATTCATAAATTATACATTTCTGAATATTTTTGTAGTAAATTTACAACTATTGCAAGTAGAAGTTTTACGGTGCGTACCAGCCGGATTTCCAATTGGTACGGAAATTCGTAAAACTTTAAAATTGAATCATTGCTCATAGCGATGCGGGTTCGCATCCGGGAATGACAAGAAAAAAAAATCCGAAAACTTTCAGTTTTCCACATTCAATCCGCCCTTATTGCGTTTCATTTGCTTTCCTTATTCTCATCCCAAAGCCCATTTCAAGCATTTCATCTATTCGGCGCAGTTTTGAACTCTGTTGCCGAAGAAACCATTGCGACATAAAACAAAAATCCTTGCACGCCTCAAACATGTTGAACACGTCGAACATTGAGTTGCTGAATGTTCGTTTTTTATGTGAATCGTTATTCCCTTTCTTACTTTTTTACAACAGAGGAAAAAAAGAATGTCTTGTGGTGGCTTGCACAATCCTGTTGGGATAAAAAAAAGTTCAACATCACACCGGAAACAAGTAAAAACAAGTAGCGACAAGTAAAAAAGTAGGCAAACGAAGCACCCTTGAATCCAACAAGCAGAAGATGAAGATGAAGATGAAAACCAACTTGTATAAATGAAAAGAAACGCAAACTTTTTGTTTGACTGAGTTTTTGTGATTTTATCATCTTTTGTGCCGCACATTTTTTTAATAACGTTTGTGATTCAGGCCATTGATGGAGAGATATTCAGATGAATGCAATATTATGACAGCTATAAAAGTTTCGTTGTAAAATGTACGAATTATTGCTAGAAGACTGTGTAACTTCAAAATGAACAATAGTGGAATGTTCATGTTGTAGACATTTTAATGCAGATGAAAATTTGGCATTTTAAAACACCCCGTGTAAAATTTAGTGCGTCAGATGCTCGGGGCAATTATTAAAATTGGTGCCGCATTCGTATTCGCGCTTACAATTCAAATGCGCCGCTGACTTGGATGGCCGCATTCGGCTAGGCAATTTCTTAGAGGATGTTGTCCTTCGTGCGCCCCATACACATAAATTTATTTTCATTTGCATTTCAACAAGATTTCCATGTCTGTTGCTGTTGGCTGTTTCTTCTTTTCCTTTTACAAATTCACTATTGTAATTTTATTTCATTCAAATGATGAAAATGCGTAGAATACTGTTTTTCTTAACAACTTTTAATTACTCTTAATTAACAATCCTACAATTCCATCCAAAGATTGAAACTGCTTTAAATTGTGCGTTTTTTCAATTTAACAAAAAGAAAATAGAAATGAAATTCGCAAAAGGTAAGAGGATCAAGAATGAAATGCAAGGACTAACAAGAGTAACGCAAAGGTCAGTCAGAAGAAATAGATGGAATAGAAATGGTAAGAGTTTGTGGGTGTACGGGTGAAAAGTCGACTGCAAACCTGGCGGTGTCTTATCTCTAAGGCAAACGCCGGGCGACCGATGCCCACCAATATCGCACCGCATTTCACCGATTCGCCAAATGCAAGGTGGAATTGTCCGGTTTTTCAAAGCAATTGCCTGCTTTTTCATTCCATTCGGGACGGTTAGACTTTAGTTACAAGTTCCACCAAAGAAATACTCCCTTGAGGTGCAAAATGTGAAAAGATCTTGTTCAGTTTAAATTTTAAAACACCAAATTTACAAAATTTTCAAAATAAAAAGTTAAAAATATAAGAAAATGTTAATTAAAAACGTATTTATTTTTTGTGTTCAATTATTTTGGAATTTGATAAAGTTTTTGTTTGTTTCCAACTTCGAGGCTTTGTGTGTATCAGTTAAATTTTGTTTTATGCCACCTGTGAGACTGGTCCAT
The DNA here is from genome assembly GCF_025399875.1 of Dalotia coriaria. NCBI lineage: Eukaryota > Metazoa > Arthropoda > Insecta > Coleoptera > Staphylinidae > Dalotia > Dalotia coriaria. Next base: position 10,782,433 of record NW_027045446.1, read on the forward strand.
CGGATTTCCGTGCGGATTCAAGATGCACCCAAGGGGATAATAAATCTTACGCATGTTTCGCATTCGGTCAAATTTTCCAACTCTCAATGCAGACACAAAAAAACATGATCAAAAGCATGGTTTGTTAAATAAATCTTTTTAACTGATTTAGTCATTTAAAATTACTTAATCCAGCTGCAGGTGTTGGGTTGGACCTAAGCAAGTAAACAAAGGATAATTATGAAGTTTATCCACTGCGAAAATGTGATCATTCCGATGCGAGCGGAAATTGAGGGGAGCATATTAACGCGGCAGCGTTCTGCAAAGTGGCTTGTTTACTTCGGATGGATACCAGAGCGGAAACACACCCGGAAGTGCAGTTTGTCACACTCGACGCGCACGCGGTCCGGATTTGAGCCGCCCTCTGCGTATCAAACGCTGGCGGACACAAAACCGCCGCTGTTCAAAGCCGAAATTCGAAATTCATGCAAACAGCCAACTAGTCTACAAGCCTACTATTCAAATTTACAATATAAAACCGGCCACTTTGAATTTAATTAATACTTGTACCAAAAATGTTTAAATCAATATTTAAAGTGTTTTATATCTCTTTCATCGTGATATCCAACCCTTTTATTTAACCCACAGAAGAGATAAAAATAAAAACAATAAAGTGTTGCTTGGTAAAGACGAATGAGCCCACACGGGAGTTCTGGTGCGTTCATCTTTGACCCAGCGCGAAACCTGAGACCCGCTGGAAGAGAATGGAATCGGTGCGCGCTCGCCATCGGCCGGAAAACCGGAGTCGAAGTGCGGGTGCACGGCGGAGGAGGAAGATTTATAGCGTAATTAACTTCTGCGCTGACATATTTCATATAGGATGGTGCACCGTCGCGACAAACAAAAACCCACCATCATCGGATTCCATCCTAAAGGTTCAGCAAAGGTGCCAACGGTTTAACATTTTCCATGAGGAGTCTCGAGACAAAATTCCGGCAATAGAAAAATCGCTAAGCGGAAAATTAATTTAAAGAGTTGCTAAATCCACCAATCCACGTCAGCTGTAAATTTGTTAAATTGATCTGATTTAATTTACAATTAAATAAAATATGAGTGACTTGAAATAAAAATTAAAAACGCAAACAATGTCTCTGAATTTGCGCGACCAAATGCACATTATACGCGTCAGAAAATACATATATCACAATTTTAATTAACCACGTATGATACAGTCACCAGAGAAAATGAATAATTAAATTACTATCCGGTTGATTCGAGTCGATGCGCACATGAAACGTGATACGCTGATAGAAAATCTAATTGCATAACACGTGACGTTTTTAATTAAAAGCATCCCTATGCGCGCGAAATTAAATTCAGATCAGACGTGCGAATGCGCGGAAACAACTTGTCCACCACCCTCACAAATGAATCTCCTTCAGTTCGCCTCCTCCTCCTCCGCCTGCATCCACCCAAAGTTGAATTATAAACGCTTTGCGTCACATGCACGTACCACCGCTCATAGGCGGGCAAATGGCGTGCGGCGTAAACAATTAATAAACAAAGTCAGCGTTTTTCATTAAATTGCATCGCAAGAGCAGGACTCGTATAACTCGCACACACCTTTGTTAAGAGCGCGCGTTTTAATCAAGTGTTCATTGAAAAATCCACGTTTGCAAAAAGTGCAACTTAAGCACAAAGAGATGACATAATAGTGCACAGTTCATATTGCACACGGAGTGGTTCTTTTGCTAATGAAAAGCGCCATTCATAAGAATATACAAACGAAGTGACGCAACCATATTTTTAAATTAATTTTTATTACCTTAGAAGTGTATTGTAGAGAATTTTACTTTTGATCATTTAAAAAATTTAATTTTTTCATAAAATCAACGAATTTATTTGTATTTTTTATTCGTTTGCTATCTTTAGTTTACGTCCCGAATTCACAAATGTTATTTCACAGTTACGCATTGTTTAAATAGTTTTATCTGTGCTTTCTCTCCGCTTTTCTGAAACGCTTGTTAGATAAATGCGTTTTGTTAACCCCACAGTTGTCGTAATCCAACAATCCTTACAATTGGGATGTGTCCTATACATATAATTAATCTGAAAAGTTTTTACGGTACGAAATCCGTAAATAAAACAAAGCGAAAACCATAAAACTAAACTAAATTATTTTAATGTTTGCAGAGCTTTTTACATTGAAATCTTTGTAGAAACACAAAAATTTCATACATTTATTATGTCTGCTTATTTCGTATAAAGCACATTTATCAAATTATCTTCTTGCGTTTGCGTTCAAATGTCCCGAAAGTCCACAAACGTTTAAAAACGCATAAAATATTAGCTTATGTAAATGTACAAACTGGAATAAAGTTGAAAGAATGTTCTTATGATAAATTGCTTGTCAGTTGTTTTCGGTATAAGCATTGCTTGTAAGTTAACTAAAAATATTTTAAACCGAATAAATCTTCTTGCATTTAAAACTTTTTACTAACCTTAAATCTCCTTTTTCCAGCGTTACTTCTTCAAACACGATTCTGATGCGCTCTTTTGTCCTGCAACACAAATTGTAGAAATGTATTTTGCTGTAAATAATAAAATTTTACTAAAAAATAAATTTTGTTGGATGTCAGATGTTTAAAAAGTTATAAAAATGGGGATGTATTAAGCCGTCGTCATTTATGCATGATTTTCTTGACTATATTCGAAATGGTGCGGGTAGGGAACTGTAAAGTAGAAAAAGTCGGTTGGCGGAATCGCCCGCAAGCAAATTTATCCACTCGAGCAACGGTTTAATAATCCGAATAAATGGCTTTCGAGTTGATAAGTTGGGATTAAAGGAGGGAATTTATGCGCGCGCGCTCGGTTTAACCGCGCACGCCACACGTGCATTGATCTCTTTATGTCTACAGGCATGCGAGCCGCGATTTTTCCATTCCAAGAAAATTTATGTTGAACATGAATTCCGAAGCAACACAAATAAAACAATAATATCGGATGTATGCAGATTTTTAACCAACTTAAAAAAATCATGTGCGCAATTCATACGCGGTAGAAGTGAAACTTACAAAACACTGCATTGTGAGAGAATCAGACGAAAATAGTATCAGGAGTGGGATAATTATTGGGTTTAGTTATTATAATATTGGCATCAAGTGTAAAAGTTACTTAATTTTTTTCTGCCGATATTCACGACACTTATAGGGACTAATTTTTGGCAAACTTGATGAACGTTAATATAGTATAAAATGATGATAAAAATATTTTGCTGATGATGATTTTATAATAAACTATTCCACCTAATGTAAAATTGTTTAATTATATTCATGGTTTAAGAATTGAAGAGTACTTGCTAAAATTTACGATGCCAATATAAACTGCGATATGTGATGTTATTCCAAGAAATAAAGATTCGATATCTGCAGGGAAACAAACTTATCTCTTGTGCGAAATCGCGTGATCGCACACGGACACGGTGTGCACTCACTACCACCAACAAGCAATGTTTAACGCGAAAACATGCATCATAGTACCATCTAACCGACTCTCTAACGGCAGGTTTGGATTCAAAACACATTTTATCAAATATGTAACAAAGTTGATATTGCATGAAAATATAAATCATGAACAATTTAATAATGCCTATCAAATCGCAATATTGCTTTAATTTATACTCTATGATACAATATAATAATATTCTATTCACACATCGGAGACAAACAAACATGTTGTGCGGAGTATCGAAATGGTCAGATAAAAGATACTTACTCAAGCCCAACTACTGCAGATGCATATTACGACTAAGTCGATTGATGACGGAATATAATGGACACTTTGAAAATAAAAGTCTGATAAAAGATAACGCGCAGCGCGAAATACTTCTGGATACGGCAGAGACCGGCACGATACTGGCTGCAATCCACTGATAGTGTATACCGAAACTGCACAAGTAACGATGCGACAGTTCATAATAAGCCTGCTGCGTAAATCCGGCAGGTAAAAGGAATAGATGCGCAAAGCCAGCGCGTCGATGCCATGCGACCTTGTGCACGAATTGCAATAGACACGGTACCTGTGATAAGAACTAAACTAAAATGTGCTGCACGCGACAACACGACGAGAATCTTACGCGTAGCATCTCGCACGGCGAATGCGATAAAAAGTGGTTTATACACAAACACTGATATGATTCAAAACGAATACAATTCTATATGATTTATAATTTTAGATTTATTGAAGCATCCGCTGCATTTTTTTAATTTGAAATATAAACATCATAAGCAAGCAAAAAATAACATAGTGTAATTGGAAATCTAGGAAACTTGACAATTTAATACCACGATTATCGACTGTGAATATCTTCCAAACTAGATTGGAAAATTCTCTATCAGATGAAAATATAAAATAATTATATTTCTAATAGTAAAAGGTCAAAAATCGCTACTAAAAGTACTAAAAAGTGACATTTTTCAATTTTTGCCCATTTTATTCAATCGCAAATATCTCGTAAACTAAAAGAGATAATTAAGATCTGATCGCAGCATCTTAATCTACGGACTATCTCTATAAGATAAGGTAGTTAAAACGGAAATCTGAGAGATGAAATTTTTACTCTTAAGAAAAAATGACCCCCTTGGTGCTTGATACTTTTTATCGACGATTTTCAATAATTCATATCTCTTAAACTAAAAGAGATAGCAACCAACAAATTGCTGATTATGGAAGATTGAATGATTCTCTATCAGATAAAAATATAAAATAATTATATTTCCTACAGTAAAAGGTCGAAAAACGCGAGTAAAAGTGCTAAAAAGTGACATTTTTCAATTTTTGCCCATTTTATTCAAACGCGAATATCTCGTAAACTAAAAGAGATAATTAAGATCTGATCGCAGCGTCTTAATGTACGGACCAATCTCTATCAGATACGATAGTTAAAAGGGAAATCTGAGAGATAAAATTTTTACTCTTAAGAAAAAAATGACCAAGGGGGGGTGCTTGATACTTTTTTTCGACGATTTTTGAAAATTCATATCTCTTAAACTAAAAGCCACAGCAACCAACAAATTACTGATTATGATAGATTGGAAAATTCTGTATCAGATAAAAATATAAAATAATTATATTTCCTACAGTAAAAGGTCGAAAAACGCAAGTAAAAGTGCTAAAAAGTGACATTTTTCAATTTTTGCCCATTTTATTCAAACGCGAATATCTCGTAAACTAAAAGAGATAATTAAGATCTGATCGCAGCGTCTTAATGTACGGACCAATCTCTATCAGATACGATAGTTAAAAGGGAAATCTGAGAGATAAAATTTTTACTCTTAAGAAAAAAATGACCAAGGGGGGGTGCTTGATACTTTTTTTCGACGATTTTTGAAAATTCATATCTCTTAAACTAAAAGCCACAGCAACCAACAAATTACTGATTATGATAGATTGGAAAATTCTGTATCAGATAAAAATATAAAATAATTATATTTCCTACAGTAAAAGGTCGAAAAACGCAAGTAAAAGTGCTAAAAAGTGACATTTTTCAATTTTTGCCCATTTTATTCAAACGCGAATATCTCGTAAACTAAAAGAGATAATTAAGATCTGATCGCAGCGTCTTAATGTACGGACCAATCTCTATCAGATACGATAGTTAAAAGGGAAATCTGAGAGATAAAATTTTTACTCTTAAGAAAAAATGACCAAGGGGGGGTGCTTGATACTTTTTTCGACGATTTTGAAAATTCATATCTCTTAAACTAAAAGCCACAGCAACCAACAAATTACTGATTATGATAGATTGGAAAATTCTGTATCAGATAAAAATATAAAATAATTATATTTCCTACAGTAAAAGGTCGAAAAACGCAAGTAAAAGTGCTAAAAAGTGACATTTTTCAATTTTTGCCCATTTTATTCAAACGCGAATATCTCGTAAACTAAAAGAGATAATTAAGATCTGATCGCAGCGTCTTAATGTACGGACCAATCTCTATCAGATACGATAGTTAAAAGGGAAATCTGAGAGATAAAATTTTTACTCTTAAGAAAAAAATGACCAAGGGGGGGTGCTTGATACTTTTTTTCGACGATTTTTGAAAATTCATATCTCTTAAACTAAAAGCCACAGCAACCAACAAATTACTGATTATGATAGATTGGAAAATTCTGTATCAGATAAAAATATAAAATAATTATATTTCCTACAGTAAAAGGTCGAAAAACGCAAGTAAAAGTGCTAAAAAGTGACATTTTTCAATTTTTGCCCATTTTATTCAAACGCGAATATCTCGTAAACTAAAAGAGATAATTAAGATCTGATCGCAGCGTCTTAATGTACGGACCAATCTCTATCAGATACGATAGTTAAAAGGAAATCTGAGAGATAAAATTTTTACTCTTAAGAAAAAAATGACCAAGGGGGGGTGCTTGATACTTTTTTTCGACGATTTTTGAAAATTCATATCTCTTAAACTAAAAGCCACAGCAACCAACAAATTACTGATTATGATAGATTGGAAAATTCTGTATCAGATAAAAATATAAAATAATTATATTTCCTACAGTAAAAGGTCGAAAAACGCAAGTAAAAGTGCTAAAAAGTGACATTTTTCAATTTTTGCCCATTTTATTCAAACGCGAATATCTCGTAAACTAAAAGAGATAATTAAGATCTGATCGCAGCGTCTTAATGTACGGACCAATCTCTATCAGATACGATAGTTAAAAGGGAAATCTGAGAGATAAAATTTTTACTCTTAAGAAAAAATGACCAAGGGGGGGTGCTTGATACTTTTTTTCGACGATTTTTGAAAATTCATATCTCTTAAACTAAAAGCCACAGCAACCAACAAATTACTGATTATGATAGATTGGAAAATTCTGTATCAGATAAAAATATAAAATAATTATATTTCCTACAGTAAAAGGTCGAAAAACGCAAGTAAAAGTGCTAAAAAGTGACATTTTTCAATTTTTGCCCATTTTATTCAAACGCGAATATCTCGTAAACTAAAAGAGATAATTAAGATCTGATCGCAGCGTCTTAATGTACGGACCAATCTCTATCAGATACGATAGTTAAAAGGAAATCTGAGAGATAAAATTTTTACTCTTAAGAAAAAATGACCAAGGGGTGCTTGATACTTTTTTTCGACGATTTTTGAAAATTCATATCTCTTAAACTAAAAGCCACAGCAACCAACAAATTACTGATTATGATAGATTGGAAAATTCTGTATCAGATAAAAATATAAAATAATTATATTTCCTACAGTAAAAGGTCGAAAAACGCAAGTAAAAGTGCTAAAAAGTGACATTTTTCAATTTTTGCCCATTTTATTCAATCGCGAATATCTCATAAACTAAAAGAGATAATTAAGATCTGATCGCAGCATCTTAATCTACGCACTTTTCTCTATAAGAGAAACGATTAACGATTGTTAAAATGGAAATCGGAGAAATTAAATTTTAATTCTTAAGAAAAAATTGCCAGGGGGGGTGCTTGACAATTTTTTTGACGATTTTCGACAGTGAATATCTTCTAAACTAAAAGAGATAGCAACTAGGAAAACGTTAATATAGTTTATTCAGAAAATTTTCAGAATCAAGGGTCTTGTGGCAAGCTACGAAGCATCGATGTATATTTGTGTTCTCTTATTCTTTCGCAGGCTAAACCCTATAAACGAATACGTTTGTTTCTTTTTAGTGTCGATTAATTTTGAAATCACAACGATTCTAAAGAAGTTTTCACTTTAAAAATTAAATTTGAAAATTAAAAGCCATTTTTATATAGAATGATGTAATGCTTTTAATTCTTTTTCGAGTTCAACATGTTTTCCTGAGTGGAAAATACTCCGAGTGTATTTTCATAACTTTCCGATGTCAAGCCAGCGTCAAATCCGCACATGTTCGGCTGCAATTCGTGCGCCAAACTCAGGATTAGATTTTTTTGGCCAGCAATGTTTCATGCCGATTTTGTCATTTGTAAACTCGTTTCCCTTGCATTACCAACGTGTCGACGCATCGCAGCGTAAAACATGGCGATATTTCTACATCCCATTCCGTGTTTACATTTGCTACGGAAAACTCTGCGCGCAGATAAAACTCGGATGTACATAGTAAATATTGGGAAAGTCACTGATTTATGTTTACTGTAAAGCATTGCAAATGCGATTTTATGCATTTAAGGACGTTTGTTCAAAACGTAACACCAAATAAAAACACAATACCTTGATCTGAAGCGATATGAACATCGAATGTTCTTCGGATAACTCGAAGGATATCTTGGAGAATAAAATTTGCCATAATTAGGTGTATAATCACTGCTGCTAAATTGATAATCACACATTGTGCTGGTCAACTTTTGGCCATCGGTCCGAAACAGTCCTGAAACAAATCAGAAACAAAATTTAACTTTCACAAATAAATTACATTGTCGAATAAACCAGTTTAAGAGGATAAAGAAGTAGATGCGTCAAAGTAACAGGATCCATTGAAGATGTTAAGTTTCTCTCGGAATAAGAAAATCAACAAAAGCGACAAACGTAACAAAAGTAATAAGACTTGTTACGCTTTTGTAACGTATCGTATATTGTACCTACGATAGCGTAAAAGCGACTGAATTTCGAAAAAAAAAGCGAATAAACTCCGCTTCGCTTCGCAAAGGACGCCAAGGAGCCAAAAACAAGTCGAATTCGTATAAAGGCGATAAGCACGCGGGTGTAATCTGTTGATTGGAGTTTTATTGTCCTTCCGAGATGCGCCAAGACTCGGCAACGCGCTGCAAGACAGTTCAAAGTTCTAACAAACTATTCCAGCAACCGGAGAAATAAAATCAAAGTTTTTCAACTTTTTCAAACAAAAAAATTAACACGAAACTTAAATTGATTACAGATCTTCGGCTAACAACCATCGAATTATCCTTTAATTAAATTGAGACTTATCAAAATGTTTTTAATTTAATGTTCGGCGTCTTACAATTAATTAATTTATTATTTCATCAACACGTTTAATTTGGATTGGCTCGTTCTGGGAGCGAATTTATAGCGGCGCACGCTGTTTTTCGTTCGGGGGTTGTTTGCGCGCCCCAGTTGTCGGCAGCCGGGTTTTGTTCGACGCGTGGCGTCTGCTCGTCGGCGGCGGCTAGTTAATTAAAAGATTAATTGAAACATATTAGCGGTTAAATTATCAACACTAAAAATTTCACCAAAAATAAAAGTGAAATTAAAATTAGAATTTAATTAATTCGGCGTTAGAAAATTGCAAAATGTGGTACGTAATCACCATTAATAACATTTAATCGTTAATATTAACGAGCGAGAGATAATCAGAATAAGGCATCGTCTCAATTTAATTGAAATTATTACCGTAGCGAAGGGATGCGTAAAGCAAAACGAAAAGCAGGAAATTTCGAGCTGAAAATTGAAAATCTAAATTCTACCACCTTCATACTTTTCTCTGGTAGCAAGCCAAGCCAAGCACTAAACTTCAGTGGCGTTTATTTTACCAGCCGTGACGTGAGTAATGAAATTAAAGCGTTTAACGCCAACCTGCAAACACACATCTTCGCGCATGCTGCGGGAAACAATGATTCGCGTGCGTTTGAAGGCTTTTAAAATTAAACCACACCGCTGCGTTTATTTCGGCGTTCATTTATAATCGTCAATCGGCGTGTCAACAGCGCCGTGCGTTGATTTCGCCACCGACGTCGTTGGCAGAGCGCGTCAGCGCGTCACCGCCGGCGGCGTGTGAACAAACAAAATTAAATTAAAATTGAATCATTAAGGTCTTAATTAGTGCGTAGGTAAAGGCGGCTGTTTCTTAGCTTACAAGCCACCCATCGGGGAATGATTGTAAATGAAAACGTCGATATATTTTAAATTGATTAATTACGTTACTCACTTAGTAATAATAATTAATTTGTGTTTAAATTTTTTGGGTTTTTTACGTTTCTGAGACACAAAAAATGGTATTGCTAACCCAGACGGCCAAGGCCGTGACTAAACTACTTTAGTCACGGGCTTTAGTCATGGGGTGACTAAAACTCCTATTTAATACATTTTAACTCATGACCCAATTTTTTTTATTTACCTTTATTCAAAATTCGAAAAAAAATGTGTTCCATTAACATATTTTAATACATACACCTCATTATCGTTGTAACCAAGTATTAAGTACCGAGATATGTTAATCTCTTAATAGCACCGCTTGTATGTTAATAGGTAAATCCTTATTTATAAGCTTCGTTCATGTTTTTAATTTTTGTCAGTTACACACTGGTAATCTGCAAGATAATTATGATTTGTGCAAGTATACGAGTATAACTGTGCCCGCATTGTAATATCAAATAATATAACGTCGTAAAAAGCATGAATAATTAACTTGTAGATATTGATATTTTTGTTCGCATTCGGGTTGCATTCATGTTGATGTTGATTACGCTCGCGTTAAAATTACAGGTTGTACAAGTTCTAGATACTCAATCTAAATACGCATACACTTGCGATAAATTTCGAGTATACGTAGGAGGTTAACGAGCATATTTCAGAAGCAATTATATATATACGACGGAATTAATTAGTTAAGTATCGCATTGTAATAGTGGGTATGAATATAAGCGAGTGCGCAACACACGCATGCGTAATTTATTTATTTTTTGTTAACCTGCTACAAAAGTGAGAATGTGAGTGTGCATGTGATATATTATCCGGAATGAATACATTGCCGCCACGAACGCGAATCGGTCGTTAATTTGAATTGAGAATCACGTATAAACATGTAAAAAATACAAAATTATATTTTTAATAATAATTTTGTTTTGTAAACACAGACGACAAAATTTTTGCTTATTTTGGATATTATTTTTCAGCTAGTAGCAATACTTGATTGTAAATCAAAGTGCATTAGAGCAATAGGCAGGGGGTGGCGGTTGTGAATCCACCGCTGCCACCGTCGCCACACGAAATAGCACGCCGAGTGGAAAATGCGCAATTCCACTTCGGGCGCGCCGCTCCGGTCGGCAATAATGAAAGCGCCAAAGCAGCGAAGGCAATAAGCGCGAAACGAAGTCGAATTTAGCGAATTTCCAATGCCGTAATAAATAAACCGCACACCCACACATTTACAAAGCCCGCTTTTTATTTAGGCAATAACAAAAGTTGACTGGAATCACACACTTAATACCCAGAAATACTAAAAATTTCATTTTCTAAAGAAAAAATCAAAATTTCAATCAAAAATTTAAATGTTAAGATTATGTAAACAGTTTTGGTCTTATGTGTATAATATCCAGTTAGTCTGCTATATATAGACTAATTAATTAGTCGGTCTCGGGTTGTGGCTTCTCCATTTTAAGTTTTAGGTGTTGTATTTTCTGCCTTCAGCCATCATCCCACAGTCTTGGGTCTAAAATTAAGGATCTAGTGTTTCCGTCTGCTCATCTTTGCGTATACATCAACATCACTCTACGGCTCGAGCTGTTCCCTTCACATCTTGCTTGTTTTCATCCTACCCGCATGCAGGATGCAAACAATATTCCAATAACCCACGCACCCTCCCATATCCAACGTCCTTATAACCTTTATACCCAACTGGTCGACATATTGTCGCGTAACGTCCTACTCCCCTAGTTAACCTTCCTCTATAACCCCGGGATGTACAAATCGTGCATCAACCATCCCTTTAGATTCAACATGCAGAATTTACAATCTTGACAGCATCTACAACATCTCCAACATTTAGAAATTTAGAAGATTCTCTCTATAGTTACTAGGGATTCATTGAAATCTGAAGGCTTTCATTAGCAAGGAAATTCGTTGCGGAATGAGATATGAGACCAAGTTTTGATGTGCTAAAGACCGCAATGAGGAAGGCGGTCTTTGCACTCTTCATCAGTTTGGACAAAACGTCAAAACCCAAAACCCTAAAGTTGCAAAGTTGTTAGTTAAAATCTAAGAAGGGTCAAGTCAATACTTGGAAACTTTTAGAGCTTCAAAGGAAGTATCAAAGTTTAACAACAGAGGTTAAATATCATAAAATATAAAATATACAAAAAATAAAATTTTTAAAAATAAAATAAAAACATTTGAAAAACAAATATTTAATGTTTGTTTTACGAGCTTGATAGTAATTGATTTTGAAGTTTACTAGAACATAAAAATAATGTTCTGTTTCAAGTACCATCTAAAGTATTTTAACTAAGAAGCAAATCTCTCGCGATGAAAATTTAACAGCCTCGCAAAACGCGCCGTAAATACGCTCGACGCGTGCGAGAACCAAAAAGACTATTAACATTTAAAACGAATGTTAACATGATTTTAAGTGCACACAATGTGCCACTATGTTGAGCGTGGAGGCGACGCAAAGCGGTGAAATTACTACAAATTTGCGCTAGATTCCGCCTGCGCAGACATTCTACGCAAGGTTTGGTCGAGCACCGCATTAAAACCGCGCATAACTGCGAGAAGTTAATTAATTTCTTTAATCTTCGCCTATTTCAAGGGGTTTCAGCGCTTCAAAGTGCTTCAAACTGCTTCAAGATGGTTGCAACTGTTTTAAATGGTGGAGGCGCCAATGCGTCAATCACAACCTAAACCAGCACAACTTATTAAATTATATTTTTAAAAATATGAATGAGTTGATGTGAATTTCCATATTTCCCGTTTTATCATCCACACGCTCAGTTATTATTAATATTAATGTGCGTTGATTGTTTTTTATAAACACCACATTACGGAGCTATTCCGCCTGCTGCCTCGCACTTCCGGTCCCACATCCTGTACCGTCCAGGGTGCATAATTTTTTTCTACGTTTTTCACGGCGCAACAAACGTGCATTATCATTGGCGATAAATCACGCACTTATGAGAGAAGAATTGCGGAAAATGCAGAAAGGAAAAGGAAGAGGAACGCGGAACAGGAAAAGAAAAAAGAACTCACATTCAATGAATAAGTGGATTTATACAAAATTCAAATATAAATGAATCTATTCATGGATTTTCATAAATTTTTCTCTCACAAATGAAAAAATTAAATTTTTTAATGAATGTGGAGAATATCATGAATATCATGTTAGGAAAAAGTTTTTAAAAATTGAAGAATTATGTCCAGTGTAATCTTAGCCAAGTCCGTACTACATCGTATTTAAAAAGTTATTAGTTTCGAGTTTTCATCCACCCAAAGCACGGCAAGAGTAATTTACAAAACGTGTTCGCGCATTAGTCTTCATAGTGTCTCTCTATTTTATAATCCAGTCGTTAATCTTGTAAAATGTACCTTCTAATGATAAAATAACGTTGCTTGCGCGCCAGCCAAGCATTTATTTATCATGCTTTACAGTGAAATTGATAAAACAAAAGGACAAAATGATTAAAAACCAGTATTACTTGAAGCAACCATAAAAATATTCAATGTTATGACTACATTAATGAATATTCCTCTGTTGTTTTATTGGTTCGCACACTGTCGCTAATTAAACAGAAAAGAAAAATGAACCAATGTGTTGTTCAAGTAGTTGTAAGTGTTTTCCTGTATTTTTACATTGTTCAGGGTAATTAATCTAATATTGTACAATACAGCACGATTATTGTATCCAACATGTTTTCTTGTGTTTTAGCACAACCGTTTCTCTTCAGAGATGACATAGCAGAATTGCACATTTTCTCAGCGAGCCTCAACGGCTCGCTAAACTTCTTCAACGTGTGGCAGATCGACCGAAAACTGCCCGTGAAAATGCTCGTTCACGGCTATCGTCAGCACAACACGGATTATTTGTTCAGCGTGATCGTTAACAATTACGTGGAAAAGGGGAACGTTAGTATGATAACGGTTGATTATCCTCAGCTAGCATTTTCGAGCTATGAGGAGTGTTATTTTGGTATCCCGGAAGTTGGTAATTAAAATTTTAAAATTAAAAAAAAAATTGTAAAAAATAATTTTTGTTTAGAAAAGTACATAGCTGAGTTTATCCGATTATTAAATTTCTTGGGTATACCACCTGGAAATGTCCACTTGATCGGACACTCCCTAGGTGCCCAAATGGTCGGAAGAATGGGTAATATTTATACAAACTTAACAAACGGCCGAAAACTAGGTAGAATCAGCAGTTTAGATCCACCAAAAATGGGTTTTGCGAGTATTCTTGTAAAACCCTATTATAAAATCACTAATCAAAGCGCGGAAATAGTCGATATCATCCATACTGATACCAAAACAATTGGTGTGACTGAACCGTCAGGAACTATTGACTTTTACGCTAATCATGGATATGCACCTCAACCTGGATGTGATGATGCTGTCAATTTACGTCCTTTAATTGATAATATTCCACTCTGGGATGGATGGATTATTCCGTATCATGGAAAAGGTGTTAAAAATTAAAATTGTCTATGTCTATGTCTGTAAGAGATTTGTTGAAACATGTTTTAGATGTTTGCTCGCACGCGAGAAGTCTCCAACTGTTTGCACAGTCGATTGTCTTGAGCGATGCACTTGTTGGACTTGAGTGCTTGGATTGGGACATCCAGAACAGAATGTGTCTCACGCCCGGCACCAAACAGTTGATATATGGCGAGGATATGCCTCGAAATGCTACTGGTGTTTACTACTTCAACACCACAGCAACACCACCGTACACGTCTATATAATATTTACTCTTAAAAGCTTTCAATTAATTAAAAATTTTAAATTTAAAAAAATGTTTTTTTAGTTGTTTATACAGTTTTTGGGTCGGTTGTTGGTTCAACCCTCAAAATCAATGAACTCAAAATTAACCAAAGTGCATACATGACCAGGAAAACAGTATTGTTGTGTCGTTTCTAGTTGCAAGCAAACACGAATTGAAAATGCAACCACTACAAAAACGCGGCGTACAACGACGTCGAGCGCAATTGCGCTTTGCTTGCGGGTCGTGTCGACACGAACCCTGGAACAATGTGTTGGTTTTCATGCCGACGGGCAATAAATCTGCATGAAAGTCAATTTGTTTTTAATTACGCCGCAGATATTTATTGCTTTCGCCTGTGCGAAACTTACAACAGTTGCGAATTATGTTCTTTCATGTTTTTTTATTTAATTTACAAATGCGTCATGCAACTAGCAAATAAAAATATGTTTTGATGCAAGAAACTAAGTTAATATCAAGTGTGGTCGATTGTATTAGAGTTGATGCAAAAGTTTATCCACGGGGTTATATAGAGTGGTTTATTGAGTGTTGGGTCATGAGAGACGAGACGGATGTGACGGAAATGCATCAACCCGGTTTCTCAGTTTGCACCATCAGTACCTCCTGCGGTGTGAAGCTCTCGCAACGTAACCGTGTATCCTGCGAACACTTCCTGATTAGCTTACGCGCGCCGCACTATCCTGTTACGCCAATTACCACCTCCATCTAGCTCACAAGCTAAGTAAACAGAAAACATTCGATTATGCGTACGTCAACTTAACTACTCTGGCTATTATCATTTCTGAATAAAATTTTTGATAGAATAAAATAAAATAAAACAGGATAATTTGTTAATACAATAATAAATTTTAAAATCCTTTTAAATCCAGGATGTGATATTTATTTAATAGATTTTATTTTATATATGGATTTATTTATTATGATATGTTTATTAGAAATTTTATCGCCGGAATTCCGATCGCGAAATAAAAATTTAACAGCGCGCATCGTAATTGCAACGCGACGTGGGTTTATGGCGGGCGTAATTGCCACTGTTGACATTTTGATAAATTCCACTTTATTATCTAAATTGCTTGCAATGAATAAATGCAATTACCGTTTGTCGTTTCAAGCCGGCAATTAAAATTAGCAACAAGCGAATTTTAAAAAGGAGATAAATCCAAAACTAACACATTTTGTTTATTTTTTAGTAAATCTACTTAAATCTCTGATAACATGTGTTATGAATATGTGTAGATAACCTAATTAAACTTAATTTTGTTTAAAACATAATTTTTCATCAAAAAATGCTCAGTTTAACGAAATAAAAATGACTATCAACATTTTACGTGTAATTTTTCTTCTGTGTTTTATAAATCACTATGGTATGAATATAAATATTGTGAATATTTATTGTTCGAAATAAAATAAAACAATAAAATATGTTTGCAGTGAATTCAACAGTAATTTTGAATAATCCGAAGGCCACGTTAACAATGTTTACATTACAAAAGAGCGCAGTAATCACACATTTGAATTCGTATCAACTGCAGCGTGACAAACCGATAAAAATGATTGTTCATGGATTTCGTGGGTCCAGTGTTACTGCGGGATATATGAAGATAATCGAAAAATACGTTCAGAAAGACTATAATGTCATTGCTGTTGATTATCCGTATACAGAAACATTTGTAGAGACATATAGATCACTACCAGATCTAAGTAAAACTAATTTTCACAAAATTTTTTATAAAAAATTCTTATATGTTTTATTTCTAGCTCAATATTTAGCTGCTTTTATAAAATGGTTAAATCTTGTGAATCTAATCCCCGTTGAGAATATTCACATCATCGGATATTCTCTTGGTGGACAGATTGCTGGAATGGTTGGGCATGCAGTAAATAAATTAATAAAGAAAAAAATCGGAAGAATCACAGCTTTGCAACCGACTAGAATTGGTTTTGAGAGTGTTTTAATTGACGATGCTAATAAATTAGATGCTAGCGATGCGAATTTTGTTGATGTGTTGCATACAGATTTATCAACGGGTGTTATGGAAAGTATTGGTCATGTTGATTATTTCCCTAATGCTGGGGATGTATTACAACCAGGGTGCGAATACACAGAACCCACTGAAGTTTTACCGGAGATTCCACTTCTAGATGGATGGCAACCACCAATTTCAGTTGATAGTAAAATATGCAATTTTTGTTTTAATTTTGTAAGCGTTTTCTAAAATTATTAATTTTAGATTTGTGTAGTCATATGTTGTCAAGATTGTTTTTTACCGAAGCAATTCTAAGTGATAATTTCAAAGCGACGAAATGCGACTCATGGCTAGACTTCCAGGCTAAACTCTGCGATGCTAATCAGAAAATTGTTTTCGGCGAGAACGCCGACAGAACAGCAAGAGGCAAATTCTTCTTCGCGACTCAAGCGGAATGGCCGTATTATATCACTTCGTAAACTTAAGCTTTGCTGGCGATGCCACCCAACTAACTACCGAGTTTTAATTAATCCACAATAAATGATTTGCAGTGTGAAAGACATAAAATTAATCTAAACGACTCAAACTGCGAAATAAATTGCTTCAAGCGCAATTTAAATTGTCACTTTTAAAACAATTATTTGCACTATTTACTCAACAACAATTTTATGCAAATTACATGTTAACTAAATAATTAACTGTATTCGTACATATGATAAGTTTAAATCTATTCATTTTGATTCATGAATAGAACAAAATAAATGTTGTAAATGCAAGTTTCTTGTAGCAATTTATCATTCGATACATTTTTTGCTTCACCTTCACGTCAAGCATTCAAGTTCTTTGTTTGGAAGAAAGAAAAAAGGAAACAAAGAAACAAATTTATAGCGCTCTTCAACGCGACATTGCTTTGCTCTTTATATTCTAAAAACAAATTGAAATATTCAAAACGTATTCACATTCAAAACCAAGTTTTAATCGAAAATATAAAAATGAATTTTAAAATATCTCATTGACTTTAAACATTACATTAAAATTAAAATTATAAAATCAATTCAAAAAATGAGAAATTTTAAATGAAGGAAAATAAAAACTCCAAGAAGTAAGCCAACACTAATGTTCTATAAAAACAATTTGCATAAACGTTTCGGGACATAAAACTACCATTTAGATAAAAAGCGGTGAAACGGGCGTTAAGGTAATTTCGCTCTCGGACGCATAAATACCCGCCTCCGCGCAGCAAATCGACGGCGAAGAGCGCGAGTGCGGTGCGCAAAGAAAATCTAACGCCACTGTTGCTGACAGCGTGAACTATAAAAAATCATAAAATATAAATAAAAGTTTGAGCGGACAGCGGAGTGACGTGCCGACGTCATAAAACGCAGCGCGCAAACACGAAAAACATTTCTTTATTAAATATTTACGCGAGCTGGAAGGGCGCATACCTTTGTAACTTTGCCAACAAAGAATCATTTTCCGCCGAAGCTTTTTAGAATCTTCATTAAAATTTACACTATTAAAATATTCAGTCAAACGCACAACTTTTACATTTTAGTTTATATACTTCAAGTTGCAAGTTATTTTAAAATGAATTTGGTTATATTTTTATTTATTCTTTGCATCACCGCGGTTTTCACACAAAAAGAACCAGCTAACTTTTATTTGGACACGCGACAAACTGGTAGGAATCCAACTCCGGACAACGTAGCAACCTATCAATTCAAAAATGACATCCCATTGAAGTTCATCATCCATGGATGGACAGAAAACGCAAATAAAACGCATTACATCGACATGGCGCAAGTTTTTCTTCAATCGATGGATTGTTATGTCATCAGAGTGGATTATTCTGCATTAGCTGGTCAAAACTACATGGCTTCAGCTAATTCAGTGCGTAATGTTGGTAAGACACCTTAATAATAATTATTTTTAATTTTATTTAATTTTTTTTAATTTTTTTTAATTTTAAAGGTAATTACGTAGGAGACTTTTTGATAAAAATAACCAAACAATTCAGTATACCAATGAGCAGTGTGCATGTGATTGGCCATTCACTGGGTGGACAAGTTTCCGGTTTTGTAGGCAAGCGCGTAATTGAAGTAACAGGTGAAAAGGTGCATAGAATTTCGGCGTTGGATCCGGCTGCTCCGCTATTTGAAAACAACCCGGACTCGATGAGACTCTCGCGGAAAGATGCACAAATAGTTGATGTTATTCATACCGACGGGGGTGTGCTTGGATGCGAGTTGCCACTGGGTCACGTTGATTTTTATCCGAATGGGGGCAAGCGATGGCAACCCGGATGTTATTCTACTGATAGTGAGAATCCCATTGAGAGACTTCAAGCTTATATGAATGATTGTAAGATAAATTTTTTTAATTATGTTGATTTGTGTTTTTAATTGATTTTGTATTGGTTTTAGTTTATTGTAGTCATCATAAATCCTATCATTATTTTACTGCTTCGATTGTTAATAACTACATGGCAACAAAATGCAATTCTTGGGTGGATTACCAAAATGGTTTGTGTGATGAACACGCACGGATCTTATTTGGTGCACGGATGCCCGAAAATGCAACCGGAAGTTACTTCCTCGAGATGGACATTGACGACGAATATGCCCAGGACGTTTTATTAGCGTCACATTCAACTTTATAAACTTTACTAAACTATTTCAACATAAATAAACCTAAAAAAATTCCTTCTATGATTTTTCTTGTTAATAAATGTTTTAAACGAAGATTTTTTTTCTTCATCATTATGCGTGATCATGTTTATGTAAGTGACTTTCCTTTGGAATATCTCCGTAACACTGAATGTGAATGCACATCTTAGCTTCAGTATTCCACTGGCTTTGCTTGTCTGCATGCGAATGGGGAACGGAAGTGGATCTGCAATGGGACGGCCAAGAATGTCAGCCGGGATATTTTTGCGCGGAAATTCCTATCGCCGCGCTCATCCAAGCGTCCGTCTAAACAAACATTCGAACATCCGCGCATTCAAACATCCCGATCTCTTCCGTTGCGTCCTACGCGAGAAAAAAAACTTTCTGTTTGCAGAGGCGAAAGTTTAGTTCGGCTATACTCTCGGGGCCGACGACTATGACCGAAAAATGTAAATAACCGTAGGTCCACAGGATAGAATCAACAAAAGCCTAGGCGAACAACAATATTTTTCAATTTTACTAAAAACTTGCGTGAAAAATCCACACGAATGTAATGATATTTCGGTGCGTGAAATTTGTATGCTTTATGGAATCAGTGAAAATTGTTGATATGTGTGAAGTAGGTAATAAATTCGTTATTTGGCTGTTTTGGGTTTTCATATATATATTTTGTTGCTGGTGTATTTGAGGGCGGCCGCTTTTTGTCGGGCTTCTATTGTAGAGGCCTCCAAAAAGCAAATTACGTGATAGGCATGCTTAAACAGGGTGCGTTTTCATTTTGGTTTTCGATTTCGGGTTCAAGTCGGCAGGGGAATTCTCAATTATTCCACGACAACCTATTGTTTTCTACTATACAGTATGCTTCTATTTTTTTTAATAAAAACAATTAAAATCAGTAAAAAAAAATTTAAATTTCAATATTAATATGAGCAAAACTTTTGCTTTATATAAAATTACAATTTTTGGTTAAAATTAAAATGTTTTACTATCAAAATTTTGTTTTTTTCTTTTGATGATTACATGATAACTAAATTTAAGATTCCATCTTGTCTGTGAAACGTTTATATTAGTACATACGCGGGGAATGAGACGAGAGTGGCGATGGATGGCCCGTGTAAAGTGTGCGAAGAGTGAAAATTTATTAGTTTCACTTGCCCACGATACGTGATGCGTTTTATAATCGCAGACGTGACGCCCGGACGTCGAGGCGCTCGAAACGTAATATCAATGAAATCCAGCATCGGGCTGAGGGCCGGCACCACCCACACAACTCGCGCCCAACACCGCTAACATATAAACAACACACGAGAGAGCAAACGTGTGCATTTGATCTATGCGACGTACCCGACTTGGTTTCACCAAGTGCTTGTAAATAACCGGAAAATACTACATTTATTAGATAACTCGTCAAATAGATCAGAATTTCAATTTCATCAGAAATACTAATTTTTGATAGAAAATGTATTTTGTTAATTTTTATTGTGTTTGCTTAGATAATTTGTAGAAAAATCATTTTTTATCCTTAAAAATTAAAAATTATATACATTTTGTAAACCTTTTAAAGTTTTAAACTTTTTATGGAAATTATTGGTGTTTGGCAGTTTAAAACAATGTCAAACTAATTATTTATCAATAACTCTACTAAAACTAATGTTAAAAATGTTTTCTTGCAATGTAATGTTGCCTGATTTGCGTGCTAACTTAGTATCTTACACAATTGCCAAAAATTTAAAATATTTTCCCTTCACTTCCTAAAAAACTCCATAAAACGAAATGTAGATGATACGGTGGGAAATTCTTCAAGCACCTACGTCTAGTAAGTGTACATGCTATGCCTCCTTTCAGTAAGGTTGATGTGAGCCGAGATTCCCTCAAAAGTTGCCCGCCCAGGAAGCGAAATCTTATGGTTACGGTTATTAGCTTTACTGTTATTAGGGTTTCTTTGAGGGCACATAGAGACTGAACAAAACTTGCCAGCATCACGAAAAGAATATTTGAGTCAACAGAGATTGAAGCAAGAATAACGCAAAACTTATTGCTACCAGAGGAAAATTTTAATTTTAATTTAATTAAAATTTCAGAATAGTTAAGAATTGTTGGGAGGAAAGTTGTAATTGAGTTTTAACTTAATGAAAACTTAATTATAGTTTCCGGTACAAGTGCACTTTAAATTTCTTAACATTTATAGAAATATTAATTTTATTATGAAATCTTAAAATATATGAAATCGCAACGGAATCAATTTTGATGTATTTTTAAAATATTGCAAGAAAAAATATTGCTTTCATTTGGAAAGTCTTCAAACAGCATTCGAGCGAGCATTAAAGCATGAATTTTCAATACCGGCGGTAGCCAAGTCAAGAAAACAAGTTATCGCTTGCAAGATCAAAAGAGTTCGTTTCTTTAGATCTTCGCAATGTGTGGCATGTGCTGTGATGTGGTTTTACAGCTCAAAAGATGGTGTTTGATAATAATAAGAAAAATACAACAAAATCAACAAACAAAATTTTTTTTCTAACAAATAATTGAAATATTTCATTGATAACCAGCTTAATGCTGAGAAAAACACAAAAACAAATTATTTTCATATGGTTGTAATTTAATTTATTTTCTGAGACTGTATTATCATATATTACTGAACTAAAACACACGATAAATACTCATGCAGTGGAAACAGAGTGTTTGCACTCACACTTGGTTTATTGAGTGCATTTCAGTTGAACTGGCGGTTCCTGTTTGCGGAACTGTGTGCCCCATCATTAAAATCGTAAATGTCAACCGCGAATTCACCACAACCACTTTTAACCCGAGCGCATTCTCTGGATGCGACTATTTTGCCGAATTTTATGCGAGTTTAACGTTGATTCAGTTTCATAAAGTGCAATAATACGCAGCGCATATAATACCCTAGATAATATTCTCATTTTCGATGTAATCTGTTATAAAATAAATTTCTACATAAATAGTTAACCTTAAACATGAATAATTTTATTTTCTACCACAAAACTTTTCGTATTGTATATCCTAGTTATTATTTCGTATGAGTATTTAGCAATCCGGATTTGGAATGAAATAGCTGGCATAAGACAAGCAAATAACTGTGGTGCTCGAAACCCGCTTCCAGGACGGATGAATGCAACCGCGTTGCACTCTGGGGTAGCGCGCGTCGACTTGTGAAAAGAGCGGTTCCGAAGAACGCGCAGAACGAAAGCTGTGGGCGTACGTGCCGCGCTTTTCACTTTATGCACAGCAGCGTTATATATGGCCCGAAAGCGCGTTTCTCATTTGGTGTTTCAGTT
This sequence comes from Dalotia coriaria, assembly GCF_025399875.1. Taxonomy (NCBI): domain Eukaryota; kingdom Metazoa; phylum Arthropoda; class Insecta; order Coleoptera; family Staphylinidae; genus Dalotia; species Dalotia coriaria. The sequence goes on from NW_027045446.1 coordinate 10,805,029, forward strand.
TTCAGCTTCCGTTGTCGCCGCAACCGGGGTTAAAATGCACATTGTACATAACCACCCCACCCGGGTGTGCAACCGCAGGCGACAACTTTGAATGCGGTTTAGCGTTTTGCCCTTTTCGCAATCCTGAGATTCCGGATAAAATTTAGGCATTGAGCTGTTTATTTAGATGCAGAAGTTTTTTTTTGATTGTATCCTTAATTTATTAAAATAATTATTTAAAAATATGTCTTAGGACTTATTGTTTTCAAGGAATGCGCAATTTCTTTCCTGTTTTGTATTTTTGAAAACAGGAAAATCGTTAGCATAAACATTTAACACTTGAGCACTTACTTTTGTCGATGAAGCGAAACGTGCCGGCAAATCCGGTCGAATTCGACGTCCGTGCACCGGAATGAAACTCCAGTACCAATCCCGAACCGGAAGAGTACAAAACATTTGGAATATCTGTCAGTCCACCACACAACAACGCCGTCCACGGCGTGTACTCGTTCACTTCACCGCCTTCAAGATGTGTGAAGATTTTCATGTAATCACCTCGTACACAACTGCAAACAAAAAAATTAAGTGTCAAACGCGTTTCGCATAGATATCGTTGCAAAATATGAAGAAAAACTCCCATTCTCTATCAAAAAGAACGTTTTCTCATATTTTTTATATTCAAGTTGCTAGAAGCATAACAATCATTTTATGACACGCGTGGCGTGAGTGTGTCGGAGTGTAGGAGGGCTGAAGTGGTGCAGCATGACTTCCCGGAATGATGCCGGAAAGAACAAAGCGCATGTAAAACCGGGAAGCAACGAGCACAGGAGGTGGAAAACGCAAACGGCGCGGTAGGGGAGTTGGTTGAATTTAAATTTATAACACGTAAAACGCTCATTTAACAACTGCCAACGTCGCCGTCGTTGCATCAGACCACTTCCGACTGTGAGCTGAACTCCTTCCAGCTTGTGCGTCATATTCGCATATGAAATATTTATACCTTATACTCTATGTTCATAGCATAATATCTCAAGGGAAAAAATTTATAACAAAAAATCAAATTGTTCGATATTCATAAAAATAAATATCGAACTTCCGTTGTTCAAGTTGAGTAAATTAATGAATTTTTGGATGTGGAGCACTCGGTAGGCGGAAATGACGAAGAAAATCTTCGTAATGCACTTACGCTTCGTTAATAATTCAACTTGATTACTAACATCGCTCCACACCGGAAGTAAGATATCAATCTGTATAAAACAAACCAAACACAACAAATTTACTCACATAAAAATATTTGTATCGATAAATTGATTAATAATTTAATTTCAGAGTAAAAAATGTGATTTTTTAGTTAAAGCTAATGGGTGTTTTTTGTGTGTTGATTCCTTAAGATTTTCACGAAGAGTGCAGGAAAGGAAAGATAGTGAGCACCATATTGTCGATTACGTTCCAAAATTGCCTCCCTATTGATCTTTCGCCGCCACTAAGCATTTAGGAGTTGATATTGAATGCGTTTGATCTACGATCAGCAATTTAGAGTGAGTGAATGTGCAGACAACAAACCCTAGAAGGCAACTCTGTATTATGAAAGATATCAATTGATAAATATAATGGAGGAGCTATGATCCTTTTCTATTAAGCTAATGAAAAGCATCAAAATATTTCATAAATATTTATTTTAACTTTTGATCAAATTCACATAATCATAATTTATTTTAATATGTAAATGAATTATCTTTTTGCAAAGCTTAAAGATTCAAAAACTTTACCAAAATTAAATTTATTGCAATTTACTTCAACAAAGACGGCTTTTCAGCGGTGCCCCCAACCAGATGTTATTAGAGCGTCGACTTATCTAATATTAGCACATCGAAAGCAATATTGGAATTTGGCTGGCAACGGAAAGCGTTCCGACCATCCACACAGTTTCATTTCTACACATACCACTTTACCTCTGCTTGCTTTTGTCGCAAGTAAGTTCTTTAGAAATTTCTCAATTTCGGCAGATTAAGATTTTCCTTCCTGGCAGTTTATTCAAATTCAAATTACTCTTCTATATTTTAAATTTAATTACGTATATAGATTAATTTTCTTTTTTAATGTAAAAAATAAAATGTTGCCAACACTGTGAAATACCTGGCTGCGTGTTTTTGAACGTGTAAAGATAGGTTTACGCCTGGTTAGTTTCCTAACATACCTCTCAATTATCAGCTTTCCGCTTCTATCTGTGCGAATGGCGGCGGTTCCCGAGTGCTCATAGAGAAAAGCATCAAGGTGCTTCCCCACTATCTCTACGGCACGGTGTCTTAATCGAAAGCCCCCTCTATTTATTCGACTAATTTATTATGCAATAACTTATAGGGTGCACACTCCCACGCGCCTATTGAAGCAACTTTCTACTAGCAATTACGCTTTTCATGTATACAAAGTGTATACATAATTTACACCTAAATAATTCCTCTTATTACCTAATTTACTCTTTAAAATAATTTTTATATCAATAATCGATTTTATGACATGTGAAAACTCTGAGATGTCTTTAGATGTTAATTTCCTTTGCTTCTTTGACTACATCCTCACTTTGCTTCCTTGATGAAACATGCTCACACCTTAATCATCCCGCTTTTGTGTAAATGGCAACTCTTGCGTCGCATAAATATAGACCGTAAGGCCGTAGCTCAGAATATATGAGAACGTATTGCTGTAAACGGCGTGGGTGGGGTTAGATATTGTTAGTCATTGAATTGTAGCCCAGGTCCTTCAGGTGTGCCACGTGACATGTAATTTTCCCCCGGTGTTTACAACCTATTGTTTCAAAGCTCCGGTATATGCAAGTTATAATTACACGACGGTTCTAACACAATGATGCAATTTAATTAATTTAAATTCAAATTCAGTGAAATTTTCTTAAAAATATTTTTGTTTAGTTTATGCAAGTGATAATTTAATACAAATTAGAATTTACTATTACGCTTTGTATGTAGCCTCGTGCAACAATTCATGCATATATCAATATGTGCAAGCGATCCCTAGCTGTGCAAATGTTGCAGACGTTTATTAATGATCTGTTTGCGCACGACGTAACCGTTCGATAACTTAGCAAAATGGAATTGAAGTGGAACGAAATTACTTGTTAGCACACTATACCACCAACCCTACTAGCATCACTCAACTCCACAGAATATGCTCTTCAATTCGTTGCTCTTTGCAAACGCGCGCGTCTCGCATCGCGTAGGAGTGCGGAGCGGTAATAAAATGAAGATGTAATCGATACGAAGCAAATGCAGCGGGAGATTCGACAAATTATTCATGATTATAATCACGACATTCATAAAAAATTATTAGATAAATAATAATAAAATATTTACATTGAAATTTGATTGTTTTGTGAGTGTGAAAATTGTAAAATTATTAAAATGAAAATTTTCATCTTTGGGTTCTCGTTAATTTCGTAACTACTCGTACGATGGCACCGAAGGAATGTTGGAAAACCCGCGCGACGTACATCAATATTATTAAGCCACTTGCACCAACGCTGCGAAGTGCGAAAATTGCGCGAGTAATAAACGAGCGGTGCGGAAGAAGTGGCGAAATTACCGCGGCAAACATGAGGAACATTATCGTCTCGACAGCCATGCTGTACACTCTCTCGAATAAGCGCCCCATAAAATATCCAGCGTCGCCGATGGCGTTAATTATATGAGTTAATTATTAACAAATTGCTGAGTAACCGCACTAGGCAAATAATCATGTAATAGATTAAAAAATTTACTTTATAACAAAATTTCAATATAAAATAAAAAATATTTTGATACTGAATAAAAACGTTAATTGATTGAATTCCCGCCGTAACCGGTTGCGATTATCACCGATGCGTATCATCGAAATTCGGCGGTTTTACGATCGCCGAACGCGGCTAAACGCTTAATGGCATAATGCCATCATCGGTCGCCTTGTTTGCGATATTTGCCGGCTTCACATTTGCACCCGCGCCGCCCGCTAATACCGATTCCCAGCTGTCGGAATCGTGTTGGCATCGACAGGATGGTTGGATTTGCACGAATCGCACGAGTTTGTCCCGATCCCAAACGCTATTTATAGATTAGACTGTCAAAACGCGTGCGGACAGCTTTCGGCAATTTTCTGCTCTTCGACACATCGCATCCTATCACAAACTCAAACCCATGATGGTCATTCATGGACTCACGTTGATCCACCGCAACCAATTCCACTTTGCATTTAAATTGCAGTGATTTGTTCGGCGTACAAGCACATCGTTCCCAATCAAACAAGTTAAACACACTCACAAATTACCAAATCATTAAGTTTTAGTTGAAAAGTAGAAACATCACATAGATAAACGGATTAGAATCTAAGCAACGTTTAAAATAGATTTAGTCATTCAATTATATGCATTCCACAATCCTCCGCCCCGAGGGCAGGCCGCAGACTTGAAGTATTCCAGCTCGGGAACACAATGTGGGACATAACACAATCTAATTCAACGCTAAACTAAAATAACAAACAGGAAACGGTTTGCGAGGGAAAATCTTTAACAAACACTCGGGCGCAAACACGAGACCCTTTCATAACGTGCGGTAGTGATGAGGTGAGGTTATGTGCGCGCAGAGGCAAATTTTGAATCAACATCCAGCACCACTACTATTCTGCAGCGAGGTTATTGTTGATTCGCGTACCGAAGGGAGCGCGCGACACGAAAGTGAAACGCGAGCGCGACCTGCAGTAAGCAGGATGAATGTGTAACTACAAGCTTGGGAAGGGCATTAAACAATTTATGCCGAGCACGCATAACTCACCCTTGGAACAGTACCTGAGACTATCACAAATTCACACATTCACTAATAATAACAGGTTGTTGCATTAAATATTTGATTATTGTAATAAATAATTATTTATGTTGCTAAATAAGATAATAACAAGATAAGGAAATACATAATTTGCAGGATGGGGCTATCGAAGGAAGTTTAAGATTGTTCAAGGTGTGTTTGGTTCAATGTTTTAGTAGGGGATGTTTGTGTGCGAAGGGCTATTAGTACACCGCATGCACGGCGACTTGGCGCCTCCACCAGACCCGGCGCCTCCACCAGATCTGATTTATGCTCAAAGCTAACCTCATTGTTAACGTATTTAACATTCTTGCTATAGTTAAAGATGAAAGTTTAACGTAACAATTATTTAATAAACTTTTACAAGTTTTTGTTGAGCAAAATATTTTCTACTTTAGATTTTCATATTTACGAGAGATTCTTTATTAAAACGCTTTCAGTGTTCGCGTTGTAGACCACCTCGCGAGTATTTAATAAATATTAAACATTGCCTAGCCGTAAAAGTGTCCCGGGAAACTAGTAACAAAAACGACAAGTTATTGCCTACATGGTTTTCAAAAACTTCTGGAAATATTACAAAGCAAAAAAGTTTAAACACAAACGGCATTGTTGTGTATATAAAAATGTGACGTAAAATACACGGAACGATTTGCTGGCATTCTGTGAGTATTTGTATTTTCTAGAGCCGAGTATTTTTCTAGTTTTCTAGCTTGTTGCCACCTTGGCATTGAGTTTAAGCCAGTGCGCACGACTACCTCGCCAGACTCCTTCGCACACACCGCTGGAAAAACTGAAAAGGCAGCCTCGGCATTCGGAAATCTGGCATCTCTACTAGGAAGCACAAAAAAGTTATGAACATGCTTCGACCCGTTAGATGCCTTTAACGTTCCGATGCGAGGTGCGCGCGGATCCGACGTTAAAATGAAAATAATATTTTACACCTCCCCAATGTGTGTGCGACGTGTATGCGCGTTTTGTTATAATGGACGAGCGCGGAAGACATAAAACTTAAACAATTCAAGCGGAAAAGCGGCGAACGCCAGCAGAAAATTGCGGAATAAGCAAAATCTAAGTGAAAGTTACATTTTGAACGCCTAGTTTCTCGACACCTTATCCAGGAGAGCATAAAAATGAAAATGTGTTCATAAAAACATCACAAACATCAAAACCATATAAGTTAGTTTATTTCATGAAGAATCAAATTTAAATATAAAATTTTTAGCAAAAAAAATAAATTCGCTTCTTTTTCGCACGATTTGTCCATGAATTTACAAATTTGTGTCCAATTTCTTTAGAATTATAAAACCTTTTACCCTTTGGTGACTATATTAAATTTTTCATCACACGCAAGTCCTTTATTGCTTCGTTTCAACCCCTATTTTGCGGTATTCGACAAAAAATGACATGCCTTCTGTACAGCTTAAAATTTCTATAGCCCTGATAATAAAAACATAATAATAATGACTTTCAGGTGATAAATACACAACACATATAACCAAAAAATAAACAACTTCATTAATATTAAATTTTTAGAACCTGCCATAAATTCTTTACTGCATACAGACATTAAATATTAAACTCTTAATATGTACCATAACCCCCCAAAAATATCCGTTCCATACGTTTTACAGCTATATTACAAGGTATAGGTATACACGGTGTAATAGCGAAGGGTAATCGTAATCGTATTCGTAATGGCAGATTTCGATTTTATTATTTGCCCTACGCCCGCCCGCCAGCAAATGCACTCGGGATATTAAAAGTTGTGCGCGTTTAGCGCACATAAAGCTCTCGTCGCTGCTCAGAAGCTTCAAGTTAGTAGTCGGCGCCGAAGTTGGCGGAACTCACTTTGCCATTACTGCTAAGCTATGGAAAAACTTTCGCGTTTCGTGTGCAGCATTATTATCGCCGGCTATCCGCAATCCCCGATTTGTTAATACAATATTTGTGGGCGTTGTAAAGATACGCGGTGTGCGTTTTTTGTTTATGCGCGTTATTTGAATACGGAACGGATTATAATTACAGGGAATGCGCAGGCAAAAGTAAAAATAATAGAAACGCAAAGAATGGTCATAAAAACCAAACGACCGTTTGACACGTCAACTTAATTCATTGTTGCATTGCGTATTATTTTCGTGGGTTCGACGTATATGTGAAAAATATAATTTCAAAGTTTTATAATGAAAAATGTTTGCAGTAAATTCCCAACGTTTTACTTTATTTATTTTATTGTAACATGAGTGACTAATTTCGCGGGTTCATGTCATGAACTGAAGTTTCTTGCGCTGCGAAATCGCAGCTCGCATTCGAAACGGTGCGCGCGGGAATTGCGTTATTAATCTTTGCGCACAACCGGCGCCCAAGTTGATATTTGTTCTTGCGCCCTCAGCGTGCTGGCGTGCGCATACGAAAATTGCAAATGAGCGTTCATTATTCCTCGCCATTACCATCCGTCAACGGCGGCGTCCTTTACCCTCTGCCCCCAAACTGGCAGTTCTCCATCTTCGCATGCATTTCGTATTACACGCGGCTAACAATTTCGTTGCATACGTGCGCATTAAAGCGCGCCGATGTGGGCCAAATCTTGAAATATGAATGCGGTAGACGGCTCGTACACAAACCTATTACTGTTACAAGGGTATACAAGGCTAGTCATGTTTGTGTTGAGGTATTTTCGTGAATTTTGAGCCCGGAACGCGGCAATCGTGGAAATGTTGAGCATAGAGGTTTCATAGAAGTGGCCATGGTAGCATTCCGGAACGAAACTGAACGCGGAATTGGAAGGGTGAAATATCCTTGATGCATGCACTGCTACCGCCGACAGAAATGTGAAAATGTACGCTCGTGCATGTGGTATGAGGTATAAACCATGCGAGGTCGACTTAATAAGCCCAATTGCCACAACGGGACTTCTGCGGCATAGCAAAACAGCCTAACTTTAGCCAATAATAATTTTTATGACTAAAAACATTAATAAACTAAATAGCGCTTCAGAATAGTTAAAATAAAATTTTAAAAAAATCAAATTTTTGTTCATTTAATTATGTTTCCATTAAATGAAATGAAATGCCAACCGACGACCCCGTTAGTGACTAAAACAGCAAACATTAAGTAAAAGCTCTGCCAACAGCAAACCAGGTTGAACTAGTCACTAGCACTTTGCAAGCTTTTTTCATAGTTTTTCCTCGCTTGAATGGCGTCAGCGTTGGCGCGAATAAAAGTCAGAAAATGAGGGAAAAATACAAAGAAATGAGAACGACTTTAATTAAGCAACAAGCGCGCGTAGTTTTTTTGTTTGCACTCGTTATTTCTGCGTGATGCAGTGCACCAAACGTTGGCAATATTCAACCATCAACCAAACGCACACGAAAGCAATACGCCAAATGAAACAAAATAAAAGCAGTGCAAAATTTATGAGTTAAAAAATAGAAACTTAACGAGCAGAAAATATATTTAAATGATAAAAATAAAACGAAAGAATTTATTAATTTGTTGACTGCAGCGTGGAGCAAAGAGTTGCGAAACAAAAAGTAATAAAACTTTTCCCAAGCGCTTTCAACTGCTATTAATCATAATTAAAGCCAAAAGTTTTCATTTTTTGTGCCAAATGTTCTGTTAATTTTTGTCTGCTACGATCAATACTAGTATATACGAATAAATTCAATTGTATCAACTGTATTTTACGTGTTTAGTAGAATTATATATATGTATTCGATCAAATTAAATAATTACCTATTTTGGGCAATCGCACGTGAAGCACTCAGGTCGTATATTTACGCGCAGATAAATTTCAAAAACAGGAAGCAAATAGCTCATTAGAGGTCGCAACAAAATATAAATAGTACAACTGGGTACACTTTAATGTGCACCGCGCGCAAAACGCAAATAAAGTTTGTTAATTTATTACGATCCAAAATGCATTAACAGTCGAATAAATCCTAAATTAGCCAATTCTCCACCATATTTTGTTTGAGTGTATGAAACCTTGGTGTTTTTCATAAATAAAATTAAAGATAAAAATGTTACTGGAGGTTTAAGAGATGCGTAACTTTGCGATTTGTATTCCGTCATTATTTGAACGCTGAATGCACCAGAATAAGAGAATAGTCAAGCGTTTCATTTAGTGTTTTATTGGATATTGTGTTTAGTTTACCTTTGAACAAAGTAAGAAGGAAACCGATGAACTTCGAAATGCTTGACTTGGCGCACTGAAACGGACGCTTGAGTTTGAAAGTTTTGTGGCTTTCGGATGTTTGCTGTTAAACTTCAACTCGTTCAATAAAAGCTTTTGTGGCGATAACAAAATCAAGCAAACGGAAATATATCAAACACAATAATAAATTATTTTATCTCTGATCTGCTGATGCAACAATGATTAATGATGGAGAATACAATTAATGCAAATTAAAGTAAAATAATATTGAGGTATAAAAAGGGAATAAACTAATGGAAGTAAATAGGTTTTGAATGTTTTACATGCTGAGAATTTTATTGATTTCAACAGAATGTTTTTGTGATAGGAACGTGTTGAAACAGGTGTTGAAAGTCTCAAATTGGTGAGGCAGTTAACACGTCAAGAAATGTTTGTACTGTTAAAGAATGCCTAGAATATACGTCGTGAATATATTGATTGGAACGTTAAAAGAGAGCTAAGAATAAATTCATGAGCACCCGAAAATGTAATGTATATAAAATTAGTATTAAAATTACGCTGAATATATTGTATACGAATATTATTATGTAAAATACACAATTTGAAATAAATACGAGAACATACCTTGACACTAAATAAATTTCTGTATTTTTGGCACTCTTCACCCCGGGGTATGTACAATTCGCGTTTAACGAAGCCGCACATCACTCGCGCACAATCGAAGAAGAAATATTACGTAATATCGCGAAGAAATATTAAGAAAGTCAAATTATTGTGAAGAAAATGTGCGTGTAGATCACCCGACGACAAAAATAAGACTAACACCGTACGCAAGCCAACCGCGTGGCGATAGCACAAACATTGCAAGAGATAAGAAAACTTGTTTGGTTGTAAACTCCGATACTCTCATTGTGATAATACACAACATGAGAAGAAATAAACTCGCACTATGCATGAATCTTTTAATTTCGATTAAATTCTGAATTGGAAACCAGTAACACAATTATATATTAAGGCCCTATTGGCATGTAAAACCAATTTTATATTAAAATTGCAAATAAGCCAACACGGCCAATGACAGAAAAATAATTACTCAAATAATCAATTAAGAAATAAATTATCTTTCAAAATCCGAAAACAGAATGTAAAAATTCCAATTATTTAAAATGCTGCATTTGCTGAATAAAAGATTTCGTCATAAAGAAGGCATAAGATTTATCTTTTTATGTACCATTCATCTTATAGGCAGCACAATTCAAATTTTTAATAAAAACATCACTTAATTAATGTAAACCCCACTATGTATATAGCCAATTTTCTTAAAAATGCCACCGTAACTTTTCTAAATTTTTGAAACTGTAGAGCAGTACGTTTGTTCAAATGTCGACGCAGGGCAAATGTAGGTTGGAGAGCATCGACTGCTCAATGGCCCCTCGTAAATTATCCGCGAATGGCCATTGATTCGTCGTTATTTAGCGTTTGATGAAAATTAATGTGCGCTCCAGCGGGCGAATAGGTTTTTGCTCTCTGCAGTCGCGCCATATGCGGTCGCAATTGCATTAGAACAATTTGTTCCACCCCGCAAATATCGTACTAATTTGCAAACACATTCATTCTATACACTGTACTAAAAAAAGGTAAAACATTGGTCAATCAATAAAACATAAAAAAAATTTAAGTTGTTTGTAAAAGGTTTACGATCGAGATGTTTACGTGATAACGTCTTATTGGTGATAAACAATTGTTATAACACTTCATTAACCGCACGAGAAAATCTCCATTCGTTTGTATGCCGCTAGAGTGAGAGACGGAAGATCGGTCCACTCACTCGAACGCTATGCCTGCCTCCGCTGGTGAGGATTCCGCGTGACAAGTTTCACGGAATGACTGGCAGCGCTCGAGATGAGACGGAGATCGGTCCGTCTCTCTCTCGTTATACCTGCGATCGGCCTCGTGAGGTTTTGGTGTGAAGTTTCTGAACATGTCACCCGACTAAAACGATTTTAAAGACGTTATCACGTCAAAAACATGAAAAACTCAAGAAGTAATATTTTATTTCCAATAATTTACATTTTCATAATATTGAACGGTGTAACAGGTCATCAACGCGCAAGAAACTTAGATTGACACTATCTGCTTCAAGGTGTCTGTAAACATGCCTCGTTCACATTCAAATATTGAATAGTGTCATTTTGTCCAGGTTAAATTTAGAACATTACATATCACGTTATTATACTTGTAGTATATGTATCAAGGGGCCAAATGAGAACTTTACTCAAGAGTTTGAATTGGAGCGAGCTATAGCTACCCCGTGACTAAAGCCCGTGACTAAAGTACTTTAGTCAAGACTTTAGCCGTCCGTATTTAAAGTACAATTTTTGGGTCTAAAACGTAGAAAAACTGGCGATTTATAGATGAAAGTAAAAAATATTATTAAAATACTACACTTTATTCACAAATATCAAATAATATACCTCAAAAACTATAGTCTCAAATTATACCGTCATTATAACACTAATTATAAATATATTTGATACAAAAATTAATTATTTTGTTGAATTATATCATAATTCACGTCTAAATTGCCTTTATTAAAATTTATTAATGACGTACGAGACTACAACGGACAGTTTTAACACACGGGCGGCCCATGTGCATACATCATACATTCTCACCCATGCCATCCCCGTACTATATCATGTAAGTAAGTATTACCCCGGTGCAATATATTTCGGTGTACACGCAAGGTGTACATTTACATCCTGCTGGCGCATTCAGGTTCATTCGGGTGCATTCAAAGCGCGCCTATGAATAGTTTTCCTGCGCTTGGGTGCGCTTGCCCTGTGTTACCCGTGTATCTCGTATGCAGATGAAGACAACTCGCCGCGTCGAGAGTCCCGCAGCCGGTGGCCTTTGCTGCGCAGGTGTGCACTACGTGAGAAAGCGCTCGGAGGAATTACCAGTGGTTAATCGTGTTGCTGTTAATGACCACAGTGGTCGGACACTGTCGGGATGTTCACTTTAACACATACTAACCCGAAACCGGAAATGTAGAGAACAATGTGTAGTAATATATGCGTGCGTGGGTGCAGGAGGAGGAAAAGGTATTGTTAACAGTCGTGGCTTTTGAACCTGGTGATTTACCTATGATTAAATTTGGTGAATCTCATTAAAATTCGCTTTTTACCTGTAGACAAGCCAATTTACGTCGATAATCCATCACAAAGTTTCTCCCACGTAGACATAACCATAACCGTTGCGCAGCCAACATCTCAAAACTTTTCGCGAAGCATCGCCAAAAAAGTTTTTCTCGTTATTTTTTCCTCAGCTCTCACCACGCTTTTCATTGCCGTTTTTACCTGCCTCGTTGGCTTACAAAGCATCGATTTGATTGGAAAATAAACGCCACACTAGGAAAACTTTTCGCTTTACAAAGTTTGTGCTTCGCCAAATTTATTATATAAATAAAAGGCCAAGCTCAAAGGAATCTACCCGGTGCTAAAGCTAAGGTGAGAACGTGAATAAAGGTGAGTGATGAAAATGCTACCCTGTTTGCTTAAATGCCCGTGTTCTTTCACGGACAATTAACCTTAGTCTTTGTTTTTCTGAATGCTTTCCTCGCAGGAGTTTCTTTGGGACGACTAAGCACCGCTAAGCATCGTTAATTTTTTTTTCACTTGAATAGGCAATATTAATGGCGACATGTTTCCAAAATTTGTTGCGGAAATGAAGCGCAAGGAAGAGGAAACTTAATTGTTTTTTGTTGATTCAATGAACATAATTAATAAACAGCACTTACTCGAGAGTCGTTTTCCGGATATCAAATTCCGAGAATGTCACTTCGATGATTTCATCAGAACTTCCAATAAATGTGTATAATAAGCAGTCAATGTTTGGTGCGTAAGGCTTGGGAAAATCTGGACTCTTAAATGTTCCTTTTTCTTTGCCATACGTTGCTGAATACACTATACACTCACAACCTGTAACAGAACAGAAAAATTATTTAAATTACAAAATTAATTTAAATTTTTTTTTTGATTTTTGTTTAACGTTTGCACACTTTTAACAATATTTTCATAAGTGTTTTAATAAGGGTTTGACTAAACTGATTTACATTGAGCGTGACACCTGATGTTATGCACTTTTGAAGTCATTAATCAATGAAAAATTGCAATTAATCATGGCGACGCGGCGTAAAAGGTTCACAAAGCACATAAAAATCAAAGCGTGGGCGTTTCATCGTGCGTCCTAATGGGCCAGCCGTCTCGTCGTAATGAAAAGTGCTTTGGCACAGCGTTTAGATTCAAGTTTCGAGGTCGCGAACCAGAAAAAACGTCGCGCGACCCCGTTGCTGATAAAAGCGTTCATAATTTTCCTGCCAAAATTCTTGGCTAATATTTTTTTATTCCTATGTTTCTCGTGACACTATAAATGTCTCGCCAATATGACCCCTTACATGAATTATTACATTATTTAAAAATCAATAACTTTAAGCTTTACGTTGTTACTTTTTTTTTGTAAAATAAAAATATAGACGAAAACGTGCGTGCAACACATTTTTTCAACTTGCATACAAATCGCACTTAAATATTGCCGCAAATGAAAACATTTCTACGCAAAAAATAAAACTCAAGTTGGAGAAAAAATACTCTCAAACAGAATGGAGCAAATTATATGATAAAAGAATAAAAATACGATAAAGGAACAAAAAGTTAGCAAAACGATGATAAAAAACAAGAAAGGATGAGAACAATCATGCAATAGAGCGCTGCGAGTCAAAGAAAATTACTTAACGTACAATTTTCTCCATTAAACATTACACGTCTCGTTTTAATGCTCGTCGACGGAATCAAAACGCGAACGCGAGTTGTTGTACCACGCCGGAAACAGAAACGCCGCTAACTTCAGAAACAACGCACAAGAGCACACGAATCCTCGTGGCTTATAAGAGAGTTTTACTTTGCGAAACGTTCGCTCATTTTTTCATGAGGCTGCAAAGTCCCGTAGTCGACTTCATTTTTTAGTCATTTTTCATTTTTCGGTTTAGGGATTTTCCTTTGAAAGTTTACGGCTGAGATGAGAAGATTCCCCATCTCTTCTTTTATTTATCGATAGAAAGAAAAATGAGAAATGTTCAAATATTTTTACGCAAAAAGAAAGAAAAAGTGAAATAAACTCATAAGAAAAATAACTTTTAATGAAAAGACAATGAATAATCTATATTATTAATTATTTGACTTACAAATAATAAATTTTGTGATTTCTTAGTGAAAATATTTAATAAAACAAGAAATACTCGTAATCCACATTTATCATGTAATAAACCAGAATTGTCCAGCGAAAAAGAGGATGACAGTCTCAAGAGGTCGCCGAACTGCTGAAACTTTGCGGATAGGTTCTGTTCTCTATTTGCATGTCGCATTGTGCGTGCCTGCTCAAGATAATGTCCCAACTTTGGGTGTTCAGTCGCGCCTCTTCATCAGGGAGTTTATCGTGCGCGCCGCGCGGCTGGCAAGCTTCAATTTTTAAGTTCAATTAAGTTCGAAGCGCGGCGTGGTCGTCGAAAATAAACAGCGAAAACTGTTGAAGAGCTAAATTTCCCCCGGGTTAAAACTTCATAGAGATGAACCAAACAGAGATCCAGATTGAAAGGGCAAAGCATTAAATTAACACATCAAAATAAAAATCATGTGTGCAGTTCACACGCGGTAAAAGTGAAACCTTCAGAACACAGCACAGCGAGAGAATCAGACAAAAATAGTATCAGTAGTCGGAAAATAATTGGGTTTATTTATTATAATATTGGCATCAAGTGTAAAGGTTTAGTTAAAAGTTACTTACACCAGCACGATGGGTCATCATTACGAGTATCTTTATATTAAACTATTCCACCTAATTTGAAATTGTTAGTTATATTCATGATTTAAGAATTGAAGAATACTTGCTTAAATTTACGATGTCAATATAAACTGCAAGATGTGATTTTATTCCAAGAAATAAAGATTCGATATCTGCAGGTAAACAAACTTATCTCTTGTTCGAAATCGCGTGATCGCACACGAACACGGTGTGCACTCTCTACCACCGACAAACCATATTTAACGCAAAAACATGCATCATAGTGCCATCTAACCGACTATCAAGTAACGGCAGGTTTAAATTCAAAACACATTTAATCAAATATGCAACAAAGTTGATCTTGCATGCAAATACCAATCATGAGCAATTTAATAATGCCTATCAAATTGCAATATTGCTTTAATTTATACTTTATGATACAATATAATAATATTTTATTCACACATCGGAGAAAGACAAATTCTCTAATATAAAATAATTAGATTACCGTCAGCAAAAAGTCCAAAACGCCACTAAAAGTACTAAAAAGTGACATTTTTCAATATTTGCCCATTTTATTCATTCGCGAATATCTCGTAAACTAAAAGAGATAATTAAGATCTGATCGCAGCGTCTTAATCTACGGACTTTTCTCTTTAAGATAGGATAGTTAAAACGGAAATCTGAGAGATAAAATTTTTACTCTTAAGAAAAAAATGACCAAGGGGGGGTGCTTGATAATTTTTATCGACGATTTTCAATAATTAATATCTCTTAAACTAAAAGAGAGAGCAACCAGCGGATTGTAGATTACGGAAGAATGAAAGATTCTTAACCAAATAGGCATTTAAAATTATTTAATTTCAAAAAGTAAAAGGTCGAAAAATACGACTAAAATTGCTAAAAAGTGACATTTTTCAATTTTTGCCCATTTTCTTCATTCGCGAATATCTCGTAAACTAAAAGAGATAATTAAGATCTGATCGCAGCGTCTTAATCTGCGGACTTTTCTCTATAAGATAGGATAGTTCAAATGGAAATCTGAGAGATGAAATTTTTACTCTTAAGAAAAAAATGACCAAGGGGAGGTAATGATAATTTTTATCGACGATTTTCAATAATTAATATCTCTTAAACTAAAAGAGATAGCAACCAGCGGATTGTAAATTACGGAAGAATGAATGATTCTTAACCAGATAGGCGTTTAAAATGATTTAATTTCAAAGAGTAAAAGGTCGAAAAATGCGACTAAAAGTGCTAAAAAGTGACATTTTTCAATTTTTGCCCATTTTCTTCAATCGCGAATATCTCGTAAACTAAAAGAGATAATTAAGATCTGATCGCAGCGTCTTAATCTACGGACTTTTCTCTATAAGATAGGATAGTTCAAATGGAAATCTGAGAGATAAAATTTTTACTCTTAAGAAAAAAATGACCAAGGGGGGGTGCTTGATAATTTTTATCGTCGATTTTCAATAAATAATATGTCATAAGGTAAAAGAGATAGCAACCAACGAATTGCTAATTATGAAAGATTGGAAAATTCTCTATCAGATAGAAATTTAAAATAACTATATTTCCTACAGCAAAAGGTCTAAAAATGCGACTGAAAGTGCTAAAAATCGCAATGTTTAAATTCTTCATGATTTATTTTAATTCCGGATATATCGTAAACTGAAACAGATATAAAGAAACAAATCGCAGAGTCTTAATCTACGGACAATTCTCTATAAAATAAGCTAGTTAGAAGAAGAAGTTTTCACTTAAAAAATATAGAAAATAAAAGATTATATGCGTTTGTTATACTCGTATGTAAATGCATTGCAACGTTGGTGCTATTGTTAGACGCTGAACTTTAAAGCTTTAAAGTAGGGTGCAAGTGAAGTGAAATAATGTTAAGTCTTAATTGTTTTAACCAAGCACGTACCACGCGAACGCACGGCATGTTTAACATTTCTTCATCATCAGTACGCGTTTCTACATCTCCAACTATTCGACTCGAACGCCGAGTAAAATAACTGAAGCGGTAAAACACGCTCGAATTAAATTATCAACTAATTATGGAGCAACGCTAAGCGTTGGTTCATTTATTTTAACTTTCAACAATTATTTTTTAAACAATTCTTCCACGAGAAGAGTTTTGTGAATGCACGTACGTGACCAAGTGCGAAATGACTAAGCGCCTTAAAGCAAAATCATCTTAAGCATGCTCCGAACACGTCGAGTTGCACCACTCCAGCAGCACCACCCGCCCGCTTTGCGCTGCGCCATCAGATTGCAAAGTTATGAAACTTATAGAAAGTGCCCTCGGCTACAGCAGACTATCAAATGCCCGCAGGAGATGGAGAGGTATATGCGTGATCCTTAAAGCACGGAAGCATGAAACCGTAAGGAGAGCACATTCCCGAGACCAGCAAAGACTCCACCAGTGTTACTTATGACTTTTGCTTCGCTTCGCGTTTACCTAGAGCTACGCGCGTGGTGTTAACATCCGAGGATGTTGGTTTACGGTATTAGTTCCACGACGTAAGTTCGGATTCGAGGTATTGCGAGTTCTTTGCGTTAAGCTACTTTGAGCATTCAGGCGCAAAGTTAATTTTCGAATGTATACATCAACATCACATGTTATTTCATGTCACCAAATTAATCAAAATAATGTGAAAATCATATGAATATAAATTTATTATAAAAAAATGCTATAGTTTTGGTTTAGATGTTTAGTTTTATGACCGTTTTATATTTCGATTTGGTATTGTCGACAGTCGATTTACTATCAATCGCTGGGGCCAATTGACGACGCGCGTAAAATTTATCGCCGTTCGAGTATGAAAATCACGCCGCAGACCCGGAAACTCACACGTCCAATGAAGCCGAAATGTGCCACGCTCACAATTCGTATCGGAAAGTGATTTTTTTATTGTATCATTGATTTCTACTTTGTGTGCGCCACGTCGTCAACATCTCCATGATTCTTTTCTTGTTGAAATTCGCAAAAAGCTTTAAACTTCTAAATTATCTTCGCTTTAATGTGCTTTGCCAACAAACAAAGAAAGCATTTTTGTTGTTTACGTAAACGTTTTATTATATTTTGTTGTTTGTTTTTTATTTTTAAATTTACGAGATAAAATCGTTGCTTGTTTTGTCGATATATCAAATTAAACTCGTGGAAAACAAAAAATAGAAAGCAATAAAACTCGCCGCAAAAGTATACATCCTGCTTGAGTTTCTTTTAAGACACGCACAGTATCGATGCGTCTGGATATTTGGTCAATGTTTCAATCACTTTGTGTATCCATTTCCGTTTTCGTCATTCGATCATTTTGTTATCATGTTATTCATTCGAAACGTGAGCATATTAAATATAATAAATAAAATTTATGATTCTGAGGATGAAATATTTTCCATCTCAGGCATTTTGTAGCCTAAATAGATTTTTAACTTTTTTGTGCGAATTAAGTCCTTGCCTTTGGGTTTTAATGATAATATACGCTTTGTTCATTCCTCATTGCTCATTTGCTTGATGTGTCGAAGCTTTTTACTGGATGGCCGCCATTTGGCAGCGCTTACAGCTCAAAGCTCTCGACAATATGCGCCTTCTCCGCTGTCAGTCCCTTTTTACCAGCTCACATTTAATATGCATTAATATGCATCCAACTCTTACGCGCGCGACGCTCCTGCCGACCACTTCCGTACCTCTTTTACGCTTCTCATTTCCTCGCCTCTCGCCGCTTCTTTGTACCGCACATTTCACTTTTCTTTCTCGACGCGATCGTTTCTGTTTTACGCTTTGCATCATGCGCAACGCGCGCGCGCTTTTCGTTTGTAGGTTTTTTATGCGCTATTCCGCATGCAGATTTTACGCGCGCCGGCGACACCTAAGGTGAAACGACAAAGTCAAACAGCGGCCAAAATGCTCCCCATTCTGTCTTTGCTTGCTGTGTTTTTTCTTCTGCAGCTATGCTCGTGCAGCTTGCGCATAATCTTGATGATTTATTTTTTCATTTCGCTGTGGCTGCGCGGGTCGTAATTTTGCGTTCTCTTTGATAATGCCAGAGGTACTTTTCAAGTGTTTTCAGCCACACTGCGGTTGCATTATGCAGGCAAAACTGCAACTCGGCGAAGATTTCTTACCGCGTAAAATCGGAAACTAGTAATCATAAAAACCAGTATATATTTTAACGTTGAAACAATGCTTTAATATAAAAAATACTGAAAGACATTAAAAAGAAAGTCTGGTAACAAATAGAAAGGTAATGAAAAGAAAATCTTGAAAAACACGGTTGTAATCAAAAGGATAATTAAAAGAAAATGTTTCTGAAGGAGAGCACGTTCCGACATACCTATAACATCGAAATTATCGTTGTCTGAGCTCTTTCTTATTGAAGGCAGCGTTTTCTTATTTTTTGTATCACTGCGTTCGTTTTTCCACACCAAAAATTACAGTAAAACAATACAATACAAAGACAAACTAATGAAACGCGGTTTTCATAACAAAAAAATAAATAAAAACAAATTGTAATCAAAAATATCCTACAACAATGTAAATTTTCTATTTTGTACTAAATTAGACTTTAATTGCGCATTCAATTAGACATTTGTTAAGTTTCTAACACATCCCGAACACTCATCTAAAGTTGATGACGTGAAAGCAGTTGGCTGACGCTGATGCAGACGCTTTTCGCCGACTAGGCACGCGGCCAAGTTCCCAAATACACACCGCCAGTATGTTGCCGCCCTCAACCTCGTATGAACGACGCGGTTAGCACATATGTTTCAACAGTGCGGAGCGCTCACAAGAACCGAACAATAACAGCGTATTAACTTAACAACTATTAGAAACACCGCCGCCCGCCGCCGAAGTAATTGGAAGTTAACAGTTAGCAATGTTCATGCGAAATAAGCACTTATTGCGATGCTACTGCAAGCAAACTGCACTCCAACTGGCAAACTATGTGCGATGCAGATTTAGATCAAAAGCTACGCATAAACTGAAACAATTCAAAGTGATAAAGCAAATAATTCAAGATTTTAGAAGATTATATGTTGGAATATGCGTCGTTATAACACCGGCAAAATAACAAAATTAATCAGGGCTATCCAATACTTTTATTATTGTATAAAGATAAAGTCTTAATGTGTGGTATACAATAGGAGCATTATTGTACGAATGAGTCAAAGGTTTGGCTTTAAGTTTTTGCAACGTTTTAAGTTAGTTCGATTAAGAACTTGTAAGAGAGAGGTATTCTTTTCGGTGCAGCCAAGTTAAATAAAATATTAAAGTGAAAATCTTTCTAATTATTTAAATACCAATCCATAACTTCTAATATTATACAAATAAAGTAAGAAATTTGATGTAAAATTTAATTAAGTAGTATTCTTGATCACTTTGTGTGATAAATTTTTCTTTCTGCCTCTTATACTTCAAGTTACGTTAAGTTACAAAGCGATGCGGCGTGAAGACAATTCTGTTCTTTCTTTGTACAAGAAACGCAGAAGCAAGAAGCAAAAGTTTTGGGAGAAATGTAGCGACAAGATCCTGAATGGATACGCGGATACAAGGAATGTAAAGTGGTGAAAAGTGACGAATCCGTTCAGCGTTAACTGTGAATGTTTTAACTGAAACTAGAGCATTGAAAATGAAAGAGCCACATTAATTACATTTACAATCTTTAACAAATTAAATTAATTTGAGTCAAGTAAAGTTAATTGAAATGATTTTGAGACGTTTTAAGTGATTTCTTGACAGATTTCAAGACTTTCATATCAAGTTTAAAGAGAAAATTATAGCAGCGGAAGTTTTTGGTATAAAACTAGGTAATATATGAGCGAGAATACAAAAAAGATTGTGTAGCTTGAAAACCACTGTCGAAAATGATACCAGTTCGCACGAGATGAGAACATCAGCTGCAAACGGAAACATTTTCACACGAGTCTCGCACTGTCTCCGCGCAGTGAAAACCTCTGGCAATGAGTGTAAGAAAAGCAAAGTAGCGTCACTCGGAAATGCACTGCAGACTGGCGCTTGCGGCCCTTGCTGGAACACATACCGTATGTTATGCACGCTGAGTGAGGTGCAAAACATTCAGCGACAGAAACACTGGTTTTCATAGATTTTTTTTTTGAGTCTTACTAGCAGAAATTCCACATATTGTAACGGTTATAAGAGAACCTCGGAAACAAAGAATCATTGAATCGTATAAAAATCTGTAGGGGAAGGTGGCAAAGTAGGAAAATTTAATGCAATGTTTCCAATGTCTCGAACAACGGAAAATGCAAAAAAACGCAGTGCGAACGTGGGCTGAATGTGAAAAATGAAGGAAAATACTAAATCGAATTATTGAGCACTGTCTACGATTCCACGTGAAAATATCTTTGCCAGAAAATGGTGTAAGTAATAGAGTTTACATAAACTTATTAGGGTAACATGACACTTTTCAGCAAAAATTCTAAAATATACTTTTACCAAACCAAATTGTTCTTTTGCAGTTATTGATTTTTCTACTCTTTAAAATAACACCGTGGAAAACGGTATTTATTATTTGCGAACTCCAAGAGAATTCTTGTATAAATTTAGAAATCTCTAAAAGTCTCGAGGGGCGTGAAGAGAATTTGATTAAAGTCGCTTAAAAAGATTTTCCTCGCTTAAAATGTCAAGTTGTGTTTATAATACAAATTCAAAGTTAAAAATATAAAATTTAAAATTGACGAAATTCAATTATGACATATTGAATAGTTGAGGAAAACAATCTCTCAATTCAGATTGTTTGCTAGTGGGTTAATCCGACAATGTAATAATTTAATTATAAACGACGCCGCAGCCTCAGTCAATATCCAATTAAAGCCGCAGAGAACTGTGAACTTCTCAGCTTCGAAGTTTGATTCAACTATTCAGCAACGCAGTTTGTTCGAAAGTACGACGCATTGTTTCCTTATTGGTTGGGAACAACATATGTGTATTATACACATCCCTACTAATATTATAAATGCGAAAGTCCTGATGTTTGTTACACTTTCACGCAAAAACTACTTAACCGATCATCATGAAAATTTGTACACATATTCTTAGTGATCCCCGAATGGTTATAGGCTACTTTTTATTTAATAAAAATATTATTTTTAAATAAAATAAAGAAATTGTTTAGCCAATAATACCTCTGCATCTGGCTATTTGACTACTTTAACGCCATCTAGCATTCCAGCAATGAAGCTCAAACCTAAGTACTATAGTACCATCACACTGTATTATCACACTGTATTACCGACAGCTACGTCAACATCAAATCCAATTGACTACACTATGGAGACTGTACACTATACTTCCATAGACTATACTTTCAGCCATTCAACTTCATTACTTCATTGTTCTTCTGTGACTACAGACGCGTATGGAAGCAACTTCATTATTTTAGATATTCGCGAGCGAAGCAGCGGGTTAAAGCTAGTATATAATAAAATGCGAATTAATTGTAATTATTATCTTATTCCAGACAAAAACAAATCCAAAAACTCAAAAATCAGAAAAATTCATCAAGTTTTTCTTGAGTTATAAATGGTTTAACTAACAAAACTTATTTTATTAATATATAGATGTATTCCCCGGCTCATCCTCACCAATAAAATACAAGATTATAGATTTAAGTTTATAGTTTTGGTTTAATGAAATGGTTGTGATTTCAATGCTTAGTGGTTTCGATGAATATCAAATCGGGCATTGAAATGCATAACGTTGGAGATGTTAAGCGTCAGTGGGAGTCGTAAAATATCGCAGCTGGTAGTGCGAGTCGTTTTTGCGATTGCTTTTAGCCTGATTGCTATTTGGTGCTCAATTTGCCGAAAACTACGTGATCGACTACTATCGTTTGTCGGATAGTGTGCAATAGAAGTCAAAGTTGCGACCGTGCTGATTGATCGCAAAATAAATTTAATTGCTGCAGGATTGATCTTCTAAGTGCGAGACTTAAGATATAAATCACTATTAGAAACCCAGGCGTTACGAAATTTAATTATTGCCTAAAGAATTTAAAAATTACCAAATATTAAAGATCAAGTGGCTAAAAAGGAGTTTTAGTCACGAGATTGGTTAAAAACGAGTGTAGCGAGCGTTTTATAAGATTTTGTGCTGCACAGTAGGCAAATGCGCAGGCGTAAGCTCCACCCCGTGACTAAAGCCCGTGACTAAAGTATTTTAGCCACGTCCGTGTATAAAATATCACTTTTGTGTCTCAAAACCGTGGAAAACTGTCGTTTTAAATGTAGAAGTAAAAAAACTAAATTTTTAGTCATCTATTATTAGATTTACGAAATTATTGGAATGTATTTCTGTGAATTTAGATTGTAACGTGCATTAAAGTGCTACGATCAATCAGTATCATCCCGAAAAAATATATGTTTATCTCTGCTTCGAAGCGAAAGCATTTCAAAACGGACACAATACAGACGAGCACGAAAAGTAGAAATGGCAGGATGTAAATAAAAGAATACGAGATAAACACATCGGAATACGATAACGTAACGCATCCGAAAATATTTCCATCAAATAAAAGAAAAAAATCGCATTTGAAACACGAATGCGATCCAGCTTTCAAGAAGCTTTTGCGCTAAGAGAAATTGAGAAACGTCCAGCGATATGAAATGATGAATATTTTTCACTTCCACGTAAATATTTTTACACTCACCCGGGTGGACTGCATCTCCAACCACGATGAAATATAACACGAGTACCACTAGGAATAATAACACCTGAAACATAAAAACATAAAAATAGATTTAGTAACTAAATACTTTGTTTATAAATTGTTATGGTGACTTTAGATGACTCTAGGTGATTCTTTGATAAAGTGTGTTTTGTGTGAGATATATACTTGTGCATTCTTTGTGGAGAGTAACACGGACTGGCCATTTTTTGGCGTGACACAATGATTGATCGCGAGCATATTTTTCGCGCTCGACGTGTCGTGAAAAGCGGCATTACCCGCGGGGGCAAAAAAGAAACCGCATCGAAACACCGCAACACGACACGCAAAACAACGGTTCGAAAAAAGTCAGCGGGTGGAAAGCACGACATGAAAAAACAAGTTTAATGTGAGCTAATGTGCATCCATGTGCTTCGATGTGGAAATTATTAGTTGCAAGATTTGCTCATGTTGATCAAAATTGCATTGCATATTTAAATAAATTAAATAAATTTCTAAATTTGCATTTTAAGATAATATCTTATAATTCCCAACATAATTTTTGAAAATTTATGAAATATAAAGCTATAAATGTTTATTTCTTACTCAATTTTGTCGCCTTGCAAGTTGCAACTTGTGTGATAACATAGATTTCATCGTGGCGTGACGCGGCGCGTTTGGTTTACATTAGGTATCTCGCGTTTGCCAGACGTTTACACGCTTATCGTTAGTCAAACGATCGTCGCGAATGCGCAAACAAATAAATCTCGGCGAGCGGGATGCTGCAAGACGCGACAAGCTCACAATGACTGTGTTTACATTTCGGATTTTCACCTTTTGCAGAATTTTACATTTTTACCGCCGCATCTTTACCTCTTAAAATATCAATTTTAAAATAAATGTATTTTATTAGAGTTTAATAAGTAGTACTGCATCATTAACAATTTTCTTGATATTATGGTTGTGTTATCGTAAAACACTTAGCGACTTCGCGCTTCTCTCACTGCTCTACCGGAAGTACGACATTTTGTTAGAGTTTTCGTGCCAGCGGATCGTGACGCCGATAAAAAGTAAAAGTCGCATAGTTTTGCAGTTTGGCCAGCATCCAAATGACCGCAAAAAGACCGTCTTCTCACTGATGCAAAAACCGCAAATTCTCTGCTAAACTCCAGAAAATTGCTGCGATAACTCCCCGACGACACTTTTTTTACCGCAAAAATAAACTATTTAATTTTAAAAGTGGTGATATTATACCAAAGTAAAATATTATCCAGGTTTAATACTTTTTTAATTAAAAGTAAACTTATAGTTTAATCAGGCGTATCGCTGGTATCGATTCTTGTTGGTTTTAACTATAGCTGAAAACTGATATGTACTTTTGCGTTGTTAGAGGAAAATTCTAATTACGTCACATGCAAACAGAAAAAAATGTTATTATTATCGGTGGCGCGTTTCCATACTGGTATGTTGCGGATGCTGAGGATGTGCAGGATGCGAGCATAATAGGAAATGGCGAACGTAATTGTGCCATTGTCGAGACGACAACGCGACACAGGAACGCGCCGCCGGGGTCACGCTTCACGGTTTAATTACAACGCAGCAAATCGCAATCAGCTCGGCCGCGCTCTTGTACTCGTATAATCCGTGGCATGGACGCCTGCCTACCATTCCTATTATCCCATACCATGCGAAATGTCAATCTCAATCTCAGTATACGCATAGTTTTTATTTCAGGAAATGTGAAAATCGATTTTGTATTTTGTTGGTTAATTATTAGGTAATATAAAAAGTGGACGAAATAAAAACAGTAACTTTATCAACGTGGGTTGATACACAGTCGCTTTTTTGTATTAATGTCCGAATTGTGTCCTTTGAATAAAGCTAATGAAATGTTTTAGCTTCCCTTCGCTCTGCGCGCTCTTGGCTCGTCATTGTGTAATGTTGGTCGGTCGGCTGTGGGATCGTGATTGAGGCACTCCTGCGGTTCGTCCTTAACTAGGTTAACGCAAGTCAACTCCAGTCGACGTGATAAATTTCGACGGATTCGACAAATTGCACCAACGTAACCGACTATGTTTTTTTACACTCCTCGATTCGACAAAACCTCCCAGGATAACAGCAGGACAATAGAAATTGTTTGATTAAAGTTTTGATTGTTAATTGTAATTCACATGAGTAAAACTCAAAATGCAAAATCAAGTTTGAATTTAAATTTTCCAAAAAAAATTTTTTTTGAAATTTTTGTTGCTTATAACGTAATTCTGTAAATATTAGTTACCTTGCTAATTGCAAAAACAAGTTTAATTACATTCGCATATAATTCCCGCGCGCTTTGAGTAAAATTATATGTTTTGACTTGGCATTAAACGAACGAGTTATTTATAACACAGGATTATGTCGTCTTTGATTCCCAAGCTCAGTTCATGTGCCCATTGCATTCTCGCCCAACCTAAAAGCATTAAATCCTTAATTGTATCAAACTCCATCGGCGTTACGCGCAGCCGAAACGCCGTAATAATAATATTAAATCTAAGCCTCCTGCGCGACAGCTAATTACCAAGGTTCCTTCACTCACTAATTAATGTCATAATGCTAAGTAAGAAGCTTAGCATATCTCTTAACTGAATATCCCCCCAAAAAGTCCAGAAAATAATTCATTTAATTAAAAACGTTTTAGAAAATTTTTTCCAATTTTATTTGTTTTAATAAATTAATTAATGTTTAAAAATCGAATGGCGGTGGTAGACGAGTAGCTGGTTGTTAGTGAGGGCTGAGATTTATTTATCATATAAATACGTGGCGTGCGCTTTCCCCTAAGGGAAAGGATAACAAGATAATCCTAGTTCTGCAGACGGATCGGATGTGCGCGGTTGTCTCGCGTAGTTTGCGAGCGGCGAGTATCGGAAGGCAGGAAAAGGGTCGTTAGATTTTGCTTATGCGGCTGGATTAATTAAAGCTCGAGAGCTTCGGGCCGAAGCCTTTGCTGGACGTTTAAATCGACTCACACGCGCAATAGATATCACAAAACCAATCAAAGCCACATTTATTTACAAAAATTAATTTTGTTTCTTTAGGTTTCATTTTCTAAAAAACCTAACTATTGATACAATAAATTTACGTTTTGTGCATTTTACGATTACGATAATAAATTCCTTTATAGTTTTTTCCAATGTTTTGTAAACTGGATAAAAACCAAGTCGTTTGCTTTGCACAATGTGATATAATTCATGATTTGTACAACAATACAAAAAAAATTTATTCAAGTCTGAGAATTTTGCCTTTTTGCTTATTTTAATACATTGATTGGCCGATAATATTGTAAACCGAAATACAGCCATGGCAGAAGTGGCATAGCTTGAATAATCAGAATAACTGCGTAAGCGAAATTCTAATCGTAATGTTCAGCATGAGTGTAATGCGCGAACACACGAGTGGAAAGTCAAACACGAAAGTCAAAGGGCGGCGCATAAATAATTCAGTGCTAATTCATGGCATTTACACGCAACCCAGACTATAACAAGGACGCAACAAGGACTAAGCTGGTTTAAGCTACTTGTACATTCCAACTAATTATATTATTAATCAATTTCTTTTTTTTTTGATAAGTTTTGAGATGTGTCTGAGTTTGTGATGAGAAAAACATTTCAGTTATTTTTTGTTTATTTATGATTTTTTGTGATTGAGAAAACCTCAGCAAAAATGTGTATTTTTATCGCTCACCTCCATTCCATTATCTCGACGACGCATTATTTCGCTTCATTATCTCCACGCGGTGCCGCCATCATCCAGACCTCAACGCACTAAGCGCGCACGCACCGCGCACAAAGAGATCCATTTCCGTTTATCATTTCGCAGCGGCTTCTTCCCGTCCTGATCTTTTTTCTCTCTGCCTTGCTTGCGTTTAATCTTCGTCACTTGCCATTTGTCAGCGTTCACGCTCGCCCTCACTCGACCACTATCTGCAATGAAAGAAATAATCTGGTGTTAATAATTGAATTATATTACAATAGAAGACAAGACAAGAAAAATAGAGTACTGTATATAATAAGTAAAATAAGTAAAATAAATAAAATGAAAGAAAACAGACACAAATTCACTTTTTATTGTACTTTAAATTATGATGTGAAAGTTGAATGTTTTGCAGAAAAAATATTTAAGCTAGTGAAAGTGTAGAGTGCGTGTTTTAATCCATCGGTACGGACTTCTCACCGACACCACCGCTGGCGTTAACAAATTGCGTAATTTTTTAATGCGAAGCGATATGATCCATTTCTCGGTCAGTGTTTACCTAACTCACCCTCGCCGGGTGCGGCTTTAAATAAAATAGCGATTTGAGTATGAATGCGAAAACAACCTGCTGCCGTGTATGTAAATCGCATTAGGCTTTTCAGCTTAGAGCTAAATTTCACACTCCATGTGTTTGAAAATACACCAAAAATTAATTAAGTTAAAAAATCTTCAAAAATTTTCAAAACCAAAAACAAATCGTACAACAAATTTTTTATATTTTTATATTTTTTTCTTTTTTAATTATATAATAAACTGACACTAATAAATGATTTCAAATATATTATAATATATTACTGATAATTATCAGTCGATGCAGAATGATGAAATTGTTGAAATTGTGTTTGGCTTTCTTTTTATACACAATCAAAATGAAAAAGATAAAAAAACGGAAGCAAAAACCGAAAATGGAAACGCGCTCGAATGTGACATGCATTTTTTGCTTTTTGCCAACATGAATTCAAGTGAACACTCGTATGAATGAATTTGCACTGATGTTGTATCTCTTCGAGTTTACAAAACACACAAAGCAATGAAAATATTCATCTTTTTAAACCCGCAAAAACATTACAATTATTATTTATTAATAAAACGATAAATATCTAAATTTATTTCATTATATTAATGTATTCAAATATAATTAAACACTCTACAAGTACACAATTTCATTTTTATATAAACTGCGATAAAAAATTATTTTCTTTTCTCTTCTCTCCCTCTTATACAAAACACTCCGAGAAAATATTCTTTAACGTTAAATTAAATTCTTTCATGATGTTCATTCCAATTGGTTTCTTCCTTATCAAATTGTTTACGTCTTCATTATATTTCAGCCGGAATATTTTGTCCCGAAGCTCTTTCTCCATCAAAATGTTGCGCGCGCGAAATAATTTCAATCGCGTATTTTATTCAATTTTATTCCTTCGTTTATTTTCGCTTACTTGTTTACGCATTAAATACGTTGCCGAAATTTTATCGTGAGTAACAATGCGCGTGCCGCGAATTTCTAACCGGGTGAACACAAGTGAAGAAAACGTTTTGCGAGAGAATAACGACTCTGTTTGGGCGTTGAGGACGACGGCAGCTCATTTATATGTAGCGCAGATAACGCGGAAGAAAGCAGAGCAATGCCTAAGACAAGAGTAAGATTTTAAGTGACAAGATAATTAAAGTTAATTAAAATAAGCCTGGGTATCGGTATAAATTGAATTAAATTTACTTGTTTATTCACGGAGTAAAACACAAAAGTGTTTTATATTTTGTGAGTGCAGTTAACGTAAGATTCGATCACAATATCATTCAGTGATTTCGCCACATTCGAAACGGAACACGACGCCATTATCATAATATGCGCATTATCGTAATGTCTCTATACGCGAGTCGTCGCAAACGTTAACAGCCCTTAACCACCCTCTAATAATGCTCACGACGTTTCCGCCGTGCAGCGTTTACGGCTTTCCTGGCGTCCCCGAAGTCGGCTCGTTTCTCCACCTCGACGACCTTTTTATTTCGCCGACAATCTCAAAGTAAGCAAAATCCACCGTCGCGCAACACACATGCAACAACATACGTAAAACTCAACATGCACTGCGTTTTCTCAACTTTTCTGTTTGGATTTTTCCACATCTTTTGTTACGATCTTTGGTTACAAGCTGTAATCAACTCGGTAATCTTTTTTTGGTTCAACAGAGACGGGTGAAAACGTTAACACGATGATTATAGTTATTTTTATGCAAATATTTGCAATTATTGGGAAATGTACCTTTGTGAGGTTTATGTCAAATTATACTTCACTGGAAATTATTATGAAAATTACTATTATAAGAATTTCAAACAAAATAAGAGTTTTTTGTTGTATTTCAACGTCAAAATGTAGTTTTAACGCTAAACACAACTGAATACTGAAAGTACAACTCGCAAAAATATGAAAGAAATTGATTCCTAGTCAATATTGTCAGTTTCATAAAACACCGCGTTCGTTTTGTGAATTTTTCAATAGCACTGAGTGAAATTGAACGAAATAAACACCGAGCGCACACTCGGTTAGGTACTTGTTCATAAAGTAGGAAAACGCAACTTTTTTAATATGCGTATTAATGCAACATGAAAATGCAGGGCTTTTCTCTTCGATTTTCGACGTTTTCAAAGCCTTGAATCGAGAAATGCGCGCGCTGGAGGGTGAATAGATGGGCAGTGAATACGCACGTTTGCTCGCTGCTCGCTCATTGCGACAAGATTAGACAGACGCCGGCGGTAGCTGGAAAACGCAAAATCTGCTCCCAATTGGAACGTGAAATATTCGGACGGCTGGAAAAATTTTCACGATTCGCAGATTTGAACATTGAACATTTGCACTGAATGAACTCGACAGTGCTTACAAAACACACAAAGACCAAAAAGTCTGCTAAATGTGAGGCAAATGAACGAAGCAAAAACGAAAAATTAACCGCCGGAAGTGATGAATAAGTGTATGCATGACCACTGATGATTCTATTTAGCAAGAATTTAAATTCGAGATAAATACAAAGCATAAATTTAAAAAATCATTTAATTAATTTTTTTATTTTTAAAAACTTGAAAAATATTAATTAATCAGGCTATAAAAATTATAATATTTGCTGATAAACTCTGACTTTGTGTGCAAACGATTAACATTTGTAACATTTTAGGTCCATGCTCAAAGTAAACTTTTTGAACTTTCCGTAAGCATTCGGCGAACTTTGTAACTTTTCAGCGACTTCCGGTCGCCATAGTCGTTTTGGACTCTTGAAGAAATTCGTGAACTCTGAGACTCAAAGTCTACAATTTTGCAGTTTCAACTTCAAAACGTTTCAAAACGATTTTTGAGCTGTTACAACTTTACAACATTTCCTGTAAAATTCCAGCAAATCTCTCATAGCATTTAGATGCCATCATCACTTTACACAAAAAAAAAAAATAAGTTTTATAATTACTACCTAATTAACTCCACTACCACTAGTTATCAAACAAACAATGTTAATTAAGCCTTAGTCATCCGCTTAATTAAATCTTTTTTCGTGGTTTTATTTTTAATTTATGAAAAGATCAGCAATATTATAAAAATTATAGCTTTGCAAAAATAAACTCGACGCAGGCGTTTTCTTGTTATTGTAATTTTCCAACGTAAATAAAGATTGATAAGATAAACATCAATATTTATGTGCGGCGAATGTTGTTTCAATTCGTTTGCTGTGAATCTGAACGGAAAGGGACAGTAGGCATTGATATTTCAATCGAGTTTGCCGCGCCCGGTTTCGCTTCGCTTGCAATTCTGGTATTTCCGCGCCCGCGAACATTTCCCGCGTTATTTCCTTTCGTTTTCCCGTGTGTACAACGCGTATTTCCCGCTGCCACTGTGCACTGCACCAACTGAATCTATTCTGCACTTGAACAATTCAATACAGAGCGAATACACAACGCATTACACTCAATAAATAAAATTTATTAAAATAATATTAATTTATATTTTATTTTGCGTGTGATGGAAATGTAAATACTTTATAATTGTGTGATTTTAGTTTTATTTTTATTTCTATCATCCAGAGTGTTGATGTTTATTTTGTCTGGTCTAGTATGAGATGGAAGTTTATGTGCGCGCTGCCACAAACAAACTAGTGCCCTAGTAACACGTCACGAGTTGTTTCGTGTGCGTTCACGCTTCGCTTTGAATTATCGTCCTTTTAACACGTCCTCTTCGGCTTGTCCTTGGAATTTATCGCTTCTGTCTGTCTGCCTCTATATAGGCTCAAATACATTCACGTAGAGAGTCTATTCACGTATATTTAAACTCAGAAATTTATAATTTTTGAATAAAAATCAAAAGAATGCGACTTTAAATATTCTAATTGATATCAAGCGTTGTTTATAGTTTATATAGTTCATTCAACAATGTAAATATGATCCAGTTGTTCCATTATTTCGATAATGATTGTTTGTATATCAGGTTACGCATACAGCCGAAAATATGCGCGCAATGTCAATTGTATTCGTTTGCATGGAATACGCTTGTTCACAAAGCTTTTCCCAAAACGCACAAAAGCCCTGTAAAATCGCTAGAAATTGTAGAGGCTGCGTCGTTCCATTGATGGCAGTGAAACTACAACCGTATTATATTCATATCCTTGTGTATTCAAATAATTCAAGCATACAAAACGGCGCAGAGCACAAAGTACAAATCGATGTAGATTGCTCGCAGACTTATTACGCACACAATGTACTCATGGTATGGTTAAACAGTGAGTACTAGTGCTGGAACACAACTACAACAAGTAGTAACTCGCGTGGTGTAGAGTAAGTACGCTTTTCGGAGCTGTCGGAGCTTTTCGTAATGGCAATTCGATTTCACAGCGCGGGCCATCCTAATGGAATAATGATAATGCGCGTCGCGCCGAAATGAAATATACGCGTGGCCTGTCACGTCTAATCCTGAGTTATTTATTGTTTCTGAAGATCTATGCGCTTACGTTTTAGTTTTCAGAACAACACCGCGACATCCGACATGCTGCAGAAAATAAGCAGAAAACTAACCACACATTAATCAATTAATCAAAGTGAAAAAGAAATTGAAAAGAAATTGAATTATTACTGAGTTTAACTAAACGAAAACATAAATTAAAACAAAAATATTTCATACAATTGAATTATGTTATAATTAACAATCAACACAAAATAAACGATCTGTGCTGTTTAGTTAAAAAATTCTTACACGAGCCTGATGGATCTTTCTTAATGATGAGAATCAACATGGGGGCGATATATATCCGATTAATTTAGTAACCGACACCAAACACAACGCCGAGTGAAGAATGTTATCAAATCCACTATCACGTGACTTGTAATATACATAACAAACGCGATCAAAAACCGGCATTTCCGAACATTAAACAAATTACTATAGTAGCAAAGTACAAATAAATAGTTGATTGATCTTCGAGTTTAACACAAATTTAGAATATTGAAGTCCGAATAAACGATATAAGCCTCTTAAAACACGACTGGCTGCAATCCAGCGATAGTGCATGCCGAAACTGCGTAAACAACGACGGGACAGTATATGATAAGAAAGTAAGAGATGCGCAAAGACGGCGCGTCGATTGCACGCGACCTTGTGCGTGAATTGCAATAGATGCGCAAAGCCGGCAGCGCGTCGATTGCACGCACCTTGGACACGAATTGCAATAGACACGGTACCTGTGATAAAAACTACACTAGACTTGCATGCAGCAAGTTTATTCAGCGCTAGAAGACAGCGCGCGGGACACATGCAAAAACGTTGTTTACACCAAATTGCAGATAACAGCATTGTATATAAAACTATTCTCGTGGCCACGTTTGTCGATAAATATAATCATTTTATGATTTTTAGTGCATCCTAGTGCCATCTATGAATGCCACAGATACTAGTCCCACAATTTAGATTATTATAATTGTTACGACCGTTGTCCCATAGCAATAGAGTAATTTGCGATTAGACATTTATATATCATATTTACGTACAAGTTAAGTTTCCAAATAATGTATTTTTCCTATACCGTATTTGCTTCCGCTAATCTGTTGAACTTAGACTTATATCATTAGCAGACGTACGTCATAAATCGGACTCTTGTACATGACGTATTAGAGAAACACATATTAAATAGGAGTAAAGAGAATTAATAAACTAGTATCTTTCCAAATTTCTTGTGTGCATCATTTACTGAGCAGCTAGTCTGTGTAACCAAAGTCGCAACGTCGACTAGGCCACAACATAATCAACAATTAATGTTTCCTCGTGTTTCCACTTTTGTATGCAGTACATATTGTCAATAGATAGAGATAGAAAGGAACAAATCGCCAAGTTTTAATCTACGGACAATTCTCTATAAAATAAACTACATGTAGTTAAATTGGAAATTTAAGAAATGAAATTTTAATTCATAAGAAAAAATTGGCATGGGAGTCAGCGATACAAGCATCCACGTGTCCACCGTCATCCACCGTCCTGAACACGAGTCACTTATATCGCGACCCTTCTACGGTGCCCTGAACACGAGTCACTTCTATCGACACCCTGCTGCGGTAAACCGAATGAGAAATGGAATTCAATAAGAATAAATAATAAGCAATAATTAAAATTTATTCTGAAGGTGTGAAATTTATAAATCATAAATTTCAATACCAAAAGATATTTTAATGTCAACGAACGTTCTTGACAAAGTTAAGGTCTTTCCTTGCAATGTTTTAATCAACATTTACATTACCCATTGACCAGTAGACCTAAATTTTTCTTCCAATGCGGATATAAGATTATTATCTCAATATCATTAAAATTTAGCAAGATATAATTATTTTCATGGCTAAATCAATAAATAAATCATTTGCAAATAAACAAAACAGGTACAAAACTTATCGAAAACAAACATACGACTATAACATACTCAAAAATATAAGAAAATTCATAAATTTCCTTCTTTCGTGAGTATAAATAAATAAAACAGGTACAAAACATGTCAAACATATGTAGTTATGAATAGCATGAATACTATGCAAAGGCGTAAACGGTACGAACGCGAAATAGCGACAACGCCCTTGACTCTGTTTCTCGTCAAGGCGTTCGACCTTACCTTGGCGACTCAAGCAAGTAGAGTCGAGTATTGTTGGCAGGACAAAACAACCAGAATAAACGTAGCCTACTGGCACGAAAAATATACAAACAGAAATGTGCAAAATAAAACATTACGTGCTGCAGAGCTGCTTATTTATGTACAAACGCAATGCTGCACTTTTTGGAGGCTTAAAAGTTAACTTAGGTACATATACAATGTACATAATTTTACTAAGCCTGCTGCAGTTGATTAAATAATTATTTAATCGATAATTGTGGTCACGACTACTTTGTAACTTGCTGTACCAAGTTGCAGGTACAACATATCAAGTTCCTCACATTGAATTCAGCTTCCGGTGTCAGTACCTGTTCAAAACCAACCGGAAAGTGTCCTTGTGTTGACGCGCCACGGAATTTCTTCTCATTACCTCTTTGCATGTTATCCTATCTCTTTCATACGCTTTCTGCCTGCGGCTAGTCGTATAACCCACTCGTGCGAATAATTAATACTACACACATATACAGAGAGTCTACTCGTACTCGGATATTTGTTCATGCTCATAATGAAATACCTGCAAAGTAAACCACATGTGAATAGAACAGATAGCACGGATTAGAAACTGGATGTATCTGAGTCTGAGTCAGAACACGCAAGCATGGTTTAGATTAGGGATTACCAGAGGAGGTAGAAACCGCCAGGAGGCTGGAGGTGAGTAACATTGATCTGTGATCCAAGAGCAAGGATAACGCACCGTGCGCACCATGTATAAAAGCTGATGCAACACGAATGACAGCATCAGTCAACATCGATACGACTTAAACCGCACTAATACACATTTTGTGTTAATTGTAATTTAAAGCAGTGTATTATCAACGGTGAAGTGTGTGATTAACAAATCAACAAGATTTGTAAGTAATAATTCATAACTTGTTAATTAACCTGTTAAAATCAGTGAATCAGATCAATTTATAACCGATTTATGTTTAAATTAATCACCGCAACCAAATATTTACGTATTTTATCAAAAAATTCATTTTAATCAAAAAATTATTGATTTAACCTATTAAATATTCTCATGATTGAATTTATTCCCATTCAAACAATTCACATATTTGAATATGAATATATAGAAATTGGTAAATGGTAGAGTGTTTTGATGAGAAACGAACACAAACATTTCGAGGTGCGATGCGCTAAAGTAAATTACAATAAACAATATTTACGTTCGACGGCGTTTATTGCGCGCACATGTGCCGTTAATTTCAAATTCAATGGGCTTATCGATCGTTGCGTTGCATTTTGCGTCTGCCGAAATCACCGAAAATTCCACGCACTCGAATTTCAAATGCAATTGAAAAGGCTTTAAAGGGTGACAAATTGGATTACGTGGACGGGCATTCACGCACGCGGATTTAAAATGACAATGCCGGATCACAGCCTGAAATTATATCATATTTTTTATTAAATAAACTCGAATAATTGTTGATGTACACGTAAAATGAGATAAATTAATATTTAACTCTATCAACACCGAATGGAAAATTAATTTTGAAATTGTTATTTAGTGTTATTGTTGTATTTAACGTCATTATTCTCGGGCTGAGAAAATAAAAATAATCATTAGCAAAATTTGAAATCAATGCGAATAATAAACACGTTTTTGATAAACGTGCCTTGCGTGAACGTTATTATTTACTAATGAATTTTCACTCTGCTTCATGTGCAATTAATTTATCTAAAAGTAAGATACACTACAAATCTATATATATATATATAAATGAATTGCTGTTTGTTAGTCTCGCTAAAACTCGAGAACGGCTGAACGGATTTGTCTTATCTTGGTCTTGAATTATTCGTGGAGGTCAAGGGAAGGTTTAAAAGGTGAGAAAAATTCGAATAATTGCCGGGAAAATCCTCAAAACAGCTCTTTTCTATAGAATAAAATTTGACATTGAGATTCAATCATAGTTATAGTTAAATAGTTGAATTCGAGATGGCGCGCTGAAGTGCATTATTGACAAAACTTTATATAATTAATTTCTTTAAATTAAAATTGCTAATCTTATTGATAGAATTGACTCTTACTACGAGTATGTCTAGAACAAGAGAGTAAAAACGAATTATATTTTTATTATACACAGCCGGAACGAAGTCGCGGGCAACAGCTAGTAGATTCATAATAAAATCATGTTAACTCTAAATAAACACAAACGTTGCACAAAATCGCGAAGAGAATGGTAAAACCTTGAAAACTGCGACAGATCAGTAGCAATGTGTCAGTTTGCATCTCACGGTTCTTCCTGATTGTGTGAATAAACCATTCAATGCTACACCGATCAATATAGACCAGTTTTAATGCATTTTGACATTGAAATACTGAATATTGAATACATTGGCATTTCACAAATTGAATTAAAAGTAAAAGTAGTTCCGAAACTTAATTTTTACATGCAAGGTCGGCGTTTACTCGTAACCCACTTAAATGTCATTAACATCAACATGTTTTTATTATGTTTTTTATTTTGTTTTAGCAATATGTTGTCTTCATCATTCGCAATTCTCCTCTTTGTGGCGTGTGCTAGCGCTCAACATTATAACCTGGTTTATCAAGCAAATTCGCCACCAGTGGGCGTTGTGCACGCTCCAAACGCGGCTGACCCACGCCATCTTGCTCATCCGGTTGTAGTGGCAAACGCTGCACGTGACGCGCAACTTCCTGCTGAGCTCACCAACGACTTCTACAAGAACCCGCGCATCGCCGAAGGACTCGCACGTGAGTCTTGGTTCACCGACAAGGAGTTTCCTGTGTTTAACCGTCAAGCTGAGAAGATCCCACGCTCCGAAATTGCTAAGATTATCAAGCGTATTCGTCATGAAGAAAGGAGACGTCGCGCCATCTATCAATAATTAGCTAATAAACTGATTGAATTGTGAATGTATTACTCGTATGTGTGATTTTTTTGCGGTGTGAATGAATTGTGAATTATTGTATGGAAGTGTTGATTATTTATTTATTTTGTGTGATTGAGGAAAGATTTGAATGATTTTATGAGTGTTTTAATGACTTTTGTACATATGTTTTAATAAATGAGTTATTAACAATAATTTTGCTATTAAAATGATTACCATTGAAAAAAAACAGAAAATAATTAGATATTCAAGATAAATATTTATTTAATTATTAAATTAATTGTTTAAATATTTAATTCGGTAATAGATTAAGATTTCAGTCGTTCTCAAGGATTTTCCAGTTGATCTACAAATAATAACGTATTGTTCTATATTGCTTTTCAATTATTTTCAAATAAACTTACAAATTGCACCAAGTGGATCATATGTGTTCGCATTTGCCACCACAAAAACAGCAATAATAGTAAATGCAGCAACTAAAAAATTGATGAGAGATATCATGTTACCAATGGACTAAAATTGAACTAAACTGAACAATTTATTTCTTTTTTAACCTCGAATGTATCGAATGTAACTATTGGGCAATGATACTTCGTTTTTATACCTGGGACAATGTTTAGTAATTAACAAATAAAACGTGTTTTAACAAACACGGATTGTTTAGTATGTTAATAAAGAATTGCACTATTATTTGTATTTGTAAATCATTACCGTTTTACTCGTACGCGTATGTTTGTCAGACGCAGCAACTGCATTATTTGTTTGGTAAGCACTTATTTTATACGATAGAATGTGCAAAATTTACAAAATTTTAATAAAACAAAAATAGTTTTTGCAGTTTAAATAATTTGATTTCTGCGCGTTTGTGTATAGTTCACACTTAATTGTTTCACTAGAAATGCACAATATGTCAAAAGCCGTAATAATCGGGTAGCAGTTTCGAACAATGCAACGCATTGATGAAAATAAATATCGAGGACATGTGTGATTGCAAAACGTTCGATTTTCACATTGTTTTCAAACTGAATTGAAAACAAAACATCCAAAAATCATAAAACAAACATAAATAGAAATAATAATAATTTATATAACTAAATGTTTAAACATTTAATTTTGATTAAATAAATAAACTACTGAATGTTAATAGGGAGCCTTGTTTGTTATTTTCCCGAGTACATAAATCTCTTGAGCGACATTACTGTTCAAACAAAGCATCATTAAATAACATAACAAGCAGTTGCACATGCAACGCAGACTATACCCAAGATAATAACAACCGTAAACAAAACACATAAAATTCGAAATTCGAAGTATGAAAGGAAATAAAGGGGCATATTACTGCAAACGTGAATGGAACCAACTATTCTGTCATACGCATAGACAAAAGGTTAATTAATTGTGCTTTTACTAGGTATTATTCGTTGTGAAAGGGCCTGGAAACAAATATGAATAGAGTAATACAAAGTATTAACAGTATTATTCAAAATATTCATCTATATATATAAAAATGAATTGCTGTTCGTTAGTCTCGCTAAAACTCGAGAACGGCTGAACGGATTTATCTTATCTTGGTCTTGAATTATTCGTGGAGGTCTAGGGAAGGTTTAAACGGTGAGAAAAATTCGAATAATTGCCGGGAAAATCCTCAAAACAGCTCTTTTCTATAGAATAAAATTTGACATTGAGATTCAATCATAGTTATAGTTAAATAGTTGAATTCGAGATGGCGCGCTGAAGTGCATTATTGACAAAACTTTATATAATTAATTTCTTTAAATTAAAATTGCTAATCTTATTGATAGAATTGACTCTTACTACGAGTATGTCTAGAACAAGAGAGTAAAAACGAATTACATTTTTATTAAACACTGCCGGAACGAAGTCGCGGGCAACAGCTAGTGTTTAATAAAATAAAATAATAAAAAATTGTATTTCAAGTCTATTGCACTCGAAACTTGAAAATTTCAACGTAAAATGTGTCAGTTCTCTAGGTCTCTTTAAGATGAAAGGAGTTTGAGGCTTGAATAGCTACAAATTCTCACGTTCTACTCACAGATAGACAAATTCTTCGTGATAGTTGGTCATTTGTTTGCACATACTCAAAGAACACAAGACATAAAATGCACATATCAACCGATCAATTTATTCCTAAACATACTTTGCTTTTTATAAATCTTTAAATTCACATTGGATTTGAATGTATTGACATTTTGCAGAAATCAAAATCTCAGCTCACTTCTGGTTTGTATAAGGAATTAATGAATACAATTCAGTCGTCAGACAATTAGTCTTTCACTAACCACAAACCAAAACTAGTAATTGCAAGCTTGTCGTGTTGAATGTGCACATACTGAATGCAGAAACTCCAGTGAGATGCAGCATTGCATCGTTTACAGTTGGTTGTTGTGATATAATATAGCGTATTAATTACGCGTACGAGTACAAGAAACTTACATCGAGCGTAATAAGCGTACAATTAAACCTCACACGTTTTCGAAATGATTTTACACATCAACCGTGCATATTAACTGATTTTCTATGTTTTTCTAAAAAATATTAAATTTAAATTAATCAATCACACGATTTTTACTTAATCTAAAAATGTGTCATTTCTTAAAACAATTTCATGTAGAATAAAGGCTTGTTTTCTTATTTCTTGTAAATCTCAAGACACCAGCTAAAGGTCTGCGTAAGTTACGTTTGTCAGATAAAAAGTCGTGGATTTTTATTGGCGACGATCGTGTACATCGCTGGTTGCGCAATTTCTGCAACTGACTGCAACCTCAAGAAGAAATAAGAGACTAATACTAATCGACAAAGAAGGAGGACGCATGCCTTTTGAATGCATAGAAACTGCGGCTTCTAATGCGAGCTAATGTGTGCAGAAGATGCGCATGCACGTCGTGTGCATCACGACTTCATCACGACTTTTGCGCAGCACAGTCGACCGTCCCACAAGTGGTAAGTTCATTTTTACGAAACTCTATCGATTCTTCGAGGTATATAAAGGTTGCACGAATTTTGTTGCAAGTTCTTCGTTAGTGCACCTTAGTCTCTCTGCAACTTTTACTTTTCATACATCTACGTCGTAGAAAATTGTAGTTTAGTGTTTAATGCAGGAATAATATTCGGTAATGATGAAAGAAGTGCAATGTTTGGTTATTTTTGTGTTTTTTGTGCCAATTATTGTTAGCGGGGATAATTTACACTCTGTAAGTATAAAAATAATTTTAATTTGTTTTATTTTGAGGTTAAGAAAACATTTTTACGATTTTTTATACTTTCACCTTTAAAACGCCTATTTTTCAAGGTTTTGAGACACAAAAAGTGATATTTTATACACGGGCGTGGCTAAAATACTTTAGTCACGGGTGTTAGCCACGGACAAAGCCGTGACTAAAGTACATTATACTTTAGTTCTTGATACTTTATATATTTTTACTTATAGAATTCCCAATTAAGAAAACGTCTAACCGGGAACTACGATATAAATCAGTACGCTAACGAGGATAGTTCGGGCAAGGAGTCCGATGCTAATCAGAACTATTCGAATGAGATCGAACCGATCGCCGACGAGCATACGGCCCTCTTCGAGACGATACCCGGCGAGCCGAAACGCGATTATCCCACCTACAAGACCATCCCGAAGACCGGCTTTTCCTGCCAGGGTCGGGTTAATTGGGGTTACTATGCCGACGTCGAAACGGAATGTCAGGTATTCCAACTTAATTAACTCAAAACACCACAACGAAAACACTTTGCAAATAGTTTCCAGAAAACACAAAACAAAAACAAACAACAAAGTTTCTTCTAGATTATTAAATTATTTTTAATTTTTAAAGGTTTTCCATGTTTGTGAATCAGAATATTCAAAGATATCCTTCCTTTGTCCAGTTGGTAGCGCTTTTAATCAGAAGCACTTAGTATGCGACTGGTGGTACAACTTCGATTGCCACGACGAGATCAGCCTGACGTCGCTCTACGATGATTATGACCTGGGCAGAGAGGAAGCGGATGGTCCGCAGGACGCTGATCGTGATAATCGATCCTCGCGCGGCGAAAAGACGCTCGCAAAGCGCCGGGGCGGCGACTATCGCACCGAAGACGAGGAGTACGATAACGCAAACGATAATGACGGCCTCTACGATTTAAATCTGGTATCGTCTGGTGGCAACGTATAAAATTCAAACGAAACTAAACACGTTATTAGATTTTGCTAATTTGTAATTTATTGTTTCGGATGTTTTATTTGTCGGATTAAAATTGAGTCTGTAAAAGACAGAATAATGGCCACGCATTAATAATTCACGCCCCAGCATGAAGTTGGTTCATCCAAAAGAAGACCAAAGGGAATTCGCAATAAAAGCCTCATTTGTTAGCTACCTTTAAG
Organism: Dalotia coriaria; assembly: GCF_025399875.1. Taxonomy (NCBI): domain Eukaryota; kingdom Metazoa; phylum Arthropoda; class Insecta; order Coleoptera; family Staphylinidae; genus Dalotia; species Dalotia coriaria. Next base: position 10,846,710 of record NW_027045446.1, read on the forward strand.
TTTTCTATCCATTTCCTTGCTTCTTTTTTTTTCATGCGCTTTATCTATCTTGTTTTTTCCTTGGCTCTTTGCGTTTTTCTTTTCTTTTTTCGGTTTTAGCCCGCTCTATTTTTCCATTACTGACTAGCGTCGGAGTTGAGCTTCCAACAAGTGCTTCCATTCACTTTCGTACACTATAACAAAAGCTCTTACCGAACTAACTACGCAATTAACTACAACAATTAAACTTTGGCGAAATTTCACGCTTCGTTGAAGAATATTTTAGAAAAACTTTAGCAAGACGATTTTTAGTTACATTAAAACAGATGCGTTGCAATTTTTGTTCGCGTCTCGTCAAATATTTACGACATCTTTTAGTGAGCTGCTTTCAGTTGCCGCGAAAAGTGCGACGTACGTGTGTAATCGTAATCCCAACGGCGTTTCAAGAATTTCGTTGCAATGCTGAAGATCGGCCTGACCTCACTCGTGCCGGTCGCGTATCTCGAAATTGAAAATCGAATTCGTTTCTTCTCTCAGTTGGTAATTCCCATTAGGGATGGCAAATTGGTATTTTATTAGTATTAAATCGGAACAAATTCGGGCGGAGCGATCTCACGACTAATGTGATAGAACGATAGAAATTGGAAAATTTTATATCTTCACGGATTTCTACGTCTCAGTTGGCGGAAAGTGTAATTATCGACCAAGGAATAAAAATACCTCAATCTTTCATACAATGGATGTATTATTTTATGGCTGGTTATTATTTTGTGAAATATTTCAGTGGAATAACTAGAAATGCAATTTTTTAAATTTATTTTCTAGGTGTGTTTTAGAACGGAATTGGTATCGATGTAACCGGAAGCACTAAACTGCGACGAAGTGCATCTGATAGTTGTGATAGTTGATACTCACTTTATTATTTCTCTAAGTAAGAAAGCGCCCTTAGCTTGCGAGACGAACGCGGGCGGAATATTTATGTGCGCGAAGGCAATCCTCTCGGTCGCAATGGTTTTCGTTGCTTCTTTTCCTTCTGTTGAACAATGTTCACAGCGCTGTGAAGCAAACATCGCACGTAGATGTTTACAAAAACTTACAGAGCACTTAAACAGGTTTATACAATAACAATACTTATTAAACCAAAAATTAAAAACATTCTGAAATCGTTTGTTTTAATTTTTTAGGAAATTTCTTTAATTCTTTAAAAACCTTGTGTTTTAGAGTAAATACATTTACAAAAGCGTGTTTTATTATTTTGTTTGTTGTGTAGCATGTGATACTCTACACTTGGCACGTTTACAAGACACAAAACATATAATGCAGAACATAGTTGAAGACTGTTCTTTACTGTGCTTGCCACCGCCGTCTGCTTGGGCAATTTCTTATGAAAGTTCTAACGGGCAAGTTCTGGACACCAGTCCGCATGTTCATGTCCTATTTAAACCACTATCAAACAAAGCCGCAGGCGCAAAGAATGTTTTCAACTACTTTGTTCTTCTAATTAGCACTGAATCTCAAAGAAACACAAAAATAAAACGTTATTTGTTTAGAAGTGTATAAAATACTGCATTCATCATCCTTATTTTACCTTAAAATTTACTTGTATAAATAAAGAAAGTTTTTTTTTGTCCAGGAAATTAAACCAATTATCCCAGATATAAGAATCCGGCACACTCGTAAATCACTCGCTCCAACACCCAAAAATATGTGTTTTTTACTATCGCTGTCGCTATTCTTGCCTCATTTTTACGAGACTAATAAAAAACAACCTAATCGTCGCGCGTGTGCGTGCCGCAGCCGCACGGATATTTGGAGGTTCTAATCTTGCGCGTATTACAACCCTGCGTGTATCCCTTGACGGTCAGGGAAAGGACGAAAGGACAGTTCCGGATATGTCGCGACCAAACCAACAAAACGACAGCCGTCGGTGACAAAAAAAAAGAGTTGTAAAACTCGCGTAATTCGCTCGTAACTTTCACGCGATGCACGAAACACGCAATATCATGAATACAGGGCGATACTCATAATATTCCTTCATTTTTAATTTGTTTGTTTTGTTGTTTTATCCAAGAATTCACACGTAACACGAAAATTTTAAAATAATAAATTGCAACGGTGCCCTGAATAAAGTCACTTGTACCGCGGCCCTCGCACAGTACTCTGAATAGTAGTCACTTTTACCGCTAGCTTTGTACGGTGCTCTGAACACGAGTCACTATTACCGCTAGCCTCGTAAGGTACCCTGAATCAAGTCACTTCTATCGCTGCCCTTGTACGGTGCCCCGAATCGAGTCACTTCTACCGCTACCTTTGTAAGGTACCCGGAATTGAGTCACTTCTACCGCTAGTCTCGTACGGTGCCTCGAATTGAGTCGCTTATACCGCTACCTTCGTAAGGTACCCGGAATTGAGTCACTTCTACCGCTAGCTTAATACGGTGCTCTGAACACGAGTCACATCTACCGCTACCCTCGTACGGTGTCCTGAATAAAGTCACTTATACCGCTAAAAAAATTTATATGTTAGTACAAATAAAACAAGTACAAAAAATATGTTTTAAAATGCGCCGCACTCAAATAAATACCGAAACAAAAACAAAAAATGTGTTTCTGCTCTTAATATTCATATTCTACATACACTCGCTTAAAATTTATATTTATAGTAATTTTTTATGGTTATTATTTTTTTACTTGTGACTTTTCATTTTACGGTTTGAGTTTTTTTTATATTTCGTAAAAAAGAGAGACACTCCTATAAAACATAAAGGATATAAAAGTATAAAATACGTCATATACGTGCAACGGCTGCAGGCTTTCGGAGTGCGCTAACTGTGATGTATATTTTTTAACTTTAACGCGTTTTGTTCTGCGTTCCATCGCGACATCGCGTTGTGTGTTCGCCGGCGCCTGTTTGTATTTTTTATTATGCGTTATTTATTTGCGCTCATATTTTCACCGTTTTATGCATACGCAAAGACTACGCCTGTAACCAAAAATAATGTACTAGGTTTGGTATGTGACTCATGATTCATTGGCTCACTTAGTTGTTTTTATGTTAAAACCATATTTTACATAATATTATCTCGATATATGCTTATTTTTTTATACTCACATTTGTTGGCTGTATTAATTTTTGTAGAAAAAATTTTTTCTCAAAAATACGAAAAGTACACAGGGAAAACTAATAGAAAGTTAACAAACTATTAAATACATAGCAAAGTTCGATCAGGACCAGACCTGCTGTGAATTCGTACTTGGACGAAGGCGCAAAACGTGCGCACAGTTTCGAAGCAACTTTAATTGAAATATAAAGAAATGATTCGAGAAACTTTTCCTCCATTCGGTGATTTTATGCATTCCAGAAATGTTCCAAAGTAAAAATTAAATTAAATATTATAAAGTAAAACAAACAAAAAATAAAACTTATTTTTTCCAGAACAGAAAATTTAAATGAACTATAATTATAATTGTGTGTTCATTATTATTAATTGAGTCCATCTTTAATGGAACATTACGTGTTTTTATGAAGTTGTTTTCCAAGTCACTGGTCACAAACTTTAGATACCCGTAAAGCATTTGTTCGGCGTGTTCCGAAACGTGTATATTAATAATTAATCATTCTCTTTTCTTCCTCGATGTCGGCACAGCCGTGGTGAGTTGCGTCCTGGTTTGACGCGGTTTGACAAATTACCCGAGCCAAGCGAAACAAACAGGATAATGCTGTTTGTTCGAGAGCCCATCGTCGCATTGTCCGAGTGTAAACGTCGAGTTGTTAGGAATTAATGAAGAACGAGGCGTCGCAATACTTTTCTGAACCACAACCGCAATCCCCCAACCTTTATCCACAATCCGCCAGCGAAGAAACACGAAACACAAAAGCAAAGTTCCAGCAGTGAAGAAATATGAAGAGAAAGACCAGAGGAAATGATGACAAATGAGGATTAAAAATGTACTCAATTGTGTCGTGCTGTTAGAATTGACAGTGTATGTGTTGCAATTATTTTTTTAAGAAGACATGATATTATTTTTGTATGTTTTGTGTTTTGTGTAGAAACTGCTGAATTTGAATAATATTGCAGGGTTTTTTTGTGTGTTGTGTGTGGAAAAGTGTTGAGGTGTGAATTTTGGCCACATCTGTGGTTATTTGCAACTTTCATGACATATTTACACACGCCCACATGACACAATGATATACCGTTTTGTATTTTTCATTTATCAAACTTTTTTGTTGTGTTTCGGGCAGTTTTTAGTTCAAATTATTCATGAAATATTTGTTTTTAAATAAATTTTAACATTTCAACCATTGATTTTGTATGTGAGGGTGTTTGAATGAGTTTTAACTTCTGTTGTAACTACCCACATAACCCTTTGTATATAATTCTTTAATCGAGCATAACAAAAAAACAAAAATTCAAAAAAACCAAACGTTTTGCTTTTTCCGTTCGATTAAAATGCTCAATCATCATTTTTACTTCTATATTTTGATACGTTTATATTTTTAATTTACATCGCCAGCAGTAGTAATAATTAGTACTAAAACTATTAATACAGTTTTGCTTTTTGTTTTGCCAATATTTTATTCCTAAACATAGCAAATGTATAATTTGCTGTTATATTACAAAAGTGTTGGTTAAAAGGTTATAATGACCCTCATAATTGCAAATTAAATAATGTAATTAAATAATTAAATAATTTGAATGCAATTAATGCTTTTAGGCATATTTGTGCTCCGTACTTGTGTTGTACCTTGTCAAAAGTATGAAATTCAATTATTTTAATATGTATAAATATAATTTTATACTTTTGTAGGTATTTTATTCAAATAGATACTTTTATTAAGTAGCAAAATAATAGTAATGTTTTAAATTAAAAATTATTTCATCAAAAAATAAATAAAATACAATTTGGACGTAATTATATTTCATTTGGTAGTCAAATAATCATCCAATATTTAAATGAATTTAATACAATTTATTTTAATTAAATTATTCAAATATTTCGTGTTGGTTGTGACTAAAATTAATTTAATTTACTTACCATTAAAATTTTCTTTTTTCTGTATCGTATGCTTCAAATAATCCTTGATATATAAACACGAAATATTTATTGAATTATTTACGTTATTGTCAACAGCACTTCATCAAAACGACACAATTTAATTAATAACATTCAATCGATGCGATGTTTTAATTTAATTTAACTTCGTTCATTCGGTATCAGTGTTAAATTTAAGTATTTATTTGTAACAAACTTTCGCGTAGCCTTTTTATTTAATTCCTACATTCGAGCTACAAATGTGCATGCACCAATTTTCAGCTCGTTGAGTTTATACAATGTTTGTGTTCATTTCTAAACGACACCAAACCAATTTGTCCAAACAAATTTAGGATAATTGCTTTTTTTTAAACGTTTTACATTTCGCTTGAGTTTTTCATCAACCATTTAAAATTTAAAACAACTTTTACTTGTTTTTCTTTTCTTTTCATGTAATAATTTATAAAATTTATTTATTTAACATTAAATATATTTTTATTAAAATTTAATGCTATAATTTTGTAATTATGAGTGAAAGGTTAACCAAAACGTGTTTGTGGTACTGTGGCGGAGGCGCCGGGCGCTCACTAGCGGCAGAAATAGGATTCGATACACAGCAGGTCTGATTCACACGGCGTGCCGGCACAAACTGAGCGACGGGTTCGTTTACACCACCGCCGCCGTCGTTGACGCCGCCAACGCCACCGCCAACACTCCGGCACGACGAAAGGGGCAGAATGTCTGATATTTCAACGAGCCACTTTGCATTCACACCTTAGATTTTATATAAAAATATTTTAAATAAAAACTACATAAATTGAATTAATAAATTTATATTTTAAAATACGTTAATAAATGACTTCTAATCAGCAATCGAAAGAGACTTCTATTAATTATCCCATAATCTCCATTAATCTGTCGAGGTTGGTTACTCATTACGCAGACACAATATAACTAATACACAATGCAATTGATGCGTCTCCACAGAGATTTGTAACTCAAACTATAACGCGACGTTACAGTTGTAAACTATAACTTTGTTATATGCGACAATTGAACATTTCGAACAGATCGCAGTAGATTGGCGAGCGCCTCCACCATCGGACGCAGTCCAGTGCAGTGCATTATGGTGCAATCTGTATTTAGCTGCACATTTCCGGATATCCTATCGCTCCGTCGACGCGACGACGGCGAGTGGAGGCGTCCGATGATAAACCGGACAGGACACTAGCACAATGCACGAAAGCTCTTCAATGCGCGATGCATTTGCGTCATTGCGACCATGCTTCAGAGCGCAAAGCTCTCTTCTCAATGCAGTAGCCCACACAAAAATAACTCACAATGAACAAATTCATGAACGGAAAATTAAGTGTAATAACTATCTGCAAGAATGCGTCAAGATAGATAATTTTAATTAAAGTATAATTAAATAATTATTTAATATTATAACAATTTATTTATGTACATTATTTACTTTAAATTTTAAGACCTTCCTGAATTTGTTCCAAAGTTTTTCCTTTGGTCTCTGGCATAATAAATATAACAAAACCAATACTTAAAACGGCACAAAATGCAAAAGAAATAAACGGTACTCCTAAACCAAAACTATCGTTAGTATTCTGAAAGAATAACGATGATAACATCCCAACGCAACAGAAAATCATATCTACTATACATAATGCATACGATTTGACATTCGTTGGCATCAGTTCACCTAACACCAAAACAGGAATTGGTCCTAATCCGACACTATAAGTAATGTTGTATAGAAATAACGCAATAATTGGTATGTAATCATAATTTGTCATATCTACTTGTTTGTCGTCTTCTAAAAAACTATAGATACCAACACAAAATAAGTTTAAAGTTACTCCGATTGTTGAAATGTATAATAATGGTTTCCTGCCTGTTTTATCTATGATTAAACACGTGAAAATTGTCGCTAGGAGTTTTACGATGTAGAATAATATCACCCAGACTTCTGAAGAAATTGCGCCTTCTACTTCTAAAAATATGGTTTCTGTATAGAATGTAATCGCTGAGAGTCCTACCAATTGTTGAAAGCATCTTAGAGATGTTGTTATAATCAAAGCTTTTCGATAGTACGGTACCCGGAAAATATCAATGAGTTTAGCTTTGTTTGTTGTTTCGGCTTCAATCGCTTGTTTCAACCGTTCAAATTCACTTTGAACCATTTCTGGTTGTTTTAGTCGCTTTAAACTTTTGATGGCGTCTTCATGCCTTCCTTTCATAATCAAAAAATAAGGGCTTTCTGGTAATCCGAAACAATTGCACACCATTAAAACTGGTAGACTGATTGAAATCAAAGCAGTTGTATAAATACTTAAGTACAATCCCAGTGAATTTGTTAATAACATTCCAATGATGAGTGACACCGCACAGTAAGAACCCAGTAACCCTCGAATTCGAGCATCAGCTATTTCACCAATATACATCGGCACTGAAGTATACACAAGCGAATCCACAAAACCCACCATGAATCTACTTATGAACAAGATAGAAACGTGTGTGGCGAAGGCTATGGCCAACCATGCAATAATATAAGGAATGCTTGCGAATAGCATGGCTTTGAGGCGACCAAAACGGTTGAGAAAGGGCCCAGCAGTAATTCCACCAAAAATTGAACCGCCAAGTGACATTACAGCCAGCCAGGAAGCTTCATTACTGGTTATTTTGAGAGTGTGTGATCCGTTCAAGAGTTTGGGGATTGAAGGTGACGGCCAAGCGAAGTGCATTGCACCAGATAAAATGCATAATGAAACTACAAAAAAATTATATTTAGATATTAATAAATTAAATGTATGAAATGTTAACCTAAAATAATTACCAGAGAATGTGGCATAATACTGATACCAATTGACAGTCATTATGCGTTATAAATTAATTTACTTTTTCTAAGGAATTCACATATTTTAATAGTTTTGGAATGAATTGTTTCAACTACAATCTTCTACTACCTACAAATAAATTTATAGTATTCATAAAGTGACGGAATGTATGATATAATTCCTTATCTAATCAGGTAATCTTATTAATCCCAATTATTTGCGCAAAAACATGATTATAACATAAAATAATATTAATTTTAATTTTTAAATTTACTCTAATAAATTTAATACTAATAATTTTTATATACATCTACAAATATTTATATTATTTTAGATTATTTCTTAGAAATTTGTTTCCGTTTAGATTTAGCCCTGAAACTCTCTTGAATATCCTCTAAAGTTTTCCCTTTGGTTTCCGGTGTAAAGAAAACAACAAAACCGACGCTTAAAAACGCACAAAATCCAAATGAAACAAACGGCACTCCTAACCCATAACTATCGTTGGTTTTTTGGAAATACAACGATGATAACATTCCAAAAGTACAAAATACAATATCAACAAAACAAAGTGCGTAAGTTTTAACATTCGTGGGCATTAGTTCTCCAAGCATCAACACAGCTATCGGACCTAGCCCAAAACTATACGTGATAATATAAACAAACAATGCAATTATCGGTATATAATCATAATTAGACATATCTATATCATCAGCGTCTTCAAGGAAACTATAGATACCAACACAAAACAGACTTAAAGTTACTCCAACTAACGAAACAAATAACAAAGGTTTCCTTCCTGTTTTGTCAATGATTAAAGATGCGAATGTTGTAACAAATAGTTTCACGATGTAAAAGAGTATCACCCATAGTTCAGATGATATTCCTCCTTCTACTTCTGAGAAGATAGTTTCAGTATAAAATGTTATAGATGTCAGTCCAACCAATTGCTGGATACACCTTAGTGATGTGGTTATAAATAATGCTTTTCGAATGTACGGTACCCTGAACAGATCCATAAAATGCGCTTTGTTTCTGATTTCTTCTTCGATGGACTCTTTCAATCTCTTATATTCATCCTGGACCACTTCTGGATCTTTAAACCTTTTTAAACTTTTGATAGCTTCATCATCTCGTCCTCTCATAATCAAAAAATAAGGACTTTCTGGTAGATGAAAGCAAGTTAACCCCAGCAAAACAGGCACACTAATCGAGATTAAAGCTGTGGTGTAGATACTATTGTACAGACCCACTGCGTTTGATATTAACATACCAATGATCATCGAGACAGCACAGTAGGAACCAAGCAGTCCTCTGATGTGAGGATCTGCTATTTCACCAACGTACATTGGCACTGCAGTAAACGCAAGAGAATCAACAAATCCCACCATAAATCTAGCGGAAAACAAAATAGCCACATGATTGGCAAATGCTATGGCTAACCATGCAATAATGTAAGGTACACATGAGAATAAAATTGACTTCAAGCGACCGAATCGATTCATGGCGGGACCAGCCACTAAACCTCCGAAAATAGAACCACATAGTGATATTATTGTTAGGAATGATGCCTCGTCAGAGGTTAATTTCAACGTGTGTGAACCGTCCAAGAGTTTTGGAATTGATGGTGATGGCCATGCGAGGTGCATTGTACTTGTGACAATACATAACGAAACTAAAACAAAATAAAGTTTTTATATTGAAAAATAAAGTAAAATTGACTCACCTGCAAATGTTGCATAGCACTGATACCAATTAATTATCATTATTTGTCTTTGTAAACATTAATTTTCAATATGTATTTAAAATTCTATTAAAATAACTAGAGATGTACTTTGTGTTTTGAGTTATTTTCAACGACATAAAGTGTTGTGTGTCATTTTGATAAGATTGAAATGGGTAATACATTAATCTAATCATAATTAATCACAAATTCCTGATTTATTATCATTTATCATGGTAATTCCTAACGTTATCTCGTGTATATTACATACCGTTTCGCTGTTTTGTTTATAAAAATATAATCTCAATGACTTAAATGTCATTGTTTAATGAAACATGATTAGATTACGTTAGATTGCTTTGATTTCACTTTCATACTTTCCTGAATCTCTTCCAAAGTTTTTCCTTTTGTTTCAGGCACAAATATTACAACAAATAATAATGTTACAATCGAACAGAATGCAAAAGATACAAATGGTACACCCAAACCAAAATTATCATTGGTTTTTGAAAGAATAACGTTGATAATGTTCCGGCTATACAATAAAAACTATTGACAAGTGATAATGAGTGAGATTTTACATTTGTAGGCATAAGTTCTCCTAACATTAAAAATGGAACTGTTCCCATACCTATACTATAAGTAATAATAAATACAAATAGAGCTACAATAGGTATCCATTCATAATTTGTTAAGTTCACTTGTTTGGCATCTTCAATAAAAGAATAAATTCCAGCACAAAGTAAACTTAGAGTTATTCCAACAGTTGAAAAGTATAATAATGGTTTCCTTCCTGTTTTGTCAATAATTACAGACGCGAATATTGTTATTAGCAGTTTCACGATGTAAAAAGTATTACCCATATTTCTGAAGAGATACCACTGTCCATCTCAGAGAATATTGTGTCTGTATAGAAGGTGATTGCTGATATTCCTACGAATTGTTTGGCACATCGTAAAGTTGTTAATATAATCAAAGTTTTCCGATAGTAAGGTACTTGAAATATATCAACAAATCTTCCTTTGTTTTTCATTTCTTCATCTATTGATGTTTTCAATCTTAGAAACTCAGCTTGAACCACATCTGATTTTTTAAATTTATTTAAACTTTTGATAGCTTCTTCATTTCTTCCATTCATGATATAAAAATATGGACTTTCTGGTAGTCCGAAACACATAACAACCACTAAAACTGGTATGCTTATTGATATTAATGCAGTGGTTTGAACACTGAGGTATAACCCCAATGCATTTACTAATAACATTCCTATGATGACAGTTACCGCCAAGTATGAACCAAGAAAACCTCGAATGTGTGGGTCTGCAATTTCACCCACGTACATGGTCACTGAAGTGTAAGCAAATGAATCGGTGAAACCAGCGAGGAATCTGGAACTAAACAAGATGGCAACGTGATTTGCAAAAGCAAGAGCTATCCATGCTCCGATGTAAGATGCCGAAGAGAATAGAATTGTTTTGAGACGGCCAAAACGGTTTATAGCACGTCCAGCTACTAGACCGCCAAAAATAGAGCCAATTAGGAACATTACTGCTAGCCATGATGCTTCATCACTGGTAATTTTTACTGTATTAGTACCTTCTAATAATTTTGGTATTGATGGAGATGGCCAAGCAAAATTCATTCCACTTATCAAAACAGACATTGAAACTAAAAACAAATTGTATTAGATTTATCAAGTGATAGAAAATATGTATTTTCTGAACATACCAGCAAAAGTTGCATAGCATTGGTACCAATTAATATTCATTGCAATTTTTAAAAGTGATAAATCACTGTTTACTGTTACTGTTTTAAGGATAACTGGTATTATTTGAATGACTCGTGTTTTTATTTATGTTGATTAAAAAGTGATTAGTACAATCAACTATACCATCATTCTGAATCTTGAAAAGAATTTAATCAGATTATCATTATTTTGAAGTATAATATATCAATCAGTGCAAAAACGCGCACGTTTAGAACACGTGTAAATAAAATACAGCTGACTTCTTAATATATTAAACAATGATTTTCATGCAATAATTTCCATCCGTAAAGTAGTTTCAAGTACTCAATCACTACGATGAGATTGAAAATTAAGGTTAATTATAGGATACTAGACTTTTGAATATTTTGTGATATTTATCTTAATAACATAGCAATATGCAAGTAAAAATAAAATTTAATAAATAAATTAATATGATTCTTGGTTTTATTTGCAGAAATATGGACAATAGTAAAGTATTGGTTAAAACACTTTGCGTGTCGTCTATCTATTGTGATAACTGATAAAGCAGACGCCTTGAAACTTGTTTTGGAATGCAGACAAAAATTCAGGTAAAGAGTCTGACCGAAAGTATGTACAAAACTAAAAACATAAATATACGTATATTACTTATAGAAATAAAATAAAAATGTTGGAGTAAAACTAGTAATATAACGCGAGTTTTAATTAGAATGTGTTAATTAAAATATTTAACTTTTCACCCTTAAAATTAACATATGAAAACAGAACATCACATTTTAATTAACGAGGCATAGTTAAGTGATAAACTAAATGCAAATATAACATATATATCATAAATTACGAGATTATATACATTGCAAACATTTTTTTTAATTACGCGTCTACACATTTTTGAAGTTTAATTTTCAGTTGTTTAAGTTTTTTTAATTTTTAGCATTTCAGCAAAATGAAGCGCTGCTATTATTCTCGAGGACCCAGCGGTGCGATGTCGGTTCATAATTAATTCGGCCACGTTTTAATTATTTATTTCCGGCAGTTAGAGCACAAAAAAATTAAAACGAGCGCGGCAATTACAAGCCCGTTGCGTGATGCGTCGGGTGCGTTAAACGCCCGGATTTATTACGCCCGTTCTTGGAGAAAATTACTGCTGAATGCCAACCGACACGCATGAAAATATGCGCGGAAAAACATTTTCACCAAACCAGCAAAAAATAAGAAACCAAAAACAACAATAATGCACAACTAATTTAAATAAAATTAATTTTGATGTTATAATTAAACGAAGATGTAAATTACCAGCCCTTTTTGTGCAAGAAGGTTTTAAGTGGTCGCAAATTAAGTAGATACAAATTGAAATTATTTATTTAATGTCGGCGGCGCGCAATTATTCAAATTGATGAAGTTAAAGAAGAGCTTTAAACAGCGTACGAGCACGAAACAAATGCAAATGATTCCATTTCCATATTCATAATTCGATTGGCGTTTATTTTCGCGCTGCTTTCGCACTCGCGCCTTTCGATTTGCTCAAGCTGCTGCTTCCGCAGTGTCCTTTTTTGTGCGTTTCACGTTTCTGCCCCGTCAGGTTCATCATCGTGCGGCATTTGCATTTCAATTTCAGGGATTTTAATATTAATTTATTGCCCTTCGACAACTTCACCTTCATCAACACCGCAGATAGCAGCTTTTGAAACATGACATTAAAATAATCAATCAAAAAACAAAAATAAATTAAAATTAAAAATTTTTAACCTTTTAAAAGTTAAAATGATATTGAAAGACAATTGTTTACCGAGTCATTTTTTCTGGTTTTATTTTGTCTGTTTATACGAACGTGAGTAGACTGCAAATATATACCTACACACAGATTGATTATGAATGGAAATCCGTATTCTGTTCGCATATGCGCCACCCAAAAGTCCTGCGGCGAGACGCTTAGGGTCCTGCTGGATTCCCGCAACGCGTCGCTTCTTGCGAATGAGCAAACTCTGGACCCGTCGGCTTGGGTTAGACCGACCTGGCGACGGATCTCGCCTGAGTTATTTCTGCGAATCAACGTGATTTATCTGGACAAAAAATTGCTTTCAGCTAGACCTGATTGCAGAAGACACACCTCAAATATACAATGTGTTCAAAATTATTTAATCAAAACATTTTCTTAAAAATATAAAGTTTTACCTTTCAGTGAATTTAACACATAATATTTAAATATTCGTAGAGTCTAAAAATTCACCTTTTACACCTCAAGATAAAATATTTTCCTAGAATTTTGACTTGTTACCTGTTCAGTTTACTTCCCCGACACAAATTCCTCGCTATTTTTACCAAGAAAGACTATTTGTCGACAGGTACCAGCAAGAAGATTGGTGATAGTCCAGTGGCATACTGGTAGGTGTAACACAAAGAAAAAAGAACTGCGAGTACGACGCCGGAGAAGAGATAAGCTGGATTATCGGGGGCGCATTTATGACGTCGCCAGCGGAGGGACCATGCTGATATTTGCATTTTGTTTGTGTACGCCGGTGTCTGCCAGTGGGCTATCTATTGAATTCCGGTAATTCCGTCGTCCGCTATCCACTTTGTAGCCGTTTGGGACAGCATGAAATAACCTTGGGCATGTTCACTATCGCCAGCATACCTCAATACCTTCTATTACCAAATAATGGGCAATCTAGTTTAGTGATTCTTTTTATATTATTATATTACAGTATGTAGTAAAGTTTAAAGTTTTGAGAAAAATATGTATAATATTATCTTGTGATTTGTGACGTTCGCTGGCGTTGATGGTGATGCTGAAAGTTTGCAGATCGTTTAACTTGATTTTCATTGCGTCGCTTCTAACCATTCAAACCTCAAATTACGAGTTTACTCTCGAGTCGGTTTGAGTAATTCATTTCATCAGTTTGCAGTTGGCGTAGTTAGTGCAGTTATGGCGGAAATCGAGACTTAATTAGCAAATTCTCACTTTACGATCTTCAAGCCACTTTGGGGATTAATGGTCAATTCATTTAAATATAAATTAAGTAGTTAAAACTATGAATTATCCGTTTTAATATAAAATGTATAAAAAGGTTTTTTTTATTATGTGTAAAAATCAATTCAATTTAATTTTTATTTAATAACTTGCTGTTGCCCGCGACTTCGTTCCGGCAGTGTTTAATAAAAATGTAATTCGTTTTTACTCTCTTGTTCTAGACATACTCGTAGTAAGAGTCAATTCTATCAATAAGATTAGCAATTTTAATTTAAAGAAATGAATTATATAAAGAATTGATAATAATGCACATCAGCGCGCCATCTCGAATTCAACTATTTAACTATAACTATGATTGAATCTCAATGTCAAATTTTATTCTATAGAAAAGAGCTGTTTTGAGGATTTTCCCGGCAATTATTCGAATTTTTCTCACCTTTAAACCTTTCCTAGACCTCCACGAATAATTCAAGACCAAGATAAGATAAATCCGTTCAGCCGTTCTCGAGTTTTAGCGAGACTAACGAACAGCAATTCATTTTTATATATATATAGATAGAAATTAAATAAAATTGATTTATAAATTAATAATAAAATATTTTATGTGATTGGTAATTGTAATGCATCTAATCGTAATAAAAAATGCGGTTTCGAATGAACTCAATTTGCCTGTAATCATTTTTCTGCTGCACAAGAATTCGATCCTGATTTCATCGCAGACAAAAATCTACATAACTAGAAAATGTCACGCGTGAGGCACTAACTAAGCACATGCAACCACGCAATTTAAATAAAATCTGATAAAATAAACATGGAATATATTCAATATAACTGTGATGTGGTTTAAAACATAAAATGTTATTAACTATTGTTACCAAAGTTTATGCAATTTTAAATTTTCGACTTGAAACATATTGAAAACGAACTGTATGACAACCGGAATCGATTTTCATATAAATAAGTTATTTGCCGCCGTCGTTCCGCTGCATATTTTATGCTCGCATGCGAGCGATTTCCACAATCAATACGAACATACGAGTACACCAACATGACAAGAAGAGTTGCAACATGCATTTGACGCCAGGATTAAGCATCTATCGTAGACTCTTCCTCAATTTTAATTTACATTCAAAATTCTTTAAAAATTTAACTTTAAAGTTAAAAATTAAATTTAAAAATATTAATATGGATTTTACTGTTGTTAACACACTGTATTTTTAAACTTCTTGATGATATGTCATCAGATATCATAGCGTCTTGTCGATTGTGACAAGATTCAAGATGACATGAGAAGGTGAGAATAAGCACAATACACCAAACTCGATCACAACTTGTGCTTTCCATATTTTCACTAAAATATGTAGGAAGGTTAAAGCAGACGACGGAGTATGTATGTAGTTGCGAACGGATGTTGAAAGTTTGATATTGACACGACGCGATGTGATATGGCGATTTTGAAGAGATTGATGTGATCCGGACATGGATGTTTACTATTTCGTAAACGATCAGAGACATAACATCGTTCATAATGTTATGTCATGACATCAATTTTAAAAGTCAAATATTTAACTATTATTAAGGTTTATATTAAAAAAAACATGTAAATTTTGTTTTTATTTACATTTTCTTCTTAAATATCAGATTTATATGTAGATAATTACAAATTTTCAACGAAACAAGTTAAAATTAATATTTTTTTCTATAAAAATGACAAAAAATTTAGTTTTTGAAAATAAAGCATTGGTTTTACTCAAATTTAGTTACCCACTGTCACATCTACCCTTCAAAAAGTGGGGATTTCCAAAAACTGACCACTTGACCACCTCACCTAGGTATATAAACCCTCAACTTTTGCAAATTGTCAACTAGTACAGTGTTACCCTTCAAGCGAAACGGTAAGTCTTGAGTTTCTCTGTAAAATTTTAAATTTTATTCTTATTTGTATTTCTTACTGCAGCAATCAAAATGCGTACGTTTCATCTGGCTATAATCTGTGCTGTAGTGGCGGTGGCGCATTGCTTACCCCCAAACAGTCTCGCTGTTGATCCTCAACAAAAGTCAGACGCTGTTAACCCGCAACAACCTGGTAGCAATGCTGCTGTTGGTACTCAACAGCCGGATAACTACGTGCCGCACGCTACTTACCCCTATGCGGACACCTACCCCAACAGTGGCTATGACAATTACCTAATTCCTACTAATTATCCTCAGGCGGGGAGTATGTTACTTCTATGATGCCAGCTGCCAATGTAAGTCAATATTATATTATGGTAATTATTTTGTTTATACAGTTATACAATCTCATTGTAATCTTAATTATTATTTTTCTGTTGTTTATAGACCGCTCTACAAATTGCTTTGAAAATCTTTGCAAAAATTGGACTTTTCCTTGTTGGCGGCGTAGCTCTCCTCGTCGTAGGCGGAATATTCACCACCGCAGTGTGCTCCCTAACGCCGCTGTGCACCATCACTTTTGCTGGCATGTCAAACATCGATAAAGACACCATGCGCTCATTTGTTACCCCTGACAAACTATCACAAGCGGCGGGTTTCGTGCAGGATGCTATCGGCAAGTACCAGCGCCTACAACGTGCCATCGGTAACAACAATTAAATCATTATATTACCAAACATACCGTAACTTGGAAACGACTTAAGCAAACAAAAATGAATATGGAATGTTGTGGGACACAAGTTAATCACAAATTAAATTTGGTTTCTTCGGTTTTAACGAAGAATGGGAGAGTTGGCAATGAATCGAAGTAACAGTTTGGTTCATTATGGAATGTTTTACTTAAAAAATTATTGACGAAGAGAAAATCTAATACAAAAAGTGCGGCATTGATAATGTCGAGGAAAAATTTAAAAAATAAAAATTTATAACGCAAAGAGCGTATTGAAAGGGAGAGATTATGACTGATTAAGAAAATATACAAGAAAAATGACAGTGGTTGCAAATAGAAACACGATTATGCTACTAAATGAAGGATGGGTTTAAGATTAGAACGTAAAAATCACGTTGTTATTTTCTTGTTAAATATTTTTAAGTTTTAGTATTATGAGTTAGGGACAAAATGAACGGGCAATGATGAGATGATGAAAATGGCGACTTACTGGCAAACGAACAAGGATATTCTGTTAATTTTAAGACAATAACTTACAATACTTTAAAACGAATAAACAAATACAATAAAAAAACAATTCAATTATTATTTTACTATTTTTTGTTTAACCTTGAACTATATCATTCTATTTATAGAAAAAATAAAATATGAATGCATAAAATGCATTATTAATGCATTTAGTCATAAAATACATGTGTTCACTTGCAATTATGATTTATTTATTTATCTGAACCCCGAGTGATTTGTGTCATTATCTGTAATAATAGCACTTTTGCTCAAACATCGTCAAGCACTTCATGTACCAGTCGGAAAATTGTAGTCATTTATTGATAATGACATATTAGCACACACTTTGCACTACGTACTCACACAACCTCACATCTACTAGTACCTCATGCGCACGCCACATCAAGGGTATTATTTCTAATTAGCTAATAATCCACGTAAACATTCAATAACCATTTGAACTGTCAGATGATTATCGATGCTAATGCTGACAACATCAATTAATTACAAAAGAATAAAAAATTCACATAATTCGATCATTTCGATGTTGAAACTTGTTTATGTCAATTCCATGTCAATTAACTAGACAAACAAGTTGGATAGCATTAATATGTTGTATTCATATGATAAAAATACCTTTTCAGTTGCAGTTTTGCGATTGAAAAATAAAAATGGTAAAATGCCATGCAATTAATCACTTAAATATAATTCCACCTCTTTGTGAAATTTAAATATTGCATATCGGATGTTATAAGCAAACAGCGCTAACAATATGTATTGACAAAGGGCTCATTAGTCGGAGAGAAGCTGAATGTTTGCTTTGATGACAACGAAAGCGAGCAACTTATAATTTCGTATAAATTTTAATCATGGATTGTGTAACTCTAGAATTATACGGCGAGTGCTTTGTGCGCGACGTCATAATCAACTTATAAGTTCCGCAGTTGGTAAACAAGTCACTCGATATTGTACTCGAAAAGGTGGATTACGCAAACACACTAAAAGACCTAAGTACTCCCGCATCTCAAACGAAACGCCAAGTTTCAACTAGCAAATTGAAGTTTTTAACGCGTTTTTAACAAACAAAATCAATCAAAAAGTAAAACTTTTATATTTTTTAACACTTATTAACATAAATATTTAGTAATGTCAAATGTATAAGTGTTTATTATCCACAACGGATGAATAATTCAAAAACATTCGCAATTACGAATTGAACAAATCAGCCTACCTGCAATTCTCAGTAACTTAATAAATAAATGATTCTTAACCTGCTTATATTCAGCATTACTAGTTTGTAGAGTTATTTAATCCGTTGCTATGGTAAATATACCAAATGTTATCATTAAAATAACTTATTCTTTACAGAATTTAATAAAAATTAATTTTTAAATGATTAAATACATTTTATAGTCAATTTTAAAGTTTAGTAAATTTTCAATTTATTTTTATTGATTTGGTGTGTTGTTGTGATGATAATAAAACACTTGGTATCGAAGTATCGACGAAAAGAAAATCGCAGAAAACCATTGTCTACTTATTACATTTTCACAATGCCGACGACGACAAGTGGGGCATTGTCTGCGGGTTAATATAAAGGGGTTGTGCATCGTTAATGCGACCAGTCTTGGCTATGAAATCAATCCTGCAACTAAACCAAACTAAATTGAAGTCAATCGACGTAAATTGATTGCTTCGCATTGTCATTGAATTTCATTTTGATCTACTTTAAAAGTAATTTAAGTTTTCTACGCTCTACTCAATCAGATTATATAGATTTTGAGTAGTAATTACACTTAAACAAACTGGGGAATTGCACGTGTATGGATAGCTCTGCGGTGATACCATTTGAAAACTCCGCATCGTAATTTGTTTTCAGTTTAAGTTGAATCAAAATTGTGATATTAATATGTGTTTTTTGTAGGGCAAAAACATTGAAAATGGAGAACAGTATTGATATGTATTACTTCCCGGCGAGTCCACCAACACGCGCAGTGTTGATGCTGGCGCGTGCTTTGGGCCTGATGATGAATCTAAAACTGGTCAATATCATGGAGGGTGAGCAGATGAAGCCGGAATTTTTAAAGGTAAAAAAATATTCTGCTAAAGCAAGCAAAATCAAACCGAACTTAAGCTGAACCAACAAAATCACAAAAACGGAAACAAAAAATATCTCTAACGAAGAGATCTCTAAATGAGGGAACAAATGAATAAATCCTTTTTTAAATTCTTCCCTAAAACTTTTTTAATATGACTTTACAACGTTATATATGGTGAAGTAAAAACCCTAGACATAAATAAATCCAGAATTATTAAAATATTATTGAATATTTGAATGATTTTTACGATTGAAAAAATTTATTTCAAGATATTTTGTTTTTTAGTTTTTTTAGACACTTGGTGTACAAGTAAGTGTAGTTGAAGTACACCCCTACAGAGAGGTGTAGGACTGTAGGTAAAGCATTATCATTAGAGCGGGCCAGTGTAAAAAGGTTAAATTGTGGGCGAAGCGTGCCCGCCGACCGGATTCCCGCCTCCTACGCGCCCGTCGAGCCGGTCATTCTCTACCGCCAACTAAACGTATAAATCAAGCGCAAAAACCGCTGACGGCCGGTCGTGTATCTAAGCGAGTCGGAATAATTTCTACTTTTGCCATTTACCATTTGTCACTCGGTACTTTTTTCACGTTTTTACATTTTTCGCACAAATCTCTACACGGAGCATATTTCAAGTTCTTTTGTAATATAAAGTTCAGCTACAAAACGCATTATAAGCTAGAAATAATTGTATATGCAAGTCAGCATGATGACCATTAAAAAAACTGTCATTTAGTGAAAGGTAAAATTAG
This sequence comes from Dalotia coriaria, assembly GCF_025399875.1. NCBI lineage: Eukaryota > Metazoa > Arthropoda > Insecta > Coleoptera > Staphylinidae > Dalotia > Dalotia coriaria. The sequence continues at coordinate 10,866,987 of NW_027045446.1, forward strand.
ATATTAACAATAATTAGATATTATTGCATAAATTGTTGGTTTAGTTCATAGGAGACATTACGTCAATGTTGTCTGATTTGCCCTGATCAATAATTCACATCTTTTAGAGATTTTCAAATATTGCAATTATTAAAAAGTAATATTTTTAAAATTTTCACGTGCTTATTATTTGAATTTTGTAATACCTAACACTTGTTAGATATACTCGTAGCATACATAGACAATAATAAACTTTTGGGTGTTGGGGATAATCGCCGAAGATTGCAAGGATTGCGGTCCGTTAGAGTTACGGTTCTACATTTATTCCTAAACGTACCCTTGGCACTTTGCACAAATAAATACCCCAATATGCAAAGGCTGATGAACGCTCTGTAACAATTACGGATAACTTTACTGAGTGCTTAAATTTTGTTCTAGACCAAACCCAAAAGTTGCCACATCCTACAATTAGCTAATAAAGTATATATAATATATACCTATATTCATTTTAAAATATTAGTTTTTTGTTGTTCTATTTTGATGACAGCACTCATATGTGAGCATATGCCACTTTCAGCATTCATTGCACGGACAGCAGTGTTTCACGCATGTCGTGTCGTTTGGCAGGACTTGCGGAAGGTTTGCGCTCATCACGACCGGATGGGATGGCGTTGTCCGTTTCCGGGTCGTCCGGCAACGACGTGTGTCATGTACAATATACTCCCGCATGACCCAAGCGCTGATACTCAGACTTTTCGCGAGTTTTCACTGTTTTTCGGAGTTTTTGGCTAACTTTTCTCGCAGCTGTTTTTCACACCCTTTCATTCCAGTGAATTACTCTGGTAATTCAATGACGCACTCACCAACTCAGCAAATAAAAAGTTTGTGAAATAAACAAACAAAAAACTGATAAATAAATCAATATTACAATGCATAATTCAAGTTTACGGACGAAACTGAACATCAATTTTAGAGGGGATTTTTTCGGTATCCACACAAAGTAAATATTATATTAGAGGGTAAAGAAAGTAGCTGTAAAAGAAGCAAAGTTGGGGATAACGGCGAGGGTCAAAGAAAACCAAACCCTCGCATATAAGAAGGCAAATGATCAAAAGGTTACAAAATAACCTTAGATAAAATGACGGATGTTCATTTACATTACTTTACAAACGCGTGCTTTCTGTAGATAAATATTTAAAATTATTCAAAATATGTTAAAACAAAGCGAAAATAGAACTAAAGAATTTACGCATTCAAAAAGAATAAAAATTATTAGTGAAAACATGTTGTTCATGTAATACTCGCATTCAGTACATGCATGTCTATGGTTATGAGCGTGCAACTCGTGTTCCGGAAAACCGGAAATTGAATAAAAGTAGAGCAAACAACGTGCGATGCACGCGCGCGCGACCAGCTTTTTAACGCCGCGGTTGTGGTCGGTGACATCGGCGCACATAAAAGGGATAAAAGTGGCTTTATATCTATGCAAATTCAACCAAAATTGTTTCGTTTAGTTTCACTTACGGTTTACAAGACCGCGGACCGACCGGGGGCGGACGGTCGGTCGGTTGCAGGTTTCAATTTAACGTTAACTTTGTTTCGTCGTTAGTATTTTCATTTCCCGTCTGAGGGAAAGTCGTCGGAACATTACTGCTCAACTAACGAGCATATGTAAATACTAGCAGAGCAAACAAGTGAACGTAGATATAACATTTGCTTTTGGATTTTACTATTTTACCCAATTCTCTTTAATATTTCATCCGTACATTTTGTTATCATTTCAAATAATGGGATTTATTTGAATATCAGTTAAGCATTAATCAAAATAATTCAATTTTGATATATTTAAATTAAAAATCTATCCAATACTCTGATTAATCAACCGATTATTTTTTTAAAGGAAAGTTTAATGGGCAATTTTATGATATCTCCATTATGATACAATATTATTTTATAACTGAAATTTATTAACGTGTGTTTCACATGCCTGGTATGCCTGAAATAGCGCTTTTTAATCAGTAATAACTTTTGCTGAGTCAAAATAAAAGTTTGCCGTTCAGTTTCCAGTTGTTATGTTGCAGGCGATGCGATGCAATGCGGGTTCGTTATAGCCGCTCGCAATCGGTGCGTGTTTCGCCTCCGAATCACGTCGGATTCACAAAACATTCCGTCTGTGTCTAAATGTGCAGATTGCACCCACGACACAGACTGCAACAACATACTCGTACTACTACACACAATACTGAATACAGAAATCTGAAAATCGTAAACTTTTCCACGTGTAAAAGAAGTTTTCAGTACGTGCAACGCGAAAATCCTGAATAGTCATAAAAAAAAACTAGCTGAAATGTTTCGAATTCCGGCGCAGCGCTGAAAATTAATCAAAAAGTATTGGCATTTTCAATAAATGCACAAACAAATCCAACAGAGAAATTATTCACAACCTAATGAAAGGAAAGAATTATGAATAATTTAATATTTTATTGGATTCATCCAAATTTTGCGTAACTATATTGTTTTTGTTTTATGTGTAATAAGTCAAAAACAATCAAATTCGAGTGTAGAATATGACGCTGTGCATATTTTTAATCCATTCAAATAATTGTGATGCATTGGGTGCTTGAATCTCATATTCCATAAATATTTTGTTGACAAATCTACAATTTCAAAGGTTAAAATTAAAATACAAAACAGAACGAATGGCAAAAACTACTTACGATATAGAATAATTAAAATGGAAAATCATCCTGCAAATGAAAGCGTTTAATCCTTAATGAATGAAAATGCAAAGTAAAATTGGTATACGATATTCATAAAACATAACGATTGAAATAATATACAGGTTATTTTAAAGCCTAATGAAATAATTAATAATAAAAATTAAAATGTTACTGGCAACGTAATTGATAAATTATTTAAATTTAATATAATTGTGATGAATAAATATATTATTTTATGTTTTTAGTTAAATCCGATGCACACGGTGCCAACGATGGACGATGGCGGATACGTTTTATGGGAAAGGTAAATACGAATTCATATTTTATACCCCTTTTGCGCTATCTGCGCGTATCGGCTTACATCTTCCGCCTCGGCGTGCGAGGGTTTATAGCAAATTTCTGCACGACAATTCCATGAATACGTATAATATTTTATACGCGCCGGCGTGGTATTCGCAAAAAGTCGCATCCGATACGGACGTCCCTAACCGGAAAACTATTGCAAAATATAGAAATGAATATAATGTACATTTGGTGTATAGGTATACGCGTATAGAGCTTACAAACTTTTGCAATGCATGAAAACCAACAAATGCAAAAGAAGTGCAATGAAGAAACTTGGATAGCAATTTGAATAAGTTTGGGTGAAGTCTTTCCGGAAAATGCACTTAGATGAAATATTATGCTAAGATCACTTTTATCTACTACCTAAATGCAAAAACATTTAAAAATAAACACAAAAAGAGTATAAACAGTGTCAGGTTATACATTTTAAGACAATATCGATTATTAATTTCGGAAAACTCACGAGCTGTTTATCTCAATGTAAATCTCTAGAGACACTTGTAACCCCCCGCAAATTTGTTTGGATATATCATTTATTCAAACAGAATTACACGCTGAAAGGAAATTATCCTGAACGGAGTGTGCTGCGACAGGAAGCCGAAAACGCGCCGGAAATGAGAGTTTGTATATATTTTACGTGTATGTTAAATTACCCAATGAGTCTCCGATGGGCTGTCCCTTTTTCAAGTTTGACTTTTCGCGTTTGAATTTCACATTTCACATTTCGGATGTTATTTTTACACATCCTTTTAGCCTACAATTCTTCCTGTCCCCAAATATTACCAACAACCAAATATATCATTCATATTTCCCAAAGGATATGAACTCCTCTTAAATCCGCCAAACTAAGTTAAGGTATAAAACATTTATTTATTTTGTGTATTTTTAGTAAAGCAATAATGAAGTATCTAAGTGACAAGTATGATAAAACTGGCAAATTCAAAGCGGTAAACGCAGAACACGAAGGAAAAATCAATGAAATTTTGTATTTTGATGGTACTACTCTCTTTCCACGCCTCGGTGATTATATGGTACTAAAAATATAATTTTTCTAAACAATATTTCATGATTAATATATTTTATAGAGACCAGTAATGGGCGGATTGGAACAGCCAAACAATGAAAAATTATCGCGCATTGAAGAAGCTCTAAAAGTTCTGAATGTACTTCTGGCTGGAAACAAATATGCGGGTGGTTCCCAAATGTCTATTGCTGATTTTGCACTGACAAGCACAGTGTCAACAATAGAGGTTTGTGTATTTATGGTTTGATAATTGTTAAACTCATAAAATATACCTGTTTTTAGGCAGTTAAAGTTGATCTAAGTCCATATGCAAACGTAATGGCCTGGTATAAGATAATGAAGAAAGAAATGCCTGGATTTGATGATATCGATAAAAAAGGAGCAGATATGATTGCTGCTGTCTTTGCTGCTAAAGCTGCATAATCAATTAAATAATAAACAATAATATATACATGTTAAATTTAAATTAACCACAAAATATATGCACTCAAATCCTGGTTTCTCGATAATATTGATGTTTAAGAATAATTTTATATTTTATTCGCAATAAAATTTGAAAACGAAAAAGAAAACTAATTGTTCATAATACAATCGTATTCTCTATTACTAAATCATAAAAAGTATGTGCTTTATTTAGCATCAAATTACTTAAAAATTATTCACAAACGACGCACTCCTTAGATACTTACGACTGCAGTGAGACAAACTGTTGGAACACTTCCAACACATGTGGATCTAAATCTTGCGTGAACAAAAGAGTCTCCAATGTTGAACTGTATTTCTGGACTTGCTCATGATGCTACAATGTTAAATCAAGCGGTAAAACATTCCATATAATCGCATATGATAAATAAACAACGTTAAAATCACTTACACTTAAAAATACTTGCTGTAACCTTCCGATAGTCCACCTGTACCAATGCGTATTGTAATCCCTACCATCCGTGTCGCATCTAACCAAATGCTCCGATAAAATCATGATGAAACGTTGGAAAACAATCAAAAACAAATTCTTTTGATCGGCCTGTGCCGCCTCCAATTTCTCCTCCATGCGTTCGACCATCTCTTCGGTGGGCTTCTCATTATCTGTTTCTTTCTTTTTACCGGAGTCTTCATCATCGTCTTCGCTCTCACTGGAGCTAGACTCCGCCCTGGCTAGTTTTTCTCTTGCTTCGGATAACTCACCACCTAGTTTTATTACGTGTTTATTCATTTTCTTAATTGTCAAATGCAGAATTTCCCAGATGTAGTTTTTGGTGAACTCCGAAACCATCTCCTTCGAGAAAATCCAATTGGCGACAGAAGCACATTCGATAATCTGCGTCTTCAACATCTTATCCACCAATACAACCATCATCTGCTGATGATTGTGCCACAGTTCGAACATGTTGCGCAAGATGCAGATTTGTGCTTCTTCAGATTCGGCTAATATCTACATATAACAAGTCAATTTGGCAATTGTCTTAATTTTGTTAATTATGTTAAGATTGTGTTACGCTAATGTAGTTTCAGTCTCGATCTTGACCCGATATACAAATTAAACAAATTAAGATAGCAATAAATTGAATAAATTACCAATTCATTTTGGTGAAACCTTCGCGAATGATGCTCAATTCTTTAACGGAATAATTAAAGTGTCTTTTTGAAATGCATGCTGTTAATGTATTGTTTGCTCAGGAATTGATAGTTGAAATTACCTTGTAGACATAATGGAATTTCGAAATCGCCGCAAAGCTGTGGGAGAAACTCTTCGCGCCCAAGTTCAATAACGTCTGCACGAACACGTCGATCTTGAGCGGATTAAAGCGACTGTCGGCATCCTCCTCCGAGAGGGGATTCGGCAGATCCTTCAGCACACTGATCACTTCTTCAGGCGTGCACTTCTGCCTGATTGAAACGACCAATTGATGTGCAGCTGCTGTGCCAGGTAACGTACCTGAACCTGTAGCAAAACATAAAAAACATGATTAAACTTTACTAGTGCGTGCTTTGCTACGTAGTAAAATATAAAATTCATAATGAAAAAGGGAAACGCGCATCGTGCACACAAAACGGCATTTCATAATTACAAACGCGCAACATCCAAGACAAGAATCGCAGAGGTGCGTCGTTATTACATATTAATATTCTTCCTTCACAATAGAAAAAAGTTTAAATGACTAGTAAATAATAGAAACCATCTACCGTTTTTTATGTTATTTTCTGTCATGTTAATAGTCGTTAAATGTTCATTAATTCGCATATTACGAAAGCAAATTAAAACTTTTTTATTGCGATTTATTATGGGTTTATCATCGTTCATGTATCAAGTTTATAGTCATAATAATGAAATGTAGTATTACTCCACAATAAGACAAAAATATTAATCGCAAAATCGTGTTACCTACGCATTCGCATTCCGTCTTTCCTAATGAAATAATGAAACGGACGCGAACGCAGCGCGCAGCAAGGAACTTGCCACATTTTTCATTAACTTGTGGATGATAAAACTGATAAATCATCGGCGTAGAACTCAAACTTTGTTAAACGCGAAAAAGAACTATACCACAATTAAAATTGAAAGCGAGTACATTACCAGGTATAGTTCATCTTATTACATTATTAAAAGTATTCGCAATCCAGATTTCTTCACGTTTTTTGTTTGTAATATTAATAGTTTACGACGTGCTAATGATAAATTTCACCATCAACGAGATTTATGCAAATATCAATGTCATTAACAATATTAATCTTTTTATTATGAAATTTTCATTTCACTAAAACATATTTGTTCTTAAAATTGATAAATGAATACGACAAATCACAAAAACAATGCTCTGGCATTTAGTATACACAAATAGCAGAAGAAAGTAACCAAAAACGGATGTGAGAAACACAAAAGAAGAATGACACACATATTACGCGTAACAATGTGTAACATAACGAATTAAATCCAAAACAATAAGGCTGCAGCAGGTGTAATGCTTGCCTTTATTCAATTCGGATGGTAATTAGGCGTAATCGCCATAATTATATTACGTAAAGCCATAAAACACTCGCGTATCTTCGGAATCTTTAAACTAGAACTATATTATCTAATTTTATAAAACTTCCTATTTAAAGTAAAACAAAATTTTCTTGTTTACTTGAAACGTTAGGTATTTGTACAAAAATTTAATTTTTTCTTTCGAAATGACAAATTTGGCACTCGTCTCTTTTTCTTCGTTTAACAACCAAGATTAGTGGTATTCGTGCATCGTAATTTGTTCACTGCTCGCATGTTCATTGAATAGTGACGGCGGCGTTATCTCGAGCTGATCTCCCGTTGTAAGCGAAACCGCAGCGAGGAATTACGTTTGCACATACTACAGCGCGAAGAAACCCAATGCTTTTCTCTCCGACAGTAGAAGGCTTCTTGCAACGGAAAACGAGAAGATCGAAGCGCACGCATCGGTTGCCCTTGCATGGTTGGTGATTTTATTGTGGCGCAACACCACGAAGCTTCCCAACACTCCAACAATACCAACCAAGACAATATTAACAAAAATTTGTTCCCTTTGTCTTAAACAAGTAAACAAACATTGCGGTCAACTGTGAGAATAAAACTTAAAGCTTAATCGTGTAAAATTGTTGTTAATAAGGCTATGAACACCTATGAACACCAAATTTAATTGTATAATTAAAATATTTAATTTAAAAAGAACTATAAACATGAATTTATATCTTGTGCAACTCACAAATCAAATCTATTCAGAATGCACATTTTTTTCTATTCTATTTCACTGTTACTATATTATTAAATGAATAAAATAAATATTAGTATGAATAATAAAGACTATATTTTTATCCACTGCACTTGACCGTGAAAAAATTTAAAATCCCATACACGAATAGCGTTCGTTATTAATTACCAGCTCATTATTATTTTATAACATGCATCTGCGTACGGTAACTGGCATTATTCATTCATTAGCGTTCACAGGCTTCACTGACGCCTGCATGGCAGACAATTAAGCGGCGCGGATTCTTTAAAACCCAATGCGCTTTAACGTAAACCACTCATTAGCTCATTAAATCTCCCGGCGTCACTTTTCTTTTTCTTTCTTCGCCTCCTCGCATTTCTCAGTCCTCCCCGCGGACGCCGACACTTGTTGAATGAATAGACGCGCTTTGCATACGCGAATGATTTATGAAAATGAATGCGCATGATTAAAAGTTGAAAGTGAACATACACGACAACAAAGCGTTTGTCGAGAGAAGTGCAAATTATTTCGTTACGAAATTTTAACGATGATTTATCAGCAGAAGTCTCATCGGATTTACATTATTGTGTTTTTTTTCTGCAATAAACAAACAATTCGCACACTCCATGAAATTAATTTTAATTGAAAATACCAGTTAATCATTTATCAATTAGAATTTAATATATGATTTTAACTAAATTGAACAAACAATTTCTTATAGTTTTTTCACTGTATTCATTGTATGTATTGTTCCACAGCTGAAAACTATATATTACTTTTAATTGGTAATTAAAACTTTTCATTTTCATTACTTTTCATTCTTGCCGTCAAATAAATAAAGCTAATAATAATAATAATTTGAAATCTGACATTAATATGTATTTATTATTCTTATAAAACAATTGTTGATAACAACAATGACTAATTAATACGATTACGGTTTCTGCATTCGCGTTGATGCACGAAATCAAAACTTTTCTTTTTTTGTTCTTGGTACGATAATGAATCTTCATAATAACTTTACAAGAAGACGAAAAAACGCACGCAAATGTCACGCTGACATTGGAAAGTAAAGAATTGCAGCTAATACACCAAATCTAGCAGAAGACTGCATCTTTGCGCAAACCGTTAAATTTTTAATAAAGTAAATCTGTGCGCAATTTCGCTGAGAAACTGATGTTCAATTAGAGCATTCTGGTGCGCAACAAGATTGCATTCATTTGATGCATTTCCGTGTGCAACGAACAAAATTACAGTTCCAACAGAAATTTCTACAATTCTTCGATAAATTATCTCCTCATTAAAAGAAAAAAATAATTTACTACGAAATATTTATATTCGCATAACACAATTATCAATTTTCAAAACACAGCGTGAATTTGAATAGAATTCAATTGGCAGCTTCACTCCATTTGATTATTGAATACTTTTTATTTACCCCACACCTCTACCACACAACTACTTTCAATGTTACGCGAAAAAAGCTACCATCTTCAAGCTGCGCCAGCAAAGAAGCGCCAGTCAGTTAATTGCATTTCATCGCGCCGGTGGCACACAACTCTTGCAACAGAGAAGCGCGTGCGAGAAACTATTGCAAATCGTTACTGAAACAGCGCCAACATGCGCATAACATAATTTAACATACAAATTAACCAACTGCCAAAAAAGTGTTGAATGTGTGGTGCTAAACTTACGTTTTGACTTACATTTGAATAAGTTGCGAAAAAATTATGCAAAAATGCGAATTGATGAAGAAAATGAATGAATTATGTAAAATTGTGCTTCGAACAATTCGACAATAATTTATCGAGCACGTAACTAGACTAGACAAGACGTCAGGAAAAACAAAATCGACGAAGAACTATAGAAAACTTATACAACGCCGCTTTTATTCTAATAATATTTTAATTAATAATGGATTATGTTAATTATTATATCACGGTAAGTCAACGACTCATAAATCGCATTTCACTTTTTTCTTTCTTGCATATAAAAAATTAAATCTGGTTTACAGATACTGATCATAACGGTAAATTTGGATCTCTATGAAGCTATAACTAATACAGGACCACACGATGGTTCATCTATACCCAAAGATTTCAAACGTCACATTGGTCTCGCTCCTGAAACTAACTGGGAGCCAGGATTACGAGAAGCAGCTCACCAAACACTCGTCAAAGAACGCGTCACCTTGAATCATTTACGCGCAAAGATTCTTCAAGCTCCAATGTCTGGACAAGGCGCAAAAGTATCCCCATTCGGAGACGTTGCCATACTAGCACGGGGACAACTTTTTGCCAATCCCGATGGATTTCGCTTCGTGCAAGATCCGCATCCAAACGATTGCATCGATTGTCATGAATTGAGACAGTGTTATGGTAAGGAGTGCGAGATCTACCTGCATAACGGGCTGGGTGAGCGTCTCATTGCATTGTGGACTGTAAAACGCCTTCGTCATCGTAATCCAGACGTCAGATACGAGTTGGAATATAGTGTATCTCCAATTAGAAAACATGTATGGGTCACAAAGAATGGAGGATATGATTATTCTATTCCCGGGCATGTTTTTGTAGTTAAAACTGGGCAGAGTCATTCTGGACACTCACAAAATGGATACTTCACAGGAACTAACCAAAAAGAATCGCATGATAAGTATCCGGAATTGCCGCATTACCCGCATCCCGCTGTACCTCCAAAAGTTCATTCAAACAAACATCCGTTTGGGCAGAATAAGCCGCCATTAAATACTGGGGAATGGGTACAGATAAATCAACCACCTCCACTGCTAGCACCACCAATGACAAATAAACTACCAAATTATTATCTACCTCAGAAGTTTCCTGTAGATCAAACAGCGTCAACCTCTCAGAAGGATGCTCAACCTACTTTAGATTACGCTGAAATAGAAGCCTATAAAAATTTACTCCAAGTATTGCATCAGAAGACCAGTACAACAGGGCAAAAGTATAAACCCACGAAAGTTACGCCTCCTTCGAGAGGAACAACTCCAATCAAAACCACACCTACAACCACCTCGGAACTTCCAACAAGACCTCCTTTGAGTCATACTACATGGCTGATCCCATCAACAACAACAAAACTAACAAGACCCACGACTAAAGTAACTAAACCTACCACAAGTACAACAGCCCTTACAACAGAACGTCCCAGAACAACAAAATTCATCGAAACAACAAGGACATCGATATTTACGAGACCTCCAGTAGAGCCGACAACATCTTATGATACAACAAGACATACCTTCAGTACATCTCAAACTAGACCAGAAACAACTTCCAATTTCCGCCCAACAATATTCAGGAGCAATCATCAACTTCAGTCAAGCAACCAACAAAATCTCAAACAATTTACCAACAACTGGGTGGTTTCGAGTCCAGTAAAGGACAAACACATCGTCCGACTCAAGCAATGACAACTTTTACAACCCAAACAAAACCTGCGTCAACGCAACCATCAAAATATCCGATTAAAACCACAATTCCCATGACGCATTTACCAACTCAACCATCATTTACAATTGCCTCCAGTCAAGATACTTCAAAACAAAAGGAAACAACGCAACCAATGACAACATACACAACAAGAAGGAAACCAAAACCAACACGACCTATGACTTCTCAAAGTCCAGAACCAACAAAACCTATAACAACTGTAGGCTTGACTCGTCCATCAGATGGAGAAACAACATCCACTTTCCTATTTTCTACCAAAGTAACACCACCATTTGGATTAGGATTTACCAAACCACTGGGATATCCTTCTACACAAACTGCAAATACAATTTCAACCTTCTATGGTAAACCGGGACATAGTACAATTTACCAAACCAATGCTGGTAATACAGATTACTATAAGACAACTTTGCCAATGAGATATCCAACTAGTAGTACAATCCCGGGAAGTACTCAATATGGTAGTACCTACCAAGGTGGAGATACAACAATACCTGTGAGAGGTGCAGGTAGTACTACCCCAATTAGAGGTACCGAACCGGGTACCACTTATGGTAGCACTACTAATACAAGATATCCTACAACTCAATATTTGCCAAGTACTACATCCGTATTTAATAGACCAACAACAATTTATACCGAAGGGACAAGAGGTACTACCATTGATGATCACAGAACTTCAATTTCCACACAACAGCATGGAACTGGAGCACCTACACGGCCCACTGGTCTTTTGGAAACAACAAAAGTGACGTTCCCAACAACAAATGGATATCAGCGACCAATACCAACATTCTTCATAGATCCTACACACCCCGGTTATCCCAAAACCACACCAACAACACCCTTCACAGATGGACAAGCATTCAAACCAAGTCAACCAGATCCAGTATACCATCCACCGCCACCTTTGACAAGACCATCAACTGTTTTCACACCTACGACTAGACCTACATTAAACCCCATTACCAATAGAAATACAGTCACCCAAGGAGGTCAAAGCACTACAAACAAAGACCAAAATGGTCTCATAGGAGCCCATACAGGAACCACTTTGCTGGTACCATCATCAACGGACAGATACACTCCACCATCAACAGCCCATGCCCATACGATCTCTATACCAACAAAATTGCCGAAACCAAGCACACCATTCAAGATTCCTGCTATAGACGACTACGATGTTGATCTCTTCCCTCGGGACCCAAATGCAATTATCACTACAACCACTACCAAAGCACCGGCAACAATACCCACGGGCGATTTCATCTTACATGAAGAAAACTACAAACCACAAATATTAATTCCAGATTTAAATCAAGAAGAAGTCGATGTTTTCGATCCTCTTGATCCTGTACCAAGTACAACTGAAGGACCAACCACCACCATCAATCCTATTGAAATAAAAGAAGTTTTTGACTCTGCCACGTTCAAACCAAAGCCACCCATAGACGAAAGCGTCTTTGATGAGTTTTTCATACAAAACACTCCTTCTAGTACTGCAGCCGCATTAGATGAAACCGGTCCCAAGGTCATATACGCAGATTTCTTCGAAGCTTCGACTGTACCACCTACACGAGTACTAGAAGCATTTACTACTATTCCCAGCACGAGTCAAAGCTATAGCACATCCGTAAGTTTTGAAGTAAATAATAAATATAAAAATGGTAATAATTCCAATGGCACTGGAGGTAAAAAGATTGTAAAGAAACTTAAATTCCGGAAAGCTAAAGTGAAAGAACTGCATCAACCTGATGGTGACTATAAAGTATATAAAGCGGAACACCCTGAAACACCACAACAACCGCAATCAGATCAAGATCTTGTCGAAAATATTGAAATCATACACAATGGTAATCGTCCGGAAGTAGCTCCGCGACCTAGGTATGGACCAAATGGTAGAAAATACAAAAACAAGTTGAAACCAAGCTCAACAGCAACAACTGGCGTGACTAAAGCTTTCGATGATCTTGCCCTGCAGCTCGTAAATCATGCGAGAACTATCGATTATTTGGAAGGCAAGACCACTGAAATTACTCCTGAAGTAACCAAACCTAAAATAACTCAGCGTGTTGGCAATGGTAATAGAAACGCCAAAACACCAAGTAATACAAACTTGCAAAATCGCAATAAATACAAGCGGAAAAGTTATGGTCGGGTGAGAAAAGTGAAGAAACGAACGGAGAATAAAGCCACAATAACGAGGACTAATCGTGGAGCGATCAAAGCGCACAACAGCACAAACCCGAGCACAAAGTCGGAAACAGAGAGTAAAGTTGTTAAACCGGTAAAAATTGTTGAGAATATTGACGAAGCAGGTAAAAGCGACAATTAACTAACTGTATAATATATATTGTATATTGCTAAATGAATTTACTTATTATTTGAGGCATAAATTATTCAAAAGTGATTAATATATTAATTCTCAACGTATGTAATCAATAAATTATGTTATTATAACAGAAAACATTTAAAAAGCATTAATATCCAGCAACTATGTATATATAAAACTAGTCTCATGCAAATTGAGATGCTATAAAAATTAAGAGCAATTGTTAATACAGCGCGTGTAATCTCGGAGCAATGGGAAAGCACATTGCATATTTGCGATCCAAATTGGTCAACAGAGTGAAGCCTAGAGACATCTGTATGTTTTACTAGGCAACACAGGTACAACTCGGCACTTTCGTCGCTCAAGGCTACACTTTAACACTTGATATCCGCCACAAGCGGAGGGGAATATTCGCAGACAGGCCAAGGTTACTGATGGCGCTGCAGGTACCAATGAATTCTAGATGTTTCAAACAACATTTTACGGCGCAAAGACTAATAAACGTAATAAGCACTATTTATCAATTTAAACACAAAAAACAATACTTTGCACTAATCGTCAGTAACTTAAAATGTTATAAACTAAATTATAAGCAACACACTTACCAGTTCCTTCCTTAGCATATTTATAATCAGGTTCAGGCTTCTCCGGAATAAATCCTGCGAAACTCTCGGGCAGAATTTCCTTGATCCTTGTATGATATGACAATCTACACAAACAAAACAAATAATTAAACCAACGCATTTGTATTTATATACGTTTCATTACCGTAATGATCGTAACATAGTCTCCCTGATAAATTTCGGCTTTGGATGCTCATAATCCAACGTCAAACAAGCCTCCCAATCCTCCCACGACCACCTAAACTGGAAATTACTCAAGTGATACGAAAACCAAATGACGAATCGATCGAAACATGACACATTCATTGAATCAATGCGCATAAACAAAATCTCCGTGGCCTGCGCCAACACCTGTGGCATGGTAGACGGCTGAAGCTTGCACAGTTCGATCATTATACCTCCATAAGCAATTTCAAGATATCTCGGTGTTGGCATGTTGAACAACTCGGCGAAGATCACTTCAACAATGCAGTACTCCAATGGGATCTTCGACTTGTACGGAAAGTTCAATAGATGCGCGGCGCAATCTTTCCTCTCCAAGTGATACAATTCGATGATCGAATGTAAGTGTTCCTCAATCAAGAATCGTTCAATTGAGTGCGTGCCTGGCAGGATTGGTCCTTCTGGACAATCAGTATAATCAAACATTCGGAAGACTACCCAAGGCATCGGGTAACTGTAGCTGTCCTCATGAGGTGGAGGAATAATCGGTGGCAGAGTATGCTGCAAAGCTTCGCAGAGAATCGAATCAAACGCGAGATATGGACGAGGGATGTGCTTCTCCTGCCAGTTATCCTGCTTTAGTTTACGTATCTGTGCCCAAAGACAATCTAGATATTCCTCCTGAGGATGGGGATTGTCATCAGACCAAACCCTGAGAGCATTGTGATGTTTCTTGCTGCGTTTGTTCAAGAAAACTTCAATCGCGACCAGTAAATTACCCAAATCACGCTCGCGTTTTTCGTACAACTCTCTGCCAACCCATGGAAGAGTTGATAAAATCGCATAAACATACCAATCCCTCCTGACTTGAGGCACACTATCCTCATTGGCTGCATCAATCATATTGTCTAGCAATTGCAGAAGTGATGCAGCTGATAACACATGACAATTAACCAAATCAGCTAAGAATCTAAGTGCATATCTGGCTGCATCCCATTTGCAAGACTTTAAGGAATCTTTAAAAGTCTTAACCATAAACTCAACAAATTCCCCACCAAAGTTATAGTTCTTTGCATTCAGTAAACCGACAAGAGTGGTGTAAATTGTGCATTTTTCTGGCATTCTAATAGCACAATCAGTTAGAATTCTAAGTATCTTTGCCCTGAAGTTGCCTAAATCAGCTTCAAGCACACTGGCTAAACCCTCAAGATTGGATTCAAGAGAAGAGCTGCTCTTCTCGCCAACTCGTAGAATTAGGGACTCCAGGCGGTCCTCGATCTCCTGATTTTCAGAGACTCGCCGGCGTTTGCGATAAACCCGGTCTGTAATTCATAAAAATGCATTATGTTAGGTTATAGGTAGGAAAATAAGTGTGTAGAACGGATAATACTCACCGTATCCATCTTCATCTTCGTGTACTCGGCGACGACTCATGATTCTCTCAAAGGGCACTTCTTACACAAGGTACTTACTAGTAATAGCGGTAGTTTTTTAAACAATCACACACCGGAGCGCTTTTTGTTGAACACAAGTGACGCGAATGCGTTGAAATCAAAACATAAACGACCAAAGTGCATCGCAGCGACCTCTAGAATTAACACGCTCAAATAAATACACAGAACAACGCTAACTCCATAATTGAAAAGTACAATTTATTGTTGTATTTGATACTGTTATAATACAAGAAAAAAGGAAGAAATATCATAAAAAGGTGAGTTATTTTTGTTTCTTTTTAGACTCTGTAGAGTCACTTGATTTTTCCTTTCCAGATGATTTTTCCTTCTTGTCAGATTTCTTGCTCTTCTTGGGTGCCGGCGCCGACCTCCTCATCAGAATTGCTGCGACAAACCCAATTCCAGCTGTAACTAGTGCAATCACCCACATGGACGGATTTTCTTTAAGGTAATCGACGATCATTTGAACCAAATCATCACTAAAGGTAAAAAACAAACAAAAACAATTAAAACTGTACCAAAACGCTTCATTTATACTTACAAAGGCGATTTTGGTAGAGGCACTCGTTCAGACTTCACATTTTTATACCAATCTTGCGCAAAAGAGACAAATGATTGCACATCATGGTTTCTAATATCGTAATTATACATTTTGCCTTGACGGAACCTGAAAAAATCCACTCAAATAAAAACCAAGTTGGGCGGTTTAATAATAAAACGTAAAAACGTACAGAATAAATTGTGGGACGTGGAAAACTCCAAATCTTCTTGCTGTTGCTGCACCAGTTGTGCCTCGATTAACTCTTGCTACATTCATTCGAGTTTTCAAACGTGCACCTACCGCCTCCCAACGTGCTTGCAATCGTTGACAATCCACGCAATCATTCGTGAAACTATAAAATTAACTATAAATTTCAACAATATCTGTATAATAACTTCAAGTACTTACAACAAGACAAACCAATCACCAGTTGTAGCTCCAGTTGAAACTTGTGTCAAATGCTCAAAGTTTTCATCTGTTAACTCTTTCACACTTGGTTCCTTATTATCATTTAATGTGTGAAGAATTAACTCATCATTCAATGGACCTATCATTATAATGAATATAAATTTTGCATTACATCTAAAGCAAAATATGAAACAATACCATCATAAAGTAGTGGAACACCATGTCTAAAGAAGACCAATGCTGGTTCTCGGGTAGGACTATACAGCCTTGTCATCTGACTGTCCTCAGCTTTAACAATCCAAGCACCCAATGCATCTACAAGATGCTCTCGAAGACCAAGCATTTCATTCTCAAATTTGTCACAGGGATCACAATCATGTGCAGCTAAAAAATAAGAAATTAAAGCAACCATACCATCAAAAATCAACTGAGAAAGTACTTACTGAATAATACTATAACATATTTCTCTGTGCGGATTAAATTCATGAGTTCATCATCACTAACGCGTTCAAGTTCGCTTCGTGCAACCGCGAATACAAAAGACGCAAAGGTGGCGAGCAGTATAAAATATCGTGCGCCACGCATTGTAATTTGGTCGAATACTTTTATCTGTTGATAATACTAAGAATGAATGTGGGTGAGTTTAATATGATGAATATTTTTTACACATCAGCAACGCTTTCTTATCACGAGACGCGGCCTAATGTGCCGGCAATGTGGATGTGGAGCTTATGTGGCGTACGGGCTTCCTGACTACCGAGTCGAATTTGTATGTATTTGACTGAACAGGTTAAGTAACAAACAACAGCTTGATGACCAGAATGTTAAAAGGTAACGTAAACATTTGCATGTTATCTGTAGCATGAAATCGCATTATAAATGCTTAAGCCTTGTATACATTGTATCATAATAAGTTCATTATGCGCTTCATTAGAGTTGTATTATCCTCCCACCATTTACATACTGTAATTAATTTAAAATTTTTAATGACAAGCAGGTTATGAAACATTGGAGTTTAATTAACTGCCTCCTGTTCAACAGATCATACTGCATTCTACATAAAAGTGTGAATCAAAAGTGCACAATGAAATATCTCAAACAAGAAGAAGCCGTTAATGTGGATTTAGAACTCTTCAATGAGTACAAATTCAGTGTGGACCAATTGATGGAACTGGCTGGTTTGAGCTGTGCCACCGCAATTGCAAAAACATACTCAATTAAAAGCCTAAATAGCAAGAAAATCTTGGTTTGTTGTGGGCCAGGGAATAATGGAGGTGATGGACTTGTAGCCGCCAGACATCTGAAGTTATTTGGTTATCCTACTACTGTTTACTGTCCGATGCAGACTGACCTAGAGCTTTATAATAATCTAGTGATCCAATGTACTAACATGGATATTGATTTCCTGTCAAAAACTCCTGTTGATTCAGATTATGGTTTAATTGTGGATGCTTTATTTGGATTTAGTTTTAAACCACCAGTTAGGCCACAATATCATGCTGTAATGGAGGTTTTGAAGCGAACAAAAGTTCCTATTGCAAGGTGGTTTAACTGTATATACTCTCCTTTTATTTTAATTAAATGATAATATTTTAGCATTGATATTCCTAGTGGCTGGGATGTTGAAAAGGGTCCACCTTCTGATGGAGGAATTAAACCAGAACTGTTAATATCCCTAACTGCACCAAAAGAATGTGCTAAGTTCTTTAAAGGAAAATATCATTATCTTGGTGGTAGGTTTGTACCGCCTGCTTTAGAACACAAGTATGAATTAAATTTACCGGAATATCCTGCTACCGACTGTGTTCTACTCTTGGATAATAAGAAACATTGAAATATTGGGTAATTAAAATGTGGTTTCTATTGAATAATCAATTATAAATCTTATACATAGATTTGTACACTTTGCTATGGTTCTGAATATCAGGAATATGCATTGCAGGATCAATTCTGCCCAGTTCTTCATAGTCAATAGCATAGAAATCCTGAAATCCAACACGGGCTGCCAATTTTTGCGATATAACTGAAGTAAAACCAGTCAATGTTGCATGTATACCCACATGCCGACATATGTGTTCTCGAGCTTCCAAAATACGTTCCCCAAGTGCCTCACCACGGTAGTCCTCCAAAACATACAAACCCATTCCTTTCATTACACGATCAAACTTGAACTCTTTGTGAAAATTCCCTTGGCTTTCGATCCATGTAAGAATTTTAAATAACTTCTGTGCACTTGCTCCTTGAAACTAGAAAACGGTTTCTTTTTAATTTTTAAATTTAATATTGATGATTATTATAGATTTACGTTATAGTCACTTTTAACATTGGCAATACTTTCGGATAATACATTGAAACCGGCAAGTTTTGTGTTGTTTTGGTCGACTTTTGTTAAGCAAACTAACGTGAGTTTTTCTTGCAGAACCTTGCGCCACACAAGTCGAAATTCGGCAAGAGTTACGGGATCCTCAAGAACCTCTATAAATAGACAACAAATTAAAGCAATCCTTACTTGTTGGAATAATATATAATGAATAATTCCTACTCAAATATTTCATGGTTGGCGAAGAGGCAAAAAAGTAGTTCACAACTAGATCTTCAACCTCCTGAAGCATGTCTTCAGTCGCATCCTGTATCCAGTATTTGCGTTTCTGGCCGTTGAAAACTTTGCGTCCCTCGAATTCAAAGTAGATCTTTGGAAACTCACGGTTTGTTGACATTTTCAATGCTTATTTTTATGAGCAAGTTTATAACTCGCAGATATACTAGACACTTAGCGATTGGAACGTTTATTTTTATGTGGCGAATTTGTATCTCACGTACTACGAGTGTTTGCTTGTTAGCTTTCAACTTAAATTTTAATCAAACACTGGCCCAGTACTTTACACTCGTGTGATGTCACGTCCACAGTACATAATAACAGTAGAGATAGAAGTGTTTAATTGAGAGTCATTGCTCTAAATAAAGTTGCCGGTTTCTTGTTATTATTTAATGCCTGATAACGTAAATTGAATGTTGAAAGTTTTTATATCTATAAAGGAACGCATAATATTAATTCATAGCACCACAGGCGTCTTATTACCTTGGCGTGGTCAAGCGCGCAGACAAATGTTATTTTTAATTATTATCTAATGTTTTTTTTGGATACTTATAGACATTTATTTCTCCATCGAGTATTTTAGTAACTTTCTTTGCTAACATTAACCGCTGACGCCCGATAAGATAGGATAGTTAAAATGAAAATCGAAGAGATGAAATTTTAAGTCATAAGAAAAAAATGTAAAAGAGATAGCAACCAGCGGATTGTACGGAAGAATGAATTATTCTTAACCAGATAGGCATTTCAAATTATTTAATTTCAAAGAGTAAAAGGTCGAAAAATGCGACTAAAAGTGCTAAAAAGTGACATTTTTCAATTTTTGACCATTTTCTTCAAATGTGAATATCTCGTAAACTAAAAGAGATAGGAAGGCCAAATTGCAGATTCTTGATCTACGAAATATTCTCTACTAGATAGGCTAGTTAAAATCGAAATCTAAGAGATGAAATTTTAAGTCATAAGAAAAAAATGGTTAAGGGGGGGTGCTTGATACTTTTTTTCGAGGATTTTTGATAATTAATATCTCTTAAACTAAAAGAGATAGCAACCAGCGGATTGTAGATTACGGAAGAATGAATGATTCTTAACCAGCTAGGCATTTAAAATTATTTAATTTCAAAGAGTAAAAGGTCGAAAAATGCGACTAAAAGTGCTAAAAAGTGACATTTTTCAATTTTTGACCATTTTCTTCAAATGTGAATATCTCGTAAACTAATAGAGGTAGGAAGGCCAAATCGCAGATTCTTGATCTACGAAAAATTCTCTACAAGATAGACTAGTTAAAATCGAAATCTAAGAGATGAAATTTTAAGTCTTAAGAAAAAATTGCCAATATAAAATTGCTAATATCTCTTAATATCTCTCTTAGTATAAATTCAATCCAAACACAACATAAAAACTACTAAACCTATATCCAAGCAAATATTTAACTGTTTACAAACTGTATAACTGTTTAACTGTTGTTTGTATCAAAAACAAACAATTCAGTAAAAATATAACATAAAAATCATAAAAGTAAGCGTCTATCAAAATAATCAATATAATATTCAACAATTCAGTTAAAAACAAAACGTCAGTTGTGATTAAACCAGTTTCTTCTCGAAAATCGTCGATTAAAACTATCAATAATATAATAATAATATAATTATAATTATAATAATATTAAAATTAGATTCACTTATTTTGAATAAGTATATTCTCTTGACTTCTATATTTGAAGTTTTGAGTTATGTGTAAAACTTGCTATTTGTTTAGAGTGGGTGGTGCATGCGCACTCTCTTGTACGTGTGATACACGGACACGGCTACTTAAGTACGTGACCACTCACTGACTCACACGCAATCGCGCACTGACTCATATGTACGCCACAGTTTTTGAAACGCTTTGTATTTTCTGGAGGTACAATAAAGAATTCTCAGGTAGCGCAACGATGCATGTTCTTATTAAAAATATTCCTGCGAGTGAAAGTCGACGTGCACAGTTGTGATGCCGGCACGCAGCTCTTACTTTGTGCAGCAGATAAGAATATTCCGTCTAGTATTCGTGTTTCTTGTTGCAAATTCGCTATATCACGTTATATTTTATTGAATTTAGTGTTAATTGCCGTGTTTGGTCATTCGGTAAATATTTATCTCGTATGTAATCTTCGGAATTCAATATTTTGTGAGTTTATTACATTTTCGCGTGGATTTCTGATCGGTTGCCGTCGGACGCCGGCCGGCAGACTTTGTGTGTGATTATAAATAAAATATTTTGAACTTGGATATTTTGGAGGTTCGCGCAGCAGGTACAGATTCTTATTGTAAACTGTCGCATCGTTGCTTGTGCATTGTGCTATCGATGGATTGCAGCCAGATTAATTTAATTGAGTGTTTAATGTGCATAATTTTTTTTTTGCTTACTTATGATGTTTATATTTTAAATTACAATGCTGCGGTTTTATTGTCGATTTTTGTGTGACGTGGTCGGTCGCTAGATTAATCGGAAACTTACTTGAGATGTGCTGAGTAAGTTACTTTTATCTAACCATTGCGATACCCTGCACAAAAAGTATGTTTTCTCCCATGTGTGAATATAATATTATCATATTGTATAAATTGTTTTTGTTTTAACTTATGTTTTGTTTTAATTACAGTACTTGCCGTACCCATGCAATCCGACGAGCGCTGCATTGGTAAGTTTATAATTAAGTTATATTATTCGGTTAAATGTTTTAAGGCCTTTCATCTGCGTGTTGCGAATTAGGGGGGCCTATATATTTCACTAAATGGTAACATGGAAAACGGATTATATTGCGGAAAACCTTTGTAAAATGTTCAAATTTCAATTAGCGGTAGAAGTGACTCGATTCAGGGCACCTTACGAAGGTAGCGGTAGAAGTGACTCGATTCAGGGCACCGTACGAAGGTAGCGGTAGAAGTGACTCAATTCAGGGCACCGTACAAGGGCATCGGTAACAGTGACTCGTGTTTAGAGCACCACAAGGGATAACGGTAGAAGTGAATCGTGTTTGGACACCATACGAGGATGAATGTATAGCTGACTTTCATTCGTTCATTTTTTTCTTTTGAATTCAAATTTCATCTCTTAGATTTCCAATTTAATTACCTTATTTTATCAAGAATTCACCGTAGATTGAGAGTTTGAAATCGGTTCTTGTCAATCACAGTAACACTGAAATGGAAGTAAATATAATTTATATAATAGTATATAATATTTATACATGTTTAATTTGTTTAACATGAATTTAATCTACTTTCAGAATCTGAAAACAGAATTTAAAAATTCTAACTTTTACTTTCAAACATAAAAATAGACATTTTTTACTATTTTTTCAAAATTTAAGTTTAATATTAAAAGTTCCATGCAGAGTACTAGTACAATTCTATTCATGTTCTACACTACCACACTGAGAGTGTCAGTGTTTACAAACAAACTAGTTTTTCTTATCACGTGCAACTTTTGTGCGGTCGCCACGCGGTTGGCTTGCGTAGCAGGTTAGTCTCATTTTTATCGTCAGGTGATGTGCACGCACATTTTCTTCATTATTCTTGAGTTCCTTAATTTATTTTCGCGTTGTTACGTAATAATTTTGAATGCTTTTTGAATTGTGCACGCGTGATGTGCGGCTTCGTTAAATCCGGAGGGTACATTCGCAAAGGTAAAGCGTGAGTGATGTTCCGTCGGCCGTCGGATACTCCTTTGTATTATACGCGTATTTCATCGTTCGTACAATGTGCATAATTAAGGTCCTTGCAACTTATTGGATATGTCAAAAAGCAAAAATTTATCAAGGTATGTTTTCGCATTTTTTCAGCCATATGCAAATCAAACCCGTACTTGTTTTTACTTTAACCGCGTGGTCTTTAATTGAGCACACAAATATTATTTGTCGCAACATCTATCGTTGATTTGGATTACAAATTCAATACATTGTTTCGTTTTCGTTTAATATACCTACAAATTAAAAAGATTGACATTGTCGCGTGCCGTCGGCAACGTTCTTGATTCTCTGGCGGCTTGTTCCGCGCTGGTCGGTCACCAGTTGTTTCACATGATTTAAAATAAAATTCTGCATTGTCCTTTATTTTTGTAATAACCAACCCATCAGTTTTTCTTGATATAAAGAGAAAATACGATTTTTGAAATGTTCTATTTTTATGTTTTCTTACTTTTCACTTTTCTTTGACTTCGGGTGTAAACATTTTAATTTTTTTAAATATGATTTCTTCTTCTATTATCTTGTTATTATAGTCTTGTTAATTGTTTCCGTCGTTTTTCCTACTTAAATCTTTTTTTAATTTATCTTTTTTTGTATTACCCAGTAGATATATTTTCCTTATCATTTAATAGATCATATTTATTTGTGTTTGAACGTTTTACTTTTAAAACTTAGGGTTTTCTTTTTGTAACACCCTGTATATTAATTTCCTTTAGTAAGTTTGTAAAACGTGAGAAAGATATAGTTGTCCTACTTAAACTTAAGATTTTCCTATAAAATATTGTAGTTTTCTTTTTGTATCACCCTATATATTAATTTCCCGTAGTGGGTTTGTCAAAGGTAGAAAGGATATATATTATCCCACTTAAACGTAGGATTTTCTTTTAAAATATTGTCGTTCTCTTTTTACATCACCCTGTATAATAATTTCCTTTGATATTTCTTTCACTGCGGGTTTAGAGATATATTTCCCTACTTTAACTTTGCATTTTCTGATAAAAAGTTACTACATTGTTTTTGGAACACCCTGTGTAATATTTTCCCGTGATTGCCTCGAAAATTATGCAAAATTTGTTAGTATTATATGTTTTTCATTGTTATTTTTTTACGCTTGCTACTTGTCTGCAGGTACCGGGCTATACTGCTCTTATGATTAGATTCAAAATGGCGGCGTATATATTGTTGAGTGTTATATATTCCAGGTTTTCATTGTATACATATTTCAATAAAGAAATCTTAAAAGTGGCTGTGCCTCCTATGATTTGTGTGTACCCCTTCTATCATTTTAGGTACAGGTCAGAACTTGTAAAAATATTTTTAAGTGTCGCCTCTCTTGAGGCGACTTAAAACTTAGAAATATTTTTACAAGTCCTCATAAGGATTGTCCTTATAAGGAGTTCCCTCTCTCTGGGGGTGATCCCCCACCATAAAAATTGTTGATATGCCTGATAATTTCGGGGATGAAGCGCAGAGACATCGTAGCTGTAGGATGGGCCGGGAGCAATGGATGCATCGAAGCAGTGGGAGATCGACCAGAGCGCCGGAGGCGCTCTGGGAGATCGACCTTAGACTGTCTAACGACACGGGCCAAAAAGTTTAAAAATTTGATCCTCTCCTGTTCTCTTTCTTCTATCTCCTCCTCTTCTCTACTATTCCTTCTTCTTTTCTATTTCTCTGATCTCCGTTTCATTTCTCCACTTGCTTTCTTATTTATTCTCATATTGCCTTCACTTATATTTCAATTTCTCTTATATTTCGTTGCAATTCATATATGCAACCCAAATTACACCTGATATTTTTATATTTGAGAAAAATGCCTTCTATACCTGAGATTCGATCCGTGCCTGCTAGCATGCCAGCAGGTGCACGTCTCCACTCGACCACCGAGTGTTTTTATTGTTGTTATTTGATTCTTCTATTTATGTTTCTACTTTTATCATATTTTTAAAAACAACAACACAATTCAAGTAACAGTTAGTTATCGTATACCCGCTGCTCACACATACGACTTATATGCCATATTATTTAAAACTGAAAACGACAAAGAGGATACCAAAATAAATAAGCGTTCAAGTATAATATTAAATTGTCTTTTATTGGAACCCATACAACCATTAAATAAATAAATAATAATACCAATTCGACATATAGTAGTAGGCAGACGGTATCCGACGACAGCCACAAATATTATGTGAATAAGTCACTCAATATCCGATTCCATGGGCGACAGTTCAATAACTGTAAGCCACACTCGCCGAAATTCATTGTCGTTCATGCCACTATCACATTAACATCTCAAGAAACGCGATTAATTACTATGAAAAGAAATCACAAAACAAAACACGTGCTCACGGCACCACCGCGCACGACTGACTAAACAAGTAACACAATTGTTTGCCCACGTAAACATCTAGTTGGGGACACCAGGCAGATAATTGTACCTACTATTGTACATTTTAAATATTTATCTATACATTCTATTCCATTCAATTAGTTTGGTACATTTGGATTATAACAATGACATATGATACGGTCATATTAATAAACGTAAAAATTAAAGAATGATTAACAAGAAAAACTCCCATTGCTGAAAACTTTGGGCAGCGATCTCTCGCCTGATTTGAGAAGAGTATTAGTTTTTCCTTCAGCTCAGAATCATTATAATCACATTTCATTATTACGTTATTTACCACGCTGATCGTTTGCATTCCGGCGTCACTGAATCGTTCACAAACAGTGGAGGTCAAGAAACATTGTATCTAAAATGTAATCAAATTGAACACAACCGACAAAACCTGTATTACGTAGTAGGTACCTACCACAATAAATACAGTTAATCCAATCAACGGCAAATTAGTGTAGTGAAATGTGGTGCTATTCATAAAATAACCACTCAAAAACATGTCGAGGGTAACAAGAACATGAAACAATTCATAAAGTTTCATCAAGAAAGTTTGACAACCCAGCAAATCGTTGAAAACCTCCACCCAATTGACTATCACATTATGATCAATAATCAACTGGTCCAAAAGTTGATGTACACCATTAGAATAACTACGTTTTACGTTGATATCTCGCAATGTCTCGTTTACACATGCAAGTTTACTGCACATTATACTGCATAGGAAATATCTCCAAAGAATACCCTCCTGCATATAATACATACATGGGAGCTCAAAAAACATTGACATGCAAACCAAAATCTGAAATTAGTAAGCACCATTATAATCATTGATAAGAGTGCACTAATAAATGCAATATTCCATATTATGCAGACATATTTTATGTGGCCATATTTGTTTTTGTCTCTATAAGAGTCGAAGTACATATTATAAAGTGTTTATTACTTTTATTTTCATTGTTTTCTTCTAATTTATCCATGTAAGCAAATAATTTATTCAGTTTCTTTGTATTTGTAGAGGTATTCAGAAGAATATTATCAATCATTATCAATGATACGAGAATTTGTCCAAACAATAAAAACGGTCCAATATATAATTCATTAGAAACCATATTCACAATTTGTCTGACAATTCCCCAGCCCAAAACTATTATTAATAAAAGTATAAATTTTAATTGACTTGTATAAAAATTGTTTCTTTTGGTGTTATATGATGGGTAAATTATCATAAAAGACAGCCATTTTTTGAGGTATGTTACACTTGTTGTTGAAGACATGTTTACCTGCTTTGTGAGGAAGAAAATTTATCTTTAAATGTTTTTGTAATTGATTATAACCAATAAAGATAATGCTTGAATAATTAACATAATGAAATATAATAAGAAAACTTAGTTATTTCATTAGTAAAAAGCCTTATGTACGTATAAGATATTAATTATTGACAAACAATTGATGGATGATTAATATCTTCTTTTTTTCACTCCTTTATCATTTGCTCTAGTTGACGTCGTGGCACACATCAATCATAATATGATGTGACCCTTTAATCACAATTTCATCATCGAGCAAACTCTCATGATGTGAGAGTCATGCCATTTCTCGCGTTAATCCCCTGCGATTTAGATTAAAGTTTCAGATGGATAAAACACCAGAATATAAAAAATTAAAATAGTAAATGGTAAATATCAAAATGACGAATATCAAGCAAAAACAAAAACTCAAATGTAAATATAATTCTACAACAGTTGATTAAAAATCAATCATAAATCTTGTACATATACTTCATTGTCTTTGTGTGATTGTGTATATCTGGAATATGCATTGCCTTATCAATCCTTCCGAGTTCTTCATAGTCAATGCAATAAAAGTCTTTAAAACCAACTCGGGCTGCCAGTTTTTGTGAAATAATTGATGTGAATGCCGTCAATGTAGCAGGGAAACCTAAGTATCGGCATATGTATTCACGAGCCTCAAGAATACGTTCGCCAAGCCCTTCACCACGATACCCTGGCAGGACAAACAAACCCAAGGCTTTCATTATGCGTGGAACTTTGAACTCTGTATGGAAATCGCGCTGGGCCTCTATCCATTTAAAAATTGTGAACAGTTTCTTGGCACATTCCCCAGTAGCCTAAACCACAATTATAATTCTTTATAAATTAAAATGGCGGAATTTGATTTTACTTTGGTTAAAAAGTGCCTTACCGGATAATCGACTTTCTCATCAGCTTTGCTCTCTGTTAACACGTTGAAACCGGCAAGTTTTGTATTATTCTGGTCATCTTTAGTAAGACAAACAATTGTGTGCTTTTCCTGTAATACTTTTGCCCACAAAACACGGAATTCTTGTAAGCTTACAGGATCATCAAGACAATCTGTAATTTATGTAAACATTTACTTAAGTAGAGTAAAAAATAAAATAAATACTGACTCATATATTTTGTTGTTGGCTCATCACCGACAAACTTGGTCACAATCAAATCCTCAATTTCTTGAAACATATCCTCCGTTGCATCTTGCACCCAATATTGCCTTTTCTTGCCATCGACAACTTTGCGCCCTTCAAAAGTTAAATAAGTTTTGGGAAACTCGCGACTCGCCATTTTGAAATGCCTCTTTAAACGTGTACGGTTCAGGACTAGCTGTGAATTTGATAGCAACTGAACGTGAACTCTAATATTAAATTACCAAACATCATTATCTATTAAGCCAAATTGAAATTCATATGATATCAGCCATTGCATAACCAGTGTTTGCTGATGTCAATTGCAAGTGGGACATTAGCCTATCTTATCACAATTCAGGTCACTACTTGTGAGTTCAACCTTGAAATCTAATAAATGTATGACAAAGCATTAATACAATGGTAAATAAGTGTATTAATAAAAACATGAAGTACGCTTAGGCACGTGTGCACCGGTCTTATTAAATCACTTTACTTAAATCATTAAATCATTTTTCTTAGTAACTGTATGAAAAAACACTCCCTTAAAACACTCTTTGTGCAATAAGATTAATTTTATCAACCTGTAACTTAAACTTTATATGTGATATTGTTTGTTTTGTGACCAGGCTTAATTCATCCGTAAATATTTACATTTTTAAAGATTCTACCGTCACCAGGTGTAGATTACATTTATAGTTCAGTGCTCTTCAAAATGTAGATGAAAAATTTAATAAGTAAATAAATACCGCAAATGTTTCGAGTGTTTTTCAAAACTTCAATTTGCAGGTGGATTACCTAAAATGTGAAAAAAAAAAATAATCAATGCAAATAGAGATCATAACTTGTTTGTGCAAAACCAGTAGTGACGTAATACTATTATTAGATGTAAAAATTATATTACGTGAGTGGCCAAACTCTTGACGTATTACTAATCTGGGTCAAAAAAGGCACAACCAAAGTATGAAAAACTCAATCATACATCTTATACATACCTTTTTAAGCCACTTAGTATGTTATGTATATCAGGAATATACATTCCCTGACTCTTACCCAACTCTTCATACTCAACAGAATAAAAGTCCTGAAACCAAGGCGAGCTGCCAATTTTTGCGAAACAAACGACGTAAATGTTGTCAGAGTTGCGGTAATCCCCAAATGTCGACACATTGCTGGTCTGAGCCTCCAACAATCGTTCCTCAAGAGCCTCACGTCGATAATCTTCCAGCAATATATAAACCCTTTGATTTCATAATGCATTGAATGTTGAACTCTTCGAAAAAAATTACGTTGGTTTTCCAGCCATTTAAACATTCTAAATAAGCGCTGAAGTTTCTCCGCGTAATCAAAATATAATTAATTACTACTAAACATTACAACTTGTGTTTTAATAACGGTTTACGTCGTAGTTAGTTTTACTGTCGGTACTACTAAATATAACACGTTGGAAAGCGACAACTTTGTTTTTATTTTCACCGTCTTCGTTAAGCAGACCAGAGTGAGTTTTAAATCGATAAACTTTCGCCATATCACGCGAATTTCTTCTCAAGACTTATGGGATCGTCATACATTTCTACAATTAATGTATAACTGGTAAAATATACATCATTACAATAAAACTAAATTCAATACGTACTCATGTATCTTGTAGTTGGTTCATCGCCGATAAATTTATTAACACTAAGATCCTTCTAGTTCGTCAAACATGTCCTCAGTGGTATCCTGAATCCAGTATTGTCGCTTTTGCCGTTGATAAGCAGGCGCCCCTCAAATTTCTGCAAACTCTTTGGGAAACTCCTTCGGACCGGTCATTGTTTTTGCGGCAAATGCTCTCAATTATACTACTTACGTTCACACAAATGAACTTAAAAGTGAATAATTTTAAACATGAAAAATGCAAAATATTATTTTGTTTTTACGAAAGGGGAGTCATTTCTTATCAGTTGTCCACGTGGACTATTTTTGGAAGATGAACGTATTCATCTTAATTTAACCTCACAAATTATATAATTTAAACTGTTTATAAAAAGACTAGCTGGTTCTTCGTAATGGTTTCCTTCCTTAAATTGCTTCTTTACTTCTTTTTATGCTCACCTAAGCTTCAAGAGGTTGATGGCTAGCCAGGACTAAAGAAATCTAACTTTACATTAAAAAAAAATGTGATAAAATCATTTACACACGACCTCAAATAATAAAATTATAATGAAATGAACAATAGTTTTAACGAGAGAGTGGGGTTTTTCATTGCGTTTTCATTTCATGGTATAACTATTCTAATGCGCTGACAACCTTAACTTTATAATATTGCTTCTATTTAAAACGATTTCAACGATCTAAAATGCTTAAAATGTTTATTTTAAAGCAAAACAGCACGTTTTGAGCTTTAATCTGCGTTTGAACGAAAACAGCATAAAACGACGAAATTTTATTATTCGTTTTTATTAATATTGCGTCTATTTGAAAAGATTTCAACGATCTAAAATGCTTGAAAATGCTTATTTTTTGCAAAACAGCACGTTTTGAGCTTTATTCCTGCGTTTTAACGCGTAAAACAGCATAAAACGACTTGAAATTTTATTATTCGTTTTTTGTTTTATTGCGTCTATTTGAACGATTTCCGCAACGATCTAAAAATGCTTGAAATTGCTTATTATAGCAAAACAAAGCACGTTTTGAGTTTTAATCTGTAGTTTTAACGCGTAAAGCAGCATAAAAACGACGAATTTTTTATTATTCGTTTTTATTAATACGTTTCTATTTGAACGATTTCAACGATCTAAAATGCTTGAAAATGCTTATTTTTAACGCGTAAAACAGCATAACAACGACGATTTTTTATTATTTCGTTTTTTATTAATATTGTTTCTATTTGAACGATTTCAATCGACCTAAATTGCTTGAAAATGCTTATTTTAGCAAAACAGCATCGTTTTGAGCTTTAATCTGCGTTTCAACGCGTAAAACAGCATAAAACGGATGAAATTTTTAACTGTAGGAAATATAATTATTTTATATTTTTGTCTGATAGAGAATCTTCCAATCTTTCATAATCAACAATTCGTTAGTAGCTATCTCTTTTAGTTTAAGAGATATGAATTTTTGAAAAGTATCAAGCACCCCCCCTTGGCAATTTTTTCTTAAGAATAAAAATTTCATCTCTCAGATTTTCGTTCTAACTAGCCAATCTTATGAAGAATAGTCCGTGCAATAATCTCTACGATTTGTACCTATTTATCTATTTTGAAAACATGCTGTGGAAAAGTATCTGTATCTTGCCTTTTTTGAAATTTTCGACGCCATTTTATAGTTTAAGAGGCACTCTACGCAATTTATGCTATTTTAATCCGCTAAACATTTTAAAAGTACCCTAAAATGCCTTTTAAACAATGGTCTGTTTTGGAAAATTTGAAAACATGCTGTGGGAAACACTCTGTATCTTGCCAACTATTGCACCATTTTTGAGTTTGTCACCGCTATTTTATAGTTTAAGGGACGCACGATTCTCTACACGATAGCGTGTTCAGTTTGATTTTTTCAAAAATCAAAAAACCTACAAAAGGTACCTCTTTGCACATGTTTTTTTAGTTTGGAGCAGAAAAGTAGATGTTTTTAATAGCCGAGCTTGTAGAGAATCCTTCACGGATCAAGAATCTGCCGTCCTTTCTTTTCTAGCCCTTTTAGTTCAGGAGTTATTAGCATTCAAAGTTTTATTTTGATTTCGCAGGAAAAAATTATAACCGAAAAGTTCGGCCCTGTTCTTCGGTCAAAAAAATTTTGACTTAAAAAGTTCGGCCCTGTTCTTCGGCCAAAAATATTTTAACATAAAAAGTTTGACCCTGTTCTTCGACCGAAAAAAAAATGTAATTAAAAAGTTCGGCACATTGAACATTGTGAACAAGGTGGACAAGGTGGACACCTAGGTTGTAGATTGGTTGTGTGATGAACTCAGTAAAAATATTTGACTCCATTTATTTAATTAGAGGAAACGAATATGAAAGTACTGAAAGTGAAAATGTGAAACTCCTTATTCCACGTAAATGCTGGCTTGGTGGTCAAGAGTGAGTTTTTTAATTTTTATTTTTTGAACTTGTCCTCTGGCCCCCAACTCTCTCGTCTCCGAGCTTCGACGACGGTGAACGAGTACGGTGACGTTGCTATGTCTTACTAGACGTCACGCAAGATGGCGCTATAGATCCACATGTCCAATTTCCACTTTCACACTTTTTTTTATTTCAGGTTATGATCAGTAATCTACATTACATCAATTTATTTATTTATACATGTACATTATCTTATTAACTTCGCCTTTTGTTTGTACAAAGTACATAGTTTTGATAGAAAAAGAACAAAAGAAAATATTAACTGTTACGATAAATATGGAAAATTCTGCTCTTAATAAGGTATTTAGTATTGTGTTATCTGCAGGTTTATTTTGTGTGGTGCTCTAAATATGATTTAGGAAACTCTAACAATGGTCCTTTTTGCAGGCTCATCAACAACACCGTCTTGCTGATAAGCATTTACGTTATCACCGCTATTCAGAAGCAATATGTTGCCATTTAAATGCTGTTGAACTCTTGAGTGATGCATTGATGTGTACAGAAAATCCACGCTCACTAGAGTCAATAAAATTACAAATTGATTTTCATAAAAGACAAAAAAATATAATTAATCTTAAAAAAGAACAGCATGAACAATACAAAATGGCATTTGAAAATAAATTTTGCACTTTTAGTGAATCAGGTTGTGATGATAATGAAGGAAATTTGATAATGGATGCAATATATCAAACAATGGAAGAAACTGACTCCTTAATTGAGTTAATTCAACACCAGACACATCAATCTGAACTGCAAAGTTTACAGGTTGACACTGCTCATACAGAGAAGATTAAGGAAAATAATCAAATGCAAACCAGCGCCTCAGTTGTGAGACATCCTAAAGATGACAAAACTGTAATCGAAGAATTTAAAATTCTTAATAAGCAATTATATTTGCTTATTTCTAAGTTAGTAAATCAGTTGGAAAGCAGTAAGAAGGAGAACCAAGCATTGAAACAGCGTTTAAATCAGTTTGAATACGAAAAAGGTGTAGTATAGTTTAATATGTTCTGCATATTTTTAGGTTTTTAATTTGTTACAGCTCAAAATAACCAAAACCAATTCAATCACTTAAAAATTGTGGCTGACTCATCAGGTGGCACTTCTCCATATGTGTTTTCTCCATGCAGTGATCTTTCCTCGGAAGTTCAAGAACAAAATGAATTACTTTCAATTCAAAATAGTAACTCTACTACTCAAGATTTTGAAAACTGACTGACACATGTGCAGCCAATTCTAAATGGTGCAAATGAGTGTCACGTCCACATTGGATGTGGAATGAAGTAATTTTAATAATGTAAACATGTTCATGTTTTATTATTTAGGGATGTGAAATAATAATGATAATGTTGATGTTGATTCCTCATGGATGAAACATAACGAAAAATAACTTAATGTTAACAGAATTATCGTAATATTCTGCTTCTATTGCCTCAAATTTTTAAAATATTATAATGGGATTATTTGTTGAGTACTGTTCTATTAAGGGGTAATTGTCAGATT
This sequence comes from Dalotia coriaria, assembly GCF_025399875.1. Lineage (NCBI taxonomy): Eukaryota > Metazoa > Arthropoda > Insecta > Coleoptera > Staphylinidae > Dalotia > Dalotia coriaria. The sequence goes on from NW_027045446.1 coordinate 10,900,534, forward strand.
CAAAAAATAAGAGTATAAGAGTGTAAAATAAGTGTGCAGTGTGAGATTCTCAGTTATCTTACATACACAATGGAATTTCTGATTATACTTAAAGGAAAACAGAGCATTTCATTGGCATATACAATCGATACAATCTTACTTTAGAAAAAACATAATATGTTGATTTAAGGATACTAAGTCATTATAAAGTTTAACTGAGTTTTATTTAGTATATTAACAATTAACGCCGGCGCCTAATTTATATGCACTACTACAAGCTACAAATCTATGGTCTATGCGTTATGATTTGCATAAATATTATTGTAAGCTTAAGTTCATGTTATTGTGCATGGCTGGTAGGTATGTTACACTGGGAATCGTTTTTTGGTTCTTGTAATAAATGATTTTAAAGAAAATCATGTTACAATAGTGTAAAACATAAATAGAACTTAATGAAAAATGAGATGTTACGTAAATGTGTATCTCTTATAAACATGAAAAAAAATACAATATACCGAACATATTTTCTTAATCGAATCGAGTCATTATATACATTGAATGAAAATTTCTACGTTCTGATTTTGATTCCCAGGACGTAAACGATGCAGGATGTCTTTGAGTATGTAGTTTTTGTGTTTTTCTCAAAGATTTTTAGACTAAAAAACACGTTTTTGGCTTTGCATTCCTAAATCTAACAGAATTTTTACTACAATATATCGATAAGTATCTTGTTATTTCAAACTCCTGGCTGACACCATGTACAACTTACGTCCCCATCATTTTCAAAGCGTTCACTTCACCACTACAAAATAGACTATATACAATACGAGTAGCTGTGCACCTGCTAAGCGAGACCAGAACCCCGATTAGTTCCCCACACAATTCCGCAATGGAAGTGGAAAAGGTAGTATTACTGGAGGAACCCATTACCGGTGTGCTCTCCGGCTCTTTTACTCTTCAGTTGCAGTCAATTTGTGAAAGCAGCACTAAAACTTACGGTTTCGTGTGTATATCTTGTTGTTTCCGCGATTATTTTAATTAAATCATATCGTTAAGTTTGCAAAACATATTTTTACGTTTGGGCGTAGAAATTGATATAATGTGAACTATAACATTATAAAGTGACACCCGTTTTCTTGTCATGTTATAAGGGATTATCTGTTTAATTATATTTTAATATAACGTGTGTTTGCAAAATTACACTAAAAAGGAAATCTACGTCAACAGAATCAAAACTGCCACTCAGGTAATCCACATTTGTTTATATCATATTATTCATTATAGATTGTTTAAAATTCCGACATGTTTTACTCGTACTCCAGTAACAACGAAACATTTATAAATATATTTTTTAATTAGAGTTATAATAATTCAAAATAAGCATTAAAAATTTATTGTCTAAATTAGTATTGAAGCCTAACCAACGTATTAAATAATTTAATTTATTAGACTATTTGGACGGATCTATATAATTGTTGTAATTACACGATTGTTTGTATTTTCAAACAAACTATTCCAAGCAAAGTTTCGCGAGTAAGCAATCTCAGATATGTTTGCTTTTATTGTTATAGATTTATGGAGTTAACAAAACTTAAACAAATTTGTCAGCACTATTAGTTAACTTTTCTATTGGGAAATCAAAACTTTAATAAACAATAGGTAGCACTTTTTTAATATTCACTATCAAGAATTGAAGTCGTATTATAATCGTCGTAATAGTAATTGTTTCACACAAATAAAACTAAATATAATTTGCTTACTAATTAGTTTTTATTGTTTTCTTTCAAATCCAAGTTCGCCGAATGCTCAATACATATAAATACAAAAAAGTATTTGGCAACGAATTAATACAATTGGTTATTTGAAGTAAACAACGTGGAATACAATATGTGATTGAATTTAGTAGTTCAGATTATATACTGAGTATGTATATTGAACCTCTATAATAAAACAGTTAGAATACTCGTATGTCACATCCATTTTTAATAGTGCAAAAGTATTGCAATATAACAAATATAAAAAGCAAAATAAAAGCAGCATAAGAATTGTCAAAAATTCATGGCTGTTTGACGTCATTTCCTATTAGTTTCATCCTTTACTGTAGTCAGCGTGGCTTGTTCCTTTCTAAAAATGCTGCAATTGAGAAGCACCTGAATAAAACACAAAATAATCATAGTATACAGCATGTCCATGAACATAGTTAATGAACATAAGCAAGTTTTGACCATAAAAAGAGATCACAGTGATTCACAATATGATACACCCGGTAGCTACATTTTACCTGGTTGTACTAGGTATCAATGTATAAATACGACTCATGCTACAACCTACAACCGCTACAACATCCGGTAACATGAGCAGTCCGAGTAGAGAGCCATCGTACTCCTACTTAACTTAATACAACCAATGGAAATCAACGTTCATTCTTGTCTCCTGCAGGTCTCCTGACCGCCGAATATATTTGTGCCAATCACAAGCCATTTTTTTGATTTACATTCAACCCTTAAATTTATAATTAAGGGGTGATGAAAGAAGGCAATGAAAGAATGCGAAATTATTGCGGGTTACATTTTTGAATCGTTGACAAAGATCGCTTTTGTGTATGCTGCAGGTATGTTTAAGAATATGAAAGTTGCATTCATTAATGTTTGTTGTTTATACGAGTAAATTTATCAGGCATTATAATAGCGAATTATATTCCATAGTTCACGCTCGTAATTTTGCCATTCAATTTCATTATTCCATTCATCTGACGAAAGGTTCCCACATTTTCACATCACCTTTGCAAACAAGATCAGTATCGATATGCACAAACTAGAAAATAATAATTTTTAATTACCAACTTATATATTTCATTGTGTACTCATGAGAAGTATAATTCATTTATAGGACAAAGATCATTTCACTAACATTGTGCAATAAAATTTAAATCTAAGAGTGTGCATTAGGAAAATACTCTCAAGTTGAAATGAAGGTAAAAGTTTGATACTCGCTTGGGGCAAAGAAAAGATCGAAAATAATATTTGATGAGAAATAAATTAGAAATATAGATAGCACTATACTGGTTAATGTGAAATGCAAGTACATATATTTATTTCTGTTGAGAAAAATAATTTAATATTATAATTTTCATTAGGTTCATTCATTATCTTTCTTATGAAGTTGTATGCATGAAAAAAATGCATTTTTTTTCTGATTTTCTATGTATATCCGTTAATATTATTATATGTCCTCAATATCCTGCTTAAAATGACAAAAGAATCCAGAATTATAATAACCAGACTCAAAAACGTGAACGTGCTCGCAAACCATTTAAATTCTAGCCAATTAAATTCGAAACAGACGGAAAGCAAGTAAATAATACGACTACATTAGCTTCTATAATAAGTGTCACGTGTTAATTAACGTATGGTACGTGTTAGATGTTAAAACTAATTACCGTACCGTAAAAAGAGAAAAAGCTTCAATTTTTGTTGACATTTACCTTTAACCCAGCTTTTGGAAAAGTGGACTTTAAAAAGAAAAAGATGTTCACAAACACATAATTCTTATTAAATGTAAAATTATCGAATCATTCATACAGCTGGCTTTTAATCCAGATGGCAAATTCATTAATATTATGATAAGATTGTTCAAATTGTAACACGACTGGCGTGCAATTACAGTTATATGAAATCACACTCCATTTTACTGGTTGCGGTGTAAATGTACCTACCTCGTATACCACTACACAGTATGTAGGTATGCGATTTATTTCACGACAAAAACAGAAAATATAAAAAAATGGGGCGGATTTATTGCGATGGGAAAACTCATTTAAAAAACATCAATAAGTAACTGTGACCGCAAAGTGCTAATCAATGAAGCGAAAATTTCAAATAAAAAATCCTTACTCATTCACGTTTGGTTGATTACTGTATAACTTGACTGTTTGCTTCATGTTTATTCTATTTATTTTTTCATTTTTATTATTATAACTGTTTCGTATAGACATTTTATATTTTTACGCAAAACATTTACAGTGTAGCTTTTACGTTTATGCTGAATTGTAGTTTTATTCAACATATAATCAAATTTTCTGTTTACTTTTTTTCTACAAACGTAAAGGTGTATTTAAATCCGTTTTTGATCATGAGAACATTTTTTATCCATTTTTTTAATATGAAACCAGTTAAAAGCCGAATCTAAAATATTCAAGATTTAAATAATATACTATAGAAACTTTATTCTCAGATAATGAAGACATTTGCTTACGAGGACAGCTGCCGAATGTCGGTTAAACAAAAAGTTTGTCGCATCGTATAATGAGCTCGTTAACATTGTTGAAATATATTATTTTTATTATGAATATGTGAGAAATTTTTTCCATCCAACCAATTAGAATGTGTGAAAGAGCTAGGAATGGAGAATAATTACGGTAGTGCTGTATGCGACAGTTGCTTGATGAGCTGACTAGTAATAATTTAAACTTATTTAAAATAATATTCTAGTTTCGGCCGAAATTCGGTTTCGTTTTCAACCAAAAGAAAACAGTTTCGGTCGGACCTTACTTATTTTAATGCTTGTTAATGTCCATGCGCCTTTTAGATTGAATAGAACAATAGGTAATTGTTACTTAAAATTAAAGTAAAACGATAATAGTGAAAGCATTACTGACGATATTGCTCAATAAATGCTGTGATATATTTTCTCTTTCTCTCTGTTGTTTTTGATAGATTTTTAATTAAATTAATTTTATAATTTCTATCTTCTTGGCACGTAAATGGTACAAGTAAAATACAAAATAAACTGTAGATTATTTGATCTGCTTTAAATTCATCCGCATGAATGTAAAATATGTAAGTAAACGCATTGGAAATGAATGTATAACGGAAGAACGTATCTCGTGACACTTTGTTAACAACTTTCTACTTTGAGATGCATTCTACACCGGCGCAAAAAGTGACGGAGTATAATATACAAAGTTATAAATCCGTACATATAGATGCCAGTTAGAAATTACAGTGTTTATAATTTTCTCTGCACGTCCGCACGAAAATGAAGCAAGAAGAATCGATTAGGTGTTTCCTGGATGGCAGTTTTTGCACGAATAAAAGATTGTTGATCGACTTTACGTTCGACTTTACGGCGCGCCGCGTGTCAAAAGGTGCACGCTCATAAAATTACAAGAATTGCTCGCAAAAATGAGAAACGACTATGAGGTACAAGGAATGTAGACAATTTGGCTCAAAGTTTAATGAGAACTTTCCGGTCCTGTCACATTGTAAAGAAGTTTCCGCTTTATTTGTTATCCAATAGACATTTAACATGCATTTTGTTTTACGAAGGCATTTCATGAATGTATTGGTTAATTTTTTTTGTATATTCGTCTTGTTTTCTAAAATCCTTACATAAGAACGATTTAATTAAAATATGGTTCTTTGGTGTGTGCAGAGTTCTGATCTCCTTGTTAGTGGATATAATAAAAATATTGTGTTAATGTTTTCTTGTTAGACGTATTTAACAAAAAAAAATTGCAGTAATGTGCAAAATGGCTGATGCTTGATGCCATTATTACCTGGGACATATAAGATTAAGAATAGAAGAATGTGCTTTTATTAACCGAGAAATGTTAATGTTATAGTATATTTATTACGAATTAGCGAATTGGAAAAGAAGTGATAAAAAGCCGTTAAATTGAAACGAATGCTAGAGCTTAATTGCTGTTCATAACTGTAAAACCTAATCAAAATAACATGTATTGTAGTTGTTTTAAATTAGCTTTATTCATGATTTATAAATTTATTTTATGATTTGTTGAAAAAGGTATTTGCTCTGCCAAATTCCCGACAGAAAGTTATAGCATAAAAATTATTATTTAAAAACCGTCCCTGTACTCCATAACAAATAAAATACTCCTTCTACAAGTATCAGAAAAATGAGAATAATCATAATAATAATGATTCTTATACTGAAGCGTTACAGTTAACTTTCTACTTCCTACGTTTATAAGATTTTAAATCAATATTCATTTTACTACAAGGAATAATATGATTGTATAAAACCTAATAACACCAAATTGCATGAATGAAATTTGAATTGATTTGTAATACGACTTGTCTCTCTTTCATAAAAACAGTCACGTACCACATAGACTTTTCCAATTACCACCCGAGAAGAAGCAATCAACTATCCGTCATTCAAGCAACGTTGAAAAACTTGCGAAACGTTGAAATGCGAAATGAAGTCTAATTTTCCACTCAACTTTGCATGATTTTCAACAACTATGCCGTGCACATTATCTATATATATAAAAATGAATTGCTGTTCGTTAGTCTCGCTAAAACTCGAGAACGGCTGAACGGATTTATGTTATCTTGGTCTTGAATTATTCGTGGAGGTCTAGGGAAGATTTAAAGGGTGAGAAAAATTCGAATAATTGCCGGGAAAGACCTCAAAACAGCTCTTTTCTATAGAATAAAATTTGACATTGAGATTCAATCATAGTTATAGTTAAATAGTTGAATTCGAGATGGCGCGTTGAAATGCATTATTGAGAAAACTTTATATAATTAATTTCTTTAAATTAAAATTGCTAATTTTATTGATATAATTGACTCTTACTACGAATATGTCTAGAACAAGAGAGTAAAAACGAATTACATTTTTATTAAAAACTGCCGGAACGAAGTCGCGGGCAACAGCTAGTTACAAATAAAAAAATGAAGACACAAAACTAATTACTATTACCTAGAAATTATTTTAGTTTTCTTTTTAATATCAAGTGATATTAAATGTGATAGTCAGTTGATGATTCAATGTTAAACTAAAGTTTACTACATCCGTCAAGTGAAAAGTGAAAAGGCATTTCATGAATGTATCGTTTAATTTTTTGTATATTCGTCTTGTTTTCTAAAATCCTTACATAAGAACGATTTAATTAAAATATAGTAATTTCGTGTGTGTAAATTTCTGATCTCTTTGTTAATGGATATAATAAAAATATTGTGTTAATGTTTTCTTGTTAGACGTATTTAACAAAAAGAAAATAAGTAACGTGAGGAATAGCTGATGCTTGATGCAATTATTACCTGGGACATATAAGATTAAGAATAGAAGAATGTGCTTTTATTAACCGAGAAATGTTAATGTTATAGTATATTTATTACGAATTAGCGAATTGGAAAAGAAGTGATAAAAAGCCGTTAAATTGAAACGAATGCTAGAGCTTAATTGCTGTACATAACTGTAAAACCTAATCAAAATATCATGTATTGTTGTTGTTTTAAATTTGCTTTATTCATCATTCATAAATTTATTTTATGATTTGTTGAAAACAGTATTTGCTCTGTCAAATTCCTGGCAGAAAATTAAAGTATATAAATTATTATTTAAAAACCGTCCCTGTACTCCATAACAAATAAAAAACTCCAAGTATCAGAAAAAAGAGAATAATCATAATAATAATGATTCTTATACCGGAGCGTTACAGTTAACTTTCTACTTCCTACGTTTATAAGATTTTAAATCAATATTCATTTTACTACAAAGAATAATATGATAATATAAAACCTAATAACGCAAAATTGCATGAATGAAATTTGAATTGATTTGTAATACGACTTGTCTCTCTTTCATAAAAACAGTCACGTACCACATAGACTTTTCCAATTACCACCCGAGAAGAAGCAATCAACTATCCGTCATTCAAGCTACGTTGAAAAACTTGCGAAACGTTGAAATGCGAAATGAAGTCTAATTTTCCACTCAACTTTGCATGATTTTCAACAACTATGCCGTGCACATTATTACACATAAAAAATTGAAGACACAAAACTAATTAGTATTACCTAGAAATTATTTTAGTTTTCTTTTTAATATCAAGTGATATTAAATGTGATAGTCAGTTGATGATTCAATGTTAAACTAAAGTTTACTACATCCGTCAAGTGAAAAGTGAAATGATACACAAAAGAAGTTATTTAATTGTTCGTGATACGCGACTGTTGTGTATGAATGATATAAGCACAAAGCGTAGGTACACAATGGATGCGTGATATGTTTTGATGAGAGTGAAACAATGCGCATTAAATGGAAGGTATCTGAATTTACGCTGATGTCAAAAAGGCGTGTGAGATGTTTTATGTAATTTACTAAAAACATGTTTAGACTTCTTCTTTTGTATTTTTCTCGGCAGTCACGTCTACTTGATAGATACACGAACAATTTCATAATTTAATGTTGTAATCATTTGAATACCTCACATTCGTTTAATTTTCTGAATTAAATACGTTCTAGTAGAGATAAGTGCATAGTTTATGTCCCCAGATTAATCTATTTGCAGTTAAAAATTAATATTAATATTATAAAGAAATTTTAACATTGAAACATGATTTTGTTAAGGGTATGAAAATATTCGGTTTGTCAATTTTAAACGACTATAATTACCCACAATGTGCAAATTATATTTTTTGCATATTTAATGGTAGTATACTCGTATGTTTTCTGGTTAGTGTCTAGCTCTGTTGTGGTCAATGTCCGAATTGTTTTAATGCAATTCCATTCGTTTATCCACCAACGTAATAAGCATCTACACGTGGTTGCTCCGTCTCGTTGCGCTTCAAAGCGCCATGACGCGATCATATCGGTACTTACCAACTCGTGAACGGCATACGCGCATATGCAAGTAAAATTTACGATGAATATACTCGTACATTCAATTCGAAACCGTGTGAGAGAAATATTTATTTAGTTTTTATTGGGATCTACCACAGGCAGTACGGTATTGTTATCAAATAATCTCTACGTGAATATTTAAGTTTAATTTTTTAACACATTGTTTGCATATTTACTGACTGATTTGATGACTCGACATCAAATTGGCTCATTTTTAAATACTTTTTTAAATTTGCCACTTCCTTCCTTTTTTAAAACTCCCTAAACTTGTGTGAACCCTGCTTTCCAGTAAAAAAAAACACATATCAGATATAAACTTGTTTGTGTTTGCAAACAATGAAGACGGTTGCGGAGTTTGCGATGCGGAAACCGCATTTTTCCTACTTGACTGATGTTCAGCCAGCGGCCTGCCCAAATTACCGGTACACGACTGCACACATCGGCGAATACAAACAACATGGTAATTGAACGTTAATTTTCTACAATCATTTGCATAAATACGAACATTACGCACTGAAATTTTAATCATGGTGCAAAATTACGTAAATGCCATACTGTTGGTTCGCATGTTTTTCTCTATTTCTGTATTTGGAAGCAACGATGAAGACATAGAACAAAACATGCATTTGTCTTCTCAAACGTTGCTATATATTGTTACTTTCACTATAAATACAAATCTTCTGCAAACTGCAAATTAACATACATAAGAAACTAGTTCGCAATTAGATGAAGCTCAGGTATAAACTATAGGCCTTACATTCTGTAGGCAATTGAAGTAATCTCTATTACAATGAGCTTCGTGTTATTGATTGCTAGGTCACGTTTCCTGCTATTACAAAATGTGAAAAGTTTGGATGCTAATAATTGCTTATGTACCAAGAGGAGTGGCACGAACTGCTCAATAGAAAAAGTAGAATTTCTTGTGGATTTACTCAAATAAAATAAATTTGACAATGACATTGTTGTTTCATTATAAACATCTGATTGTAATATTTTTGTAAAACACAGTGACCTATAAATCCAACTAAGTGAAAAAATAAATATGAACAAAATTTCTCCACTTTACGTGTTTGTAACTGTTGGAACAGAAGTTGGGCTAATACTGACAATGTGGGACCGCATTCATGGTCACTGTCTTAAGTGTTGTAGGCATAAATATTTAATAATTACAATTATATCCGCAAATTTTGTTTATTGAGTTCAATATATAAGCAGGAATATGAATTATTGCTATTCCACGAATTTTTCTACGATATGTGAATAAATTTTAACATTTTTTTCGCAAAAATTTGGTTATTAATTAACGAAATCTATCTATATATTTAAAAAAATGAATTGCTGTTCGTTAGTCTCGCTAAAACTCGAGAACGGCTGAACGGATTTATGTTATCTTGGTCTTGAATTATTCGTGGAGGTCTAGGGAAGGTATAAAAAGTGAGAAAAATTCGAATAATTGTCGGGAAAATCCTCAAAACAGCTCTTTGCTATAGAATAAAATTTGACATTGAGATTCAATCATAGTTATAGTTGAATTCGAGATGGCGCGCTGAAGTGCGTTATTGACAAAACTTTATATGCATAATTTCTTTAAATTAAAATTGCTAATCTTATTGATAGAATTGACTCTTACTACGAGTATGTCTAGAACAAGAGAGTAAAAACGAATTACATTTTTATTAAACACTGCCGGAACGAAGTCGCGGGCAACAGCTAGTTTACAATAAAATACATATTTTCCTTTTAAATTCTGTCGATTTAAATTGTTTATAATAACACAGTGTATGCAATTTTTATAAAAGTTTAAAGTGCATCAACAAATGACAATGTTTTTCACTGGCATTATACTATGTATTAAATGGTTAATTCTTACGTAAGATAGAATAATTAAATTGCTCTCACGTAATCATAAAAATTAACAAAATTCAATTGTATTGCAGTCGGAAACCTTGAACCACATAAAATTTCCATCTCATCGCAAACACTTTTTCTATGGAATTGCTCATAAATTTAGTTACGATCGCAACGAATGGGAATTAAAAGGGTTTAAAAATGTTTGTTTGGCAACTAGTATACCTATTGTCTCTTTATTTTGTAGGGGAAAGTACGGCAATCTACAAAAGAGAACGGAATGAGGTAACCAGTTGAAAAGCACATCAATGGACCATTCTTGCAACACAACAAAAGTTAAAGTGCGTTTCAAATGGCGCCTTTTAGCGCATGCCACATTTCTTATTGATTTTTGCCAAATCCGCGGGGTTGCGGCTAATCGTGCTCCGCGATTTCTAATCGATGATCAGACGGAGATTGTATTAAGACTGAAAGAAGGTTCTGAAACGCCAATTGGTAGGCGCAATATTAGTACTTGCAGTATTAAAGATCATCCCAAATATTATTTTTATGTATAGGAACTTTGATATACAAACTTCGAGGCGTGGATCCGGATGGCGACAAACTCGTATTTGGTGTGCTGTTGATGGCGACCGCGAAGTTAATAATCCCATATCGTACAGCTTGGTATCAAACGGCATCGATAAAGAAAGCGATTTGTTCCGTATTGAAAGACATACAGGCATTGTGTTCACGACCAGTTCTCTTGATAGAGAATCATCTGCTTCGGGATCATACATTTTACAAATAACTGTACGTATGATTACTTTACCTTTAATGGTCACTTCCATGGGAAAAAATAATTTTTTTCAAATTATTCTTTAGGCCACAGAAGTTGGAAGTAAAATACGACCACCGCCACACTCAGTGACGGAAGTCACTGTAATGATAACCGATATCAACGATGAAAAACCTCGATTTCGAAGTAATAGGTATTTGTGCGAGATTCCGGAAAATAGTCCCGTTAATACACCCTTAACATTTCTTGGAAATTCAATTAATGAAGTGTTTGATTATGATCAAGGTGTGAATGGCACATTTCAGCTTTTAATTCGCGATCACAATGAGATTTTTGAGGTGACGCCATCGAAAGTAATCAACGAAGCCAATTTTCTTATTCGTATAAAAAACTCTTCCGCTTTAGACTACGAAAACAATAAAACCTTTAATCTAACATTAGTGGCTAGAGAAATAGTAAAAGTTCAATCAAAGAAAAGCGAAGTGCCAGTTATAATAAACGTTCTTGATCGAAATGACAATTACCCAGAGTTTTCAAAACCTTTCTACGAAGTATGGGTTCCAGAAAATTGCAAAGAAGGAACGACAGTCGCTTGGGTACAAGCCTTGGATGATGATTCAGGAAACTACGGAACTGCAGGTGTGCGATACACAAATTTAGCTGGTGGTATTGCAGATTTACTTAGTCTACATCTGGTGACTGGGATAATAACTGTCAAAAATGCCGGAGGTTCTACCTGGGACAGGGAACAAGTTGGAAGGCATTATTTGACAGTTGAGGCAAGGGATGATTTGGGCACGGGAAATAGAAACACAGTGCAATTAATTATTAACATCGAAGATGTGAATGATAATCCTCCAATTTTTGTTCAAAATAAATACGAGGCACGATTAATGGAAAACGAACTCGAGTTTGAACTACCGTTACGTGTAGAAGCAAGAGATGCCGACTTAGCCGGTACTGAAAATAGCGAAATTGAATATTCCCTAATTGAAAATTACTTAAATTTTTCGATTGATTCTCATACGGGTAAAATAAAACCGACTCATCCATTGGATTTCGAAAGTTTCAAAGGACCCAACAGTGAAAGTGTAAGAATACTACATTTAACTGTGAGGGGTGCAGATCGTGGTGATCCAGTCTTGTTCACAGAAGTACCATTAACTATATATCTTTTGGATGCTAATGATCACTCCCCAGTGTTTGACCGAGAAGTATATAATTTAACCATACCAGAAAATATTCCGGGAGGCACGTCAATATTTCAGGTTTTTTATTTATTTATTTTTTACCTATTGTTAAACTTTGTTGTCGTTCAGGTGAGAGCACAAGATGCAGATGGATCCGTACCAAATAGTCACGTGGTATACCGAATTCAAAGCGGCGCATCGGATAAATTTACAATTGGGCCTGAAAATGGCGTCATTTCAATTGCACGTGGAGCTACACTAGATCCAGACACAACTCAACCTCGTACCACACTTTACTCGCTTCACGTTATTGCAATTGATGGTGCGACAGGAGAAAATCAGAAAAATGCGAATGTAACTGTTAACATAAACATTCTTGATGTTAACAATAAAGCACCTAGTTTTATTGATCCGGGTACAGTCGCAATTATTGAGAATGTATCCGTGGGAACCGTTATAACTCGAGTAAGAGCCAACGATATGGATTCTAGCGCAAAATTGATGTACAAAATTGACGCCACATCTTGTCAAGCCAAGAATGAACGTGGCATATTACTAAAGAGACCAGATTTTGATTGTGAAACATGGTTTGATTTAGACGGTGAAACTGGAATTCTGAAGGTGGCCAAATTGATTGATAGGGAAATGATGGAAAGTATTGTTCTAACTTTTATTGTCGAAGATATTGCCGCCGAAACAGATGAACCACAAATAGATATAAGTAAATTGCAACAATATTAATATTAATTATTAATATTAATGTATATGATGTCTTTTAACTCTATTTTAGCACAACTAGTAATTAAAGTGGAGGATGTTAACGATAACAATCCAAAGTTCAGAAAACCATTCTATCGATTTTCAGTTACCGAAAACAGCAAAAATGGTATTGCAATTGGCAGCGTAATCGCCGATGATGCCGACAAAAACAAAACTCTAATCTACACCTTGGAAGGCCGCCCAGAGGTTGCTTCTTTGGTATACTTAGACAAAGACACCGGAGATCTACTCGTTGCAAATAAAATTGACCACGAAATGTATGACTGGCTGAATCTTACTGTTAAAGCAACGGATTCAGATATACCACCACGTTCTAGTCGGGTTGAATTATTTATCCAAATTCTGGATGAAAATGACAACAATCCTTTTTTTCTACCGGAACCTAAAGTATTAGTTGTCGCGGAAGATGCATACATTGGGCAGAGGATTGCTATTTTAGAAGCAAAAGACTCCGACAGTGGAGAATACGGCAAAATAACATACTTGTTAGATAGGATTTCATCTCAAGGCAAATTCTCTCTTGATGCAGATACAGGTGTATTGAAAGTAGCTGATCTATTAGATCGCGAGACAAAACAAAATTATCTATTAGTGGTAGAAGCTTGGGATAATTACCAATATGGTTACAACAATGGAGAAAGTCGAAACGCATTCAAACATATAAAGTAAGACAACATATTTACTCAAAAACTTTGTTTGTTATCATTCTGATATTTCAGTGTCACGATTTTGGATGTAAACGATAATGAACCACAATTGAACTTACCAACCACTTGTATTTCTATAACAGAGTTTCATGAACCCGGGCAAGTTATAACTACTATTCAAGCTCAGGATGCAGATGATCCTGAAACTGAAAATGGCCAAATTATATTGGATATCGCAGGGGGAAACGATCAGAATTTGTTTGTTTTGGATCAAATTAATGAATTTTCAGCAGAAGTAAAAACTTTATCTACGTTACAAGGCAAACATGGAAATTATTCACTGATTTTGAGAGCTCAAGATTTAGGACGACCCAAATTCACTACAAAAGGGACTCTTCCGATTTGTGTAACTGATTTCAATGATCATGCACCTGAATTTTTAAGCCCTCCACATAATTCCACTTTGAAAGTACCAGAGGTATGTGGGTTTAAAAAACAATAAAAGCAACAATTTAATTTAAATTATTTTAACGCAGAACGCAACCGTTGGCAGTGCTCTAGTTCAAATTGTAGCTAAAGACGAAGATGTTGGATCCAATGGAGCAGTTCGTTACAGATTGAAATCAGATCCCGCAGGACACTGGAAAACATTTAACTTGCAACCTGTGTCTGGTATTTTGGAGTTGCGACTTCCACTGGATCGATCAAAGCAAAAAATATACGATGTAACTTGATTTTATTTTATTATTACTAATAAAAGTACTAATGACATTTTAAATTAATTTTAGATTCGAATTGAAGCATATGATTTAGGTGTGCCGACTGCATTAAGTTCAGACCTGGATTTAACTGTCTACGTGAGCAACATTAACGATTATCAACCACAGTTTATGATTGATGAATATTTGGTTAATTTTACTGGTAATTACTTTTCCTTCTTTTTTACTATATGGGTATTTATTTTGAATTATTTCAGAAAACAAAAGTGCAGGTTACGAGAGACGCCGGCTACCTGAAACAGTTGATCGCGACGAATTGGAATTTGATGGACCTATCGCACCAATTTGTTATTTTATCGTTGGTGGAAATGATGGAGACTTCTTTCAGTTGAATGCTTTAACCCATGAACTCACTGTTACCAATCCTCTTGATCGAGAAACTCAGGATGAACATCTACTGTGGATCAAAGCTACTGAAGATTGCCTTTCCCCACCAAATAATCAAAGTTTCTTTGACACCTCAGATGATACTTTATTAAAACTGATAATAAAAGTCAAAGATGTGAATGATAATGCTCCTAAATTTGTACATCGGGTTTTTACGGGGGGAGTCAGTACTGTTACAAGTTTTGGAACTAAATTTATGCACGTGAGAGCCGTGGATCCGGATTATGCAGAAAATGCAGAAATATCGTATTATTTGGTTGGAAAAATCCAAATGACTTTGACGGAAGGTTTAGAAAACTTGCAACGTGCTCCATTTATTGTCGAAAAGGACACAGGATCTGTGCAGCTCAACTTTGATCCACAGCAAGGGATGAAAGGATATTTTGATTTTATGGTATGTTCAGGTGCTAATGCAAGATAAATTATTAATTAATACATTCTTCTAGGTATTAGCAAATGACACGGGCGGCCTTCAAGACATGGCGCGAGTATTTATTTATTTATTACGTGAAGATCAGCGAGTCCGATTTATTTTAAGGCAACAACCTGTCGAGCTACGAAACCGGATTGAAATATTTAGAGAGTACGTTATTCTTTCTTTAAATACAACGCATATTTAAAAATATTGATTGATTTTTTATAGGATTTTGGGTAACGTAACTGGAGCAATTGTAAACGTGGATGAATTCCGCGCTCACGCTAATCATGATGGAACTGTAGATAAAACACGTACAGATTTATATCTACACTTGGTCAATCGTAAGGATCATTCTATTTTGGAAGTAGCCGAAGTGTTGCGTCTTGTGGATCAAAATACCGAGCGCCTAGACGCACTGTTTAAAGAGTTTAATGTGTTAGATACACAGCCTGGGGGCACACTTGCATTGAGTGTTGTTCAAAAAGCTGGGACGACCTTTTGGTTGACAGCCAGTTCATTATTTTTATTCCTGCTGCTACTCCTTTGTTTAGCTTTGTGCGTTAATCAACGACACACATATCAACGAAAATTAAAAGCTGCCACTGCTACAGCATACGGTATGAATATTTTAAATACGTGAGGTCGTTTGAGGTAATTTAAGCTGGGTATGGTAATTTAATATAGGTGTTTGTGTATTTACAGATAGCGAAATTGATGGTCGCGGTTTGAGTGGCTTAGGTGGACGCGTACCAAATACAAACAAACACAGCATGGAAGGCAGCAATCCAATGTGGCTCAAAGCATACGAAAACGAATGGTACAAAAATTCGGACGACATGAGGTATTTGATAATTTTTATTTGCTAATGATTTCATTAAATATAAACATTTCATTGTGTAGTCAAAATTCCGAACGTGATTCCCTGGATGAAAATATTCTATCATCAGGCGACAGTTCAGATCCCACATTGATACGTGCCCAAAACGTTTATCAAACTTTGCCGCCCATTCTGCCACCGCGAAAAATGGAAACGACTGAATTATGATTGTCGGTCTGTCGCTGGGTGGAGGGCGATATTACCTTGAAGTCATGTTAACTCTAGTGACACCTGTGCTACCTTCAATAATCAAAGACATGACCAAATATTAACTCTTAAATCTGAAACGCCGAAATACAGATCTAACGGATTGATTTTATATTGAGAGACGACCGTAGTTCAAAGAAAGTAGATGCAATTACTAATCCATTATTTATTTCCAGTTTTGAATTTAACGTCTTGTGTAATTAATTATTGATGTGTGGCTAAAACTTGTTTAGAGATATGATGCAACGATTATTTATTTGCGCATTTATTTGTATACTTCATATTTAAACATTATTTTATATTCATCGAATGAATGTTTGCTCTTTAATTATACTGTGTGTGAGTTGTCAGATCTCTTATGAGTGAAACTATTGTTATATGGCGGTTCATGCGAACCTTGAGCAATAGCTACTTTCGTAGTCAAATGATTAAAAAGTGTAAGGTGTTTTACAACATTATATGTGATTCCAGACATGATGTAAATAATAAAATATTAAAAATTAAACATGTATAAAAACAGTTGAAGTAAGTTCAAGAATATCCTATAATGAAACGAAAGATTTTAAAGATGAGGTAATTTCTGATTTTAGATCATTGTGTCAACGAAGTTTGTGGGTCAAATCAAGCAGCGAATTCCGCAATATACGAGAATTTTAATCGCTCAATGCTAACATATTACACGTGAATTTCAGATTATTTTTAGCCGCTTAGTCATTTGCATAGTTTACATGAAGCAATGCGCGATATACAGTCTATTTGAATCAATCTACTCGTGAATTGTTTAGTTCTCTAAAGTCTCTCTAAAGTGTGAATATATCCACAGAGGATGAAGCACATTGTATAATAATCAAAACGTATACTCGCACTTTTCACTTGGGACAACTAACTTCTGCTTAGGCGTCTGCTCATAGTTGAGAGTGCGCCTTGGATCATATCAGATCTAATAAAATATTGAATATTGAGAATATTTACTACGTTTAAAAGGCAAATATAATAGAAGAATTCTCTAAAATTAAAACTGAGTAATTTTAATTGTTTGCTTACGTAGAAAAACAATGTCTGACAATAAGCCTGATGCGGTTGCCGGTCTAGGATTTAAAGATAAAGAAAAGGCATGTGAAACAATTAGTATTCTAAAAGGTAGAGACCCTGATTATCAAAAATTGGCCATCAAAGGACTTATTGGACGAGCCAAACGTGTTCTTACTTGTATGGAATTACTGCAAATTTGTTAAGTATTGTTTAACCTTTTCTACATTGTATATTTTATAGTAACCAAAGATAAGGACAAACTACAGAATATAAATGAAGCAATTAAAACATTTGATGACTGGTTAAAAAACTACGAGAACTCAAATATGGCTAAAGAGAATCGACCCTATTTGCCGTTAACAACAATGAAACTTTTTCGACCATTGGCGGACAAACACAACGTACAATCTGAAAATTCAAAAAAGTTCTTTAAAGCGTACGAAAAAGTTAACGGTGAATATAAACATTTGCGAACCGTAGAAAGTACCGAAAAAGAAATTACCTGGGACATTATCAGAAATACACACCTTAAAAATATTATGAAAAAGTATAATGATGAAAATTTAGACTTATGGGATGATAATCTGCCAACCAAGGCCCATCTCGAAATGATTGTTTGGTCTTATAGTCCAGATGCTAACCGCATTAAGAAAAATTTGACCAAGATTGAAGAGA
This sequence comes from Dalotia coriaria, assembly GCF_025399875.1. NCBI lineage: Eukaryota > Metazoa > Arthropoda > Insecta > Coleoptera > Staphylinidae > Dalotia > Dalotia coriaria. The sequence goes on from NW_027045446.1 coordinate 10,918,786, forward strand.
TACTGGGTGAAAATGTAGCTGAATCAAGCAGTGACAGTAATAATGATGATGTCAGTGACAATGATGAAGAAAAAACTAGGAAGAGAAGGAGTTCATCCAGTTCTCAATCAGGCAGTGATGAGAGTCCTAGAAAAAAATCAAAATCATCCAGCAAACAATAACGCTTAATTCAAAATGCAAGATAACCTGCAAATTGTTCAAACCATACCTTAACTATTTGTTATAAATAATAAATACATTAAAATGGTACTTACTGTTAAAAATGTGAATCTAATTTATTAAGTGTTGAACTTGTGTAAGTATATATTTTTAATATATAACTTAAGGTACATATTCAACAGAAGCTACAAATTTTACAAATTAAAGGCATTATCTCAAAGAGGTTCATCTTCATGTACTTATTTATATTAATAATTTTTGATTCTGGCTATTAAGTTAATGTGATCTTGCAATGTCAGAGAAAAAATTCAAAATATCATTGATGGTAAACTCAAGAGTTATCATTGAACCTGGATAACATTGCTGTATTAAATCCTCGAGAGTTTTATATTGTTGAATAAATTCTTCCTGCATTGCTCGCCAAACAACTTGCAATAGGTTGCTATCATCACTGAGATGTTTTTCAACCTTTTTATATAATGATTCCAGGCCTCTCTTTACCTGTGCAAAAGCATAAAAATACATAAGTCACTGTTTTGAAATATGACACATGAATATACATACAGTACTTCCTGGATATTGTGCGATTACTTTACGGAGTTCCTGTTTGCTAAAAGCAAGTTGATAACTGACTTCAAAGGCTTTGACACCACTTGCTACTCTTGCTTGAACACCATCAAAAAATGTCTATAAAAGAATAATTTTAGTGTAAAGCATCAAATTGGCTAAAAATAATTCATTTACATTTAATTTTTCTAAAGGTCTCCCAAAATATTGCGTGACATATGCTGCGAGCGCATCATTGTAGCGTTGTTTCGCATCTTTTCGTTGCGAATCCAATACGGAAATCTTCAATTGTGAGAGCAACGAATGCAAATGATGATAATTTTCTAAACAGATTAATTTAATCAATCATCCATCCCTTATAAAATATTATTTTATAACTCGTACCCATTTTAATAACTTGTGAGGGAGCTTTAGAACTCTCATTTGCCTGAGTCGCTATGCAATCAATCATTTGATCCACTAAACGAGTGTACCACTTCTCCAGATCAGCTCGCCGTTCGCTTTTCAACAACACATCCGCATTACGAGCAAATTCTTCCAAATTGACAACATATGGCAGAATTCCTTTAGACTTGCTCCGCATTTTACACTCCTGTATCGACTGAATTTGCGTATGCATGAACCTATCCAACGATCGTTTAATTTGAATCAGAACTGATGCAAACGTGTTGCTTAAAAACGAACTTTGCGCTGACATGACGTGCTGATTAAGTCTTACCAGGACATACATGCAATAACTGGAAACAAAATGATAATGACCCTCTTTCATAAAGTTATACATTCTTACAAAGCATCTTGTTTCTCAATATGTCCAATGAGACTAACAAGTTCCTCCTCTAAACATGAGAACAAAGATCCCATCATATTTCGAACGTCTTCATTAATTTGTTTCTCGGCCTTCTTATCTACAACAAGCTGTTGTTCATCGGTACCATACGGTGCAGTGAGTGGGTTCTTGTAACTATTGTTAAGAACATCCAATTGGAAGAAACTGACACAAAACTGTTGCTCCTGCAAACAAACAGGTTCCAACAAAGATAAAACTTGTTCCAAAGTGGAATCATATCGATGGCGATCTTTGGGTTCAATTTCGGATGACCATTGTTCACGGTCTAAACCCAAGAGTGTTGTGTTCCTCGTGGGGGTAGTAACTGGTCCGGAAACAGCAATTTTTTCCTTTGCAACTTCAAATAGAAGCTTCAAATCGCGCTCGTACAATTTTCCCAGTGAATCCGTGTAAACTTTGCGCAGTTGTTGATAAGCTGAATTATCCATCACCTTGGTCCAATGCATTAGTTCCGTGTACATGTTCAACTCTTTGTGAACAGCGCTATGTTGCGGAAGAATAAGCCCATCAGTGGTGCGTTCACCCTCACCCTTGTGGTTGCCATAATGTATAAACAAGTTATTTAATTGGCGATTAATTGTGCGCGAAAATTTTTCTTTAAGTTTGTCAAACTTTTTGTGTTGTTCCTGGACTGCTGCAAGACGATCCAATGCTGGATCAAGCTGCGAATTCATTGCTTTTCGCAGTGCATTTCCTGCTTCAACTGCAATTCGTAAACCCTGTGAAGATGTCAAATCGGCATCATCAATAGCATCTTCATATTTCTGAGGCAAATTTAGTTGAGTCTATATAAATATAACATAAATATAAATATTATTAATAAATTTCCTAACAAAATTGGACAACAAATAAATCTTACCACTATTTTTTCAAGTTCCTGCAATAATCTTGAATTATTCCTATCAGCTACCTCTATCATCATGTTTTTTTTCTCCATGTTTTTCATAGTATCTCTGATGTGCCTAAGAATCTCATCATAACTATCCAAGCGGTTCTCTATCTTTTCAGCCTCACTTATTGCAAGCTCCAGTTGCTGCATTAGTGACTCTACTTGAGCCTCAGATGCCAATACACATTGCACATTTTCCCCATCCAGTAATGACAGATCTCTGGCTAAAACTTCCATGAAACCTTCTGCATTACTTATTGCAAACTCACAATCTGTCATTAATCTAAAAACCAGAACAATTTCTATGATATGAGCTTTATTATACATGGTGATATTTACTTAGATAAATCTTCCTGTTCTTTATCAGTAATTGCTTGAAAATCCTCGGATAAATCATTATCTAAACCCATTAGAGGAGATGTTGCAAATTTAATACTTTCAGGTGTTAAATCCTCTTCTACAGTCCATGATTTTGGTACATTTCGAAACATTGGCTTCTCCTGCAGTAGGTATTTATTTGATTGCCTGTACAATGTAATGATAAAATTCTGTCTCTCCTGTAAAGTGGAAGCCACCCAGTGATAAACTTTATCCATGTACAAGTCAAAATCAGCTACGTCTGCTGCTTCACTTTTTCCATCAACTGTTTTTAACTCTTCTAATGCCCATGTTCGCTTTCGTTTAAAGTACTTGTCAGACTGTTTTACCTGAACTATAGTAATATTAATTGGTTTGCTGATAGTGCTCACCACACAGAGGAATGATGTCTTCTTTTTCTTTAAGTATTTGCCCACATGGCACATAGATATAATTTTTTCCTCACTTGGCTGGAAGATTTCCTCTTGAATTTTATGTCTTATTGTTGTCATGTTTACTACTTCTAAGTTAGTTACAATGGTTGATGCATTTCAGTACTAACAGTAGAAACAATTGTTATGAACAGTACTAAACAGTGTTAGTAAACTTTGAAGTGTATGACAACTCTCCCCAACATTGACTGTAGACGACAGTTGGCAAGTAACAATGAAGCTGATGTTTCAAATTAGTAGTTCAAATCGTTCAAATATTATAGAGCAAATATATTCTGATTTTGATTTTGTTTTATAATATCGAGTTGGAAAGTCCAACAACAAAAGGCTGATACATTTTCGCTGTTGTATGATTTTGGAACAACGTTATTTGCACATATATAAACTCGTAATGAATTGCTTCTGTATTGATTTTGGAGTTTACTCCTTTAGATCCGATTTTCATATGTAAGCCCGGGGTATGAAAATCTATTTGATTTAACTCCCATAGATTCCTCTGTGTATGATATAATCATTCAAAAGGTGAAAATTTCACTCGTGTATCGCAGCTGACACACACTTTTTTTTGTAATTTTATGAAACAGTTGGTATATCGCCTCCATGTTGTGATCGTGTTTGCAACAAGGCACCGCCTATGCATAGACAGAAACGTCAGTAACAAACGTATCCTGTTTCATCAATAAACAATGTTAAATACTAATTAACTGCGTCGGAAACCGACTAATTTTAAACGGCAAGTGCGTGTGTCTTTTTATGGCGATTGAAACTAAAACAATGAATCAGAATACAGTTTTCCTGAGATTATGGAAATAACCTCAAACTACGCCTAAACATCGTTACAAAAGCGGAATTATCGCATAAATTGCCATTAGAACAATTTCTCCACTTGTAAGTCTTGAAAATATTTTGTTAATATTTTATACATTGTTCAGTTTACGTAAATGCATGTTTGTAGGAACACAATGAGGCCTAATAATCTTGCTGATTTAAAACTTGCTGAGAAGCTGCTTATCCTAAATGATAGGGGATTTGGCATGCTGACTCGTATATACAACATCAAGAAAGCCTGTGGTGATGCCAAGTCCAAGCCAAGTTTTTTATCAGACAAAAATCTGGAATCATCCATTAAGGCTATCACTAAGAAGTTTCCACTAATTGATGTGAAGAGTTTATCACCACTGCAATCTATTAAGGCTGAAGTTATTAAGTCCTTGTCACTGTATTATCACACTTTTGTGGACTTATTGGATTTCAAGGACAAAGTGACAGAGTTATTGATCACTATTGCCAGTGTTAAAGTTAAGCTGGATATTACTTTGAACTATGAACTCACTAAGAATTACTTGGATATGGTAGTGACATATGTGTCCCTAATGATACTTTTGTCTAAAGTTGAAGATAGGAAGGCAGTGTTAGGTTTATTCAATGCTGCCCATGAGATGATGAATGGAGAGCCAGATAAAAGTTTTCCTAGATTGGGTAGTATGGTAATGGAGTATGAAAACCCATTTAAGAAGTTGTCTGAAGAATTTGTTCCATATGCTGATATCTTGAGAAGTGCATTGGAATCTTTACACATGTACTACATGAATAGAAATGTGCCAGCTGATAAATTGCGCAATGATTCTAAACTCAGTCTGGTGGCAAATGCCAAGGACCTTCTCAAGCCAACATTTTCAGATCACATTTCATGTGAATATCTAAGCATGGAAGTAATGCACAAATGGATTATTTTTGGCCTCGCGCTTTTGCCTCAGAATATTCAAGAAAAGAATTATCATGACATGTGGGTCGGCGCGTTGGAAAGTCTTTGGGTAATTCCCTTATTTCGTGATGAAGTGATTTACATACATCCATATATTCAACAATATTTGGAAGGCGTGAAGGGAATGAGCAAACGTCTGGCCTGAATTGAAAGATTGTCAAAGTTCCGCTTTCCAGAAGGCCGGATACAAGCATCGCGAGAGAAGAAAATATTTACGGACCGCATTAAAAGAACTTGGTTTGATTCTGACGGACCAACCAGGCTTATTAGGGCCAAAAGCGTTGGTGGTCTTCATGGCGTTGAGTTATGCAAGAGATGAAGTGTTATGGCTTCTCAGTCATCACGACAGCCCGCCTCACCAAAAAGGAAAGGGGAAATCGACGGAGGACTTGATCGATCGTCAACTGCCGGAGTTGTTGTTTCACATGGAAGAGTTACGGGCATTGGTTAGGAAGTACAGTCAGGTCATGCAAAGGTTCGATTATTGTATTATTACATTTGTTTTTGTTATGTTGTACATGTACTTAATTTCAGATATTATGTGCAATATTTATACGGCTACGATGCTCCGATGTTGCACCAACTAATGCAGAACATGAAAGCGGCCGGAGAAGAAGAACACACGATTTTATCATCGCTGTGTAACACCATCGCCAATGTATCTTTGAAACAAGTCGAGGATAATGAAATATTTGATTTTTTCCCGTTCCGTCTGGACTGGTTTCGCCTGCAAGCTTTTATTTCTTCAACCGGTGCGCAGATGAAACTTATGGACAATATAGAAATTGTCCGCTTCTTGGACGGAGTACAGTTTCACACGAGGATGGTTGATCATCTGGATGCCATTACTACCGAAACTTCCGATTTATCTCTCTTTTGTTTCTACAGTCGCAATTTTGAAGAGCAGTTCCACATGTGTTTAGAGTTTCCTGCACAGAACCGCTTCATCACTGCATTTCCTTTAATTTGCAGTCACTTTCAGAATTGCACTCACGAGTTGTGCCCTGAGGAGCGCCACCATATTCGCGAACGTAGCCTCAGTGTTGTGAACGTCTTCCTGGAGGAAATGGCAAAGGAAGCGAAGAATATCATTACTGCCATTTGCGACGAACAGTGCAAGATGAGCGATCGTCTTCTGCCGAAGAATTGTGCCGTATTACTCTCACAAATGACTCGCAAGAAGAAGGAAAAAAATAAGAAGATAGTCATCGAAATTGAAAAACCCGGCGGTGAAAGTTATCGAAAGACCCGAGAGAATTTAACGACCATGGATAAGTTGCACATGGCTCTCACTGAGCTTTGCTACGCGATTAATTATTGCTCGACCATTAACGTGTGGGAATACACGTTTGCACCAAGGGAGTATCTCTATCAGCATCTGGAAAATCGCTTCTCGCAGGCGCTCGTTGGCATGGTAATGTATAAACAAGATACAAACGAAATTGCAAAACCTAGCGAACTCCTTGCTTGCGTTCGTTCCTACATGAATGTTCTGCAAACTGTGGAAAATTATGTACACATTGATATCACACGAGTTTTTAACAATTGCCTTCTACAGCAAACCCAAACTTTAGATTCGCACGGGGAGAAAACGATTGCTGCCTTATACACGCAGTGGTACAGCGAGGTTTTATTACGACGAGTTAGCGCTGGCAATATTTGTTTCTCGATGAATCAACGTGCGTTTGTTAGTTTAACTGCCGACGGCGCGTTTCCGTTCAATGCCGAAGAGTTTTCAGACATTAACGAATTGCGTGCATTATCTGAGTTGATTGGACCGTATGGTTTACGCCAACTAAGTGAAACTCTTATGTGGCATACTGCGAGTCAGGTTTTGGAATTAAAGAAGCTTGCAGAGTTGAATAAAGACGTTTTGAGTACCTTGCGAACCAATTTCGATAAGCCAGACGTTATGAAGGAGAGTTTCAAGAATTTGAAAAACGTCGACAACGTTTTGCAACGCATGACGATCATTGGAGTGATTTTAAGCTTTCGACAGCTTGCTCAGTCTGCATTGACTGATGTACTTGAAGAACGGATTCCGTTTCTGTTAAGTTCCATTTTGGACTTTCGCCATCATCTGCCGAGCGGGGATCCCATGAAGGTCGTCAGCGAGATGACTTCTGCTGCTGGTCTGCCATGTAAAGTCGATCCCATTCTCGTGAACGCTTTGAAGCTTCAACAGAAACCCGATGCTGAGGGCGAGGATCACTCTCTCGTGTGCTTATTGATGGTCTTCGTTGCCGTGTCGATTCCACGACTTGCCAGAGCGGAAAATTCATTCTATCGAGCTTCACTCGAAGGGCACTCGAATAACATTCATTGCATGGCACTTGCGATTAATAATATATTTGGTGCATTATTCACGATTTGCAATCAAGGCGACATCGAAGATCGGATGAAAGAATTTTTAGCATTGGCATCCTCAAGTCTTTTACGATTAGGGCAAGAAGTTGACCGAGAAGCGATCAGAAATCGCGAGTCTGTTTATCTTCTTTTAGATCAAATTGTGCAGGAATCACCATTCCTTACTATGGATTTGCTGGAATCTTGTTTTCCCTATGCCCTCATTCGAAACGCATTCCATGCGGTTTACAAGCAAGAACAAAACTTGGCATGAATTATTCACGGTGCCAATTTTATTTGCGGTGCGTAAAACAAACGATAATGAAACGCTTTATTATGTTGACACTGAGGAGAATTATTTACGAGTATGATAATGGTATTTAAGGCTGATTTTGAATTGTCATTCCTGTACGAAATTTAACACAAACGATAGTTAAGCTTCTTTAGAATGTATGAAAAGAAGAATTGCTATTTATATTATTGTAGATTTAGTGGAATAATTTTGATGCAAGCCAATTGAGTATTTATATTTACATTATTTTTAAATTTAAGTTTTGATTTATTGCAATGATATAGAAGTATGATTTGGTTTCCATATTATGACTCCCAATGATGGACGCTATGTATATGAATAATGTTTATTGAATAATCGATAACGAAATAATATTTATGAAAATGAGTGAGCTATACAAACATCAGGCGATTTTATATGGTTTTTATATAGATGTATGGCGTAGAAATAAACATGTTTAAGGTAATTTGTATTAAAGTGGTAAGTTATCACTTAATTTGATACATCGCAAAAATAATAGTCATTCTATTTGAATTAACGATAGTTTTACGAGCAAACGCTTGAAAGATGCGGAATTAAATTCTCCGTCGGGTTGTATTTGTTAGCGGTAGAAGTGACTTGATTCAGGGCACCGTATGAATGTAGCGGTGGATATCACTGACTATGCAATGTATTAGGTTTATTTATTGCTAAATTAATGAATATCTGCATTAAAATTGCATAATTTAGTTAATTAATTTTAAATTAATACATTCTAGTGACATCTACATTCGAAGCTTTGAGTTATGTATAAAAATTGCTATTCGTTTAGATAGGGTGGTGCATGCGCAGTTGCGTGTACGTGTGACACACGGACACTGCCATTTAAGTGCGTGACCACTCACTGACACATAGCCAATCCCTCACTGCCTCATATGCACGCCACACTTTTTGATGCACTTTGTATTATCTTGAGGTACCCAAAAGTAACCTCAGATGGCGCAATAATGCATATTTTTGCTAAAAATATTCCTGCGAGTGAAACTCGACGTGTCCAGTTGTTGTGTAGCCGGCACGCAACTCTTACTTTCGTGCTTCGTGTTGTAAATTCGTTATATCGCGTTATATTTGCTGGAATTTAGTGTTAATAGACACGTGTGTAATCTTCGGAATTCAATGTTTTGTGTGTATATTGCAGTTTCGCGTGTATTTAGGATCGCTTGCCGTCGGTCGCCAGTCGGCCATGTTGTGTGATTGTAAACAATATTTTGGAGTTGTGCGAACCATTTTTGTCTTCAGCAGAACACGAGGGGCGGCTGTTCTACCTGGTAAATATTATTATTTAAATAATTATGGCAAATAAGACAATTTTTAAGGCAAAGTTGGGTTCCTCCGGAACTCAATTCATTCAACATTGTCCGAAATTTGTATAACTAATGTTTTGTTTCTTCTTTATTTCAGTATCTACTCGCATTTGGTACACTGTTCGTGTATACTGGTATGGTGAAATTTTCATGGTTCATAGTATCTATTTTTCGATTTTTACGGTTTTTTCTGCAACTAGAGATGAATATCTTTTACTTCTTTTGCGGAAAGATCGGTCAAGAAGCATTTCCGCAGAAAATTTGAAAATGGAAATTCAATCAGTTTTTAGATATTATTAAAATAAGAGAAAATTAAAATGTCTATTTTTTAGCACTTTTTAAACACGGTTTCCGGAACGTGGTAGGTGGATACAACTCAAATGTTTAGTTTTGTTCTTTGCAAGGGTACTTTGGTACTACAAAGTTCTGAGGTGTCAAAATTTTATTTTCAAAAGTTTTTAAATATTTTCGGATAGTTGCGACAATAATTTCTAAGAATATTATAAATTAAATAATTATTTAATACTACAATTAAGGTAACAAGTATTTATGTTTAATATTTCAAGTAAAATCAAAATAAACATTCAATTTCATTTATTTATTTTGTTTTCAGGCGTTCTATCGCACTGATACTACCCGATCGTCTTATGCCGCACTTCGAGGGCTGCGGGGTGGAGACGTCGGAAGTCGCGCCATAAAATAACAACTCACACTATCTTTTAACATTCAAGTGATCTTCGAATGCAATCATGCCATGCAATATGCGATTTTAAGGTAATATAGAATACGTGCGTTGTTTGCATGTTTTTGTTTTCAGGTTTATCAACATCACCTCAACGCCAAACTTTTTGTGCGCAAGTCGGCGCGAAAGCGGCGCAGGGAAACAAGTTAACGTTCTTCCGCAACGTGCGCTCCAGCGGCATCATTCGGTGCGCGACATTTGTGCCGCGGTACCTCCGCACTTCAAATATCGAATTGTCAATAATTTAGCCAAATGAGTAAAAAGTGTTGCTACCAGGGTAGAAAAACATTCCTCCAGAGGCACTCACAAGTAAGTTTCTAGCATTATTTTCATTTGCGCATTTTTATTAAATCTGTAATTCGTAAAGATTTGCACGCTGCATTGATTTATGCGGCGTTAGACACTTCGTTTTTGCAATATGGCCGCAATTCAAACGTCGTTTTCGTTCGCAACCACCAAGTTGCATCATCCCATAAAACATAATGTCTGCAATGTGTCTATTCCAGTTAGAATGTAGTTTAATAATTGCGAGTCAGAAACTGAGCAATGCGGTGACCGCAGTTTCAACTTCGCGGGTGTGCGCAGCGGCCTTATCAGTTGTTGTCTGCTTTTCACATGTTTCAAACGTTCACTTTTTGCGGCATTAGAGTGCCAATTTTACAACACTGCTAACAAAGAGAGGCCATGTTGTTGTTTTGATTTTAACATTCCAACACAATTCGGCACTGCTGATAACTTGCACTCTTATTTTTGTTACTAAAGCGTTGCATTTATCATTTAGTTATTCTTTAGTATTTGTTACATTTTAATTCTGTTTTATTTTTCTGTTTCTTGTGTGCGACGTTGTTGATGCTGCATTCCGATCGGATTATCAACCGACTTCTTGGGGAAACCGTTCCTGTTTCCCATCGCAGGCATGTATATTAAAAATAACTGTTCTCTTTCTATTATTTCTCCTTATGCTTAAAATTCCTGCTGTTTTCTGGGTGACATTCCCCGGTCCGCACAGATGTCAGGAGTTGTCATGCTTTCCCAGGAATGGGGAACAGGTTTGAACATTGCTACAAAGTTTTTGCATTGTCTCTAATAATTTTGAATTTTCTGTTCCTACTAATTGTTCTTTTCTGCTTGTCTTTCCGAATTTACATATTCGATTTATTTGGGCATTTTGTAATTCGGGCGCGTTCGTTATCGGTTTTATGTACTTTTGCGTTTACTAATATTCCACTCCTTCATGTTTAAACAAACTACCTCTTAATATCATTATTGTTTTTATTATTTTTTTATTCTTTTAATATTCTTTCATAATTTAAAAAATCCTTGCCAATTTAGATTAATTTATTATTTATTTACATTTTTATTCTTAAAAAAAGAATATACATTCCCGGATCAATCCTACCTAACTCTTCATACTCAACAGAATAAAAGTCCTGAAAACCAAGGCGAGCTGCTAATTTTTGCGAAACAAACGAGGTAAATGTTGTCAGAGTTGCGGTAATCCCTAAATGTCTACACATATATTCACGAGCCTCCAACAATCGTTCCCCAAGAGCCTCACGTCGATAATCTTCCAGCACATATAAACCCCTTGATTTCATTACGCATTGAATGTTGAACTCTTCGAAAAAATTACGTTGGTTTTCCAGCCATTTAAACATTCTAAACAAGCGTTGTGAAGTTTCTCCGCGTAACTAAAATATAATTAATTACTATTAAACATTACAACTTGTGTTTTAATAACGGCTTTACGTCGTAGTTAGTTTTATCATCGGCATTGCTCAAATATAACACGTTGAAAGCGACAATTTTTGTTTTATTCTCATCGTCTTTCGTTAAGCAGACCAGAGTGAGTTTTAAATCGATAAACTTTCGCCATATCACGCGAATTTCTTCAAGACTTATGGGATCGTCATACATTTCTACAATTAATGTATAACTGGTAAAATATACATCATTACAATAAAACTAAATTAATACGTACTCATGTATCTTGTAGTTGGTTCATCGCCGATAAATTTATTAACACTAAGATCCTCTAGTTCGTCAAACATGTCCTCAGTGGCATCCTGAATCCAGTATTGTCGCTTTTTGCCGTTGATAAGCAGGCGCCCCTCAAATTTCAAGTAAACTTTGGGAAACTCCCGACCGGTCATTGTTTTTGCGGCAAATGTTTCAATTATACTACTTACGTTCACACAAATGAACTTAAAAGTGAATAATTTTAAACATGAAAATGCAAAATATTATTTGCTTTACGAAAGTGGGAGTCATTTCTTATCAGTTGTCCACGTGGACTATTTTTGGAAGATGAACGTATCTTATCTTAATTTAACTCACAAATTATATAATTTAAACTGTTTATAAAAAAGACTAGCTGGTTCTTCGTACGGTTTCTTCCTTAAATTGCTTCTTTTACTTCTTATGCTCACCTAAGCTTCAAGAGGTTGATGCATAGTTGTGGACTAAAGAAATCTAACTTCATATTGGCAAAAAATGTGATAAAATCATTTACAATACGACCAAATAATAAAATTATAATGAAATGAACAATAGTTTTAACGAGAGAGTGGTTATTGCGTTTTCATTTCATGGCATAACTATTCTAATGCATTGACAACTTCAATTTTATTTTGTTCAACATCCTTAAACTCTCTAGTATATACAATTATCCATTTCACACTCACAAACTCAATGTTTCAATCTGTTTGATTAAATCTTGATGTTTGAATGCCTCAGGTGTGAATGTGAAAGTCTCCATAAGTTTTAACTTTTCTGGATCTCTTTGATTATAATACAATTGCAATTGATTGGCTAAACATTGCGCTTCCTTGGCATCAATTGTATTTTTATCAAATTCGCCTCTCATTAACACTATTCCTTTGTCGTCTTTGAATTCGGTGTAATTCGTTACCGTTAAACATTCAGGAGCGTTTTCTTTATGTACCTAAAATGCAATTATTAATATTGCATGTAAACCTATTATACTTTTCATTACAAACAAAAATTATTACCTGATAACAAATTAACGGCGTAAAATGGACGGTATTAAAGTGGTGTTGCAATACAATAAACTCATATCCTTGCGACCTAGGCAAAGGTAGTAGAAATAAAGGAATTTTATTTGCTTGTTCCACCATTTTATCATATTCAGCAGCAGGAATTGTTGCAGCAATGACTTCTTTCTGAATATGATATTTCAACCAAATTTCCTTGATCTCATCAGCTGTCATGTCCTTAACAGTTTCAACCTTCATATACTTATCTAAAGGTACCTGCTGTGCTCCAACTCCAGTTTGTATATTCTCCTTTGGTTTCAACAATGAAGTGAATTGTCTTTCCTTCTCCTTAGGCTCTGCAGGCTTTGCACTTTGTTTTTCTTCTGCTCGACACGAGCAAGGAACTCCTCAGGTGAAGTTTTTTGAAGTTGGGCTATTTTTGCTGCATATTTATCATAGTATGGATTCTTTTCCAGCTCTTCAACTGCTTTCTCAGCTGCTTTTGCCAGTGGAGTTGTCATTATAAACCTTCGGGTGCGGGAACTTCTGTAAAGATTCAGAAGTAATCTATTAGTGCAATTCACTGCAATTACCATTACTTTTAACACTCTTAAAATCGATTAATTGTTAACTTCTTAACATGCACACATTCAGACACCGACTGAATATAACCTAAGAACATCACACATCATGCTCATATAGTTAACCAAATAACCGGAAGATGGCGCCATGGTGATTGAAACCAACAAACTTTAAATAATTTTAAACAAACTAAATTCTAAAGAAACTAATACAGAAACCCAGTAAGTAAACCCTGCCATTAATATTCAAATTCACATTATCGTTGCAATTTGATTCAATAAAATCTAAATTAAAATCCAACATTTATTAGATGCAACCCAATAAACAGACCTTCAAATTATGACAGTGATTATTACTAAAAAAATATGAATAAACAACTCAAAAAGCTACAGATAACCCCGAGCTTCTTCATAAGATGTTCCCATACTTCTAAGAATTAAGGTAATACTTTAAAACTTACTTATTGATGAGGCTCATACCATGAAGAAATCCAAGATATCTAAATTAAATCAAATAAACAATATGCAAACACAAACTAATCTACTCTTCAAATGTTTATAATTATATTAAAATCAATACCATCCGATGTAGTAGCATTATCAATCGATTTCGTTTATACATTGTATAATATGTGCTATGATACAAATCACATATACAAATATGTACATATTGTTAGAATTAGACAAAACTTATAGGTAACGTTAATGATTATCTTAAAAACTACTATCAATTGCGTAAGTTTATAATTTTCAGCATTCACTTTGCAAACTATAAGTTTTTAATTATGTACATATAAAATGGAATCAATTACAACTACAACTGACTAGCTCTTATCGTAGCTATTTGATAAATAATAGCAGGTACATTTGTTCTCTGAACAAATTTGATTTTAAAACTTGGGATGCAAGAAGTTCATAACTTATCTTACACTGTAATGCAAATAAAATGCTGTCTGGAGAGTTGTATGGCTGCACTTTTGTCCCACCTCCAAGAGATTCGTTTAATTTTCGCCAAATTGTTAAAATTAAAGCCGCTTATTGTGTGCTAAAGCATTTTAGCAATAAAAACGATGTTAATTTGGTTTTTACTCTAGTTAAAGACATGAGCTTGGAATAAAACAAACATTAATGTAATCTTTTTCTTTAATAATCATTTCTCATTTTCTCAAATCATTTCATTACAAAAATATCTGTAACTCTTGTCGCATCTCTTCAAGGTGTTTGCAGTCATCCAAAACATGTTGAAAATTAATTTAATTTATGCTACATGCATCATTCAGACCCATTCAACTTCTGTAGTTTATCGCTATGCTTGATTCTCCAATGAAAAGAAACATTTCTTTACAAATCAAGCGTCACCCTTTCGTCCATTCGTTAAATATTAAGTTAACTTAAAATAAAACAACTCATCACATTATCATTCGTATTTAGTTGTTTTCTAAAAAGTTGTGTGCGAAAATTGCCCGTCAAGTAGCTTTAACTCTCGAAATCATCATCGCACTGTACAACGTAAGCTCACTAAGTTTGGTTTAAACTATGTACAAACTATACTTGTTGCATAATACTCCGCAGACAAAGAATACCCTCATGGGTATCCTGTCAGCGGCATGTTAATTAAAAACTAGGCCTAGTCGCATGTACAATTTCAAATGTAATCCATTTTTTGATAATAATCAGTCTCATTAAGGAAGGTAAAACGAGGCGTGCAGCCGGTGCACGCGCTGAATCAACAAACAAACAACATGGCGTCGCACGCCGTCTTCCGGATGTTCTGGAATCTTGAACGCCGGAAGCTGTTGCATGTATGTATAATCCCAGGATAGCAGACACAGTCTTAATAGACGTAGATCTGCTTGAGCTGCGGTCGCAGCTCGGCGGGTATCGTGTATGCCTCAGTTTCGGGCTTCTTCTTCACCAGGCGACGCCAGCGGCCTCCAAGGTTTTTTCGGAAGCCGCGCACAAGGCCTGGGCGCTCAGATGACAGGTTCTGTACGTTCACGTCCTGAAGCAAACAAAATATTCCAAACGTAAGTTTAACTATTCGAGCGAAAATCAACGTGCAAACGATGAAACTTTGAAACTTCAACTTTAGACTGGAATAAAAACTTGATTTGTTGGAGTGTTATCAATTTAATATGAAAAATTTGATGTTTTGGTTTGTGAAGAAGTGGAAACCTTGATTTGGATAGAAATATCAGCAGCGTTCAATGTCCTTTGTGGCTATACCTAATGTTAAACACAAAATTTGCAGATAAAAGCGTTGGAAATCATTGAAATCAACTTCCTCAATCATCGGTTGCATGGCCCGCTAGCTAATTTAAAAATTACAACATTTAAAACAAGTCTAACTAGCAACATGTTAAATGTTAGATGCAATTAAGTTCGCCTCGGAACTGGCTCGCTAATTATTAATTTCCTACATTAGACTCCAAGGATTTGAGCCTCTGCGGAGGCTAATGGTATCTGGAAAGAAACGATTAATTAAACAGAGACAGCACATGATGAATCATGCATGAAGTTTACTTTTTAAATATCTTTATTATTCATTCAAAACATAACACAAAACAACATCAAATCGAAATGGTTATAGAGTGACGCGAAGACCGTTCAATTATTGTCGGTGTGAATTGTATGGAAAGGAAATTTTATCACGTTAATTATTCGTCGGCATGCGAAATGAAAAAAAAAAAGAAACGTTAAAACGGTTAAAAACCCAGCGAATGGTGAAAGCGAGCGGTTTCAATTCGTCATTTCGCCAACTTTCAACGTTTTTTGTCGGTGCCATTGTTACGACTTTCAAATTTCGACGGCGAAAATGTCGAAATGAACCTTGCGCGATTTTTTCATATAATTTGCGCCGCACTATAATGAACACACACGCGAGCACACAACACGTTCGAATTTCGATAAGCGGCGAGAACCGTTCCGTCGTTGGTTGCATATTGTGACCTAGTGCTACTAAAAAACGGTTTCATTGCTGGCAGCGGCCATATTTTAACGCTCGCACCCGTTATGCGACCGTTAAAACTCGAAAATGATTCGTGCAAAACAGCATGGCTTCATGATGGCATTCCTAAAAAGAAAATATTCCTCCTGTGGTTCATCGTTGGGATTCCAGGGACCTAACACGATTACAAACATTGCAAACGTCCAACGAATGAAAAGTGTTTCAAAGTTTCACGTCTGGTTCTGTGATAGTTTTTTTGTCGATTTGTTTCACGCAGCCTACCTGTGTATTGTTGTACAGAGGCTGCGGTTGAGGTGGGTACTGCCAAAGGGCGTACGGCGCTCGGAAGGCGACCGAATCGCCGTTGTTCTGATTGCTTGCTGGCGGCTGGTCGGCGGAATGGCCGTTGGCGACTACACTAAGAAGATTATTTTGTATCGTTGTCTGTTGAGTGGCTTGTGGAGGTTGTTGCGGCTGCGGAGGCGGCGTTGTCGTCTGATGCAGAACAACGTCCGTTGGATGCACGCTGTTGCTGTGCTCCTCACGCTTCCGCAGCTTGCTGCGAACAAGACGAATGGCAATCATCGTGCCGTTGCTGCCCACCATTTTGCTTGAGGGGCCGCGCGACGTGAAACCGAAGATAGCAATTTTTAGGCCTTTTCGGTACTAATATCTCAAAAATTATAGGGATCCAAACTCGAGGTACACGAGTTCAGACCGTGAGAATTATTTATTTTTGTAATCCAAGCGAATTGTTGAGTACAAGTTGTAATCCGTTTCGGGGACACAATCACAGTTTGTTTTTTAGTTTTAGTTTTAGCTCACAACTTGAGCACGGTTAATCGCACAGTTTTGTTTTTTTTTGTTTAGTAATGACTAGAGTTTATGCACTTTTGGAACTTTGGTTGATTTGGCTGTATTATATATCGGGCGAGCAGCGGAGAGCGAATAGTGTGACTAAACCTCTCACCAGACAGTCCGCACCGTGTCTAAATAGCGAACGCGTCGCTTTCCGCCTTTATATAGCCACACGGGAAAGGCGGCGGGGGTCGAGACACGCGTTTTGGCGTCAGGCGGCACGACGGTTGCGTGGTAGCTACTACTGCTCGCCAGCCACAACCGTGCGCGTTTCGCGTTCTGTAGACGTGGTTCAAAACGTGTGCTTCACATCACACCCGATCGCATTCGGGGTTTGTTCTAATGTGCTGTCAGATGTGCAGCCCTGCCAGACATTTGGCGGACTCGTTTGTTGCCGCTTCCCTCACGCAAGAGAAAGAACAGCTCGGGGCCAAACGCCCTAAATGGATGAAAGACCTTCTAGCTGCATGTGACGACTATTGAATCGCGTATAGAGGCAAAACTGAAAACGTTGCTCTAGCCAACGAGGAGGGCCCCAAACTCTTCAGTTTTGTACAGGGTCACTTTGGAAACTTTTATTAACAAAAATGACTAATTTTATATCGTCTGGTGTTTCGTCTATTAACCAACCGATATATCTAGACCTATTTTTAAATTATTTCTATTCTCAAATATGCAAATAAAAAAATGAGTAAAAACCATTCATGCGGTACAAGCAGAGGTGTGGGGCGTGATTGGTTACAGTATTTCACAAACTGTGTAAATGCTGCAGTTATCTATATGTAGATATTGCAAACAGAATGAATGAAGATTAGCAGAAAGGTGACGAACATTTGTAGACGATGACAAGTCCATGATTGTTCCATTCCGTTCAAGTTTATTTTAAACGCATTAGCGGCGCGACGGTTGATTTTAACCGTTTTTTCCTATTCTTAACCGTTTTTTAAACAGTTTAGCTTTTAGAGCGGGATCTCAGCATGCCAAACGGTAAAAATATATCTCAGTTAGGCATAAAAATAATTTAATAATTATTAAAACCGTTAATTTTATTATTATTTTCTAATAAAACTCTTAAATAAGGTTATGTGTGACAGCGCTTGTCATGTGAACTCCCTACTTTATCGATAACTGTTATAGAAATCTTCTTTATCATTCTCTGACCGTTAAAATTTAATAAAAACATTTCTACTGTATTTTTATGAATAGAAACGTATAAATATTTTTGTTGCAATATTACAACATATTTAAAATACGTTAACACAGGCAAGGTACGTATTTAACAAGGATTTATGCATGTGATTTACGTACGACCGCGGTGTTTGAACAGCCTTCAATCAGTTCGTACGCACACACATGTAGAAGACATTAACATTAAACCTCATTACGTACGTAAAGCCGATCGACAAACGTAAATATCGAATGTGAAAAACAATTGCCGATTTGTTTTGATTTCTAGTAGATATGCGAGTAACCAAACATCATCGTCACTGATTTCAATAAAAATTATTCGAAATTGATGAAAATAATATGCACTAGAACAAACATCACGCCGTCACCGATAATACCGTAATAAACATCTGTAATTATGCAAACCTAGTCAACTTCCAATTTGTTAAATGTATTGTACTGATTGTATGACTCAGCAGCAGTTTATTTTAAGCTACAAGTGTCATTTGTTACAAAATTGAAAAATTTTCCTGTCCCAATTGAAAATACTACAATATTGCGTGTAAATCGAGAAAAAAACGCTCACAATAAAGCAATTATAGTTGATTATAACCGAGCGTTATGGATGCTGGTATTTTTCCTAAAAATAAATTTCCATGATTTAATGCTGCGGGCCAAAAGTAAATAATTCCAACAATTGCATCAATTGACTCATCAATGCAGTTAATTTTATTCCCAACGGTTATTGAATGAATTAATGTTTATTTTTAAGAATGAATTTTTGCATTCACAACGTCATATAGTATTTGTATTACCGTTTTGTATTTTCATGTTAACTAATTACCATAATCCATGTCCGTTTCTACGAATGTGTTAATTGGGTTTTTCGCAGTGGGTTTTTTTCTCGCTTTCAAAACACCGTTTCGGGTATCAAGTGTCCCATTTGGCGACTTCGTTAATCAACCGACTTTCGTCCCGATCGGTTTAATCAGTTTGACATTGAGGAAATCCGAATCTCGCAAGAACCGGGCGAGCTAATTATGCTTCAAGTGCACTAAGTTCAAGGACTCGTCGTCTCCCGCAGAAAACCACAAGATGGGCGCAGTTAATGAACGATATTCACAACATTAAACGTAATTTATGCAAATCAATGGAGAGACTGATTGAGTTCAATTTCAAACCAGCACAAAAGTTAATAAATTGCGAATATAAAGCAAAATTTAAAGAAAAACTAATAAATCAATATAACAATAATAAATAACACGGTTATTACATATTTATTATTAATAATTCATGTGAATTTCAAATATGTATTTTTAAAAACAAGAAACCAGCACGTAAACGGTGAATACCCAACATTAATGGCTTTAGAAAATTAACACAGAACGCGGAAAAAACGTGCAGCAATAACAAAACGTAGAGCACATAGTAATCTAAACAAATATGTACTAAAATGCGTGATTCATTACAAATTCAATGACGTTTCAAGTCGATGGTAAGTACAATCATCGCTCGTGCAATGTGGAAACAAAAAACAAAAATTCATCGGAAGTTAATGACAAACAAACAACGAAACTACAATTAAATTGATTAAAAACGGATCAGCAATAATTATTACTTTAAGCCTCGCCTCGACTAATCTGCTTATTAAATTACAGTAGAATCTTGATAACTCGAACCTTGTTAAGTCGTAATCCTCAGTAACTCGAAAAGATATGCTATTCCCTTCCGCTGAACCCCGAACGACGCACTAACTCGAATTTTTTAGACTCAGTAACTCGAACAATAAGTTATTTCCCTGTGAGGCATTACTCGTACATTTTAATACTCAGTAACTCGAACTGCAAATACTACCTCAGTAAGTCGAAGTTCATAAAATTTTATGATTTCTTACTCGGGATTCCCGGAGCTTAAAACTCGTGGCAATAAAATCAAAAAGGAATGTTCGGGGCTCGGGGCCTCTTATCTATTGTTTTTGTTTTGCACACGTGCAAGGAATGAATTCATTCAATAAACTTTCTAATTTCTAAGAAACACAGATGTTATGTTTCTTCATTTTTGGTCACTTTTGGTTACTTGGCTCAGTCAGTACATATGTATTTGTTTGGCTGTTAACAAGCAACAACATGAGTACAATACAGCAATTGATACACTACGAACTTACATTGAAAGATGTAATGATATCGAGTATCATATATTCGGTTCACTATATGAACTAGAAAAATAATTGATAAAAATCTGTAAATGGCTTGAATCAAACGAAGATAACAGATTTTTATCAATTATTTAAAACATACAGTGTAAGTTCATTCATTATAATTATGTACTTGACTTTCATTTTATGTTACCTAATGTAATTTGTCGTAATAAATGTTCTATGAAATTGTGCCTTTTATGTCGAAATTTGATGAGTTAACTCTTCATATCTCGAAATTTTGTTAAGTCGAACACTTGCTATCTCGAATTTTTTGGTTTCCCTTGACATTCGAGTTATCAAGATTCTACTGTATATTCAACAATAACATACAATATATGGCTAGATATCATATTATCAAGCAGGAAGCTTTTATTTTATTTTATTTAAAATAATTCGTTTATTTTGTCGTGTTTTCCGGTGTCAACAATATCATTAGGTTGATAAGAAGGAGGAATTACCATAGCGTAAAACCTCAGATTATAATATAAGCTAGGCTGTACGGAATTTGCGGTGTTTAACACTGTTATGATCTTATTTATTTCCTACGCAACTCGTCGACGGTTGTGTTGTGCAATGGAACTACAAGTACGCATTTTCATGACAATTCGTGCGCAGTGAAAACAATGTCTATAAATGAAGTATTATTTGAAAACAACGTAAAAGTTTATAAATAATATTTAAGTTAATCATTTTTTTGATTATTTGCCGCGCAATTTATTGTCTGCGTACCTTTGCTTGTTTATTGCAAAACAGTCCAACGTGCAACTGTTCAGTTCAATAACAACAAAAATGCGGTATTCTTATTTGTTTTGATCATTTTCACAATGTTATTGTACTCGAAAAATGCGAATCAATAAATGCCGCACTCATTGAATCATTACAACATTACAAAATCAATGATTACTGGGTTTTGGGGAATTTTTGGAGGAGTGCGTGAAGTTGAAGGCAGCCACTGATCAGATAACATCGTTTTACGCATAGGTACTTAAATAACTGCGACTTAATAAGCATTTTCTCTCGAAATATCCATTATTCCTATAAGATAGCATCTAAAGTTTTAAAGGAATGCAATAGAAAAATAGATATAATTGGAATATAATGATGACCAAAGGTAACGAGTGTTATCAATTGTATTGGAAAAATAATTTCAAAGTTATCACCTTGGATAGTTCATTGGCTTTAAAAAATTGATTAAACTGTGATGAAATATTGAAGTTAAATGAGAAATCAAACCTTAACACAAAATTTCGATACTTATTCTAAAATTTTTAAGAAATCGGTTGTTTTTTAAGTTTTGATGTGTTTTTACGTTAAGATCTTATGTCACATTGCTGTTTGCGTTGGGTCACTCGAAATGCGAAAAAGAAAACGCGAAATAAACCGGTCGCAACGGCGTCTCGACGTCCGGCCAAGTTTCGAATTCCTGTCACCGCCTGCCTGATGTGGATGTCTGAAGCGCATTGTGCCAACAGCCAATGCTAGATATTAAATTAAGCAAGTCAGTTTGTTTTAACAGTCTCTAGCGGGGGTGGTAAGCAAAACACAAAAGTATTTTGATAATAATTGAATAAACACATTAAAAACCAAATAGTAAACTTGGTACTTTCCAGCAGACATCCTAATTAAGGTATTTTACAGCAGAATAACATATGTTTGTAGATTTTGGTGTTATTGCATAATGTCAACTAGCATTGATGTTAAATTCATTTCAATGGCTATATTTAGTGCGGCCATCACCTTGGCGTTGTTCGACGTAGCGCGGAAAGTTAATGATCGACAGGTAGCCCCACGTGGAAGTACATATTAATGTAATTCCTGTCGGCGATCGATATACGAATGAATTGTTTGGTTTTATACAATGACAACATTGAAACTTATAATTTTATATTCCAAAGAATTAAATTTAATTCTATTATTTTTTAATTGCTTAAAAATCAGCTTTAAAACAAATTTTAGTTTAAAAATGATTTTTGGCGTCGTAAAAATTTAATTCCTAAGCAATTTTGCTGAAAGAACTCAGATAATATGTCTAACAAAAATAAAAATAAAAATAATTTAAATTACAATGAAATAATTGATCTAAATCGCAGTTATTTAATTAAAGCGGTCATGCAAGTCATCCTTTCGCATTCAAGTGTGCCAGAGGTACATATTTATGAAGTTTGTTGATTTAGAGATTATTTTCTAGTCGGTTGAATCAAGTTTTATCGGCGAAATTAATTGATTCGACAATAAAAATTCAATTCAAATCGACGCAGTGCTCGACCAGAGTACAACAACTTCTCGATTGACTCTTTCCTTTCTTTGTGTGGTTTTCGTGCACCTGTATTAGGCAAGTAAAAATCAAGCTATCACGTAATCACGCCACGCGCCGATATTAATAAATTCCCAAGTTTTTATTCGGATTTTCAAGCTGAAATGTTATCGTCGTTTAAAAAATATATTCAGGCGTATAATACTTCAATTTTTATTTATTTTTTGGTATGTTTCGTGTTACTTATCTGGATGTAAAGCTATACTTTAAATTTAAATATTAATATTGGGCAAAAATTTATGATAAAAGTTATTATATTGTAAAAACTTATGATAATGAAGGTGCAATCTTAACTTATTCATCAAAGCGTGTTTTTCACGAGTTTTAACCAATAAATTAAACATTTTCAAAAATCGATATTGAGAATAAGTAAAATGTATAGGTATGTGACTTAAATTGGTAATTGTTTCCTGCTTGAACTTGTAATCATGAGTGTCATCGCAGCAATAAAACAACGCAAATATCAACGATTCTAAAATGAATAAATTGAAGATGCAGAACGTAAAATGCCAACCAGGAACTGAAGTCTTTCCGTTCAAACGCGATTTACGAGCGGCACAATCGCCAAACCGCGCGATTGACTTAAGTGCCTTCTAGCCGGAGTAGCAATTGGCAAACAAATTGTTGCAAATTCACGTCGAAGGTTCCTCACATCGCACGAGCTGTCCATTCCTAATTCCGGTTATTGTTGCGATCACTCGCTATTGCGTCGCGACGCGATTCTTTCCATTATCAACTTGAATGGAAAAATAAACCATCCGCACACGTGGAAGGTACATGGTGTTTTTGTTCCACATCACATCATGTGATTACCCGCTTGGTCATTCATATTATAATTGTTTGCGCCATATTTCAAGATGATGCCACATGTGTGTCAGCAGTGTCATGCGCGTTCTTCAATTATTCAATTTTCAGCTGGTTCAGCGATAGACGTGGAATTGAAATTGGCAATATTTCAATTTGTTACATTGAGCGCAACGACGAGCGGAATATTTTCGCGTGCATTGAACGCTGTACTGTGTTTCTTCCAGCGGGCATGGTAAACGGTAAATAAATTAATTGAACAAGCGAGCAAACAAAGAACGAGATTATGCTATGATCCAATTGACTTGTGTAAATGGCACACATTTCTTTTAATCATATCTTGTTCATCATCTATATTATAATAAAAAACAGGTTAATGTTTAAGAATTAAGTTTTTTATTCGTTTGGTAACCAAATTTGGAGTCTCAGTTATTTTACTCATGATTTTTCCTTTTAAAATTGAATAAATGACGTAAATTTACTTTAAAATTACATAGATGCAAGTAGTAACAAATGTGATTATTAGAATTGTGATTATTGTTTTAGACTTAAAATTCCAATGAATTAAGTATAAATCTTAATAAAATGATAAATATGTTCCTACGTGTTGGATTATTTAGCTTAATATGTGTGATAAAAACATTACATTCACCGACGTGAACGTGTGCATTAAAAAATTAATCCGGCCCTTATAATTTGAACTATCAAATTAAAACCGTGCCGCGTAGCGAATGAAAAAAGCAAATTAAAATTCTTATCTTAATATTATTGATAAAATTTTGCGACTCGACTTGTTTTGCAATTATTGCAACAAACAAAGATTCTATTCATTCTTATAAAATTTGTCTGCTGCATAATAAAATTAATATTTATATGTTATATCTATCCACTTCACTACAATACATTCACATGAATGTAAACTTGTTATAATCAATTAAAGTTCCGATTTAATTGAAATTTTATTATAACTTATCACTTCGCACATGAGTGTGAAAAGTATCATTTGTTAAGTGCGTGATAGATGACTCAATCATTCACTAAATAAATCAAAAGGAATAACAATCAAAGAATTGAAACTTAAATTCGTTTCCAATTTAAATTTGATTTCTCAAGTGTTTAGCGGTGGCTGGCTGCAATTAATATCTGATCGCGACGAGACAAGCCACTAATATCGTGGTATTTGGGCTGATTGGTAATTCGTTCTGGTTTTATTAATACTAGTAACAACTAGAAACTCAACAATTCAGTGTAACAATAACAAAAGCCAAAACAATTACGATTATTCAAACTTCAACCGAAAAAGGCATACATTTGAATTTCATAAATTCAACATATTAGCATACATTAACAGTAAACTCATGTCGCAACTGTATAAAACCGTATATTGCAATCTCCATACTAGTTTCATTTAATATCATACCACTTTTAATAATATTTCCAATCATAAATTGCATAAATTAGATGTTAAAAATACATGGGTTTTCTCAAGTGCAACGAAATATACATTAGTGGTACTTGTGGCAAACAATTAGAGATAAAACAATATCAATTAATACTGGTAATGTAATAATGTGCAATGTGTGCAAATATTATTCGTTTATATGATTTCTAGCGTGATTCAACGGCTCATCTTTGTTTATCTGCGAATTATCCGCCGATGGTGTGGAAATAACACACAGCGGGTATGCGATAGGCATGTGACAACGGCGTGAACCGAACGGAAACGTTTTTATATGGGTTTTTATTTATCCGTTGAATATATAAAATTAATGACATTAATACCCACGTTAATCAAAACTATCACAAAAGTATTGTAAAAATTATAGAAAAATTTGGTAAAAAATGATTTACACGTGTTTCGTATATTATGAGTAATAAATTTTTATTATTTAATTTTTACGTCATTTGAAAAATTTTCAACCATGCGATTAAAGATAAACTGAATTTTGAGCATGTTTACTTTTATTATCAAGTTTAAATATCCGTTTGCGATAAACGGTTTAATCATTCTTATATAATTCTGCGATATATTTAAATACTTAGAAGAAATAAGACGTTTTTATGTTTTGTAAGAAGAAGTTTGTTCGCATGACTAATTCATGATCAAATAAAACACATATACTTTCAGCTTTCTCTGGTGTAATTAATACGCGTGTTTGCAAGCGTTTAAATAAAAATTAGAAGCATTTAGTCGATTTTTTTCGTGGTACGATGGTTACATGTTTCGGCATACTTTCATTTTGTAAATTACCTGGGTTTTACTTCACTTGTTCTGTTACTACGCGGATTTCTAGCGTGCAGCTGAATATTAGACGAATAATAATAATAATAATTTTTTTGTCAAATTCCCTTTTACTTTTTGGATTTAAAATAAATATGCAAGTATTTATTACGGTATTAAATTTGGTATGCAATTTTTATGTTAAATACTGCATTTTTATCGATTTGAAATTTTATGTGAATAATTCTAGTTAGAAGAACTTTTAGTTGAAATTTGAAATATTTAATAAACAGCTGTCGTCATATTCCAATGGGTTTCATCCCTTACATCTGGTTTATGAACAGGCTTCATTCTTTTGTTAGTTTTTCGTTTTTATTTTGGGTCGTAACCATGAATATAGTTGCTTTTGCAGACGTTGAGTTTGGGTTGAAATTCAAGGTTTCTCATTTCTACCTAGACTTCACCTTCAAGATTATATTTGCATTGAAAACCGTCGAGAAGTTTAGGCTGTCGCAACGGACATAGGTCATCTTTACAACAAAACGAAAACCAAACTAAACCGTGTTTCCTGTCTCAGTAACTAACTATTTCCAGCTTTGAGTTCGACTGAAAATCAAAATTTAAAACTTTGAAGCTTTATGACTCACTTTGCATATGAATGCGCTTAAATTTCATGAAAACATAACCCGACATAAGACGTCGCCAAAAATTCCGACGACGTGATATTCACCGTGTTTCGAATTGCCTGCACTTCTGTAATTGTGTGTCCCCAAATCCGAAAAGTTGTTACACCTACAACTGTTGCGTCTTCACGACTCACGCTTTAAGTTCATGAAAAATGCTTCAACGTTTTGGAAGTTACGAATTTTATTGTATAGAAAGTGCGCTACTTTTTCTTGTACTCGTATATTGCTATTTATTGCTTACCTTTTGTGCAGTTCATTAAACCATTCCACAATCTCCATCTTTAATAATTTATTAATCGCGAAATTAATTATTCTTTAATTAAAACCTGTGCCAACGACGAATAATCTTACACGAATGGTGGAAAAATACAAAACCGTTTTGGTTTTATAAACCCAATGTTAGGTTCTATATAATATAAGAGAATTGCTATCTTCGTTTCACGCTATGGAGAAATACAATACAATTTAAGTAAAAATTGGAAATTATCAATCAGATCACGTATCAGATAGTTTGCTGGTAAAATATGTAAATATCATACTGAATATTCATAAACACGGACAGTCTGATTGTTACTTTCCCAAAAACAAATACATACATTTCTTACAACGAGAAAAACTTACCTGATCGTTACGGCCAATAGGATTATGATCACACCAACCAGAAACATAGCAATCAGAACTCCACCGATCATATACAGGCTCTCATTTGGCGCATCTAGAAATAAAAAATAAATAAATGTAAAATTAAAAATTAAAAAATTTTGACTTGATTTTTTCAATTAGATTGTCTAATTATTAAATTTGTAACCCGCAATAAAATTGTAATATTTAAGAATATTATACCAAGCAACTAGGTTTTAAATAAAACTTTTATGTGCTCAGTGATAGCTGATGTGTTGGATTGCGCCAAATTAAATCTAATAATAATGCATATTCTAAATGCTCAAATGCATAGGTCTCGCAGGACGGCAGGATAATAATACACACTTGAAAGTAGTACGAGTCGAGCCAGACTAACGCATCGCTATCCTAAAATTCAACTAGTAGTAAAACATGATACTCTATTTAATGAACGCTGTTTTAAGTTAAAAAAAAATTATAAATATTTAGTATATTTGCTTTTAATTAAAGAAAATGTAAAATTATTCATTGGTTAATTGTTTGTTTGGCTAGACATGAGTTGCAAGGTTTCAAAGCATTAAATCTGACGAAATCAGAGGCGAAGCCAGTGAACTAAATATGCATTTACGCGCAAGATGTTATGCATTTGCAAGTGTAAACTGGGTTAATAGATTGCCATTTGACGAAACACGCCCAACGAGCATGAAGACGAAGATGTCGATATCAAAGATGAACGCAAAGATAAACAAACAGATAAAAATAAAATCACTAGCAACGTGAAACGGAAATTAGGTTAAGTTAAGAGCAAAACTGATTTTTTAAAATTACCAACTCTTTGCAAAAGAATAAATAAAATGCATGCTGAATGCTCAAATCGGTCAGTTACTTAATCTTAAGTCGAAAGTTAAAATGACTCATACCCTTTCAACATGTACAATAATATAATTTCTTCAAATGTTTATGACAACCGGACATTAATTTCAATATCTTTAAAAACGTTTTCGTTGCATGTTCTGAAACAAAAACTTTATTGTACCAACTAAAAAGCAAGTTAAGTTTAAGTTAAGCTGCAACTATAACGTATTGAAAGAGACATTGTTATTGCTTCCTGTGTGCCCATTTGACACCCATGTTGTATTAATTTGCTGATGTAAATAATTCTGCGGCTTGTGTTGTTACCAAGGCGTTCTCGCGTTACGCAAGCCTTTTATGCATGCGGCGATACGGCACGCTCCCACAACTTCGACATTATTAGCTGGGACATGGAAATGCAAACAAGACTCGAAACATGCCTAGCGATAATTTTAATTGTCGTTCACACACACGCGCAATACATACCTAGACATTTCTACAATCAGTTATTACCAGAGAAATTGAAATTTCACTTCTATATCGAAAACTAAAAACAAAGTGCGTGGGTTTTAAGACTCATGTTTTGGTAGAGTAGGAGTAGATTACCTACGAACTATAATTGCAAGTGTATTTAAGTGATTATTAAAAAAAATATTGTCGAGTCAGACTTTTACTCATGTTTTATCTCATGTGATGTTGACATTATGAGGTGTTGCGTATTTGGTATAGTTTTTAGCAATAAACATGTTTGGTTGTTGTTGGAGTTCCATTGGTTCTTCAAATATCGGAAGATTTAGTGCGAATTTAGCTTAGGTCACACTCCATGTGGGTCCTTGTTGAACGATGAAATTAGCAACGTTTCGCAATTTCAAAAATATACTCATAGGTAAAAATACATTCAATATTTAAATAGTTCTAAATGTTTAAATAACCGCCCTGAAATTTAAGTGTTACCAAGCACTTCTTCAGTCAATAATATCACTATGTGATCGAAAAATTAGTGCTGTTTGTATTTCGGTTATCGTTTTGTTGTACACACATTAAGAAAGTGATAAATATTAAACTGTATGCAAGTTGATTTTTAAATAGAGTTGGGTGTTGTTATGGTCCGATTAATGTGCGATTTGCGTGTGTTTAAACAACAATTTCAACAATGTTTGACTAAAATTTGTTGCTAAAAACATTGGAGCTGGTGACACAGGCATTTTGGCGTTAAATAAATTGTTTACTACTTTTGGCAGTGAGTCTAAACGTGTGGGAAAACAAAAATGCACCAACAAATTGTTTACAGTCCAATCCAATTTGATATGAATTTAACTCTTATCACTCTCGTTAAGTAAATACAAATTAAAAAAATTTGCTCATGCGCAACAAAGGAAAACGTCAATGACAAAAACAATGCGCATTGCTTGGAAATTCCGTAAATATTCTATAAATAAAAAAATACTTAACACACGTGGAGGTTATACCCATAACAATGCATTATTATATTTTCCGATAATTTGCTAATTTTATACGTTCACATATTGATGCAGTTTGATCTTCTAATTGAAAAAGTAAGCACATAGAGAGATGTAATGAAAATTCATATCTCTTAAACTAAAAGCCACAGCAACCAACAAATTGCTGATTATGATAGATTAAACATACGATTGCTAACATTAATTCATAAGAAAAAATGGGCATTTTTTTCGACGATTTTTGATTTTTGTGACATTTTTCAATTTTTGGCCATTTTCTTCAATCGCGAATATCTCGTGAACTAAAAGAGATAATTAAGATCTGATCGTAGCGTCTTAATGTACGGACGAATCTCTATCAGATACGATAGTTAAAAGGGAAATCTAAGAGATAAAATTTTTACTCTTAAGGAAAAAATGACCAAGGGGGGGTGCTTGATACTTTTTTTCGACGATTTTTGAAAATTCATATCTCTTAAACTAAAAGCCACAGCAACCAACAAATTGCTGATTATGATAGATTAGAAGATTCTGTATCAGATAAAAATATAAAATAATTATATTTCCTACAGTAAAGGGTCGAAAAACGCGAGTAAAAGTGCTAAAAAGTGACATTTTTCTATTTTTGCCCATTTTATTCAAACGCGAATATCTCGTAAACTAAAAGAGATAATTAAGAGCGCATTTACATTATCTATAAGCTCTATATAATAAGAATATATAACCATTTTACACAATGTGCTGTAGTATTTTATTGCAAACAAAGTTTTATTTTCATGACATTTTTTTGTAAGAAAATGTTGTGATGAATTTGCATTTTGAGTTTCACTTCTCTCAATAATATGAATCAGCAAGCAAAAAACGAATGTCTGTGAAAGCGTCTACCGTTTTATTTAATTTTTGCCTTTCCTGAAAAAATTTATGCAAGCGCATTCAACTCAACACAAACTTCAACATAAGTATTATATTTCTAGATGACTGCACGCTATTTTTAGACTTTGCAGAATTGTCGAGAAACGAAAATTTAAAATCGTAGTAAATTATATGATCGCGTAGTCTAGTTTTAATTCTAAGCCCAGGTACATATAGCCTAATCGCTTGTTCAAAAGATTGGCCTATCCTCCCGCCGGCGCCTGCTGGTTAAACTTAGCAACTACAGTCTTAGGAACTAATTTTAGTCGAGACTGGCGATAATTTTAGACAGTATAATATAAGCCCTATCCTAGGAGCCTTAAATTTCTTTCAATATCAATTATGATCGATGATTAACAATACTTATGTAATAAAGTAGATAATATTTATTCCGCAATAAACTCAAGATGAATTTATAAGTTATAAGTACTGAATTGAAAAATAATGTCCAGTTTTATATCCTTCCTGAAATGTATTTCCTAAAGTGAATATTACGGGCCTCAGACATGTTTATTACTCACTTTCTCAGCCATCAATTCGAAAATAATTCGTGCGAGTGGCCGAAGCGTGATTTGAGTGAAGTTCACTTGGTAGAAATGGTAGATTTGTGGGAACAGCGTGCGACGCCCGACGACGAACGCATTATTTTTATAAATTTAAATATAACATTCGGTTGCCAAGTGCGACCGATTCGCGACTGATACGACCAGAGAGGTCAAGTTACATTGACCACCAAGAATGAACACGCGTTAATTATCCCACTCACGCAATTATTTCCTATTCGATTATCAAATTCAACAGAATATGCTGAGATCACGCTTCACATCAGGAATTGATCAAAGTCACACTTAAACTCAGTTGTAATTAACATTTTTACTGTATAAACCAAAGCATGATGGGATGATGAACTGGATGAAATGGTGGTGGCCGAAAAAATGGGGTCATCAACCGCGTCGCGACCGCGTTTACGATTTTGAACACAGTCGATGGCACACTAATCACATGCGGTGCTGAAGTCAAACCCAGTGAACGACCGCCGCAAACCTACAATTAGCGATGCCAAGAATCGGCGATTCATTGAACTCCATAGGCAAGCACATCATTTCCTTATTTTAGTATTAAATTTGATCAATATATACGCGTAAGTACACACAAGTAAGATATTAACTTCGACTTTATCTCCTCTTTCATAGACGTTGCTGCTTCTTAAGAAGACATGAAACAAGTTGGAGTTAATACTCGTGCAGCTTTCTTTGGTACATGGTGCTAACAACCTTTCAGAAATGCGTCTGCCTGCGATTAACTCGCATCTTGTCTTACAGCCCTCGTTGGGTCTTTTTATATTAGAATCAACCAGACCAGACACTGCTTCGTGCGCAGAAGCGTTGTCTGGTGTTGTCGACTTCAAACGCGACTGAAAGAAACTTTATCCTTAAATTGCTTTCTATTTTTCGGTCTTGACTCAGAACTCACAGAAGTAAAACAAGGCGTCAGGCAAGATGAAAAAGAAAAAGTCATAAGCAAAGACAACGAAGACACTCCCTGATGTTAAGAAATCAACAGGCAGAGAAAAAGGTAAACACACCAGATGAAGACACTTTGTCAATTTGACTCTTTGTTCGTTCAGTTGTGAAAATGAACAAAGAAGAGTTTACTTACTTAAGTGTAAACTCTATATGTGCAAGTAATTAAATTTGTGTATTTTAATTACACACGACCCAGGCCGTGTCTAAAGTACTTTAGTCACGGGCTTTAGTCACGAGCTTTAGTCACGGGCTGGGATATGCTGAAATATGCATTTTAAATTTAAATTTATTATTTAATTAAGAATGTTTAAATATCATGCACGAAACAAATTTCCTATTCCCTGTTATAATCCAAATTATGCTAGATGAACTTTTAATAAGCATAGGGGCCATTAATGTAAATTTACAAAGATTAATCATCTAAATTCAAGTCCATCTGTACCTTTTCTTAATATTAAAGACTATGATTAATGATTCCATGCTAGTTTAATCTTGGTTGCACTTAAACTACTTTCATTATAATTAAAATTAAACTTTTTCATAATCGCAGTCGTAATCAGCTTCAGCTTAATGAAAAAAAAACTTGATCGTTTTCGGTTTGTTAAGTTTAATACTTTGCTTGTTCTGTCGATTGATAGAGCGTGTGGAAGTTGCGTTGGCATAGTTATTACAGGCGCTTATCATGCTTATTATAACAGTTGCCATGCGGCTTTTTTATTTAAACTCGTGCTCGTCACGAGTCGCGTTTTACTTTAGCTCTGTCTCTGTTGGTTCAAGCAATTTCTATAGCCACAGTGTGTTTGATTTGCCAACGCAAGTCAAGGAAACCAGCAAGCTGATTCATTCATTTAACTTAACTTGTACATGTGATTGGTTATTACTATGAAATACTATATCTACAACGAGATATATCAAATCAAACCACCAACTAACGTCGAGATAGAAATTAATTACGAGTACTTTCTTTAAGCAAAATATTTTCAACTACAAAGTCTTCATATTTAAATATTTGTGTTTTTAAGTAAGTGCTTTCCGATAAAATACTATCAGACTTATTAAAATTCCCGTTGGTATAATATGTACTTGTTGTATGAATATAATAAATATTTGAGAGTGTTTTAATACGTTTTTGCATATTCACGAGCACTCCTCGCAAAACATGGAACATGGAACGTGGAACTACCAATAAACTTTCAAGGTTTTTCTACAGATTGTGACGTGTGCCATTGTTTCCCTTGGCGATTATTAATTTTACGAGTTAAAAATATCTTTGCATGAAAATTTAACATAAAATAAATCTGAAGCAATGTACAATTTGCTAGAAAACGCAATGTTTGAAATTTTAGTGCGTTAGAATGTTGAACTGTCAAACTACTATATATGCATGATAATATGGAGATTGAAAACCGATTTGGCATGACATTGAACTTTACGTCTCGACGAACGCGTGCTATGTATAAGGCATTCATTTATTTGCTTTTATATTAATTAATAGCAAAATTTTTAAAATTGGTTTTATATTTTTAGATTATCTACGAGTATCATAACCTAAAATATAAAATAAGTGCACTTTCACACCCACTTTCTCGTGTCACTTACAGTTAAACAAATGTGTAGATACTACTGAAAGTGGTTTATAGCGGTAAAATATAACACTATCAAAATGATACGAATTTATATGTAAGTTGTTACATTTTGCATTCGTTTCTCGGAATTGTTTCTGGGTGAAAACCAGAAGTGGCAAATCACACAGACACAGACTGATCACTCAATCGATCCGTGCCTGTTACCAATATTTATTACACTTTTATGGATCAAATACGCTTATAAACTGCTTAGTAATTTAACCTAAGATCTTTTACTTCCACTTAAATGCTACGTTTAATATATGTTAAGTTATGGTCGATACTGGTTTGTTTGGTTTCGTGGCTGTCTTAATCAGTTCGAAATTGGCATAGTATTTCGAGAGGTGCGACGCGACATTGAGGTAGGTCAAGCAAAACGAAACCGTCGTTTGAAATAAAAAAAAAATTACAGCGTAGTAGGTATATAACAAATTGCTTCGACCTGTTCGCTTGAGTTGTTTAGCCTTAAGACGCGCCATCGTTGGATTATGGCGCCAAAGATCTAACCGGAGTTCTTTTATTTTCGAAAAGAGTTTTATAGCGATTTATAGTGAAACCAATTCAAACTGGTTCTTACTACTTACTTATATTGAATGAAGGCGCATAAAGGTGACTTAATCTGTAGATTTATGTTCTTTTCTAAAATGCATAATTATGATAAATGTTTATTTTGATTATATATTTCTAGAGGTATTAAAAATTTTGAGTTAATTAAAAGAAAATTGTTATTTTTGGGTTTCAAAGCCGTAAAAATATAAATTCGCAGGCGTAAGTTCCACCCGAGACTAAAGACCGTGACTAAAGTATTTTTATAGCCGTCCGTGCTTAAAATGCCACTTTTTATGTCTAAAAACCGTGAAAAATCAAATTAAACTTAAATATTTCACATTTTTGTACTACTCATATGTATTTGTTAGTGTAATTTAAGTCTAGACACTGTCTCAGAACTTGGTTCCGTTTCGTTCGCTTTAACGCACATGTTAGTAATTATAAACTTTTATAATTGCATCGGTCAATATATATTCGCAAATCATATCGAGTTACACGCCTAACACGCTCTGTTTATCACCGCAGATTGACAGTTAGGCGCAAAATGACTTTGTAAAATACAAAATCCCGTTGAGAACAAAAAAGACAATTTTAATCTTTATAAAATTGATTGGATACATTATTTATGAGTCACAATATAAACATATTCAAACATAATCTTGAAATACTGATTATAAATGAATGTGCTCCTAAGAATTGCATAAAAGTTACCAAGTGAGTTGAACGTGAAAAAGCTGACCTAATGACATAAATAACTTCCAACAGCTGATTGGAACTGTCTTTTACTCGTTGTTTGAGTCCTCGTGTTCTTGCTTATTGCACATTGTGCATTCGTGGTTCTCGATTTAATTGAATCTCGACGTATAGCGCTGTTGACTTTTTATGGTGGTGTACCGCTACGTCCATTGTCGCTGGTATGCACATTTTGCAAGCGGGAAACGTTACAATGTTAAGCTATTCTCTGCAGTGAGTGAGTGAGTGAGTGGCATTAGATGAAGTTGTGTAATCCTTCAAACGTCGAACGTAATCGCAAGTAATCGAATGTAATCTTCGCTGTGTTGTGCGTATGAAAGTGAAATTAATATTGTTATTGCTGGAGTTTCGCAATCGTTTGTGCAAATTACGAACTTCAAACGCAATTACTATTAGTTTTAATTATTCGAAGGTTTTGCAATCATATTAGACTAAAAATAATTCATTAAAATTAATTGAAAAGAAACTGTAGACAATTTTACTCACATGAGAAGATGCAACTTAAAAAAAACCTTATTTCTAGAAATTAATGTTTTAATTGCAGTTTCTGAACTTTAAAAATATATTTCCAATGTTTTTATTATAAGTGATTTATCAAGTTTTTAAAATTTGATATTAAAATACCTTAATAAATAAAATAAACGTGGAATTCAATTGGAATGCACGTGCATAAAACAACTATTCGACGTATGTTCAACGTAGAAAGATAATAAACATTTCTCGTGTAATTATCACACTTGTCATTATGCGTAATTATAAAAACAAGTATTTATATTATATAATTTAATTATAAATAAAATCTTACTTGCATAAAATCCTTCAACTATAATCTTCACGTCACTTCCTTCATAAAAAGAGATTTTTTAAAGTTATAATCACTTTATCGGAAGATCTCACCAGGTTTAACCTCGACGAGATTTGTTTTGATTCAAACTGCGCGATTTGTTACTTTTGGAGGCGTGGTTGTGACGTTGTGCGTACGTAATTCACAATTCACGCAGTATTATCACGCCAGAATATTTACTAAAAGATATTTGTTGTTGCACGCTCTTCGCTATTATGAAATTATTATGATCAATATAGCTTTTGCATATTATTGTATTTGAGCATACAACATATTACGTCTCCAGCTTAGCGCGTATGTTGATATGCATCAATGTAACAAAAATTTTCCACTTGATTTTAATTCATGACTTGCTGACATTCAGTGATAACTTTTTCAACTCTTATGATTGAAGAGTGTCACAACAAATTTATAAATAAGAGTTTTAGTATATTTAATCTATTACGTGGCTAATCTTAAATTAGAAAACGTAATAATATACATTAAATTGTTTCCAGAAACGCTGAAAGCGATGAAAAGATGACTCCAGGTGATAATTAATTTAGTAATGTTTGTAAAGATTATTACATATTCAACAGAATATTCCTAAGTTGAAGTTTCTTTAATTCGTAGATTAAAATCTTAATATTTTTATGTAAAATTTTTATGGCTGAAGATGTATGCATTCAAACTTGAAAGTAAAAAGTGTCTCGCCAATAACAAAAGTAATAAGCGCCAGACGCGATGGCCGAAGGTCGAGCAATTTTAATTATTTTATAATTATCTATACATTCAATGACCAATGTGCCAGCCCGCGCTGGTAATTATGAGTCATTTGATTGGGTGCATAATAAGCGCGATTCGTTGGCACATCACGCGCTCACAACAATCATAAATTGTACATTATATATTATTTCGAAGAATTGTTTACTGCCCAAACTCCCACAATAATAAAACATGTAGAGTAACTGGAAACAGTTTATTAGAGCGATTTTAGCCTTGTAGAAACCCATTTTTTGCACTTGTCGAACAAATAAAGCAATGTGGAAAACAAGTTAATGAAAAAATAACTCGAGTGTAATGGAGTAGTGAGAAGAATATGATCGTTAGATCTTGCAGACTTTCATCATCCGAGGAAAGATTAAAGCAATGTTTTTTTGTTTAAATCATGCAAATTCAATCATTTTCTTGTCAACAAATGTTTGAAACCAAAACTTTGAACAAAAGTTCCATTAAAATATTTATAGAAGTTAAAAATAAATTTATAACTTGGTTATGGTCAGTTTATTTTATATTTATATTTGCAATATTCGCTGGTGGTCAAAAATTGACGTTTAGAAACTGTAATCTTAATGTTTTCAATATTGTCGACATGGCAACTATTTGACGGGCTCCATTCGCGATTCTACAATCAGTTTTACGTCAATTGTATTTTACGAATCACTTTGGGCACAAACAAACAGTTCCTTATGATGAATGTATTCTGCTTAATCAATAATGTTATTTTTATATCGAAATTCTATTGAATTAATACTGCAAATGTTAATTATCGGAAATATCCCATGTTTG
This sequence comes from Dalotia coriaria, assembly GCF_025399875.1. Taxonomy (NCBI): domain Eukaryota; kingdom Metazoa; phylum Arthropoda; class Insecta; order Coleoptera; family Staphylinidae; genus Dalotia; species Dalotia coriaria. The sequence goes on from NW_027045446.1 coordinate 10,956,006, forward strand.
ATAAATAATGAGAAAAGTAAGCAATTTATAAAATTATTATCAATTTTTTAAGAATTTGAATGTTTTATTGCTTGAACGAAGTAACCCATTGATTAATTAATACTATAATATTCATAACACGATTCTATTTTTGTAACAAACGCGTTACACTGTCAATATTCAGTAATTTCACTTCACCCCAACCACCGATCGAATTCACCAACGTCAGTAGACGTGGTTAATATTCCCCCACATCCCTAAACTCAATTCCATGCTGAAAAATTCGTATTGACGTCAAACATCAAACAATATCGAGTCCAATTAAAGCGCAAAAGTACCTACATTCAATACTGCCTAATACCTGCCTAATCTACAATTTTCGCATTCAGTCAACTCGAAGTACCAATTAGTGGATTATGGAAACGATGCGTTCCCATACAGCGGTAAAAATTTCAAATACCCGAAATTATCAGATAGTTGTGTCAATACATGTGCCGCATGAGGTGTGTCAATATGCTTTGCTATTTATAGCTCATCAAACAATTCGTATGCTATTCCTATCAAGCGATGTTGTAGCGCATGCACTGAACTTTCTATAATTACATAATAATCAGTTATTGATAGCGGCGAAGCATTCGAACGAGGTTCTAATGAGTGTACGCATCAAAGCAAATGCAGAGATTCAGGAATCATTTGTCAATATTATCCACATCATATCATTTTTATTCGTTATCCACAGGAAATAGACTTGTAAAATATATTGTGTACTAGCTGTTGCCCGCGACTTCGTTCCGGCAGTGTTTAATAAAAATGTAATTCGTTTCTACTCTCTTGTTCTAGACATACTCGTATTAAGAGTCAATTCTTTCATTAAGATTAGCAATTTTAATTTAAAGAAATTAATTATATAAAGTTTTGTCAATAATGCACTTCAGAGCGCCATCTCGAATTCAACTATTTAACTATAACTATGATTGAATCTCAATGTCAAATTTTATTCTAAAGAAAAGATCTTTTTTCAGGTTTTTCCCGGCAATTATTCGAATTTTTCTCACCTTTTAAACCTTCCCTAGACCTCCACGAATAATTCCAGACCAAGATAAGATAAATCCGTTCAGCCGTTCTCGAGTTTTAGCGAGACTAACGAACAGCAATTCATTTTTATATATATAGATTTGACTATGGACGAATATTTGCTAATGTAATAATAAATATAAATAAATAATAGATTTGAAGACCAAGAAAACCGTTTGTAAACCTATCAGTGTTATTTCCCATTCACTGTGCACACTTTGTCTACTTTTGGCAGCATTGAACAAGTTTGGCACCTAATTGCAAACATGAGAGTGCAAAAGTGGACGTGTGTAGACATTGAGTGGACCTGAGGACGCGGACGTGAGGTAACATTTGGCAATTAACGAAGGTCTTTAATGTTATGTCCGCACTATGCTAAGCATTAACACAACGTTAGAAAATTTCTAGTATTTTTGCCTATGCAATCTACTACGTCGTCTTGCGTATGTTTTTCCCTTGTAATAATAAAATACGCCTTCAAAAACATTAATCAACGCATAAATCAACTCATAAGAATGTTATAGAGTACATAAAAAATAATCTAATGCACTGATGCTTTTTGGGAAATCCCAGATTATCTTCTAAAATTTTATGTAATGTTTTCGCAGAAGTACGCTCGTTTGTTTCACATCATAAATTTGAAACAGTCTATATGAACCTGAAAATAGATCTTGGTCAATAAACGTGTCTAGCCTGGAGCAGATTATTATTGCAACAATATGCGTAAGGCGTTGTCAACAAATTTTCCAAAGCGGCAATTAATCCTGGCTGTTTGTGATGCAGCGAAAAAGCACTACGTAAAAAACTAGTTAACTTGTTAACAGGCTAATTTTAGAAGTGTTGAACCGTTTAGTCAACAATATCTTGTGATTCATATCGTGTTTGAAAATAGGCTAAATTGAGTCAAAATTGAATTCAAATTAACTTATCATAGTAGTATTTTTTCTAGAATTAAGTAAAATATAAAATTCAGAGAATTAAAGCGGCACAATTTTGTGATCCAATTTAAAGTAAAAAAGAAGTATGGCAAACGTAAAATAAATGAGGACAATTTGTAGATTGGCAAACCCATGGGTTGGGCTTTGCCATAAAAATTGGCACAATTTTTAGTTCAAATAAATGAGAAAACGACAGAAAAATCGAGGTTTTAAACCCAATTCAATCAATTCACAAAGTGAATATGTACATCACATGGTCAAATATATCACATATTGCGTACGAGTTTTGAACTGAAGACTTGGAACAGTCTAAAACCGTCTTGCGTGCGTAAAATTAGCCCTCGATCGGTCAGTCTGCATCTAAAAATATATCCAAAAAGCGACGACACGCATCCTCCGAGGATATCATTTAAATATACATCACTGAGATTTAAAACCACTTAAATCTCTACAAAAGCAAACAAAAGAAAAGTCTACTTGTTTAAATTACCAATGTTAAACTGTCAATATAATTATAAACACTGTTGATCCTTTATTTTTTAAATATGCTTATGTGCGATAAATGAACTGTCGCAGACTTTCTGGCGTTGCAAACACTTGCGTTCACTTGAGCTACGAATGACGTCAAACCTCTTTCCCTCTTAATTTTGCTTTCCAGATTTCCACATCGACGACCCAAATTCAAACTCAGACACCTTGATGTGTGACGTGCATGCCTCGTTTCCTACAGAAGGAACACTCTTTCTTCCATAATTGCGTAACACATGACAAAGGCATCCAGCAAAAAAACTCAGTATGTGAATATGTGTTTGACGTCATAGAAAAGTTTATAAATTATAAATGAGTTACGTGGATGGCAACAATGACGTCAATAAAATCGATGTCACATAAACTGAAACAACTTTTCCCATGCGTGTAATAGATCTAAGTCTAACGATGGAGCGCATCTGTAGAAACTAGAAAATGGATTGAATCGTACAACAAAGTTTCTATAAAATTGCAGCCATTGTGCTTTCTGCTTTCGTTCAAATAACCGCTTTCGGCTGGTTTTAAAGTTTAAATGATTTATGTATCGTCATGCCGTCAATCACGTCAAGAAAATTTGTTGCTGTATTCAACGATTGGGGTATCTGTCTGGCGTTTTATAAATGACTTGTACAATGAATTGATATGTAATGTTTTCGCAGAAGTACGCTCGTTTGTTTCACATCATAAATTTGAAACAGTCTATATGAACCTGAAAATAGATCTTGGTCAATAAACGTGTCTAGCCTGGAGCAGATTATTACAGCAACAATATGCGTAAGGCGTTGTCAACAAATTTTCCAAAGCGGCAATTAATCCTGGCTGTTTGTGATGCAGCGAAAAGCACTACGTAAAAACTAGTTAACTTGTTAACAGGCTAATTTTAGAAGTGTTGAACTGTTTAGTCAACAATATCTTGTGATTCATATCGTGTTTGAAAATAGGCTAAATTGAGTCAAAATTGAATTCAAATTAACTTATCATAGTAGTACTTTTTCTAGAATTAAGTAAAATATAAAATTCAGAGAATTAAAGCGGCACAATTTTGTGATTCAACTTAAAGTAAAAAGTATGGCAAACGTTAAATAAATGAGCACAATTTGTAGATTGGCAAACCCATGGGTTGGGTTTTGACATAAAAATTGGCACAATTTTTAGTTCAAATAAATGTGAAAACCTTAAGATACTAAAACGACAGAAAAAACGAGGTTTTAAACCCGATTCAATCAAATCACAAACTGAATATGTATATTACATGGTCAAATATATCACATATTGCGTACGAGTTTTGAACTGAAGACTTGGAACAGTCTAAAAGCGTCTTGCGTGCGTAAAATTAGCCCTCGATCGGTCAGTCTGCATCTAAAAATATATCCTAAAAGCGACGACACGCATCCTCGGAGGATATCATTTAAATATACATCATTGAAATTTAAAACCACTGTTTAAATTACCAATGTTAAACTGTCAATATAATTATAAAGACTGTTGATCCTTTATTTTTTAAATATGCTTATGTGTGATAAACGAACTGTCGCAGACTTTCTGGCGTTGCAAACACTTGCGCTTGCTTGAGCTACGAATGACGTCAATCCTCTTTTCCTCTTAATTTTGCTTTCCAGATTTCCACACCGACGACCCAAATTCACATTCGGACACCTTGATGTGTGACGTGCGTGCCTCGTGTCCAACAGAAGGAACACTCTTTCTTCCATAATTGCGTAACACATGACAAAGGCATCCAGCAAAAAAAACTCAATATGTGAATATGTGTTTGACGTCATAGAAAAGTTTATAAATTATAAATGAGTTACGTGGATGGCAACAATGACGTCAATAAAATCGATGTCACATAAACTGAAACAACTTTTCCCATGCGTGTAATAGATCTAAGTCTAACGATGGAGCGCATCTGTAGAAACTAGAAAATGGATTGAATGTACAATAAAGTTTCTATAAAAAACGTGTTTATTGTGCTTTCTGCTTTCGTTCAAATAAATCGCTTTCTCGGCCGGTTTTAAAAGTTTAAATGACGACATGTAACGTCATTTTTCGCCGTCAATCACGTCAAGAAAAATTAGTTAGCTAGTATTCAACGATCAGTATCTATTCGCGTTTTATAAATGACTTTGCACAATGCATTCGATTGGTATTCGGTTTGCGTCGATCAACTTGCATTAAATTGAGCCGTTGTTAGTCTGCTGTGCAATTGGAAACAATTTGACAACACTACATGAGCAGTTATTTAACTTTTTTAATATGCAAACATGGTTGATATCAGCTGAGCGTATAATGCGAATTCTTACATCAGCTTTTGATATTGATTAAGAAACCAAAACATATATAAAACAAATTATATTTATTTATTTTTTATCTTTAAAATTGATATAAAACTAATTCTGATGTGTGGCGAATTCGTAGCGATTGTTTAAAAGTTTTGGCATTCACTTCTGGTGCATAATCAAAACTTATAGGCTTTCATCGATTAGTGTATACCATTTTACGATCCAAACGCCAAATCAGAAACGTGAAAAGCGAAACGATAAACAATAACAAATAAAGCGAATGTCCGCGTTGCAAAGCAACAGAAGTGAGAGTATTGCACTCTCTAGTCAACAATAAATTAAATTATTAATAAGTTTATTTCCTTCTTTTTAAATAGATTTATTGGAAGTTCATGAAAAGTGAAAAAGTAATAGATTCGGCCACAAACACAGAGAAATGCAAAAATAAATAGCTTTCTTGATTAAATTAAAGATTGTTAAATTTAGGCACAGACGTAAATAATAAATAATAAATCAAGGAAGTAGATTATAATACTCGTATGTACGATTCGTATGATCAGCTGTTGGTTTGGCTCGAGTTGCAGTCGAATTCTATTCCTACATGTTGCTTCAAAAGTTTGTTTGCACTAGCTGGTACTCTGTGAGGAAATGTATAAATAAATTCGGTTGCCATGCAGGCTCAGACGTTGCGTACACGCATTTAGTTACAGAACTAATAGTTAAGTTTGATAGGCATATAAATAACTATATAAATAACATTTCACTAAATATACTTGGTATATTTAATTATTTTTAACAACCAGCAAACCAGTCACAAACCAGAAAATATGTATGTAGAATTTTGTGGGAAATTACTAATTATTTGGTGCTGATAATGAGTAATAATATGAGGAATATTTGACCTCAGTTTTTATGAACTTTCAATGATAATTTTTGTGCGGTTTTTGATAAGAAGTCAAGCGAAACAAAAAAAAAACTAAAAACCCTTGTTGCCATTATGTGAATTATTTTATTTCACTAAATTTTCATTTATTCAAATTGTTGTTTAATTGCTTTAAAACACAAATTTACAAATCGTGAAACTCGTGCCTGAATCTACAATTACTACAATAATATCTGCAACTTATTTACACAATAAGTTAATACATAAATTAAATTAAGCATGAGATTTGTCTGTTCATACAGTATATTTAACGAATATCTATGATTAGAAAGTTGCACCTATGTATTGTTTTGTATTTTTATGCCCTACGACTACGTTTTAGCATTTTCTATGTCGCACGCTCCTTTATCCATCGCGTGTGTGGATTATTTATTTATAGTTCAGCAATCGGATCATTTCGACGCAGACGCAATCGATTTGTGACGACCGGACTCAACGTGAAAATGCAATACATCTATCAATTACAATTGCAGCACGTGTACACGCAGTGTATTCAACCAACAATTAATTCTCAACACAAATAACAAATAAGTAAATAAAACTCTAAATTGATTTTAATTAAAATTTAATTTAATTGTATTTAATGTCACATTGCAAATTTTGTTGCTGAGGACGTGGCCGTCTTAATGGGTCAATAATTTTATTATTGAATATAAATTGCGTCATAAATAGACAAAACATTATATAATAACAGACATGGCAAATTTTTATCGCATCGTAAACTAATCTAATTAGCAAAAACTAAATTAAAATCCAAATCAAACAAAACTATTGTCTATTGTCTTTGTACTGTGGTAGTAATAGTAGTATTAATAGGTAGCTGAGATTTACACAAACATTGGCGGCGTATGTTACAATCTGGCCTTTAATAACCTTACATCTTTCGTTACGTGTGCGATGTAAACATCGTAAGCGATCACCCCAATAGCCAGCATAGATCTAAAGTCAAATCTAATAATAATATTAATACTATTAATTCTAATACCCACACCGCCTATACAAACACGTAAACAAGCCTTGCAATTAGTTTGATTTGACACTCGCTTGTTTAAAAACCAGATATTAAATAAATGTAATGACACAATGACCAGTTGTATGTACGAGTACTACGTGATACAACTTATAAGTGTAAACTGATTCTAGGTGTTCGCGAAAAAAGTCACAATTTTCGTGTTTAAGCTTTAAATAATAAATTAAATAATAAAATTTTGTCCTGCGTTTGATGTCTCAACTTATAAATAGTGTTCAATATTGCGTAAATAAATAACTATCGAGTTTAATACCTTTTTAGTTTATTTTAAAACTGGCCGTTTGCTGTTATAAATAACCAAGCGTTAAATAAAGTATTGAACTTTGAATATGTCAACATTGGGTTCAAAATTTATCTACTGTCAATTTTGAATAGTCGTTAATAAATGTAACTGAAAAACAGGCTGCACTAAAAATTAGTCCTTTCAAGTTCATGATGAAGATGCGAATCCAATATTTTCATATAAATCTTTTGCCTTGGTTTTCTTGATGCCAATTTTGTAACCCACTTTCGTATGCCTCGAATGTTTACTTTGGACTTAAATTAATACTGTTATACTTCTCATATTTTGATTCATAATTCATCTGCCTCGACACTGAACGTTTGCATCAACAGTTAAAAACGTGCATATTTTATATATTCCTTGCACTTGTACTTGACTTAAATATAAGTGTTGAAACAAAAGTGCTATTATATACAACAACCAAAAATTCCGAGATGGAATATGATGTCAGTTTCTATTAGATTGTGAGTTTGCCAGTGGTGCGTGCGAAATAAACTGATCCATGACCCAAATAAAAAATACCAATAGGCATAGTTTACAGGCGGCAAGTCTGGGAAATCAATTTATTAGAGAGAATTGTCCGCAAATAAAACCGTTCTAAAATTGAATTGTGTCTTGAAACATGTGGGACATAGTTTTAGTTTAAGTTTTATTTTAGTTTAAGGTATATGTGTTTTTAATACTTTACTAAATTAATAATTTAAATGGTTTCCGAATTGGTACGATGCAAATTTGGTTTACACTTTATTTGCTTCAGTTATAATCAGTCGTGTTTTGCAAATATTTGTGACTCGTGCAGATTGTGTTCGTTTCCGCATATGATTTATTCGATTCCCTCAAGGCTTTTCCACCGCAGTGTCAACCACAAAATACCAATACAATCTATATAATTATAAACTGATTTAATGTCATAGAAGGAACCGATGAAGGCATTTTAAGTAATAATGAAATGGCAGATATTATTGTAATCTAAAAGTAATCATTTTGTCTCTCGCATTCCAAGAAGATAGAATAAAACGGTTCAAGTGAGTGCCAAAGTGGACACCTATATCATTTTTATATCTATCTATTCTACAATATCATGAATTGGTTTAAAACTTTGAACTTAAAACACACGTTTTTGCACCATAGCTGAGAGTGTCCTCTCAAAAACTTTAAAATCCCCATCACGTTTTAATCATCGTTTCGATTGATATCAATCTATTTGATGTATAGATTAAAATCTTGTGCGGTCTATTATTATTAATTAAAACTGGATTTGGAAAGTCATCTATCTGACGAGGAGACAATTGAATGAAATAGTTGCATTTAATAATATTAATAGTGTACATTGTTTATATTTTAATAAATATTATGGCATGTACTTTACAAATGGTACAATGAACAAATCTATAATCATTTTTATTAGTGCGATAATAGCTGAGTAAACTACCATACTTTATGACTGGAAAAACGCCGCCAGTAATTATAAAGTAAGTTACCTACTAGAGATAAAAAGGAACGATTCGAAGAAAATTGTAGATTCTCAAAGATTGGAAAATTCTGTATCAGATAAAAATATAAAATATTTATATTTCCTACAGTAAAAGATCGAAAAACGCGTGTAAAAATGCTAAAAAGTGACATTTTTCAATTTTTGCCCATTTTATTCAAACGCGAATATCTCGTAAACTAAAAGAGATAATTAAGATCTGATCGCAGCGTCTTAATCTACGGACCAATCTCTATCAGATGGGATAGTTAAAACGGAAATCTGAGAGATGAAATTTTCATTCTTAAGAAAAAATTGCCAAGGGGGGGTGCTTGATACTTTTTTTCGACGATTTTTGAAAATTCATATCTCTTAAACTAAAAGCCACAGCAACCAACAAATTGCTGATTATGATAGATTGGAAAATTCTGTATCAGATAAAAATATAAAATAATTATATTTCCTACAGTAAAAGGTCGAAAAACGCGAGTAAAAGTGCTAAAAAGTGACATTTTTCAATTTTTGCCCATTTTATTCAAACGCGAATATCTCGTAAACTAAAAGAGATAATTAAGATCTGATCGCAGCGTCTTAATCTACGGACTAATCTCTATCAGATACAATAGTTAAAAGGGAAATCTGAGAGATGAAATTTTCATTCTTAAGAAAAAATTGCCAAGGGGGGGTGCTTGATACTTTTTTTCGACGATTTTTGAAAATTCATATCTCTTAAACTAAAAGCCACAGCAACCAACAAATTGCTGATTATGATAGATTGGAAAATTCTGTATCAGATAAAAATATAAAATAATTATATTTCCTACAGTAAAAGGTCGAAAAACGCGACTAAATGTGCTAAAAGTGACATTTTTCAATTTTTGCCCATTTTATTCAAACGCGAATATCTCGTAAACTAAAAGAGATAATTAAGATCGGATCGCAGCATTTTATTTTACGGAGTATTCTCTATAAAATAGTGTAGTTAAATTGAATATTTACAGTATGAATAAATAATTGATAAGAGAAAAGGGCTAATGTGAGGCATCATGTTTTTTGAGGATGTTTGATAGCGATTATCTTTTAAACTGAACACACTAGCGATCAGCCGATGAAAGATTATAAAAGTTTGGAAAATTCTCTATAAGATAAGGCGAGAAAATAAGAAAAATTCGAGGTGTGAAGGTTCTGAAATCGTATTCACAAATTGTAAAAGTGATGTCCTACTGGCGCTCACAAACAACTCTTATCTGTTATATTCCACGCAATTATTGCAAAAAAGGCAATCAAAATTGTTTAGATCATTTTTGCATTTAACTATGTCTGCATAGTAACGAACAATAATTCTAATGCAATATCCAAATAAATTCACACTACATGACAACTAGTCGAAAACATTTCAATCCGGCCAGCTTCGTTTCATCACACCAAACTTGTTTATTAATAGATAAGTGAATGACACTTTTACGTAGACGATAAGCAATAAATACTTCGGAGGAGCATTTAGAACTAACAACATTCGATTATGTTATTATGTTTATCCCGGGTTTTGCGTTGCGGGAGGTCATCTCTACCGAGCGATCATAAAACATTAAACAACGTCTAAAAAATAAAAACAAACGTACTTTTTGACGTTATTTCTTTTATTTGACGCACCTCGGCTGATATGAAATATTTAATGTTGTAATAATTTATGCACTTGAAGTATTTTCCAAGAAGTTAAATTTAAATTGAATGCAAGATAACTATTTGCAGTCGGGTTAGCATTATATTGGTTACAATGTCATCCACAACAAATTTTAATACAAACAAAAACAGCACCAATCGAATAACCCAATAACAGTTCTATTTTTAACGACAATCATTTACACGGCGTAATAAAATTGAATGCAATTACCATCCTTCCAATTTTCATAATTACTTTAATTTATTTTAGACCATCAAGCGTATTGAAACGAATGTTTTCTTTTAGGTTCGTATTCTGAGAATAATGTTTGGTTATACTACATTTTAGGTAACTTTAGCAACACAATATTAGTTATTTGGAATAAATTTTAATTAGAGAACATCCACCTTGCACCAATCACAAGGTTTGGCTTGTTTAAAAGCAAATTCTGACAAGATAACGTAGTAATTGCACGCCATGGATTTATTTTAATGAGACTTCATAAAGTATAAGTCTAAATTGTTAGAGAATTGCGCAGGAAAACGAATATCATCTAGATTATACCAAATATAATGATCTGGGTTAAAAACGGTTTAAATTCATGTCACCTTGTTATGAATGAATGAATGAATGATACTTGAAACAGCTTAAACTATTTTATTTAAAAAATAAATTCATACTTGAATGAACCTAAACATGTTATACCGAATTTATTTACCTTCAACTTGAGATAAATATGGGGAGTACGAAATTATATTCGAGTGCACAATTTTCTTATAATTTCCTTGAAATTAAGCCAGAAACGAGTTAAAAATAAAGAATGTGCGCAAGCGAAGACCTTATTAAGTCATTGTCGAGATCAAGACAAGAAATTGCAAATATTTACAATTAAAAACTCATGTTTCAGCATGTTGCAGCATTAGATAAACACGTGAACGTTAATTGCACAATAAATGATCATTTTAATCATAAAATTAGTTTTGAACTTGACTCAATAGTAGTAACACACTAGAACAAACAAAGTTATATCAAAATATTCTGCGGAATTTGATGCGCACTGTAACTGCATCTCGTGGGAGCGTGTCACACGTGTTGAGACTAAATTATCGTGGCGAGCACATGTGGCATCTGAGTGATGAATGTTTCTCTTTTAATTTTACAACACGTTTAGTTTTTTCTGTATTTAATTTTCGCGAACATGTCTGATTTTAAACGATGTTGGCTAAAGTATATTTTCGAATCTGTTTAGGAGAAAACTCCTACAAAAGTTCTAATAATAACACGAATTTTCAACAAACTTTTCGACGATTATTCCTTTATAACTTTCACGCTTCATTCGGAACTTTTAAGACGCAGTTGTTCGAATTAATAACTTACGAGACAGACTTATCCACTTCCATCAACGTGTTTAGTGATTGTTGCTATGCGTCGTATTTGACAGGCGAGGATCGATTCAATACCAACTAATCGATAGCTCGAGTTCAATTAGTATTTTTGAATAATTAAAAAGAGAAATTCACATCAGTGGTGCAGCAAACTAACAAACATGTTTTGAAGACTGCTCCAAACATATTTCAATTTGAAATTGAATCAAATTATCCTTGAAATGCCCTTAATAAATCATGACGTTTACCATCTGTAAAATTGGCCAAATTCAGTGGACAATACTCACCTAAACTTTAACTAAGGTTCAAGGATTATAGCGGTCAATTTTATTTGAGACTATTAAATGAACTAAGTACTTTGTTTATACCCTACACATTTTTATTTACCCTAGGTACTTTATTCGTAATTGGTCTGTTTTATAGTTTAATAGTGTGTGTTTGATCGACATCGCCCTGCGGAGAAGTTCACGGTCAAGAACGAAGGACTTTCGATTTCCATTACTCATTACCAAGCTGCCAAGCTATCATGCCCTCACAACATGCCGACAGAACATGCAATATTATTTCTTTATGAGGAATAACACACCAACAATCATTTTCTGTTGTTATCAAGTTCGTTTTTCTTTTTTGTACTGCAATGAAATGACTTTCAATGCAATTGTTTAATGTACAATGAGATGACTATCAACTTTTCCGTGCCATCTATTCTTTTCATGTCATTTTTGTGAAAATGGTAAAAACAAGACAGTAATCAAGATAGTACTACCCTGCATTGCAGTGTGTCAACCTAGGACAACAACAAATGTTCCAAAACATTAGCGTTATCGACATTATTATATAATACAAAAGTAAACATCGTTTTTATTTACTGTAAGCACACGGAAAAAATGTGTTGGAATTTTCAGATCAATCGATAAATTGCGTACTAAATCAAAAAATTTTTTTATAAACATGTGACACTTTTCATTGTTTTTAAATTAAATTTTCATTAAAATTGACACCTACACTTACAATAGTTAATATTTTTATTTTTATATTGCTATATTTCTTTTAATGTCGTTATGACGCATATCCTCATGCTTCATTTCCTCGTGCATTCGTTAAAATTACTAAACAATGCGTGTTTGCCCACGCACATCTAATTACGTAAAAATGTCGAAACATTATTCGCTGTGTTTGTCATAGCACGTTGATTCATCCGCATTGCGTATACAACCCACATCCAGCACGTTATCATGCACATTTTGTTACACACGTGACCCACCCATGACTATCCTGGTGCTCCAGACTTACTTTTGATTAGAGATAAGAAATTTTCTTAAATGACTCCAAAAATGCTAAAAAGGTTTTGTTTTACTAGACCCAGTAATTCCTTGTTAAAACCTTGTTACTGAATTTGTCGAAAATCAAACAGATTGCAACAAATTCATATGAAAATGTTAAAAGCATGAAGACAGGACTGACGCAAACGAAATAGTTAAAGATGTAAACAATGAATGCACCAATGCTCCAATAGTGAGGAAGCGTAGCAAAGTAAAAGGTGAATGTTTTGCTGACGAATGAAAACTCAAACATGTTTAAGTGTGTACTTTGGACATCAAAATGTAAACTTGAACTTTACTCTTAAGATGCAAATAAACTTCACGGTGAGTTTGGAGAAATGTTAAATAAATTTCCTCGCTTCGCAGACTTTTGGCGCACATTCTCATGCATACGTCAATAGCGTCATAAATTTGTGAAAATTCGAAATTTTCATATTGCATGTAAGTTTTAATGTTTGCCGGAATCGTAAAACGCGTTCATTTTTATGCGTATCAGTAAATAAATTATGAAATAAAAATAAATCTCTCAGCGAAAGTAGCAACTAAATTCATTTTTATGCGATTTTATTTGATAGTAAAACATAATATATACCGAACTTCTAATGAGATTTTTCCAAGGTACTCATATCTCTATATTTCTTTTTAGACGGACATAATGTTAATTACTTTTATTTCGTTTATTGCTTCACGCGGCAGAACATTCATCATACGCGTGCAACAATGTTTGTAACCAGGAAATGAGATTTAAAATGAGAATTAAGAGCGTTGCAAACCATTCAATAACAATAATTGATATTCTAGAACTGTAAATGCGACAACGTGCAGAAAACCTCAAACCGTTAACAATAACAAACAATATTTTTATTTTTATCATATACCTACTAGTAAACCAGTTCATAGCTGATCACTAACTTAGACTTACACCTATCTTTGCTAGATATAAGCGTTTTAAACCTCTCTGTTGTATTTTCCTATTTATTTTTACCTTCAAGAAATAATTTACTTGCACTGGAAGGTAAAGTTCATTTGACTTGAATGTACCAAGACGAAATTGCAATTATCACGCATTTTACGCAGTAAATATATTCGGTGTGGGTGTTGCAATTTGTCCCCGTAAACAAACAGGTGATAAGAAAACAACTGGGTGGGGACTAAATTTACACGCGGCTAGACGATTTCAAGTGCAAGGTCATACAGGTGAAAACAAATTTTAAATAAATACCTAATTTATTATTATTTACTAATTATGTTTCTTTCTTATCAATAGAAACAAATATCAACCAAAATCTCTAAAAATCAATTTAGTTATATCTGAAATTTAGCTAAACATCTACTTATATTGTGTCGGTTAAATGCACAATTTCAAAACATTTAGTTTTGGCAAAGGTTGCGAGAGGAAAGTTGTCAGTTATAAAATCAAGCTCAAAACATTAAAATGAAGTTTTGGCTTCCTTTCAGGAGACAAACAAATAGCAACTGAAATAAGCAACGTAAAAATATATTTACTGTTATATGTAGTAGTTTCCGACCCTCTGCAAAATTAAAATTTACTGTTTCTAGTACTTAAAACTGGCCAAAAAACAAACTCGTTATGAGACCTGAAGCAATATAATAAACAACAAATTGAAGGTGTATTTTTATGAACCAAGGTGAAGGTAAAAGTACAGTGACACTTTACAGGGCAAATATATAAATATATAGAAAGCATTTAAATAGAAATGCCATTAGACTCTAAGGACTTTCTGAATTAATTATATTATATGAGGGATTTTATTGTGCTATATTTGCAATTCCTCATTTCTCCAAGGACAACTCGACATTGTGCAAATGAGAAAATTGTTATATAAGTATAATGACTTTATTGTATCATAAACTAAGATGAATCTGTTGCTATGGTGGTACCCAAAACATCAATCTCTTAAACTATCTTTCACCTTGCACCTCCGTACGTTTTAATTTCACCACGCCCACGTGACACTTTCATAGGCTTGTTTCGTTTGACTTCCAATGTAGGCGAGATCAGTGACTTTATTGCAAATCGTAAATGTATTGTCACCTTTCGCGAATTGCATTGTGCATTGTGTGAGACGAAAATAACCAAATGACATCGACGTCGCCGTGAGCTAGCAACAAATGCAAACCGCGAACAATGAAAAAACATCGGACGTAAAAACATAAAGCAATAAAATAATAACTTTGATATTACAATCCAGCAAAACCGTTATTATTTACCTTAGGTCGGAGTACGATTAGTGTGAAGTGTTTCTGCGGCTCAAGTTGGATCATCATACAATTCGCAATTTGCAAACCCAAACGGAAAACGTAAAACGATCTTTCCACGCGCCTTGAGTCATCAAGAACACGGAGTGCAATAACACAATACCCGAGTGTCATCAGGTCACGGAAACCACGAGCTCAGCAATTATAGAAAAATATTGCAATGTCTTGTAGAAAGGTGTAATAGTTTAGTCTATGTCCTCTAGAGGAATTATTTAAATATGTAAATTCTTTGATAAAATTAAAAATTACTCAAATTATACAGAGAAAAATAGCAAACTAATTGAAGATTAATATTGACGTGGTTTTCAGTTTTGCGATGCAGAAACCAGTCGCCTGTAATCATGAAGTAGGTAATCATGTTTCATCATAACAAATCTGTTGAGACGAAGTTGAAACGAACGCAATTTGTGTGATTCTACTGCGTCATTATATTCGATCATCGAGAATACGCGAATGTATTTATTACAAGAAATTTCCTAATCATTAACTATCGCTTTAAGATTGTTCAATTAAAATTCACTGTGCTAGGATTTATTTTCGAATAAAGTATTTTATTTTTTGTATGTGCGAATGCTGCGAGTACGTACCGAATTTACGTCTACGCATTGATTATTTTTGCAGGTTTTGTGGGGAGATAATGAGCGTGAAATGCTGCCAGGCTGTATTGACAGTGCATATTCATGCTCGCCCCACGTTTTCCTGTTACCATATGGCCGACAAATTCAATACGATATGTTTGAAGGGGTTACACCCACCTGCGTCCGTTAAAATGTACATATGTACATATCTGAATTATTTTTATCACATCATTAAACTAATGCCCTTCTGGAGTTCTAAGAGTTATAGAAATAATATTTCTAGTAATATTTTCTAATTGGACTTACCAACGTGCGACAAATTAGAGAGCTCTGAATCTGGAACAAAATGAAAACATGTTAACTTTGAAGGATTCACTGTTTAAAAAAGAAGTAATTTGTATTTCGTGCTGATAATTCATAACAGAGTGCGGAAAGGCATCAACATGTTTGTTGTTTACACAGGCCGGTTAAGTCTTATCTTGTGTTGAAAATATACACCAAGTAATATGAAGGAAAGAAATAAATAACGGCATCTTTGTTTTCATTGTTATTGCATAAATTAATTGTTTTCTCTGATTGCAGCATGTTGTGCAAATATTAATAGCGAAGATATTTCCGTTTTAAAATAAAAGTTTTCCTGTTTCCCACACAAAGTTAAACCAAATCATTCCCGTTTCAGAAGACTAAAAGGCATACAATTTAATTTCTATTTGATATTTACTGAGCGGAAAACACATTACCAGTTCTTTATATTTTATTTTTCACATTCCCCTCGTTTTCTCATAGATTTTTGCGCCAAATAAAATAAGCTTTCAGCTAAATTGATAAACAAGTCGAGAGTTTACAAGCTTGTCGTTTTAAGTTAAACCACCGATTACCTCGGTTGCACCAAAGCACAAAAAACAAGTTAGCAAAAGTGGCCTCGGTAACCAATAATATTTAGATTGATTTACATTGATTTAAGTAATTGCTATTTATTTTACAAAAATAGTACGATTCGATTAGAGGATGTAAATTGTTATTATACGTTTTGTTTGATTTCTTAAATCAGTTAAATTGATTAAACAATAATAATTAGCAGCCTCAACAAGCATATAAAGTAAAAATAGGAACACATACAATCAGTTTATTGGCATTCATAAAAATATTAATTCGTGTTTTAATTTTGTATTTTTCACGGTTAGAACGTAATTTTTACTCGTTCTACTCGTAATCTGATTTCTAAGATTTCTGAAACGTTTCATGTTTAAATTGGAGTGAAAAAAACACTCGATTTTTTGTTGGCGAATTATCGCGCACTTTTTGAGTGTTTGCTTTATGAGATCAGTCGCAATTCTGACGCCACCAACGACGACATCGGCCAGAGTTTCTAGCTTTTTGTCGCTTTTCCAAGTGCGTCATTATCGCTGAGATCCTCGCTGTGAAACTCTGATAATATTTAAATCCATACAATTTAAAAACACACTACTCGTATTAATGTTAATACTGCATTTATGTATTAATACTGAATAAATATGCCTACAATTGGAATTATTATAAAACCTCGCAACAACTACATTTTATGTGGAAAGATTGGCGTCAAGTTCAAGGATTAACTCTAAATTTGATTGTTGCTTTAGTTTGAATTTTTAGACTTAGGCCGAACAGTTGTTGCTCCATGTTTGTTAATAGTCAATGGTCATGCGCTTGCCCGGGTAGTAAATTGAATCATAGCCAAAAAAACAAGCATCCAAGAAGGTCTCCCAAAATTCTAATGTTTTCTAGGTGTTTTCTGGTCGGTTTATGTTCTAAAAAAATTCTGGCATATATCTGATTTATCGTTATAATAAATTAAAAAATATATAATTCCTCATATAAAGAAAGCACCTGCCCAAAACAGTACCAGAATAATTTAGTATTCGCTATAGGGTTTAAAGATGCAACTGTAGTAGCACTCAGTAGAGTAGCACTCACTTTTTGAGTAGAATTGAACTACATGCGCCACCTATTCGTGTCTGAATGTACTAATGTAGCAAATGAGTGTAGGTTTCTACACATCGGTAGCCTACTACGTATAGTACAGCAAACTGTAATTGAACATATGACCTTGAGTCATAATGACTGTGTCGATTAGCCTACCGATGGCGCCACGAGTTTAAAAGTTAATAACATTTGTACAATATTTATACAATTTTCTGACTTTACAGAAAACTAACACAAATATAAAATGCAGTACCTGTATCATTGAGCAATCCTTGAATCGGATCATCGTTGAATTCTTCTCCTTCCGATGACGCTAAAAAAGAAGATAAAACATTTATTAAACAAGTGAAATAATTGCATCCGTAAATTATTAAACTTATACTCTTAAATTTGGTTAAAAAACAACAGGTATTATAAAGTATTATGGTAGAATTTATCACAACTCTATTGAAGCTCCATAATATCAAATATGAATATCATGCGGATAACAATGAACGTTTAACAACAATTAACAAGAAATAATAACAAGGAAGAGTGAGGTATGTTAGGATTTGCATGCAACCAGGAACTGAAATATTTCCCAGTGTACTCTCGCAAATTCTCACGACTTGACCTTTAAACTGTCGAGTGATTCACTTTACGGTTGCAATTGTTACCTACACGGCTAGAAATTAATTAATCTAATCACCTAAGTTACTATACACATTATTAATGTAATATAAACTTTTTGATTTTAGTGATCTTAGTGATATATTTTTATCGGCAGTTCCAGAGATATATTTTTTCCATTCAGGATGCAAAACAAGATATTTAAGTTAAGTACTTGTTTATAATTTGCATAATTTTTATATATTGCTAAAAGTCTAACAAAATCATAAAAATGAAATGTTATATTCACACGATTAACTAACATTCTTTATTTATTTTTGTTCTTGTTTACATTTCCTTATCCACTCATCCTGTTTATATGCTTGAAATAAAAATTCCACATCCGTCACATTTCTAGTTTTAAAAATGTCTTTAGTTTCAATTTCGAATACGGAATATACTAATATCATCAACTTGAAATTTGATAATGTAAATATCTATACTTATTAGTAATATTTGAAATATGTTATCAATTAAAAATTAATCAAAACAACCACTCAATTCAATTACTTATTTAAAGATAAGTGTATTCGATGAAAATCATGTGCAAGTTTTCTACAAAATATAAAAATCTAGTATAAAATTACACACTCGCATCAATCATTCAAAAAATCTCCTGTTGTTGTCCTGTTACGTATTTCAATAAAATTATAAATTGTGTGTTTTGTTAAAGCAATTTTTATCAGTTCATTATAAAAAATAAAAAATCGTATTTTACTGTGGATGAAATTGTAATAAACATTCAAAATCTGCAAAGTATGCGGATGTGCTACTCGTGGTCTCGCTTTTTGATACATTACGAATTATCAAGGTGAATCGCATTATTTTTCACGATGGCACCCATCCGTAAATAAAGTGTTGAGCAGCCAGCGGCCGCAGGTACACACGTAATGTAAATGTTTATAACACAACATGCCACAGAACTTCCATTCACAACTCGCGACAGACGAAAATTTATATAATTCGTTATTATGATGATGACGATACAACAATACTTTACTGTCATTTTTATTTCACAACAATCTACAGATTTAGATTTTTAAAGTTATCTATGAGATTACTACAATTGAAATATTATAAATCTAATCTAAAACAAAAAAAAAGATAAAATATTTGAGCACTTCAGATATTCTACGCATGAACTCAAACATACCCTCAATTACGTAAATCTCTCAATACTTTTTTTGGGCCAAATTTTCGTATTCAAGACAGTAGTAAATAAGTATAGCAAATTATTTTGCATAACCTGTATTTCTATTTATAAAAGATTTATGATTTCAAAGCAAATTATTGAAAATTACCAAACAAACGTTGATTCCCATATCCATTCTATACTAATCTCACAAGCAATTCACATAATTATCTGAAGCAAATTTAGTAAAACTTTGTTTTTGTTTAGCACGAGTTGTGACTCTACCAGTGTGTATCCATTCAATAACTTCCTCCATTATAATTATTTACGTCTACTTTTTTGTGTGGACAGTGGATGTTTCGTTTTCGATTAACGTGATTACGTGCCTGAGATTCAGGCTTGATTTCGATAATCACATCGTACGCTTCTTATTTATTGCCAGCGTGTTGACGCGACATGGTTACATATGGAATTCAGCAAGGCATATAACTAATATAATTAAAGTGTAATTAAAGCCGGCCAGTGTGCAGGCTCCCATAGCTAGTCTTCAACTTCAAACTAGCGCTTAAATTTAATATTGGGTTTTATTGCTTTGTGAACAAAAACAAAACTAGACAAATGCCAAACTTGGGTTTAAAAAAATAGAAGTATAAGCTTCCTGTATGATTAAGCTTTTGGAGGATTTGATTGCTTTAATTAATAAGATCAAGTTAAAAAATATGTTAATTTTGAAAAATATTATATGGGCACTTTTCTCACTGCTATTAATTGTCAATTACCGCCAATTATTGATGTAATTAATTCAAACAAAAACTCAACACATGCGTTTGGAACTTTTTCTACAAGTCAAACGCTTCATGGTTGAAGGTTAAGTTAGGTCGATTCTACAAATGTGAATTGTATAAATTTTATTACACAAAAATAGACAAAACGTCTACCTAACACGGAATTTATTTTAATCACTTTCTTTTACAACTTCAATGATAAAATTGCACTAGAAATACTATAATCAAGTCAGTGTTTAAAAATTAACGCTTATCCACTGTTGAACAAATATTAATTATAATTATTTGTACCTATTTCGTCAGAATACCGTGTCTTCCGGTTTCAGTTGCACCTGATTATAATAAATAATAATAATTACATGCTTCGAATGTTGAATTTAATGCAGTGTGTACCAATTCGAACGCAAACAAAAAAGAAAAAGTGAAACAGTGAAATACTTTGGCATTCAGTACCAACAGAAGAAAGTGAAAATCATATACCAGGCGTTTAAACAAAATATAAACTAAATCATGAAATATACCACGGTAATTATCAGTGAACTAAACACTGTGTATTCATTATTATTACTAGTAGTTCTTAGCGCATTGTTCAACCACAGCGTAATAAAATTATACACGCGATGAACTTTAATTCATTATTTTATTTAAGTTTTTCCTGTCCAGAGTTGCGTAACAAAACCAAACCGAACAATGTCAGAGTCGCAGCAAGTCATCACGAGTGGCAGAGTATTTGTAAGTAGTGAATCACATTGAACTTGACATCAGCTAATTACGCGAACGAAGATTTTTGTGTATACTATGTTAACAATAGCAAATAGGTACGCTCTGAACCTAAATTCTACGCAACTTATATTTTTTTGTGATGTCATGTATGGTGTATTACTAAAAATAGTAATACATATCCATGCCTGGAAATACGTGCGTGATAATAGCAACGTGCTCTTTTTCACATTTTGCACATTCATAAATTTTAATGATAATCACAAAGCAAGTGCGTTGAAAGATTATCTCGACACTTGTCAGCTATTTTACAAACGGTAGCGTGTTACTGAAAATATGATTGATTTTGGCTTGCATTCTTCAAATACTTGAGAATTTAAAGTCACTTAGTGTCAAAATTTGAACAAACAAACATTGGTACTCTAAACGTCTGCAAAAAATTGAAACCTAGAGAAAATACGCACTCTTTTATAAGCAAGTAACGCGCATTAACAGGTTGTAAACAGTAGGCAAATTATTATCAAGGACGATGAATTAAATTACGCTATCAAAAATAATTCAACGACTTTCGGCAATCACATGCACCAAAACATCTTTTCAACCATTTTAATAGTAAACAATTGCATTATGAATGATTAACTTAATTATTTAATAATAGACATCCTAATAATGCATCCCTGAACTGATCTAAGAATGGAAATATTCCTTTATTACTTTTATTATCAAACCATGGCAAATTTCTATGTAAATATTGCGAAACGGTGATTCTTTCATATTCATGCTGAATAACACTGTTCTAATTAAATTAAAGTTCAATGTAAGCGTCCTTGATTCTAATAAATAATATAAGTACACCGCGCGGCTGTTAGTCTTTCGATCGATTCGCAATCATTAAATCATTGAGTTTGTATAAAATTTGTATGCACTTGTCGCAATCTTGTTGCATTGCGACATGTTCCGCTAGAGTCGACCGAGAACTTTTTGCGGCGCACACGTCAATAACAACACCTATTTCATTTCATAACGCGCAAAAATTGAAGTTTATTCGGAACTTGATTGGATATGGTATCCATAGCGAAATAGTTCCTTCCTTTCGAATGATTATAAAATTATACGCTGGATTGTTATTATTGATTGACGCTTGGCTCGTGCATGCACAAGAATGACTTTCTTAAGACACGCTTTGGATCAGTCGACTTGACCTTAATTCGAACGCGTTTGGCGCTAAACTCTAATGTCGTACGAGCACTTAGTTTACTTACATACTTATCTAATTAACACATAACACATTCCGAATGATACAATTTGATCCAAACACTTTGTAACACTCGTAATAACATTTATTACGGACGAAATGACGGCAGAAAAATGTGGAATAAAAAAAGTTTAAAAGAATTTGCATACAATAGAGCTATAAATTTTAATTCATCAGTTTATCTGAGTTTATCTACTCAGTAATTTTTACGAAGCGTGCGGAAAATCATCATGCATATTTTTATATGCCATTTAATCATATGCAGTTAATTATTCATTTTATAATGTATTATAAGAAATTGCCAATTTGCATTATCTGCGTCCTGACCATGCTCTGATTTCATCGTTATCAATGTAGTCAATACAGTCTCAATTGAACTTGTTACTTATTTCAAGATACGTGTTACGTACTTGAACTGAATTTTTTTTTGTTTTTGCTAGGTACATGTAATTGATATAGGGATTTCGTTATGGTTTACACCTTGCACAATTTTATAATTTTTGTGTAAGTTACTCTGATTGTTTGATTAAGCTAAGATACTACTACGTTAGTAGTTTTCCGATTAGATTTTGCTTTCGAGAAAATATGTGACACAAGTTGTAATAAAAGTTGACGCAACTGAGATAATTTTTGCGTTAGTATGGAGTATATGATAATAGCGATAATAATCTGGACATCATATGATGGAGATGTAAAATTTAGTATCTAATTAATTAACGAAAACATCATGCTTTTCATGTTTCTTTGTTTCTAAGCGGCATTGTGACGAATTAAAGTGGAACAAACGTAAATACCATGCTCTGATTTCATCGTTATCAATGTAGTCAATACAGTCTCAATTGAACTTGTTACTTATTTCAAGATACGTGTTACGTACTTGAACTGAATTTTTTTTGTTTTTGCTAGGTACATGTAATTGATATAGGAATTTCGTTATGGTTTACACTTTTACACCTTGCACAATTTTATAATTTTTGTGTAAGTTACTCTGATTGTTTGATTAAGCTAAGATACTACTACATTAGTAGTTTTCCGATTAGATTTTGATTTCGAGCAAAAAATGTGACACAAGTTATAATAAAAGTTGACGCAACTGAGATAATTTTTGCGTTAGTATAGAGTATATGATAATAGCGATAATAATCTGGACATCATATGATGGAGATGTAAAATTTAGTATCTAATTAATTAACGAAAAACATCATGCTTTTCATGTTTCTTTGTTTCTAAGCGGCATTGTGACGAATTAAAGTGGAACAAACGTAAATAACGCAATGGATCGTCGGTGTAAACGTTCCGTCAATTACGATCCACTTATGCGCGCGATACGATATGGTAAAATGAGAGTGATAGAAAAATGCGGACGCGTCATTGAACCAGCTCGGAATGGAGATATCAGGGCATCAACATCAAAGCGATACTCACCTGTAAACAAAATAAATAAATAAGTACCATTGACGAAAAGTGTATTCAGACAAACGCAATATTTTTAAAACTTGTGTAACAAAATATACATTTTTCTACTTCCACGCCAGTTTTACCACGCTTTTGAGACATGACAAGTGCTACATTAAACAAGGATGGCCAATAGCCGTGACTAAAATACTTTACTGAGGTTCATTACTTAAATACGAGTATTTTCAAACAATTCCTCATTCTGTAACATTTTTATCCCCAATTTATAAATATTCCTTCAAATCAAAACACCTATGGATAAACATTATACTTGTTTAAAACAATTGCCACTTATACTGTCATAAACTTCAAATAAACACTCATTCACAATGAGATTCTCCGAAATGTCTTACATTTTTTCCCGTCCAAATGTGATAAAACTACTAAATAAATTACCCACTTGGATCTTTCCTCAAACGCCTCGCATCATAATCAATCCCATGATAGTGCAAACCAACTCACAATTCCAAGCAGAAAATTGTTTCAATATGTCGGACAGTAATAACGAAACCGATTCAGAATGCGATGAAGATTCTGCTTGCGATTTGTCATTCAACACGTCTTACTTTGAGAATAGCAACGAATCCATTGATATGAACGAAATAACGGCGTCGGTATCGGTGCGAATTTGTTTTCATCTTGAACGTGAACTTTGCACATTCGTTCCGATGAAGCAATTAAACATTTGCATTAGTCATTGTTTTTTTTCGAAATAATCAAAAAATTTTTGGAAAATTATTACCGTTTCAAATATTCAAACAAACCCAGCCGGTTTTTACGACTTGTTCAGTTAAATATAGTAAAAATAAAAACGTTTAAGTCATGCAAATAAAATGGCACCGGTTATTAACATTAGGCGAGTGGAACATCTAAAATTATCAACAAGTTTAACTCGCGTCAAAATTAGATTTTAAAGTTATTAACAGGTACAACTGTTTGTTTAAAACACAAAAAATAAAATCGTGACCAATAAATAACTGTAAACCCTACAAATATTCAAATAACTACATACATTAGTACTTTAAAAAAATATTTGTAAATACATATATATTTACAACAGGCGAGGAAACTTTAGTTGTAGCTTAATTTTCCCTTATCGCAATATGAATTGACCTTGTACTCAAACAGTTACTTAAAGCTAAAACTAAATGAATATGCTCGCAACGCCACAACAAACTTGAACAATGACTACGAGTTGAGTTCAACTAGATACCTGAATACAAAACTATATAAATAACCATCCAAATATTTAAATATTTGATTAGCAAAATAAGAAACGATATCTGCGTTGAAATTGGAAAACATACAGCTTGATGTGCCATTACGTTCAATTAACTTAACAAGGTGAGCAAGAATGTGAACAGATGATTTACAAACTTCAAACTTTGAAATTTTTGTTTTGTTTGTCTATTTCTCTAGGTACGAAACTTGCGTAATAATATAATATTGTTATTCGTCTTGACTATGGTATTAATAAAACATGCAAATAGCTGGGAGTTGGTAGGTAGAAGTATTTACATAGAAACATCATGATTATTCAGAAGCGAAAATAAATATCGTGATAACATCACATTTTATATTGGTTGACAAACACATTAAATGTAAGAGGTTTGCGGTAAATGTAAAGTCAATTTCGAGTATTGAGGTATGTACTCGTAATTACACTTAAATGGCAGAAAACTGTTTCCTGAAATTTTCCATAAATTCTTTTCATTTTTGGTTTTTGCGCGTTTGCCAAAAATAAATAATTTTGTATTTTTTTAGGAAATAAAGTAGATTTACGAATAAATATTATTAATCAGATGTCTAGCCATATTTTTTCTCATTGTCTATTATAGTTATTTATATATTCACTGAATTATTACGCATATCATCTATAAATTCATATATAAATTATTTTATAACCACTTCCTTATAGTTTCTCTTAAACCTATATTTATAAAAAGTGCAAAATCATCGACTCACGCTTTTTATAAAAAATATAATTTAATTATACATTCAACTTAAAAAAAGAAAATAAATCTGTTTATGATTCAATTTACATAATGATGAGTAAAGAACTTCCACGCCGTTTAAACATACATTAATAATATCAAACAAGTGGAAATTGATGACAAAAGTAAGAATCAAGGCGAAGTGAATGATTGAATATCTTAGTTATTAAATGTCGAAATAGGTTGATAAATAATGCAACAAAAGGTAGAAGTTTATTCAACTTCGCTCGCGACGAACTTGGATAAGGTAAACTTTTTGTTGACGCGACTTAATGAAGCTTCACAATCGCACTTTATTGTAAAATAAATTTTAAATTATCAAGCGATGCAAAGCGCGTGACGGTATTGAAATAAATGCAGTATATATTTATATAAAATATATTTTTAAATAGTTTTCAATAAATTTTACCTACGAATACTCACAAGCAATATTTTTGTGGCAAAGTTTATTAAAATTTTAGAGAAAAAATTAATAAAAATTTATTAGAATATAAAAATCCACTTGATATAATTATTTTTTTTCACAATTTGTGCAATTTAAGATAATTATATTACTAAATGAGTGAATTACTAATTTACTGATTGAATTAGCGCGGTTTCACAACGCGACGCGCCGTGACGTTGACAGCACGTGTTAATGAGGTACGAAATTTAGAATAATTTTAATTTTTCACACATTTACCAATTCATGTGGGTTTCGTAATATTGAATATTATAATTTTAATAAAATTGCTATCTAAAACATCGATATCCTCTCTCAGAAAATACGTAAACAATAATTTAATTTTCCAATTTGCATACTAAATTTTTAATTGCTAATTTCAATTCGTGTACAACACTGTTGATTACGTTAATGTTCAACTTACACATTGGATGAACTGACGTGAAAAACAACAATTAAATAACGCGCAATCCACCAATTAAAAATTTAAACCAAAATCAATATAAGTAAATCTAATCGTTAATATATTAATACGTGTCACTGAAATTTTCAGATTCAATTCATTGACTGATAAATCAATTTCAAGTAGGTAGTTTGAAAATTGTGAGAATTATGAGTGTACGATAAACATTCAGAAAGACTACTGCGTTCACAATTCCGTAATAGTTTAGATTCCAATGTTGAATGCAACTAATTTAGTCTTTTTTCGTATTTAACGTTACTATTAAACTTGTTTCGATAACACATGAGCGGTTGTCATTTGCCG
Organism: Dalotia coriaria; assembly: GCF_025399875.1. Classification (NCBI taxonomy): domain Eukaryota; kingdom Metazoa; phylum Arthropoda; class Insecta; order Coleoptera; family Staphylinidae; genus Dalotia; species Dalotia coriaria. Next base: position 10,982,921 of record NW_027045446.1, read on the forward strand.
CTTGACGGTTGACACAACGCAATAGATCGTTAATTTTTCAAGGACTCCCTGCTTCGTCCGCATTGCATGTGAGGAATATCATTGAATAGGAAACAAACAATGTTATCGGAATTGGTTCTACAATGGGATTTCCCTCAAAGCAGGTAGGATTTTGCATATAAAATATTGAAAATAGTTCAATGATATGTCAATATAATTATAATTAAATAATATCCGTTAAATGTGGAATAATATCATCGCATTTTCTTTGTGTCCATGCGTTCGTTGTCACCTGGGGCCAGACTGTACGTGTATCATAATTTACGTTCGTATGTTTACTTTCTCACTCGAGAGCGTCACGTTAATGTGCTTATTTGCGTGTTTATTTCGCGATATTTCTTTATTCACAGTCACATTTCCATAATTCGTTTTCTAGGCGGCAGTTTAAAATGCATAACCAGATATCTATGTCTCTGTTTTAATAACCACCTACGATACTTGCTTCTATCTAATTAAATGTATATTATTTTAATTGCAATGCATCAATTTTTCATGTATTTTTAAATTTTCTAAAACCAAACACATGATAACGCAATTTTCGTCATCTAATCATCTAATCCTAAATAATTTAAAGAGTTTCGGAACAAATTCGGATTACAATTGAAATCTTTAAAGATTATTTCTCAAATCTCCTCTTCAATAATCCAATGAAAAGTATTCTGATGAAATTTTAAATTTAGACAAAAAATTTAGAGGATTCTGCTATAAATAGAATGACTTTGACATTGATTAATGGCCTATTTTCGTGACTGATGCAAGATCCAACAAGTTCGAACTTCTTTTGACCGTCAATTAGTTTCATTGTATTCTCCACGCAAACTTTTCTCGACATGGAGAACAACACTGATTAAAACCCACTTACAATAGAAGTAGAAATAAACTTAGAAGTGTTTTTCATAAGGAATAAATATTTTTTCAAATAAAATTATATCCAAACGTTTGTATACTTCCGTCGAAGTTTTCTTCGTCCTTCGCGCAATTAGGTTATTGTAGCCGCGCGAAAAACAAACAGAGCGTATTTATAACCGGGCGGACACGCATCTCTGTAATCGGATTATGAGAGATGCGTGGAAACTCACCGCTGGCGTGTAGAAAACAATAAGGATAACGTCGGCGCTCAAAACTCACCTCGTAAATATTTATAGTAACCGCTCGTCAGGTTGAACGTTGACATTGTAGAAGCGTTATAAAATAATCCACGTGCTCGACCAAATCACTCAATAAAAACTCACACAACTTTTTTTTCGGTTTAAAAAGTTTGGTTTTATTTCGGTTCACAGTATGTTTGCACTTGTCGCAGCACTGTAAAAAATGTGACGCGTTTTCCACTGGCTTTTCATGTGACTACCAACATTTATAACATTTTATAGGCATGCCGGTGTTGATACGCCGAAGCGTGTTCGGATTGCACTTTATTTGAGTTCACAGCGCGTCTATTTAATTTTAATAGGCACACACAAAAGTTGTACTTATGTGTAGCGCCAACAATCAACTCAAATTTTAACTACTTGTTCGCTAACAGCAAATTCCAGCAGCGATAATGATAATTATTGAAAAGCGATTAACTTTTTAATGACTATAATGATCCGCACCAATAATAATAAAGCAATTTATGCCTTTGTCGTTTGTTTCAAACTCATAGAAAATTCTATTTTGTGCTTTACTTAATTTTTAAATCCATTATAGAAAAATATTGCGTAAAATTTTTAAAATTTTTATAAAAACAGTAATTTAGATTAAAATCACTTTAACCCGCACGTAATTTAAAATTATCCTAGCCAACCACAAATGAATTATTATTGTTTTTAAGTCACTTCACATTTAGTCCTGCTTAAGGACTTGCTGAACGTGGCTGAACTCGCGTGGATGAATTGTTTTATTTTTTGACTCTTGATTCGTGTGGCACAGATCACTCCCGGTTCAGGTTCGCGCCCGTCGTCGTCGCGTCGGTGAATGCGAAATCTCGCGGCGCGGATGTTATTCGGGCGGATCGCGCATCGTCTCGCGCGCGGCACGCACCTGAGTGGCGCGCTGCGGTTTACCTGCGATCCAGCCACGTTCAACGCTGTCCGCGTGCTGCCGATAGTGAACGTGCTATCAGCGGGCGCAGCCGCGCGAACGACTTCATCGCAACATCAAGCCGAGGTTGATAACGAACATTCACCAAATACACAAGTGTATGTTTTAGCTTGCATTTATTTACAAAATTAAACTTTATATTACTTTTAATGTAATAAAACGTATTGTAGAATAATATTATTGCCTGCAACTACGAGTAAAGCAATTAGAAACATGTGCAGAAATTGGTAATGCTCGTGCATTGTACTCGTATTTTATTTATAAATAAATAAAATATTAATGTTCCATTAATAATTTAATTATTCTAATTTCATGTTTGTTTTATTCGTCAATTTTACAATCAAAAATATGTGGAAATATTAATGAAGGTAATAAGAAGTTTTCTTATTAATCGTATTAATCCAATTATATCTCGATACAACAGTAAACACTACGCCTGAAGTTGGAAATATTACCATACATAAATAATTCGTAGCAACTGCGATCTGCAATCCTGTTCATACCGCTTATCGTAGGTTTATTCATTTGTTTTGCCACTTTAAACGTATCGAAGCGATGGTGGTAATACATAATACAAGTTGTTAACTTCTTATCATTACAAAGAAACAACAAATATTACTTAAAGCCCACCCAATTGCGCAAAACACAAGAATATGTATTTGCCAAAAGTCATGCGTGTTGATAAAACGTATTTGTTTAAAGATTCCAGTGATTTCCGCGAATTCAGATGTTTTTATACGATAAGAAACTTGCGTATATTCCAAGAATATATTCTTGCAATTCGCAAGAAAACTGTTTTATTATTACGTTTATTCTTTAATAATTCAATTTACATTCATTATGCTTATTTGCGTACTTTGCTACATACCCTATTCGTTGTAATTGTGACATCACTGAGTAAGTCGCACTTTAATCCTGAACGTGAATTAAATGAGTAATAATACAATATTGCTTTTTTTATTGCTTCACAGATGACTTTAATTTGGGGACAAAACGTCGCGACAAATTCATTCAAGCCAACACGTTAATATTCGGACAATAATGCATTAAACATTTTTACATTCGCACGAATCAGTCGTCAATCGTCTTTTTGCACATTGTGTTAATGTGTGTTAAGTAAATGTTAATTAAAGTCATGCGAAATTATATCATCGCACCAAATTCATCATAATAATTTGTTTGCGTCTATTGTGTTGGCAAATTTAAGCAATAATTAAAAATACATTAAATAATGTTTTCCTTTTGTACAATTGACTACGACTTGACTGAAGCATTTAATTTTGTATTCAAATTATTTCGAACCATTTATGATAATTTATTAATGCGCCTTTGAGTGATTTTAATCATCAAGAGTGATTAATATTTGCATGTTCGGCGCAAGAATAATTATAACATTATTACATTTATTTTGCCAATTTACAAATGATTATTTTTTAACTCAAGGACAATTATATTTTAACAATAAACTGCCAACAGCTCAATAAAATATGTTAAACTTATTCGAAAAGCCTTAACCGAGAACTGTTGAGAATTGAAGATTGGCATGAAATGAATTTTCATAGTTTTATTATTGGAAAAGTCTACTTAGTAACCTAGTAATTTTGAATTTAAAGTTGTAGAAGATGTAAATTAAGTAAATTAAATAACAAGTGGCTAAACGGTACTTTAACCACGAGATTGATTAAGAGCGAGCGTCGCGACCTCCACCTCGTGACTAAAGTACTTTATATGCGCATATTAATAGATCAGTAATTGTTCTAACCAGTTTTAGGCAATTGTGTATATTGCGTAAATATTGTATGCGTGCAAAAATGTGAAACCAACGGAATTCGCGTACGCATCCTACGCCGTAGTTTGTACCCGATTTGTTTGTTGCCATCGCTGCCTGCCAAACCGATAAAAAATTAAACGTTGAAATGTGAATGCGAAATTCGCAAATTGCTAGCGCACGAATTAGCATAATTGAAAGTTGAGTAGTCTATGCCTAAAATGAAACATAAACAAGCTACGGTCCAAGCACCGTTATTCTTTTTTCGTAGCAAAGCTGTCAAACAGCATGTCATCATCAATCATCGTCAACATTTGCTCAATCAAAAGAATGAAATTAAACAATTAAAAATGGTGTGAAACTATCACGCAGATTATGCAGCAACATAAAAAATATCACCTATACTACAATTAGTAAAGAAATCAAATAAATAAATGTCTTCTATTTCTAATAACATAATGAATATTAGAAATAAATTAAGCGATGTTATGGAAATTTCCGCAAAATAAAATACAGGATTCTCAAGTTGCAATTACCATGAGAAAAACAATAATGACACCCAAAGCATATTAAAGACTTCAATAATAATCAATTAATAACACGTGCGTTGGAAAAGTTGTTAATCTTCAACACGCCCCGCAATTAATTATTATATTATTACGTTGAACATTCTTCATAATTCACTTCGTAATATTTTCTAAACGTAGTGTTTCTGTTCAATCTTTTGCGTGCTAAGTAAACAAATTTAATAATTATATGCATTGATAAATATTTATGTCAATCTGGAAAGTATCAACACCCATTATACACCGAATTATCTACCTATTACGAAAATGATATTGTTTATCACAGCAATAATCCTTTTATTAAATGCCTACTCATCAAGTGCATTGGAGATTTAGGACTCTTGGGTGACGAATGCAAAGGATCAGAGATCAGACAATCAAGTAAACACTTCTATATTTACATGTCGTACATTCACATGGGGATTTACCAGGTTATTACAAATTATAGACTCATATAAATTTTTATGGTATATATAGGTAATATATTTTTTCTACTTCCACCTTTAAGGCGCCAGTTTTTTCACGGATTTAAGGCATAAAAGGCTTTAAGTCACGGCTTTGACTAAAGTACTTTAGTCACGGGCTTTAGTCACGGGGTGAAATTTAAACAAAGTTTTTGGTATTTCAAATAAAATTTGAATTTACATTTAGAATTTCTTAGATTTAAAATTAAAATTAGGAAAACTATGTTTAAAAATGCGTATGGCAAGTTAAAACACGGAAGTAGCTGAATATAATATAAGTCCACATCGTGTTTTTATATTTGTTTGTTCTTGTCATCCTAAAGGTCGTCTTTTCTTTACATTGGTTCCTCTTTAATAACATATAAGCTTGCATACGCGTGCAAGTGCTAAAGTCAATTTACATGCATTTACTTGCAATTTATTGTTGCGACTTTCCTTCAAAAGTTTTCGCTTTAAAGTCTGCTCAAATGTAACTTATTAGGGTCAGTTTTTTTTTCTCAGTCTGGTCTTACCGGAAGACTGCAATCTTTGCCAATTTTAGAAGTTGAAAATTAACTGTAAGAGGAAGCTGACGAAAAGGAGGCGTTTCTCGTTCACACGTTTTAATAATTGACTTGTACTGCGCAGTAGTATTCAGTATAAAACAAAATGCATAAAATCTTATCAACACATCTCAAATATTCAGTTAAATCATTGTTCTTTTCATTTTTATAGATTATAATTCGTATATATGCGTAGGAAATTTATTTATTCGTGAATTCGTTTTGTTTTTATATTTTTTTAAAATTTGACATTGAATGAATAACAAAAACACGAAAATAAAATTTATATGGAATCCTAGACGCTTTCATTTTTTAAATATTCAGTGTCAATGTTCTGTGTTTAAAAATGTTAATCTCTTTAAAAATTTCACTTTGCTTTTTGCCTGGTGTTGATCTCTTCCTATTTATTCACACTTTGCATATGATTTAAAGGTAAGTAATTAAAGTAACGTGCTTTTTCCTTTTCGAAGATCAATCCGTTGATTTATCAACGTGACAGATGACGTCAACGATTGACATTCAATTTAATACTTAAACCACACGAACAAAAAGGAAATAAAAACAGAAGAATTAATTCAATTCCTCAATTATAATACTTTAGACTTATTTCCTATTACTTTTGTACTGAATGAAACTGTTTGATTTGTTGATTGATTTGTTTGCTAAGTGTGTACTTCCGCTTTTAATATTTAATTAATATTACACATTTATGTGATTCATAGTAAATATACTACGTGACAATTCCCACAATTGCAATCATGATAGAAGATTTTTTGTAATCAACCGAAAACATACACTATATATTTGTAAACAGTTGATTTCTCAAATCTCTGATTAATTGTAATTACTATTAAATTCTAATAATTCACGTTGTAATTATTATATATTTACCAATTGAACAACTGCGCCATTAACCTTATCAGTGTCAATGTCACACACCTTAAAAATTGATAATGGTAATGGTATTATTGCCAATGTGAACCACAAAAAAACCTGTGTTGATATTATTTATAACTAATGTGTAAATCCATTTCTGTTTACTTCAAAATCAACAATATTGACAAAGTAAACCCATTTTGATTTCACAAACGAATTTAATTACTATTTCCATGAAAAGTATTTCTTTTTATTGGTTATTTTCACTTTCATATCAAATTTCAACCAACAAATCGACCATTAAACATACAATAGTAAGTATTTACAGGTAACTATAATCGGAACATGAACAATAATAAAACTTTTATGATTTTTTTCTCTTAACTTCACGTTCATGGAAATGGAAATTTCAACTCGAAATTGGTGATTCAATACGTATCAAAAGCAGTTAACAAGTGAGTATACAACGTGAATAATAAAATACGATCGTGCATACATAAAAACGTTTCGTAACAGTAAGTAATTTATTGTAGTTTTCGTTGAACGCGCCGAAAGCATTCAAATTACAATCATTGCATTTACGGTTTTTACAACAGTTTTACATTTTCGTAGTTTCACTTTACACTTTAAAATATCATACACAAATCGACAACTTTGTAAATCAATCCTCTTCAATTAGTACGACTAGCATTATTGAATTAGGAAGTATTTAATCTCTTAAATCAACAAATCAATTGTATATTGTACAATTACATATATCTTTTGGTAGGTGAGGTATTCATATATACAGTTCATAAAATTAGCATTATTTTTTCTACCTGAAGCAAAGTAAATAAACAAGTCTAGGAAACTTGAGATTTCTTGGTTATACTTCCATTTATATACGCGTTGTTGACAAATTAAATATAAAATGATCTTGAATTCTTATTACCGTAAGTTAAACACCTTACTCATTTAATACCTGACTTAAACTTGTATTTTCAAAGTGTTTACTATGTTTTACCTTCGTTTATTTTATCAAATAATTTATACGTTCCAAAATAGAATGTGTATTGATATTGATGTGTGCAGTGCTGAGTAAAGTACGAAAATTTAGATGCAGTATGCATTTAAATGTGTACGTGGTCTTAAATTTCATCCAGGCTCTTAACTAGCTAAGAATTCGAACGTTATTTACATGATAACATACAGGTATATTCTAATCTTTAAAAATATTTAGTTAGGAATTGTTAAGAACCTCTACAACTTACGGTATCCTGAAGGTACGATTTTAAGAAAAGTGTCGTGTGACATCCTGAGAATAACAAACACGTAATACAAGGCCACAATAAACTACACTAAAAACAGGAACAGTTTCTATCATACGAATTGAGAGAGTAGAGTATACGATATGATATTAAGTTAATCAAATTCGTCTCATCATGTACCTAATTTTGTTGGAAAATGAGCAAAAGTATGCTTTTGCATTACAGTTCGTTATTTGTTATATAAATATAAAGATGCAACAATAAATTAATTTCATAAATCTCGGAATAACAAAGGTATATAAAGTATTACTTGTTGACAAATTATGAACGTACTGTGACCATTACTCATCGACTTGCTCAAGTTCATGCCAGTAAAGAATCAGAACAAAACAGTGTCTAACTGACGACCGCAAGCAACAATGACAATTACATAAACAACAATGAATCTTACGACAAATTACTATACAATCACACACTCGCTCGAATTGGAACTAGTTCAGGTGTTAAAATATACGACTTTGTACAAGTGTACTCGTAACATAGGCTTTCATCACAGACAGAGTCATCATTTAAGCGACTAACATTTAGATCACAGCACGTGTCATAAGTCACATGTCATCCAATGTAAGACGTCAAGGACTGTCGGAGGTGTCATGCTTTGGTTCATGTTCCCAGTTCACTAGGTAATTGTAACATAAATATAAAAAAATTTAAAATATTAAAATTATAACTTTTGTTATAAAAATTTTTGTTAGTGTTAATTGGCATACACAAAATGTTTGAACCAAACATGAGTCCGTGTTAAGTATAGTCTGAACTTTCGAGGTAAAGAGACAAGATTTTCAACTTCGCGCTTGTGCGTTAATTGCTGACGTACAACATCCCACGCCAGATACGTTAGTTGTAAGCGTGCTCATGCAATAATTAATCTTGCCAAGTGATTATTGTATTGATTTTAGTTAATTTCCTCAATTTAAATTTGAATTAAAAAAAATTGTTCTATATTCGCGTAATTTTTCAGTGCAAAAAGTATAACGTAATTTAGTGTAGATAAGTCGTACCAACCGTAAATCGTAAATTACAAATTCGAATATCTCGTATACACGTGCATGAAATTTGCGTGGGTTCAGAGTCGGCGAATGGCTTACAAATGTGTTGATTGTTCGCATCAACACATGTTGCTGGAATAAACATTTTCTATTGACCATAATTGTTTACACTCGCCGGGCATTTTACATATGTTTGTTGTACTTTGCAAAATACTCGTATTTTGTAGGGAAATTTTATAATTACATTCACAATTTAATGATTGTTTTATGATGTAAATGTGAGTAAATATTAACATCTTAATCTTTTATTTATTTCATTGCATATATGAATATAGCAGTAATTTAAAATAAGAATAGCAACTGCAATTTTTTTTCTAATTTTTTTTGTCTCCATAGTACGCAAATCATTGGCATAGACGAATCAATAGAAATAATTACAGCGGAAATAACCATCACCATCATTGTAATGATTTTAATACTATGCTGTGTCCAGTGCGGTATCTCGAACTATGCGTGAGTATGAAGTACTCGTGTGTGCGTGGACGTAATGTGAACAATGTTCATTACACTCGCGACGACAAACAACAACACGGTATTTGGACTCCTCGTGGAAAATTACACGCGAATAGGTCACGATATACATGCATCGCCAATTCTACAAATGCACATTTGTTATTATTTACATACCGAGTGCTCAAACATATTCATTTTCCATTGTGACAATTAATACTGTAATTATACTGCAGTTTATGAAATGGGAATTTCAGTCAAGCATGACGTAAGTTGAATTATACGAAAAATACATTGATAAAGGAATTAACCGTAATTTTTGTGAAATAATTGAAGTAGCTATCATATATTTTGCATCGATATTGGAAAGTAATAACCAACACCAAAGAAATTATACAAAAATATTTGAATCCGCCGTATTTATATCTCAATATAATATTTAAGAAATGAATTATAAAAATAATAAAGATAAAACAAACTCGGGTCGTCAAAATAACGATTTCGAAGAAAAATAAAATCAACCTTAACAATGAAGTTAATATTCATCTGATTTTATTGGAAGTGTCAGTCACAAATCACACAACTTTTAAACTCACTTTGTCAAAAATTATTGGAGGCTTTATTGTCCTACCCTACATAATGCAAAAAACTAAATCAATAAAGATAATAAAACTTGACCATTAAATGCTCTGGATGCTCAAGGACCATGACAGGAGAAATCATAAATAACATTGCTGACTATAAAAACAGTGTGCGTGACGGGATATTTTCGCTTATCAGCGGCTTCTTTCAGAGGCTATCAGACTAACCTTACAATAAATATAAAATATACATATGTACAGAGATGCAATTATTACGAGTATATTAAAACAAGACTAAAAAATCGATTCCAAGATGACAAAATTAAATTATTAAACCAACCTGATTGTACGAGTATACCACACCCTCAAATTACTCAAAAACCTCCATATAAAACAATTCAAATATCCAATGACCTTGTAATGTAACAATGACCCAATTACCATTTAGTTTCCCCTGTGTTAAACCTTACACACGACGCATGTCGTTTTATGAGTTCATTTCAATTAGTACCTACATCTAGTTGAACAAATTATCATATCTTTACCTGCTGCTCAAGTATGTAGTAGTCCTCTAAAATAAATACGCTCACATTATGGTTATCTCACAATAAACTGTCTGACATTCGTCTCCCGGTTTGTTTATCTCCTGGAGGCATGCTCTGCATAAATGTATTATCACGATTGTAAAAATGTTCCATCGTGGTGAGATTAGCACTCAAATTTACACATTAATAGAGTTGTTGATGTGAAAAAATAAGAAACAACATGTTGTTCTTGTAACATTGTAATACTAATTTTTAATTATTTTTATACGACATTGAACTTTACTGGAGACGTTCGGTTATTTATTAATAGAAGAAATAATCAAGAATATAGCTTATTAACCTGTTTGGAATATTCCGAAGATGTCAAGAATGAAAAATTGACTCCTAATTAATAAATAAATATGTTACCAATTAAATAATTTATCTTCTTCTACTTATTTTGGTTTTTACTTATTTTTGAGACATAAAAAATAATATTTTACATACGGATGGTCAAAACCGTGAATAAAGTACTTTAGCCACGGGTTTTAGTCACGGGGTGGAGCTTGCGCCTGCACATTTGCCTGCGGTACAACACAAAACCACCTGAAATGCCGTACGCCGTCAGTCAAGAACGTTAGAACGTATATTCTCACTTGATATTAATTTTTTTGATATAATTATTTTCCTATTAATGCGAATACCACACATAATGCACTTTTATGCCTCTAATATCCTTGTAGTTATATGTGAATTTTAATTATTCATTAAATATAAACTTGCGAAATCTCAACGCGCGCACAATTGCATATTGTGCATTTAAATCGCATGATCATGAACATGTATGATTAACACTATTAATAACTTAAACAATATTAATAGGCATGTCTAATATCTAATAAGCTATCTGCAAGCAGCATGCTAAATGTGCGTTGTAACATAATTTGTTTTCAAATAGGCTAAGGACTTCAATTATGCATCGCAATCAGCTTTACCTGCTTGTGATCTTCCACTCGACTTAATTATGAATTATCATGTTATACTCGTACGTGCTTCTTCTCTTTTGTTGAAGAGCTTGTCGCCGATATAACGACTATGTAAATTGATCGGTCTACAAATGCCTTTCATATTCATAGAAATGCACTATGGTTCAGTATATACAGCTGTAATGTATTATCAGTTTAATGCGTTTATAATTAACGATCTAATTATTTGTAGAGTACTCGTAATGTTGATTTATTGAAATAATTTATCGGTAAATTGAAGGTGTTTTAGCCATTCGGAATAGTTGAAGGTGATTTATGATATTTTGTAATACAATATAAATAATCATTCAATATCTAAGCAATAATAAGCTTTAATTTATTTTTTGCACTTTTTCCACGGTTTTGAGACACAAAAAGTGGTACTTTAAACACTGGCCGTGTCTAAAGTTCATTATTATTATATTCAAACTTAGATACAACTGAAAAACGCGTATTTTCGTTCCAAATCGAACAATATCAATGTAAAAATAAAATAAAAGTTAATAAAAAAACTGTTTATGCAAATATTAAAATTAATTACAGATACATCTAAAAAAATCTATTAATTCACTTTCTGAATATGACATTTAGGTCCGCTTGGCTGGTAACTTTTAACTTTTTTTTAATGTCAAAACAATAAAACTGAAATTTTTGTTTTTAAATTTTTTGGCAATCCCAATAAAATTCAGCAACAAAATGCGTTAGTTGTTTACTTAACAACTTTTAACTAGCAAATTCCTTTAAACTCCCATTAACGGTGAATATAGCACCTACATGACGCCGAAGAATGTTAAACATTAAGCAACAATAAAAGAGTAAAAAACATATAAAAATGCGGTGCGATGAAACACTCTTACATAATTTACACATAACTATTATTTAAGTCGGATGGTCGCACATAATATTCGTTGTACTCGTAGGCAACGTGAATAATACATTAAATGAATGCGCATCATCAAACATGTTGCAAATTTTACTAAACTAAAAACCACGGCTGAAGCATAATATTTCACATTAATAATACATGAATTGAATTATTTCGTTTCAATTTTTATGTGCACACTTATTACATAATTCAATCATCTATATATACGCTAATTTCAACCGCACCTTGTAGATATATCAAGCACCTATTCGCGTGTTTGTTTGCCAAACAATTAGCCACTAGCTATTAAACGCAACTTAGTCTGTAGGTATCTATGAATGTCTTCATAGTTCGACGACTTTCTTTTTTTTTCAGATGCACGAATACGTCAAACCACTCATGATTACCTACATTTTAATTTTGTTATTGCGAATATGCTAATAATTTGCCTGCAAGGCATTTATCACATTTAAATGATTATATTCAAATAATAAACCAAAATAATATTTAAAATTAAATGAATGCAGTTTACACTTGATTTAAATTTTGACAAACCAGCGAGTATAATCAATACTTCCAATCAAATTAATCCGTCTAAAGGTGAACGAATAACAGTTATATTAGCAGTATTACAAACACAATAGGTCATTATTCCCGCTCCTTTGCTCGAAGCCACTTACGTTGGTAAACAAATTCGTGTGACATTATAAAACATGGATAATAAACTTATACATGGACCCCAATTCAATTGCATTCAAATCCTACTGTACAAACAACATTCAACTAGTTTCTATAAGTGATCAAATATTTTTGGAGCGCATTTCTTTAATTTTTGATTGGGTAACCTACATTTTGGAGGTATAATTAGATTTATCGTTTGTTATTGAATTAGTTAAACTAATACACTATTTGAGAGCAATGTCTTGTAACTTATGACATCACAATCATAAAATTTAAATATTTTAGTTTTTTTTAATGACTTGAAGTAAAATTATACTTATACGACTTGAAATATGGTTTTTATTATTATTGCCGGATAGATACTTTCCTCGGATCTTCAATTGCTTCAACTTCTGAGAATTCTTAAAGTCATGAATGAAAGCAACATTGAACGTAAAGCATTCATCCGATTCATTAGCATAATGCGCTAGAAAACGCGAAAGAAACTTATAACTCTTCAAACGACCGGAATTACCTGAACGACCGGAAGCTATTGCGATCATCATTTACAAAATAGAAAAGGCAGACTTTTCTTTTCTTTTATGTATGCTGCGCATGTAATCTCGAATTGTAATTACGAGTTTAATGACAATGTCAACATAAGCAAGTAAAATAATTGCATTTAAAAAAATCAGTAGCAATTAAATTAAATCATTACAGACTGTCTCTTGTTTCATTACAGATTTCTTTGGATAAATCGATTGTGGACACTTTCACTGTTCGTAGGCAATAAATTTGTTAATTTTAGGAACAATAATTTACCTACAACACTTTTACTTTCAATGCTAGCATAATTTATAATATAATGAAATTAACTTTCCAAACATTTAAAACAACCTAAAATAAACGCGAAATATGATTTATAAGTCCACAACAATGACGTAAATGACGTAAGCATAGTAATAAATAATTTTATTTCCGGTCTTCGCGTACAATTTCTTTTTTTGTGTTGTCATTCTTTCAATAACAACTTGTTAGAATTGATTTCAAGGTTAATTTCTTTACTTATTGCTATCACACTTTGCACACTTATTCTCTTATTATACTCTAGAACACTCGAGCTATTTAGAATTGACATTTGCAAAGATCGTTTCCTCCATTGACGTTGATTAATTTATTGTAAGACGTTGTGCAACTATTGAATTACATTAGAAATAATAAGCGCACGACTTTGGAGTCGACGCGACACGACTGTAGGAACTTTTAAATCATCCTTAAACGGCAAATTGCACTCTCAATTGACAATGTCGTACTTAGCAAACATGAAACGTTTGCGATAGAATTTGTTTAGCGTCTTCCACATGCGACATTTCATATTGGCAGAGTAAATTAAATTATTTAGTTTTTAGTTTCATAACGTAATCATCTTCATACATTTCAAGAATATAAGATTTTGAATGTATTGAGAGACAATTAGTAAGTTTTGACATGTTTTGTCAAAGCTTTCTAAAAGTTAAAGTTAAAAAATTTAAAAAAAAGTTTAAATGATGATAAATGATGTCTTTCAATATTTAATAATTAATTTTTAATATTTAGCGTCACTATTATAACTCTAATCCTACTATAAATAATTTATTAAAGTTGTTCGCAGTGTGAGTAAGTGAATAATAACGTCAATCATAATTCTTCCTCTTCGTGCAGCTACCTACGCAGTTAAGCATCACGGGCGCAATTAATTGCGGCGAACGTTGTATGGGAACAACGCGCATGACTCTTATCAATGACACTTATTCAACAATGCTTCTAATTAATATCCTCACGTGCTTCCTTTAGCGGAATATTAATAGTTGGCGGTCGTCCCTATAACAATTGTCACCTTGCCAACAATAAAACCAATTTTATTCTAAATTGTTTTATTTATTTTTTGCCTCTGCGGTTTGTACTCTATGTGCTCAAACTATCAATTCACAAATAAATGAGTTTCTCCTTTTGTAATTTTTTAATGTTTAATTTATTCTGCGGTTTTGCATGGAGCAAAATTGGTTGATTCATTACTCGCCACTTTTCTGCTTCGATCATTCCAACAGTCAATCACAATATTACCATGTTAATTTTTGTTGGTTGTTGTTATTGTTTCAGTTTTCTAGATCAAGGACGAGTTGATCGCGGGTTCACAATCAAGCGTGGATAATCGATCAAGGATAACCAACCGAGTGAACAAGGTTCGATTGCATCCTAATTTTTTGCATTAGTCAACCAGTTCCGGTTTAGTTTTATCCAAAAATGATTATAAACAAGTTAATTATTTCATTAATATTTTTTAGTTTAATATAATTAAATTGTGAGCAAGTGAAAATCGAATAAATACATTTTACGATTGCTATAATGAATAAAAACGTAATTACTGGACATTTTATTATCCCCTGAGACTACGAACATTCTATTACCCATCGAGACAAAGAATCAGAGGTGAAAACAATAAGGAACCATTTAGAAATGCATAAGATTTTCACTCTCTCATTGGATGTGATTGTACATCAAAAAATTTCCTCATTATTGTACATTACCTTTGAATTCGAATCGATTTTCACGCCAAATTCGTCTCGACAATGCCAAAAGCCGACAAGCGACCACGACAAGCCAGCAGAACATCTGTCAATAATACCCAGTAATAATGTGATAGTAAAAGTTAGCATTAAGAAAGTTGCTGTCGCATAATTAACTCATTAGAAAATGTAGAAGCAATTGATTTCTTTTAGGCTTCTATTTTTTGATATATGTATAAACTAATGGAAATATAAACATGACATTTGTTAGTAATTAGATATGTGAAATCATTTTCTCATCTTTTACCACGCAGAAAGACATTTATTTGCGCAGTATTACTCGAGGTTTGTTGGATTTCTTCAGTTTTGTTGATTTGGGACAATTATCAAGCTGTTTCTGGTTTTGGCCAGTTTTATTCGCTGGTTTTCATTTGCTGGCAGACAAATTTCAACCTATGTTTCTTGTGCAATTTAAACCAGTAAAAACACAAACTTTTTTCACATTTTAAAAATTTTAGTTTTAAAATCAATCATAACTATGGAAATATTGGAAAACTCGTCAAATGGTTTCATTAGCATTAATTAAACTGCAATCTATTTTTGTCTAGACATGCCAAATGTTCACTATTAACATGAAAATAAAATATTTGAATGACATATTTTGAACATATTTGAAATTAATAAATTGTGTTCATTAAATCAAACAAATCCTATTTTCTTATTACTTCTGGTAAATGCAGAAACTAAGATTATTGTGCACTTTCAAGTACATTCGCGTACTTGCTCATAGACAACGTTGCGAAATTGTGAAACTAAAATGAATTCATTACCATTAAAGCAATCAGTTCCACTCTATTCCACCAATCGGGAATTCTTGAAGTAGTTAAACTACAGCTCAACGAGAATATTATGATAAATATCTATAGTATCTAGTAATATTGACATAATAAGAAATCGATTACATGCGATTACGTTCAATAAAATAAATTTATCATAAAAAATTGTAAATCACAAAAACTTGATAGTATACTCGAAATATTGATCAGACACCAGGCAGTTTTAAAAACTGGTTCATTTGTTTGCTCCGAACTTGTAAACAGAAGTTGTTGACTCATCAACACCCGGTTTTGAACACCTACAAGTAAGTCACTTATAAAATTCCATAAAGTCGCCAAAAATGCTTTTTATATTGAAATGGAAAAGTTTATGTTAATTTTATTATGGTATGAATTTCATTTTCAATCACCGTAATCGTCAAGTGTTATTCTATATTTTAGCTTTATTGATACTCCGAGTAACCTTGATCCAATTATTAAATCACGCAGAAATTAAAAAAAAAAACATATAACAAGAAAGATAAAATTATGCGATTTTAATTGAAATAGATGCATCAATATCAACTTTCAAAATAATAAATAATATCATAAAAATTGTGATTGCTAGCTATATTACACGTATATTTGTTGATTTTTTTGTAGAATTGCAAGTATTTCGCGCAAATTCGTCACATGTAAACATTCTTTTGGTAAAAGTTTAAAATTTTCCAATGGAGCACCTCAGCTAGATAAGTCACCACACACACACTTTGAAATTCTCTCTTAATTGGGTTATGCTTGGTGAATCTAAAATTTTTGCGGTGCACAAAAGTCGACTTTAAATTACTGTGTTGAAAAAATTCCACTTTAGTAAGATGGCCTTGATATCGACATTATTGTGCATGTTTTAGGTTAATCTGCTTCTATAACTAATAATTCAATCGTTTTAACTTTTCTTACCACTTGTATTCTTCAAATCTGCCTCAAAATTACATAATATCATCGGTACTAACAGTAAAATGTCATTGAATATATTTATATTAACAATACTGTCTTTTTCAGCCTGAGATATTTATGCATTGTTTTTATTGCTTTCTATATCGAAAGTAATATTTTCAAATTAGATCAAACACTTTTAGTTAATAACTCACTTTAACACGATACTAATACTTAATATCTTAATGACGCATAATTAACATGTAATTGGGACATCGTCGTGCGTCCGTAAGAAATAAGTAAACATCACACTAATTAATTGCGCGTTAAACTTTGTTTCTATTCAATAATTAAAACAAAATCTAAATTAATTACTACACTATTCCACATAATATAACTAAAACTTCATATTAAAAATTAAAGTAATACGAGTTTAGTTTAGATTAATTCTGATATGTACTACGCCCGTCGACGAATTAACTTGAGTCAACAAATTTTACACATCGAATAGTCATCTCTCGCTAGTCTATCTCTTAAGTGCTTTATAAATGAGATCGCTCTTCCTGTTTGTCTGTTTTTATCGCGTACGAAAACAAATTATCAAATCAGACTCAAAAGTTATCGCCGCATGAGTCTCACGACTCAAATATAAACTAATAACAGTAAAAACCTTGATAGATTTTGTGGAAAACACAAACATTATTTTTGAACTCGTTACGATTCCGAAAAAGTCTATAAAACGGAAACAAAATTACTTTGAGTAAAATTTAAACAATATACCGTTAGAAATAGTTATTAATGACTTACTACGCACAAAATACTGCAAGTCTGCTTCGTATTAGAGGATTATTGTGTAGATAAAACAAAAACAACAATGTGATCACACCGATGATGACCTACACTCTCCATGACGCGATAATGTAGTGATAAATATTCCGTATGAGTACTAACTTCGTTCATAACAAGTTCTTGAAGTTCTCCAAGGTTCGCATGCTTAAATATCGGGTTGCTTCAACTTTTAAGTTGGATCACAATTATGCAAACGAGAGTATTAAGAAAATATCGATTTCGACTTGTCGAAGTCAACTTTACCTGACTTCAGTTAAGTAACCAACACTTTGAATTAACTTAAACCTGATAATGCTTACAATCCATTCAAAATGTACCTTTTATTATTTGTCTTGAAATAATTTCGTGTGTGTACTCGATGCGAAATACCTGCTGACCTTTCTTGCGACGATTTTCCCACTCGATGATAATTCGTCACGTTCGATTATTTATTTATTATTTATGTTCCATCGTGATGTACTTGAGCAATGCGGCGAAAATACTCGTTTCCTTGTGCGCTGGTCGCGAATGGAAGCCCGGATGGAAACTCGCACCGCGTAGGTGCAACATTTTACACATAAATTAACTTATTAACCGATCACTTCTAGTACTTGCATATGCGGACTTAAGTCATGTCGGGAGAATCGTGGTTTGCCTGACATTGAATTTTATCGACCTCTAGCAACAACGTTCCTTCAATTGGTAGTGTAATACTGATACAATGACCAACATAAATATATGAATTTATTTAATTATCTTATACTTAAACAATGTTGAAATCACTTTCGATATCTGGTCAGTTGACATTTGGGAATTTCGCAGTGTTTCGACATGTTTGCAAACTTTAAAAGGACATCTTGCTTAACTTGTGTCAAAAATTGCCGAAAATGTCGATGACCCGTTGACATATGAAAACAATTTTAACGCATTTCTTCGAAAGTTAACCAACAAGTTAACATTTGCCGGATTTTGATGAAATCTGACATTTACTTTTTTAATAAATTTGAAGATGTTAACAATTTATTAAGAAATATCATCAGTTTCTTCATTTTTTTATGAATTAAAATTAAATTAAAACAACGAAATTTATTAATACTAAAGAAACATAAATGTTTATTATTTTTTTGTTTTAACTTCCGAGCGAACTATACGAGGAGAAAAGTACGGTTTCGTATCAGCTTCCGAGTCAACATCTGATCCGGTACAAGAACATATGTTCAACGTGTTCAAAGCCACATATGAACTTTTTAATCTTTCCACATTCATTCGTCATTCCTCGGAAACCTGAATTACCTTCCGCGCCAAGGTAAAGTACCCGGCATGGCTATTATCAAGGCTAGAGGCCTTTTAAATATCACATACTAATAAACTGATACACGAGAAAAACTCACCATCTTCGACGTGAGTTCCGTGCGCCAGGTGGTGGAGCTGCGCGTAGTAGTGATGGTGATGTAAAATGCATTCCAAGTTTGTGCAGTTCAACATGTTTCCGTATTTTCCTTATTTTTTTTTTAATCAAGCACCGAACATATACACTTAACATCCAGTACACAGCACACTTCAAAATTCAAATTAAGTCAAATCCGTACTAAAATGACTTAAGTCAACCTAGACTTGAAGTGAGTGTTTTATTTAGTGTTTTATGGTCGCTCCACGTGTCGCTCAATGTTAATTTTTTTTCTTATATTTAACAAACGGCTTCCTCTTGCTGGATAACATTTATATTTGCATTATTTCCAACGTGCGACGCTTGGAAATGTGTAGTGTTTATATTGGAAACGGTAAACGTCCCAAGAAATGTTCCAACAAGTCGTGCACTTGATTTGTTAAGACACTTATCGAGATATATTTTTAACCGTACGTTGTAAAAGTAACTGTCACTGCTGTTAGAGCGTCCGCACTCTTATCAGTCGAGGGTTCACTCCGATCGACCACATGCACTGAAATTACTACTACCACAATTGAATGCAAGCGTAAACATGAACATCCAAAATCCACGTTGTTGTGCTGTTTGCGTTCGCTTCAGTTGCGCGATGGTTTAAGCACGATTTTTCACTCACCTAATTAAACTATTGATTAGCGCGCAGTCGGATAGATTGGTCACGGTAATAAACAAATTAAAAACTGAAAATGTCAGCCGGCGAGCGAGACACGCGCACACCGCCAGCGTTGGATCGGGCCGGAGTGCGGCAGCGCGCATGCGAGCCGCAATCGCACGCTGCTTGCGGCCCACCGACGGGGAAGGGGCCCACTTTCTAAGTCAACTTAACGCATGCCGAGCCCCGCACAAGAATGGATGGAACAAGTGTATGCACATTATACCAAGAGGTACCAATAATATGTAATTATAGATATTTGCTAAAAACTCAAAAATCAAAATTCAATAAAAAAATGATTTTTAAACAATCGAATCTTTTATCACACGTGGTCTATCCTAAAATTGTAATTCCCCGTATTTTTAAACAATATTTGAAGAATTTAATCAAATTATCACATTGTTTGTTGATTTCCAATGTAAAATTAATCTCGTATTTCAAAGTTTGAAAATATTATTTCAAAATATAATTGGCGCGCTGATTAGGTAGTAGATTTCTATTGCTCCACTTATTGAAACACTGTATATATACACTGTCAGTCAACATCGTCAGTCATTAAACATTACGTTGCACGTCATGTTCGTATTACGAATGTAGCTGCCAGCTCTCTTCTGACCATGTCAGACAGTCCAACAGACAGACAGTCGTCGATTGTCACAAATTCTCTTCACCTATACCCACATTAAATAAGCACTTTACTCTCGGCGAATTTTAGCAACCACAATTACGAAATGTAAGAATGTTAGTGTTTTAAGAATTATAAAAAACTATTAGAACATTGGGTTTGTGAGTATTTCTCTTAGGATCTGCCGATGTTGATATCCATTATGGCCAAGTAACTACTTCTACTTCTTCTGTAAGTTGTATTAGTTTTTGGTCAGCGGTGGCTTTCATTTCATCGATCAAATTCGAGAGCAACGCTTCAACTTTAACATCCGACGCTAATCATATGAAGAGTGAAGAGAACGTAATAGCCGAATGGGTTTAAAAATGTAGATGTAGATCATGAATGAGCGTGTATTAACCTTAAGTAGACGCTGTAAAAACACAAAGACGTCAAACATCAATTTTAGTTCATTAGAGTCACGATATAAAAAGATAGATTTTTAACGGTTGAATCTTAAATGAACTATTAATGAGTTGTAGAGTGTAGAGGATGACAAGATTACGTATGATAGGTGATAGACGAAATAGAAATTTAAAAGATTAATGCGTTTTGGAATTTTGATTTAAATACGCACTTGACCGGTCAATTTTTAATCAAATATGCAGATATCTATACACAATATTTCCTGGAGTTTATTCAAATAGTATTTAATATTCATTCCATTAAGTATCTAAAGGTTAAACGGGAGTTATAGACAAATGCGCAGGCGCAATCTTCACCCCGTGACTAAAAACCGTGACTAATGTATTTTAGTCATGACCATGGCCGTCCGTATTTAAAGTTCCACTTTTTGTGCTTCAAAACTTGCGCTTTAAATGAGGAAGTTAAAAAAAACGTTTAAATACGAATTTTACAACTTTCTTGAAAATTTTACTGCCATAACTTTCTACAATTAAAACTCCAGAAACTAAAATCATTAAATTTTGATAACACTATAAATTATTTTCAATAATTTAACTGCAGGTGATTCGCTGAGACACATCCTATTCATCTGCGCAATGAATGTAATAAAAAGTGTTTCACGAGATGAAATAAAATAATCTATGAAGTGTAATCGTGACACAAATTGCTGCTCACTTACTGCTCAATGGCATTAACATTAACATTGAAAATGCCAATTAACTAATCAAGTCGGTAATAAATGAAATCATAATGGAAGAACTTAAAGTTTTATTCGTTGTCGTGTCAACGTTTTTATTTATGCGTGAATATTTTAAATAACAGCATGGTTGCGGTTTTTTTCTTTTATAACATTAATAGTTGACTATTTGTTGGAGCAAAACGATAACGTGTAGTTTATTTCAACACTGTTACGCCGTACTAGTCGACGCAGTCATTGTTTTGTTCGCATATTCCAACATGTAAATGACTAACCCAGTCAAATCGGTGCTTGTATTTATTAGTACCTATTGAAAAGGATGCCTTGCCTCTTTTTCCAACGGCACAATCGCGAACGTCACTCTACGTTTACATGCACGCTTCGTTTACAATTTGCAGGCAAGGAGCAATATTCGACGAGTTGTGTGCTTATTACATATGCACGAATTCGTTCGAATTGTTTATTCGGGCGATTAGCATCGTAATTTATCGTATTTGTATGTCGCACGACAATCCGACGACGCTTTTCTAATTTCTACCTTGTAAAAATTTATTGAATGTTATAAAACCACCTGCCACGTAATAACATCAAATTAGTTCTTCAATGTTATGAAACAATCATTATTATAAAACACGAAAAACAAAAATTTTATTTATTTGTTTTTTTTTTTCATTTGGTTTTCATCTGAATTGATTAACATACGGAAACCTAAAATTTGAAAACTTTTGCTATTTGTACTTTTATCAAGATTTGAATTAAGATTTGATCTATTCCTCCTTCCTGCAGCTATAAAATGTGCAAATGACTTAGCTCGCAACCATTTTAGGAAGTTTAAAAATCAATCAAAAGTTATTTGAATAACTTTGATTTATTGATTTGTGACGCTAATGACAATTTTGTAGATCTAAGATATAATGGCTATATTAGCCGAGCTAGTTTGAGAAGTCGTTAAAAAATAAATAGTTGAATTGAATGCATACGTCTGTACGTAAATGACAAAGCCAAACTAGGAAATCGCATTATAACTGCATATTTTATTTCTATTTATATGAACTATTTTACCAACTGAATGGTTTCAGAGAAGAAACACTTATTTACTACAACTTAAAGTTTTTTACTACGTAAAATTTTTAAAGGACGTTGGCAAGTAATAATTGTTAGTTTCATTAGCATTTTGCTAGGAAACGAAGTATTATATGGTAAACATTTTAATATTTAAATTACTTGCGTCAATATCAAGATAAAATGAACGAAATTGTAAAATAAAAGTTTTTCTAAAGTATGGCTAAAGCTGTGACAAAAGTACTTTAGACACGGACTTTAGTCACATGGTGGAGGCGCCCTGTCATTTCCCTACGGTGCAGCACAACACTAAATAAAATGCCACGTGCCTCCAAACAAACAAGTCAAAGCAGCGCTTGCAGCTGCTGCAGTCACTAACATGTCTACTTCGAAATAAATAAAGAAAAGTGAAATTTAAAGAAGACTCTTCGTTTTATAATAAAAAAAGTAGCAGTACCTATATTGTTTTATTGCGTCGTATTTTTTGTTCAATGCTATACAACTAATTAATTCTTCTAAGTACAAAGTTGAAACTTTGTTCACTTACTGATACATAATTACATAGTTACTAGTTTCATTTTTGGCTATGAATAGATTAAATCAAAAAAATTGTGTAACTTCCTAAAATGGACTTCTACTTCAATCTTTTAATTGTATTCGCTTTTTTTTGTTATTTTCACTAAATGAAAGGAAACACCTAATTATATATACAACAGATTCATAAGTTTGCAGAGAACAATGATTTTATTGCACATTCGCTGGTTTTATTGATAAGTGAAGTTCATAAATAACTTTGCAATAATTAGAGCGATAAATCGTGCAGTCAAAATCCTGTCAAGCATTCCATTTTATTAATTGAATGTTAAAGCATAAAGTGAGGTATGAAATTAACAAAAGGTGCCAATTATTTTAATTGGCCACGGCTTCAATTACCTTCAATGTTCTGCACTTCATTTTACTCACTCAATTAACCACAATCGTTGTTTTAAAATTTTATATAGTAAAGTATTAAGAAAAGTAATGAAAGTTTGATTGAGCGGAACTGCAATCAAGGTTTTTAATTCAATCGCTTGATTGGATTATTGTCAAATAAAATAACAATACAATCCTCTGCCTTGCACAATGGCGAGGGACAGAATCATGGGAAATAACGTAACGTGTTCGTCAAGGTTGACAAGATCGAAAAATGCAGAGACCAATTTGAAACGGAAACTAAAAGGACGGAAACCGACAATCTAACACCGAACACTAACAAAAGTCAATGAATATTCATGCAGTTTATTTCTCTTTTCTATTTTTTTCTATGAACACTTATAGAAAACAGAGAGTGTTTTCCGTTCAAACGATTTTTTAATGTGTTGCTTTTTACGCGATATTTTTGCCAGTAATGTAGATCCACTTTAAACTTTAACATTTATGTAAAATTAATAATAATATTTGCATTATTTTAGTACTGAAGTCAATTTTTAACAAATCTAGGTATATATTTAGTTTTCAAAACTTTCTTTTCCTCCTGATTGATTAGGAGTGGAAACTCAGAATGTCAAATGCAAATCTAAAATCACAAAACGGATATTTGATAATATCTTCATAATAAAAATATCTAATAAACCGCCAAATAAAATTCTTATTCATTGACATAAATAACATTTACCCTAATTTATGACGCCAACACTGATCACATAATAATCCAGATCGTAATGCCAGCATTAACAAATTCGTATTTCACCTCAAACGTCTACACACCTATACCGATATTATCATAACGTGTTTCTTGGGCAAACTCCAATAGCCAATACGTAAAGATGCGCACATCGATGCTTAAAAATACTAGTTTATCAGCCGGCAGACAATGACATATTTACTAATCAAGCATAAGCGCGAAATTCTTACAAACCTTGGTTTTCTCGTTTTCGATTATCAACATAGGCTCGTGGATTAATGATTGAATGCTGGAGATATGAATTTAAGAGTATACTAGTCGTAATCATTGAATTCCGCTGGCTCCTTATGCCGTTAACTTTTAAAATAAATGCGAATATTTAAAATAAAAATAGCGTGCCACATATTTAAAAAACTACGCGAACTTATACAGCGTGCAGAGTTGAAAAGGCACTTAATCTCCAAGAGTACGAGTACAATATATTCACTTTGGCGCGCGGTATATTTTCTATAATTGCGCAATCAGTTTCACCAATCGCGACTTTGAATCATATCGCTATTAGTAAAGCCGAGTCCGCCTTCAGTTTTGTAGTCAATGTTTGTTGTTTTACGTTTCCGATGACATATTGAAATCGTGTTTGGGCTCACCTCAATTATACTTAGTTAATTTTAAATAAAAATCTCTCTCTACTGCATGTATATAACTATAACTTATTTTTTTATATATACAAGGCTTAGCAAATTTAAATTACACAAAAACTGTAGATTGAAATAGAATTTTAAATCTTTACAGATACTAATTTTTACTCATGATTTATACTTATTAGCAATTTAAAATACTATTATATGTGTTAATTCAGTATTCATTATCATGTATATGATAAACAATATATATACTATTATATATATATTCGCTAATCATTTTCTCTATATATCTATAATCACTCAATCAAAACAGCGAAAAACTATTACCGTAATCAAGTCTCTATACTACCAATATCAAGTTTTAATTTTTTAACGTTAGGAAGTAAGTGTAAGGCGACACAATGTCTGCCGCGATATAAGTTTGGCCCTCGCGCTCGTGCTTTATTTATTCCACTGTCAGATGTTTCATTTACTTTAATTTATGGCTTTCGGGAAGTGAAGCAACTCGTTGAGTCGACATTTAAATTGGGTGCATGTGCATTCCAATAAAATATCAGGCTACACAATGAAGTTAATGCTAAAAAACAAGTTTTTATGACTTACAATTTACCGGTAAAACTTCTAATTTGTATATTTGACACCGACCTGTTTCAAAAAACTTACGATAAAAACAGCAAAACCACAATTTCTCTTCTCATTTTTTACCTGTGAGTTAAATACGAACACTGTATTTAGATTTCCTAAACATTTTGAAGCAGGAAATTGGTAAAAGAGCGTGAAGCGCAGAATTACTTTACCTACTGGAAGTTTTGTTTGTAAGTTAATCTTGCTTCATGCTTTGCTCTCTCACCTTGTTTAATGCGCACGCAAATGCGACATTGGCCGAGTTTTCATCCATCAAGGCTCAGGCTACTATTCGATCCGATCCGCTCTGCCCTGCCTTTGCCTTTCCAAAAGATCAATGTTTTTGGCTGGAATTTCACCGTTAGTAATTTCGAAAACAATTGAAATTTTACTTTCGCCAGTAAGGTAAGAGTATACTTGAATGATGATACACTATTGGCAGATAACTATTGTTCTTTGCTATACATTTAAACGTTTAAATTTCGTTTAATCGTAAAAAAAGAAATTGAAGAATGAAATTCAAAGTAATTAATTTTTATGCAATGACACACATTTTTAAAACGATATACCTTAAATAAACTTTTTAAATGCCATTAACACGCAAGACTCGAGCTCACTTTGAGCTCGTTTGGCAAGAAATTAACATTTCGCTAAATGTTAATTAATTGCCCTCCAATAAAACCGCAGGACATGTGATTTTTACACAAATATTTCTTGCGTTGTGCCAAAAATGGCAAGTTCAATAAAATGTTGGGTGAAAAATGCAGTTTTTATGCAAATTACTAATCAGAACTAGTTCATATCGCACAAATCTCTCCCAATGCGATCTAATCAAGTAGGTGTGGAATTGTACAGTTTCTGAATATTTTATATACTTTATACTCCATTTACTGATGAAATCATTGAAACTTATATAATAAATTGTTATCGAAGGTTTCCCAAATTTCAAACTACAATGTTAGTAGTGGTATTAAGCTCAAATTACCTCTTTTAATAATTGTAAACGGTTGACCTCTTGGCGCTGATTCTATCCGGCGAACGTATCATGGCAAATCAATTAATAGTCGGGCGGCTTTCGGTCGTAAAATCTGAACACCATTAATAAATTCAATATTTACAGTCGTGACATGGACAATGGCAAAGTTCGTCGTATTCCAGTGGCAAGGTCTCTGGGGCAATTCGTGTCAAAGTGTAAACAACAAAATAATAAAATATTATTCTACTTTAAAGTAGTAGTTTAAAATGGATGATGGAATATTGTTTTGCAGCAAATGCACGTTCTGTAAGAATTGGATTCATTAAATTGTGTTTTCGAATTTTGGAAGTAGATTGAAATCGAAACCGCGTTTAACGAAGCAGCACATCACTCGCGCACAATTGAAGGAGAAATATTACGTAATAAGTCAATGAAAAATTAAGAAACTCAAATTATTGTGAAGAAAATGTACGTGCAGATCACCTGCCGACAAAAATGAAACTAATGTGGCACGCAAGCAAACCGCGTGGCGATAGCACAAAAATTGTAAGAGATAAGAAAACTTGTTTGTTTGTAAACACTGATACTCTCAGTGTGGCAATGCAGAAGATGAGAAGAATTGTACCCGTATTATGCATGAAACATTTAATTTCGATTAAATTAAATGAATAAATAAATAAATAAATCAAAAACTTTAAGGATTGAGGCTTTATTGGCATGTTAAATACCAATTTTGTCATTAAAATTACATATAGGGTCTAAACGGTCAATGATACGATAATAATTACTTAAATAGTCGATTAAGAATTAAATTCTCTTACAAAATTCAGAAACAGAATAGAAAAATTCAAATTATTTCAAGAGATGCATTGGCTGAAAAAAGATTTCGTCATAAAAAAGGCAAAAGATTTCTCTTTTTTATGTTTGAAATTAAAAGTTAGAATTTTTAAATTCTGTTATCGGATTCTGATAGATAATTTAATTCTACATCGATTATTTTAGTAACTTTTTTTGCTATCATTAACCGTTTAGGCTCAATTTACAATTTTTGTGAGAACAGCATTCGATATAAAAAAGAGAAATCTGTTGCCTTTTTTATAACAAAATCTTTTCTTTGAAATTTTTTATGCAATTTTTGTTGTTTTTCAAGAAATATGCCATCATGTAGAGATTTTTTCAAGGATCAAGAATATGAAGACAGTTTATTCGTAGCCCTTTTGTTCTTGAGATAATCGCCAATAAAGCTCGACTCTGTTCTTCGACCGAAAATATTTTAACAAGAAAATTCGAGCCTGTTCTTCGACCGAAAAAATTTTATGAAAAAGTTTGACCCTGCTTTTCGATCGAAAAAATTTTAAGAAACAAAGTTTGACCCAGCTCTTCGACCAAAAAAATTTAATAAAAAAGTTCGACCCTGTTCTTCGACAGAAAAAAATTTAAAAAACAAAGTTCGACCTTGTTCTTCGACCGAAAAATTTTTATGAAAAAGTTCGACCCTGTTCTTCGACCGAAAAAATTTTAACAAAAAAGTTCGACCCTGTTATTCGACCAAAAAATGAAATTTATTGGACAAAAATAGCAATATTTGGAAGGTATTTTAAGGCACTTCTAAATGGTTTATAGGGTTAAAAAGGTATGCATTGTGTAGAGGGTCTCTCGAACTTTAACATGGCGTGGAGAAACTTCAAGAAAATCAATTAGTTCACGAGATACAGGGTGTTTTCCACACTATGTTTTCAAATTTTCCTAAAATCACTCATTTTTGAAGCGCATTTTAGGGCACTTCTGGAAGGGCTGGGAGATTGGAAAGGTACGCATCGTATAGAGGAACTTTCTAACTCTATTCTGGCGTAGAGAAACTCTAAGAAAGTTAATTGATTCACTAGATATAGGGTGTTTTCCACACTATGTTTTTAAATTTTTCTAAACTTGCTCATTTTTGAGGGGTATTTTACGGCACTTTCGGAAGGGCTGGAAGATTGAAATGGTATGCATCATGTAGAGAAACTTCTTTACTCTATTCTGGCGTAAAGAAACTCTAAGCAAGTCTATTAGTTCAAGAGATATAGGGTGTTTTCCACACTATGTTTTTAAATTGTTGTAAAATTGCTCATTTTTGAAGGGCATTTTACGGCACTTCTGTAAGGGCTGGAAGGTTGGAATGGTATGCATCGTGAAGAGGAACTTCTTGACTCTATCCTGGTGGTGAGAAACTCTACGAAAGTCACTTAGTTCACAAGATACAGAGTGTTTTCCACACCACGTATTTAAATTTTTCTAAAATTGCTCATTCAACGGGCCACAGCTACCTTGGCACAAATAACTACCCTTTAAAGTTTATAATTGCTTTGAAGGCACATTTTCTTTATTAAATAAAATTCGCTGGAATACTTGAATACAATTAATTGATCATATTGCTCTATCAATAGTTTTCACAAAGACTGGTGTTAGATATTCGTATACTGTCTAAAGTTGCCAAGTATTACCAAAAAGTATCACATGTGATACATCAATCACAGAGGTAAGTAACTTTAGCATATTCCATTGACTTACTAGGTTTATTTTGAATATATAGTAGGAGGTTTACCTGGCATAATATAATCGACAATTTCACCAACTTCTGGATTTAAATTAGTAACTTCAACTGGAATATGATTACCTGTGGCCAATGGTTCAACGTCAATAACACTTACGTCAACATCTTTATTGTATTCTGGCTGCATTAGCAATTCATTCTCTGGGATGGCATCACTATCCTCATGGTGACTGTAATCATCTGCAATCTTAAGAGCCTCATTATCATAGTCTTCTTGGTCAGTATTATTGTAAAATTGTAGTGAACCAATTTGATGCAGTAGACCTTGGTTATCACTTGTTGAATCTTGTATATGCTGATCAAGTTCAGATACGTCTATAAACGTTGTATCTTTATTAATCATTATAGTATTCCCAGGTTCTTGATCTAAATCATTGTCAATATTTCCTCCTAGTGCAGGTTCTTCTGTATTCAATTCGTGCAAACCATGAGGATTACGATTCTGCGATTGGAAGTGCAGCAATAAATTAATACCAGTTTGGATAGATGGATCAACAGTTGCGTCCTGATAATTTTCATCTCTGTAATATGGATTGTCATGATAATTATCATGTTCATTTCTGGTAAATCCATCCAGGGCATCCTCATTTTCAAAATTCGGTGATAATTCTTCATTATCTAGAACCCTTAGATTAGTGGATGATGTTCTAGTCAGTTCTTCACTTCCTATCTGCCTTGAAATGTCGCCATCCATAATATCAAATCGAATCGGATCCTCGTCATAGTTTGACACCTGCACATACTCCCCATCTGGGGTTTTGTACATTATTTGCAAGCTTTCCTCCATTTCTCTAGGGAAAACCTCTTCTATTTCGTCGATTGGTTTCTCGCCAGTGTATCCCATGCTAAACATGTCCATGCTTCTTTCATCTGAGTCAATTATCGGTGCATTGAGATCGTTGAAACTTGCCACTTGTAGTGGATGTGACTGTAATTCAGCCATGAATTCTTCCGAGCCTAAATATAGTACAAAATGAATTTAAAATAGAAAATTCAATGGGTGTGTATCAAAACAGAAAACTTACCATTCACTTGGTAGTCAGAAGTACCTTCAGCATGCAATTTATTTTTTGGTTGCCCAGAAATTGGAGAATAAGAGGAAGCATAAGGACTGGAGTACTTGGGTTTCTGGTTTATGAAAATTGGTGGTGGATAATAAATAACCTCATCTAAAAACAAGTTTCAACATCAATATAGTTCCGTGTAAACTCTTTATAACTCAAAAGAGTATGAAAATCCTTCTATTGTACAGAATTTTCATTGTTGCATGGTAGAGTTGAATTAATCCAGTCAATAATCATGTATTGTTACCTCCATCAGGGGCTTCTGGTGCAATAGCTTGCAACCCTCGAACTTGAAACAGTTTTGCAGCTGCAACAATATACTTAACATTTTCTTCAGCAATAGAAGTCTCTCCACAATACATAAACTCAATAATGCTTTTTAATGTGCAAAAATCCATTCCATTGACAATAATTTGTTCAGTATCTTGATTATTCTCTAGTTGTTCCTTACAAAGAATCGAATATTAATAACACATAGTAAAAGTTTGAATAAGATTAATACTCACTCTAAAATAAGGACTATTTGAGGCCAAAATAACTTTATGTGCATGCAAGGTTTGATTGCCACAACGAATTGCAATATCAACTAAACTTTGATGTTCCATAAGAGTGCAAAGCACCGTAGCCATGAATGAAGAATGATCATCGTATTGCACAACAAGACGCGGTTTATTACTTAATGTATCCTTATGGCCCATTACACTTTTTATTCTGGAAGTTTCACACTATGAATGCTATTATGAATTGATGATTTCAAACTATATACGAGAGGTTAAATGTGTATTATATGTAATAACAGTTGAGTTTGTTTTTGTTTGTTTGTTTTCCACAGCTTGCTTTGAATTGTTGATGGTTAAGATTGAATTGTAATGATAGTTGCCTATAATACATACCCATAACATAATTTATTTCAATGTAAGGTGTAACGCAAGTTGACTATAGCAAAAGTTAAAATATTTAAATATTTATATCAATACAATATGAAATGATTAAATATCGTAGGGGAAAAGGGCAAAAAACGCGACTAAAAGTGATAAAAAATGACTTTAATTTTTGTCCATTTTATTCAATCGCAAATATCTCGTAAACTAAAAGAGATAATTAAGATCTGATCGCAGCGTCTTAATGTACGGACCAATCTCTATCAGATACGATAGTTAAAAGGGAAATCTGAGAGATAAAATTTTTACTCTTAAGAAAAAAATGACCAAGGGGGGGTGCTTGATACTTTTTTTCGACGATTTTTGAAAATTCATATCTCTTAAACTAAAAGCCACAGCAACCAACAAATTATTGATTATGATAGATTGGAAAATTCTGTATCAGATAAAAATATAAAATAATTATATTACCTACAGTAAAAGGTCGAAAAACGCGAGTAAAAGTGCTAAAAAGTGACATTTTTCAATTTTTGCCCATTTTAGATGACACTAGCATGACCTAAAAATCATAAAATGGACTTGTTTATTTCAATATT
Organism: Dalotia coriaria; assembly: GCF_025399875.1. Classification (NCBI taxonomy): domain Eukaryota; kingdom Metazoa; phylum Arthropoda; class Insecta; order Coleoptera; family Staphylinidae; genus Dalotia; species Dalotia coriaria. Next base: position 11,014,809 of record NW_027045446.1, read on the forward strand.
TATCAGCAAACGTGGTCATTCGACAGGAGAATTGTCTTCGTTTTGATTTTTATTGCCGTGCGAATAGTAACGTCCGAAATTGCCGTGTGTTGTCGCTGTCATCCTCGCACGCCTCGCTCTGCTGCTGGTGTTAGTTTAAATCGCATGTTTTGTCTATTGCAATTTGTGCACAAGGTTGCGGTCGCGACCTGGTTTGCTGAGCGGAAGCACAACATGCACTATTTTAATACTTTGTCTTATAGAGAATTTCCCGTAGATTTATAATTTTCAATACGTTTCTCAATACCGGTTTTAATTTTCGTAATTAGTGATATTTGCAATCAACCATTACTCCGAAAAAAATGAAAATGTCCACTTTTTCACACTTTGTAACGACTTCTGAATCTTCATATCACAAATTTTAATTATTTTCTAATCTTATATAATAAAGAATTTTCCAAACTTTTATAATCTTCAATTTGTTGGTCGTTATCTTTTTTAGTTTAGAAGATATTGGTTGATTGGGAATCACTTCTACCGCTACCCCCGTACGCTGCCCTGAATTAGAGTCACTTCTACCGCTAGCCGCGTAAGGTGCCCTGAACCGAGTCACTTCTACCGCTACACTCGTACGGTGGCCTGAACACGAGTCACTTCTACCGCTAGCCTCGTAAGGTGCCCTGAACCGAGTCACTTCTACCGCTAGCCTCGTAAGGTGCCCTGAATCGAGTTACTTCTACCGCTAGCCTCGTAAGGTATCCTGAATCGAGTCACTTCTACCGCTAGCCTCGTAAGGTGCCCTGAATGCGAGTCACTTCTACCGCTACCTACGTAAAGTGCTCTGATTGGGAGTCACTTCTACCGCTACCTTCGAACGGGGCCCAGAATGGGACTCACTACTACCGCTATATATAAACTGGTATATGATAAATTCAATATATGCGTTTTGTCGGTAGTTGCCTAGGTGATTGAGATAAACATTTATTGTACATACAAACACAGTATTATGCGGAATTTTATCTTATCTAAATTTTAATCTAATCCAATATCAAGTTCCAATAACTGAATTAATATAAATCCAAAAATCCCACAAACCTATTGTGGTTTACTCAGTTCGCACGTATAATTTAAAAGCAGTAATTTATAATTGTATATTTTCTACCATAAAATGGATACAACAGAAAGCAAAGACATTAAAGTCCTGACAATGCGGGAAAGATTGGAACTGTGTGCACCGTTTAATTTATTTTTTACTACGATTCCCGAGGAGCCTAAGACAACTGGATATAATTGTATTGCATTTCCAGGTATTCTGTATTTGTATTTACGTTGTACACTTATTTTATTAATAATAAATATATTTAGATTTAATTTGTCCAAGTCTTGGAATCTTGGAAAAGTCCTTACAAATCAATTTTATGCTTGATATCGACTGGTTAATTGATCAATATGAAGTTCATAACTTACAGTAAGTTACAAATTTCATAAATTTATAACTGGAGTAAATCATCCACTTTCCAGTACAACACCCATTACAGTTATTTGGGGGCGGGAACTTGTGGAAGATATGAGCGAATACATATCGGAAACATATCCAAATGTAAAGACGCATAAAGTGACAATGGAAAATCCATTTGGACTTCACCATTCGTAAGATGAATAACTGAATTATTGTTAAATTATTGCATTCATTTTTTTGTGCAGAAAAATTGGAATTTATAAATTTGGTGATGACACAATAAGAATTGTCATTTCTTCGGCCAACTTATACTTTCAAGATTGGAATCGTTACAATCAAGGACTTTGGATGAGTCCTCCCTTGCCCAAAATGGCCGCGTCCAAGCACGATTTTGATTGCGCTGGACCCACCGACTTCAAAATTGATTTATTAACTTATTTGGAGTCATACAACATTAATGTCCTAACTGAATGGATTCAATTAATTAAACGTGCTGATTTTTCTTCAGTAAAGTAAATAAAGAGGATTTACTACTATAATATATTTAAACTAATTATTTTTTACTTATAGGGTGTATTTCATCTGTTCAATTCCTGGAAATCATCACCCAGGAAGCAAAAGCAGTCATTTTCATCGCGTAGGTGATATATTGAGCAAACAATGCTCCCTGCCCAGCGAAACAGGACATGACCCTGAAGGTGCTCTCTCATGGGGTATAATTGCGCAAGCATCCAGTCTTGGGCTGTTTGGAGATAATTTAGGCCACTGGTTAGAGCCTATTTTAATGCGGGCACTCTCAAGCCACCAAGCTTCACCTTATAACAAACGAGCGCCACGAAATCCAACTTTGAGCTTGATCTACCCCACAGATCAAAACGTTGAAAACAGTATTTTTGGTCGGAGTGGTGGTTGCTGTCTTCCATATAAAATGAATATCAATGAAAAACAAGAATGGCTTAGAGATTATCTTCAGTACGTTTTTGATTTAAATTGTTTACACTCTCAGTTAAATGTTATGATTTTAGTGTATGGAAAGCTGATAACACTGGAAGGTCAGAGGTAATGCCTCACATTAAAAGTTACATGAGAGTTTCGCCATGTTTAACAAAATTAGCGTGGTGTTTGATTACCAGCGGCAATATATCAAAAGCGGCTTGGGGCTGTTATCCAAATCGGTATGGTGGATCGTATATTCGATCGTATGAAGCAGGCGTAATGTTTTTGCCTCATATGTTTGATGACGACAAATCAAAGCAGTCAATATATCTTACTATTTCTTTATTAACAATAGAATACAAGTTTAGATTTTACATGTCAACAAAATACATGCCGCCATATTGACACAGAACTTACGACCTGCATCGTCGCGCATATATAAGCAAGTAACACGTCAAAATGTTCTATCGGGATAAAGAAATTAGCAAATTGTCCATTTTCTAGGTGATGGAAAATGGAAACAAATATACAGGGTGTTACAAAAGAAAAAATTTAAGTGCAGACAGGAAAACATTTAAACACTCGCTCGTTTTTCACCATTACTCTGGGAAACAAATATACAAAGCGTTTCAAAAAGAAAATTCAAAGTGCAAAGAGGAAAATGCTAAAAACATCCGTTGAAGCAAAATATTCACGGACATGAAGCAAAATGAATATACAGGATGTACTAGAAGGAAAATCCTAAGTTCGAAACAAAGAACATACAAAATTCACAAATAAAAACAATCTTCTACGTGGTGCTAGGAAAACTAATATACAGGGTGTTACAAACAAAAAACATTTGCAAGTACAAAGATAATCAATATTCACTTACATTTTAATATATTGTGAATATGTATTTGTTATTTGATGGTAGCATCAACTGTATAAGATAACCGACAGGTGCAGCATCATCATAAATTAATAGAATATTCGGCGGAAAACATCTAAATCAACAGACGGCAAGCGACGGCGCGTAGCAATACAGTCGGTAAATAGGACAAAAATAACTATTTCTTTGTACATATTAAGATATACGCAAACTACAAAAACGAAAAACTACTCATCGTACAAGATTTTATTAGGTCAACAAGAAACTTCTTAATTTAATGATGCTATCGAGTGCAATTCGATTAAATTGTTCCCGTGTTCAGCGAAAAGATGACCGAGCCGACGGCCGACGGCATAGTGAGCGCGGTCGACCACATGAATATTGTCATTTTAATAATCCGCAGATAATTTTTAAAACCGGCTTTGTAATAATTAAATCATGCACGTTATTTTCCGAAACGCGATTAAGAATTCTGATAAAACTGCTACCACGTGTTTGTAATTTGCAAGATGTTACATGCAAAAATAGTATCCCTCAAATGGAATAATCAATTTAAGTTACACCGTCTTAAGTTTTCATGAAAAAAATTTATTACACACATACCTTCGCATTAATGAGGAAATTTTATATCCTGTAATATATTCTACCAACTGAAAACTCGCGCAGAGATTATTTCTTAGTTAAGAACACTCTAACCGCGACAAATCATTAAACAAAACCGCCACACATGCCCGTCCCGAATAATTTGCTGATGGCCAAAAGAATACACGTCGATTAATTCAATTAAAACATCAAAACGTGGCAATTAGAAAGACACGCTTGCAGACCACGCGGTGTAACGACTGCCGTGTGCGCTGCGCGTTGCCAGGTACAAGGCAGGTACGTTGCGTTTACGCGTCAGTCGAACAAAAAAGTTGTTTATACACAAACGTAGTAGTAGAGAATTTAATTCTACATTTCTAAACACCCCGCTCAAGTTTGTGTGCAACGACTAAAATAATCTACATATTACGAGCACGCGTGAATCAGTTGTATAAAACAAACACTCAATTACACATACCACATACCAGTATTTCACGCGGTGCAACACGCAGGCTAATGTATTTTATTTTAAATCCGGAATCGACCGTCGAAACGAATCAAATTCGCATTCTAATTTAGCTCGTGAGTCGACCATCGGAAATCAAAGGGTGATTGCTAAAACAGAGAAGAGAACGTTAGTTAGTTTATCGTAGTATTATTTAACTTCAATGGCTCACTTAACACACACTTTTTTGCAAAGGTTACTTCACACTTTATATGTGTGTAGAACAATAAAATATTGCTTATTTCTATTTCAGTGCAACAGTGATACATTAATAACACTGCACATATGAAAATTGAAATAAATAATTATATAAGTTATTACATTAATTTAATAAAAATAAAAGTAAACTTTTATTTACTTATGTTTTATTTACTATACTTCGTGTACTATATGTTAGGTTTAATTGTGTCAACCTGCCAAGGCTTAGTTAACGCATTTGTGGTGTGTAAAGCGCACTTTACACTTCATAAAACAAGTTTAAATGGCAGTAAAGTTATATTTATTTGTATGTTAGTGTTACAGGGTTATAATTGTAACCCTACACCTTTTAAAATAGAAATAAATAATTTTATAAATGATTTCGTTAACTTAATAACAACAAAAATGAAATTTGTGTTATTATACTTTTTATCTTATACTTTTTAACTTCCGAGGCGTAGTTAACACAAACGTAGTATGTAAAGGTTACTGTACACTTTATATTGATGTAGGATAGTAACAAATTATTTATTTTCACTTCTTTCAATATAATTTTCAATATAACTTTTTGAAAATTCATATCTCTTAAACTAAAAGCCACAGCAACCAACAAATTACTGATTATGATAGATTGGAAAATTCTGTATCAGATAAAAATATAAAATAAAAATATTTCCTTCAGTAAAAGGTCGAAAAACGCGAGTAAAAGTGCTAAAAAGTGACATTTTTCAATTTTTGCCCATTTTATTCAAACGCGAATATCTCGTAAACTAAAAGAGATAATTAAGATCTGATCGCAGCGTCTTAATGTACCGACAAATCTCTATCGATACTCTAGCAGATTATGAAAGATTGGAAATATTTTCCATTTCTGGCCTACGATGCTTCTTCGTAGTTTGCAAGTACATTAAACACCACTTTCCTTCCTTACTGCCAATCTCACCAACTACAATAGAAATATACATCTTCATATTCAGTTAAAGCTCATCATGTCCATGCTCTTCTCCATCTATACCAAAGCCTGTCCAGTCCCTCATCCTCTGTTCCGATTCGCTTTGTAATTTGCTTTGTGTCTTGCTTCTTAGCCGGCTTGTAGACTACCCCATGTGCCATTGTCTCCCAAACGCAGACGATTCGCGTTTCGTCTTGTTGATGCAGTTGGAGGTTTATTGCTTGGCTAGTGTGGTGTGGTCGGCGGCAATCGTGATATCAGAATATCGCCAGAGCCAAACCATGCAGAAACGGAAGGGTTCCGTCAGAGGACGGCCATGAATTTAGTGGCCATTCGTCTTGGTGATATACGGCTGGAGGGAGCCAACCAAAGCAAGACGACTTTATCGTTCTTCCTTTGTGCCAACATCAGAGTAAAAATCATTAAGATGTTACACATTATTAAAATAAGTTAAAGACGAATTACTTACCATTAATCAATCCCTTACCCAAAACACAATACTTTAGAGACAAATCAACATTAAATTAACTAATTTCTGTTTGTTTTGCTTGGTTTGGGTATCCGGAATAATATGTTTTTATGTCTCTAGAAATTGCTTTTTACATGGATGTAAAACGTTGGAGTTTGGATGCAAGCAAAACGAAACACGAGCACCTCTTACACATTTGCATTTTTCCGACAAACGAACCCCGTCTCGTTGAAGCTGGGCTCAAAATTTGCACCGAACTGCATGAATAGTCACTATGCACATACTCTTCTTCCATGTATATATATATACATACATATCACTGCTCCTTTATGCACCAGCAAGCAGCGCATATTTGTGTTTGCTTCGCGACGCGGACACAAGTGCTGTACATGTCGGCGACAGCCGAAAAATTTTAGTCAGAAAATATTCAGCAGTTGTAAAGCTCTCGACGACGTTTTTCAACATTAACTAATCCACTCTACAAACTGAACTCTACTAAAACTCTTTTTGACTGTTTCTAAATTAGAATACACAGTTTTTCTCATCAAATTTCAACAATAATAAGGATGAGATTCAAAATAGAACAAATATTAACTGGTAGTTCAGAAAAATTAATTTTTTTACAATTAAGAATTCCAGACACTGAGAATTCATTTAGAGTCAGTTGTGGGTGGTAAGTTTGTAGTCTTGCATTACTTATCACCACGCAATCACCCCTATACATTAATGTTAACGCATAAGTTTCATTATGCGTTCCGTTGAGAGATAATGCATTATCCTCCACAACAGTTTGGAGAATTTACAATATAACAAGTATGTCGAGCACATTCGTACCACTCGGCAAAACAAGAATAGTTATAGAAGAGGATCTATATCTAAATCGTCCTCTGGAATATGTAAACTGGTGGTTTACAAAAACTTCGTCATAATTTATGTACGAAATAATTCATTTCAATGTGCATGAAACAATTTTCATCACGAATATTTGTTTTTGTTCATTTTGTAGTTTAATTTATTAAATGAATGAAGCAATTAAACATATTATAGCAAGTCGTTTAAATTCGCGCGATTTTATCAGTGTTACGCTTCAGTAATATCCGTACAAAGTGTTCTTCGGCTTTAATAAATAAAAAAACATCGCAGACGAACAGAATAAACATTAAAATGCCATTTTTAAACCGAATTTTCATTCGGTGTGTTCATCCAACGAAATATTTCTCGATTTCATCAACTTAACTCGTCTGTACTGGGAAATTTTCATTTAATAAACTGTGTTTGGTCAAACTTTTATTTTATTTTATACTTGTACGTGTTTGCTCGGTGGGAACACCCCATTGCACCCTTGGAAAGAAAAAAAAAACACGGAAATTTCAATTGCTAATATGTTTTTAGTTAAGTGCCGATTTTGCACATGGCAAAATGAGAGACAATGATGACTTCCAGCATTACAGAAAATGTAAAAAATGAGGTGGAATAGAGTAATGCTAATGAGTGGTTCTACACTCTGGCGTGTGGAATTTTTAATTCTTTCATTTCATTGCGTTTCCGTTTTGCGTTCAGCAAAATGAGGAAGAACGAGTAAATAAAGCAAGACTTTATTGCTGTTTCTCTAATCATTTTATGCTACACGTGCATGCACTTGGAGCAAAATTATTCCTGGACGATTTCAAGATTTTAATTACGTTTGATGTCTATTGGTTGAATGTTCAGGTGAAAAAATATTAAAATTTTCTTTCGTTTGATGTTATACAACGCAATAATTGAGATTTGTTTCGGGAATCTATTTGAGCAGACGAATAAGCTTCATTTAATTAACGTTATAATACAAATGAAGTCTATCTGTATAATCTTGATAAGTTAATAATTTAAAACAATGATAAAAATCATTCAACAATGTTGAAATGCGTTTGACATAACCTCACTAAACATGGCGTAGTTGTATGCTTCAATTTGATGTATTTCAATGCATTTTATGACTGTATATTTGTGTTTTTGGCAACAATAAACACTTACCTCTTGTATGTATCACGACGATTTTTCTTGAAGGTGAATAAAAGGTTGATTGGAAAGCGTAAGACGCGGCGAAGCTATCATGTGGCAGTGCACTTGGTGTAGGTAGTTCGTGTACGTTCGGCGCTAGTCGTTCCGGTGCGCAGACCGGCGACCGGCAACACGACTCTTCCCCGCGACTCTTCGGTTCCCCTTTCAGTTGTGCGCGTTGTGGTTCTAGGCGTGCGTGCGACTCTCGCTCGCGTCCGCGCCTCAAACGGCATTGAGCTCGCGTTGCGTTCGCGCGTTCCGCACCGGCGTCTCGCAGCGCGGTTCTCCCGAGTGCTTGGTGTGAGAGTGGCCGGCGGATACCGCCTGCAGGACTTCAGGAAGGCGATGGCCGGCAACAATGGTGGCAATATCGTCGCCGAGTGGCTGCGCTCGTTGCACCTCGGCCAGTACGCTGAATCCTTCATCGACAACGGCTACGACGACCTGGAGATCTGCAAGCAGGTGGGCGACCCAGACCTAGACGCTATCGGTGTCTTCAATCCGACACACCGCGCCCGCCTACTGCAGTCGGTACGCACGCTGCGCGAAGAAGGCGCCGCGAGCGTCTATTTTCGCTGGAGGAGAGTGTCGCGGTACACGAGGAGTGTTTGTGCGATAATGTGAGTGCGCGGTCGTCGCGGACCTCGTCAGGCCGGTGCTCCGAGAAGGAACAGTGCGGTGGCATTGGAGCACCCGCTGCGTCGCCGGCTGCCTCCTCGTCAGCGGACAGTGGGCCCGAGTTGGCCAAGTACGTCGATGAGTACGAAGAGGGTAAAGCCGAACTGGTCAAGATACCACGCATGCAGTTGAAGATACTTCTTCGGGACAAACTCGCTCACGATGGCATCAAGTTGACCTGTCAGCCCTACACTACTCCGGTAAGTCTTTTTTATCATCATAGACCTTCCCCTTCGGTTGTTAGCACTGTCAGCGGTGCTTAACACGTCTTTGCACGTTCGCAGACAGTCGTTAACCCTAATCAGAGTGCAGTTAATATTATTGCCGAGCGCTGTGGATGCTTACAACAAAATGTAAAAACTTGTCCAACGGACGCGCTGCGCGTGCAATGAGTTAGCTTATGTTTGCTCGATGGCCTCGCGAGTGAGAGCAAACGCCGCGGTTAAGACGATGGACATCGACGGCAGCCAAGATCTGAGACCACATGGGTTCACGTACTCTGTGATAGGTCAAAATTGTGCTTATAATTATTGCTCATTATTAAAACAACAGAATTTATGCATAAATCATCAGTTTTTTATGCTTTTGTATTGAATCAGGTGAAGAATGCGTACTGAAAGGTACCACATCCGGTTTTTACTAGGTCACGAGAAATACCAAAGACTTTGGGACCATCTATAATTGTTTATCAATATTTTCTAGTTAAGTAATCTTAATTAAGACGAAGACCCTGTTGGAATCCATAAAATCGATAATTCCGACAGAAGATTGTGGTGGTTCAGTCTGAAGTTTGGCGTCTTTAGATTGAGGTCGAGATGAAGTATGTGTTGATATTTAATTCGAGCAGCAAAGCCTAAGGAGTGCGTGTAATAGGCATCGCTTAACATGCCACGACTTAACTCTGCCTCGCTGCCACAGCAGAGGATAATCTTTGATGTGTATAATCGTTGATTTTCTATCACAGGGAACACGCGCACCAGAAGCACAAAGCCAGCGCTTGCGACTACGTTCAAAGATGCAAATTTCTCAACGTAAAGAGTTTTTGATTCGTGTGCGCTCAAGTGGAGCAATCAAAATTGGAAATTCCACCCTCAATATTCAATACGATATTCTATTAAACTTGGTTTATGTATAATTTTCAGGTGGTTCAATTGTTTAGGTGATTTTGCCATGTTAGTGGTTTTTTTTCGGCTTCATTGTCTTCGTGTGGGCCAAATAATCAGCGTTGCATAAGTTAATTTACGTATGCGCATAACTATGGCGCACCAGTTGGTGCAACGGGCCCCATACGCGTGTTTGGTGCTTCATTGTGCACCGGGCACGATGTAGACACAAGACGCTAATTTACATTTACAGCACGCTTAATCAGCGAAATGTTGGAAATTAATTAAATCTACACGGCGCGGAGCTATTTGGCGGGCGCCTCTGCGATACTCAATTATCAAATTGACAAGTTATCAAGATATTGTCAATAAAAACAAGAATACATGTTTTAGTTTATTTTTAACTTGTATATCTTTTATTTCTACTGTTTTGGAGCACAAAAAGTGGTATTTTAATCACGGGGGGTCACTAAAGTACTTTAGTCACGGGTTTTAGTCACGAGGACAAAAAAACTCTCATTTATCCACTTGAGACTTAATGTATTATTAAAATACATTTATTAATAGTTAAATTTTAAACACATGCTTACTGAAGGCCATGAAACAATCAGAAAACTACTGCTCACAGAAAATTATATCGCAAATTGATTTATGCGCATGCTCGTGTTAGGCGAAATTGTAATTTATCGCGAAACATTTACGAGCCCGACTTGAATACACCGTGCGCGCCGCGAGAAGTAAAACTAAACAATGAATGCGCAAGAAAACCATGCACACGCTACAGCACCACCACCACCCGGTCCGGTAATAAGCCGTGTCGTGTATCCTCCGTCGTCGTGCGGCGGCAGGGTCTCGAATCGTAAATTAATATTTCGCGTGCGATCGTAATTAATATTTGCGTTCGGTCGGCGCGGCGTGGAATTGCGACTCGTGTGTGTGCTGGCAAATATTTGCAGTCGGGTCGTGGTCGCAAACGAAACCAAAGGAATTGCTAGAGAAATAAATATGGCTATGTCTGGCTGGAGAGATTCATGAGTAATAACAATCAATTTGAATGCTGAATATAGCACACATGGTAAAAACTACGATTTGTCAATTGAGACATGTTTAACTGGGGCGTTTGGAGTGTTTAATAATAGTTATTATTGTCTGGAGTTTCAGATGACAATGACACAAATGATAACAGAATCATGTTTGATTTAACGTATATTTATGGTTTTTCTTGATCATGAAACAAGAAAATTTATGAATTTGTTGATATTTACATTTATTATCACACTAGCTTTAACCCGCGGCTTCGCTCGCGAATATCTAAAACAATGAAGTTGCTTCCGTACGCGTCGGTAGTCACAGAAGAAGTAACAATGAAGTAGAATGGCGGGAAGTTTAAAATGGCTGAAAGTATAGTCTATGGAAGTATAGTGTACAATCTCCATAGTGTAGTCAATTGGATTTGATGTTGACGTAGCTGTCGGTAATACAGTGTGATAATACAGTGTGATGGTACTATAGTACTTAGGTTTGAGCTTCATTGCTGGAATGCTAGATGGCGTTAAAGTAGTCAAATAGCAAGATGCAGAGGTATTATTGGCTAAAAAATTTCTTTATTTTCTTTAAAAAATAATTATTTTTATTAAATAAAAAGTAGCATATAACCATTCGGGGACCACTAAGAATATGTGTACAAATTTTCATGATGATCGGTTAAGTAGTTTTTGCGTGAAAGTGTAACAAACATCAGGACTTTCGCATTTATAATATTAGTAGGGATATTACACACGCTAACGAAGTAGTGACTTGGTTCTAATGCACACAAGGAAACAGCAGCATGACAACTCTCGCGTGTTGTGGGCTATTTCGCAGGCAGCGCTCGAAAAGAATCCGCATACGTCGCATGACCATGACGGCCAACGGTACCGAAATGCCTTCGGGTCGCCAGCGTTTCTCAGCCGACCGAACGCACGACTGGTCGCCGAGGAAGAACACAAGATGAAGAGGAAAAAGCTTACCTTGCACTCGCTTGTTTGGCGATCAACCGTGATGGCATTCAAGAGAGTATCAAGTGCGCATCGAGAACATTGCATACCACTTGAGACAGTTTATTCACAACTATAAACATAAAATATATTTTTGTGTTTATAATATAAAAAGTAGGTAGGTACACGTGTTAAATATTATTTTGTATAAAATTCCGCGCGATTAGATTGGAAAACCGAACGCAAACACGCAAACAAAACGCTTTATCAATTTCATCTCGCGCAGCCATTGCAATAATAATTGTACATTTATGTGGAAATTTTCCATCCGACGTAATGTATCAAACGCGCATTTGCATAAACCCGTTCATTTCGCGCTGAATTTCGGTCGCAAACTACATAATTATATGGAATATATAGTAAATAAACGCGCACGCGTTGTTGCCCCGAAATTCCCTGAATATTCATTCAAATTGTGAAATATGCGCAATATGAATAATGCATTTTCGAACATAATATACCTAATTAATAGACATGATCGTTTAATGCAGTTAATCAACTCGCACAGGCATCCTAAATAACAAAATATTTATTGCGCCGTTTATTTTTTAAAATTCACATTTAAATTTAATTACATTGAAGTCGTTTTATATTGGAACCTTTGGGTGAATTCATTAGATGCATATTTTGAATTATGCGTTTCACTTGCGTGGAAATTATAATAATTACAAAGAGGGCGTTTCATTTTGCTTCATCCAACTTAATGAAACGTACATCGTTTTGTTTCTTCATATAGCCGCCGGCGTGCATCTCGTGTTACATTTTTTGTTACAACTCGCTGACTTTGCAATTCTCTCCCACTTCCTCCCGACAAAGAAATGCACGCGGCAACCGGTCAAGTGGTGTCTGTGGGAATGGTTCATGCGGGGAATGTGATGGCGACAAAGATTATAGTTATCTATGTATGTCAATGTTGATAAGATCATTTGGGGTGTGTCACACTGCACACAGTGTATTTCTTTATAAACAAAACGTGATATTGTTTAATTAAGTTAATATTATTATAGTGACATCGATTGTTACTTAATTAAACAAGTTTCAAAAGAAGAAATTCTTTAAATTTTATTTAAAACTAGCTGTTGCCCCCGACTTCGTTCCGGCAGTGTTTAATAAAATTGTAATTCGTTTTTACTCTCTTGTTCTAGTCATACTCGTAGTAAGAGTCAATTCTATTAATAAGATTAGCAATTTTAATTTAAAGAAATTAATTATATAAAGTTTTGTCAATAATGCACTTCAGCGCGCCATCTCGAATTCAACTATTTAACTATAACTATGATTGAATCTCAATGTCACATTTTATTCTATAGAAAAGAGCTGTTTTGCGGATTTTCCCGGCAATTATTCGAATTTTTCTCACCTTTTAAACCTTCCCTAGACCTCCACGAATAATTCAAGACCAAAATAAGATAAATCCGTTCAGCCGTTCTCGAGTTTTAGCGAGACTAACGAACAGCAATTCATTTTTATATATATAGATTGTTACTTAAACAAGTTTCAAAAGACGATATTCTTTAAATTTCAATTAAAATTTCAAAAGTTTTGTGGCACACTGTTTGTTCACTTACCGGCCGAACTCGTGCATAATTCATACTCGTATGTTGATGTTGCTATTGCATTTTGTTGATTCAGGCCCGAATAATGACAATGCGTCTCGGGACTTGGAAGGCGTAGTAGGCATTTGCAATTGGCTAATCTAATTTGCGTCTCGCGACAAGTCAAATCGTCCCTTCGGCCCTGCGGATTTGCATAAACAAATACAGGCATGCCAACATGTGCTCGAAGTGATGGACCTGAACACTGCCAATTTACTTTAATCTACCGATTGTACAAACATTGTTAATGTTTGCAATAATAAATAGATGCGCTTTAGATGCACAAGATTTAAGCAATAAATAAATAATTTACTTTCCATTACGATTCCATTATATTCAAATTTATCATTGAATGCAGGAGTGATGGACGTAATTGATATGACGAAAGGTCAAATGCCGACGTCTTTATTAATTCAGTATTATAATAGAATTACACGTCTTGTGTTCTTCTTGTTAAATATAGAACGAACGAAAAGTCATAGCTAGCAGTATAATTTATTCCATACCATGGGTGGATAATTAATGTAATTTGTTTGACAATGGAAATTTAATATTCATGTTTAACTTGTTGAAATTTAAAAATTAAAATGCAGGCGCATATTTTATAAGAAATATTTACATTCCCAAGAAGATATTTTTATTTGCACACCTGAAATTGACAAATAAAAGGTGAACACACAAAATTTTAATTCCATGACTCACGCGCGTGTTATCTATTTTGTGGTTTCGGAATGCATCCGCTCGTTACGTCGTTCGACTTGTTTTTCGTGCGCCTTTTACTGCATCACTTATCCACACTTCTGCCCGTTCGCCTAGATCTCTTTAATGTCTCTCAGCGCAGTGCGCATGCGAAGCTCTAACTTCCAAGCATGCTGCGCATGCGCGTCGCCTTTCAATTCCTTAAGCTTTTGCTGCAAGGTAAGACTTGTTCCTCGCGCTGCGTATTTACTTAAAACCGCTCGCGTCGCTTTATTACTTTTATTATTACACTGGGCGGAGGGAGCGTTTCACAAAGGAAACATTAGTTCCATGTACGGCGCCATACTTTCTTGCACCAACAACACAATTTCAAATACCGAAATTACTATTACGGATTTATATTCAGGAATTCAATGCCAAGAGCGAACGCAGCACAAAAAGTGAGAAACGAGTGAAAAACAAAGAAAACGATGGGGCGATAATGAATGAGAGCGTCGCAATTATAACGTCAAATATAACGCAACTGCTTTCATCTGTTGTGTGTAATGTTGTACGTCCTGTCTTGGAGCTTGTCTTGTCGCTCGTGAGAAATCTTGTTTTCTTATTTTTTCATATACGCGAACAGAGTCAACATGTTGATTGTTTCATTAATAATGAATTTAAAAATTCATAAAAATTTTGATGTACTTTTCTAAACCAAGTTCCATTCTTGGTTCTTGATTTAACTTTGATCCCGTGTCGTTTAAACGTAATTTTCGTCGGTGAGCGCACATTATCTGCTGGATATAATCTTGATAATTTTAATGCGCTGCCGCGACGATAATCGCGAAGGCATCAATTCGAGCGTGAAGAATTCGTCTGCCAAAAAACGACCATCTAAACGGATAGTGTGCTCTGTGCTTTAAAGGGCCACGGAACGACGGATTCCCGCTCCGCAGCGCTATCAAAAGATCCGACATTCGAACTCGACCGCAAAATCAACCGCATCCGAGCGCGCAGAGCCTCGAGATGTGAACCTGAACGAAAGTTGGCTCAAAAAACGACCACGAAAATTGGCCATCGAAGAGACTATGAAATAAGAGGTTAAAAACGACCAAAGGAGGAAGTTTCAGTTTACTGAGCGGGCTTAGGTCTTTGCTCTTCTGCCTTTGTTTTGCGGCAGATATAAGAATAGCTGAATTACGATTGCAGGAACAAGGACTTTGTCTCTTGCAAGAGTTAAAGAGGAAAATAAAAACAGTGTTGACTAGGAAGCAAATTAATGACTGCGCTATTTGAGTCATGAATCCTTTGCTTGACATGCAGACAATTTGCGCAAAGTGTGTATAAATCTATTATTAACCACTTAATTTTAGATTCAGTGTAAACGGAGAACATATTGTACTCATTTGCGATTTTTTAATCGTCTTTAATTGTCACAGATGAATCAGTCCTTGAAAACGCGATTTGCGTGTCCCTTGCATTGAATTTCTGCCTCCCCACGATGGACAAATTAATATTTTAGTTTATTTTAGGTTTTTATTGATTCCAAAGATTTTTATTTCAAGCAGATACCTCAACTTTGGCCATAACACCATATGTATTGTTATTGCAGTAGAAATAGACCATAAAAATAGAACTGTATGAGGTAATTGTAATACTAACACACAAACCGTGCCCGTTGTGGTTCAATTTTGTTCGACCCATTGTACAGTCCCTGGAAATACAAAACTCAAAACAGAAAACCGAAGACGTCGACCGCATACGAAAACAGATGATAGTCTCAGACCGGTGATTCAATTCGGATCTTATTGTATCATGAAATTTCATGGACTTGCTTAGAAATTTAATTTGTAAAATACAAAAAACATTTGTTTTTAGGAAACTGGTATTTTAAGTGTAAAAATTAAGTCTTGTTATGAATACGAAGGTTAGATTCGTCGTACTACTCGTAAACTCTGTGAAGTGAAAAAAAGCAGCGTTTTTCTTCAACAATGACTTTTACCACTCTGGGAAGAATAAGCATTTCGCTCGGTTTTTGCACTTTTCTACTTTTTCAGAGGGAAGTTTTTAGTTCGCCGAGGCGCGTGAGATCTTACATCTTGGAGAGTTATAAGACGGCGTTACGTTTGGCGCAGGTGTTCGTTATTAAACTTGGCCCGTAACGTAAGTTCGACGCGCAAGTTTTGTAAGCGCCGCGACGAAAGCGACGAGGAAGAAGTTTATGCTACGAAACGAGCGAATTGAGTAATCACCTGCTGCCTAGCCAATATATCAGCAAACAACAAACAAGGTATCACCTTCTTAGGGAATAGTTACAACAACCCAATGTGTTGCTACCTGAATTCACACATTTTAATCTTAAAATCATAAAAAATTTCTATTTTAACGTATTATACATTAAATATATACCCACCGATCGAAGCTAATGAATAATTCAGATGATAAATGTCTGCATGTCACAGCAGCTAGGCGCGTCTATAATTATTGCGCACTTCTATAATTAAAATCGCCTTTAATTAATGATTGATGTTAATTGAATGATTGATTTTCCCCGGTTGCCGTCTAAAACACTCTGAATATTCAGAAATCGTTCTGTTTCGGACAGTGATATGACGACGTCGACGATGATGATGATGATCAGCACTTGATACCTCCCAATAATAAATTCATCGCCTCGTCATCATCACCACAAGCAGAGATTTAATAAAAATCATAGTTTGCATTTAACCCTCGACGATTGTGAACATACGCTGCATGTGAAATTAATTAGAAATTATGTTTACGCCATGTAAAGCTTGTACCGATTGTTGAATCTATGAACATATGTACAAGTTTGATTATAGCGCGCGCTATGTTGGCGAATTTTGCGTGGAAAATCGAAGCCAGAGCCTGATTGAATTTGTTTGTTTGCATTTTCGTCTCGGGCGACTCAAGTCATCAACGTTTTGTTGACTGATTAATATTCATGTTTGGCTGGCATACTCGACTACAAATTACCTAGTCATCATCATCTTGAGCACGAAGCAAGAAACAGGAAATTGTGGGATGCTTGATTTCGGGTTTTATTAAAGTGCATCTCTCGTAATTAGAAACAAGTTTTTGAAGCAATTTACCGTTTACTATGTTCGTAAATTTCGGGACGTTGATTAAAAAATGAAAATTATGGACAAAAATCTACGAAATATGCGAATTTGTTAAATATTTACTTTTAAATATGAAATTTAATAATAAATTGTGCTTTTCTTGCATGTGGCGAAAAAGTTTACAAAGAAGAGTAACTTTAATATGAGTCGTAAACTTTGCGAGCTTTTCCAGACGAGCCCGCGTCGCATGACTTGATAGACTTTTCTCAACTAGAACGACATGCAAACTTAATCTCTGAGTCCATCTACTTTGTGAGTGTATGACAACTCCAGCAAATTATTCAGTTTTACTTGCGTCTAGTCCTAGTTTGGCTGATGTGGTTTAAGTTTTTTTTTATGAAAAGTGTTTTTAATGAAAATTGAAATATTTATTATTAATCTACAAGATATTGTAACTTTTAGCCATGGGAAACAATAAAAATATAAAGAAGTTTATATTATATGCACTTCTTTTTATATTTTTACTAGCTTTAACTCGCGGCAAGAAGTGACAATGAAGTAGAATGGCGGGAAGTTTAAAATGGCTGAAAGTATAGTCTATGGAAGTATAGTGTACAGTCTCCATAGTGTAGTCAATTGGATTTGATATTGACGTAGCTGTCGGTAATACAGTGTGATGATACTATAGTACTTAGGTTTGAGCTTCATTGCTGGAATGCTAGATGGCGTTAAAGTAGACAAATAGCCAGATGCAGAGGTATTATTGGCTAAACAATTTCTTTATTTTATTTAAAATATAATTTTTTTTATTAAATAAAAAGTAGCCTATAACCATTCGGGGACCACTAAGAATATGTGTACAAATTTTCATGATGATCGGTTAAGTAGTTTTTGCGTGAAAGTGCAACAAACATCAGGACTGCAGCATTTATAATATTAGTAGGGATTACTGATGGATTTTTAATGACGCGTTTTTCGTTCAGCTGAAAATATTTTTGTATTAAAATTCTAAACACGCATTTTGTAATTTTCATTTTCATTCATCTTGATTAGATTATATTAATTCTCGTATTTTTAGCGAACAAAAAGCATTTTTTGTATAATGTGGTAATTATCGTCAGCATCACGGAACTTTACGTTCATGAACGCCCATTGGCGTATATTTTGGTTTGTTTAACACATTTCCTTTCACCGTGCTCAAACTGTGCGAGAAGTTTCCTTTAAACACCTTACTCCCTAAGAAATTTCACTAGGGGTTTAATAGTACCACATCATAGAGCTTTATATTATAATATTACTGGAAACAGTTCTTGATGCCGGTGTTTCTTCATTCTGGCTTCTCGCCGTGCTTATTATCATTAACAAGAAAAAGGAAGGATGAAATAATGTGCTATGATAGCGCTCCACTAAACGCTCATAATGAGCTGAGGCGAAACGTGGAAAAACGAATAAGCGGATATTATTTTGATTAATTATCTTTCACGATTTAGTGCGGCGCAAAATGAGAATATATGAAAATGCAACCAAGTTGAAGTAAATTATTAAAGTTTTACAATACATTAATTCCGTTCCTTGCATCACGCAAACAATGAGTTTTCTATGGGCAACCCAAGGAAAAACAAGGAAATCTTGCTAACTAAAAACCAAGGGATTAAAACTAATATAAAAGTTAAAAAGGTAGAAAAGTCAACTCAAGGAGTCTTGGTAAAATAGCCGCTTGATATTTTCATGAATAACGATGAATGAAACAAAATACAATAGCAATTGACTATAATGGGCTAGACTAGGCGTAGGCAAACAAAAACCCAACTGAAAATGGACAAGATGTGGGTACAAAGAACGCTTTCATTTATCAGTCATGTCAGGAACACGTGATAATTGAAAAATGAGATTATATTTCTCTAGTTTATAAAATTTAATTTATATGATACTAATTTATACACAAAACTGAATTTCTCAAAGTTTGTTAAAAGTTGCCCGGAGCACAGGTTATCGTTTTTGATAATGACTTGGGGGTGGTGGAATTGTGGGTGTAATTGCGGTTTTTATCGTCGTTACGTGACGATTCGGACGCGATTGCGACCGATGATTTCAACCGGGGGCTTTTGGTTTATATTGGCACGGTGGTAGTTGCAGCTGGCTACTAACCCAATGACTGTTCGGACCATTCGTTTAAATTAGTATCCTCGGTGGCGCACAGGTTGTGTATGCTTTGTGTACTTCAAATCTGATAGCAAAGTATCATCAAATTCGTGTTTAAAACGTGGTTGTATTAAAAGCTTTTTAGGTGCACATTGGGCGATGGGTTTAAATAATACCTAATTGGTGATTTATTAAATGGTAATTTTACATTTTGTGTCATGTTGCTTAGAGGAAAAACACAGGCACGAAAAATGTCCTGTGTAAATAATGAATATTTGTGCGTCAAAATGAATGTCAACAATGTGCGATCGATGATTTTAAAGGTTTTAAAGTGGAATACTTTAAATTTTAATTTCTATTTAATTTAATAGTTTTGCGTTAAGTTAGATTTCCATGCTAGATTTCTTTGCAATGACGAAATATTATTTGTGTTGCTGTGAGTCTGCCTCCGGGCCTGGTTGCAAGAAATCGATACCACCCTCACGGCTAGCCTTGCACAGTTTCACGGTTACGCCGCGTTTACGTTTGCCTCGTCCGCACCCCGCGAACGCCCTTCGCCGCGTGCATCGTCCTCCGATAACAAGAGGGGTAGGTTGCTGTCTCTATGACGCTGGCAGGAAGCTTCGACGCTTCTAGGTATATTTTGCACTCTACACAGAGAAAACGAAAATGATTCAATGGTTCATTCAACTATCTCCTTATTAAAAAAAATCAACAAATATGTATTTACAGTTTTAGTTTTGTGGCTGCTATTTTGGGTAATATATAGAAGATACCTGTAACATTAAATTATTAATTTATGCAAACAGGGCATTATTAAACGATGGAAAAAATTAGGGCCATTAAAGCGGCCGCCGGCTATAAATTTTTACGTTAAATTCCCTCCCGGTTCGGAATGAGACTGCCGAGCGCGTTTTTCCGTTTGCGAACTGGAGCTGGAGCTCATCAGCTTCCGGAACTATAAATTTCCGGAATACATCAGCCCACCCTCTTCATCATCACGCCCTCATATTCAAACTAAAATTGCGGCACGGCTCAGACCTAAGACGGAATACGGTATTATTAATATTAGCACTGGGCAAATAGAGTGATTAGTTTTTATTTTATGGAAGACGTTGAATGGGAAAACACCTGCAACACAATGAAAATTAATTTTTCCTTTCAAAACTAAAAATTTAAGTATTTATGTTCCATTTCATTTAAAAAAGACGTAAAAACACAGACTGAGCGATAAAGATATATGAAAATAGATTATTGAGGAATTTTATTTGAATGACTTCATTTAAAGTTTAGTTTCTTCCACACAAATTTATGTTGGGTATAGAAAAGATGATTTCCTAAAATGTAGTTTGTAGCCGTTTTTCCTCCTGCTTACACTCTAAAGATAAAAATAAAACGCGCAACCGAAATTCATATTTTTATTGCGGTGTCGATATTTTCGTATTTTTACAGCCTAGAAGTTTGTGGCAAGCACTGGAACTTTACAGTTTATAGGTAGTTTTGCGTTCGGAAGCAGGGCAGATGCTTTTCATCTACATTTTCCGCGTTTTCAACATTTCCAACCCTTCCTCCCACATCCGCGCACGTTGATGACACGATGAACTCGACGTCGTCGTATACTTATCTGACATTTCATCCTACCCCTATAACAAAATATTCAGCCAAATGGTGCAGGCAGCAGCGGCAAACCCACATCTTCAACTCATGTTCATGCACATGCCTA
Source organism: Dalotia coriaria (assembly GCF_025399875.1). Taxonomy (NCBI): domain Eukaryota; kingdom Metazoa; phylum Arthropoda; class Insecta; order Coleoptera; family Staphylinidae; genus Dalotia; species Dalotia coriaria. Next base: position 11,035,841 of record NW_027045446.1, read on the forward strand.
TGATACGTGCCTTCGGAACATGTTTCGCATTATTTTAAATTTTTTATATTGGAGTGCAAAAAATTCAATATTTGACTGAACATTTTTAATTTGATGCTAACTTTTTTATTGTTGACTAAAATTCTTAAATTCCACGCGAAAAATCATTCTATCATCACCTGATGCAAAGTTTCTTCAAAAGGTGGAACGGTTATTGTTGCTTTTTGCAGGGTGGAAAAAAAGTTTGCGTTCGCTTTTTCTTTCCATTGCCGAGAGCCAGTTGATCAACATTGTGTGCGGAGTTGTCTCGTCATGGCGAGAAAATTTCGCGCCGGGAAAACTTTTCAAATTGGCAATAAAAACTTGTGAATTTTATTAAGCGGAGTCAGCCAACTACAAAAAAAGGACTGGGCACCACAAAGTATGAATTATGTGCTCATGTGCGCTGTGTTTTTTTTATTCGCGTGTTGAGAAAATTAACTTTTGTAACATAATAAGCAGAAGATTATAAAAAATTATAAATAACATATGAAAAATTTGTACACATTTTTAGTAGTCCCTGAATGGTTATAGGCTACTTTTTTTAATAAAAATTATTTTTAAATAAAATAAAGTTGTTTAGCCAATAATACCTCTGCTAAGTATCTGGCTATTTTGACCACTTTAACGCCATCATCTAGCAATCCAGCAATGAAGCTCAAACCTAAGTACTGGTAAAGTACCACATCACACTGTGTTATTCACACTGTATTACCACAGCTACGTCACCACAAATCCAAATTGACTACACTCATGGAGACTGCACACTATACTTCCATAGACTATACTTTCAGCCATTTTAAACTTCCCGCCAATTATATTTCAAGTTTATTTCGTTTCTGATTTTAGAGCAGGGCCTCTTTTAGAAAATTTAAAGTTTCACTCAAAACTTTACAATTATTTAACGACAATTAAGCATCTAGCTAAAAGCAACGATAAACTCATTATTAATACGTTAGATGTAAGCATATCACTCTGCTCTGCTGATATAGCGCATTTGCGTACAAAAAATGCCGCACGTCTCGCAAACGTCCCGAAAACAGCTCCGCAATACATCAAAACAATGTTATGAATATGTTTAAGCAGTCGCGCGGAAGCCGCGTCGCCCAAGAAAGGGGGTAGTTTTATTAATGCCTCACTCACTCTTTCACACACCACCCACCACCACCAGGAGGAGGCATACTTCATTATAGATATGAAAATTACAAACTTTCCTTTCGCGTGCTAGGAAATGCACTCAGACGGATCGAGGTATCGCGTAGGGGTAGCGAAGCTGTCACGTACTTAAAATTTACTTCGCGCCGAGTTTGCTCATTTCGGCTGTGTAGATATTGCGTTCTATTTATCTGTGTACGTTCGTAATGTCGGTATCGCTTTCTTCTGCTTCTTACACGCGTAAAAACTGAATTATAATGCGAATACGAATGGGAATGAGGATAACGAATGATATATATATCTGGAGGTATGTTGCTAGTGGAAAATTATTCAAAAGCAATAAATTGCGACGACGCACGAATAATAAACGACAAAGACGCGTTTGATGATAAAGTAGGCTTGGGAAAGTCCTGACTATTTGCGTGTCTATGTCAATTCCAAGAAAAAAATAATAAATTTTTATTCGGAGATATTTCCTAATAATTTAATGTGGACTTGAGGTGATTATCCGGAATTAATTATTAGCCACGTCCAATTTGAATTTGCATAGCAATGCTTGGAGCTGTGCGTTCACTTGTGAGATTAGTCAACATCGCGGTATTTGAATTTGATATTGAGTTAATGGCTTAATTTGCAGTGCAATGGACATGACATTCCTAATAAAATATAGCAACTCCCTTAGAATTTTAATTTTAGAAGTGAATATTAAATTATTTTTAGACTTATGGAACATAGTGGAGTTGTAGTTGCAGTGGCGTTAATCTAAACTAATTCATTTCACTTCATTCTCACCCTTCGCGTGCACTCGGAAATATTTTACGTGTTGATGAATAACTAGGCCTAAAAATATATATTAAAAACGCGCCTAGTTTTTTTTATGCCCCACCGGCTCTAGGGTGTTTATTACAAATGATCCATCAACATCAAATGAAATTGTTATTAAATCGCTTGGATTATTCTAATATTAAATTTACATACGATATGCAAAACGAAAATTTAGTTGAGTATAGTTTTCTATCTACGTCAATTTTCAACAATATTCTTCACTTTGATCAAATATTGAACGTTGCTTACGAAAGTGTCAATACTCTTGCTTTCTCAGGCATGTTATTGCATCTTCTTGCTGTTTTGTTTGCATTTTCTTTGTGATACAAACTGCAAACAACTTTGCACACTGTTTTTATCCTCGTAGAGTTTAATAATTTTTTTTTATAAAATTACATGAATTTTCTTCTTTTTGACAAAAAATAATGAAGATTTCTTGTGAATATATTACAAACCAACAAATATAATTTTTATTTAAGTGCGTATATTGAATTTGCATTTGTTTTGTGTATTTCCTCGAGACTAAGACTAATCTTATCTTATTGGTGCACAACTTACACCGCAGATATGATAACTACGCCTGCACGTGAAGCGAGAGCTAGAAATATCGCTGCGAACTGAAGTTGGTGATATGATTTACGTCGACATTTCAAAACGTCGACTTGCGTTATTATTCCAAGCATTCCTGCTTCCGCAAACTCACAACTCGCTCTTGCTCTGAGTTACCGACTTGCTGAGTTTCATCTTGAAGGTGAGCATCCCCACGATGCGTACCTTTCGGTGCGGCATTAATTAAAGTCGACTTCAATTTGAATATTAACTAACTAACGAAAATGGCTAAAACAACGCCGGAGCGATATGCCTTCCGTAACTTACAAATTAGTTTGCATCATGTGCAGACATCTATATCCATACACATTTCCGTAAGATAACTGAGGTATAAAGATAGATTTATGTTCGAAGCTGGAACATAATCGATGAGGTAGCGCAGATGGAAACGTCTTCATTTACCTAGGTCTTTGTCTGATGATGACAGTTATATTACGATTGTTGTAAATGTGCCTATTTATCTCCGACCACAATATTCGCAATTTATTGAATTGCTATTTCTTGTGATTCATCGAAGGTTTGCCATGAGATTAATTTTGATATCCAGTCGGGGATTGCGACGCAGTGTAATTAATTAAATATTCATTTCGTGCGATTAATCAGACCAGTTTTCTAACTAATTAGTTATTAAGTGTTTTGTAATTAGCGTGTGCTCACTTACGCCCGCTTCTACAGGCGGCGGGGACAGTGTCGACACTGTAATTTATTAGATTACCGTCTAATTCCTAGTTCAAAGTGAGCCCTGCGTTGAAAGAGGGGTTACTAAGTTTTTGTTCACGCGTAAGGTGCGGGTTTAATGAAAGGAACATGTGCTTGCATCATTAAATTCATTTCAGGTGCAAAAAAATTGAACAAAACTAGACAAGCATAAATTAATTTGATTTATTGAATGAAATTTCTAAATTTTTATTTTTTATATTCGACTAGCTGTTGCCCTTTCGACTCTGTTCCGCAGTGTTTAATAAAAATGTAATCTTGCTCTCTACCTCTTTGTCTCTAGACATACCTCGTAGTAAGAGTCAATTCTATCAATAAGATTAGCAATTTGCACTTAAAGAAATTAATTATATAAAGTTTTGTCAATAATGTGACTTCAGCGCGCCATCTCGAATTCAACTATTTAACTATAACTATGATTGAATCTCAATGTCAAATTTTATTCTATAGAAAAGAGCTGTTTTGAGGATTTTCCCGCAATTATCTTGAATTTTTTCTCACCTTTTAAACCTTCCCTAGACCTCCACGAATAATTCAAGACCAAGATTAGATAAAACCGTTCAGCCGTTCTCGAGTTTTAGCGAGACTAACAGCAATTCATTTTTATATAGTAGATAGATTTAATATTAAAACGAATCCTGTAATATGTTATTTTGTCCTTTTTGTTGGGTTCTACTTTGTACCCTTCGTACTTTCAGGATTAAACATTCGGTGGGTTCATTAAAAATAAAACGCCATGCGGAATGTATACGCTCTCACTGTTCGTATGTAAAAATGGGTGAAACGAGGTCAAACGTTGAAATGTTAATAGCTCTGTGCGACTTAAATCGCGAAGATATAAGGACGGCATAGTGAAAATTCGAACGTAGCTAGAGAGAATAAAAATGCAGGCACCGAAAGTCGGGAAAACGCGCTGACAGGGGTTGGAGGCGCGCGGCAAAAAGAACGTAAAAGGACTAACCATTTTAATACTTTCACCTTGGTAGATATAGCGAGCTGCGAGAGTTAGCCGTCGCCCGCAAACGTTAAAGCTACAGAAAGCAAAAGTAAAAGTAGCAATACGTAACTGAATGTTGACGTTGCTGTCGGTAATACAGTGTGATAATACAGTGTGATGGTACTATAGTACTTAGGTTTGAGCTTCATTGCTGGAATGCTAGATGGCGTTAAAGTAGTCAAATAGCCAGACGCAGAGGTATTATTGGCTAAACAATTTCTTTATTTTATTTCTAAAATAATTTATTTTATTAAATAAAAAGTAGCCTATAACCATTCGGGGACCACTAAGAATATGTGTACAAATATTCATGATGATCGGTTAAGTAGTTTTTGCGTGAAAGTGTAACAAACATCAAAACTTTCCCATTTATAATATTAGTAAATGTTCTATGTTCTTCAACTGAACAATACTCAGTATATTATAATATCTAAGGGTGCATTAATATTTGCTCTGGACTTTGACCATCATGCGAGGGGGTACAGAAAATAATATTATCGCGAATAATTATATTACAGTAATATACGTGCATGTCAGATATGTGATGAGGGAAACGTGGGGTGTGCAAAACTACCCCTATGTCGCCATTTGCCCAAGGCTGTCATTTCAATGTCATTGGAGACGTCGGGGCATCGTGTTCGGATTACAAATGGACCGCGTAAATAGTTTACAAATTGCTTTCATAAACCTCATAAACTATCAAAGCACAGGATGGAATCTTAGTTACTCAGGCGAACAAAATATTTTCCGAGGGTAAAAATGAATAGGAAAGATCAAAGGAGAGTGTTATTGGCGACATGAAGGAAAATGTTATGGTGGGCAATCTACATGGAAAGCGTGCCAATTGAATGAAATGAGATTCTTTAAATTCATGCAAGTTCAATCAACTCCTATAGGAGTTCGAGCTTTATTTCAAACCTGGTTCGATGTGAAACATCAATCATTAGCACTGTTGTATAACATAACGCTAGCAACTTGTTTTCATCTGGTTTTGAGAATCAAGAAAAGTTGTAATAGAGATACTGCTCTGCAAGCGCTTGAGCGAACAACGCAGACAAGTATTGATAAACCATTAGCGTGGTAAATATTAAACCATCCGAGCAGCAACTTCGTGTAATCGTTTTAATTTAATAAGATATTACTGGCGAGACATCCTGCTATAAAATTACTCGCAAGTGTTGCGTTATATTACTTTTTTCTTCGTTTATTTTAATTTTCTTAAAACGAACGTATGCATAAATTGCAAGAAGGAAATGCGAAATAATCGCCTTCTTAAAATGCCAATGGGAAGCGATGGAGCTTGGCTCTTAGAAGATTTTCGTCGTTGATAAAAAGACAAATAAAAGCCCAGGCCTGATGATACTCGGAACAGATGATACGAACGATACGAGCGATGTGGAGAGCTCTCGAGGATGGAAGCTCGCGCCGAATATCGCAAATTCGCGAATAGAATATTTCGTTTGGAAGCGAAAAAAGAAGGAATTTGACTCTTCGCACTCCTCGCCGCGGAAGAAAGGGAAGAATGCCAAACGGCGAAAGTGGGTGAAACCATATTATCAGTCGAATCGAATATCTCGCCGTTTTGCAATCCTGTGAAGAGCACAGAGATGAGAAACGGGGAATAAATGAAAAAATGAAATGTTGAAATTTAGGACTTGGAGAATGACAAGACGTTGAGAATTCCTTAAAAAAATCGAAGGAGGAAAAAACGCGAAATCTAAAATATGAAATGGGAGCGCACAGCAAAATGAAAATGAAATGAAATTGAGGAGCAGTTTAAAAGATTTCTGTACATATATGTAAAGAAGAGTTAATTCAATTTCGACTCGTTTTATTTTCAATTTATTTTTAGAATCTTTGCCAGTTTTATGCAAATTTTTTAAGTTCATTACTATACATACCAAAATGCTCTTTTTATGTTATTTTAGTTTTTGTTGAATGTGTGATACAATATCTAGTTATAAGCACGTAAATTTGAACCTGTTCGATTATTCGACAAACCGTTTCAATTTCAATATGCATTTGCTTACGCTGGATGTTCACGCGAAACGAGCGTATGCCGGCAGTTTACCAATATCTCCGCGATAATCTCACCTTTCCCGCTGCACCGAGGGTAAATACCCCAGTTCGGCCGCAATGGTTGTTACGCCAAACGTGCATATCACCAGCGATGATTGGATAACATCCGATTACTACGGTGCAGGGCGCGATTGCATAATGCACGTTGGATGCAGAATGTTAAATGTAATATTTGTTAACTGAGCCTCCGACAGCAAAAAGTGAATTTGGCCAACTACATAAATACCTATTTTATTGATAACATATGATCAATATTAATGTTTTTAAAATAATTAACTTTTACTTCGAATGCATTGAAAGTATTGTTCAAATTCTTGAATAAATTGAATAAGTAAAGTACACTTGGTAAATAACAATATAAATAACACCAATGATAGTTTAGTTTTGCTCTCGAAATGATCTTGCGGTCTGGCATTGTTCCCTTTCTTTTGTTGTCGACTTTTACGCGTCGCACAAGTCCTGTGCGTTAAGTCATCTTAAGCAGCACCACACATCTGCTCAAACCATTAAAACTAATAAGAACTCAGAATAAACAGGTGATATCTCGACCAATTTGCAAGTCAAGACTAATTTCAAGGCGCGTGCTGAACAATAACAATAAAATTAAACTAATTTTTACATTTTTTACAATTCAAGCACCGCTGGCGGATTTCCCTGAATAATTTATTTGTCACTCAGGAGTACGCTAACGTCCACGCGTAATAAACTAGCAAGATACAAGAAAAAATAAGAACGTAATGGGAAACACAAGGAAGCAGGCAGATAAAAATACAAGAGAAAAAAAAAACAGAGAAAAAGCGTTGGGAAACATTAAGGATGCTCAGAGGACTCGTGGACGTTGTATATAAATTTTTCCAATTGCTTGTTGAACGCGTAATTTCTTCTTTGCACGGAATGCTTTTTGGAAAATGTATTGACGTAATTTTCTTGCGGATTTTCTAAAGTTTTGTATAAACACAAAATTAATTAAACATTTATTTTATTAGTAATCAAGGAAAATCATATTTTGAATCACTTTGTTTTTCTTTTGTGTTTGGTTCATGGCCGGGCTATTTTTTTGATTAATTTATGACTTACTTTAGTTTATGCCTCAGAACTTTCTAAACCTTTTCTTGAACGTCGTGCTATATTTTTTATGGCACACGCATTCCCGCCTGTTAACTCTCAGACTTGGTTTATGGCGTGTGTAGCAATGGTAATCTCAAGCGTGCGTTGTCCATTTTATAACGCAATAAAATGCATCTGTGCATATTATTTCATTATTTCGCTGAGGCCTTAATTAAGGCACAAAATATACAGGTTTTACCTTCTTATTATTATTATTACTTATATTGTCACATTTACCAACGACAAAAATTACATTTGAATAGTAATAGTTCTGAAAATGTTTCTAAGACTAATTAATTAATATTTAGCGACTAATTAGCCCTATTGGTTTGAAAAGCAAGCCGTGCCTTACACTCACTCTACCCCTGCAGATTTCCATGCAAGCACATTGCGGTACACTTTACCCTGGCGTTCGTTATGCCTTAATCGTTCTGCCTATTAGAAGCGGCACCTTCTGCTCCTTCAGGATACTCTTTACTTACTCAATTCAGCCTACGCTGCTTGCTTACTTACATCAGTAAATTTCGGTATAAATGTTACAGTTATACATTAAACGAGCTGAGATTACACGTTTGCTGAGGATTTCAGATTTGACGAAATGGGATGCATGCGATATCTGCATCTTCACCAGGGGATGGCATCGTTATAGGTTGGAGGAGGATGCGAGTCACCAACTGTTGGCTTTGTGCATTTTCTAGTAGGCTGGCGAAAATGGATGTCATTAGAAATTTAGGCAGATTTGATGGGGAATTTAACTTTGCGGCATGATAATTACCCGAAACTATTATATGGCAAACATGTGTGACGATCAAAGATAATAGAAAAACCTCTTTGAAAAACAATTTTTTGTTTAAATTTATTCGAAAATCAAGAAATAATTCTTCATTGTAATATTTATGGAATACATTGTCTTTAATTTCTACATTTATATTTATTTACACTTTGTTGCCTGTTGTGGGTTTATTCACATTTTTATTCTCGAAAAACAATTTTCCTTTGCGTGGGCGCTGCGTATGCGTTCAGTCCCAAATAATATTTGGTGGTGTAGCGAGAAGCTGGTGGGAATATTTATGAAACGTTCCCACGTGGCCACCGCACCAAGGAAAGTGTTCTCGAAGCTACATTAAAGAAATTGAATAGTCCTGAAAGCCATTGGAAGAATGCCTACAAATGAACACCCTGTATGAGAATATATCGCTGGCTTCATGAAATGTAAATTTGGTCTATTGAGCCCAGGTTGTATGTTCCTTTACTCTTGTTAGTTTTTGTTTGAATTCCTCAAGGATATTTCATGGTTTTTCAATTTTGCCACAAAAAATTATACAAAATTTTATTTTGAGGATGACAAACATTTCAAATCCGCGATTTTAAAATGTCCACGTTCCTGGGAGAAATGTGAAGGAACCTTAGATGAAGTTGAAGTGGATTCTGAAGTTGTAGTTCTAGTATGGTCCTCCCGTGGGAAATCGAATGAATATAACCCCCTCGATGTCCGTCATCTCGTTATAGCTTCCGTTGCATTCTACCTAAGCAAAGATGCGGAATACGGACGAGAATAGAATGCCTTTCGAGTGTTGCGTTCTTGCGGTAGACCTATTCAAATATGGTGGAATGCCCCAGAGTGCGGACGATAACACTCAAAAATGTAAATTTTACTTTTCAATTGCTATTGAACATCACATTCACCGAAATTCTGTAATCATCCTTACATGGGGTTTGATAGTCTAAAATATTTTACTAGATATCAAATGCAAACGATGATTTATTGCATTTATTGCAACAAAAATAAATACGCGTAATGATTTTCCAATGCAGCGGGATTTTCCGAGCCTTTAGGCATAGTGCCAAGCGTTGTCCCAGGAGCCTGAGCTTTGAGTTCCAAGTCTCGAGGATTCTCGATTGCGCGGAGTTATTATAGTCGAGTGACCCCCAAAGGGCATTTTAACGCTCGACGCTGCAGTCCTCTTCGATAATTTCCTTCTTGGATTCTTTTTTCGTAAAGTTTTCGTCGTTTTTTCGGCCGTTCAATTTTGTTTCTTTGTTACCGCCCGCACATAATTCCGCAATATGCCATTCTCTTTCAATTCAGCGATCGTTTCCTACCAGTCGGCGAGTTTTCCAAGCGCTTTCCTCAAGTGCCCACTGTAATTTACTTTATTACAATTTAATGAGCGGCGCTTTTTTTCCCGGAGTCTATTATTTCTTGGTTTTGGGTCATAAGTTATAGGTATCATCACAGAAAATGAAGAAATGAGAAAGGATATAATAAACAATGTTAGAGTCAGGGCTTAAGAATATAGTAGTTCATTAACATTACAGAAATCTCATCTAGGAAAACAGGTACCAATTATTTTTCTTTCATCCTGGGTTTTCTAGGGGTGCTTGCATAATATAATAGAACACTGCATTTATTATTTACCTTTTCGCCGTGGTATTTCTGTTTACTACAATATTTATTTGTGATTTCAATATTTTTTGTGAGTTTCATTGCATACTGTAATTTAGCCGCTATTGTTGAGTTTCTCTGCTTCTTGAGCCATACGTGTACGATTCACTTAATTATTGCGCACCGCAACTTCATATTGTACAATGTCAACAGAATGTACAAATCGCATGTGACACGGAACGAACTACCTCTACTTATTTGTTATCATCTTGTTTGCAGAAAGCAGAAAACATTAATAACACATTTCAAAATAAATTCCACACAAGTTGATTGAATCATGTATCAAAATCTTTTTAAATTTTTAGATCAATTTGATGAAACTAAACTGTGTGGTATTATCAGTTGCTCGCTTGGTCTTATGTCTTATGAGTGAAACAAAGTGTTTCAATTTTCACATCTCAATTCTTTGTTTCCCGAAGTGTTTCACGCCCGAAATTGTCACGGATATTGGTGCAGCTAACCCACTTCACACGTTCTTTGGAGTGAAGACGAGCTTTTTTCAGCGTTATCGCGAAAATGCGAAATGTTTACCCAGGAACACCGCGTTTATCAGACGTAATCAATCTCTCTTCTTCGCCGGCTTCATTTTTTGTGTTTATCCTTATTCAGTCTGGGCTACCAAGACTTTCTGCAACGTCATTTTATAGTTGCGTATGTTTTGTCTTCTTAGTGTAGCTGAAATTGTTTCACGTGCAGCTCCAGGTAGAAGTCGAACAATGTCTTCACGCATTTTCCTCATTTTACTCCCGACTTGCGCGCTATTTGCCGCATTTTCTCGGTTTTACGATGAATATTTACATCGTTCACACCGTTTATGCCGCATAATCCTTCTTCTACCTCGTTCTTTATGTCCTCGTAGAAAACATGTGTCACGTAGAGTTTTGCTTCTTCCTTTGCATTAAATATTAAGCGACGATGCAGGGAAAATAAACTTGGCGAACAAAAGATATAAAAACAGCGTGCTTTAAATAAGAACGTGTGAATCTTTGCAAACGATTCGTGATTGTTCTCACTTTTCGATCACACCTTTAGTATTCTCCCTTTTGCAATATTTTAGGATGAGTGTTGGGAATTTTGTCTTCTCGTTTAGCAAAGCTGCGTCTGGTTAGAAGCAACAAAAAGGCAACAAAAAAGCTACAAAGAAGCCAAAAAGTAGAAAGTAGATTGTGACCCGTTACAAGAGCACGACGTCGACATTGTCGAGCTCTGCAGCAGGCGACGCAACGGGCAAAGAGTTTTATAGCGTCGGGATTTTGGACTTTAGTATCTCATCAAAACTTCTTGCGCGCCCGGCGTGCCTTGAAGAAAGCGAGCGATGCTTTGTCTGCCCAAAGGAGACCCAGAAAGAAAAGGCCCGAAATCAGTGAGGATACTCGCTGATTTTAATATCAGCTTAGATATATTTTCTGCTTCAGTTATACTTTTTTTCTTGGCGGATTGTCAATTTCTAAAGAGAATTTTATAGCAAATCAATGTCATATCGTTTTTAAATTTTGTGGAAAGTGGAATCTTTAAGCAAAAATTATTATTATTATATGAAAAAGTAGGATTGTAGTTGGTTCTGTATTTTTTTAAACGCTGCACCAAAAGTACAAATGGGAAAAGTTTACAAGTAGAATTCTTCAACTTTTTCGTTTGCACTGTTCACAGGAGGCGTGAGCATTGGGGAGTTCACGGGTCAATAGTTTTTTTCTTTATAGTTGACAATTCTTTTACCTTTGTTGAGAAGAGGTGGGTTTTTCCGACAAATGCCGCCAACATAGCAAACCATGAGTTGTTGTTGACGTTCAATGGAGGGATACATCACCGTATATGGATAAAAAGTCATTCAAAAGAAAAGAAGAATAAGAGTATTGGCGACAACGTAGCCGAAGACCAAAAGTTGTAAGATATTGACAAAGAACTTACAAAGTAAATTTTCAATGTTTTACAAAGACTACACAAGAAAATTTTGTAATTTGTTGATACTGGTGTAAATTTTGATATCTAACCAGAAAGTTGCTTTCGGCCTGTGGCGATTCTCTTTGAGAATTATATTATGCCATTCGTGGAGTCGGTGGGGGCGGTGGCAGCCGCGTGCGGGTTGTGCATGTATCATATTACGAGCTCGGTAAATCATCGCCGCCGCTTTTATTTCCAGCATGGCGCGACGAAAACCGGCGGCAAGCGGTGAAATGCTAGGGCAACGCGGAAAACGTATGCCCGGATGTAATATATATTTCTACCTGGGCAGGATTTTAAATATTTGTTGTTTTAACAGAAATTAAAAAGAAAATAAACAGCTATCGATATAAGCTGTTTAAAATATACTCATATAATATTAATTAACAATATTTTAACAACTGGTACATGTAATATTCGATGCAGCATGGTGAATTGACTTTTAAAAAAGAGAACCATGCAGTTATATTCAAATTATCATGGATATTATGCAGCATGTGACATTTTATTGCCGCGCATTATGATGAAGCAATTTATTTGCTCGCTCTCCCTCGGCGGGTACATGCATCGAGCAAATATAAATAACCGTATTTGCTCAACAACAAAATGCACTCACTGCGCGCGGAGGCGGTGTTTGAAACACTGCTCACAATGCGTTTACATTTGGTGCACAAATGTGATATTACTCGAGCACAACTCGATCGTTTAGAGGCACCGATTGAAATATTATTTGCTTGGACCCACCCCCGCTCGTTAAACAAAAACCGACAATTCGTGACGTGCGAGGTTCATAAATTATTATTTACCTTTATGTTCGGCTGTGCTAAATGTGTCACTAAATATTGATACACATTGCGTTTTAATTGTGAGTTTATTAAACGTTTGGAAAGTTTAAGTTGAGATTTTGCAATTACTCGTTGAAGTAATTGGATGGAATTACGGAAAATAACAATTTAAGGTTTGAAAGCGACGGCGGGTTGTCTGTCTGGAGAGTTTGGAAGTGAACGAGGAACGCGCGTTGGGCGGTCGTCGGTCGGCGTGTGTGCAATGCCGCCACCGACGTCTCTATTGATCCGGCGGCGGTCGTCTCTCGCGTCCCTCTTTTACACCGACCGGCCTTCGAAAACAGCTGAGCGAAAAACTTTTGCATTTCCTGTCTGATTATTTGCACCTGGACTTTTTCGATGCCAAACAATACGAATAAATAATTCCATGTAAATTGGTTTTATTTCAGAGTTAGTTGGCTGTTACAGCTGTTTTTTTTTATTCTCGAGCTGTGTTGTTGCATAATGTAAAAACTTACTTTGCAGTATTTTCCCGATGCTTTGCGATTCCAGTTTACGCAAAGCTCCACCGTCGATTCGGATTTCGTATTTGGTTTTCGGCTTTGCGTCGCCGACTTGCTGGAATTTCGGGCGCGACATTACCGCACACGCAAGGATTTTACCAATTTTAGCGTGGCGGAAAAAGTTTGGGAAATATTTTCTGATTTCCTGGTATTTGCTTTCCATTTTGCAGATACCACTCTCGGGTGGAGTACAAACAAGCATAAATAGAAACCGAAGCAAAAGTTTGCCTCTTTGAAGGTTGCGCAAAATCCGCAAACCAACAACTTAGTGTTCTAAAGATGGCCCAAAGCATATATAAGAATTGCATTAAAAAAAAAACACGATTTTTGCAGTTTTTAAGGGTGAAATTTCATTTTAAAGTTCAAGAATTTCTAGTTTACCATTACCACAAAATCACGATTACAAACACAAACACAACAGAGTGTTAACCAAAATCTGCGGAATGCGAAAATCTTCCCATGTCCATCCACATCAGAACGCATCCTCGCTTTCTTACAAGGAACACGTTTCATTTAACTGAAATTGCATTTCCTCAACTCTCGTCTTGCTCCTCGACGCAAAGTTCTTGTGTTTCGGGTGTTCTGGATGTTGGCGTTGCACGACCGAAACTACCCATTACACGCGCATACAGGCTGGATTGCAAGGGTTAACGTAAAGTGCACTTAAATGGAGCACTTAGATGCATACCTTCACGAGTAGTGCGCTGCCGCCACTCCGAGTGTTTTAACCATCGGCCGTTTTAATGTATCGAAGGGAGTTGGGTGCGCACTTCATTACTGCGTTTTGGTTAATGTACTGCATAATATGGTAATTCGTTTAGGAGAAGATTCAAGAAAGCGAATAGTTTGGAAACTAACTTTATGCTTCTAAGCAAAATATGAAAATCAATTTTAAATATCTAAACAATGATTATTAGTTAAAGCCATAACGAAGTCCTGTAAAATTTTAGAACAAAACATGAACAGGTTCCAGTTTTAGACACAGAAAGTGGTACTTAATCACGGGTAGCAAATGTCGTGACTAAAATACTTTAGTCACGGGTTTTAGTCACGGGGTAGCTAAAGTTTGATTCATACATAAATATAGTTAGAGTAAAATGCGTTTTCCAACCTAGCGACAATAATCAGTTTGGATTGTGAATATATCGTTCACTCAAGATATATTCTTATCAACCCAAATTAAATAGTTACTTATTTTGGTTTACTGATTTGAGATAAGATAATATCAACCTGTTTGAATAGTGTTTGAATTGTCTTTGGGTTTATCCGGTAATTTTTCTTTCGATTTTTATTCTGTCGTCTCTCTGAATTTTGAGTGGTTTACAATATCATTTTATAGAGGATAGAGGCGGTGAATTTGCAAGTGATATGCGAGATTCCACAAGCCACTTGGAAAGTCATAGTCGAAACACCCGGGCGGAAAATTAAAATCGAATATTTACATATATTACTAAGCTTACTGTGGTCTCCTTTTTCGTGTTATTGCAGAATCTATAAATCCTTCATTTAAATAGCACATAAATTCACAAATAAATGGATAACAAATGTGCGCTCGGAAATTGGCCAAAATGCTACATGATTATGCAATAAACTGAAAGTCAAACATTTGCATTTTATATTTAAAATTTAAATCATTATTATTTAAAACGAACGAAATTTGTATGGCATTTGAATTGAATGGAAAATAATGGATTTAATGGTCAAAAATTTGTTTGCCTTTTTCCAATTAAAACCGAAATTCGGAATCACAGATCGAATTTTGAGGCTGTAATTTTAACATACAATTGCTTTCGAATTTGAACTCATTCCAAAGTGATCCTGAAATCAAGTAAGTCATTACCTGGTAATAATTATTTACAGCTCAAGCGCCTGGCAATTATTGAATGTCGTTCATAATTGACGTTTATCCAAATTTCTAATCATAGAACTAAAAATATATTAAATACTAGCTTCGCTCACGAATATCTAAAATAATGAAGTTGCTTCTGTACGCGTCTGTAGTCACAGAAGAAGTAACAATGAAGTTGAAATTTATGGAAGTTGCAGCCGGCTGAAGTATAGTCTATGGAAGTATAGTGCTGTATTCCATAGTGTAGTCAATTGGATTTGATGTTGACGTAGCTGTCGGTAATACAGTGTGATAATACAGTGTGATGGTACCATAGTACCTTAGGGTTGAGTTTCATTGCTGGAATGGTAGATGGCGTTAAAGTAGTCAACAGCTGTGATGCAGAGGTATTATTGGTTGCAACAATTTCTTTTATTTTATTTAAAAATAATTTTTATTAAATGTAAAAGTAGCCTCACAACCATTCGGGGACCACTAAGAATATGTGTACAAAATTATCATGATGACGGTTAAGTAGTTTTGCGAAAAGTGTAACAAAACATCAGACCTTTCCCATTTATAAATATTAGTAGGATTAAAGGTTAGTTAGTTTGGGAAAGTTTTGTCGATTCATCAATACCAACCGTTGTTAACGCCACACACCAACTTTTGACTACACGTAGCACGCCTTCGGAGAACGTGATCGGATCGTGAACAAACGTGTAGATATAATTCTGATTAGATGGAAACTTGCCGCAAACAAGCTTGACCCCATAACACTCAAATTAACAAATCGCAATTAGCACGTGGAAATTGTGTGAAATTAGTTCCGCATTTTTGTTTGTATTGAATATACTTATATTGTATTGACATTGATTTTGAACCCATGAATATTTATTAGAAGTATTTTATTTGATTGTTTAACATCAGTGCGATGTGGGCGAGCTATTGATTGCTGATTGTTAATTATCTCGATTTTGTTTTCACGTTTGGGTGAGGTCGTTTTATTATTCTATAATTTCAACCGCAATTCGAATTGGATTTGCCTAATGTTGTGTTTTAGTGGATAATTGGTAATTATCATCATGATCACATTGGAAGTAATCTAGTATATTACGTTATACGCCTTTTAATTTTAAGTATCAAGTGGTTAAAAGGGAGTTTTAGTCACGAGATTGATTAAGAGCGAGCGTTTAGCCACTCTGTGACTAAAGCCCGTGACTAAAGTAATTTAAAAGTGGAATTAGAAAAAATATGTTGTGGTGTTTGTGTTTGCTTTGAATAGGAATATTTTGTCCACCCTTTTGGTTGTTTCCCTGTTCCGGCTTGTTTTAATTTGGTTGTAACAACAAACGAGTTAGGATCAAGCCCACCAGACACAAAATCCAATTGTTATTATAATCAGATCGCTGGAAATCGTTGTGAATTGGGAAATCGGTATGCACTAATCGGATTCCCATGCCGTTTGTGTGTGTATTTTGCACAGGAAAAACCATCAAATTAATTAAGTTTGTAGGCAAAATGATTTTTCAACCAAAAACATTTAAAACATTATTTTTACTTTTTATGCCTCACACACAGACGAAAACATTCAACTGTTTACTTGAAGTTACATTCGTCATGTTTAGGTGTAATGAAAGGAGATGAGCCGGGACGACACATAATTAGCGCGTGTAATTACGAAATAATTAGTCTGGGAGCTGAACTTTCTCTGTGGCCTTAGCAGTTGGAGTGTGTATATAAAGTTTCGACTTGTTTTTAGCCATAATGTTTGTCCCACCACAGGCTCTCGCTTGATTGGATTAATAAAACACGAAACTTTTGCGTCGCTGGAAAAGATAAACATCTGTGACATGCCTCGTTGAAATTATACTCTCATGACTGTAAACATCAACAACGACGGATTAATGACAAATTTGATGTTACTACTTGAGCAGGCATCTCAGGAGAGACGAAAGTTTAGCGACCAAATCAAACTAATTTCAAATATAAAATTAAAATGATTGTTTAAATTGAAAGTCTATAGTAGAGGGCAAAAAGAACTATGAATTATGTTGCCTAATGTATAATTTATTTGTGTGATATGAGGAGCTTGAGCTCTAGTGATACGATTCATCAAAAAATCCGATTTTACGGCTTCTGCTATTTAAGTTTCCGGATCATAATAGCAGGTCTAGAATCTCGGCCGATGCTTTCTCATAAAAACCTCTTGAAACAAAGCCCACGTAAGCTGCAATGTGGACATTTTGCAGAAACTGAGCCTGGGTTTTGATACCAACCACAAAATGACAATTCAAGTTGAATTTTTATTTCTTAAGCTACATGATAGTTATTTAGATAAAAATAAAGTACCAGACGATTTATTTCTGGACACAGTTTGACATTGTCCATTAAATGAATGAATTTGTTTACTCAGACTCAGAACAAACCAATTATTATTATGCCGCAGTTATAATTACAATGAAATTTAATTTTGTGCATTATGTGATTACAATTACTTCTGTTTGCGCAGCATAAATATCAATCGTTGGGAAATTAGGGACTCATCGAGACAAATCAAATTTGTTCAGGCCACTGCGATCAAAATGCCGCATTTCCGCGCATACGAGTAAATAATTTAGCATGTCAAACGTTGCCAAACGTGCAATGCGCTATACTCGTACTTCGAACTCGAACAAATGTTCAGAGTTTCCTGGCATTCTAGCGATGGAATTGGTTAGTGAAACAGTCAAATAATAAACATAAATTTAGTACTGTACCGTGCCAGAAATGGCCACTAGGTTCATATAATTCAGGTAATGCACGGTTAGTTATTCAATATTTTCATTCAATTGGTTTAATGGATTTTTTTTTCTGTTAGACTTTTGGAGTGGCGAGAAAACAATTATCGCTTGCGCCTTCTGATGTGATTGCTTGCTTAATCCACGATGTTATAACAATAAAAGCAGTAAAGTAGTCAGAGTTAATTTACACGATAGGAAACTTTCAAACTTTTGTTTACCGCCCTCAACCCCTGTTTTAAACTCACAGATATACACTTATACAGCGAGGAAATATAAAACCGGGTACCTATCAAACAAGAACTAAAAAATTCCGAATTAAAAATTGGATAAAATGATGTAAAGGATATGCAGGAAGGCAAAATTAATTAACTGGTTTAATACTTCAAATATGATGTTGAACAAGTTTATTTACTAAGGATAATAGTGGATGACATAGTGAAACATAGGCTGTATTTATCTCCTTTCTTCTTCTTCTTCTTCTGAAATTTTGTGTAGACATTCTATTTTTTGGCAATTAAACAGAAAATTTATCGCACATAAAGATTACGCCATTTGCACGTAATTCAACGTAATTCCGTTTCGCGCGAGATGCAGGACGCGGATGACATCAAACGTGCCCGCCGTCTTCCGTTGCATTCGTCTTTTTCCCGTTTCACCCCTTGTACTTGTTCTGAAATATTAGCGAACGCGCCCAGAAGTCATAAGCGTACGAATAGAAAAAGGAAGCAGTGAGTTTGCACTTACAGGTGCGAGCAATCGTAAGTAATGAGATTCGAGAGCAGCACAAAATTAAAAAGGGGTACGAAATGCCGCATGATTAATATTTGCTGTAATTAAACTTATAAACAATATGTTATTTTACAGAAATATTTGAATTTGGAAATCAAGCCCTTGTTTTTCTTAACAGTGTAAGTTACGTCAGTTTTTTTTTTTTCAAGGTGTTAAAAGTAAACTAATATAATCATAACAAACAACTGGCTGTTTCCTTACCTTTCCTAATTTCCCGCATCGTTTTTCGTGCACCCTTGTCGCTTTGTGGTCCTGGTTGATTCTTGATTAGGACCACTTACAAATATAAGACTGCTTTCAATTGGCTCTTCCTTCGCGTTTCTTCCTGCTTTTCTTTCATCGCCGGTGTCCTTTGATATCAATCTTTCTTCCGACTTTATAGAATTATCTTAATGAGCCAATTTAGGTTGAATAACGCTGATTTAAGTCGCATAGACGAGCATAACGCAAAAGTTTAGAACTCAATTTAACTCTTCGAGCTCTCCCGGTGTTTATAATTAACTATTTGAGAGCAACATGCTTTTGCGATGTTTCCTACATAGATTCTTGTGCTATGAAATTAAATTTTGATCAAAAAAAGTTTTTTTGATATAAATAATGATTTTAGAAATAATTAACTTAAGAGATAATTAGATATCCGATGTTTAACACGTTGAGGACGGCGCGGTTTTTGGGTGTCTGTCGCATCGGGCGGCGTTTGAGCATTTTCAACTCCGTCTAATTAATTCAGCTGTGCGCCACTGGTGGTTATGCATTGCTGTATCAAAAAGCGATTGTTTTTGCAGTTGCGTCGCCATTTATTTATTTTCTTTGTAATGAATGCCTTTATCTTTAGAGTCCGACCGAAACTATGTGCGAACTGAAATGGCAAATGACGACCACGACTTAACCGCGAGTTAGCCGAACGACGCACGATAATTCACGAACACTGAGTTTCGGTTCTACCAAAAGTTTCAGCCAATTTTTGGCCGAAACCAAATTTGAAGCCAAAACTGAAACTTTGGTCGGTCACTATTTATTATAATATGTAATCTGAGTGACACATTTGATGACAAAGATGCAAGACACTGATTGTATAAGTGAGACGAGAAGAAGATATAACCCAACCAGTGGCGTAGTCAAAAATGAATAAGTCTCGTTTCAAATGAGCCGTGTACCACCGGTGGTACACGCCGTCCCACAGACCAGACGCTTGTGTACCACCGGTGGTACACGCCGTCCTCAACGTGTTAAACATAATTAAATGTTTAAGCTTTTAAAATTGTTGGTATTTACAAGGTTTTCCGGTGGTTTAGTGGTAAAAGTGTCGCATTCTCGTAGATTGCTGGGCGTCATTACGTGAAGTTGTTGTTGCTTCGGATTTTTTCTTAGTGGGAATCCCAAGACAACGATGATGGCAATTTAGTCCTGAGCTCTTTACGTTTGCTCATTTGCTGGAGTTTTGAGGAAAATGCATCGTTCTTACATGTTGCGAGTTCTTTCGTCTTTCGCCGAGTTTTCTTTTCTCAATAATCATTTCCCTGAAGAGACCTCCGGTCTTGCCGTTGAGCTGTGCAGGCTATTATCAATTAACCCAAGTGCTCCGACATCTAACCGAGATTAGCAACAACCGCCAACGTCTTTAATTGCATTGAATACACAGAAAATGAAAACGTTTGCCTTGCATTTTATTCATTTATCAGACGTTGTTGTTTCTCGTCTCTAAATTGAACGTTAGTGTATCCTGGAACGCGTCTTGTCAAGAGCTTGTAGTATTTTGCTCACGGAAAGAAATTGTTGCAACAAAACTGAACAAGTGCAAAGACAAACATCTCGAGCGATGAGCAGGAAACAAAGGACATGAAGGAACGCGAAGGAAACGAAATAAGTGAACAAATTGAACGTTCAGTCGTGAGATCTTGAGGAGCGCTCAGAGGACAAAAGTAGCAAGCGCTGGATCGGTAGTTTCATCCAGCAATAATCGTTAAATGTAAGCGCCACATAAGAATTGCAAATATTCCTAGTTTCCAGGGTACAACTGATTTTACTTACTGTACAAGGTCTTCAAAATATAACCACATATCTTAATAAATACTTAGTAAAATATATAATTCTTAATATTTGTTACAAATATATAAGTTTATTATATTTAATTATAGCATTGAAATAGTTATTTAGTTTATAGTTTCCTTCAACTTGAATGTTTCGAACTTTACCAGTTAGGTTTGCAAGTTTCCTCCGAGGTCTCACCTTCGCTTGTTCCATTGGATGTTTGTTAATACGGTTACGGTTATTACGGTTATTGTACTTCTCTTATTGTTTTATTTGCCGCTTGTCTGGGGAGATGTGTCTGCGAAAATGGCAATGCTCCAACCATCGCAGCATCCAATGTGCATTAATCTTTATTAGCACTCTTCCCAGTCGAGGGTAGTTCACAAGTGTGCGATAGTTGGCACCCGAATGTGCAAATCTCTGATTATGAACTTCATAATATTATATGGGATGGAACCTGATCCCTTATATTAACTATCAAAAGCAAAATGTGATAAAATGTAAAAAATGTTATAAAATGTTTTCTAATGTTTTTTTTTTGTTTGTTGCAGGTAAGTTCAATTTTGAATTATGAATTGTGGTAAGTTATGATGGTGAAGCTGAAAAGTAGCAAAGTGATCTATTAGTCACTGGATCTATGTACTTACCGGGCAGGAAAGGAGCTAGAAACAAGGTTGCACCGGAGGATGTTGGTGAGATACACATTACCGCCTCTTGAATAAATCAAGACACTAATTAGTCTTCCTAATATACCACCTATGCTGATGTCTTATTCCTAGTCTAATAACAGTTTTACTCCTCAACTTATCAATTCTGCATTTTTATATATTGTTAATTTCAATTGTGATAGTGATAACTACAAATGTTATCTCTCGGCTCCAAACATTGTTTAATTCGGTGCTTGCAAGAAAGCAATGTATCACCCGGGATGCGACAACAAAGGCGGGTGCTGATAAACGCCTCGCGCTGCAAAGTCCTGTGAAACTGTAGCGAAAGGAAATCCCAATCGCCGGTCTAAACGTGAACGGGTAAACAAACCGAATTTCGGCTCGGAAATAATTCATTGCTTTCGTTGTATCAGTGCACGAAACACCAACTGCGATTCCAATAGAAGATGTTCAGGGCATAAATTACTTAACCCTTTATTTGTCCTTCGCATCCGCCGCTCCATCCGTAGAAACTGCCGCTGCCAGGGATGCAAATTCGGTATATTTATATTTTATAATTAAATGTGTGTAAATGAAGATAACATCTTTAATTCTCACGTAATTTCAACCTGCATGCCTTGGAATATATTTCACTAATCATGAATTTATGTAATTTTTAAATTTTTACCGATTGACTTGAGTAAGAGACAAAGGAATCTACATATCTGCACATAATTGGCACATAGTTATTGCAAGCCCTTCGGGTCTGTTCGACCGGGACACCCCATTTCGATTGTGTCCATTGGCCGTCAGCCAAAATCGACTACCTACTGGTCTAGCTTCATCCTCATCCTCATAAAGTGCCAGTACCAGTTTCATTGGCATTCAGCGCCGCGCGTCATTATTAACGATGGTCTGCCTCGATGAAAGTTTGGAAAATTGAAGTATGCGAAATGAATGAACATCACCAATCCAATATCAAATACAGTGCGTTCAGATTGATCCGAAAAGCTTCGATTGAAAATTGCCTAGTTAAGTAAACAATTGTTGTGGACTGCATGTATGTTGTTCTTTGAATGCGGACCGGATCGGAACGTTTTGAGCATAAAGGATAAGTCACATGACGTGATGCAGTAATGGCAATTTATCACGGACGGATATTTGATTGCAATTCCAATTTCGAACAGGCACTCTTCACTTTTTTACGATTTGCTGCGCGTACGGATTTTAGGTTTACGCTTTGGTTGATTTGTTTGGTTTCGGGGCGCTTGAATCAACAACGCGCGCAAATGCACCTTGGCGATGCAATTCGGATAGTGATTGGTGATTTGGTGACTGACACTAAGTAGCTGGTTGTTTTTCTTATTGATGGATTGACGAATTCAATTAGTTTCACGATAAACATCTAAAGGTTAAAGTTGAACTGAAATTGAATTGAAGAATGTCACATATATTACGAGTAAAAGGTTGATTTATTTATACTCTGAGTGTGTTGAAATATTGATTGACAAGAAATAACAACCCTTTGTTGTTTGATTGGGGGAGATGCGTTGTTTTCGCACAAATTAAATTAACAAACCACATTTGCATCAACGTGAATATTTATAAGGTCGAGCATTATTAATTTCTATGTTATCTAGACCGATAACCATTGTACAAACATAGGAAGTGGTTTGATGTATTTATTCATTTAAAATTTCAATTAATTTCCATTCAAAATTATTGTGTGGTATTTCCAACAGGATGCAGTACCTACATAGAAGAATTTATCTGTCGTGAAATGAATTCTTTGCCAAATAAGTAAAACGAGCGCACTGAACATGTAACTAATTACTTTAAGCGCTCGGAGTTGACACCATCGCGTTTCTTCGTCAATCGCACTTGCGTTGAGCTCAAAGTCGATTAATACCAGCATTAAAACGCGCAATTTGCATATAGATGAAACATTTATGAAGCTACGTTACACGTGCGTTTACGAACATTGAAAATTCGACCAGGCAAGCACTGCAACCGCAACTAAATCAAAATTATAACAATAAAAGGATTAAAATCTTTTCTTGGATAATTTTATTAACTGGCAACTGTTAATAGATCAAATAGCTAATCTGTCATCTGTCTATAAGAAGAAAACAACACCGCGTCGTATTATTTTTCACGTCTTGAAATGTAATTCACCTTCCGTCGACGTTAATCACTCTCAATTTCCTCTCGGTGCATTTTATAAGCATTCGTTTGCATGCGCAATTAAGAATTGAGCCATCAGCTGCCCTTCGTGTCGCGATAAACCATCTGGCATTCCGCGCCAAGCTTTGTCATTTGCGAAGAAAGAAAGCCGGTCTGACGAAACTGCAAGTGACGGCCGCTCTGTTCTTGTGTCGTCAGCTTGCGGGCACTGTCGGTGAGGACATTTATGCAGACACCAGGCGGACTTTCTGCCAGTTTTCGCTTCGATTGAGCGGAACGAATTCGAAGATGTAAAGTGTAAAGCCGATGTGCACCTGCAAGAAGCGTTTATTTTGAGCACGTGTTACATGTGCATTGTGTTATTATTTTTATATTATTTATTAGTAATTTTTCAATATACTAGCTGTCTTTTAAAGACACTTAGGAAACGGAAATCAAGAAAATTTAAAATTGGAAATTTTGAACATTTTTTGCTTTGCTGCTTTAAATTCTCTTTATTTTACGTTGTCATTTACGTATCAGTTGGATAATTATGAAGTATTATTGATAAACATAAGTTTTACTACTTTTCCTTTTTATCTTTTTGATTTGTTCGTAGCGTGCGGCACTAAAAGTTTTATGTGCGTCTAGGTCGCCGCAAAGTGTCGCATTGCATTAAACCATCATTTAGTTTACGACTTTCCGACCGCACAAGTCAACGAGTTGACACATTCACACTTTCATCTTGTTAATTAACACTCGGAGAAATTGAAATAACTCTAGTGACTAAAAAATCGTCCTAAAAATCAAAAAATACAAAAAATCAAAGGATTTTGTAATTGTGGTGTTTATAAATTAGTTTTAAGCCTACAGGCGTATATTGATTGGCATGTCTGCAATTTTATTGCATCCAATTTACAATTCGCTCGCATCGACAAATGCTTATGCTTTGGCTCGTTTTCAATGTTCAAGTTTCCTGCTATTGAGTGAAGGTAGCTATGGAAAGTGCAAGAGGTGCATAAAAATGCGCGCATTTGAAATTCATCCAATTTGTCGACGGCGAAGTGCCAGAAACCCGCATACGCATGTTAGTCACGTTCCGCACTAGTTTGGTATTCTAAGCGACTAGAAAAACGGGAACCTGAAACGAACAGAAGAACATCAAGAAGTTTTTAGTGTAAAAAAAATTTCGCGACAAATTTTTAGGTTTTTGGTGCTTTCACATTTATATCTCTTTAGATAATATTTAATCTTTCCAATTCCAAACTATTGTCATATTGGAATTGCAATTTTGGAGAAGAGATCCACAGCTGGAAGCATGTGAATTGAATTACAGCGATTGACGAAATTAGGAAAGTCGCAATTTTCGCTTATCGTCTTCTCAAAGATTAAATTTCCAAAGTGTCGTTGTAGTTAATCGTGCGGCTATTATCCATTGAAAATTTCCACTACGCTTTGGTGGGAGCTAATTGATTGAGAACTAATTAAAATCCTTTCTAGTAAGATGGCGAACAATGCCAAAGCTTACAAAGTTTTTCAAGAAAAATGCATTAAACTTTGATTAGTTTTCGGAAGGATGGAAAAATTAGAGGCAAATTGAGCGCAGGAAAATTTACTTTGTGAAATAAATCTGTTTTCGTTAAAATATTCTCAGTGTCACAAAGGATATTGGAAATAATTTAATTGATTATGTATTTTAATT
The DNA here is from genome assembly GCF_025399875.1 of Dalotia coriaria. Classification (NCBI taxonomy): domain Eukaryota; kingdom Metazoa; phylum Arthropoda; class Insecta; order Coleoptera; family Staphylinidae; genus Dalotia; species Dalotia coriaria. The sequence goes on from NW_027045446.1 coordinate 11,061,026, forward strand.
TTTACAAAACGCAACTTAAGTCGTTTTACATCTTGGAAAACATTTCCCTTACCTCACGTACTACACTTACATTTTTTACATGTTTTAACGAGAGACACGTCGCGCTCTTTTCGAGGTATCTTGAACTGGAGCAACTGGAATAACGAAGGTGCGACGTGGTGAACTGCAACAAAAAACAGACGAAAAAAGTGCACGGAAACGAAAATTCAAACTCAAACTTCTAACCTAGCAGCAGCTAACAAAAAGTGCCCGGAATAGAAAAACCTAGACGAAGAAGAAAAATTGAAACCATGAGAAACGTAGCAAACTAAGGTGTTGCACGTAGGCTTCTTCAGAGATCAGGGAATTCTCGGTTAGCTTGAGGAATCGAACCTAGTTTCCCTGACGAGGGAATGCTTTCGCACGTGTCGCGTGAAAAGTAGCAAGACGCTGGTAGCTGGATGCGAACGTGTAGTCGCTTTTAGATGAGGTCTTAAGATTGATGGTTCTCGTCTTAGAAAAGAGGCTACGAGAGCATGGGAGAAAAATGCCAGCAGCCTATCTTTTGAATACTAAGTTTTAAAATATTTTTAAATAGGTCAATTCAATAACAAAGTTTTTTTAACAAAAAGATTTTTGGATAAAGAAAGGACACTGTTGTTTAATTAATTAATTAAATTGAGTCTTATTCGATTCTTGAAAGGTTGTAGTTAAGCACTCTTTGCCTCATGTTTTATGGTCGACCCTAATTTCCATATTAATTAAAGATCTATTTTGCGGGGACGTATGGTATTCCTGGTTGGTAAAACACTGAAATGGTCTTTGCTTTGGACTTTGGGTTTTAGGGCTTTTGGCAGGTAGATTGGATGCTGTGGAAGGATCCAAGGATCATTCATTTCGTTATTGCACACTAGCCATTGTGTTTTATTACCCTTCACGGCAGGAGCTAATTAATAGCAAGAAACTAGTAGCAACCATAACGACAAAGGCAAATAAAATGTTTATAATGAAAGATTCTGATAGCAATTGAAATATTTAGGCATCGAAGTGATGATAAACTATATAACACGAAAGCTCTTAGCGGATTGTAGCCAACTGGAGCACAAACATATGCGCACTGCAAAACACTCAAAACGCAGGAAAACGAAACGAAGCGAACCTGTTGTGTTCCCGGTGTGGCATAAGCCTGCCTCTCCTCTAACGCGTATCCAGAATCCGGCGCCTAACAACGCCTAAGTCCCGTTAGTCCTGAAGTTGGAAAAGTTGCGGGTTTTGTCATTTCGAGCGCAGGAACAATACTGAGCGTCGAACAAAAACACGGCTTGGGCTTGTAAATAAATAGCAAACGGAATGAAACAGCCGGATGAAACACACGCATGAGCGTCGTCAAGTGTACGCGTATACACATAGGAAATGATGTGAGTCTGGACGCGCGCTTCCTCAATCTCCCTATTATCTTAATAGGATTAAAAGCGAGCTGTGATGCTCGACAAACGCGATCCGATCAGCGACAACGGTGGCGAAAACCCGTGCGATCTAAAGCCGCGCCGGGGACAGGAACAATGAACAACTCGCAGAGGATCTAAAAATGTGAGATTCTACGCGCGTGCGGCATGATAAAGGGATGAGGCATCATCACATTGACTAAGAATTTGGGGGACAATAAGATTAGCAACATTTTGTTTGTAATAATATGTCAGTAGTATTTTTAATGCTTAATTTTCTTGACTGAAATATTATTTAACTCGACCGCATCCCGAAAGATGTTTAATTAGTGTCTGCAACGGTGTAGACTTAGTACTTGACATTATATTGTGCAGTGTACATATTGCACTTTCAAACAAGAACAAAACATGAGGTGTGAGTGGGAAAATGGGCGCGCAGAGTGAATAATTGGTGGATAATTTGAGCACGTCACCATGTTATATGCAAGTAATTTGTAACTTATATTCAAACTAGCTTTATGCTTATTATACGTGTCTGCAGTCACAGAAGAAGTAACAATGAAGTAGAATGGCGGGAAGTTTAAAATGGCTGAAAGTATAGTCTATGGAAGTATAGTGTACAGTCTCCATAGTGTAGTCAATTGGATTTGATGTTGACGTAGCTGTCGGTAATACAGTGTGATAATACAGTGTGATGGTACTATAGTACTTAGGTTTGAGCTTCATTGCTGGAATGCTAGATGGCGTTAAAGTAGTCAAATAGCCAGATGCAGAGGTATTATTGGCTAAACTATTTCTTTATTTTATTTAAAAAATATTTTTTTATTTAATAAAAAGTAGCCTATAACCATTCGGGGACCACTAAGAATATGTGTACAAATATTCATGATGATCGGTTAAGTAGTTTTTGCGTCAAAGTGTAACAAACATCAGGACTTTCGCATTTATAATATTAGTAGGGATGAATACTTATCAACTTATTTCTTTAATTGTGAATGTTAACACTTCAATAATTTCGCATCAATCGCTGCTTTTAGAATGTTGTTTACGTCTGCATTTGTTGATAAATCTTGCGTTTTAAATTTAGCGTGATGGTGATGGCCATGATGGGTAATGTATTAACGAGTGCGCTCGAAGGCGAACGTGCTGTGAAATAAAAATGTTGCTTACATATTAAGTGCTTTCTCGCTGAGGGAAGCGACCGAAGAACCACGTGCCATCAATAAAACGCGAACGCAAATAAACAAACGCGCGTCTGGCATAAATTACTTGCGATGTGTGTATGTACAAATGCATGTACAATTAAACATGGTTTGATACTCTAAACTGATTATAAACTTAAATCAGCGATTTTTTTAAATTAATTTAAATTAAATTTTTGGTATAATAATGAACACAACACATGCTATCTTCATCAAGTTGTTACGACTACTCTTTTCGGTCTTATTTTGCAGTTGAACTCTGTTTCGGCATTTTGCCGCGTCCTTTAGTTTCAATTACACCGGCGCGCCATTTGCACATTCGCACATTTGTTTTGTCGGCGCATTTGCATTTTTGTCGTCCCGCGCATATTCTCTCTTGCCACTTTTGGGCTAATATTTATATCGCCACTGTTTCGTGCATTTCCACATGTCGCCATGGGCACTCCTGCCCATGATAGCCATGAATATGTATGCATTAATTCACACTGTTTTATTTATATTGCGCGCACTTGTACGATGGCATTCATTTTCGCTGCAATGCTCTTTGCGAATTATGCGACAGCATATTTTGACTTTGTTGGGCATAAAATGCAAAAATCTGTTGGGTTTTTGTATTCTGTCAGCACTTGGTATATTTATTATGGAAATATGTGTTTCTTGTTTTGTTGTTCGATGCGCCCAATTTGAATGCAGTTTTTTGCGCTTCGTAATTTAGGTTTTTGCGTACACAAATTTTGCGGGGATAATAATTGAGCAACGTGAGCTGCGTTTTATGATCGCACTCATAGTCACCCTAAAATCGACCTTTTGCTCTTGACAAGCGAAAATATGGATTGCAAAGTTGATCAAACAGACTCTAAATGTTCAATTTCAAATATTACTCTGTCAGGACACAAACAAATCATTTTTTAACGTTTTTAAATAATACTACTTCTAAATAACTGTAAAATCACCCATAAAATCATAAAAACTTAATTTTACTATCTTATATATATAAAAATGAATTGCTGTTCGTTAGTCTCGCTAAAACTCGAGAACGGCTGAACGGATTTATCTTATCTTGGTCTTGAATTATTCGTGGAGGTCTAGGGAAGGTTTAAAAGGTGAGAAAAATTCGAATAATTGCCGGGAAAATCCTCAAAACAGCTCTTTTCTATAGAATAAAATTTGACATTGAGATTCAATCATAGTTATAGTTAAATAGTTGAATTCGAGATGGCGCGCTGAAGTGTGCTTAATTTCTTTAAATTAAAATTGCTAATCTTATTGATAGAATTGACTCTTACTACGAGTATGTCTAGAACAAGAGAGTAAAAACGAATTACATTTTTATTAAACACTGCCGGAACGAAGTCGCGGGCAACAGCTAGTTAATTATATTTATGTATAAAGGTATTTAGTTAATTTGCTTATATCTCACTGCATCACATAAAGCGACGATGATGAGAGCCTCGCACAAACCGTGATCAACTAATCAAACCTATCTCACAGACACAAGGACACACACATCCACATTTATCATCAGTACAGTCCGCGTTTATCCCTCTACCCGCCTGTGCGCCGTTTATTAATTTCGAACACGTACGCATTATCTACAATTCATTCCGCTTTCATCAAATTCATCGCGGGACTCTAATAGTAGAAATGTGAAATCTCGCCGAGCCATATACGTCATGCCCCTCACTCCCAATCAGACCCATACCCACACGACCAGGACTAAAACAACATATGAATGCTGGAGCGCCGGACAGCTCGATACTAATTGCCAAGCCATCGACGCGGGAATGCGAAATTCGAGCGCGTAATATATTGATGCTTGTTCGACGATTCTAGCGCAGGTAGTGCTGAAATATTGTTGACAACATGACAATTCGCGCGCGTTTTCCTACTTATCTAGACGAGGCGAGGTTTATGAAGGATTTCTCGGTTGATAAAACCAGCGAAATACGCGGTTTTATTTTTATTTTTGGTTTGTTTTCATCGTACAATCGACAATTTTGCAGTTAAAAATTTTATTTGCGATTTTTATTTTGAACTAGCTTTAGTCACAGAAGAAGTAACAATGAAGTAGAATGGCGGGAAGTTTAAAATGGCTGAAAGTATAGTCTATGGAAGTATAGTGTACAGTCTATGGAAGTATAGTGTACAGTCTCCATAGTGTAGTCAATTGGATTTGATGTTGACGTAGCTGTCGGTAATACAGTGTGATAATACAGTGTGATGGTACTATAGTACTTAGGTTTGTGCTTCATTGCTGGAATGCTAGATGGCGTTAAAGTAGTCAAATAGCCAGATGCAGAGGTATTTTTGGCTATACAATTTCTTTATTTTATTTAAAAAATAATTTTTTTTATTAAATAAAAATTAGTCTATAACCATTCAGGGACCACTAAGAATATGTGTACAAATATTCATGATGATCGGTTAAGTAGTTTTTGCGTGAAAGTGTAACAAACATCAGCTCTTTCGCATTTATAATATTAGTAGGGATTTTCGATTGTTTTCTTTTTTTAGTTATTTTTGTAAATTCATGGAGATCGCACTCCAACTTCTTACACTGCAGGACAAGACCGATATCATTCGGGCGCTTGGCACGACTCGTTGGGTCGTTGCATGGCTCGTCGCCGCCACTCCAAAGCTCCTCCGAGCGGCCCAGGCCGCCGTCGATGTCGTCTCGAGGGTGTGCTTACCGGATGCATTGTTTCGACCTCGCGTGACGCGACCTGCACCAAATCCTCCCCCAAATTCCACCTCCCACGCTCAGACCATCCTAGGAAAGAGTCATTCCAAGTAAACTTATAATATGCATAGTAAAATAAAATAAAATAAAATTCTAGTTTATACAATTTTATTATTCACAACTTCCAAGTTATAAATAATAAAATTGTGGTTAAAAATCAATATTTGTATCGGATTATCTATCTCTTTGTTCTCTCTAGAATTTTATTATTATTTCAAATATTGCAGTGTTCGTGCAATCATGGATGCAACTATTTGTGGGATAGGGACAGCGCTGGAAAAGAGATAACAGTTGAAAGTTAAATTCCTGCCGGAGAGCCCGGAGTTAATTAACTCGTTAAGTTATTTACATACAGACCAACCGGCATCGAGGTACAACCAGACGGCAGCCGTGCTATTCCGTAATTGCAATTAAAATTGTCGTATACGCCTCCAAAAACTAAAAACCAACATAAATAACTTAACAAATAATAATTACTATCTGCGTTAAACATATCTACTTATTATAGTAGTTAAAACAAACACCTTAGGATTTAAACTATTTACTTTGTTAGATATTAATTTTTCCTTAAATATAATTTGTTTAATTATTATAATTAATGTTGCAAATTTTAGTGCTCGGGGAAAGTGTGTAAATATTACATAAGATGTTTTTCTTCCATTTTAGTTCGTTTCGTTTTGGGATTATTTGTTGAAAACGCGAATTCCGCCCGGAGACCGGCGCCCACCAGAAAGCCGATTACATAAATAAATTCTAATTAAAATTTATGCGCAAAGCGACCGAACACGCTACGAGTGAAAATTCCTTATTTTATGGTCTCGTGTTTTCATTTCGGCTCATTTGCCAATTCATTATATTCCCGTGAACCCTGAAGACACTATGTAGTTGTAATAAAATTTCCATGCTTTGGAATTGTTTCTGTTAATTGCCACTTATCAGATATTTCTTGTTTGTTTCAGGTGAGTTTCTCATGCAGAACAAATACGAATTTCCTAAACTATCGATTGGTGAGTTTTTAAAACCGATTTTGGACAATAATAAAATTTGGTGGGTTAAATCATCATCATTCCTGTTATTTTTGATTTTGGAAATTGCTTTAATATCTGGCATTGCCGGGGGCGTTGGGAATATTTCGGGTTCAAGCAAACTTAACTTGAAATTAAGTAATTAATAAAAGCTATTAAAATGCGCGCGGTAGCTAGTCGTGCGTTGCTAATTTAATTATCTAAAATATAAATTTGGGCCTAGTGTGCACAGACTATCAGACCCCTACGCTTCAGGCGTACGCAAACCTTGCGCGTAGTTATAAATTAGTTATAAATATGCTGAAATTAGAAGGCAATATCATTTAAACGGATAGCCTCAACAAACTTAACTACGAATGCAGGAAAATCAGAAAATGCAAATAAAGACATAACCACAGTCGATGATAGATCGGTTAATGACTTTCCTGATTTAATAATCACCATAAGTCTTAAATCAACAAATTTGCTATTTGTTATTTGTTAGCGAAATCACATGGCAAGTCTTAAAGTTATCCCGTGTGGGTGTTATTGCAATAAGAACTAAATGGTAAGCAAATAACACAAGACTCACATCATTTCAGTTGCTTTACAACCTGCAACAAACAAACAACACTCGTATGTATCTGTTCACGAAGGCACATTTAACGCGCACTTTATTACATCAATACTTCCTTTATTTCCATTCGAAAATTAACTCCCTCGTTTTATTCTTCGCTGGCATGTTGCTACACATCGCTTCGAATCGTTAAACTGTTTAAATCCACGGCGCTGACTGCAACTTTATTGGCTATAGTGCCTTGCTCGTGTTGTACCTTAATGATTATTAATTTCTTAATCTACAAGAGTAAACCGGTTTTATTTCTACGTAACTAGCAAATGGATTTAAATTGAATTTCTTCGCGTTCAACTCGAAAGTTTAATATTTATGAGCAGTGTGAGGTAAAAACAGAATAAAGTACGATCAAAGTAATGGCGAAGCTGGAATCTAGTGATGCACAACGACTAATTGAGGTTTGATTCATAACATTAGCGGATTTGTTGGATTCAAGCACAACTTGACTTAGATGTATCCTTACATACGAATACACTCGAGTGAATTGAATGCAGACGATCGAAGAATAAATGTTTTAATTAAAATTTATTAGCGGTCGCAAATGGTTGACGGCGATGTGGAGTCTAGGCTGAATAGAAACTCGGCGTTATCACAAATTACGAATGTAAAATAAAACTTTAATGCACGGCGACTTATCTAAATACGTATATCTGTAGAGCTAAATTGAAATTGAAACGGAATTGATTTGGATTGAATTACTGGCTGGACCTGAATGGTTGTATTAGGCATGTTTATATGGGAAAGCAGTTTAGCGTTTAAATCATGTTAATTCGAAGAGGAATAAGAGCTTCAAATGAGAATTTATTGAGATAGATGGCCAGATATCGTTTATTTTTTTATGTGGAGGTTTATTGAAAGATTTCTGTAATTAATTCTTAAGTGAATGTGTTGAGTGATTTTTATAATTTGCGCAAAACAACTTTGTTGATTATTACTTGAGTTTTAAACATTATTCAACTTTTGTCAACGGCAACATCAACGAAATCTGTTTCCGGTTGCAAGCTGTTGCTATCACCCACCGCAAATGCTAATGGACAAGGCGGGCTTTAATTAATAGTTGAAACTTTATCGAATTGAATTATTACGTATTGATTATTACAAACCAACGCACACATATTTAGTTTCCTTAAATTAATTCATTTATTTTCTTACCCATGTTTTGTTTACTTCTACTTAGTTTATGTAGAGTTCCAATCATGTAACCCACTCAGGTGGTCTTCATTTGTTGTCGCATTTAAGTACCCTTACTTATTTGCCTTGTTTTCTTTTTATTTATACTCCTGCTTATCCTGCCAGCTTGTTGTTTCGATGTTGTTGTTGTACGGTGTTTTCTTTCTCCGCCTGGCTTACCTGAAGACGCGGGAAAAAACACACAGCAAGAAGTGAATGAGAAGGCGGTTTGCGTGTGCGTCGCGTTGTCAACATGCGAACCGAACACCGAAAGGCCGAAAGAAACTTGATACCTTTAATTGCGGTCGTTGAGGTACCGATGTCGCGGCCAGTATTTACAATGTTGCTTGGGATTACCGCACACAGAGTTACTCGGACAAAATCTAATTGTAAGCATATAACAATTATTGACAAAAAAACTAGGCTTTTATAAATAACTTAAATTGTGTCCGCAAAGTGCAACTTAGAATTTGTTTTTATTTTTACGTCTTCTTGGTTCACGTGCAATATGTACCTGTAGTTGTCATACAGTTGGATATATTTTTATGATAACTTGTTTTATATATTTTATATATTTTATATCGGTTTGTTAACGACATAACGCATATTTCCCGACGCGCCTAGCTCGCTTTATCTTACGTGTCGCACGATGTTTCGCACAAATAATAAATAGCCGCGCAAATAAAGCAAGAAAAACTTATTATCATCGTCGATGGCGGTTGTCTGCACACGTCGCTGAAAATGAAAGAATATGGCAGGAATATTGCTGGAGCCGAGGCACGTACGTCCGATGAAACCGGACGTGGCAAGCTCACGGAAAATAAAATGATATTAACACAGCTAGAACAAAAAATAAGGAATAAAACGTACTGGAAGCAGCACATTACTGTAGATCTTTTTAAATAAGATCATTTTGTGTTTAACAATGCAATTGTAATACATTTTATGATATTTTGATAGAAAAAATAATTTTTATAGCAAAAATTTATATCTAAACGAAAAATAAGTGCGCAATAGAATTTTAAATGTTTCAACCGCGTTCGTAAGAAATATTCACTTGTTTTTGTTTGCTGCGCAAGTAAACAATCTTTGCACGACGCTTCGACGGGAAGTAAATTTAATACAACGCTGACAAGTGACGAATTCTACGATATAAACAATGTTTGCGAAATTCAGAAGTTTAAAGTTAATTTTATCATTTTCATTTTGTTCGTTTTAACATTACATATACTAGTAATACATCTAGACTTGAATTTTTAGTGTATTTATTTTGCCATTTAAATAATTGATTCTATTGTTTGTAAATAATTGGTTTAAATGTTTTAAAACACTTGGTATGGAAGAACGGAAACACGTGGACAGTGGAACACCGAATGATCGTTGTAAAAGTGGTAAAACTAACCATTTTATACTTAACATAAACAAAACATAAAGTTTTATGTCGTCGCGTGCAAGTTTTGGACAAGACGACAACATATGCGCGCGTTTTACAACCATCGTAAAAGTTTAGGGACGAATGGGGTACGCCAAACGCAATTATTATTTTTAAACAAATTCTATAGCATTTATTTTAATTGATTTCAATCAACAGTTAAAGAATTAAACCCTCAATTGTAAGGTAAAAATATTGGAATCTAAACATAATTTTTTTTCTTTAGAAAAAAAAATGCGTTTTGGTTTGTGGTTTTCAATTGTGGCATTTATACGTGCTTCCATTTTTGCGAGCTGGAAAATTCTACGGGTACCTGAATATCAATGAAAACGGTTGTTGCTGAAAATTCAAAAATAAAATGCAAAATATGCGAAATTGTAAAGCGAAAATTAAAAACAATGTGGGCGGTCAACCGCCGTCAGTTACACCCTGGGCAATATACAACTGTTGTGCTTGTTGCGCATTAATTCAAGCGTTTTTATAATATTTTACTGCTCAATTAAAATGATATATTTCATGAGTTTCAAATATGAGTAGTTTTCTTATTTTGACAAAAATATATCCGCACAAAGGAATTCGTTTATTTGAAATATTTCATAACTGCATTGTTGCATTGGTAGCTGGTTCATAGTATTTTATTCGTAGCGTATTTGTCTTCCTTCCTTTATTGTTAATATCTTCCGTTTTCGACCATTCCAACGCGCCAAGATTGCCATATTTTGTTTTGATATGATATGGCTGGTGTTCATACTCCTACTATGCCATTCTTTTCTCGACCAATAGCGTAGAAAACAAGAAAAGTTTGCGTTCTGTTTGTTTGCGGTTTGTGTGTGTGCACAGTTTTGTTTGATATGTTTACGGAAGCGTCGCCCCTGGAAACAACCAAGACGAGAAAATAATAAAATACCTAGTTTTTCACGCTGGCGAGAAATGAGTTAAATCGGATATCTCGGTTTTGTATACTATGCCAAGAATCTTAGAATCTTAGACATTAAACGTCAAGACACAGAAAAAAATTTAAAATATTTTTATTTAAAACTAGCTGTTGCCCGCGACTTCGTTCCGGCAGTGTTTAATAAAAATGTAATTCGTTTTTACTCTCTTGTTCTAGACATACTCGTAGTAAGAGTCAATTCTATCAATAAGCTTAGCAATTTTAATTTAAAGAAATTAATTATATAAAGTTTTGTCAATAATGCACTTCAGCGCGCCATCTCGAATTCAACTATTTAACTATAACTATGATTGAATCTCAATGTCAAATTTTATTCTATAGAAAAGAGCTGTTTTGAGGATTTTCCCGGCAATTATTCGAATTTTTCTCACCTTTTAAACCTTCCCTAGACCTCCACGAATAATTCAAGACCAAGATAAGATAAATCCGTTCAGCCGTTCTCGAGAACGATAGAATAGATTTTATTATTATGAATTGAATGATAGTTTCATGTACTTAATTCTTGATTTTAGTCTTTGTCTTTTCCACCCGGGTTGGAAACCTAACTCTGTATTGAATGTGAAAGTGGTGTCGCCATAATTCATTCTGCCACGTCTAGGTCGACCGCTACGTGTCGCGGGTGTGAAAGGACGAAGTTCCTACTTGCGAAAGGAGGTCCTCGTGGAGACTATCAAACTAAGAATAGACGCCTTTCTTAGTTTACCAGTCTAGCCGTCGTCTCTGGCGGTTTATTATTATTATCATCATTTCGAGCGTATCAGGATCTCGTGTATCCTGTACGATGCAAAGCCGCTTCCGAATTTATGTCTTTTCAATGTTAAAACCGACCACGATAAATTACTATTGGACATAAGACACTTTACTACAGAATTCTCATCGATATACAAAGAGAGTAAAAAAATACTACATAATAACAATAGGATTTATTGTTGGATTTATTTATATTTACTTTAAACTGGATTTCAGTTTATTTTTTTGTATTTCAACAGAAACGCGATTTAAAATAACACTGCATTGCGCTACTGTCTACTACAATATGCAGTGTAACGCAAAACGCTATTTTTTCATATTTTTATTTTTAGTTGTTTCCAGTAGTATTTCACTTCCAATTACTTCATGTGTGACTCATCTTGTCAGTGTTGTTGATGACAGAATTAAAACACGCTTGAAAATGCCACGTCCTCAAAGCTCTCCGAATGTGTGTGCAGGACCAGTGCAGCTGGCGCACTTATAAATATGATGATGTGATGCGTGCGTCCTCCGTCCGCCGGCCCAGGATTAATAAATATTTTCAGCCACCCTCAGGACGTGTGCGTCGGTTTCATTCATGTATTCCGTCATGTCGCATTCCGGGAACAAACCGCACGCCAGACACTGTTAAATCGAAAATGAATTTGCTTTGCAGATGTCCTCCGCATTCAAATTTCTGATAAAAATTTCTTTAATTCTTTCAAATACGTTTAGGTTGATGGCAGTCAATCCTTTTATATATGATTTTGCAAAATATTCAAAATTGTGGATTTACTAAACTTTTCTTTGAATATCTGGTGAGCTTATGCAGTAAATCCAAATAAATAGTCCAGAAAAGACGGATTATCTTCTTGCTTGCGTTCATCCTGCGAGGATATTTGCAAGTGAAATTTTACTGGTAGTCTAATTCGAGTTTGAGTTGTCCGAATTCGGACCGGAAAAGATTTCTTCTTTCTCTACTTTAGTTTATTTTTGTAAAGGAGTTTTAATAAAGCCGAATTTTCATTTCAGTGGTAAAATGTTTTAATAACTGCTATTCTTTAAAATGTTAGCCTAGAAATAATTAAAAGTAAGCTTTTTGAGACTTTTCTCATTTACATTATCCTTATCATCATTATGGTTTCGTTTCTATACATTTATAAATACGAGATTGAAAAAACTCAAAAATGTTGTTTTTTCATTAACGGTTTCGGCCGTTTCTCTTGCATTCATTAGTTTAGAATGCAAGAATAGGAGAACCCGATAATGACGAAGAGCAGTCGAGCATGCAACCAAGAAACGGAAACAGATAGAAAAGGATTTTGGGATTTTAATTATCGCTAAGTAGGAAAATATTTTTTCAATTCAATTCCAATGTAGTCGTCTCTGTCTGATGCGAGTAAATAAAGCAGGATGCAGCTTTTCTGCTCCAAGTACGAAGGATCACAGTGAAAAAAAGGAAAAGAAATTTCCGCATTGCCAACGCGTTCGGAAAGCGTTCCGCCTCATTGTTCATTGTTCCAGATTTCTTTTGTCGCTTATCGTTAAATACGCGAATTGTTTGCGTGGGGTGGCATTGGCGCCGGTGCTGGGGAGGACGACGACAGAGACGAGCATGTGGCGTTTTTAACGCTAACACTTGGCGCACTTAATTGCAGCCTTTGGTAAGTCAAGCGACGAGCTGAAAGGACGTGCAGACGTTTGAAGCCGTCGGGAGGATAAATCGATACCAAACTATATCAAATTTGATATTGTCACTTTGAAGCCAGTACTTTTGATTGATTTTTTATATTTATTTATTTATTCATTTATTGATAGCCACTTTGTTTTCAGTTGAATTTTTTTTTGTTAAATAGAGGCGGAAACCTAGTTTCAGTTGTGATTAGATATTCGTATCACGCGATGTAAATGCGTGGCTAAAAGAACTGCCACTCTCAATAAGTTTCACCCTGTTGTGTTTTATTTACTATTGTGCTTCACTCGTTAGAAATAGTTTTTTTTTTCTCACAATTTAGTTCATGTGACAAGATAATTGAGTTCGAATCACTAAATGACTTTTTTTATCAAGAATAAATTAATATGCGGTAACTATTTGAATTTTTAAAAATAGAACATAAACTTTTTGTTTTACGAGAAAAAAATCAGGAAAACCGGAAAGGGGTAGGAATTCGTGCGTCACATAATAACAACCGAATAAATCTTATTGTTATTCAGGCGAGTTATCGAAGAATGGAGGGACATCGCAAAAAAACTAACGCCTGGAGTTCTGCAAAGCATAAAATACGCAGTGAATGAAATAAGGATGTTAAGTGTGCCATGCGCTAGTCCTCCGGGAGTATAACCTAACCGCAAACAAATCTTAAAAACAAATCTACTAGAAATGCTAAAATAATATGATTTTCTACTAAATTGAAATAACAAACTCTGTTATGGATTATTTAATAGAAAGACATATGATAATCTTAAGGGAGGAGTTATGTGCCATCTACGTAATGCTAAATGTAATAAAATTGAATCTTTTCAATATTTATCGAATTCAGTCTAAAAGTGCAGACTTTGCATTCTTTTCGATGCTTCTGATTCTGCACTAGAATTTGCGAGTTTCGGGCGGATCTTCTCGGACCTCATGTACATCGTTTCCCCTCAGCACACGAAGTCATTTTTGCTTCATTTTTTCAATCAATATTCCATTAACTGCAACTTTCCCGAGCGCCGAGCTCCAACTTCCTCCCCTGCTACTCCCGTCGTATTTCATTTCTTGGCCCCCGCTTTTTTAACCAAAAGCGCTGGATAAATACCCGCAACTCTTGCTTTAAATGCATTTCAGCGAACATCCAACAGCCAACATGCAATTGCTAAGATTTCATCATTTTCTTTTTTTTGCTTGATCTATTTGCGTTCCAAGCGGGTTTCCTTCCCTAATACTGTTGAAGATGTACTTTTAGTGGTGGTAGTAATCGTCAGTAGATCGCACTGCATTTTATCTACGCGCTGCATGAAAACTCGATTCGCTTGTATAAATTTATACGATTTATATCCGACATCGAATAATTTTCTCCAGGGGTTTGCCTGGAAATTTCCCACTTTAAACGAACCTCGTTTAGAGATGCCACTAGCAACATCTTTCACGTTTAACGAAAGAGTTTCAAAGGATAACTGATAATTTCTAATATATTTTGTAAATTTTTCTGAAAATAGTTACATAAATTAATTTGTAATCTTATTTATAGTTTGGTAGAATTACTCTTTTGCACGTAGATGAAGATTGCTAGTATTTTACTTTACGAGATCGCATCAAGTTTGAATAGTTATTGGAATCGGTGCAAGTGATTGGAAATTTTGCTTCAATACTTCAATAACCCATCAAAGTGATGAAACTCTCCAGCGATAATCCCGGAAACCTGGGGAATTTATGCGGTAACTTTGGTCTATACATCGTGATGTAGTCAGAGGAAGCAAAGATATTGAAGACTGGCTGAGCTCAAGATGAAAATGAAGATGGAGGTGCAGAGATATTACCGTATCCGGGGTATTAGCATATTATGGTCATGGATTTATCGCAACCTGAATAATTTTCACCAAAATTTCCACTATGGTTAATTTATTAGAACATTGGGCTCATTATTTTATTGCGGTGATAGTTATTATAACATTTGAAGATATTTATGTGAATTTTGTCTTTTGGGAGTCTTTTATGATGGTTTTGTTTTATTTTTAGTGTGAGTTTGTCTTGAATCTTAAAGGGTTTTGTTGTCTAGGATCTGACTTAGATTTTTCGTATAGTCCACGTGCTAGTTGAACGTGCTCACAGAGGAGTACTTAATCTACATCCATCTTCACTTCATGCCTTACGTCGACCTCTTCTCTATCTTCTTGAATTTGGCGGAAGGACAAATAGCAGTTATAAATGGGCATAGTTTCTTTTGACAGAATTCATGCATGTTAAATTTACCTCAGTCGGTGCTAAATGCTTAGTTGTGTCAAAGACTAAAATATTTTTGATGGGAATACGTGAAATGAAATTCGATTGGTTTGAGTCCGTCATTAAGCACATTTAATTGAACCCATTCGCATAAAAATCGGTCGCAATTCGATTGTAAAACTCTATGTAATTTCATCCGATTTACAAATTGACATGGCTGCCTTTTGCCTTTCCCCATCCATAACACGGACTCAATGTTGTTGTCGTAGTTGGAATTCGTGACGTGCCGGCTTATGTGGCATTACGATCGGCCAAAAGCTTTTCGACGTTCGACACAGCGACGCGCCTCATATACGCTTTTCCGAAAAATTGTTAAATTATGCCAATCGACGTCGAGCGCTTGCAATACACATCTATTTGCGATTTGCACGCGTTTCCACATTTTTTCTCACACCCTACCTCTGCCACCCTCGCGATGGGAACGTAGAGTGCGGCAATAAATTCTTTTTTACACGTATCGACTCATTTTTAGTGCTACCAACCAAATTATACAAGTTGTTGTCAAAATTATACTAAAAGAGCTATCGACTGTTCTGTTGAAAAATACTGAATAGATTGATTGATTCATTGACAGATAAAATGAATTACACTTTTAAAAAACGAAGGGTGATTTAATTACCGGTACATGCTATATGTTCAGAATGAAATATACCACAATGTGTACCAATTGCCACCGCTTTTTTCCGAAACATATTCGATGGGTCGTCGTCACGATGGGTCGCAATAGGTTACGACGCTCATTTTATTCGATGTGCCATGAATAACAAATACGCACGAACATACAATGCGCACAGAAATCGAGTATAACGCATTCGAATTTATCGAAGCTAAAGAGTGATTTTATATCGTTTCACATCAAATTTATCACGTGGAGCTAAAGTAAACAGAAAAAAAATGATGCACATTATAATCGTCAATTGAATATCTTTTGTTAACTCGAAAATTTTGTTGTACACATGATGATTAATCCGTGAATTAAAAGAATAAGTAGAGAAACGGGTAAAAAGATATTTTAAGTGTTACTTGCCGAATGTTGTTCGCTTTGTCTCTGAGACATACTCTCTGATATCGAGTTGCACTTAACTCTTATTTACTCCGCAACTATTCTATCGGCTTTGGTAATTTTAGTCCCACCGGGACGTAACACAAGCTCACGTCAAGCCAAGAACTGTGATAATATTTGTTTTGGCTCTCGGAATAGTGCTCGCAACTTTTGTTTTCACTCAAGTTTTTTACGAGTCATAAGTGGATGTTGTGTGATTATTTGTGCAGTAATTATCAACAATTTGCGTAGATGAAATAATTATATTTGATTTCAACTGAAAAAATATTACAAACATTTTAATAAAATTAACTGAAAATGTGGGAAGTTTTATTCTATTTTTTTTACGTTTTGTTGTGTTACACTCCGCATTGTGAGGATTTTTATGGCTTCGTTAAAGCTCAGGTGTCTGGCGATTGTCTGGGAATATCTACGACTTCAATTTTAATTTTTGCACTTTTAGAAAAATATCAAATCAACATGATTATCGCAAATGCACAAAATCGAAATTCAATAAAACCGCGACAAAGAATAGTAGAGCGTGAATTGAATGCCGAAACCGTGCTGGATAATAAAACATTCCCTTCTCCAACATCTCGTTAGCGCGATGTGCATGTGTACAATATGAAGGTGGAGACGCGAATCCACAAGTACGTTGCGCTCGCGTCATAACTGGCATATGAAAGGGACATAATTGGATAATAAAGTAGACGGCGGTTTCGCACGTACGCTCAAAGTACACCCGCCGACAAAACATGCGCGGATTTCGCTTCACATTCACTGCTGCACCGCACCAAAATTATGTGCATTATGATGATGAAAAGCTGCACACACTCCACGATCGGCCATACGTACGCAAAAGGAGCAGGAAAGAAACGGAATATGAATAAATATTCAAAGATGTTTGTATACGCATTCAGTATTCAAGATGCATTATTTCACATGCGGATTACATATCATTAAAATGATGACCAAAAGGAAGCGTAGAACTTTTAATTACGGCATAAACTTTCTCAGCAGGAAGCTCAGACTAAAAGCAAATTATTAAAAAACTAGCTTTAACCCGCGGCTTCGCTCGCGAATATCTAAAATAATGAAGTTGCTTCCGTACGCGTCTGTAGTCACAGAAGAAGTAACAATGAAGTAGAATGGCGGGAAGTTTAAAATGGCTGAAAGTATAGTCTATGGAAGTATAGTGTACAGTCTCCATAGTGTAGTCAATTGGATTTGATGTTGACGTAGCTGTCGGTAATACAGTGTGATAATACAGTGTGATGGTACTATAGTACTTAGGTTTGAGCTTCATTGCTGGAATGCTAGATGGCGTTAAAGTAGTCAAATAGCCAGATGCAGAGGTATTATTGGCTAAACAATTTCTTTATTTTATTTAAAAATAATTTTTTATTAAATAAAAAGTAGCCTATAACCATTCGGGGACCACTAAGAATATGTGTACAAATTTTCATGATGATCGGTTAAGTAGTTTTTGCGTGAAAGTGTAACAAACATCAGAACTTTCGCATTTATAATATTAGTCGGGATGAAGAAAATTATTTTTTGTAATTTGTGATTGAATTTATCATGAATTAATTGACTTGATGCAATATCACTGCATTGCTGATCAAGATGGAATTGAGAACTGCTTGATCCTTATGATACATGATTAAGTTCCTCCAATAATCATGATTTAATCCACGTAGGCGTGGTGCTGTTGATATCAAGGACTTATTAAGGTTGAGGAGCGCTGTTACCTCGAATTTGCGTGCCTGCGAGTTATTGTTACCTGGAGGAAAGCTCTCGGAGGTAATTTGTGCCCGCCACAGTTTAAGCTATTAGCGGAAGCTGTAATTCGCCAATTCTCGAGCAGAGGTAGTAATTCCCAACTCAGTCATCATCACAGATCCGCGCTTGTGGATAACTTAAGACCACGCATCTCGTTATCAGGAATTTCATTCACGCTGGTACACGGGCAACTTACTCTAAGGTGGTCGGGCGCACGGCGGGATTGTTCATAAGCTGATTTGTTGAGTTTCGGGCTCGAATTATATTGTATTATTGTTGAAGTGTGAAATGATTAATAATCCAAGTAGATGAGGTGCGAGTGGTTGTGGCGATAATGGCATTATAGAGAATCTCATGTTATGATTTAATTAACTTCCATGTAGTCTACATGATTAATTGCTATGCAGTTTACAATTTAAAAATTGCAGTTTTAGTAAAATTTAATAATCCACGATTAATTTCAGTGGTGAAGATGAACACTCTGTATTATTTTAATGACGCTTGGTTATAATGATACTCGTCGTTTTCCTTTATAGCAAATTTTATGACTGTTTAATGAACCGATGATGAAGATAACTCGAATCTGCGGCGCTTCTATATACGAACCTTTATTTAGTGAGATTTTTAAAGGAATCTTATCTTGTTGTATGCACTCTTATATTTAATGGCGACTAAACTAATAAAATCTCTTTTGTTTTATGCATTATTTTTGCACAGGATTCTGGGGCAATGTCCTTACCTAAATTATTAAAAATGTTATCAACGCCAATGAACAAATTTTATTACCATTCATTCAAAATATTTTAATTAATGTGATATCTCATTTTATATTAAATCTATTGATACAAGTAACTTTTCACCCTAATAAGGAATCCCGGGTTTCTTACGTCTGGAGAAACTCAAAGGTAGAAATCGTGGCGGGCGAAGGGGGAAGTAAATTCCAAAGTATTCGTTTCGCCAATATTTGTTCGACTTTGACAAGGAGTCATCAAACGCTTGCGTTCGATTGCAGTCCAATAAAAAGTAGGAGGGAAGACGAGCGAAGAGTAGAACGCGTAACTTTGAGGAAAGGGAGGAAATGCAGGAAACTTATGAGTGTACGCCTGCTCCGAGACAGACGTGACTAGAATTCTCGTAGACTCTGTAAATATTTCCATCCCTTTTGGTATGTCAGAGGGAATCGCTGGAAATTGTCAGACTTGAAGCAATAGCAGAAAATTTAAAGCAAAGAGAAATATTGCGAAAAATATTGTTTTAATCATTGTTTCTTATTCATCACTCAATAATAATAGTTGAGTTATACACAGAGGCATTAGAATATATTTGGTATTTATATTAAAAACTAGGTTTAACCCTTGGCTTCGCTCGCGAATATCTAAAATAATGAAGTTGCTTCCGTACGCGTCTATAGTCACAGAAGAAGTAACAATGAAGTAGAATGGCGGGAAGTTTAAAATGGATGAAAGTATAGTCTATGGAAGTATAGTGTACAGTCTCCATAGTGTAGTCAATTGGATTTGATGTTGACGTAGCTGTCGGTAATACAGTGTGATAATACAGTGTGATGGTACTATAGTACTTAGGTTTGAGCTTCATTGCTGGAATGCTAGATGGCGTTAAAGTAGTCAAATAGCCAGATGCAGAATATTTTTTTATTTAATAAAACGTAGCCTATAACCATTCGGGGACCACTAAGAATATGTGTACAAATTTTCATGATGATCGGTTAAGTAGTTTTTGCGTGAAAGTGTAACAAACATCAGGACTTTCGCATTTATAATATTAGTAGGGATTTGTTTCTATGTAAACTTATGTTTTTTAATCTGGCGCTTATTGGGTTGGCGATAGCACGAAAGCTTGAGAGGACACGGAAAACTGAAAGACATAGGCACGGCTCGTTGGCCGGTGGTGAAACCACCTGGGAAATTTACCCAGCCCTCCACTGCGTCTGCTTCTATGTGTGCACTGTTCTACCCCGAGGTAAGGCTCGGAATAAGAGATGGTGAAACACGCGTTTTTATCGTTTGAATTCGACTGGGTCGACCTGTACAATGCGGTTACGAAAGGTTACGCGGAGGTGACTCCCGAGGAAAGTAGTCTGCTATCTTGTCTACATCAACGTATCCACGATGTAGACAAGAAAAGTTAAAATGAAGAGATGACACTGAGTGACAATAAAGGGTGAATGGAGTTAGGAAATGGGTGGAAAGGCAAAGGTCAATTGTGGATCAAATTTAAACCAAACTACAAGGATAACATTTATTTCTTTAATGAACATGTTTTTAATTATTAATTTAAGCGCTTGTATAATTAAATTCCGGATTTGTCTTAACTTGTTCAAATAAAATTTGGTGTTTGCATTGAACATCTCTTGAGGACGGTAAAAACGGACTCCAATTCGCATTCATTGCTGGTCTTCTTCGTCGTCTTTTTTTTCCCTCTGCCAGTGGAGGCGTATGTAAATAATGAAATTCAATTTTACATGTTAAACATCTGAGAGCTATCTGAGACGTCGGCGAATCTCACATTCTCAGTACACATTCAACTGTAAAAATAAATTATGCTCTTTGTTATAATATTTTTTGTAATACAAGTAGGTACCTAGTATTCGTAATTATAAGCTCAATATATTAACTGGGTATGTTAGGAGGAAAAGGGAATTACAGGATATATGATTTAGTGGGCAATTAACAGGAATTTGCGCCCCATTTAAGACATTTGCGAGTGTTTTGTAGCAGTTTGCCGCACTCGCAAACACCCGGAAACTCCCTTTATCATATTACGCACATAGGAAAAACCCTATTTATTTCGACACCTGCTGAAGGGTGGAAAGCGAAGTTATTGCCTAATAACAACGTGCGGATGGTCATAATGCGTCATAACGGCGTATTCATAATAGCGGAACATGCTAAACATTCTCGAGGCTAGAAAGGGTAGGCTGAGAGGCTGGTTTATGACCGACAAACCCTTTGAGACACCGTAGGCACCATAAGCATGTGAGCATTAAGATCCTGGTAATAAACTTGCACAATTCAAGGACAACCCTTTGTGGGTTTTTCGCAAAACATTGAAAATGCATTTTCATTTTTTACCCTAGGTACGAAAATGGGTGAGTTATAGCTTAGGGAAATAATCATTAGTTCCACCCTGTGACTAAAGTCCGTGACTAAAGTATTTTAACCACTTTACGATAAATTTCGTTACAGAATAAAATTTAAACATTGTATTTCTCCTGATATGTTCAGATTTATTGCTGACTTTATCGAACTTATATAATCCTACGTCCTTGTCTAGGAAAACGTTTATCATTCTGTGCTATTCGGAAAAGAATTTGGTTTATTTGACAATCCATTTGACCGTATCTTTTTTGGCTATATTTTATTCATTTCTGTGATTTGATAAATTGGTATATTTAAATATCTGGCAATATCTGTTATTTGCAGTGGTACCTACTCGTACTATAAAATAGTCAGCAGTATTCATATCCGAAATCTAAGGCACAGCAAAAGTGGCAACCTGTTGAGACGCTTCTGCAGTTTTGCTTCGGCCTCTTCACGCGGCCTGTCAGTTTGACGAAGAAAAGCGCTTTTAACACATAAATATTTATTTCCGATACATATTGGTATTTGAGTGCATCAGTGCATAACCGGAAGTAGGAAAGCAGAGTAAGAACTAAAGATTTAAGCGATTATTATAGTTTATACGTATTTATTTATATTAATATTTAGTCGTTCTTGTTTAGTGCAGTGGAATTGTTTTCTGTGAGTCAAACACGTTTTGATCGTGTGTCAATGTCAATAACTGATAATCTAGTAGAAGATTGTATGAAGTAAACAAAGCAATGTTTACCTTCTATTTTATTTAGCGTAGTATAATTTTATTTTTTTGTTTTGTTTCTTCTTTGAGAAGAAATTAATTTTATTTTAATTTAATTTTATTAATTGATTGGTTAAGCATTTACATTTTTACTAAATCAATTATATTGTATTACTAAAAGTATAACACTTTATCCTGTGTGGGTTTTTGGTACACGTTGTGAACTCGTGACCACACACCATCAACCGTTTGAAATAGGGACCTTCGTGGAGTTTTATAAATGTTGGTAAACATTTCGTTTCACGTCAGCTTCGGTTTCGTTTCGCTACGTTCATTACGTCTACCTTTGGCAGCGGGCCAAACAGTGCACGCTTTCATGCTTCGTGACTTTATGAGGGAGAAATTTAAAAAATGACTAATTGGATATATTAATTACGGCTGTGTGCCGCTGCAGCACGAAAACGAAAAATGAACAACAGAAGAATCAATAAATAACAGCCAAAAAGTTGGAAAAAATAATTTAATATGCGAATGCAAACAGCATGAAATAATGGATTAATATTTGTTTTGTTTTGTTTGGTAAAAGTTGCGTCCGATTGATTGATCAAGATATTGCAGTTTACCATTTTCATCCTTTTCAACAGTTCTTTTATTTTCGACGCCAAGATTTTGGGTTAGGAGTAAAAGCCTAAAGTGAGTTGGCTGAAAGAGGGCGATTCAATAACAATCGAAACGATCATTCATTTGATTCCAATATACATTTATATTAGATGCCAAGCGGAGCAAGTCGGAATGAATCACGCAGACGACGACGCCATGGTTTTAGATGGGGTTGAAACCACCCTTTCGTAGCGCACTTATTTAGCGCGTCGGGTTGGAAGTAGTTCAGCGATGTAGGAAGCAATTATCTTCATTGATGGTCGACTGACATCGCATCATCAATCAAAAGCTGGGGATCTAATTAAGGCCGGAAAATTGATGAATATAGAAATTTTTCTGGAATCTACAATTTCGGATTCTTGAATTATTTAAAATTGAAGAGAAAAATTTTCATTATCTTTTAATTTTATTTTAATTCCAAAATATCCTATCTTTATTCTTTGAGAATAGTTCTGAAAAGTAAAACTTGCAGTTTTTGAAATGCGCTTCTGGAGTTTGTTAAATTTTCTACCTTGGTGAAGCCGAGTTTCTCTTCCTAGCCATATTCCGCTATCTGTCGAAACGGTCGAACGGTTCGTTCCCCGACTGGCGCACGATCCGGCACGATAACGTGATTTATAGATAAGGATTACTCGAATTCAGACGTCAAGCGAAACGAAAACCCGAAACCAATAAGGAAAAGGATTATAATCCTATTATCGGACCACGCAACCTTCAGACGCACACGTTCGACACACGACCAGCGAATTTATCCACAAAGGATCGTAGTTACCTCTCCCTTCAACAGAAGTTTAAGTCCTAGGGTGTTAGACTTAAGAATGCGAAAAATTAGTATAAAGCTTTGAAAGACGCTAAAAGCGTTTGCAATCGACATGAATTTATGCACCACATTGTGTGGAATAACATTCTTGAAGGTCCAGGCAGTTCCTAGGAAGGGGCTAATCGTTGATTAACATTTTAACGGACTACTAATTTTGCAGCAAAAAATCGCATGCATATTCAACGGGATTTGCATAATTTAAGAGTAAACCACCGGTGGTTCCGCACCATTTTCCGATATATAATTCTTAAGGTAATTTCAATAACTTTGTGCATTGGAATAGATTTTATACGAAATTGATTTTTTTCCTGTCAAAATTTGCTGTTAAATTGGTAAGGCAAGTGTGACGCGTTTAATTGCTCACAAATTACGGTCGCGACCGCCACAGACCGCTGGTGTCGGTCACAGCCGTCACATCGTGCCGCGGGCATAAGAATATGCAGGAAGGACGAAATGCGATCAAAGCAGACACGATTGAGTATTTGTTAAATTTGAGTTCCTGCCATCGGCAGCGGATGTCCTCAAGTCCGTGTGACCACAGTTAGGGTAACTCTAAGATTCTGCCCAAGGTTTTGTCATAAATTAATTTTGAATGTTTAAATTTTAATTTAATTTATCAACTCAAGTATTGCTATTTAGTAAGTGTTAAGAACACGTTGATATTTTTGATGAATTTCAGTTTTTTTGTAACAAAGCATTTTGTTGTCGTATGAAGTAATTCCAGAGAACGTTAAATAAATTAATGTCATGACTCGGCGTACATTGGCATTCGCATACGAGAATGGCTTTTTTAAGGCACCAAAGATCTGCCTAATAAATTTGCCAGCGAAAACACCACTCGACCCCATGCGCACCAGCGGCGTTCGTCGCTTTTCTCCGGCCGTGGTTGTTAAATCGAGGCGGCGATGCAAAACATCCAGGACCCCGAGTACGAGTATTTCGGCATAAATAGCGATCCGCAGCCGAAAACTGAAGGGCAAACATATACACTGGAAGAGAGAGTAAGGAAGAGCGTACGAGTGCGAAAATAGGCAACGGAAAACTAAAAGCGATGTTTATTCCTGTTTATAAATGTGCGCCGGGAGATCCAGTCCAGAAATTAACCGGAGTTGTTAACTCGAGAGCGTTCAAAACCGCGCCTCGCATGTTTATTGCTCAGATTTATAGTTAAATGCTCTTAATTAATATTTAGCTTCTAAGTTGTTCAACAGTCTTAGTGTTTTGCTCTTAGGGATTTGTATTTTATTATAGTTAGATCAAAAGAATTAATTGGTTTTCTAGCGGAGCTGAGCTGCTTTAATATTCAATGATGGCATATTGTAATTATAGGCATGTCACTTTCACTGGTGTCGTCCTTTGACGTCGACCCTTTTGGAGCTTTAGTTCCTGGTCACCAGTATTAACTAGGAAATACTTTAAACTTGCTTTGTTGTTTGAGAAGTTGAGGGGCCTTTGATGGATGTTGGAAGATTTCTAGCTTTTTATTGTTGACTAGCTGTTGCCCGCGACTTCGTCTCGGCAGTGTTTAATAAAAATGTAATTCGTTTTTACTCTCTTGTTCTAGACATACTCGTAGTAAGAGTCAATTCTATCAATAAGATTAGCAATTTTAATTTAAAGAAATTATGCATATAAAGTTTTGTCAATAATGCACTTCAGCGCGCCATCTCGAATTCAACTATTTAACTATAACTATGATTGAATCTCAATGTCAAATTTTATTTTATAGAAAAGAGCTGTTTTGAGGATTTTCCCGGCCTTTATTCGAATTTTTCTCACCTTTTAAACCTTCCCTAGACCTCCACGAATAATTCAAGACCAAGATAAGATAAATCCGTTCAGCCGTTCTCGAGTTTTAGCGAGACTAACGAACAGCAATTCATTTTTATATAGTAGA
This sequence comes from Dalotia coriaria, assembly GCF_025399875.1. Lineage (NCBI taxonomy): Eukaryota > Metazoa > Arthropoda > Insecta > Coleoptera > Staphylinidae > Dalotia > Dalotia coriaria. Next base: position 11,086,315 of record NW_027045446.1, read on the forward strand.
TATTCATGTTTTTTGATTAACAAAGTTTTGGTATATTTTAAGCTACTATTTAGATGGTTTTACACAGGAATAAAAGTCATTTATTTCTTTTACTTAGAATTCATTCACCAAAAAATTAATTTCTTCTAATATGTTTCGATTACGTCTACTTTACTCCCCTTGGTTTTCCAAAGCTTGACAAGAATTGTCAAGATGAAATCTTTTCATTTCGCCCTCGTGCCAATTACAAATATTCACACTGTGAGCTTTACTTCTCACTGGTTTCTCGTTGCCTTTTCTGGCCGCTTTTACTTTTCGAGATTTTCGTAACGCCGACTGATTCTAATATCCAACCATCCTTCACCCTATTATACTTAAAGTATTTGCGTCATTTTTCGAGTTAGCGTGCTTCACACGCGCTTCCTTCGTTTCTCATCCGTTGTGATTGAGGTGTGAGGGGCGTCAAGACCATCACTTTGGCCTATCTGTAATTTTTCTGCCAATGCCAGACGCGGAAGTAAATGGATCAAATTTCATTGTATTTAAACCCAGAGGATCATACTATTTCATTGTATTTAACGGCTTCACCAATTTTACCAATTTAGAGGTCTGGAAAATCTTTATAAAGTATAGTTTATTTTGGACAAATTCTTTTGTATAAATGTGGTTGTCTAAATTTTTATGTTTCACCAACCCCTATTTCTTTATAGCCATTTTGGTAATTTAATCATTTTTAATTATACTAACATCGGTAACTTCATATTCTAAGTGAAAGGGTTGTTCACTTAATTTGTAAATTTTGGTCGAAATTTTTGTTTTTAAATGTGGCATTAAAATATACATACAACCCTAAATTTTGGTTTCTTATCACCAATCCCTATTTTTATAATAAGTAAGTTACTTTTTGTCTATAAAATTTTTAGAAACTTGAAATAATTTATATGGCAAAACAACGTTTGCCCGGTTAACTAGTAATTGTATAAATGTTGTCATTTATGTTTACGAAGTAAAAACTAACATCCAAAAACTTGTAATTGCGAAATTGTGAAATGGCTACGAGGATATTCTACCAAATTTCACCACACGTCTGCAGTCCTCCAAGGATTTGTGTATTACTTTCGTGTTCGTCCCCTCTGGAGGAAATCCAAGTATGAGGATGAGAGGTTCGAAACAGTTCTGGAATTTTCGAAATGCGAAGGTGGTAGGTGGTAACGAGTGTTAACAAGTTGACGAAGTTGACAAAGTTGACGAAGCGAACAAAGTTTTGCCCACGAGATGAAGCTCTGATGAAGCTCTCGTAAAGCCGCGAAGACGTAAACCGAGAAACCGAAGTGAATTTCGCGAAATTCCTAACGAAAAAAACTCCTTGGAAAGAGTTATCGTATTTGTTTTTATTTATAATTACACACGTAAGAGATATACGAGTAGTATCAAACTGAGTACTCTAAAAGAATTAAAAACTTTTAGTCTTTATTTTAGAAGAAACTGGAAATTTGTTTTCGTTTTTTTTATTTCAATGATTAAATATTTTGTTACATATTTAATATGACATTCTGAAAGGATTACAGTGTTTGGGCCTTCATAAAACGCGGAACATGAAACCCCCTTATGGTTGCACAGCTCTCATTAGTCTTAAAACCTTCATGTACCGAGTTTACTGCGGTATAATTATCAAATCAGCGCGTTATCTTCATGTGCGAGATTATAGCTCGTCTGAGCCGCACCGTACGATTTACGACCTAATCAAAACCACTACAAACATACGACATCACGAAAATATTAAAGTTATCGCAGTTATTTAAGTGTTTAAAACTTTTTATTCGGCCAAGTTAGGGATAATATATTTTAAGGATGTTCACAGCACGATGAAACCAAGTAACTCCTTAAAATGGAAGTTTCCGCGGCGTGAGAAGACTAAAATAAATAAATATCAGTATTCCGGGCGTCGAGTTCCCAACCGGATCATTAAAAGGAACGTACGCGTGACGTGCACGCCGGATAGTCGATTCAATCATATCGAAGCCTCTCGATGTTTTCGTTACTTTCCGAAGCGCAAACTTCTCGCTTTCTTTCTTTTCCTTCGTTTTTCGCTAAATGCTTCGGAGACCATCAGAACAAGCTCGGGTTTTTTTTCGTTTCTTGGGAAAAAAGTTACCAAAAATAGAAACAAAGTCTTATTGGATGGCGCGTAAACTCGATTGCTACTTTTAAGCACTCACGAATAACATTCCCCGTGTTAGCAGTACTGAGCAATAAAGACGGCGAAAATAAAAGGGTCAGAATCGAGGGAAACGGAGGTGAAGGCGTTCGGATTGAAGGGAACTTAAGAAAGAATTACGACTTAATACTGTAGCTTATCAGCTTCTTTGCTTTTATTTTAATTGACTAATAGTTGTTTTCGTTTCCGGGACTAGGAGAAATTACAAGTGAGGGGACCACTAATGGAGAGTTATTCAAATTTAAAATAAATTTAATTCTGTTGCAGTTTATTTAAATTATTAATTGTTTTTGTTTTGTTGTGTTGAATGACTACACGATTAAACTTGGCGTTTTAGCATTTATTTTACGATGATAATGCTTCTTGGCAAACAAATTGAAATTGCACATCAAATTATAAAATTAATTAAAAATTCTGCACGTTTTGTGCTGCTTCCATGCTCAAAGTGCATTTAAGTGCTCATAAATAATCACAAAATGCCCATTTCATTAATGCATTTTACGATATTTTATGTTTGTTTATAACACTTCCGTTTATGATACTTCCTAGAATAGTTTCTAGGCTACCAGCTAACAATTTACGATGTTTTTACAATTTGGTATTAATGAAAAAATATTTTATTTGCGGTTATTTAGTTTTTAATTTAATTTCTTTCTTTCTCATTTTCTGCCTTAAACTATTTCTGATTATATACTCTCGTTGTGAATGGCACATTGTATTGTGAGTTTTTATTACTTTTTGTTTTCGTGGTGCGATCGCAACGATGAGAAACTTTGTTCATTAGCCGCGAAGCGTTGCAAACTCGCAGCGAACCAATAACGTTGCAGCCCCTATTCAAGTGGAACTTCATTTCAAAACTCAACAACGCAACAAATCAAACTATGTCGCTTTAAAAACAAATAACTGGAAACGATGTTCGGGACGAAATCCCGAATGGATAGCATGTGATTAAAAGAATTCAGAAAACAAGTAATTTCTTATTAAAATATTGGTGGAATGCATTTTTGGATGGTGCATCCACTTGGTTGTTTTGTACCAAATTCTGTTAAGCGCTTGTGATAAATCGAAAGAGAATAAAACATAAAGTAGCGAGGTACAGAAAAAATCGAATTTATTGTGCGAAGCGCAACGTGGAGTTGAACGAGATAATCACATATCGGACCGTGTAAACTTTACTGCACTGGCATGAATTGAAAGCAGGAAAATCGTTTGAAAATCGATCCTCAATCAATCTTTTCTTTGCTCGACTTTACTCAACTTAAAACATTCGAAGTATTTTGAAATTCATCTGTTGTTGACGTTCGTTGTAGTCTTCTTGTATTTGTCATTCTACTTTATTATAAAATTGTACTTTTTTGCAACTGTCAAAGATAAAAAGCACAAAATCAACGCGTTGGGGCTATGAAAAAAAGCGCATGGGCTTTGATCTCGTCTGGCTTAATCCTTGCCGATGTGATTTCCATCCTTTGATTTTTCCCTATTTTGGCTCCAACATGTTTTGTTGTGTTGCCAATAAGGCATTACTGGCTCGTCTGAAGCGAATCTCAATCTGGAGCGACGCCTGGCCCATTTATTTGATTCTGTTTTGTTTGATTTTGTTTGAACAGTGTTCGAAGCCCTCCGACTGACGCTTTTCTGCACGCTGCATCACCTTTCTTTTTACATCGTTTTACCCTTTGTTGGAATCTGCGCGAATGTTGTGTGTACATTGTTCGACAGCACCGAATACTCTTAAAACATTAATTCCATTATTAGATTTTATGTATTAAATTAAAATCGGTGTACATCGGCAATACATGTTAAACAAATGTGAATGGAGTAAACGTGAGAGTAATTATGATTGCCGTCACAAACGAGGCCGACAGACGAAGGGAAACATGCAGGAAACACGATGAGTGAAACGTTGAATGTCGAGTGCACTCCCTGATTAGCCCTTCGTCGATTACGCGTTGGCATTTGTGAATGCGTAAGTCTGGAGTGTTCTTTCAAGGGTGCCAACTAAGAAGGGTGGAACTCACTCTCACTAAAAAAGGAATAGTAAAGTTATTTCAATGTTCAAAACATTTGGATAATTAATATTGTCTTTTTAACTAAAACAATTTATTAAACTAATTAGTTAGTTAATAGTAAATAAATCAGTTGGTATCACAGTGCTTTTATCATATTAAATTCTATGAAAGTAGTCTAAAAAGGCTTCAATTGAAATTTGTTATATCGTTTCCATCCGCGCTTGTTAAAGCTCTCTTTTTAGCGTTTCAATCGTTTTTCGCCTATCATTCTCTTTTCCAGCCGTTTTGCTTCGTACTTTTGTACATTCTGCGAATTCAGTGCGCTCTATTTTGTATTTTATTGCTCGTGAAATATAAAGACGAATAAAGTAACTCGAGCAGTTCTACTTTGTTACTTGGAGCAAAGCAGAAGTCTTTCCGGCATCTTGTAAAGGACTTGAATACCAACCCCTTTCCGCAGAATTCGCCAACTGAAATTTGCCAACCGTGCACCAAATCTACTTACATTGCAATTATATGAGTGAACAAAAATTGCCCGGATACTTTTAAATGCGCTTGCATTTTCTGACGGTCCTTGTATTCAAAGCTTAAGTGTTCTGATAAATATAGAAATCGATGGAGGGACGTACTAAACCCAATCCGGAAATTCAGCCCTAGACGCAAGAACTGGTCATGGGTTGGATTTTCCATTCCGAGATTTACTGTCCACATTAAGCAGTTTCCGGTTTGGGCGAAATGCGATTTTCCTCTGGCTTGCATCTTCCTGTTTCCTAGTTCATCCGAACTTTGTAGTCTTTGCGTTTCTTTTGCTACGGTTCACGTCATTTCTATTACATAGTATTAATTTGTTAGGATTTGCTTCAGTTTTGTATCATTTAGGGTTTTCTATTTTGAACAGTACTTGTTCACCAAATTCTTTGCTGGATTATTTTTGTTATTTCTTATTTTTGTCTCAGTTGCGTTAACAATAAATACTTGATGAACCATAGCTAACGGTACTCTTGTTTGCTAAAAACGTGCTAAACTTACAAGCACGTTGTGACAATGCAATATGTTTTTTGGCTTATTTTTACCCTTGGAGGCAAAACACTTTTATTTAAAAAACGTGCAGTGTGCTGAATTTTGTCCGTACTTGTCCGAAGTGTGACTTGTGGAGTGTGTACGAACAACTTATGCATCCTTTTTTTAGTTTTTTGTCTCCACTACAATTCAACTGCATTTTTTGGCTTTTTGTTTGTAAAATGTTTTTTATTCACTTTTATTCTTTGTTATATCGAATATATTATGTGTTGGGGATGTTTTTCTTTATTCAATATAAAGTTTTCGTAGATTAGTGGATTAATAGATGGCTGCATTCCGGAGATTCCAATTAATATTCAGGTTTCAGCAAGATTCCGTCTTAGGCGCTGCGGTTTGATGAATACTTCGATTCGTTTAGGGTTAATGAGCGTCATAGCGAAATAATTGCGTTGAATTTCGAAAACCACCAATTAAATTGAAATGCAAACCACGAAAATTTTGTAATTAAAAAGTTTGGTGCACAAATTATTTAAAATAATGTGTTGATGTAGTCGACAACTTATCATAATTAATTTACCCTTGTGAGAGTGAGGAATAAAAGTTGAACTTTGCGCTGGCGTTATTTCTATTGCATGTATTTACATTACACATGGATGGAACATTTTCGAATGTCATTAGCGTACAGGTCTGGAAGTAATACACACTCGCGTCTCGCGACGTTCTTGGTGATCCGACAAAATAACGCGCAAGCGAATTCTCGAGTCGCGTGTTTGCCTCTCGGGGATGCAAAGCGCGAAAATGCGAGCTTTGTTAATTTTAATAAAGCTCGCGTGCTTTTCGCGGCGAGTACGCGAAACTGGAGAAACAAATAAAACGCGAAACGCGAGAGCTGCAAACGCGGACGAGAGCGTCATTAGACCCGGCGTCTGGGTCACAGTTTTTGAGCATTTTCCTGTTTTTTTCTTCTGCTTTTCAAATTAAATAAAGGTGGCGTAATATGCGATTCCTTAAAAAAAAAGTCAAAAACCTCTGGCACCAGAATAAAAATTATATTTTTAATACATTTAATTAATTAATCTATATATATATAAAAATGAATTGCTGTTCGTTAGTCTCGCTAAAACTCGAGAACGGCTGAACGGATTTATCTTATCTTGGTCTTGAATTATTCGTGGAGGTCTAGGGAGGGTTTAATGTTGTTTCGGTCACAATTTTATTTCTACATTTTTTGCAATTATGCATTTTCATTGATTTATGTGGTATCACACCGAGGTTCAAATTAACAAAACTTAATTGAGAAACGTAATTTACTGCCTTTTTAAAGTAGAAGAGGACAATGAAAATTGTCCTGCAGAATTTATTCAATTTAATTTAAGTGTAAAATTTGACTTTTTGTGGCGGGATTTTTTATCCTTTATAGAGTGCTTCACCTGTCAAAAGTTATACCAACTATTATTCCATTTTGAAATGTATCTCGAAAATTAATTACAAACATTTAGAAGGTAAATTTCGGAAAGGGGTCAGAGAGCCTGAACAAATGACGAAACGACATCTCACCCAACCGTGCAGGTGCGACCGCTTTGAGTATGCTTAATGGGCGCCATTCCGGTAATCCGAGCGACAATCAGTCAAGATCTTTATTTCCTGCTCGTTCACATCCCAGCGTTCCAGTTTTCCTCCGCCGACGACCCGTACCTGCCGCACGCTGGCACATTGTCGTCCTCTGCTTCCGATGTACATTTATGGGCGAATCCTGCACGCTGTGGTCACACCAGGAGCCATCGGGAGAAACATTGCCGTCGGTTTAATCTCGCGCCGCTCGCTAACGGTCGGTCATAGATGTAAATGGAGAGTGGGGTTTTAATGCGCGAATATATTTGCGGTGGTTCTGGAATCATTTACCATTGTGTGTGAGGCGGCGACTTCAACATGCTTTGCATTACCAGTAGAAGTCTAAGAGAAACGTCTTAGACTTTAGTGCCATAGAACACAATTAGTGCTTGAGCTACGCAAGTTGCTTATAGTTCAGCCTGAGGACGATAGAAACAGAAATACGGACAATATAGTAGCGTGGGATGGCGGGGAAACCATGAAGAGCGCAGTCGTGTTTGAATGTGGTTATTTGAGAATTTGCGGGCGGATTAAAACACCGCCGAGTCGTCTTGAAGCCAACGTCGACATTCTGCCCTTACGTTCGGTGTCTTGCGTGGTAATATGTCTTTTGTACGTGTTGTATAGTTTATGATAGCATTGTGTTTCGAAATTGCGCGAAAATCTGTGGTCGTTTTTACGACTACAACGGATGTCACTGGATTTACTAACTTGACACGTCTTAATCCAAACATAAAAACAAAAATTCAGTAAAATTACAAACAATTTCTTTATTTTATTTAAAAAATATTTTTTTTATTAAATAAAATGTAGCCTATAACCATTCGGGGACCACTAAGAATATGTGTACAAATTTTCATGATGATCGGTTAAGTAGTTTTTGCGTGAAAGTGTAACAAACATCAGGACTTTCGCATTTATAATATTAGTAGGGATTTGAGATGGTATGATGATTTTTATGCTTTTCTCTATTTAAATTTGGATATTTTCCGGAAATTTACTATCTGCAGTTAGTGAAATATTAGAACTATTAGTGTGTTACGCCGGCACAGGTTGGGTTTAACAAATTACAACTAATTTAAATAATCCACCAGTGCGGGGACCGCCAATCCGATGCCGTGATGTTCCAACTTTTCACTAACTTTTCCGGCATTTTGTGCGGGTTTTTGCGCCAACTTTTAACAACTTTTGCGGAACAACTTTGCGCCGTGTTAATTTGTGTTAATTTTGTTAATGCTTGTTGACGTGTTAATAAATCTATTAAACTTTTCCGACCTTTTTTCATATATTAGGTGGAAATTATTTGATTGAATGTAATAGCTCAAGTTATTAAATTTTCATAAATAATTTGCGGCTAATTTGAATTTTAAAAGTGTTTGTGCTGCAAAAGTATACCAAGTATAACACAAAGGCGTGCAATTCAAACATATGTACATATAATTTGGTTTTTATCAATGGAGTGCACTCTCGATCCGTTATTGCCTGGATGGAGTGACGTGCTGGACAAATGAAAACACAAATTGGCAGCTTTGCCCCATTTTTTTGCATTAGCGTTGTGATATATATGCAAATTTATTGATGGAAACCTACAATCACAACAACCATAACATATCACTCACACTTTTGTTATTAGTATTGAATTCATTCATAGTATAAACTTCAAAAGTGAAGTTATTTTGTATTAAATTGTGTTTTTCTACTTTTTAATCAAACTCGTGAGTAAAGTACCACTTAGCACACTAAATATTTAATATTTTCAATTTCTATTGGACACATGTTATCCGTGGACAAAAAATCGATCATAAACTTTTTCTATAGTCGTATAGCCAATATGTTTGAAGCAATTCTGTAAGCGTAGAGTGATTTTGCGAGCGTGTTGTTGAAATTTCAATTTTTCGCCTGCTACAAAATGCAAACACGTCGCAGTGAGCAGGGTAATACGTTAATATGCAAATGTGACCGATGGTCGGCTCTCGCACTCGCCGAGCTCATAAATATTTATAAAAACGAGTGTAAAACGCGCGCGCGAATCGCTTTTATTATTTCGCTTTGATGAATTACTGATCGCAGATTTTCTCTCGCGAACGTGGTAAATTAAAAGCGACCACACACTGAATGACCGATCGGAGCATCATATCCCTTGAGGCGAGGCATTTGAAAATTTTATGGGATATCTACGCAAAACACCTTAATAATCGTGTATCATGCCAATAATAAACACAGCTTTTTATGCACTATTTAAGCTGTCCTTTGAAATATAAAAATATTAAATCTCAATTTTACATCAAAAAATATAATTTTCTTAAATATTTTACGATAATCTGCTTCGTATCTTATTGAGATTGTGTTCTTAATTTCATGTGCAATATGAGATTATGTCAGATTCAAAGTGGGCAAAAGGAATTATGTTCTGTAACGGTGATCCGAGGGTTCACCGGATCTAAACAAGCGTGCGTTGAAATAGGACTCACAGATGCATTACGTTTACGTCCTCATCTGCGCCCGGTCATATGCAGTCGCATGCGAAATTATTCCACACTTTATTCCGTAATACGACCCAACCAAAAAGGAGTTTACCAGCGGATTTGAATGCCAAACCACCCGGAAATGATGGAAACTAGCGTGATGCAACGGACAGCTTTGCTCACAAACTAAACGCAGCATTTCAAAGGCTCATTTTCCCAAAAATTCACAAACATCCCTACTAATATTATAAATGCGAAAGTCCTGATGTTTGTTACACTTTCACGCAAAAACTACTTAACCGATCATCAAGAAAATTTGTACACATTTTCTTAGTGGTCCCTGAATGGTTATTGGCTACTTTTTATTTAATAAAATAAAATATTTTTTAAATAAAATAAAGAAATTGTTTAGCTAATAATACCTCTGCATCTGGCTATTTGACTACTTTAACACCATCTAGCATTCCAGCAATGAAGCTCAAACCTAAGTACTATAGTACCATCACACTGTATTATCATACTGTATTACCGACAGCTACGTCAACATCAAATCCAATTGACTACACTATGGAGACTGTACACTATACTTCCATAGACTATACTTTCAGCCATTTTAAACTTCCCGCCATTCAACTTCATTGTTACTTCTTCTGTGATTACAGACGCGTACGGAAGCAACTTCATTATTTTAGATATTCGCGAGCTAGTAAAATATATATATATATATATATACGTAAATACATAAAAGTTAATTTTGATTCTATCATCTTTGCAGGATGGTGAACGTGGTTATCTCGAAGGATTGGCTTCAAGATACGCGGATCTATTCAGTACGCATTACGGCGATGTTTTGAGTTATCTTGAGGATCTTCGACGAAGAGATTGGGCGGAATTGTCGCCTCGTGAGCGAGTCGCTGCATCTCCTGGTACTCCACCCGGTGGTGCCCACTATGCTCCTTTACCATCTGGGGGTGGAGGAAGTGCCGGTCTTACCTCCTCGCAATCTCAGCCCATTTACGTGCCCGGCAAATATTCTGTAAGTCAATAAATCTTTATATAATAATTATCGTCATCAAACCCATCAGCAATACTAAAAATCAATTCTAAACAAATTCAGTTTTGGTTTCCGATGTGGCGATGGCTTCACCTCTGACTTTTTGACCCTTATATGTGTTGATATCCAATGACTTACTTGATATTTTGTTTGTTGATAGCCATCCAGTTGTTTGAGTGCTAAAGAATATTCTGTAAGTCGTCCACTTCGCTGTTTCTCTGTTTGCTCATTGTATCCTGCTCAGTTTGAAGGCATATTGCTCGTGATCAGTGTCGTGTTTTTTGATTGGAGATTAGAATGAATATTCCATTGCATTTAAGGATATTTGCTTTCTTTTATAGCCATCCAGTTGTCTGAGTGATAAGGAAGAGGACGAGATTTATGGATTTGGGTATGGTGTGTACGGTGCCCAGATGGTTCGACAGCAACAGGCTCGATTGATGAACGTTCAAACTGCACATCAACCCATGTTCATGCAGCAACAACACCAAAATTACGAATCGTAAGTTGTGCAACCAATAAGAATTTTATTTTTAAACCCAAGCTTTGGTCTTCATTTCCTTGCGGTTTCCATTAAAATTTCTAATTATCCACGCAGACGTTGAAATATTATTTTCCATCAAACGAATGCGAGCAAAGTAAAGGTGGACCGGAGCGCCGTCTTAGGTATCCTGAGAACCATTAGGCAACCCCTGCTCGAATTTTCGCAATAAGAGCAAATTCCAATCGGGAACCCTCCGACTGCTTTAATTACTTTCACGCTTTCTACTTGCAAAAAAAACGCAAAACATTTACTAGAAGCTGGTTTATAGCAGGAAGAAAAAATCAATTTGTAGTTCAATTAAATCTAAATTAGGGTTTTAACATGTGTAAATATTAGTTTATTATATTTTTGTTTTATGTACTTTACGTTTGAGTTGCTAGAGAATCTACAAGGCACCATTTGCATAAATCGTTCAATTATTAATGCTGGTGGATTGAAAGAAAAAACTTGATGAAATTGTTCTTGTTGTTATTAGTATCCGTTAGTGAAATCGAATGAATTATACATTGGAATATTGGAAAACCATTTTTGATGTTTATAGTTGCATGATTTTTTTCTTTTCTCTTTTGTCTTATCGTCTGATTTATTTATGCACTAATGTCGAAACATATCAACTCATCTCGCAACACTCGGTAATGTGTCCAAACACAAGCATTAATGAATTGTTAACGTAGCAAATGAGGAAAATTTTATTTTTGTCTTCCCTAAGTATTTCTTTTGATAATATTTTATTATTTAACTTGGTTCTTTGTATTTTCAACTTGTTTCAACATTTTGCAGCAGTACAAACTATTATTTACCCTACTTCTTGTGTTCTACATTCAGGTACTTAAATTCTGACATGTCTTGTTTTTAAAAACTTTTCTTCATTTTTACGTTTGTAACTCATAATTTACCCGAGTTTTACTTGTCTAAAACTTTTTTTATATACATTTTTCATATTTTCCAGACGCTTTAAGCATTAACTTTCTAGTTGTAGTTTGTTTATCTTCATCATCATTTTTCTTTAACATCATACTCATAAATACGCGAAGAAAAATTTTTGATCTCTGCAACACAAGATGTTTTAATGTAATATTTACGATTCTTTCTTGTTGTTTTTGTAGGTGCCTAAGTCCACGTTCGGCATACTTCTACGAATTTCCCCCCAATGGTAAGTTTCTATTACTTTTATTTAAACCGACGCGTTAATAAATTAGATATTCGAAATCTTCTTATTTTTATTTTTGGTTTAACTTTTGCTCTTCTGTTTTTACATTGGTGGTATGTTGGCGTGAGCCAATCGCTCTTGTCAATGGGGGTAATTCCTCGCTTTTTGTCGGCTTCGCCCGGCGCCTCCACCACTGCCGCTTCCCGACGTGCGCTGGTAATTTACAACCGATGGGCGCGTTATTGATAGCTTTTTGTTAGCTATTCGAACGTTTCCGTGCGGTGTTCACCTCCTCCCGTGTAATCGCATCGGCTGGGTTGAACAACGACACAGTAAAACTAACCGGATAGCGATATCAGCTTGAAAGGCAATAAAATCCACAGAAATGCGCAAAAAAACCTGAGGAATGGGAATGAGAAGTCATGGGGTGGGATTTTTACTTAACGAACGTGCACAAACTTGCGATACCACGATAGAACATTGGATTACTAATGGATAATTAAAACCAATGCATTAAAATGGTTTGTGATTCACCTATGTTTTGGTGTTTTACTAAAAATCGTTTGTAACAAATTGGGTTTATATCATCGTAGTATTTACTTATCACATTCAACTTTTTTAGAATTATCATTATTCTTGTTAGATGTTTCTTGTAATGATGCCTCTTCACGAGCTCGGAAGTTTACATGCACTCCCGGAGTTCCGTTATAGGTGACGTGGAGAGGCTTGACGATCGTAAATTTTCGGTTGCGAGGAGCGTGCCACGCGTGTCCTGCGTTACTACATTGGGAGGGTAAAGTTTCATTTAGCAGGAATTTGAGAAACTCAACTTCGTTCAAAACTTGCAGTAGGTACTTTGTTGAAGCGGCCGTGTCCCATGATGTAAATTTACCCGCGTTTTGGTGCACGCACGACGCAATGACAAGGTAGACGAAAGTTCAACATAAATTTCAAATATGTTCCAAGCAAATAGCGGAAAAGAACATGAACGCAAAGGAAAAAAACTTTATTTTGTGGTTGTACTAAATTGACATGTTTTTAGTTGACTTGACAAGAGTCCAGACGAATAGAAATATATGTTTAAAGTATGTTTGGTAAGATTCCACGCCGCCGTCAACTATAAATTTTAATTTAATGGGAGTGCTGAACCATATAAATATTTATTATAGCCTTCGCAACGTGGCACACCGTCATAAATTTGCCCCGTTCATCCGCGCGCGTTTACAAAATGAAGGGCGCGCGAGAATTGCCCATTAACTTTCGGAAGGTACCGAAAATTAACTTCAACTAATTACATTATTAAATAATTAAGAAAACAGTCGAAAAAATGGACTTAATTTTCAATACTCGTATAATTACTTATTGGATAACCGACATGTCACCTGGTCGACATCGGGATAGTGGCGCGACGTGACAAATCGGATTCCCTGTCGGTTGGGGGGTTGGCTCGCCGTGATTTACACACCGATCTCCTATCAGCGAGCTGATAACTGCTGGATTTCGGGCAGAAAGCGTGGGATGGATCGATGTGACACCCTGTTACACCACTCCAAACTCAGAAGTGGCAGGCCCATCGAGAGCAGGACGAATGTTCTACATTTCGAACACATTGAAACAATCCTTTGCGCTGCCGTGTTTGGACAGTACTTGTCCGGATGAAAACCCGGAGCAGGAAATGGTTGGAGTGTAGCGGTGGTTTGGCCGGGTGATAGGTTCGACTGGAGTTGACTTCCGTACTTGCGGGCACCAAATGTGCTTTTAAGCGGATTGAAAATTGGCCCAAAACCGGATACGACCGTCCGATGGAAAATGTACGGATGATGTGTAATAATTGCTTCAACTTGATTCATATCAGCTTTTAATTACATCTACTGCGACAGACAGTTACGAGTGAATGTTTACCAAAGAGCTTAGGGGTTTACCAACATTTAAATTGGTCTATAGGCCTATTATACACATCAAATTATTAAGAAATGTGAAATTATATTTTTAAGTGAGTTTTTGGGCGCTGTACTTCGCAAAAATTGCAATTTTTTAACAACTATTCATATTACACATAATTTTAGGGTTTTTAGTACATCTACAATATAAAATATACTTTATAAGATCCTATAATTTATATTTGTGTTGGATTTAATAGTTGCGTTCGTTTGTGCAGTTGAATAATGTTATAACAACGGGGCGTCGCTGATAAGGAAGTCTGGGTTGGCGTGGCGCGCACTGATTGTACAGGCGCGAGCGACACAGCTTGAATAATAGCTACAATTAATAATTCTCAATTTTTCCTGCTTTTCTTAGGTACTTTCTCCCTGTCTTGAAATCTCAGTCTTAAAATTGTCTTGCAGGAAAGCGAAACATAAACCTAGAAAAGGTAGAAAGCTAAAATCGATTGTAAATCGTTTATTATTTTATTCGTGTGTAAACCAAATGCGTTTATCTTTAATAGTGAATAAACTGTTATGGTTTTGATACATTCTAATGAACTTTTGATGTTGGGAACTATAACATATGTAACACTATAACATTCCTAACTTAGATATCATATATATGTTGCAAGACTACCGTAAAAGTTACAGCTCTCTCTCAACCACTAATATGGTAATGTGCAATATTGTTGTAAATCGTTTAGTACAGTTGGACTACATAGGTGTACACGGTTTCAAATGGAATCATTTGATCATTCGGCCGAATGCGCTCACGAGCACCCTCAATAACTCAAAGTCTAAAACCGCTTGAAATCTCCTCTCAAGGCAAATGTAAAATACGTCATTTTAAACCCTTAATATGTTGTTTACTACGGATTAGTGAATGCAAGAGATAATTATGTTCTTTGTGTGTCTGATGCACGCGCTATTTACCTAAATTCGGATTATCGCATTGTGGAAGTTATATAAACACAAATTGAATAATAACTTTAAACATTTGGATAGTTTTATTTTAATATCATATTTTGTGGAATGGAGATCATGGTCATAATATATTTATGTAGGTATACCAAATTTGAATTCGGTCATATTTTATTCATTCCGTTTCCGGACAAACAAACTTTTCTCGTGGATGTCACTTTAGAATAATTCAAACGTACATGTATGTCAGTAATAGAGCTGTTGGCGTAGATAATCAAATGCGACATCAGCCATGTTGAATCTTTGGTTGATGGTTTTTTATTTTTAAATTCCAGAGCAAAACTACACGAACACCGCAAAGAAGAAAACGACATTCCAAGGATTCTGCAGCGGCCCCAAAACTCTCGCACGCGGGCGTATACGGGAATAGTTCACCAAGGCATGAAGGGTTGCAGCAATGTGGTGGTACCTTCACAAAGGGTAAGTGCATAACATATTAATAAAATCCATTGAAAACGCTTTTAACCCTAAAAATTGATCGTTAATCATAAAAATCCTCGTTAAACCCCTTGTTTATTCCAATTTAGTCTTTACTCATCTAAAAATTTTAAATTGGAATAAAAATAATCTAGTGTTTAATTTGATAATATGACGTTTTTAAGTGATTGACTTTAAAGGCCTTGTTGTACTATTTCCCAAAGCGAAGGTAACAGAATAACGAGCCGCTTCCGCCAGAGAAGATGGCTAAATGCAGGAGTCTAAATAAATTATTTCAAAATTCCAGGGATGAGACGTGCGAGAACGTGCGGAAAAACTCATGCCTGCTAAAACTACAAAAATAATTGAAATAGAAATATGAATAGTTATAAAAACTACATAAGAGAAAATATTTTTGCTGTTTTCCAACAAATTTTTCTAAGCTTTTCTAAAACTGTTGTTTACTCCAATTGTGGGCCATCCAAACGCATTGCATATGTAAAATAGCAACATGCGTTTCCTACATTTGCCTCCTATTGTCGGATATTCTATTTTCCTGTTTTCCGCCCCCGCAAAATACATACCGATCCAATTTTTAACAGCGCACGACCGCCCCTTGCCAGCACCGAGGTCGTTTATTCTCCAGGGATGTAAATTCCTCTACATTTGCACTTAACGCGCATTCCACGTAATTTATCCCCGAATGAGTTCTTGGCACCTTAACCCTACTATTCTTCAGTCTACAAGCAATAGCAGCCGGGTGGAAAACTTTGCTTTTCGTCTTAGACTCTCTAAGCAAGAGCGCTATAAACGTGGTTAATGCTACAATTTCGTCTGGAGCCTGGAACACGCCATGCAAAACCAGCAATGCTTAGGTGTTAGATGGGTGAAGATTTTCGGTAATGGCTCGGGTTTTTTATCATTGCGCGCATCGATTTTGTGGAGAAAAGAAAAAAACAACTCGGCAATAAACGTAATAAAACCAATCGCCCGAATTGGATGTCATTATTGTTTCGTTTCGTTTTTATTTTGCTGGATTTTATTATACTTTGGTTCATTTCGTCGCCATTCGAGTGATGGAAAATGGAAAAACGGTTTCATCAAACTCCGAAACCGAGAAAAAAAAAACAATTCTATTCATCGTCGACGCGAAAATGATATATAATATTGAGCTATAAAACTGAATCCGTACTTCCAAACTAAAATTTCACTTTAATTCCGCAAATTGGGAAAAACCGGTTCAGAATCTAGTGAAAATTAACAACGCTCATTGTGTGGCTTGATTTATGAATGTTTTCGACTGCTCGTTAGTTTTTCCCATTTTCGTGTTCAGCTATACTCATACACATTTACATAGTGGCATATCATGACCCGAAACACTTTTTCTTTCGTGTGTGCATTCAATGCTTCAGTTTTATTTGCTTCATTATGAAGAGTAGTGCGGGAAAGCGGTGAAGAGGAGAATAAAAAACATCAATTTACGTCTTCACAACAAAATACTGCAAACAGCGTCATAAATGAACTAAACACCGAAACACGTGAGATTAATAACCGAAAATAAACGTGATTTTTAAATATATTTGAAATATTGTATGAATAGTACGAGCTAATTGAACTGACCAGATCCTTCTGTCCGAATCTATGTTCGTTTGGTTCTCGTTGTTGCTGAAAGGACAAATGTTGACAGTTCAATTTACAAGCGAACGCAATTATCGTCGGTTTGACAAAATTTGATGAATTCGATGAATTTGATGAAGTGATGATTTTAACAGTGCAATTTGTTTCGATTTTATAGTCTATCGATCGTTGCATACAACATTTCTGAACGTTCTTGATTTTCGACGCGATGCAATATATTGAAAAATAAATGCGCTTTTGATGACTGATACAATCTGCATAATTTGTGACATGAGTAAAATTGAAAAATGGGTGGGATGGGAAACATCCGATGATATTCAATGCACGATTGGCGCTGATGGAGTTTAATTATTTGGTATCGTGTCATGGTCAGCAGAATTTGCAAACATCTATTTTTAAATTCTTATTACGTGAAATTATTGATTTGATTCTGAATTTTTTAAACATATATTTTTATTAGTGTAAATTAGAAAGACAGCAATTTGGCAACCAATTTTGTCATTTTTTTCTATAAAATCAAAGACCATTTATTTCTGGAAGATTTTAGTCGTTATTTTGGTTTATTTGTAATTAAAAGTAGCCTACCATACTCTGCTTAGAAGGGCATTTTATCCTTCAGTGTTATAATTAAATTCTAAATATTTTTTCAATTTTTTTCAACTTTACTCTCAAAAATTGATACTTTCTCAATGAGATGCAATACCTTTATGAAATACCAAACTTTGAGTTTCTGACTTTTAGTAAAACTTCAAACATCATAAGCTGGTAACCAGAAATTTGTTTGCATGTTGCCGCAGCTTGCACTCTTAGTTTCCAACAACAGTGTCGAAATAATAAATTTAGAATCTTAAACTCCTGTAGTATCTCACCACCGGTGTGGATATATTTAAGCTAAGACGGATCTGAACTTTGTCTGCGTCTAAAACTTGAGTTGCAACTGCGGAGATGAGAAAGGACAACATGCTGTGACAAGAGGCGGGCAAATCTGCATAATTTCTTTTTACGCGCGCGCGCATACTACTCTGGGGAATTTTATTATTTTTCCTCGGTGGTGAAAAACTCCACCCGCCTAAACGAGGACATGCTGCGAAGAAGTAATTTTAAAATGTGCAAGTGCTCCGCGCGGAGCACTCTGCGCAGAGGAACTGGGCGGAAGTGGGATGAAAACCGCACTAACGGTATGGCGCCTCCGATGCAGTAAGGAAGAAACGTAAAGGAGGGTGATGTGGAAATGAAAGTAATTTCCACAGGAAACCAAAAATTATTGTTTAGTAGCTCGTGCGTTTGTGCACAAATTGCACTTAAAAGGTTACTTTATTACAAGAGGGAGAATGTTAAAAACTATTAGTAACTTATACTTTTCACAATTACCTCATCATACCTTATCTTCATTATAACGGCGAGAAATATAGACGAATTCTATTCATTCATTAGTATCACATTACTTAATTTACTCTTTTATATAAAAATAAAATCTACGTCAGTGGATTTTCTATTTATGTGTGGGATTTTTTTGTGGTGAAATTGTTTTGTTCTTTACGAGGATTTGTGGCTACGTTTGCAGTCAGGGTTTTTATCATCGCAGACGCAGTCGATTTTTGATTCTGTCGCATTTATCAACAGATTACGCCGGTTTTATGTTCCCGTCCACAACATCACAGCATCGACAAACGATATACCTACACAAACATCGATTTTAAATTCAAATATACCAGATATGTCAACAAACAGTTTTTAAAAACTCTGTTTTTAATATTTTTCTAATGAAAGCACAAACGAATCTGATATTTTTTATATCTTGCTATTCTGATATTCGATTCACTCTGTATGTAAGGGTCAGTGAATCTCGGAGGGATCGTAATCGGAAGAGTACGTGCCCGCAATGAAACAGGAACTATTGCGTTATTGCGTTCGTATACTTGCTGCTGCTCCCAACGTGTCTGGTCTTTTTTGTTGGCTAGTTTTGTTTTTGTTTTCGGCATTGTTCTTCGGGCATCATAGTGTGACCACAGGGGAACGTCATACCTACGTGCGAGTGGATGGCCAGACGCGACTCGGTCGTCCTGCCGCATGTCCTGCGCTCGTAAAATGCTTCATTTAACCACCGGCGGTGCAACTCGTAGATAAATAAAAACGACTATAATAAAGCGACGAGACATTGAAAAGAAAAAAGAAATATTTAAGCTTTACCCGTAATAAAATAATCTCGGTTCAGGATGAAAT
The DNA here is from genome assembly GCF_025399875.1 of Dalotia coriaria. Classification (NCBI taxonomy): domain Eukaryota; kingdom Metazoa; phylum Arthropoda; class Insecta; order Coleoptera; family Staphylinidae; genus Dalotia; species Dalotia coriaria. Next base: position 11,105,549 of record NW_027045446.1, read on the forward strand.
GAAATAAATAAAATGAAAGTTGATTTGACACTAGGTTTTTTGACTGATTGACTGTTCCACACTAGTAGCCAATAAAACAGTTGTGAGATCTTCAGAAGTTTTGGATTCTCCAAAAGTTTCTTTACGATTACACATAAAATCGTAATAAATACGTGTTTTGCTATTCCAATCGAACTGACAACTTCAGAAAAAGTTGTTTATCGCGTTTCTCTTTTCTTCTGATGTTTGTCGTGTTTTTAATGTTCAGAGTTTAATCAACTACTTTTTTAAATAGAAGTATTTTGTCTCTTCAAATCCTCCTTTGTCTAAGATGGATCAAAGACCTATGTATCTGATTGTTCCCTTCAATGTGTTCCCCTGAATATCGAAACTAAAAAGACTTAGAGTGCGCCTCGGAAACGCTCCGAAAATAAGGATAATACGTCGCCATGTCGAACTTGGTGGCTTGCATCTGATTTATCCGTCTTTAAAAATCCCAAAATAAATGTTACAGTATACTGATTTTGATCCGAGCGGAAAGTTTTAGCGTGTACGGGCTGGGGAACAGCATCCACCCTGATTGAAAAGATTGCAAACAACGGCAAATACAAGAAGTTGAAGAATGTCTGTTGGGATGATTAAACACTCTTGGCTGTAGAAGTTTTTGGCGAGTGCAAGAAATTATGAAATATCTTAACATGTTATTTGGATTTTTTGTTTTTCTGTTCGTGGTATCAGGGATTAAGGAAAGTATCCCAACTTGAATCTTCAAATAACTCATAAGATTCTCTTGGGAACTTTGGTTTTACAAATTTGATACAAGTATTTCTTAACAAATAGTTTATAACCACAAGAATTAAACTTCAACATTTGAAATTTTCATTTATAGTAAATATTTTTTATGCACAGTTTTTGGAAATGAAAAATTCAAATACGAGTGGCTCGATGAGATAAAAGAAATCCAGTAAATAGCAGACCGTTCAAAAGTCGTCTTTGCTGAAATGTTTTTCAGTTTTGTTTCAAGCGCTTTTTAGCGCTTTTTATTCGCATGCCTGATTCTATACTATGCTATTATTCAGGCGACAAAAAGCTACGACCGGAAGAGAAAGAAGAGACTGAAAGTTACGCGTGCATATCATTATATCGACACATCTCGTACAGAAAAAAAATTATTCATATAAACATTTTTAAAACATTTTTATATATTTTGCGAATTTGTGCCATTCCGTAGATTGTTACTGTTTCCAGTCTCCCGTAATGAATCCCAAAGCATAGAAGACGCAAACTCAGCACTATTTCCATATCACGTCGGTGACGGTGGCGGCACACTTGTTACCTACTCCAAGCAGTGTGCCGCCTCCGTCGTCCAGCACTCACCCTCTATGGAGTCCCATGACTCACGAACTAGACGCACTAGACTTTAATTGAAGCTCGAGACTAATGCACTATACTCTTTCTCTGTCGTTATGAATGCACTGGGTTCAGACGCCTAGTTTTCCATCTAGACTGTATCCAGACTTTGCCTAGACAAGTATATCGTAGTATGACTTATAGAATGCAATCTGAATGCCATACGAGGACTCAAAGCAACACATCATCTGATGCATATTTAATGTTAATACAAACACCTTGATTTATTATTATATTTTTATGTACTAATATAAATTTTAAATTAATGTGCAGAATATTATGCTGTGCAGTAGTGTGTAGGACGAAGTGCTTATAACAAAAAGTCTAGACTCAGATTGAAACGGAAAGGACGTGTCTCATGGAAAGCACTTGTGAGGACGCACAAAGTATTTGCGAAGATTAAAGCTGAAACATACTTTTGTTTCGTGTTCATCGTTGCAATTTTTTGTCTCATGTCTACAAAGCCTGTGAGTGAAAATTTTGCAGGAAGAGTTTAACGCATATCTACGTTTTAAAATTGTGTAAGGAATCTACTTGTAATTAAATTCAGCTCGGATAAAAATCTGAAAAACCTTACACTTTTAATTTATCTTTCCATTATTTAAAGAAATCGTCCTTTTGGGTTCATTTTGCCAGCTTTGTTCAAGGTGTAAAATTGTCGACAAAGCAAAATTTCGTCAAGCGACACGAAAGAAATGTCGCAGTCGAAATTTCGTTCTCCTAATTTAAAAGCACGAAAAATTATCCGGCAAAAAGTCGCTCAGTGGAATTAAAGAAAACGTCTACGGGCTGAATAATGATGAGTCGAAATTACACGTCTGCGCCCACCGAAATATCCGTGTCATAAAAGAAACTCAAAAGTACAAAGTCAACTGGCAATGGAAATTATTATTACCGAAGGCGGAAATGTTCTGCAACATTTCTCTTTGGACTTTTTGCGGAATAATGCGGTTATTTGTTCGGAAGGAAAAGTCGTACTTTGTCATCATCTTAGAATTTTATACTTTATTGCAATTTGCATCCAACTATGATACTTGAATTACTGGCTGCTATAGAATGTAAAATTGGAATTCTAATTTTTTATAGGTCGACACCCCTGACAGCGTCTTACAAAGCGGTTTGGGTCTGACCGACTTGGGACAACACGCCGTTTTAAGATCGATGGTAGATCCGAGGGATTACGACCGTCTTAGGCACTTACAGATGAATGGAGGATCCTCCAACACGTTTGAGGAAACTATTTACAAGGTAATTACTATTTTTTTAAATTTAATTTTTTTCATTAAATTAACTTAAATTTGAACGAAAATTTCTTTGAACATTTTTTACATAAAGTTTAGAATGAAAAATGAGGTATGCACTGCAGTAATTAAACTCTGCGTCGAAGAAAATCTCATTAATTTTGTGCCAGACTTAAATCACACCCTGTGGAGTAGTAAACGTTGTAAGAATTTTGAGATTTTCAAAAATCTATCTGTTTTCTTGTTCGGGTCAAACTTATTTGACCTATGACCCTATCGCCTTTGGATCTAGTAGTTTTTCCGCGTATTTTGACTCTCGGGTTACCATGCTACTCGGTCTTGCTAACTATATCAAAACGTCAGCGCAAGGCGCCAGGTTTACGACTTCTTTGACTTTTTCTGTGCACCACTACGAAAAGAGTAAATTTTCTTCGACGCGGTCAAGTTTATTACCAGAATTTACTACTGCGCCCGGCTGGATTTAGGTTGAGGTCAAAATCCGAAATGCACACAAGCAGACCCTTTTCCTTTCGCTCAATTCCGAGGAGGTTTTTGTTTCCTTTGACCAAAAACATGGCCGCCGGTGTCCGGCGGAATTAAATAATTCAATGTTTTCACTGCTTTATAGGCGAAACTCGATTGCGGTGGTAATAGGAGAAGTAATTTGCGGAAGGGTTTGCAAAATCGTTTAAATTTTTCGTTGTTTTGTTCCAGCTGAAACTGCAAGAGGCGCTGCGCAAGCGGGAGAAGTTTACAAAGGAACACGAGGACGTAAGTGAGCGTTTCATTCAGTTTCATTCACGCACGTTTTTTTATTGTCATGGCTACAGAATTTGGCTCGAAGCGAATGGAGGAATTAATCAAATAATAAATTAATCGCGTGCACTTAGCGCCTGTAACTCTTAAATCAAGAAAGGCATGAAAAAAGACTGCACAAGGCGGAGGAAAGTCTTAAGTAGCGGGTTTTTGTGCGCTCGCGTGTCGGCATAATTGATATCGGATCTATTCAGGGCAATTTGCACGTTATTCGGCAGGCATCAAGTGTCAGGTGCATTCGAACGGAAATGTTAAATGTCTTTGAATATACACGAACTAGAAAAGATCTTGACAGATTAGAATAGAATTAATTCGATAATAAATTAAATGAAATTAATTTATTGTTATGCAGAGTTAAAAAATAATTATCGTTGAAAATTCGTTTTTACACAAATGTGTAAACGCTAAATTGCTTGCCATGAGTGACGGCGCTTCCCATGGCGAAGCAGTTTCCAATTCCATCATCGCTTAAAATCCATTAATTCATTTTCGTTACCATCGGCCACGGACACAACGGTTTAACATCAAATGATATTCTGAAGAACTAAATCACTGGAAAAGCTATGAAAAACGCACACTTGTAAATCATACAAGTGCATATAAAACGGCAAATATGAAGACCATTTTAGCTACTGATCTATATTTACCATCCACTCATAGTCTCCACCACTCTGGTATTCACATTATTCGTGCAGGCCGTTATTCTGCTTTATTTTTCAGGCGTTCTTAGCCCTTAATGTGCTTTCGACTGAAACAAAAGCTTGGTCTGCGGCGTGCATAAACGATATTTTATTTGGCGAATATCAGTGGGCCGGCGATGTGGTCATTCTTTCCGGGATAAATTATGAGAGAGCTAAACTTGAATATCTGCCAAGGATATAAAGAAAACGTTATTATTTTTATGGCATATATTTCCTGCGCTCTTTGTCAAAAACAAAATCTATACAAATAATTGAATTCTAAAATATTTTTTTGTTTTCTGGCATAAACACGGTAAAATACGTACGCTTCCAGCAGGATATTGAAGCATTTGTCAGTCGAGACATCAAAAATGTGAAATTTGTAATAAAATAAGTATGTCGTCTTCACTCTCGTTTCCTTTCGTGGCCGGAATTACGAAACACATTCTATTTTTCGTAAACTCTGTCGGGACAACTAATAAACATGAAAACGCGCTACATCGAGCACTTTTACGCCGTCGACGCTCATAATAAAACCTAGTAATATACGACACTTTAAATGCGAGTATCCAAACGGCGGGAAGTGTCTTACCTATTTTTACGTGCTAACTAAATTTTTTATACAAGGACTACTATGCCGTGGATGGTATTGAAGAGACACTGGTTTGAGAGTTCAATACTTTACGGTGGATATGCAAAAAATAAACCATAAAGAATCATAAAAACATCAAATTTAGATGGAGATGTTAAATTGAAATTGAGTCTTTCAATGGTATGCTTTGTGCACAAGTTTCCACGTCTTTTTTTTTGAAAAACGATCACAAAACTAAAGCTAATTCAGAAATTTTCCACTCGGACCATGATATAATCGAGTTTGCAAACTTTCCAGATTTTACGGGACATAAAACAAGGACTATTACAATTGGGCAAGGAGGGAATCCGCGGCCCTATGACGGCAGGTATGCAATGCACCCACTTTTATTTCTTTTCTCATGTTTGAATTGCCATAACTTTTCACCCCTGACTTTTACTTCCTCCAAAAAAGAAGAATTTTTTTTTATATAAAAAAAAACTACTGAAATATACCTACAATTAAATCCAAATCTCTCAAAATTTGTACAGATGATACATACATGTATGATGAAGACGCGCGGATGCTGGCACCCGGAGCGCACGGTCACGATCGACCGCATTGGTACGACGAACCTCCATACGAAAGTGATCCGGAAGATTTCCTAATGGGGAGCAGTCCTGGCGGGCCCACTGCCACTATACAGAATGGCAGGGTCTGCTTCACATTGAACCTAAGGCAGGAGCCAAAGGGCGAAGGAGTTATTTCACTTCGAAGCGCTGGCGATATCTCTCTGCCAAGGGACACCCCTACATCAGCGGCGGCGTCCCAAAGGGGTGGCACACCCCGCAGGGGGTTGATTTTACCTCAAGCCGGCTATCCACCGACTATTATACCTTTAACTCATTCAAGGTATTATTATACACATATTATAAATATTTTTACCACAATAATTTTGATTATTTCATACTTCAGGGACAGAGAAAGCGGGGATTATGCCGGTTCTGATGTGCAAAGCGTCAGTTCAAGATTATCCACGCTTTCAGTAGATACAAGCCGATCAGAACATCAAGATCCTGCCGCGGTGGTCTCTCCTCAATACTACACTGCATTAGAAGAGAAAATACGCCATTTTCGAAAAACCGGTGGTGGATACACCAGGTCAGAGGATGGTTTATCACCCAGTCAAAGCTCGGACTACGAGGATCAGGAGGACTATAATAATTGTAGTCAACAGATTGCCACAGTACATATGGTACTTTTCTTTCCTTTTTGTATTAATAATATTACTACTTAAATTCTATGAATATATTTTAGTCTGGTGATGGAAGATCAGCGGGTGTCTCCAATTTGGTTGGTAAGGTCCGTGGTCTTCGTGAAGATGTTCAGAGAAAAATCTCTCGCCTCAAGCAGGAATCAGTTGAACAACAACAAAGGCGGGAAGCATTTCCGTGTTCGGCTAGCTCAGTAGAAAGTCTTCCAAGCGGTTCAGGCTCTAGTAAGTTATAATAACAATGTGTCAAGTTGGTTTTTTAATGTGGTAATATTTAGGTACACAAGCTTTGGTCAGAGCCGGTAGTAATCACAGCTCAATATCAGCAGAAGATGCTGAACCGAGTCCTACTGAACCTCACGTCATTGGTAGAGCGAAAGCGTTAGTTGATTGCACTCCTAGTCCTTACGATAAAGAAGCTTTAAGATTTAAGGTGGGTTTGTTGAAAATAATAAATTCACATTATTTCTGTCATTAACCTAAGAATCTTTGCATTTCAGAAGGGTGATATAATTGAGATCCTCTCCATGAATGCGAGTGGCCAATGGAAAGGGATCTGTCATGGCCGCAAGGGTACTTTTAAATTTATAAATGTGGAACTGATGTCCGAGAGAAATATCAAAGTAAGACGGGAACGTGAGCATGGTATAAAATGGCATCGAAATGTGAAAGGGAGGCCTAAGAGTGTGGAAGATCTGTTGGTGAAGATTGGTCTTCAGGAGTACATATCAGTGTTTGTCCTCAATGGCTATGAAGATTTGGAATTGTTCAAGGAAATCGAGCCTTCTGATCTTGACTATCTCGGTATTATCAGTGATGATCATCGGGCCAAAATACTAACAGCCGTTCAACTGCTACATGATCTCGATTGTATGTTGGAGAATGATTGTAATTGAGATTAAAAGTATTGATGATTGGTATATTTTAGCAGGTAGTGAAGGTGATATTGCGGGTTCGAGTAGTGAAGGTGACGAACACACCAGGGCGCCGAATCGAGATCAAAGTGGTAGAGCATGCTCACCCTTTGGCCGGCGGCAATTTCCCCGCGATTCGGGTTGTTACGATGCTCCATTGAATTCGCGCGCTGCCCATCATCACCACCACGCTTCTCCTCATGGGGAGTCTGATGCTAGCGAAAGTGGCGGTTTCTGCGACGGCACCAACAACCTAGATTCCGTCGTGGAGCAATGTAACAATGAGATCCTCGCACGCGTCCGACAAGCGCAGAAGAACGCTTTGAATCTCAAGGAGGACGTCTACCAGCCCAACATCCCCAATCCGGGGATTGGGGGCGAGACCGCCCGACGCGCCAAGGACTCCTACGTGAGTATGCACGGACAAACGACACTAACAGACCCCTGTAGACGCACTCTGTTGACGCGCACAAGTGGTAGGAGGGCAACCAGCGGTGGCGGCAGTGGTGAGGACAGCTGCGAGGCGGACCAACGCTCGCATAGTGTGCGCTACGTCGTCGGGGGCGGCGGCGATGGGGTAGAAGCGGGTGCAGGCGGGCGAGGCTGCCTCAGCGAGAAGTCGAGCGATTCGGGAGTCAGCAGCAGTTCGCTGTCGTCCACCCATCCGAAGGACGGGCCATCCGCCTCTCTTGCTTCTCGCCCCACAGCTCCGCAGAATATCACCGAGAATCCAATCCCACTCCAGCATCCCATCCTTAGTTTTACGACGAATTGTGCCAATACTCGTACGACAACGTCCAATACTGCCAATAAGAATCTCGCTTAACTGTTTATTCTAAATACGCCATACACATTTACACACACTCACACACGAAACGTACTGATCCATGCGCGATACTTATCAATTAAAGAATGCATTTTATATAAAGATTTTGTACATTTTTTTAACATTGTATCGAAACAACAATCTACAACTATTTATGACTTATTTATGAACTTACTTTTAGAAGCTCAAGCCCTTTGTAACGATTGCGACAGGAATCATTCAAATACTCGTTAATCAATTCAATCGATAGAAAGTTACCAAATATCGATCGAGTAACAAGCGATTTTCTGTCCAAGTCGTAAGCATACTTAAATTAATTAACTTAATTAAGAATTGTTTGTACAATGAAACGATGGATTGACCGTTGCAAAGTTTATAATTGTATATAAGAACTCCCGGAAAAGTGATAAGTTTTACCACATAAGTTTTGTGTACATATTTCTCTATCTGTAAATAAAAATTTAGCAAGTTTTTTATCTGAATGTACATACACTTACGAATCATGCAATTATTTATTTCGAGATGAAACGAAAAGACCACTAGTCTTGCTTTAGCTATTAAAATTCATTGTACATATTCGCGTTATACAAAAAACAGAAGCTTATTACATCTAAATTAAATCTAAGAAGCAATTGACGATTTGGCGGACGGAAGTAGAGCGGAAATAATAAGGACGAAATAACAACACATAATCAAATTTAGAACTTTTCTATTATATTGTAATTATCATGTAATTATGATTATTATTATTGACTGGACTAATATTAAATTTTATTATTGAATGAATCTTGTGAGCAAGAATGCAGTGAAGAACGATAGGCATATCACCTATTATTATACATGTTACATGTATTAGGATATGTTACATATACATGTCAGTCAATAAAATAGGAGAATTTATTAAATTAAGTTGTTGTTTTATTTAGCCCTTATTAATTTGCTGGGAAAGTATTTATTTATAAGTTAAAGTTTAAAAATTGCTAAATTGTAAACTTACCAGTGTGTAGTCAAGGTCAATGGTGGTTACTTTTAGTTTAGTACCTTTTAGACAAGTTGGCAGCACTGATATTAAGGCGCCAAAACATAACTCTCAGCATATTCATTTGTTAGAAAGGTTATATGAACGTTTTTCGCGGTTTAAACAAAACAATCAGCAATAATTAGTAACAGTCGTGTTTTAAATCAATAATGAAGTGTTCAATTCCAGAGATTTCCTGGCACAATCGAGAACCGGTGCTTAGTATCGATATTCAACCGTTAAACACCATTAACAATGATTTCTACAGAATGGCAACTGGTGGTAGTGATAATCTAGTTTTGGTAAGTTTTTATTTTATGATCAAGTTACAGTTGTAAGCGATCTTTCATGTTTTAAGATATGGAAGTTAGAAGTTCAGCCGGATTATGAAATAAAAGTCTCAGTGCTTGCTGAACTAACGCGGCATCAACGTTCGGTGAATTGTGTAAAGTGGTCACCAAGTGGAGAGTTGTTAGCTTCTGCAGATGATGATGCAAATATTATTTTATGGCAATTGAGGACTGACAACATTCCATCTTTAGATGAAAGGGAGGATGAGTTTGAAGAGAAATGGAATGCATTGAAAGTACTGCGAGGGCACAAGGAAGATGTGTATGACCTTTGTTGGTCACCCATGGGTGATAAGTTACTCTCTGGCTCTGTGGACAACACTGCCATTCTTTGGGATATTGCAAAAGGACAATCTGAGTTGATTTTAAAGGATCACAAAGGTTTTATTCAAGTATGAATTGACATTATTTGTAAAGATATTATTGATTTGTTGTTTATTTATTCAAATATTGGTAAAGATTTATTGATGCTTATATCATATTAGGGGTTGCTTGGGATTCCAAAAGTAATTACATCACGACATTATGCAGCGACAGAGTATGCCGTGTTTTTGACAAAGACGGCCGACGTTTACGGGCTAGAATTTCTCGTGGTAAACTGCCAGTTGATGAAGACAACGAATTTTATGAGAAAGATGTTAAATACTTTCATGATGACACTTTCAAAACCTACTTTAGAAGATTGAATTTTACTCCAGATGGCAGTTTACTACTTGTGCCATCGGGAGCTGTGGAAACTGAAGAAAAAAAGAACGCGTTCTTTGGAACGTTTGCATTTACTTTAGATGCTTTAAACGAGTAGGAGTCTATTTTCGTTTTTTCTGTCACTTCACTACAACTTATTTTTGTTTTTAGACCTGTATGTGTTTTTCCAAGTGGGAAACAATGCTCTATAGCTGTAAGTTGTTGCCCGACTTTGTTTGAACTCCGGGAAAATGGTCCCAAACCTGTAATTAACCTGCCCTATCGGATGATCATCGCAGTTGCGACTGATAGCGATGTCATTCTATATGATACACAACAAATGACACCTTGTGTGCAATTGCAAAATATTCATTACACCCGTCTCACTGATTTAACATGGTCTATTGATGGTCTGATACTTGCTGCTTCGTCTACCGATGGTTTCATAACACTTGTTTCGTTTGAAGAGGGCGAATTAGGAACTGTGTACGTTACAGAAGAAAGTGATCTCGAAGATTCTGTTTTAAGTACAAGCGGATGTGGATCACTGTTATTAGAGAATGAGACTGAAGCCATACATATGACAAATGGAGATAGTATTAAAGATTCATTTGCGCATATGAAGCATAAGAATGATGAAGAGTTGGGTAAGAAAGATATCGAAAAAGATAAAAGTTTTGAAATTACTGAACAGGTACCGAATATGGAGGTTGACGTGCCTATGACTACAGATACAGTTCATGAAGTTAACGGCGGACAGAAAAAGAAGAGAATTACGCCAATTTTTATTTCTAAGGAGCCAAAGAAAAGGTGCTTATCACCAACACAAGTTCCGATTACTGTGCTTGACAATGCAGAAAACAAAACAAAACGCCGCATTCAACCTGTCAAAATTGCAGACGTGAGCAAAGCAAAAGTAAATGAAGTAAATGATGATGTTTCTCTAAATGTAGACGATAAATTGGGAGATGTTAATATAATTAAACCGCTTTTGAACACGTCAGCAATTCAAACATCTGAAAAGGTCCAGAAAACCAATGAGGAAATTTTAACACCTAGTGCAAAAACGAGGAAAACACCAGTTTCAAAATCTTCGTCAGCCAAAAAGACGAAACAACCTGTATCCGTAAACAACACATTGTTCAACTACTTGAAACCAATCAACAAAACGCCATCTGAGGAAAAAACGACCACAGAAAATGATGACAATCAGAAAACTTGTTTCAAGCCCCAAAAGTTATTTGCAGAAGACCCAGCAGCCGATTCGGGGAAAAAAATTAAAGTTTCCAGTTTATTTAAGGCACCAGCTAAATCTTCTGTTCCAGCACCTGTTCCCGCTGATTTACTACACAATATAAACGATGTTGACACGATTGAAAACGAAACTAAGCAGAGTTTGCAAACAGCAGTAGAAGATAAATTGACTGATGAAGTGGCTTTGAAGGGTGAATCTCGACATCGATCGCCACTTAATACTTTATCGAAACCTCCTCCAAGTTCGACACTTTTGGAAGATACAACGGACATTCCCGATGATTTTGTACTCCAGGTGGAGGAGGTTACCATTAGTGACGACTCAAAAGAAACTATTGAGAAAGAAAATGAAACTGATATAGAAACTCCTGAGCCGATTGAGAAGAAATTAGTTAAGGAAGTGCCGCTGAAAGTTGAGACAAAACGTCGGATTCCGCTCATTACTTTATCAAGTCCGAAAAACAAAAAGAAACCGAGCACTTCTGACTGAATTTTATTTTGAACATGATGTGATAACGTATTTATATATTGCTAGGTCTATTTATCATATTCGAACCATAAGTCCTCTGATAAACTGGGATTTAAAGAAAATTGATTCCAGTAATTTTACTCCTGTTTTGTATTTGTAATCATTTGTTATAAAGCGATTGTTCCATCAGTTTTTACAAATATCACCGTAATGTGATGTGAAATTTCATCATTGTATTAAAGAAAAGAAAATAATTTAGTGCTTCTCAAAGTACTTCTTCTTTTCAATTGGATTTGGAATGATCTGAAACAATCAAATTCGTGGTTTGAAATGTAACAATATTAGTTATGGTGATGATGTACTAACTGTATCTTGGCCAGGTTTCCAACCAGCCGGACAAACTTCGCCATGTTTATCAGTGTATTGGAATGCTTGCACCAATCTTAGAGTTTCATCAACGCTGCGGCCAACAGGCAGATCATTCATTGTTATCTGGCGAAGAGTGCCATGGGGATCAATAATGAACAATCCTCTGCAAATTATCGATTATTAATATTGGTGATATGTGGTCTAATAACTAGTATCAATCATTAATTAATTTGTTTACCTGAGGGAATGACCAACATCATTTAAGAATACGCCATAATCCTGAGAAATTCTGTGCGACAGATCGCTCAATAACGGAATTTGGATTTTCCCCAAACCACCCTCTTTCCTGGGAGTGTTGATCCAAGCTAAATGCGTGAAGTGTGAGTCCACTGAACAAGCAACCACTTCAGTGTTGATTTTTTTAAACTCTGCCACTCGGTCGCTGAATGCGAGGATCTCAGTTGGGCAAACGAATGTACTATAATATTAGTAAATAAATACGCATAACAATTAAAAACGCAGAACAATGGCGGACTTACAAATCTAGTGGATAGAAGAAAAATACCAAGTATTTTCCTAAGTAGTCAGTGGACTTCAGTTGAATGAATTCCCCATTCACTACTGCTGTGCTTTCCCATGCTGGAGCAGGTTTTGAAACTAAAAAATTGTAATATTAATATAGGGCTTAATTTCAGAGCTGGTAACGGTCATATACGACAACAATTATTTAAATCAATTACAGCTATGGGGAAATAGCATTGTTTCAGTATCAACAAACCAATGAAAATGTATGTTAGTACTTACTAACAGCTTTGGTGTATTGCAAAGTGTGTTCAATTTTGCTTTCTGTACCCAGGGGATACACAGAACCACCAGCATATGAATGGCAGGACTCTTCCTCCAAGCCTGTCACGTAAAAAACGTGTAAAACCACGCAGAAATAAACAAACTTCCACATCTTTAAAACTATAAATTCCTTTTCACGTAAGGTTAAATCTACAATAGTTACTAGTCGCTAAACGGACTAAATCTACGTGGCTAGCAAAAATGACTACTCAAATTCAGTCAATTTCCTGTATGTTTTGAAGCATTTAGCGTTATCATACACTCTAGTGATAACGCATCACCGCCTAGGCTTTTGAGGCTAGAATACAACACCGCACGCGATGTACCCAAAAACACCGATCAGCAAGTTAACAAGTATGCCTGCGTTTATGCCTACTTGAAGGTTCAGTTTTGTGCAATTGTAGGAGTAAGGAAACTTGTTGGTCGTACAAGCAGAGGCATCTAGGTTTATGACGCGTTACCATAACAACGCAATATAACTTTTGTGTGTTTTGAATAGCGTATTTGTGATGCGGCAAATCGACAGAGGCCAGCACGCTGGTATGCATCGGCAAGACTCCTTCGCAATGCAAGACGAAAATGAAGAGGACGGCGAAAGTCAGCATCTCAGCGGGAAATCTGAATCGGAGGAAGAGGAGTACGAAAGTTTCTGTAAGTTTGAATTTTCTAAACTGCATTCATGAAACATCATTTGGCCAAATATATTTTCTTATGGAGTCGATATTGATTAAACAACCTAGAGAATAACTGTAGTAACAACAAATATCAACTCAATATTGGAAAAGTAGTGAAGAAATAATAATATATTATGATAATATTACTTTTTCAGTTCTACAACCAGCTTCTTGTCCTTACAATATCAAAGAAAAAATTATTGAAGCTAATACTCAACTTCTACAAGAATCCTTGAACCGAAATAAACAGATTCGAGTTCAATTCCGCACAGATTTAGTAGATTTCGAGCCGGATCTTACTGATGACGACGTTCAAAGTATTGAGAGTTATACTGAGGAAGTAATTAATGTAAATGAAGAACTAAAGTACGTGCTAGATAATAAATTATGCAACATTATTGAAGAAGAGATTATTGAAGAATCTATATTTGAAACAATCATTGAATTAAATCATCAGAAGCAATGTGCGGAGGAAGCTGAAGAAGAAATTAGTTATTCATCTCCTGAAGAAATTGAAGAAATTGAGGAAATTGAAGAAATTGAAGAAATACAAGACGTAAATGAAGATAAAGAGGTGGAGGATTTTGATTGTATAATAGAGGAATGTCCTGAAGTTCCCGCGGAGATTCCTACTCCTTCCGAAATAGAAAAATTGAAGAATTTGTCAAATAGCCAAGAAAGCACTAATACAGAATCGTTTAATTCAAAACGTAGGTCAACAAAAGCAAAAAATAATAAAATCAAAAAGCGTCGAGTACCGCATGAGATCAACTGCAAAAAACATTGCATTGAAGAGTTAGACTCTCGCCTCGATTTGTGCTTAAATAATCTAAAATTAAATGAAAATATTTCGAAACCCATGTGCCCTACACTACGACTACATCGTCAAAAATGTTGTTCAGGTGGATGTAAAATAGAACAAAAGTTGCCGCTGTACACAGGCGTACGCTCAGAGTATGGACTGTCATCAGCGCAAATCGAACGCTTAGCAAAACAAAAAGAAAGCACTAAGCTTAAAGAAGAGAGAGAACGAGAGTTATCGGATGCCTACCGCCGACGAAAGATCCAACAGAACGAAATCATTTTCCGCCAATGGCTAAAAGATATTACAGTGCGTCGAATTGCCGAACGCGCTCGGGAGAAAGAAATCATTAGCAGAACTGACAGTGGTTTTGTCAGAACCAGCAGGAGCAGTAGGAATTACAACTTTAGCAGTGGAGAGAGCACATTACGAATTAGCAGCAAAGAAAGGCAAGAAAAACTTAAGAAGCAGCAAAAACCACGACCGAAAACAGCTAATTGCATAACGAGTTTGCAATTAAGTGTTGGGGAAGAGGGTAAAAGTAGACTCGGGCATAGTAGACGTCGACCACGTCCGCATACGACTTCTTCATCCACCGCACGGATTTACATTGAGGTACCTGCGCAAATGCTCGATCACGGTATAAAGTTGGGGGAGTTGTTTATAAAGCAGTTGGACTTTAGGAATAGTAATTCAAAACATAATGGTAAGAATTTTAATAAGAAGGGAAGTCAGTTACATATGATAACTACAAACAAACCTATAGATACTCCGTAATCTATTAATTTACACAATTCCTAGAAATAAATACGTGTATTACAGCACAATATGATAATTAACGAAATTATACTACTAAATTACTACATTACAGTAACTAATCAGTATATAATTGAAGTAATTATAGGTTTTTAATCATACTAATTTAATCTCTAAACTCCGTTGTGTAAATTTTTGAATTTTGAAGCTTTTAATTCATATCGTATATTGTCAGTTTCTTTTTAGTAACTAATTTAAGGTAGTTGTATATATCATTATTTTTAATATCACAAAAAAGTAGTCGTTTACTAGAGCTCGACAAGATGCATACCCCTTCTACCTTCCAGTTTTTCCGGAAGTGCCCTAAAATGCCCTTCAAAAATGAGAAATTTTATGAAAATTGGAAAACATGGTGTGGAAAACACCCTGTATCTAGTATTACTAACATAATCGATGTAGAATTAACTTATCTGTCAGAATTTAAAAAATTCAACTTTTAACTTCGAACATAAAAAAGAGAAATCTTTTACCTTTTTTTATAACGAAATATTATTTAGCAAATGAACCTATTATTTAAAAAAATAATAGAAATTTTTAATTACTGCTTTCAGATTTTGATAGATAATTTAATTCTTAGTTGACTATTTAAGTAATTAACCATTGACCCTTTAGGCCCTATTTGAATTTTAATGAAAATAAAATGGTTTTTATATGCCAATAGGGCCTTAATCTGTAATTGTGTTACTAGTTTACGATTTAGAGATTAATCGTATTAAAAGTTCCATGCTTAGCACGAGTACAATTCTTCTCATGTTCTGCACTACCACACTGAAAGTATCAGTGTTTACAAAGAAACATGTTTTCTTATCTCGTTCAATTTTTGTGCGATGGCCACGAAAAATGCGACTAAAAGTGCTAAAAACTGACATTTATTAATTTTTGACCATTTCCTTCAAATGTGAATATCTCGTAAACTATATTTATCGATAAGCGTGTGGGCATTCGGTACGAGAATTGTGTTTGTTTTTAACACAATTTACTTTCATATCGCTTCCGCCGGGTGGAATGCAACGCATGAGACTCCCGAGTGTCGTGTTTCAATCACCTCACGCCGCATGCAGCATATTCTAGTTTAGTTTGGATCGCGGGCATCATGCCTATTGCAACTCACACACAAGGTCACGGGTTATCGACGCGCCGGTTTTGCGCATCTCTTGATTTCTTATCGTAATCTCTCGCGTCGTTTCGTGCTCGGCTGCGGCATGCGCTATCGATGGTTTACAGCCAGTTTTGAGCGGGTCGCTAGTTTTTCTTCTGCTTTCGAAATATTCAAAATATTTGATCATCAATCGACTATTTATTTGTAACTACTATAGTATTGTTATTTATTATTCGCGTGTTTTATGTACAAAAGTGGTTGATATTTGATCGCGTTTCGTGTGCATACTTGTCGGTCGCCAAATGAAGCGAATACAAGATGACTCCCATGCAGATTTATTCTTTATTATCCTTGTGTAAGTTAATTTAAACTTAATAACACATATTTTATTTGTTCTATGTTATGTGAATATGTTATTCTTAAACCTTATGAAATGTTTCAACATCTTTTCTTCTAATTACAGCACTTGCTGTGCCTTGGTGACTGATGCGCATAACAATGGGTAAGTTTATAATCCAATTATATTTTTCATTCTAATTTACACGACCAAGGCGATACGTAATGCCTCATTACGTATTTGCACAGCTGCCTGCTGTGCGTGGATAGATATAAGATATATTGTGCTGGAGTAGGACAGAAAAATGGTCACTATCAATGTTTTATATATATATATATATATATATAGAAATATATATATGCGACTAGAAAACTCGTTAAGGGGAATTTCGCATGCAAAATCGCATTAAAAAGTTTCAAAACAATCAGCACAAATCACTAGGATCGTATATATATATATATATATAAAATATAATATATAATATAATATAAATATAAAATATATAATATAAAATATATATATAATCATAAATCATATATATATATATAGGGCTGGTCTGCATGCCGGCGTGGCTGCGGCACAAAATTTCTGCCTCGGGTACCCGATATATACATATATATATGTATTTTATATTTTATATATATTATTATATATATATTTTATATATATATTTAATATTTTATATATATATATGATCCTAGTGATTTGTGCTGATTGTTTTGAAACTTTTTAATGCGATTTTGCATGCGAAATTCCCCTTAACGAGTTTTCTAGTCGCACTCCCTGAGTTGGCCATTCTGCATGCGACCTTGTTTGTTGCAAATAGTGCTCATGTTAACCGGCGTGCGAGCAGGATTATCGCGTTGTTGTGTGCCGTTGCTGCTTGCGTTGCGCCGTGTTCTCACGTTCGCGCGTAGTTTTCTGCCGGTCGGTGGTTAGGCCAGACGTGTTTTTCGCGGCTGTTTATCATTTTATTTTGAGTTTGTAATTTAGTAAATCGCGTTCTTATATTGTCCATCAACTGCATTTAGCTATTACGGGCGTGTTTAGTGTTTTATTACAAAATCGTTAATTTTTGTTGCCGTTCGGTGTGCGTATTGCAAGATGACCGCGTGCTATCAACATGTTTACACTGTACGTACACGAGATACATGTAGCATGCAACGTCTTGCAACGTTTGTTGTGATATTATTTGGACAATGGATTGGAACAATGACAATCTTCTTCGTGAAAGCCGAGAAAGAACGGTACAGTGCAAACATTTTTAAGTTTTAATTCACCCATTCGTGTTTGCCTTGTTCTACAAGTTTTATTCATACAAGTGCAGTTACGTTTTTGTTTAGGCCGAGTTGGATCGATATCTGGTTATTGTTGTGAACATGCTTATCAAACCGTTTCTAGTATTACGGTATTTAAATGTGATTTAACTTTAGTTGGTGGTGAATTCTGCGCCCTATTCTTGGTCTTGATCCAGCGATCTATTAAGGACCGTCGCAAGCGGCGATATACTTTTAGAATGCTATGTGACAATACATATTTTCGCCGATTGTTTTGAAACTTTTTAATGCGATTCCTAGGCGGAATTCTGCTATTGCTAATCAGTATTTGTTTGTGTATAAACAAGTTTTTGAGTCGCATTTATATCATGTTTTACACTTCGCTGAAAAGTTTTATTGCATGTTTTGTCTCTGCCTTATTTTATCATTACTTGCACGAAATGTTCTAACTATCGTGCTCTTCTCTGTTTTAGCAATTACCTTCGAGTTCCGATGCCCGAGTCCCGAGCTAAATTAGAATGCGAATTTGATTCGCCTCGCCGGTCGACTCCCGATTAAAAATAAAATAAATATTGACACCCCTTCCCTTAACAATGTAATTTATTTCACAGATTTTATCATCTTCAACAATACTCCTGAGTGTTGCAACGAGTAAAATACTGGTATGTAGTATGTGTAACTAAGTGTTTGTTTTGTACTTATCCCCACGTGCTGGTAATATGTACGGCTTTTTAATCATTGAACGCGAGCTGGACATCACACAAACTCGGGCGGTGTCTAGAGTTGTAGAAATAAATTCTCCGTCGGTTTGTATTTGTTAGCGGTAGAAGTGACTCAATTCAGGGTACCTTACGAGGCCAGCGGTAAAAGTGTTCTGGGCACCGTATGAACCCTGCGATAATTTGCATGAAAAAATCTCCCTTTCTCGTGAAATGTTTGTATTTTTTCGTGTTTGCGCTTGACCTTACAGACTCAATAATTTCAGCGTGGCGTCTAGAGCTGCGGAATTAAATTCTCCGTCGGGTTGTATTTGTTTGTTGCAGAAATTCGACCTGCAACCGGCAAAAATTTGCATAAAAAGGTGATTTTTGTCACCCTTTCTCGTGAAATGTTTGTATTTTTTCGTATTTGCGCGCGATCTAGGCGGCTCACTATCTTCAGCGTAGCGTCAAGAGATGCGGAATTAAATTCTCCGTCGGGTTTAATTTGTTTGTTGCAGGAATTCGACCGGCAACCGGCAAAAATTTGCATAAAATAGTGATTTTTGTCACCCTTTCTCGTGAAATGTTTGTATTTTTTCGTGTTTGCGCGCGATCTAGGCGGCTCACTATCTTCAGCGTAGCGTCAAGAGATGCGGAATTAAATTCTCCGTCGGGTTGTATTTGTTCGTTGCAGGAATTCTACCTGCAACCGGCAAAAATTTGCATAAAAGGGTGATTTTTGTCACCCTTTCTTGTGAAATGTTTGTATTTTTCGTTTCGCTGATGCGATCTAGGCGGCTCACTATCTTCAGCGTGGCGTCAAGGGTCTGCGGAATTAAATTCTCCGTCAGCGTTTGTTTGTTGCGGAATCCGATCTACAACCGGCGAAATTTTGCACATAAAAGGTGATTTTGTCACCCTTTCTCGTGAAATGTTGTATTTTTTCGTGTTTGCGCGCGATCTGGGCAACCACTATTTTTCGGCGTGGCGTCAAAGGATGCAATTAAAATCTCCGTCGGGTTGGCCATTTGTTTTGTTGCGGAATTCGACCTGTTCGGAGGACTAATTTGTCACTTGTTTTAGGGATTTTACTTTTCCCTGGAGTCTGACATCGTAGAAGGACAATTCTTGCATCAGATTATGAGAGTATTTAATTTTCCATCATTTTCTAATTAACTCTTGTGATTATCTCACAAATTAACCATAAGAGCCATTTTATGTTCGAAAGACTAATTTTTGCTTGTTTTAGGGATTTTGCCCTTGAGTTTGACATCGTAGAAGGACCATTCTTTGCATCAGATTGTAAGTATTTAATTTCTTTATCATTTTTCCTAATTAACTCTTGTGATTATCTCACAAATTAACCCTTAAAATTGCATTTTTATGTTCGAAAGACTAGCTAATTTTTGCTTGTTTGGGGATTTTTTGCCCTGAGTCTGACATCGTAGAAGGACCGTCTTGCATCAGATTGTAAGTATTTAATTTCTTTATCATTTTCCTAATTAACTCTTGTAGTTATCTCACAAATTAACCCTTAAAATTGCATTTTTATGTTCGAAAGACTAATTTTTGCTTGTTTTAGGGATTTTTGCATCTGTGAGTCTAGGCTCGTAGAAGAACCATTCTTACATCGAGTTTGTAGGTATTTAATTTCTTTATCATTTTTCCTAATTAACTTTTTGTGATTATCTCACAAAATTGACCCCAAAATTGCATTTTATGTTCGAAGGACTGATTTTTATGGTTTTGAGGTTGCATCTAGGTCTGATGTCGTAGAAGAACCATTCTTGCATCCAGTTTGTAGAGAGTATTTAATTTCTTTATCATTTCTGATTAACTCTTGTGAATATTTCACAAATTAGCCTTTAAAATTGCATTTTTATGTTCGAAAGACTAATTTTTGCTTGTTTTTAGGGATTTTGCACCTGAGTCTGACATCGTAGAAGGACCATTCTTGCATCAGATTGTAAGTATTTAGCGAATTTCTTTATGTTGCCTAAATAACTTTGGTAATTATCTCACAAATTGACCCCAAATTGCATTTTTTATGTTCGAAAGGCTTGATTTTTATGGTTTAGGGATTTTGCATCTGAGTCCTGAGGTAATGCGTAGAAAGAACCATTTCTTGCATCCCATTTTGTAAGTATTTAATTTCTTTATCATTTGCCCTATCATATCAATATCTAAATATCATCATATGTTTCGAGAGGCTTGATTTTTATGGTTTAGGGATTTTTTGCATCTGAGTCTGATGTCGTAGAAGAACCATTCTTGCATCAATTTTGTAAGTATTTAATTTCTTTATCATTTTTCCTAATTTAACTCTTGTGAATATTTCACAAATTAACCTTTAAAATTGCATTTTATGTTCGAAGACTAATTTTTTGCTTGTTTTAGGGATTTTTGCATGAGTCCCAATCGTAGGAAAGGACCAATCTTGCATCAGATTGTAAGTATTTAATTTTCTTTATCATTTTCCTAATTAACTTTTTGTGATTATCTCTGGAAATTGACCCCCAAAATTGCATTTTTGTATGTTCGAAGGACTGATTTTTTTATGGTTTTGAGGATTTTTGCATCTGAGTCTGATATCGTAGAAGAACCATTCTTGCATCAGTTTGTAGAGTATTTAATTTCTTTATCATTTGCCTAAATAACTTTTGTATTATCTCACAAATTGACCCCAAGAATTGCATTTTATGTTCGAAGGCTTGATTTTTATGGTTTTGGGGATTTTGCATCTGAGTCTGGTGTCGTAGAAGAACCATTCTTGCATCAGTTTGCTTGTAAGTATTTAATTTCTTTATCATTTTCCTAATTAACTCTTGTGAATATTTCACAAATTAACCTTTAAAATTGCATTTTATGTTCGAAAGACTAATTTTTGCTTGTTTTAGGGATTTTTGCACCTGAGTTTGACATCGTAGAAGCACCATTCTTGCATCAGATTGTAAGTATTTAATTTCTTTATCATTTTTCTAATTAACTCTTGTGATTATCACAAATTAACCCATAAGAGTGCATTTTATGTTCAACAGACTAATTTTTGCTTGTTTTAGGGATTTTGCACCTGAGTCTGACATCGTAGAAGGACCATTCTTGCATCAGATTAAATTTCATTATCTTAAATAACTTATGTGATTATTACACAAATTGACTCCCAAAATGTATGCTTGTGTGTTTTCTTTAATAAAAAGGAATATTTTTTAAGTTTTCCTAATTATAATTATTTCTCTTATTTCTACCCGATCACTTATTTAACGATTCCTTAAACCATTTATTTTGAAAAGTGCATGCTAGTGCCATCTATCAATTAGAAACTACAACAACCAAAAGTTTTGAGCTTCGGTCCGTCGCCACCAGAGGCAGCACATTTTTGATTTACTTGCGAAAACTTTTATCTAGCCTCCTCAACTTTCTGCGATCCTAATATTCCATCTTTACATTTTGTCGACTTTGAGAGGCAAAATGATGACACAAAATTGGACTCAGAAACGAATTCAGAAACTCAGGTTTTGGTATTCGGATCGCAAGAAGGGTGAGGGAGGTAGATGCATAAAGAAGCGGTAAATAGTAATGGCGGGAAGAAAGAAGAATATTGTTTGAAATCTATTCAGCATATTCGGTTTTCAAAATTCTGAAGGATCTCGACAGCTAAAAGGGGCTAGAAAATTAAGAACTACATAATTTTGATCCTTGAAAAATTCTCTACAAAGGTGGCATCATTGTGAAAAATCATCAAAATAGCACAAATTTTTAAAGAAAGATTTTGTTATAAAAAGGTAAAAGATTTCTCTTTTTATGATGAAAATTAAAAGAAATTAGAATTTGGCGTTAACTGCCTGTAATACACTTTCTGCGTTCTAATACGACAGACAAGATGAGCGAAAGCAACATTTCCAGCAAATTTCTCGACAAATTTTTGTCGAAATCCGTGAGTGGTGACAAAATTCTTTTGAATATTAGGATCGCAGAAGAAGTTGAGGAAGGCAAAATCTCAGCAATCTTGAATGGCGGGTAGTTTAGTTACTCGTGGATAGATGACACTACTGATACCGTTTTAAATAAATATTGATACAATATAAAAATTGATTTTGAACTATTTTTCCATATCTAGCAGTGACATTTCCATTAAAGTTTAAAGGGATTTATGGAATTAATTAAAGGAGTAACGGTGTTGCGGTTATGTTTCCCATTTGGAACAAATAAAACAATCAAAATTTATAGTTAAAAATATAAAACAACAATTTTATTGAAGCATGACACACCACAAATTCAATTTCTCAATATATACAGCGTTTTTAACAATACAAGCAAGAAAATAGAATAATAATATGCAATTATATAATATTCTTTTTATAACTTTAACAAAATAAGCAAAAATTATATCAATAACAGCTTCAAAATGTTGTAAATTCATTCAATCGTATTTGGAATCATCGCCGGCAATCCAATCTTTAATTTCTTGGGCACTATAAAACAGAATGATAACAGATTGGTAAAATATAAAAATATTATTTCCAAATATAACATACGTTCTTGGAACTTCAGTCCAGTTGACGCATCCATCTTCAGTAATCAATAAATTATCCCTCAAAAACGCACTCCACCAGGTACGGAATCTCTCAGTTGGTCCTTATTGATAAGCGGCTATCTCAGGATTGGCAGTAACATCAACAACTGGAAAATATTTATGAAAATGAAATATATACATATACATAAATTGGTGTTATGCTAAAAACTACAATATCAAGCGCAACGAGTACTGAATTGCATATACACTACAACTATCAATATAACTCGCTTTGCGAATTTTTCTAGCAATAACTTTTCAATACAGGAGATAAAGGATTTAATTCTCTGCATCTAGCAAAATTATTTCGAACTAATTGTGATACCGCGTTTCGCATGTTATGCTAAAAACGACAATTCCTAACACAACGGAGTGCAAGTGCGTATACACAACTGACAATATAACTCGCGTTACGGAATTTTCTTAATAACTTTTTTAATACAGGGAGATAAAAGAGATTATATTCTGCATCCTAGCAAAATTATTTCGAACTAATTGTGATACCCGCGTTCGCCGTGTTACATACTAAAAACGACAAGAGATTCCTTTTAGCTTGAGTACAAGTGCGTATACACACAACTATCAATATAACTCGCGTTACAGGAATTTTTCTAGCAATATTTTTTCAATGCCAGGAGATAAAAGGATTTAAAGATTCTGCATCTAGCAAAATTATTTCTAACTAATTGTGATACCGCGTTCGCGTGTTATGCTAAAAACGACAATTCCTAGCACAACGAGAGTGCAAGTGCGTATACACTGGCAGCAATATAACTCGCGTTACGGAATTTCATAACTTTTTAATACAGGGAGATAAAAGAATTATATTCTGCATCACAGCAAAATTATTTCAGAACTAATTGTGATACCGCGTTCGCGTGTTATGCTAAAAACGGCAATTCTAGCACAACGAGTACAAGTGCGTATACACACAACTATCAATATAACTCGCGTTACGGAATTTTCTGGCAATATTTTTTCAATACCGGGGAGATAAAGTTTGAATTCATCTAGCAAAATTATTTCGAACTAATTGTGATACAGATTCGCGTGTTACATGCTAAAAACTACAATTCCTAACACAACACTTTGAGTTCTAGTGGGTATGCACAACTGACAATATAACTCGCGTTACGCAATTTTTCACAGCAATTTTTTTTCAATACAGGAGATAAAGGATTTAATTCTGCATCTAGCAAAAATTATTTCGAACTAATTGTGATACCGTTCGCGTGTTATGCTAAAAAACGCTACAATTCAGCACAACGAATACTAGTGCGTATACACAACTATCAATATATCGCGTTACGAAATTTTCTAGCAATAACTTTTAATACAGGGAGATGAAGAATTAAATTTTTGCATCCTAGTAAAATTATTTTCAAACTAATTATGACACCACGTTTCCCGTATTATAACAATATAACCCTACAATTCAAGCGCAACAGAGTACTAGTGCGTATATACACAACATTCAATATAAGTCGCGTTACGGAATTTTTCTGTATATACTTAAATACAGAGAGATGCAGAATTAAATTCTGCATCTTTACAAGTATTCAAACTAATTATGACACCGCGTTCCCGTGTTATAACAATATAACCACAATTCCTAGCGCAACGGTACAAGTGCGTATACACACAACATTCAAAATAACTCGCGAGACGGAGATTTTCTGGTATTATATTTAAATACTGGGGAACGCACAATTAAAATTCACCATCTTACAAAATTTTTCAAACTATTTGTGACACCGCGTGCGCGTGTTATAACAAAACTACAATTCCTAGCGCAAGGGGTGACCAAAATCACCCTTTCATTCAAATTTTGGCGGGTTCCTACACGATTGCCCTGAACACGAGTCACTTTTACCGCTAGCCTCGTAAAGGTGCCCTGAATCGAATCTTCTACCGCTCACAAATACCACCCGGCGGAGATTTTAATTCTGCCATTTTTGACGCCCCGCTAAAAGTTACTAGGTCGCAGAGTTCGCATAGAATAACGAAAATATACAAAAATGTACCTATACTGACAATCAGAAGTATCAAACATACATACATACTGTACATATTCTAAGTACATACAAAATATGATGAGACTTACCAGGGTGCAAATCTTAGAATGAGAATCGTAGAACAAGTATTGAAGCCAAGTAGGAAACATATCAAGAGAATGGATTTGTATTAAAACCAAGATTGTTCGCAGAATCGACACTACAAAACTCGAAATTTGGAAAATGGTTGAACTGTACTGAAGTGAAATTCCCGATCAGTAAAATTGCGGTAAGAACAAATCAAAATAATTCAATGAAATATTTGAAATCTAAAGAGAATAGAAATACTAACGCCGATAAATAAGTAGAAAGTCAAACAATTATCGTGTGGTAAAGTTGTAGGGCGCGGTAAATATATTTTATCTGTTTTATTTCGGCCATAAAAACAGGCCTAGCATCTCACATCAGTCCGGGAGAGCAAACCGAAATGTCAATAAATTCATATGGGGGCATTCCAGTGTAAACATTAAACATCGGTAAGAATAAGCATTTACCAGGCGGGCAATGTATTAAATTCATATTAATTCAAACCGGAATGAGCAATTACAATGACGCGAAACTGAACTATGCCCATGAAATGAAGAATTTAATTATAATCTCACCATGAACTCTCACCACTGTGTGTATTGTAACTCATGGAACGTCACTGGCCCTCACTGGTATTTCTTCAATTACTATAATAAATAAATAAAAGTTAAAACATGTTATATAAATGCAAAATAAAAGAATGTTAAAAAAATCGTTCCATTCCACACGGCGAACGAGATAAGAACACACTGGTGTAAACAAACACCGATAAGCGTCAATAGTCAGAAGATTGAACACAATGCTAGCTGGCAATATCGGCACAAGTAAGAAAGGCTTAGATTTTAATTTGAATTTAATAAAAGATGCACACGTTTATATGAATTTACTATATTAGCCAATTAGGTTTTAAGACCGTATTGTTTGCAACTTGGAGCTGTAGAGATACCGGCGGCGGCCGCCGGAAGCGTTGAAAGGCGAACACATTCACGGCTTGAGCACGACGTTATATATCGGATACTGACGGGCACGCTTAGGGCCGAAAAACTAAATCAATTACATTTTATCGTAACTTTAAATGAGTCAGTATTTATTTACGCGAGGCAGAATGGAAATAAATATAGCAATTCCTACCAATTGGAAGATGGCCGACGGCACTTCACAACAGGTAAACAACATAGCCGCGATACACTTGCGCGCAAATAATAAATAACAATACTAAAGTTGTACTAAAAGTCAAGTTACAATTAATTGGTCAATTGATGATTGAATATAATTCAATTGGAAAGTAGAAAGTCGGATAAACAATACGAGTCGCGCAAAATACGTCTGGATCAACCAACGACCGGCACAAAACTGGCCGCAAAG
Organism: Dalotia coriaria; assembly: GCF_025399875.1. NCBI lineage: Eukaryota > Metazoa > Arthropoda > Insecta > Coleoptera > Staphylinidae > Dalotia > Dalotia coriaria. The sequence goes on from NW_027045446.1 coordinate 11,131,974, forward strand.
CTGCATAAGTAACGACGAGGCCGGTTTATGATAAGAAACAAGAGAGTGCGCGCAAGCCCGGCGGATTGATCGCACGCGACCTTGTGCGTCGGTGCAATAGATGCGCGCAAACTCGGCGGCGTCTGGAACTATGACCTTATGCGCGAATTGCATTTGGCAGTTTACCTGGCGATTAAAACTAAACTAAGATGCAGCAACATGCGGCGTGAGGTGCTGTAGCGACGACACACGGCAATGCGATAAGAAGTGTATATTGTGTTCCAACAAACACAATGCTTTACTTTACAATTTTCAGTCCATGCTATTGCCATCTATAAATGATACAGTAGTTTCGAAATTTAGATTATTAAAGATAATAAAAAAATACAATTCGATTTGCGTAATTCTGATTTCTTATGCTGACAGATTGCCCGATTTTAAATCAAATATTTAAGAGATATTTAATTTGAACGGCCATCGTTTTTCCTTTACCAGGAACACGTAGTCCACTTACAGATAATAAAAATGTATTAGAATTAAAATAAAATTGCTAGTTAGATTCATGAATAAATTGAAGAATATTTGCTTAAAATTACGATCCTAATAAATATAATAAACAGTAACGGTGTGTTTTGATTCCACGAAATAAAGATTCGATACCTGCAGGTAAACAAACTTATCCCTTAGCGAAATCGCGTGATCACACGGACACGGTGTGTGCACTCCTACCACCAACAAGCAATATTTAATGCAAAACCATTACATCATAGCGCCATCAACCTTTGAAAATATTTATCAACTTCAACTCTATCAGATAAAGATATAAAATAATTATATTTCTACAGTAAAAGGTCGAAAAAGCGACTAAAAGTGCTAAAGTGACATTTTGCAATTTTTGCCCATTTTATTCAATCCCGCGAATATCTCGTAAACTAAAGAGATAAATAAAAGATCTGATCGCAGCGTCGCCAATCTACCGGACCAATCTCTATCAGATACGGATAGTTAAAGCCGAAATCTGAGATAGAAATTTTACATCTTAAGAAAAATTGCCAAGGGGGTGCTTGATACTTTTTCGGCGATTTCAAAATTCATATCTCTTAAACTAAAAGAGATAGCTACCCAACGAATTGTTGATTATATGAAAGATTGGAAGATTTTCTATCAGATAAAAATATAAAATAATTATATTTCCTATAAAAGTAAAAAGGTCGAAAAATGCGACTAAAGTGCTAAAAGTGACATTTATCAATTTTGCCCATTTATTCAATCACTTGAATATCTCGTAAACTAAAAGAGATAAATAAGATCTGATCACAGCGTCTTAATCTACGGACCAATCTCTATCAGATAGGATAGTTGAAACCGAAATCTGAGAGATGAAATTTACATCTTAAAGAAAGAAAGAAATTTGCCAAGGGGAGGTGCTTGATACTTTTTTTCGACGATTTTCAAAATTCATATCTCTTAAACTAAAGATAGCTACCAACGAATGGTTGATTATGAAAGATAGGAAAATTCTGTATTAGATAAAAATATAAAATAATTATATTACCTACAGTGAAAGGTCGAAAAACGCAACTAATAGTGATAAAAAGTGACATTTATCAATTTTTGCCCATTTTATACTATCGCGAATGTCTCGTAAACTAAAAGCGATAAATAGGTACAAATCGCAGAGACTATTCTTTGAACTATTCTATATAAAATTAAAATAATTCAATTTAATGGGGTAAAATACGACGCTATACCGACGATTGCACGTGCATATGTTGGCGCATAAAGATACAAGACAGCCTGTTTGGTGTCAGGTGTACTCACTACTTATGGCGTTGATATTATAATACAATCTTGAGTCCAAACCGCTGGTAGGATGCTTGCAGTCCGTTGAGGCCCCGTCCAAACCCCCATGGAATTGGAATTATTTTTAACGCGCCCTTTGATAGTGCAATACGGATTACGCGAAACTTTCGGATTTTTAATCGCGTCCCGCACTCGATTTGTCGAATATTCGGATACATTTTTATAAACACTTTTCCTAACAGGTGAAAGGGGACAAGGCACGACCCTCCTTCGGTAGCTAATTGAACACGATTCAATATAATGGTTAAATCAAACGCGTCGCGACCCGCACTCGATGAGTATTTCGTTACACCTCTCCAGGTCTCTCGCGAATATCGTTTATCACTTATACCCGTGAATCGAAAGTACGATGGTAGATATTCGGAACTATTTTTTTTAAGAATAGAATAAATAAATGATAAAGTAATCTAAATTGGCAAGGATTTTTTTAAATTATGAAAAATAAGAATATTAAAAGAATTAGAAAATAATAAAGTAATAAAAATATTAAGAGGTAGTTACTTAAAACATGAAGGTGTGAAATATTAGTAGACACAAAAAGTACATAAACCGAAAACGAACGCGCCCGAATTACAAAAATGCCCCAATATATCGAATATGTACCTGAAAGACAAGCAGAAAGAACAATTAGTAACAGAAATTTTAAAAATTATTAGAGACATTGAATAAACGTTACAGCAATGTTCGAACCTTTTTCCATTCTTGGGAAAGTAAGACTAATTCTGGACATCTTGTGGGTGACCTTGAAATGTCATCTAGAAACAGCAGAAAATTTTAAGTAAAAAGAGAAATAATAGCAACTGCAGTTATTTTTTTAATATACATGCCTGCGATGGAAAACAGGAACGTTTTCAAGAAGTGGATTGAGAAACCGATCGTAATGCACCATCAACAACGTCGCACGCAATAAACAGAAAATAAAACAGAATTAAAATATAACAAAATACTAAAGAATAAGTAAATGATAAATGTAAGGCTAGAAAATAAAAATAAGTGTGCGTTATCAGCAGTGCCGAATGGAGTTGGAATGTTGGAATGTTAAATTCAAAACAACAACATGGCGTCTCTTTGTGTTAGCAGTGCTGCACAATTGGCACTCTACAAGTTACCGTTTGAAACATGTGAAAAGCAAACAAACAGCTGATAACTTCGCCGCGTACACTTCGAGAAGGTGAAACTGCGGTCACCCCATACCACATGTCGATTGCACAATAAAATTACATCCGAATATTCCAATTAGACGCATTGCAAGTACATGATTTGATTTATGTGATGATGCAACTTGGTGGTTACGAACGTGAAAACGACGTTTGAATAGCGGCCATATTACAAATACGCGTCTAACGCCGCATAAAACAATGCAGCGTGCAAATTTTACGAATTACAGATTTAATCAAAATGCGAAATGAAAATAATGCAAGAAACTTACTTGTGAGTGCCTCGAGGAATGTTTTTCACTTGGTAGCAACACTTTTTTACTGATTTAATAAATTATTGACAATGTTATTAGCGGAGGTGTAACTGCAGACAATGTCGCGCACTGAATGATGATGCTGAGCGTGCGTTGCGCGTTAACTTGTTTCGCTGCGCCGCTTCCTGCGCCGGACTTGCGCACAAAAAGTTCGGCGTTGAGGTGATGTTGATAAACCCGAAAACAAAAACATGCAAACAACGCACGAATTCTATATTACTTTAAGATCGCATATTGCATGACATGATTGCATTCGAAGATCACTTGGAATGTTAAGAGATAGTGTGAGTTGTTATTTTATTCTGCGCGACTTCCGACGTCTCACCCCGCAACCCGAAATGAAACATACAACTCAACTTATTACAAATGCCTGCAGCTCGCATCCTCGCAAAGGTATAAAAGCCGCAGGTATAAAAGGGGTGCACGCAGAGGGCCAAGTGCTCAGTCGTGCCTGCAGTCGTTCAGCAGTCCTGTCGCAGCTCCCTAGGGTCCAGTCTCCTACCTATCTCTCTCTCTTTGGGTCTTTGCTTAACGCGGCGCTATACCGACGATAGTATGCACGTGCATTTATGGCGCATAAAGATACAAGACAGCCAGTTTGGTGTCAGGTGTACTCACTACTTAAGGCGTTGATATTTTAATACAATCTTGAGTCCAAACCGCTGGTAGGATGCTTGAAGTCCGTTGAGGCCCCGTACAAACCTTCATGGAAGTGGAATTGTTTTTATCGCGCATTATAATAGAGCAATACGGATTACGCAATACTTTCCGATTTTTAATCGCGTCCCGCACTCGATTTGGCGCATATTCGGATAAATATTTATAAACACCGCGTACTTTCCCTAACAGGTGAAAGGGGACAAGGCACGACCCTCCTTCGGTAGCTAATTTATCGCGATTCAACAAAATTGTTAATTCAAAACGCGGCCGCAACCTGCACTCCCCGATAAGTATTTCGTTACACCTCCAGGTCCCTCGCGAATAACGTTTATCACTTATACCCCGTGAACTCAAACGAAGATTAAAAATACTTGGGGTAAGTGATGATTTGCAGATATTCGAACAATTTTTTAAGAATAAAACAAACAAATAAATTAATCTAAATTGGCAAGGATTTTAAATTGCGAAAAGAATATTAAGAATAAAAACAATGCTCAATGATATTGTGCTCGTTAAACATGAAGGAGTGGAATATTAGTAAACACAAAAAGTACATAAACCGATAACGAACGCGCCCGAATTACAAAAATGCCCAAATAAATCGACGCTTTCAATTCAATCGCGAATAGCTCGTAAACTAAATGAGGAAAGATAAATAGGTACAAATCGCAGAAACTATTCTACGGACTATTCCTCTATAAGTGATTAAAATAATTCAATTTAATGGTAAATACGACGCTGGCACGCACGATTACATGCATATGTTGGCGCATATAAAAATATACGCGACAGTCAGGTGTACTACCACTTATGGCGGCGCTGATATTAAAATACAATCTTATCCAAAACCCGCCGGTAGGATGCCTGGCAGTCCGCTGAGGCCCCGCAAAACCCTCATGGAATTGAATTATTTTTAACGCGCACTTTAATAGTGCAATACGGATTACGCGATACTTTCGGATTTTTAATCGCGTCCCGCACTCGATTTGTCGAATATTCGGATACATTTTTTGTAAACACTGCGTACTTTCCCTAACAGGTGAAAGGGGACAAGGCACGACCCTCCTTCGATAACGATGCAATAAAATGGTTAAATCAAAACGCGTCGCGACCCGCACTCGATGAGTATTTCGTTACACCTCTCCAGGTCTCTCGCGAATATCGTTTATCACTTATACCTGTGAATCGAAACAAAGATTAAAAATACTGGGTAGGGATGATTTGGTAGATATTCGGAACTAAAAATTTTTTAAAGAATAAAATAAATAAATGATAAATTAATCAAAATTGGCAAGGATTTTTTTAAATTATGAAAAATAAGAATATTAAAAGGATTGAAAAACAATAAAGTAATAATGATATTAAGAGGTAGTTACTTAAAACATGAAGGTGTGGAATATTAGTAGACACAAAAAGTACATAAACCGAAAACGAACGCGCCCGAATTACAAAAATGCCCCAATATATCGAATATGTACCTGAAAGACAAGCAGAAAGAACAATTAGTAACAGAAAATTTAAAAATTATTAGAGACATTGGATAAACGTAAACTTACAGCGATTTACAGCAATGTTCAAACCTTTTTCCAATCTTGGGAAAGTAAGACTAATCCGGGACGTCAGGTGGGTGACCTTGAAAGGTCATCTAGAAACAGCAGAAAATTTTAAGTACAAAAAGAAATAACAGTAAGTACAATTATTTTTTTTAATATACATGTCTGCAATTGAAAACAGGAACGTTTTCAAGAAGTGGATTGAAAGCCCGATCGTAATGCACCATCAACAACGTCGCACGCAATAAACAGAAAATAAAACAGAATTAAAATATAACAAAATACTAAAGTATAGTATAATAGTAAATACTAAAGTAAGTAATAAGTAAATGATATATGTAACGTTAGAAAATAAAAATAAGAGTGCGTTATCAGCAGTGCTGAATAGTGTTGGAATGTTGGAATGTTAAAATCAAAACAACAACATGGCGTCTCTTTGTGTTAGCAGTGCTGCACAATTGGCACTCTACTACCGCAAAGTTACCGTTTGAAACATGTGAAAAGCAAACAAACAGCTGATAACTTCGCCGCGTACACTTCGAGAAGGTGAAACTGCGATCACCCCATACCACATGTCGATTGCACAATAAAATTACATCCGAATATTTCAATTAGACGCATTGCAAGTACATGATTTGATTTACGTGATGACGCAACTTGGTGGTTGCGAACGTGAAAACGACGTTTGAATCGCGGCCACACTGCAAACACGCGTCTAACGCCGCATAAAACAATGCAGCGTGCAAATTTTACGAATTACTGATTTAATCAAAATACGAAATGAAAATAATGCAAGAAACTTACTTGTGAGTGCCTCGAGGAATGTTTTTCAATTGGTAGCAACACTTTTTTACTGATTTAATAAATTATTGGCATTTTTATTAGCGCAGGTGTAACTGCAGACAATGTCGCGCACTGAATGATGATGCTGACTGTGCGTTGCGCGTTAACTTGTTTCCCTGCGCTGCTTGCTTCCTGCACCGGACTTGCGCACAAAAAGTTCGGCGTTGAGGTGATGTTGATAAACCCGAAAACAAAAACATGCAAATAACGCACGAATTCTATATTACTTTAAGATCGCATATTGCATGACATGATTGCATTCGAAGATCACTTGGAATGTTAAGAGATAGTGTGAGTTGTTATTTTATTCGGCGCAAATACCGCCGTCTCACCCCGCAACCCGAAGTGCGCATAAGACGAACGGGTAGTATCAGTGTGATAGAACGCCTGAAAACAGACAAATAAATGAAATTGAATGTTTATTTTGATTTACTTGAAATATTAAATAGGACTAATATTATAAATGCGTATGTCCTGAAGTTTATCGTGCTTTCACGCAAAAACTACTTAACAGATCATCATGAAAATTTGTACACATATTCTTAGTGGTCCCCGATAGGTTATAGGCTACTTTTTATTTAATAAAAATAATTATTTTTTAAATTAAAATAAAGAAATTGTTTAGTCACTAACACCTCTGCATCTGGTTATTTGACTACTTTAACGCCATCTAGCATTCCAGCAATGAAGCTCACACCTAAGTACTATAGTACCATCACACTGTATTACCGACAGCTACGTCAACATCAAATCCGTACACATATTCTTAGTGGTCCCCGATGGTCCCGGAATGGTTATAGGCTACTTTTTTATTTAATAAAAAAAATTTTTTTAAATAAAATAAAGAAATAGTTTAGCCAATAATACCTCTGCATCTGGCTAATTGACTACTTTAACGCCATCTAGCATTCCATCTAAAATTTAAAACTTTATTGCATGTAGTAATTTTTTCACATAGATAATCCTTGCCAAGCAGTGAAATATACATTCTTTCTATCAATCCGTTTCAACTATGTATAATGATTTCTAATATTTATTTGATGGATTCAACGCGAGCGAAGCCGCGGGATAAAGCTAGTATTAAATATAAATACTTGTTATTTAAGATCGCATATTGCATGACATGATTGTATTCGAAGATCACTTGGAATGTTAAAAAGTGTGACTTCCGACGTCTCACCCCGCAGCCCGAAGTGCGCATAAGACGATCGGGTAGTATCAGTGTGATAGAACGCCTGAAAACAGACAAATAAAGAAAGGAATGGATGGAATACTTAATTAATAATACTGAATTATTGTCGCAACTATCCTAAAATATTTAAAAAAATTTGAAAAATAAAATATTGACACTCAGAACTTGTGGTGATATACCTCAGCGAAGCAAACACGCTCGCGACAGTTCATGATAAGACTACCTGCTGCCCGAATGCGCAAAGCCGGCGCAAGGATGGCCCGTGCAAATTGCAATAGATACATGCGAACTAAACTAAACTAAACTAAAAAAGCAGAGCGAGGCGTGAAAGGATGGCAACGACAACACACGGCAATCTTGTGTCGTGTCGAATGCTCACGTTTGCTGATAAATATCTAAATAAACAAAACAAGTCTATTTTAATGATTTTTAGTACATGCTAAGGCCATCTATAATTGATACACGTACTAGGCCCATAATTTTAATTAAGTAATAAAATAATGATAAATTAAAATTCGATTTATGTAATTTTAAATTCTTATGATGAAAGATTATCCGTTTTTTACATTAAATATTTAAGTGCTATATAAATGTTATTAAGATGAGATGATGAGGAATATGTTTTATTGAATCTTCACCAAATAATATTCAACAACATTGCAATACAAATAAACGTATAACTAAACTGAAATCTAAGTACACGGCAAACAGTTTCTATAAATAATGAAATTATTTTACTTACCGGTTATGGAAGACGGTATGTAGATCGACGGCAAGTTGGCGAATGCTGAAATAAATGAGAAACAACACATTAGCTACAGCATTTCGTGCTATGTTTAAATGAATCTGCGTTCCGTCGGAACCCAAACTTTGAATTAAAATTCTTGTTATTCGCATAATAATCATAGGAATGACAATATTTACCTGGTAGCACATTGATTCATGCTCCTCTGTTGATGACAAATATGTTTTTCACAAGTCAATTGATTATTAGCGTTTATAGCGTTGATATTTTCATCGGCCGTGGCCCGACGGCAACGGACTCACGTACACATCAATAAATTAAACACGCAAAATTTACAATTACGAAGATTACACACGCGATAAATAGCTGATAAAAGCTCAAACAAGTTTAATAACACTAATTATCACCGGCGATCAGGAAATATAACACGATTTACCGAATTTACATCAAAGAATAACACAAGTCGAAAGTGTGGAATGTGCGCTCGTCGTTATCGCACCGTTGAAACAAAACAAAATCCTCTCGCTGGAATATTTCCAGGTGAACCTACATCGTTACGCCATCTGAAAACACTTTACAGTACCTCACAAAACAACAAAGTGTTTCAAACAGTTTGGAGCGCATATGTGTCAGTGCGAAATTGCCTATGAGGCAGTGAGTGGTCACGCACTTAAATCGCAGCGTACGTGTGAGACACGTACAAGAAAGTGCGTATGCATCACCCTGTCTAAATGACTAGCAACAAACAAACGCAACCCTACGGAGAATTTAATTCCGTATCTTCTGACGCCGCGCTGAAGTTAATGAGACGCCAAGGTCGCGTGCAAACCCGAAAATATACTAACAAACACAATGCCGAGTGAAGATTGTTATCAAATTGACTATCACTATTACTATAGTCGCAAAGTACAAAAAATAGTCGATTGAACTTCGAGTATTACACAAATTTATGATACTTTTTTCCGCCAATTTTTGATAATTAATATCTCGTAAACTAAAAGCTATAGTAACCAACGAATCGCTGATTATGAAAGTTTAGGCAATTCTCTATCAGATAAAAATATAAAATAATTATATTTCCTACAAAAGGTCAAAAAACGCGACTAAAAGCTTTGGCATAGGTACGACATTGGGTTTCGACACATTTTTTTAAATTAATGTTTTACAAGAATATGAACATTTCTGATAAATTATTTTCAGACGAAGTAAATCTATATTTACTAAAGCAGGTGTGTGTGTCGAAAAACTGACATTATGTTGCAAAACTTTCAATTGAGGGCCAATTGTATTCTAGAGGTACGACTTAACCAACCTTACCGTATATTTTGTAACATTTCTCTACGAGTATATATCCATTCGATTCATTTGGTACATTTGGATTATAACAATGACATATGATACTGTCATATTAATTAGTGTAGAAATTAAATAATGATAAGCATTGCTGAAAAGTTTGTGAAGTACTGTTAAATGTGGTTCCGCAAATTATAGCCACTTTTGTTCAACAAACTGTCAAAAAACAGTGTTAAAGTTGTATTTAATAGTACATTAATATTAATATTTTTTGAGTACCGTTAATTGTTTATTTCAATACCTACAATATTACATAAATAATTACAATTATTATCAAGTTGCCGTATGATTACAATTTATAATTAATTGGATCTTTTTTATTTGAAATAATTTCAGTATCATCATTATTTGGCAAATATAAAGTAAATACAGATTTACTTTTATTATCATATATTTGTAAGATTGTTACGGATATTCAATATTTATAGATTATTGTGTAACAACCATTAATTTTATGTAGGTTTAGTTATAATTATGAGATTTTTCTTTTAAATTTCATGTAGTTAGGTATAGCATTAAAATAACTCTTACCAATAAAGTGAAATTTGAAACTATAAGCTAAACAAGTATATCACAGAAAATAATTTAAGATAATTAATGTACATTTAGTTCGTATTATGGATTTTTTAGTTATTAATATTAATGACATGTGTACCTATGTTTGGAAGTTTCAGTTTAAATTTGAGTAGAATTTAGAATTTAACTTTGCAGGATTCATTTGCACAAATCGATTTCAAAGTTTAAATATTTTGTGGCGATATTATTTATGTTGGCACGGAACCACATTTTTCCATGTAATACATATCGCCCAAGAGTTGAGTAATTGGAATCTCGCCGATGGTCTCTTTAAAAAAGAGCAGTTCTACCGTTAATGGACGAATTGCGCGTAAGCTCGGTACAAGCAATAAAAGACGACCAAATCGCGTTGGTTGCCGAGGATATCTAGTGCGTATATAATCGCCAAGAATGCACTGAGCTTGATCCTGAAGCATTTCCACTGGTTGCACATCACACAAACCCGCTGTTTCTACAATAGACGCAAATTTACATGAGCACATCAATAAAAATATAAACAAAATATTTCTAATAATAAAATTACCCGGTGTGAAGAGTACTATAGCTTTCATACATCCACACTCACTTCCATCTGGTGAGATTTGACGAAAACGACACATAATTTCCTATAAAAAATTATTTAAACAAGCTGCCCTTGCAAACTTTGAATTCTTAATAAATGTACTTTTAAATTAATTACAACCAATTTTAAATCTATTTTAGTATATTTTAACGTACTTGAATAGTTTTAATTTCTGTTGCTGTATGTAAATCTTGTGGCAGTCGTTCTCTAGCTTGCGGACATCCTAGCAACGCAGATAAGTCCCATGGAACAGACCATTGCGCAAGATGCAATAGAAAAAGTTCCTTCCAAGATTCTTGTAACAATAAAAGTTGATCATGCTTGCTAAGTGTTTGAAACGGCGCCAAACAACGGACCCATCGCACGGCCATGAACAAAAGCCGCGCTGTTGTTTCCTATAGAGAAAATTATTTTAAAATATATTTAATTAGTGTTAAATAATATTTATAAATGTCTGATAATATAACTTCGAGTGACTTCAATAGTCAAGTAAGAATGATATAAAGTAGGCGGCGCTTGTGGAGGCGGTGACTTTCGACCAACAGCGATGCGGAAAGCCGGAAAGTCAGCAAATACGCTCGCGCTGTAGCTGCTGCTTCCAAACGAGGAACTCGCTAGGCTCGCAATGTATACTATCATTGGGGTGATTTTAAGGAGCGATTGAGCGTTATTCGAAGTCATGTTTGAGAATACACTATAAAAAATACTAACTTGCAAAATATCCCACGTTGGTGTAATTAAACTCAATCCCAAGGGGGGACTACTGGGTGGCAGACTAGCAACAGACAAACCGGAAGACGATTCGGTAGTAGACTCCGGTTGCGTGGTGGAAGGAAGCTGGCCGGCATGATGTAAAGAAGTTTGCATTTTAGTGTTCCAAACCAATTCCTACCAGATTTGTATTGATTTGAATTTTTCATTGTAATAGTATTAAGTAAACAATGGTAGTTTCTGAATTTATATAGTTTTATGTCGGTACCTGACATTTTTCTGCTGACATGAGAATATTCAACAGTGGCGGAGGTGGAAATGCTTGATGAGGATGAAAGAGCGGTGGTGGAATGTCCAAATGCTGCGACGGACTAGAAGCGGCAGCCGCAATGGCGGCGGCGCCCGGTGGTAGCGCAAATGCCTTCAGCGGGTGTGGGTGTGCCGGCCCGAAGAGTCCCGACGCAAAGTGCAGCGATGCCGGCTGCATCTTATCGCCGGGCAACGGCGGTATACCGGCTCCCACCCCCGAGTGATGCATATGTGCTGGATTGTTGTGGAGTTTTGGTTTGCGAGGACCTCTCTCATGTTGCACAGCTGTAAGCCAAACAACAATCCAACGTATATAATTTATTAAATTTATTTAAAAAAAATACGCTTATACTACTACCGACTATAATTAGAGGTTATTATAATTCTCTCTTGCAATATTTATCATTAATTTTGTGATATATCGTTAGAGGGTGCTCCAGCGATATTAATTTGTTGAGTGTCAATATTTTTATTTACGTTAAAACGCTCACTGCACCTAAATGCAGCAGGAGCTGCAATGATGCAGCGCGAACATCCCTTGTCCACGGCAGTTTGCGTGCGACGTGTGTGAGTTCCCGGTGCCGCACACCCTTGCCAGCACCCTATTAATTCGCTGAAAATCGCCGTGAGCACGTCACATGTCCGGACAATAGCCGTGTTCCCACACTATCATTCGGATGGCCTATTTATTCGGGGGCCGCTGATCTTTTGCCTCTCCCTTTAAAACCGCCCACCCCGAAATCGATAGATTAAATTGCCGCCTGCCCGTCGGCAAGTGTCGCATTTTTTTCCCTAAAAGTGCTGGAGCGCAAAAAGTGATTAAGATTTTAAAAGATATCCGAAGAGTTTTTAACTGATACCCCAATTTAGAGCCACCCTTTTAGCACGACATCGAATGCTACCCTCTACCCGTATATTGGAAGCGACGGAAGCGCTTTAAATCCAAGTTAAACATGTAGGTACGGCGTTTTTTTGCATTTTTGAAAGAGCTAAAAAGGATTTATTCTTTTATGCACGCTTTCAAAGGAGATTTCCTCGGGCCGACGTAGAGAAAGAATCCTTGGTTACTTTGCATTGTTCGAGGCAGGCAAACATAAGAAACTGTCGTGTTTTAATTCGGACGCTTTCGCGCTTTCTGCACGAGCCGAGATTACTTAATTTTGTTTGACTACGATTACAGTAAAGCGAGCATCTCCTAAAGAATAATCAACGGTGTAAGAAAAGAGAAAACGTGTGCTTGGGCACGAAATGTACGAACATGGTAAATTATGGCTGCTGGACTTTCGAGTTTCGTGGCTACATTTTTCGCGCTTTTTCCAAGGAGGGTTGCTGATGCGTGAGGATATATCATGGGAAAATTTAATAAATTTATGTTTAAGTGCTTTCGTGAGTTGCACAGAGAGAACTTTGAGTAAAACCACATAAAACTAATTTTAAAAGTTGTCTTTAAAAAAATGAAAATGAAACTATTCTTTAAATACAAATATCTCAAGTCCCTACAAAAAATAAAATTTTGTGCTATGTTTTGTTAAGACGTTCCTGTTTCCAGTTTGCAACAAGAAAATTTATCTCCATGCATGTTCCACTCTCCGCGCCCCGGTCTGTGGTGGCATTAAGATGGAAGGAGGTTTCTTGGGACGGTTTGGATGTTAGCGAGAAGTGAAGTAGTCTCGAGGCCGACGGTAGCACATCATCATTAATGAGCTGCGGCGCTGATGCGCTCAGCTGGCGGCGTTCTCACCGCTCACGCGCGCACACGCACACATACAAACATCATCGGGACTTGTCTTCGCACACCTCCAGTAGCCTCACAATAGCCCAAACACCACAACTAGCTGTCGCACTGAGCAACATTAAGTTACACCGACCACCAAACACATCCCATGCTATGTGAAGGCGAGAGAAAACGCCAACAGCAACTTTGTTCGAATTTGGAATGCAAATGCATTCGAATGCATTTCAGAGTAATTTAATTTCGATGTAGCTAAGTAACTTGTCGGGTTGTGCTTGTGGCGTTTTTGGAAATTTTGCAATTCCCTTGCGGGAGTTTGCAATTCCCATTATACGAATTTGTGGAGCGCGTTTCAATATTCGGCAATCGCAATTTGCAATTGACAGAGAAATATGTGCGGATGGGCGTACTTATGCGCTAGGCAACATAGGTGGAGAAACATCGATCGTTGTTTGCGCCGATTGTCGACGCTATTCTATACACGCAGTCGATGTTTCATCACCGGATTAACCTCGGATAATTCCAATACACGATCAGATACGGCTACATGAATCAATATAAAAAAATCATTTTTTATCTGACTGATTAAAAAAATTAAAACTCATATTTAAATTGTATCATTAGAGTATTAACATAGATTCAATAATCTCATTTTTTTGGCATTTGATACGTGTTTTAAGGAGATCAGAATGTTCTGCTTGCTCTTAATTCTACGAGTTTCTGAGAATTTAATGACACTTTGTAATTTTCCGTTTGAAGCACTCGTCGCGTCTAATTTCCTTCCAAACACGGGCGTGTGAGCATAATATCGTGTTGAACTTTTGATGAGATTTCTTCATGTTCCCGCGCGTGAACTTCTTGCTCTCACCTGCTTTTCTCTCAGTAGACTATTCGTGCGTTTGCTCTCCCGCTTTCGCCTCACAAAATCAAAATACGGCGAAATTGGCATTTGAGATTTTCCTGCACGGAATCTTCAAGGAAAAGCAATATTTACACGCAAGCTGCGCCGACAACTAGCGTCTAAGCCCATTGATGTACTTACTTTGGTCGTTGAAGCGCTGGCTCGACTGGTATACGTTCTCACGAAACTCACGCACAAATTTCCTTTTTATCTTCTTAGCCCGTGCCTCTCCCGCTATCGTCCTATAGTTTTCAGTTACTCGACGCCTTTTATTCGCGTCCATCGTTCAAATTCGCTTCTGCTCGAAATAACATTTCGAACGATTCCCGGCCTACCGAAAAAGGGAACATTTGAAGACTCAGAATTAAACGCGTAATTAACCTCTCAGAAAGGCTTTTCTCCCATTCGTTTCATTTTGCGTTGCTTTCTTGCTTCTTTGTGTTATTCCTACTTTACTTCTTAATTTTCCTTCTTTTCTTTGTTGCATTTACTAAACATGCCTAGAATGTAATCCAGGCATTTTCTTTATACCTATTTGCGTTGTCCTTGCGCCATGAAAAATAAAGATATTTACGGCTTTTTGGGTATAGTAATCTAGCTAAGTTTTGGTTGGCAGGACGGTTGGTTTTTGGCGGGTGGACCATTAATCACAAAGCGGCGTCGGTTTAAGAGAGAGCCGAGATGTGAACTCCAAGGACGAAGCAACGCCCAAAGAACAACCGGTCAACTTGTAGCGACACCATTTCATGTCGCAATAATAATAACGTAACAAAACAAACGTCTGTTGCTTTGTGGAAAGTTTTTTATCCAAGAAATTCCTCAACACAAATTTATCGGAAAATCAAGCAAGAAATGTTTTCCTTCGGGATTTCCGGCAGTACAAATGAGGTATCGCGATGCGTGATTAATAAATTAAGCGTTCGGTTAATGCGTGTGTAAGATTCCAGATGTGGGCGTATTAAGTCGCTCGGTGGAAAGAGGCGGCTGCGGCGGCGGCAAAAGGGGAACGTGTCGGGGATCGCTTTCACGCGGATTTGCACGCTCGCACACGGCGTCCCTCCGGAGTCGCTGATCCGGCACCGAAAACGCGCCGAATGCGATCTGCTAATGGGGATTGGCGGCTCCGCAAATAGAGCGGCATTGAGCCGAGCCGGCGCGCCGCAGCGCACTTGATAACTTTACGAAATCGATCAACGTCTTCGGCTTCGACGCGATGCGCTGCGAGGCGAGCATGATGGCCCGGATCGTCGGCTTAGGCATGACATTAAACGATTCAATAGACGAGTGATGGCTTAACTTGAATCCAAGTTTATAACTTATATTTTTTTAATAAAACTATTCGTTTTTGCTTATTTCACAGAAAATATTCTTATCAGATTATTGTTGCTAAATATTACTATTTTTTAAACAAAATACCTGTTATTTAAATCATACTTATGTCTTGTTTTGTAAAAACGTTCATATCATAATGTTTTATTAATAAATAAAATTAAAACTCAAATTATCCAACAACTTTAAAAGTTAATAAATTATTAAGAGTTTAAATAAATGGAAATAATACTGTTATTTTTTAATTTTCCCTAACATTCAGTATATGAGCATCTTTTAGATTTAACTAAAGTTTGGTAGATACCACCAAAGTTGAAAGTGTTAAAGTTGTTCCCCGGTTTTGCCCTCTATTCTTCGTCTCATTCTCAGGTCTATCTGAACGCGTTAGATCGCATGACGCCTGCTGTATTATCATCCTCGTAGGTAAAAGTTTAGAGGGCGATACAACGCGAGCGGTGTCATGTTTTGCGGTGGCAACAAAGTGTGAAACTTGTTCGCACTACCACCCCAATCAAAACTTGAATTTTGTCATTTTTTACCCCATCCAATTCGAGAATAAAACATATTTACTATTTGAAATTACGAATAATCATTTAATGATTATTGAAATTATTGTTCGCTTTTGTTCATTTAAACTTTTAATACAAAGCACCTGATACATTCGCACACATAAAGCGCGCACATAGCAGATACCTATATTTTTATCGACGGGCCATAAATGAAATGAAATTTATGATACGCGTTGGAGGGGACATAAAACGATGTGTCGCATCGTATTATCCGTGGTGGTAAATGTGATGGCTAACATAACACCTCGCTATTGGAGATAACAGGGATCATAAACGCGACGGGATATTAATTACATTATTTCCGCGCACAAAAGGATTCGATTTGTTCGATTCCGCCTTTCACACAATTCACACGCAAACATAAAAAACGCCCAAAACCCCAAAAAACGTTCAAGCAAATACCAACCAAATGTATTTTATTTACTGTTGCGAAAATTTTACTAACTGAATTTTCTTAACTCACCATCTTTATTCATACTGGCTTGAAAACACTTGTGCAATCGGCAAGCGCGACACTGGTTTCTGTGAGTTTTGTCAACAGGACAACGTCCTTTCAGGTCGCCGGTGGCTTTACAGGTGTAGACTCGATTACGATGAATGCTTCGTTTGAAAAATCCGGAACAACCTAAACAAAATGCAGGGATTTAAATAAATATAAGCATTAGTACAGATAGAAGTTACCATCGCAACTGTAAATGCCATAATGTTTGCCAGAACTTCGATCACCACATACTTTGCATGGAATGTCCAACAAACGATCACCTGTGACAAAATTAAAAATTATTATTAAAATTTTAAAATATTTGTTTGTAAAAGTACAATAAATAATAAAGACCTAAATTTATAAAAGTTTAAATAGATTTTTTTTAGATAGATACCTATGTCCCTACAGGTTTAAAGCTAGGTAGTAGTATCATTTGACAACAACTAGTAGTCAAAGTGTTAAACACATGGGGAATTAAGGATTAAGCCCCGCTAACATGACCCGCCACATCGGAGTAAATTAACGCACACGGACAGCACACACATAGCATTCGTGCGTAATCCGCTTGCAGGAATTTACGGAATTCTAAGCTAATCAGTTAATCAGTTGCTGCTATGTCAGCACTATCATAGAAAACATTACCTGTGCCCATTCTTCGTCCGGCGGATCGCACCTTGCTCCAAATCGTCGAATCAATCTTGTCCACCTTGTCGAACAGAACGGCCATTCATAAACAATCACATGCACTAGTTTTAAAAGGATGCCTCCGAAATATTTTAACGCGACGGTTCAAGTGTGGAAACGGCAGGAATAGAAGCGGGAGCAGGAGGCAACGGATGCAGGGCGCTCCAGTTAAAGCGGAAACGCGACTATCCGACTCTCGGCTCCTGCATCCGTCGGCTCTTCGGTCTGCAGGCCATTTTGTCATCCCCTACTTTGGGGGTAGGAGTCATCCCCACCTTTTCGCACGCCACCAGCCAACGCCAGCCAGCCAGCCAAGATTCACATTCACAATTCACATTGCCAAAAGCATCTAATACCAACACCAAACTCACAACTAACCTGTTCAAATTAAACTACCTACATAATATAATTTTATGGCCTTTTTAACATATAAACCAAAATTTTTGTTATGGTAAATAGAATTTTCCATAAAAAACTTTAAATAAAATTTGACATCATGTGTTTAATATTTGGGTATAACGAAAGTGTAAATTGATAAAAACGCAACACCCCTGCAACCTTCATCTAAAGATAAATCGGACCTGTGTGGCAAGTGACCCGTAGTTGTTAAGTGTGGGAAAAGCGGCAGGCGTGCGTAACGGCAACATACCCGTGCAAAGGGCTGGCTCGGGACAAGGGCGTGCCGGCAACCCCTCGGTGGCGGTGCCGGCCAATCACGACTCGCGTCGGCGGCTGAAGGTGAACGTCACTTACAGTCACATAGCTTGCTCGCTTCGGGCCGACGCCGAGGCCACCCTGAAATGTGCTCCGGTTAAATATTTCATAGGTGTGTCTCTCTGGCCTTACATTCTTGTCTTGCTCTCGCTCACCCCTTGCGAACATGTAAATGTTACGAAAGTGTTCCACAAACATCACACAAAACAAAATTCTGCACAATAGAAGAGTTTAAGAATTTATATAATAAATAAATGTTATTTTTAGGTTCAAAAATAATTAAATATGAAAAAATTAAGATTTTGATAGAATTTTAAAGCTGTACTTGTGGTCCTTGTAGGGTGGTTGTGATGAGTTGACGAAAATGTCAAATCCTATTGTAAACGGAACGCGGCTTGGACGCGCCAGAGCAAGCAACCCTTTTGCTACACGCACCGCACGCCATCAAACTCGGGATTACTAACTTATTGCTAAGGGTTGAAAGTTATTTAAAGTGGCTCTTTGCCGAGGGCGGCCTAAGAGTCGTCGCTGTAAGACGTGCTCCATTATACTTTCTAGCGAAATAAAGTCTTTGTCACTGATTCGTGATTCTTCATTGTGGTTTCCAGCTTTTCTAGGTTTAATGTGAAAGTTTACTTGTTTAATTGGTTTTTGATTGAGGTTATAATTTTTTAGTTAAAATAAAGTAAAATCAATAATTTTCTAAATAAATTTTCTGTCAAAATGATGTCCTCATAGGGCTATCATGTTCGGATGTAATGGACATCGAATTCAAAAGCTTTCACCTTTCATATCTTTGCATGCTCAAGTGATAATTCTTGATATATCTTTATCCGAAAGCTTTTCACAATCAAATACAGGGTATTTTAAATTGACAATCGCAATTTTAAAATTTAATCATTATGAATTTTGATATTTGATAAGATAAATGTTGTAATATTTAAATGTTAATAAAATATGTTTTGAAATAATCTGGGACTAAATATTAAACACTTTGTAGTTTCCGTCTATTGATAAGTTAGGTGGTTCATTTGTCATTCGCCGTTTGCGCCCGCTTTTCGCTTTCTCCTGTGCCTCCCGAGCAGACAATGGCGGCTTGAGGAAGCGGTTTCACTCAGACCTGGTGACAGCCGCAGCCGCTTTCCATTAGCTCTCGTGCGACATCATTATTTAAATGGAAACACATCTACCTTCTACCTTCCGGCGGACCCGCGCCAGGTGCGACGCGACAAATTATCCTTAAAATGTTTCGCACGCATACATTTTGGTTAGGTACTACTTCAAGGAAGCGACTGCAAAAAGGAAGTAAGTAGGTAAGGTGCTCGAATATTAGATGACAAATTTTTACGATGTGGCGTCTTAAAATGCTTGAATTTCAATGATTTGCTATTCTACATTACAAAATAATAAAATCATCATAATCATAAAATTGAAATGATCATTTTTATATTTTGTCGGTTTGTTCAATTTTTCGTTTTTGAGTGCTTTCTCCCCACGCGTGTTTTACTGGGCAACGGGCATTAGTGAATTTAAGCGGTACTGATCCGCGTGATACATGACATGATGGCGGAGTGGGGACGGCAGGCGGCGGATGTTGACATCAACAGGCCGCGGGTCAGGCCGGAAGACACGTCCGCCGGATTACACCACATGACACGCACTTCCACTGCCGCCGACGACCATACGTAGGTAATGCGGATGCTGTACACGCAAAGTACCTCCAACGCTTTTCGTTCTATGTGCGCACATTCACACTAGACAACCGGAAAATGCATTTAAACAAAGCGATACACTATCATTTTCAAGATTCATAAAAACGAAACAACTCTATTGTTTTGCAATTATAATTTTTGTGCGTTTTTAAAAGAATGATTTTAACTAAATCACGACAACATGTAAAATATTCTCAAATGTTTATCTCTATCTATCCCCTCCTGACGTCATCTAACACCATCCAGACGATACGTGCAAATGTTTGATGTTTTGAACCCTCTTTGCCTTGTCCACACACTCTGTTGAATGTGTAGCTGTTAAATTTTCTATTATGCTCGATAAATATTTCCAATTTACTCCTGCTCGTATTCACATTCTAATCTATGGCGAGAGTGCGATGTGATACTTTGATGGCGCCTGAGGGCTGTTAGCAATTACTTGCATGTGCGAATTTAATGTTGACAATCAATCGACCGGTAGAGCCGTCCACGCGCCCATGCAAAAGGACGTGAACCAGAGCGGCCGCACCTTTGTGTTGACCGTCTATTTTGAAATTGCGCCCGGCGAACGTTGATCAAACATTCGGCAGATTTCATTATAACTGTCGTGCTTAATCCGCAATTTGCAATCTAAATAAGGCGATATCTTCCGTTATGAAATTACAGTTTTCCCGTCTCGCATCGCTGCTCAAACAACAAATTACAGGAAAATCAATGTCATCCGTTTTCAAACAATAATTTGATATCTATACCTATGCATAATAAATTTTACGTGCTCTCGGTGAGTTTACAAGTTTCCTTTGGTTTTGTGCTTGTCGGTGCATTGTGTGTGAGAACCGTTGCAGTCGTTTACGTGTCTCGAAGGTAGCTAGCAGAGATTTTTGTGATTTTTAGCGAACTCAATTACCGCCGCGCGCACGTTTTTCTCGCCCGCGGTGTTTTTGTACGAGGCGCGCACACGGCGTCTCGCCGCTCCCTCGATTGCCGCCACTCTACCCTCAATGCACAGACAAGGTGAGCAGACATAAATAGAATTTTTTTGCATGCACGTAGATGCCTGCGAGCCATCAACCAGCCGATATATCACAGATATATCTCAGCAGCGAATTACACTGGCAACAACTTGCTCCTGTTCTTTTTTAATATTGCGTGTAAATCAATATTCATTTAACCCACAGACCTTAAACTTAGAATTAAATAATGATGATTGGTAAACCTACTGACATCAAATGTTTAATTATAAAATTTGGATCAGTGTTTGATTAAAACAAAAAACAAGAATGTGAAATAATCACATCAGCAGAATGCGAGACGAGAAACTAGTGAAGATCACTAAAGACAAGTCACCGAAAGGAAAACGCAGCCAGGTAGACCAAGAGAAAGGCGGAGTATTAATTTAGCAACCAAAGTGAAACAGGCTATTGCCTAAAATAAGAAGTCGGAAGAAGAAAAATAAGAAGACATGTTCTGTTTTTCATTTAAATACGAACTTTCCCATCTGCACAAAATTGTTCACTAAAAAACAAAGGTGTACTACATCAGCTTTTCAGTAAAGAAAAGGATTCGTAAACGTTGACGTATTATAAACTACATGTGTTTCAGTTCCTGCATCCCCTCATGTGAACTTCCCGATGGGTTTGAAATTCGCGTGACATTCATGTGTCTCACCTACAACGTCATCCCCCATTTCTCTTTTGGAGCAGCCTACGCGACATTAATCTATTACAAATTACGTCATTACGCCGGGCCGGTGATCAGGAAGTTATGCGCGACCCTTCGAGATGTGGCGGGCGCCTACATCTGGCCGAATTCCCATTGACTCACGCATGAGCCACCTATGCGCAGCATCAACGACCTCGGATCAATCCTCGGATCAGTCGACACGTCGGGACGTCGGAAACTTATCACATCAATATGCGAGCAACCATTCGTATTAATTTATTTTATACTTATTTATCGTTTTTACTGCTGATGTAAACTTTATAAAAATGTTAGTTTAATTAAAAGAGAAACTAGGTTTAGATCCTTTGATCACCCTTTGATGACAGATTGTGTTTTACGCACAAAAATTAAATAAACATTGTCAAATCGTAATCCTCTAGAAAGGGTGCAAGACCTTTTCAGAATGCCGAGGCTCTTTTTGGCTCGGGAGTTGTTTAGTTTTAGATTTGGACGCCACCAGCGGATTCGAGTGTTTTTCTTGCTAACTCGTATAAAGCCAGCGCACAACACGACTCCACCGACACTAATCAGATGATAATCTCCATTTTAGGGAGGGTGTTAAACGCTGGCATGCGACATCTAATCATTGCCACGTGCGATATGAAGTTGTTAATTGTTATCTAGTGCCTGGCACGTGGCTGAGCGTCATAAGTAGGCCATCATAAATAAGTGTACAGGGCAAAAAATAAGAGATATAGAATATATATTTAAATTTTACGTGATTGAATTACGAAAAAAAAACGTTTAACTCTAAACAAAAATGTAGAAATTCAATCACGTAAAATTGAAATAAATATAATATAAACTATGAATTACGTATTCTACGAAGAAAATAAATATTAGATATAGACTGAACCGGTTTTAACTTAGAATTGTATATAAAAATACATCAAAATAAATAAATGAATGTTATTAAATTAAAAACATTCTAAATGCGACAACCAGTTTTTAACCAACTGAGACATCCTACCTCATAATATATTTTATCTATGTAAATAAATACGTTCAATATGTTATACCTATAATTAATGAAGAGTAAAATGGTTCTTTACGGCTTTTCATAAAAATAAATTTGTATTAAAAGTTATTATAGATTACCACACGGGAGCAGAGCAGCCAGCGAGCTGTACATCCTTAGGACCTGAGGTTTTATTGAGAAATCTTTAGGCTTCAACCCTTGACATGACCTCTAGACTTTTACTGTGCTACTCCCAGTTCAGGTAGTATAGAGATCCGCTACAAAATCATGCACAAAATCTCAATTGTAGCGCCCTCACTATGTCTACGTTGGTACTTAAATTCTTGAAATGTTGCAGTAGCCTACAATTTAGCAGAGGGTGCAATAGCTTCAAATTAAGTCACTACCCGCCGAGGGGCGCTGCAAGTTCTATTTAGTCAGAATAATTGAATATGTATAGAATTAATTATCTGTGGTCAGCATGTTCTTGTTTTAACTGATATTATATACGCAGGTACTTTGTTTATTATATTTACTCACATTCTGCTCTATAGGTACGATCAATCGTTAATCACATGTACATGACACAGGCCTAGAACACAAGTTATTATTAAAACATTAATCTGAATTGAGTTTCCAATTTAAACTTGCGTTCGAAATGTGTAAACTATCGAAAAATTGATTTCATTATAGGGGAACCCTTTACTCGATTGATACTTGAGTATTGGTAGCTTGAGTTTAAACTACTATGAGTTTGGACATACACAAATCGAAACTACTAGCCAACTGTAAAATAAATGTATAAGTTAAAGTTATAGTTCAATGCATTTCAGAGTGATTTAGCAATATGATGAGCTCCTGTTGGCTTCATTTCAATTTTCAATCCAGCAGTGTGCGGTGTCGTAGTAAAAGCTGACAAAGGCGCCGCGGTAATCGATGATTTTGCACGAGTACGGCGGAAACAGTCTGATCCGGCGGCCTTTGAGCGCATTTGCCGGATGGCTGCGCACGCCTGCCTCTAAAACCAGGCAAAGGCCAGAGATGTTCTCGCCGACCAAAATATACCTTCCACACTCTACAATTTCATCTATCACAAGTAAATCCAACTCGGAATCGGAATCTTCATGTTCCTGGTTTTGTTGCCGCTCATTCTTCCAAATATCAGCCCGTGTTCTTTGTTCTCTTAAGAGTTTGATGGCTTCGTGAGCAAAACCGCGTTTCTTCCACTTTAATTCTTTACTTTTTGTGCCCAATTTATCCAAAGGACTTAAATAATTCAACGATAGACTTGAACTGGAACTTGATGAGACAGTATTAAAGAGGGAGCTATCATGTAGGTGGTCTGTTTCTGTTGTATCAATACATTTTTCTTGAGTAAAATGCTCTTCAATATCAATTTGCGAAGATGGTAAATCATCAATCTCAATCAGGCTCGAATGATTCTGCAACTGATTTATATTTGTCGTCGGATTGATTGCTCTTTTTTCAAAACACGTTGACACGGGTGATACACTGAAATATTCAACAAGAAAATATATCAAAATTAACAAGGTGTTTGGATTTTCCAACCTATCGATTTTATCAAGTTCATCGGAAGGTTGATTATCTGACGAGGTGGTAAATACTGCACATGCAGGTTGGGTGCAATCTTCTATTACTTGTTGCGTGGAAGGGAAGTTCGCTATTTTCATCCATCGCATTCTCTCTCTATTCTCCCTTCGTGCCTTTTGCGTTTCATCATGTGAATGCTCCGACGTCGAGTTCGTCTCCCACAGGTCTGAATCCGACTCGTCCAGCGCGCCGACGAGAGAACGTGCCTGGTGATAATTCTATATTTGCGGTTTGTGATTACGATTCTCGTTAGTAGTCACGTTGCAAACTGAAAAAAATATTAATTCAAAAATAACTCAAAGAAATAAAATTGTATACTTTACTATTATACCTATTAATATTGATATTACATATTATTGAAAAAAATGATTCTGTATACATTCTAAAACATTTAGGGCTATTTATATCTTTCAATTTTTCTTATTATTTACATTTTGATTTCTTTTGTTTTTGAAATTGCCGTTGTTTCTATTTCTTACTTTCAGGTCAGATTTAAGTTTTGATGTTTTGTGAATAAAGAAATGATGTTAATTCTGAGATTTTTACAAATACCTATGTATAAATTAATATAACCTGTATGTACGTTAGTATAAATGTGTAACATATAATGGTTTACTTGATAAGCATAGTAATTTGAGTGAGAAGATAAACAAAACTGGCGGCGAAAACTTAAGTCAACAAAACAACGTTATAACCGTTATAATACTGCTAAGCACCCACTAACCACCGCACACAGCACCACGCTTCCCCAGAGACTAACCTGAAACACGTGTGAGTTCGTAACGGTTCGTAAGATTCCAAATTTTGGTCCCCTCTCTAAATACTAATCTGACGGTATCTCAAACACGTATCACAAAATTCAAGCAAAAATTGAAACATCGCTGCTTATTCTGCATAAGTAATTGAAATATAATCTCACATGGATAAGGCAATAAAAGAATTAACTTATACCGCGTTTTTCACTGTTTCTGAATATGAAGCCATGGGCGAGTAAATTAATAAACACTATATAATTGAAGTTCTTTTTTGTTTTAAGTTACGTGGTAATTTTACCGAAATAAATATTTAGTAATTATTCTTTTTAATATTCGCATCTGTGTGGTCCTAATCTCTACATTATTGGCAATTTCTGAATTATTTAATTTTGAAATTTAAGGAATTTAGGTTACATTAGGATAATATTGAAGGGTTAGTAAATCCGATTTTATTGGCATTTAACTAGACTTCAATACACCATTTAATAGTCTTTATACGCTATAACATACATTTTTCATGATCGTGCATGGTGAACGTACCAAGGAACGAGTTTCTCTAGGTTCAGGGCATTTTAAAATCCCAGGACCCCAGGGTTGTTCGTCATGCACGCTTAACATTCACATATAAGTTGTTTGCTTCTTATAATATGGTCACAGCTATGAGTATCATTTATTATGTACACAGGAATAAAATATATCGCAGATAAAAATGTTATCAGAACGCACACGTCTGCATGGCCCTAACATAAATTCAACATTTAAGACAGTCCGGTTTGAAATAACGACGGAACATTAAAAATTCAACGAATTATTGCTGTTAAACTTGCTTCTTTAATGCTTTCTGATTTTCTTATTATGCGTTTTGTGCTAGAATGGAACAAACTAATATCACCGTGTCACAAATTAATTTTTTACAGCTAGGTACATTAATTTTACATTCAGTCACACGTTTATTATCAAGTACCTTTAGGAGAATACAGTTTCCCAAACTATTATGGTTTTACAATTTCTTTTCTGTTTATGTTTTCTTTTTGATTGTCATTGAAACTCGAGTTGTTGAGCTCTTCATGTAAATTCTTTTTGTTTCTATCTGCAGTCCAATTTTGATTTTAATAAGGGACCTGAATTGCTAGAAGGCATTCGGTCATGTTTTCAATAAAATATTGTATTCCAATTTAATATTTGAAGTACAAATATTTTATTACTCAACATAAACATAATTTAATTCAGTATCATTTTTTCTACTTCCAGTTTTGCTATGGTTTTGAAACACAAAAATTGGTATTTTAAACAATTAATATAATTGGTACTTTAGTGTGCAAACGTAGTTCAAAGTTTTAAAATACAAAAAAAATGGAAATAAAAAATGGGGTAAATAAACATCATGACGCTAAACGTTAATAAACAATCGACGCAATTAATCAATTTCGTGGTAATACTTAATATACTGTTAGCAAGACAATTCCAGGTACATTCTTGTTAAATAGATAGTTTGTAGTGTAAAAGTAGTTTGTAAATATAGAATGCTAAAAAAATTGTGCATATATGTTCCCAAAATGTTCCTTCTTCATTTAAAATCATTTTGATTGTCAGGATAAGTCGAAAAACCCGAACAATTTTTATTTCAGCAATTTTTGGTAGAAATATGAACACCGCTTTGTAGAAAAATATGTTTTACCAATATTGTATCGTGATCAAATCATTTCTTTTACATTTGTCGACATGAAGCTTTGTTAATTTTGGTTATGACTCCGAATGTTGTTTTATTTAATTTCTATTTACTACTGCACTTTTCACTGAATTCGTGCAATTGCAGATGGCAGTAAATACTCTTGTGGCGAACGTGCGAGCCGACGTTTTGGCTTTCGTTAAGGAAGCTCCAATTTTTTTACCGCCGTCTAGAATCAAAATGAAAATTCTATAACAACTTGCTAAATAAGATTCCTCACGGAAAAATCTCGAGACGAGAGAGAGAGAAATTAAATCTATTTATAATTTTCCACTTCTGAATCTTATAAACAAATTGTGCAATCTACAGCTATAGTGAATGTAAGAAATGGAAAGGGCCTGACCCACTCCAGCAGGCAGGTAGGTAAATAAATCAAACAGCGGCGACTTGTAACAGGTTTTGAGGGTTGTTTATACCGGCCGGGTCGTGCGGGGAGTTTGAGGGGGTTTTATCGATTGCTGAGCCAGTGAAGATGGAAAAGGAACGCGTGCGGTGCGAACCATCACCGGCCACGATAATTAGATACTTACTCTGCAATCCGAACGCATCCTGAAACAGATGAAGAAAAGGGGTCAAGTATTAGTCAATCATCAGTGGAACATAAATAAATCTAGGGACTGATATTACAATACCTTTGTATTTACAATTGAATAGGCACACTTAGATTTAAATTTAAAGCTTATAATAAATTAGATAAATAAATATGTGAAATACTATTTACCAATCCAGCTTTTCCTTCGGCTTCTTTGCGATTTTCCACTTCAACTTTTGCTTTCTCAACAATTTCGTTAATGAAATCATTCACGTCCTTCATCTTATCGTCGTCACTCTTGAACTCATCTATCCTTACGTCCAGCGGCAGCTGGATTGTAACAAGATCCAGTTTTAGATTCGACATTTTATACACGACACACTTTTCACGTCTCGTAAAGCGAGAGAAAAACTGGGCAGGAAACAGCAAATGGTGTGCACACTGTACGATGTCAGAGGAACGACAGACTCGACTCGATCGTGCGCGAGTCCTTTTGCTCCCACTCTGGTTTTGATAGGACGTGTGTTCTAGCGTTTTCCTTGCTTTCCCCGACACATGCGTCGCCCTATTTTGGACTGGTGTTAGTAGTATATGACATTTTGTTATCACGAAAGTATAAAACAAAGTAAAATAAAATTATAACATTTTCCGAGCAAACTTAGTTAATTCATTGAAGTCTTGGAACATAAATAAATGACCAAGTATTTTAAAGGTTACGTAGAAATAAACATTACATAGATTTACTATCGTTTCAGTGTTTTTTTGTGGTTTTTGTTATCATGTGTAATTTTTATCAATTCACATATTTGCATTTTTTGAATTATACTCATAAATTGAAAGATGCTTAAATTATATTAAGTAATATTTAAATTGAGGATAAATAATTATACCTTTTATATTTGAAGTAATAATAATCGTATAAACTACATATATTCCTGAAAATTTGTCTATATTCTGTTTGAATGATGATCCTGATCCTGAAATTTAAACAATTGATAACTAAAAAATAGCTGAATCAATTTTGACAATTCCTGATTTGTTTGATTTATCGTCTCCTGGAATAGCAGAATAACGATTAATATATCAAAAACTATAACTCAAAAAGTGTTAAATCGGAGATGAAGATAGATAAAAATTCATTCAGAGATGGCGCAGTCGTTCATTCTTGTATAGCGGATGTTACTATACCGACACTACTCACGCGAGCTGGGAAAACAGATTCAGCTGACGCAGCTGACAGCAAACCAATCTGACAGCTGGCTGCGAAGAATATAAATATTGATAAAGTTTAGTTAAATTATACAAATTAAAGAGCATGTTTAGAAGTTATAATACCATAATTTCACATACTAATATACAAAATGTCAGCAGAGTACGCAGAAATCATAGCTAAAGACGAAGGAACTTCACACAATCCATTTTCATTATAGTAAGTAACAAGTGTTGCACCAAAAGTAAACTAAAACAAATAAATGAATTAAAAATAAGTAGTAAACACCTGTACTTTTCACTTATCTTATTTTTGCAGTTGCTTTTGCCTTATTGGTGGTAGCAGAAGAAGTCAATACCTCAAAGAATATGAAAAGAAAAAGGGATAGATAATAATTATATTCATAGAATGCCTACAAAAGTAAGTTTATTTACCTTTAAAGAATTGTAAAGTTCATTAATATGGATTCTGTTGACTGATTATCCATCAGTTTCTGCAGAAACTGACAAATTGTCAAATGTATGGGTTGTCAGAAAAGAAGCTCTGAAGAATGTACAATAATAGTACTACATCGACGCCGATCGATATGTCCTGAAACAAGGTTAGTACATATTCTAAAATTATTTATATAATGTACTTCCTTTGATTTTAAACATTTAATTGATGACTTGTAATAGGAAACCAAGAAATGTGTGGAATACCTTGCAAGATGTGAAGGTAAAGCTGCTGGATGTAAACTAAGAAAATTAGGTAAATATGAATTGAAAGTACATTTAAAATGTTCTTACATATAAATGTTTTAGTAAACAATCCACTTATGGGCGATTCATCAGGAAGCACATTCAAACCTAAAACAGAAATCTGCATGCTCTGGAGGTGGCTGTGGCAATTAAAATTATATCAGCATGATATAATTGCAAGAAAATTTAACACATTCTTATTTATTTTATAAGGGGAATAATAATTTAATAATTTCTATAAATCTTAATATGTATTTAAATAATTGACAAGAGAAATATTTGAAGCATACATGTTAAATTGACTAATATTTGGATTATTGAACACTAAAATAAAACATGAAATCAAAACATTATATTTTAATGAAAAACAAAATCCTAAACTATGTAACTGCCAAGTTGCTTGGAAATCCCCTTCTTCGATTAACGATTTGCTTGACAATTTCCATTGGGATCTTTATATTTTAAAGCTTCTTTAATCATTTATAAATTGTGAGAGATGAAATTTTCATTCCTAAGAAAAAATTGCTAAGGGGGTGCTTGATACTTTTTTTCG
The DNA here is from genome assembly GCF_025399875.1 of Dalotia coriaria. Taxonomy (NCBI): domain Eukaryota; kingdom Metazoa; phylum Arthropoda; class Insecta; order Coleoptera; family Staphylinidae; genus Dalotia; species Dalotia coriaria. Next base: position 11,161,726 of record NW_027045446.1, read on the forward strand.
GCGATTTTCAAAAATTAATATCTGTTAAACTAAAAGAGATAGCAACCAACGAATGGTTGATTATGAAAGATTGGAAAATTCTTTATCAGATAAAAATATAAAATAATTATATTTCCTACAGTAAGAGGTCGAAAAACGCGACTAAAAGTGCTAAAAGTGACATTTCTCAATTTTGACTGGCTGCTTTCTTCAATCGCGGTAATATATTGAAGCTAAAGAGAGATAAATGAATCTGATCGCAGCGTCTTAATCTACGGACCAATCTCTATCAGATAGGATAGTTAAAACCGAGAAATCTGAGAGATGAAATTTTAGAATCTTGAAAAAAGTACCAAGGGGTGCTTGATACTACTTTTCGGCGATTTTCAAGAATGTATCTGTTGGGCAAAAGAGATGTAATAACTGAGTAGTTGATTATGAAAGATGGAAAATTCTCTATCAAGATAAAATATAAAATAATTATATTTCCTACAGTAAGAGGAGTCGAAAAAACGCGACTAAAGTGCTAAAAAGTGACATTTATCCATTTATGCCCATTTTATTCAATCGCGAATATCTCGTAAATTAAAAGAGATAAATAGGATCTGATCGCAGCATTTTTTCCAGTTATAAAAACATAATCTCACATTGTAGTAAACAAAATGTCAGCGGAATATGAAGAAATCATAGCGGAAGAGGAAGAAGTCTCACAAAATCCAATTAATTATAGTGAGTGTATCAACTTTTGCATAGAAGAACTAAACTAAAAGCAAATAAATGGTTAAAATAAATCACCTAGTAAGCATCTGTACTTGTCCATATTTTTTACGGTTGTTTTCTTCTTTGAAAATTGCGGATGGTGTCTGCCTATGTGTCTGCAACGAACCAGTCCATATTTTCGAGAAGAATATATGAAAGAAAAGGGATAGATATGAGTATGAACAGAATGTCTACAAAAGTAAGTGTTTTACGAAAGTATTGTACGACGTTTGTTTATAATTGTTCATCATTTTCCTGCAGAAATTGATAGAAAATTATCAGAATCTAAGGTTGCCAGGGAAGAACTACTGAAGAGCAAGAACAGTACAATATAAAGCGCCGAAACAAATATACGAAACAAAAAGAGGTTAGTACATGTTCTGCAAAGCATTTACATAATAACATAGCCCCGTTAAGGTAAAATTTATTTAAATTTCCAATGATAACTGTAGAAAAGTAAACAGCGTGAGGGAATTTCTTGCAAGACATGATGGTAGGAGGGTGCAAATTAAACTAAGGAAAATCAGGTAAATATTAATTGACAGTTTTATGTATTATATACTTGCGATTCATCAGGATGGAACTGTCCTAAAATGTCATACTCAAGTGGTGTACGTTTAATAGAAAAGCAGAGTATCAAGGGAACAATAATTTAATAAATTTCTAGGAAATGTTTTCGTGTACTTAACAAATTGACAAAAATATGTTTAGAGTGCACTTGTTAGATTGACTAATATTTTGATTATTGAACAATAAAATGAAGCATGAAGTAAAACATTTATATTTTAGCCAAAAAACAAAATACTAAACTATAAACTGCCAAGTTGCTTGGGAATCCCTCACTTTTCGATTAACGATTTGGCGACAATTTCAGGTAGGATCTTTTCTTTTGGCTTCTTTGTCATTTGTAATTGTGTAGGAATTTGTTAGCATTTCAAATGTTCATTTCACGATCCACTATACTACTAGTCTATAACTACAGCGCTATTACTACTTGCCACTTTTACAGCACGTGCCTGCTACCACTACACTTTCCCGCTGCGAACTGTTCACAATATGACACAGGCCCCGAGCACAAGCACCGAAACAGATCTATTGCTAAATATTTGTCAATCCAACTTTCTTTTTACTTGAGTGTGACATCTTCATTTCTGCATCTTCCAGAATATTTCACTTCAATCACGATGACAATATTTGTAAAATGACGAAAAACTAAAGAAGTAGGGGAGAGTAGGGTAATGGGGTGGCAGGTGTCAGGAGTCACCCATATATCCACGGTAGTAGTTACGGTACGCGTAAACGTGTTTCCTCCGTTCTGGCCCCCAGTGCCACCCCAAAAAAATCATGCAAATCGGTGCGTGTATCATTGAGATACGCCAATATTTTTATTTTGGTACCACTTTGATCTAATTTACGTCCGCCGAATTAGAAGATAAGTGTCGGAAAGTATCTTGCAATATTCGAATGAAGGCATAGTCTTGGTGAAACGTTAAAATGGAGTGATGTGCAGTTCAGATTACATTAATGTTTTGAAGAAATATTTTTTTTGTTTTTTTTCTGGCCAAGGTGCAATTGTGGGCCGTGGGAGTCATGCGACTCTAATGGACGTTTGTCTTTAGTCGCTCTAAATGGCCTATCAAAAGCAATGTGACTTATTTTCAATAGCCTTAAACACGAAACGATACTGGAAAGTAACAAAACTTATGATTCCTATATTGGCACTGATGACTTATGCCAGGGGCGATGGATGGTGAAGAGCCGTGTAATGTAACGATTAAAAAAAAACAATTATAAATGGCGTTCGCGCTGTTTTGGGCTATGGGCTCGTAAAATCAGAAAGAGGAAATGCACTTTCAAGGTGGGGACTTTGCAGAATATTATGATGTTTGCGATATCTGCTAGATTTCGTTGCGGTTCAATTTGTCCCAGGTGAGCTACATTACTACATGTGGTGCAATGGGGGTCAATCATTTTTAGGCACTAGGAATAATATCAAATTGATTGTCAAAGTGACTGAAAATTATTTCAAGTAAAGGTATTTTAGTAAAACTAGTAAACGCAAAGCGTTACAATAGAGTATTTTTGCTTATAATTAAGTACAATTTCAGTTCTCCCCTTAAAAGTGACCCCCATTACCCTCTTTTACCCTACTAAGCCAATTAAACAATCCACAATAATGAACTTTCTGTCGACTCCACCTCATCAATAGGGTGTAAAATAAGTGCAATGAGGTGTAATGAATGTTATTATTAATTACGATGTGTGCGCTTTGTCGTTCATGAGATTTAGCACCCGAGGTTGCCGGTTGTCCATTCATAACGAATTAGCAAAATTATGATGGTGACGGGCGCGATTTACAAGGTTTAGGAATGGGTGCATCTGTCATCACCTCAAGAGTAGTGTGTGTTTGTTGTTGATGTGCCCTTCAGCACCGTCAGTAGCTGCCCATTCTGGGTAATTTATACAAGCATCAACGTATCCACTTTAAAGGTGATGTGGGGCTCGCGGTGGACTTAACCGGTATTCAATGGCTGGATTTGTGTGTATGTTTGATACCTATGCCTATAGTTGAAACCTCGGCGTTTGGGGAAAAATTATGTAGGTGGCTTTATAACAAAATTAAGTGAATTAATGTGTGTACTTTGTAAAGCATTTTGCCTTGATAGTAATACTCACCCACAGCATTTGTACGTTTGACACAAACCACCAGAGGCAATGACATTTCCTTGATGGTGTACACATCGGACCCTGACCCCAAAGGCTTTTTTCTCGCTGGAAAACTGGATACATCATTGGGTCATCCTTCCGCCAGTCTACCTCGGCGTGGATGGAACTGCGCATCGTCGCCGCTGGCTATTATTTCAGCTAGGGTTAACTTCATTAATAACATTAAAATTGTTTTTAATTGTTTAGTAATAACAAAATAGTTGAAATAATACTCTACCCCAATTTCTTTCCAACTTTGCATACCCCTGAGGGCAGTAGCCCATTCCTTGATGGGTATACATCGGGCTGTCCCCAAGGCGGAAGATAGCTGAGTTGAACAGCTAAGATCTACATCGGCAATGAGTGGAACTGCATCACATCGGCTTCCTTTAGCTGCTTTGTCTTCAGTTGAGGGTTTAACGTTATGACGGTCGTCTGATAAAAAAAAAATCGCGTAGTAAAAATTGACTGTAATAAAACTCACACCTCCAGTATCTTTCAATTTTGCGCCCTGAGACAGTAGCGATGGGTATACACGGCTAAATTTAGATCCCCAAGGCGAGGAAGATAGCTGAGCCGGGAGCCTCAGGATCACGACCTCGGCGTGGACACTTACTTAACATCTTCTTCTTTGGCCTCTGTTGTGTAAATATATATAGCTTTAAATATTATTTGACCATAAATAATTATGGTAGCAACTCACACCAACTTCTTTGCGAAGTATTGCCTTATATCAATAGAACTCCTCATCTCTTCTTGGCCCTTGGATGGAAGAATCTTCTTGTTCGCATTCGAAAACGAAACATAACAATACGTGCAACATGACTATTTCAAACTGGTGACTTTCAAACTTTGATCGATGCAAACTGTTGATCTGTAAAAGAAATAATTAAATATTTCACGATACTACACTCGCACTAGCTGCACTTGTATAACGGCCCGCACAATACTTCGCAAGTAAAAGCTAACACTCGCGCACTACTAATAATTCACAACACTTCCTCTAAGTTGATATCAGCATTTAACCATTTCCATTTTTACTTTATTTCTCTTTCTGAGATGCATCAATTCCATTTATTTTCAGTTGAAGTTGATATTTTCCAAGTTTCAATTTCTGTTATTCTTCTTCTGGAGTTTTGTCTTCTGTTCTTCTATATAGTTGTTGATTATTTTAAAACAGTATACTTCACCTCCCACACTATTTAACACACTCCCACTATTTAATCACACTCGCGCATATATAAAAACACACAAACACAATTATTTTATAACGGTTATAATTCATATCCAATTCCAATTTGAGATTCAATTTTCCATTTCTCACGTTGTATCTAACTTGAAGTTCATTCTTTGGTTGTTACAGTTAAGTCAAGATCTATTTTATTTTCAACTTCTTATGATTTCTCGTTCCTCGTTCGGAATAATCTTCCTTATATCTTTGGGACAATTTCTCTTTCTTCTTGGGTTTCCAACTGTTGTCTTGTATAAAATGATGCAATTTGAAATTGGCTGCTGGCAAATGTTTTCTCCAAAATATAAAAATCTAATTCCAATCTTTTTGGGTATCATTCTTCATTTTATTCTGTTCCAATTGCTGCTGACCCAATGTTGTATAGTTTTAATTTATGTTATTTATGATGATGTAAAAAATGTGTAAGTTGTGTTAAAAAAGCAGTGCCAGAAACACATATTTCATTACTTGCCCAGTCAATGATCATGAACAGGGTAGAAAGTGTAAGTGTATGTGTATGTGTGTGTATGTGGTGTAAAACTTGATGAAATTCGATTTTCACTCCCGCACTATAATTCAACACTCGCGCACTATATATAAACAAACAAACACAATAATTTATCACTGTTGTAATTCATATTCGAATTCAATTTGATTCAATTTTCCATTTTCTCGTTGTAGGTATCTACCTTGAAGTGCATTCTTTATTTATTTTAGTTAAATTCAGGATCTATTTTTATCTTCGACTTCGTTCCTCATTTTGGAATAATTCAGTTCGCCAATATTTTTCCATTTCTTAATGGAATCTGCGTACATCTGAGGGAAATTTTTCTATCTGATTGGTTTCTTCGTGTTTTATTCGGTTCTATTGTTTGCTTTGACAATGATGTATTTGTTTTAATTTATATTTATTTGCGGTGGTCTTAAAAGTATGTAGTTGTGTTAAAATATTTAGGTAAGCAGTGCCAAGCACCTGTGTTCATTGCGCAGAATGTGATGTGAACAGGTGAAAGTGTAAGTGTATGTGTGTGTGTGTGTGTGTGTAATTGTTGACCGAATAACTCTAAGTACTATTACCAAAAATTGAAATGAAGTTCAGTTGAAATTAAAGCAGATTTTTGTTTACGAATATAAACTTGAAATACACACAAATTTCCGGTGGTACTATTTGGGTTGCTTGTTTGCCGCTCCATTTTAAAAAGAATTTTCGACGATAATTATTTCTACCATCGAATTTAAATACCACTTGTTTAGATCAACATTTACTTCTTTTGAGGTATATTGCAGAAATCTTTCTCATCATATCAGAATCCACGTTTCTTGAATTATCTTCTATCCATGTATGAATATTTGATGGTTGAAATTTTACGCTTGTAAAGGCATTCAGCTTGCGGAAGTTTTTTGATAAGACACGGGACTATTGAAATAGGCGATGAAATAATACACTGATATTAATGATTACTACCAGTGAATTTCTTAAACGCTAGTGCCTGTGTCAAAACAAAGAAGCAAAACAAAGGTTGGGTAGTAAATTTCAAGAATAGAACACAAAACAACACACAACATGCTACGCATCAGGATCTGCAACATAAGGTAAAAATAATGAATTATTAATTTCAAACAAACGCCCTGAAAACATGAAAGAAATATTTGATTGTTAAAAGTGCTGAAAAAGCCCATAAATTCATTAGTGATTTTGGAACTCATTTCACACACAATACAAATACATAATAAACTAAATACACAAATAGCATTCACGAAACATTTTAAAAAATAAACAGTAACTACTAAAAGAGAAACATGGCTGATTGAAGTACATACATATATAGATTTTTTTAATAAGAAAAAAGACATTAATAAGGATATGGAAGGACCTAAGAGCCTTACAATGACTGACTGGCCTTTAAATCGCGATTATCCTGAAAGCGGAAAGGAATTTATTTTACAAATTTCCTAGAACAATATTCAACATTCCACAGCTAAGAGGGGTAGGATACACTTACTTAACTGGTACGTAGGAATGCCTTTGTCTACTTCAGAACATGAGATAGCTTTGAGCACAAAAGTGATTATGAAAAATAGGCGCACCTAACATGACCGCGACGTTTGGCGGTTGTGTAAATTAATTGCCAAGAAGCGATTTTGCAACGGATAACAAAGTGACCGACTGCTACATCCCAGCGGCGGCAACCGGCTTTAAGTTTAAAATTTAACACGGCATACAATGAAATGAAATACAATACAGTTTAGCACAATCTGGCAAAAATATAAACAATTCATTCCGCGGGCATGCCATTCATGCACTTGAATTTGCGAAACTGGGTTACCGAATCTGCGCTTCAAAATGCCGCGCGTTGCATTGAATTAATTTGTGTTTGATGGTACATGTTCTGCGTGAACAGAACGTGTAAGGGTGTTATTATTTGAGGAATGTAAGTGGGGTGTGCTGAACTACGCAAATGGCAAAACTCCGCATTGCTTGAAACGAACCGAGCAAAAGTGCTTATTGAGTGTTTGCCAAGGTGATGACTGTTGTGTGTGTTGACCGGTTGAGTTTGTTCGAATGTAATATTTAAAGTGTTTACTGATAACTTACTTAATTGAAACTTAAAACGCGTTACGAAATGTTTGCGGTAATACGGTAATACTGTCCAGTTCAAATTCAAGTTGAATAAAAGTAAATCATGAGGATTTTTTGTTTTCCAAATTTTCAAAAAGTCTTGGGTTTGAGACGTTAATGTGAGTACGTTGAAATATTATATGATGTGTGGTGATTAATTTACTGCGCGTTGGTTTAAACGGACAGTACTTTATGATTGAACTGATATTAATTGAATCGCGACCCGGTTAAATGCGATAATTCATAAAAATTACTCACTACTTATGTACATGCGGCGTTTCACAGCGTGCTGGGTGGATTATGAATGACCAAGTACTGGTTTCACATACCGCACGGATACAAGAGTGACATATTATTACCCGACCAGCCTCTGATCATGGGCATCCTGCACTACTACCTTAAATCGCTCTCGATAACATCTCATCGCGGGATGCGTTGTAGGGGATCAGCGTCGGGCGAGATTGACCTCTGGACTCAGGAACCATCTTATTGGAATGTCACTCTCATGCGGGTTTGGTTGATCAGGTCCGTTTGGATTGGGTTGGTTTGGCCTCTGATTGAAGGGCGAGATGTGAAGAAGTGACTGAAAACACAGTAGGTAAAGTAATAGTTGTTTACGCCGAATTGATGATGAAGATGGGTTTTAACTTAAATATTTTACTGCATTGGCTGTTGCTTTCATGTGAAGTATTAGATTGGAATGATTTATTGCTGCGGGTTGGTGATTATTTTTGCTTATGATATCTGAAACGGATAAAAGAAATAGTTAAGGTTATCATTTTCAGTCTATGCTTTTTGTTAAAATGATGGATTATTGTGTTGTTTGGTTGTTTATGCGGATGGGTTGGGTGGTGACATTTTACCTAAGGTTTGGTTCACGGTTACTGGTTTATATTTGAACGTGGGGATGAGGTATTTCTTGATGGCTTCCGTTAAATTATGAATCGTAAAGGTCTACTGAAACAAGAATTGGAAACAAAAAAAATTAATTATGCGCGTTTTGTTTTGGCGATAGGGTTATTTTTTTAAATTGTTTTTGTTTTAGAAATACTTACGATTGGGTTTCAATGTACTCGACAAAACCAGCGTTTAAAATGAGTTGCTTCTTCATATTTGGTTGGCGGGATCGCGTTCAAGGCGGGCGGGCGACGTGGTGTGCAGAAGATTCAAAAATTTCGAAGCGACCAAATGGTCCATATGTATTATTACGTGAAATGGCTATTAGAAATATTATTACTAAACCATTCCAATTGTTTGTGCTTACCGATTCGGTTCCCATTATGATTCGCGATGAGTTCGCTGTGTATACTGGCAGTCCGGTGGCTGCTGATATGACGTTTGTATGCGCGTAAAGCGACTTGCGCGCATGGCGACTCTCGCGCAGGGTTCACGAAGGCACCAGCAGCGCCAAAGGCCGGCGGGCTTTAACGACACGCACCCCAACCGAATCTCAAAATCTGGATGAAACATGGCCGTCGGGCGCTCTCAATTTATAGATTCGAGGGTTGGGTGGGGTGGGGAATCAAATTTCAAAAACCTTTTTAAAAAGGTTGCTGATTTAGATGGTTTTCACCAATCGTTTCTAACTTTACAGAAACATTCTAGAAATTAAACTAGGAATTATCATACCCTTTCTTCCTTTATTAACCCCGTAAATCAGCCACAATTAATTTTTAAAAATTGCCACAAAATTACAAGGCTTCTTATGAGAATTTGAAGAAAATTAAAGAAATTCATCGTGAGTGGTATCAAAGTGTAACAAATCACGCGCTCTTTCCAACGGTGCCTAACACGAGTCGTTTAGTGGAGGGGTTTGGGAGTAATTCACCACGAAAGTTTCAGTCCGTCACGAGTCGTCAACCGAAAAAAAGCACATGCTGTCAAGTGATACTTTTGTGAATTTCTCTTCAACCACACATTAAGACCAAAATCTGACCACGGCATCGTGTTCCTCGGGTCCGATTACACCCCAGAAACTGTTATTTCTTCGAAAATCGCTTTAATTAATAGTTTTTCACGTGTCCGAAAATATCAAGTGAAACAGTGAGTTTGCAGGAAGATTACGTCTTTCCTGCTGAATAAAATGCAATCACACCTGCGGCAATCAACAGGCCAGCTTATAAACTATAGATTTTGATAACTTTCAAGTTGTGATACGTTTTGTGGATGCTGTGATTGACTTCAAAACACATGACACACAAAAACCTTAATCAACCACCTGTTTGGGCCCCCTTACAAGTTGATTTAACATCTGCACAAGCCAAATACAACTGAGATTTATTGTTATTAACATTGGCTAAGTGCTCAGTGCATTTGTTAGGATTTTCTAGGTGTGTATAAAATATTCTTGTTCATTCATGTTCAGGTACATCAAATTAGGGGTTATCAAGTGCATTGTTTCAGTTTTTCAAGTCTATTGAAGGATTATTTCATCTAGAAACTGTTTAAGGATGGATTAGGAATAGTTAACGAATGTTTCTCAATGTGATATTGTTCAGAATATTCATGATTTTTCATACTACAGGATATTATCTTTTGTTTGTGAGTTGGAAAACCCACTGGAATCAAGCAAACCAGTTGGTGTTCCTATTGGTGCTGATAACAATACAAGAACAGAGGAATATACAGTTTTGAATGCTGCAACATGTTAGACTGGTCTAGGTACTGCTGTAGATGTAACATTTTAAGTGTTTTTGGATTTTTTTCTTGTTGTTGCAGAAAATTTGGTGGTATAGGTTAATGGATTAGGTCTGGTTAGAGGTGTAACATAATATTGGTGATAACTTTGGAATGAGAAGGAATTATGCAATTTTGACTGCAGAAGATTAATCAGAAGGTCTAATTACCGCTATAGACATGTTTTATAAGTGAGACGATTGTATATTTTTGCTTAAACTGAGGTGATGCTTGAAGTTATTTTGCAGAGCAGGAATCATAACAGGAATAGCAAATAAATCAAAGCCTGCAATGAAGAGGATTGAATATGGAAGTTAACAATAACATAATATGCAGCACAATTTAATTATGTTTCAATTGATATAAAATTTATTTAATTTGGATGATAATTATGCAAGTTGTAAGGAAAAGAAGAAACAAAAACAGGAAAAGCAAAAATGTGTCATCATTCTAATTACATACACATTTCAAAGCAAGCCAGTCAACCGTAGGATTGAAGAAAAATTATACTGAAAACATCTTAAGGACAAGTGAATTCTGTATTATTTGATATAAGATTTGTTTAAATTGAATGAAAATTAAGAAAGTTATGAGGAAAATAAGAAACAAAAGCAGAAAAAGCATAAATTCATCACCAGATACCAAGGAAAAACATGATGCTTAGACAAATATCTTGGCAGTGCTCATAAAACCTTATGAAAGGTGATGTTAGAGACGAGTTTAGCTTGTTTATACAGTAAATAATAACATAGTCAAGTAGAAGAGACCAGTCAACCAGCTATTTCAAGGGTGTTCATTGGTTCAATGCAATCACAAAACCATTATATTACCCCACAACTAAACAGGGGAGAAAGAAGGCGTGCCCAGCATTGTAATTCACCCTTATTATGTTGGCTAGGGTCAACAAAAGAGGGTGAGCAGTTGAGTATGCTGCGTCGGCACAAAGTTAAGCACCTAATCAGGTAGAAAAGACATCAAATTAGGTTTTACACTTTATGGTACTCTGACCTATGCTAATCTGAAATGATTATGAAATTATGAGTAAGCAAACACCCAAACACATTAAATTAATGAATACTTTGCATTTATTCAGTTAAACAAGAAAGTATATATGCTACAATGTCACAAATTAGTATAAAATCATCACAAACACAACACACAAACTACTAAAACAATATTTAAGCAAATGTAAGTTTGGTTTATACAGAACAACAGATCCAGTTAAAGTAGAATAAAAACACTGTAAAAGTAAGCATCTAAAAAATGATTTGTACAGTGTGGTATAGTTGAACGTGGAAGTTTGTTGATGTGAGTGAACAATATTGATGAACAAAGATAAATAATAACCATGAACAATGGCACAATTTCAACAAAATTGAAATCAGCGATTTCACAATGTTGACAACAAACTGTTTTCTTCTTTTCGATCTCCACACTTCCTTCTATCACCAGCTTACTCATTGTAGATGCATACTGAGTAAGGGTAGGAGTTTGGTGAATGCTGATTAGTGGATTATATGGAAGGGTGGTTTAGCGCTTAACGATTTACCGATTATCGGTTTGCTGTCGTTTTAAAGTTAAGCTTGTAAACAGCTATAAACCTGTTATAAAATTTGGTTTTACAATTTATAATACTTGCTAATCTGAAATTATTACAAATGAACAAGAAAGAAACACACGAACAGATAAAATAATGCATACTTTGCATTTATTCAGTTAAACAAGAAAATATTTATGTTACAATGTCTTAAATTAGTATAAAATGTACACAAAGCAAACACACAAGCTACTAATACAATATTCAAGCAAATATTTAAGTTTTGTTTATAAACAATAAACAGTTGTTAAAAGTGTCTATCAAATAATTCAATATAAAAAGTTACAAATCTTATTATATTCCAAAGAGACTCTCTGAAATATTACAAAAAAAATCTTTCTTATTGTGGTACTTGAACCTATAACATAAAATTAATAACTACTTTGCATTTATTCAGTTCAACAAGAAACTATTTATGCTACAATGTTAAAAATTAGTACAAAATCTACCCCAAGACAACACACAAAACATATTATTGAAGATTCAATGCGCAAAGTAACAACTTGTGTCTAGTTTATATCAAATTGATAAGAAAAACAGATCGACATGGTCATACATTGAAAAACACACATTGATTTTATACACATAAATATTTATTTATAAATTATTTGCGTGTTTTATGCAGAAACAAATGTTGCGCTAAATGTATACTGGAATTGCAGAAAGCTGATCTGGGCCAGTCATCTACATAAACAAGTATCACAAAACGTGCAGTTTGACACAGTGACCCGATATAAAAACTGACTCTGTCTGGGATTGTTTTAACCAAACTTGACTATAGAGAAAAACAGAAAACATTTTCGATTCATGAGGGCATTTCAAGTTCGTGACGGAAGTTAATATCCGAAACAGGAATACTAGCAATTATAGAAAATTAATAAAACTGCGCATTGTATCCTGTTTGTATAAATACTGCCTGGAAATCAGTGATCGGTATGTCAATAACAAGTGATTATTGAATTGAACCAGTAAAAACTCCTCATGATGAATAAAGTCTGTTTGGCAATTTGCGTGGTGTTTCTATGTGTTGTCCTGGTCAACTTAGCTCAGGTATGAAATTAATAGAATCAAGTAAATACTAATTTATGTTAATTGTTAATTAATCCTTATTTTTTATCAATGCTGATTAGGCTCAGATAGAGCAAACCGGTAAAGCTGGCCAAAATATGATGGATACTGCGATTGGAGCAGCTTCAAAGACAGCTGAGTAGGACAAAATGCTACAAAACAAATGAAGGATGCTGTATCCGGATTTTCAGGTCGTTAAAAATGTATTTGCTTGATTGTTATAGAAGGATTCAACTGAAATAAAACATGTGCATATAGATATTGTCTTTTATACATATGTGTAATTGCAGTTTAAGAAAAAAATTGCAGTTTACATAAACATAGATTATTTGCAACAGTGATAGACAATAGTACGTTAATTCAAATCAATAGCATGATGTACATATTAATACCTGTTTATTCCTGTGATAAAACTTATCTTTGTTAATTTCTCACCGACGACGCCCCCTGGGTTTCATACCTGGTACAAAAACAGCTGATTTATTACCGAGAGTTAAGTACCTGCTTGAATTACAACTTTATTTCAAAAACCATGACCAAGGTAAATAAACTAAAAGCTAAAAGTCAAATGACACATGCACAAATCTAGCAAAGTCCACTCTCTGGCCAAGAGCACTAAATGACCAACAATAAAGGATAAAATAGAAATAGATGAATATTAATCTGCCTGATGCCACAGTGTGGCGAAACATGTCGCAGAATGGTAAAAGTTCTTGTGAAACCCATAAGGTTTATCCTTTCTTTCAACGATAGTAATGGAGTTTCATCATGTACCTAAGTGCCTCAACAATTCAATAAATAGAAATAAGAGAGTTAGGTGTATATTGTACTGAAAAAAATAGAGTATTAATTTTGTCAGTAAACAAAACTACTAATAATAAATATATATAAAAAAAATATTAATATTATGCCGCAATATGCTTTGACTTCTTCGTTGCGTTGCGTTCCTCCAAAGTTTTTCCAGGTTCTTTTAAGAACAACTTGCAGCACCAGCTACGCGTCCTCAAAAATATACACAGGAATAAAATGACCACGGCAAAGGCTAAAAATAAACATGAGAGTTAATATAGGTACTTGTGACATTTTTCTAATTTTTAAATAAAAACTTACTACAGACAACTGGTAGCGTCACCAGGAAAAAGTATGCCAAACCATGTGAATATTCAGCTTCGTGGTGTGGTGTAATGCCAAACTTAAACAATTCTTGATCGTTATCTTCAATCAGAATATTCTCACTATCATCAACATCTCCAGTAGTTATTGTTGAACTGGGGGCCGGATTTTCTTTCCTTAAAATTTCAGGATTCTTATTTAGACTCTCATATATGGTATCTTCAAAGATTTTAAAGAAGTTATTGTTTGTGGAATTTCGTTTGAGACGTTTGTTGACCGAGGTTTCTGGGGCGGTGACACTTTGATCAGTGTCACCGCTAATGGATAAAAAATAATGCCGTTTATGTTTGCCGGCATCGGTTTTCTGCGTTTTTATCGGTTGCTTAGTCGTTGTGGAAGACATCAACTCTTTTGTTGTAATATTTCGTTTAAGTTTCGGATCATATTTAGATTTTTCAACATGTAATAAGCTGGAAATGTTGATATGTCTCTTTATTTGACCTGGTCCTGTGTCCAACATGTTTTTGGCCTTCATGTGACAACTCCTACAGAACCCATTCATACCATGTTCACAGAACATAGTTGATTCATCATTTTTATTAAGCCAGTCGAAGTCTGATGAATTGTCCACTTCATTTTTCTCGGTTTTTATATCAATAGTTTCTTCCTTAGGCAGGGCAGGAGTAAAATCTCGTATGAAAGAGGAGAAGAAAAACTGTAAGAGTCGTTGTAAAGGATCCATAAAAAATGGCGACTCTACTCCGCTGCCAAATCCGTCCATCTTGTTAATCGACTTCGAATTGGCCAAGAACGTCACTACCAACTTGGGCTTAGACATGATCATTCCTTCCTCATGCTTGGTGTCTGAATTTCTGTTTTCCCATTTCGCGCAGGACTTTTCAGAGGTGGGAATTAATTCAATCACATTAAGTGATTTATTTGAAGTTTTAGCATCAGGCGTCGATTTTTGGGTTGTATGACATTGTCCGCCTGAAAATTGTAATAATTTAAAATGAATATATAATTAAAAACTTTACTGATCATAAAATATAATTACAAAAAGCGCAGAATAATAAAGTTATGCAAAATGCGAGTTGCTTCATACTCGCGACACATTAAACGGTTAAATGCGTTATAATTGCTGATAAAAAATACGTAAAAAGTCACGAAACTGTATTGCTCACGCACATGCAACAAATAAATAACAAAGCAATAGTAAACAAAATGGTTTTGTTTCATTTTGTTTAAAACTGCCTACTCCGTTTTTACTCTATTTATTTTACACAAGTACCTACGTATAATAAAAATTGGCGAATATGATATGAGTGCAAAACATTCCATCCGCCGAGTTCAGAACAAAATTTCATAATAACATTTACTAACTACTTAAACCTAACACATTTACAGTGTGTGCTGAGCTACCGAGTAAATAAATACAGTTATATAATCAAAGTTGTTTTGATAGCGTAGAAGCTACTTTCGATTTATTTGCTCGGTAATTGTAACTCCAAACACTTAATACACTTGCCTGGCTACACGAATTAAAGTCGTGCTTCGGTTTGTTTTGCAATGTGTTGAGCGACTGACTTGACTCTTGACAAACCTATAAAACCCGCCATACACAGCGGTCGCCCGGCCAAACGACAGCGCGAGTTGTTGTGGTGTGGTGTTGTACTTATCGCGGAACATTCGCCGAGCGTGCTCCAGTTTTACTGCAGCAGATACAAATCTAGCTACTGCATGCTTGTACAGTCAAATCAATAAAAGTTTTATATTGAAGAGCATCATCAGTAAAAATGGCAGCCAAAAGTGAAAAGATTGGTATTATTGGCAGGTAAATATGGAAATTTATGTATATTTGCGTTGAAATTGCATGTTCAAATGATAAAAACTATTTAAATGACGTAAATAAATTGTTTTTATATTTGTATTAGATTAACAAATTACATGTCTACAAATAAAAATTTTTATTTATTTTTATAACATTTTAAGTAATTAACTTTTTTCTTTCATTCTAAGCGGACTTATTGGTCGTTCCTGGCAATGTTGTTCGCATTTGTTGATATCAAAGCTTGATTCACGATTTATGACATTGAACCAGCACAAATTAAAACAGCTTTAAGCGACATCGATCAACAAAGCTCAAAGTTCGAGAAAAAGAAAATTTAATTGCGTGTAAAATCAAAAACGCTGTTCAACAATACGCATGCATTCGAGGTAGGCATTTTTTAAACGTTGGTATTTTCACTTAGAACGAAACGAACACGTTTAACAGTAATTACATATAAATATAAATGCAACGATAAATTTTAATGGTAATATTTTCATCCAGGAAGTTAAGCCCGGATCGAAACAGTCGACGCCGTCTTAGTTCAAGAATGTGTCCCTGAGAAATTAGATTTAAAGAAAAGTCTGAAGAGCGTGATGATGGAAGCCGGACCAAACAATCATCTTCCGCTCACCAACATTTATGCGCTACCCACGTTTCTTCGAGTTACCGCCAAAACCTGTCGTTTCAACCGTAAACCCACCATTTTGAAAGTGTTTATTTTAGCAAAAACAGCACGTTTTTAATCTGTTTTTTAACGCGTAGTCAGCATAAAAACGACGAAATTTTTATTACTTTTCAAGTGCTTTTAAATGATGTGCAAGCCACACCCCACAAGTTGTTTCCGCTCAAACCAATATTGAAACCTCCGCGACGTAGTTCAGTTATAAATCAAAGTACACTTTTATTGCAAAACAACAGCAGGTAAATGATGAATTAGATAATGAACCAAGGCCACATTTAAGTAGGAATCAAGTAAATGTGCCTGCTACGAGTTTAAAGCCAGTTCTGGTACCAAAACCATCGCAAACACCTAAAGGACCAATTGAGAAAAAAACAGTTGTGCGTCAGTTTGCTTCACCACCTATTCCATCAAAACCAGGATTGGCAGGAGTGTTTCCCAATAAATATGTTGATAGAGCAATTCCTATCAATCGTTTGAAATCCGAAAATAAAGAGCTGGAAGCGGATTGGAATGATGAGGAAGTCAGTGAGACAATACCAGAATACATTAATACACCTTTCTCAACTCTTCCGAAACATATTCGTCCAGGAAATCATTACGATAGAACAAATCAACATCCAGGCAACGAGCAACATTCCGTTAATGCTTTATTAAAACCATCACAAATTAAAACTGATAAACAGCATCAACCTAAATTTGAACTTCCTGGATTAGTAAGACAAGATCAAAATCAATATTTGGGTCAAGCTTCACCTAATGCAAATAGACCAATACATTTGAGTCAAGATTTGCCAGAGTATATTAACACCGCAACACGAAAACCTTCAATATCTAGATCCATTCCTGATACTCACGCAGAAATAAACCAACCTTCATATTTAGAAGATGATATTCCAGAATATGTGAATACCTTTTCATCTGTAACCATTGAAGAACAACTACCTGAAGGACACATTTTAAATGATCCCAAACGCCGTCAACTATTAGAAGACAAACTTAGAATTTTCATCAAGCAAAGGGATGCAGCCCATCAGGAACATGCCGAACAAGAACCAGAATATTACGAAACTGAACACGATTTTGAACTTCGGAAAGAAGTAAGTCAGTATGATAGTAAGACTTCAGCTACGCCAGAGTCATTCGACTCGTTTGATAGATCAGAACAATCGTCTCCGATTGTTGTAAATGAACCACCTGAACTATTTAAATCTGGTGTTATCAGAAAAATTAAACTCAGAGACTCTGATACTCCTCCTGCCAACGTCAATGCAAATGCAATCCCTGAACCGCAGCCGGTACAATCAACTTCTGGAATTAACACAACTCCGCCACACGTTCAAAATATTTATGGAAAATTGCCTTCGATTCCTAATAACAAGCCTATAATACCTCCTGATGATGGAATATCTGCAGACACACCTGATGATAACGAATATGTGATACCGGTGACGCTGCTAAGACGCCTTAGTACGTAATTGAGAAGAATAAAATTCTTCAGGAGGTAAACTCTGTGAAGCAGTTTCAACATTGAACAATAGACCAGTAGGCACGTTTTTACTCAGGCATAGTAAAACACACCTGGGGGTTCTTATGTTTATCGGTGCGTCCATGGTGAATCACGTACCAATTTGTCACGACGACTTCACTGATGAGTTTTTCTTGGCATCGCAACCAGGTACTACAAATCCAAACAAGTTCAAGTGCATGATGAAATTGTTGGACTTTTATTCGCGGTATCCGATTACTGCAAATGATAAAATATTGCATCATGAAGTCAATAATATCGATTAAAGTATACAAAACCAAGTATTCCAAGAAAAAAATATTTTCAAATGCGTGTGAAATCTCTTTTATCTTTCCAATTTGGAGTACTGGGCAAAAATATCAACAAAATATATTTGGTGAATATACATACTCTATTTGGGTTTATCTTACGATATGATAAATTAAACATTCCATTAAAATTCAAATGTCTAAACATAAGAATTAAAACTTAACACTCTTCTACTCCTGCTTCCTCCGCGGCTGGTTATCTGTTTTCACAAAATACGAAATATAAATCTGAATCTAGGTTACTACCGACTAAAATCACCTTTTATACAATATGTATAATTCTGATTTATCTTGTACCTCAGTTTTGGTAGCAAGCATGACACTACTTGCATCAGAGTCAGAAACATTTGAGCTCATAAAACTTTCCACATCTGTGGTCAACTCAATTAAATCATTGTCTAGTGTTAGTGAGATATACTTATGGCCCCTATCTTGTTTTTTGGCTGGCAGTAGTGATGATGTTGATGTAGATGATGCAGATGTGTTTTGTAATAAGTTGAAATCACTTGATTCACTTGTAAATCCATCACTATCACCAAGTCCATCAGAGAGTATAAAACTGGAGTTTATTGCTTGGACGGATTGCACTGATATCAAAGGCTTATCCTTTGCAGTTGATTTCTTACTCTCCTGTTGCAGAAGCAGCTCAGCTGCTAGCTTTTGCAGATCTTCCACAGAGAGATTCAACCCAGAAGATAGAGCATCACTCAAGGACAAGCAAACTAACCTGAAAAAGCAGCATTTAATTAAAATATTATTAAAGAATTGAACCAGAACATAATAGTTCACATATTTTAACAAATAAACTGTTTGTACTCACCCTTTAGGTGTTTGAACCAATAT
Organism: Dalotia coriaria; assembly: GCF_025399875.1. Classification (NCBI taxonomy): domain Eukaryota; kingdom Metazoa; phylum Arthropoda; class Insecta; order Coleoptera; family Staphylinidae; genus Dalotia; species Dalotia coriaria. The sequence goes on from NW_027045446.1 coordinate 11,180,664, forward strand.
ACCATTACTAAGCAAATTATTTGCTTCCTCTACAGATTGAATGTCCATTTTTGGTGTTGACTGTGTTCCTAGAGAAATTTTAAAATCATATTGCAGGGCCTCTTATCTAAAAAGGAAGGCATGGCACAATATTTAGTACACACTTCTTAGAAGGTTAAACTCAGGTAAATATTTTACAATGACTGGAATGGAGCAATTTTGTAAATGAAACAGCACTGACAACCAAATGGACCGAACAAGCCAGACACTATGCCATAGATTATAATATGTGCACTTACCCATGTATATGTACACTTGGTCAGGCCCCTGTCACTTAAATGCGAGAAAGACGCAAGAGTCAGCGTGTGTGTCGGGTAATTTTAGTACCTCTGGGTGGCGCTGGTAGTTTAGTTGCACGACAGCTGTTTACCGTTTGTGTTGTTATCATATGGCTACACTACGCAACTATATTGCAACCGTTGCGACTAAACTTCTCTGTAAATATATGTTCTCTGCAAATAGCGACAACATTGAGTAGTTTTCTGCAACACGGAGTTGAAGGGGGCTGGTTCTAACTTTCGTTCTCTTCTTTGTTTTAGCAATCGTTTTCGAGTTCCGATCGCATAAACTTTAGCGGAGCATCTAGAGATGTAGAATTAAATTCTCCGTTGGGTTGTACTTGTCTGTTGTAGTAATTCGACCTGCAACCCGCGAAAATTTGCATAAAAAGGTGATTTATCGCTTTGTCACTTTTTTTCGAGAAATATTTGTATTTTTACAGGTTTGTACGCGATCTTGCCGGCTCAGTAATTCAGCTCGGCCTCGAAAGATGCGAAATTAAATTCTCCGTCGGTTTGTTTTGTTAGCGGTAGAAGTGACTCGTGCGCAGTTACGTGTATTATCTTGAGGTACCCAAAAGTAACCTCAGATGGCGCAATAATGCATATTTTCGCTAAAAATATTCCTGCGAGTGAAAGTCGACATATCCAGTTGTTGTGTAGTAAAATAATATTTTGGAAGTTAGTGCGAACCATTTTTATCTTCAGCAGAACACGAGGGGCGGCTGTTCTACCTGGTAAATATTATTATTTAAATAATTATGGCAAATAAGATAATTTTTAAGGCAAAGTTTGGGTTCCTCCGGAACTCGGACTCATTTCAACATTGTTCAAAATTGTATAACTAATGTTTTGTTTCTTCTTTATTTCAGTATTTACTCGCATTTGATTTACTGTGTTCGATACACTGGTGAGTGAAATTTTTCATGGTTCATAGTATCTATTTTTCGATTTTACGGTTTTCCTGCAACTAGAGAATACTTCTTTTTGCGGAAAGTTCGGTCAAGCATTCCGCAGAAAATTTGAAAATGGAAATTCATGCTTGAAAATTCTTATTTTAGCAAAACAGCACGTTTTGAGCTTTAATCTGCGTTTTAACGCGTAAAACAGCATAAAACGACAGAATTTTTATTATTCGTTTTTTATTAATATTGCTTCTATTTGAACGATTTCAACGATCTAAAATGCTTGAAAATGTTTATTTTAGCAAAACAGCACGTTTTGAGCTTTAATCTGCGTTTTAACGCGTAAAACAGCATAAAACGACGAATTTTTTTATTATTCGTTTTATTATATTGCTTCTATTTGAACGATTTCAACGATCTAAAATGCTTGAAAATGCTTATTTTAGCAAAACAGCACGTTTTGAGCTTTAATCTGCGTTTTAACGCGTAAAACAATATAAAACGACGAATTTTTATTATTCGTTTTATTAATATTGCTTCTATTTGAACGATTTCAACAATCTAAAATGCTTGAAAATGCTTATTTTAGCAAAACAGCACGTTTTGAGCTTTAATCTGCGTTTTAACGCGTAAAACATAAAAACGACGAATTTTTTATTATTCGTTTTTTATTAATATTGCGTCTATTTGAACGATTTCAACGATCTAAAATGCTTGAAAATGCTTATTTTAGCAAAACAGCACGTTTTGAGCTTTATTCTGCGTTTTAACGCGTAAAACAGCATAAAAACGACGAATTTTTTATTATTCGTTTTTTTATTATCTGCTTCTATTTGAACGATTTCAACGATCTAAAATGCTTGAAAATGCTTATTTTAGCAAAACAGCACGTTTTGAGCTTTAATCTGCGTTTTAACGCGTAAAACAGCATAAAAATGACGAATTTTTTATTATTCGTTTTTTATTAATATTGCTTCTATTTAAACGATTTCAACGATCTAAAATGCTTGAAAATGCTTATTTTAGCGAAACAGCACGTTTTGAGCTTTAATCTGCGTTTTAACGCGTAAACAGCATAAAAACGACAAATTTCACGTATTCGTTTTTATTAATATTGCGTCTATTTGAACGATTTCAACGATCTAAAATGCTTGAAAATGCTTATTTTAGCAAAACAGCACGTTTTGAGCTGTAATCTGCGTTTTAACGCGTAAACAGCATAAAAACGAACGAATTTTTATTATTCGTTTTTATTAATATTGCTTCTATTTGAACGATTTCAACGATCTAAAATGCTTGAAAATGCTTATTTTAGCAAAACAGCACGTTTTGAGCTTTAATCTGCGTTTTAACGCGTAAAACAGCATAAAACGACGGAATTTTTATTATTCGTTTTATTAATATTGCGTCTATTTGAACGATTTCAACGATCTAAAATGCTTGAAAATGCTTATTTTAGCAAAACAGCACGTTTTGAGCTTTAATCTGCGTTTTAACGCGTAAAACAGCATAAAAACGACGAATTTTTTATTATTCGTTTTTTATTAATATTGCTTCTATTTGAACGATTTCAACGATCTAAAATGCTTGAAAATGCTTATTTTAGCAAAACAGCACGTTTTGAGCTTTAATCTGCGTTTTAACGCGTAAAACAGCATAAAACGACGTTTTCATTATTCGTTTTTTATTAATATTGCGTCTATTTGAAAGATTTCAACGATCTAAAATGCTTGAAAATGCTTATTTTAGCAAAACAGCACGTTTTGAGCTTTAATCTGCGTTTTAACGCGTAAAACAGCATAAAACGGTGAAATTTTTTATTATTCGTTTTTTATTTATTAATATTGCGTCTATTTGAACGATTTCAACGATCTAAAATGCTTGAAAATGCTTATTTTAGCAAAACAGCACGTTTTGAGCTTTAATCTGCGTTTTAACGCGTAAAACAGCATAAAAACGACGAATTTTTTATTATTCGTTTTTTATTAATATTGCGTCTATTTGAACGATTTCAACGATCTAAAATGCTTGAAAATGCTTATTTTAGCAAAACAGCACGTTTTGAGCTTTATTCTGCGTTTTAACGCGTAAAACAGCATAAAAACGACGAAATTTTTATTATTCGTTTTTTATTTTTATTGCGTCTATTTGAACGATTTCAACGATCTAAAATGCTTGAAAATGCTTATTTTAGCAAAACAGCACGTTTTGAGCTTTAATCTGCGTTTTAACGCGTAAAACAGCATAAAAACGACGAATTTTTACATTATTCTCGTTTTTATTAATACCTTCTATTTGAACGATTTTAACGATCTAAAATGGCGAAAGTACTTGTGCGAAACCAGCACGTTTGAGCTTTTAATCTGCGTTTTAACGCGTAAACAGCATAAAACGACGAAATTTTGTATTCGTTTTATTAATATTGCTTCTATTTGAACGATTTCAACGATCTAAAATGCTTGAAAATGCTTATTTTAGCAAAACAGCACGTTTTGAGCTTTAATCTGCGTTTTAACGCGTAAAACAGCATAAAAACGACGAATTTTTTATTATTCGTTTTTTATTAATATTGCTTCTATTTGAACGATTTCAACGATCTAAAATGCTTGAAAATGCTTATTTTAGCAAAACAGCACGTTTTGAGCTTTAATCTGCGTTTTAACGCGTAAAACAGCATAAAAACGACGAATTTTTTATTATTCGTTTTTATTAATATTTGGCTATTTGAACGATTTCAACGATCTAAAATGCTTGAAAATGCTTATTTTAGCAAAACAGCACGTTTTGAGCTTTAATCTGCGTTTTAACGCGCGTAAAACAGCATAAAACGGCAATTTTTTATTATTCGTTTTTATTAATATTGCGTCTATTTGAACGATTTCAACGATCTAAAATGCTTGAAAATGCTTATTTAGCAAAACAGCACGTTTTGAGCTTTAATCTGCGTTTTAACGCGTAAAACAGCATAAAAACGACGAATTTTTTATTATTCGTTTTTTATTAATATTGCTTCAATTTGAACGATTTCAACGATCTAAAATGCTTGAAAATGCTTATTTTAGCAAAACAGCACGTTTTGAGCTTTATTCTGCGTTTTAACGCGTAAAACAGCATAAAAACGACGAAATTTTTATTATTCGTTTTTTTTTATTAATATTGCGTCCTATTTGAACGATTTCAACGATCTAAAATGCTTGAAAATGCTTATTTTAGCAAAACAGCACGTTTTGAGCAGTGCGTTGAACTTATGTGTGTTTTTGAACTAGGTAATGTTGTTTTGAACTAAGTGTAGCCCAGCAGTGGCGCTATCAACTAGAGGGTTGTGATGAGGGGTTGTTAAGTTTGTTACTTGGTATAAAGTTTTTTATGTATTGCGTCGCCACTCATTACTTCCTGCGCGGCGCCGTGATGGAACCCGCTGAGGTATGAGGTGCAAAATAAAGAAGACCGTCGAGAGCATCTCGGTCTTGTTTCCATCGAATCGTCATCGTGAGTTATCTGTGAGTATTTTTGACCCTCAGTGCTTAGTAAATTGTGCGTGCCCGTATTTCTTGTGTTGTAATCTGTTCCGGACGCCATCTTGCTTAAGTTATACTCTGACTTCTTTGAACTTGCACTTGAAAATCTATTAAGTTAGATCTCGCGAACAAGTCCTTCGCGAGTTAAGTAACCATTGTTAAACAAACCGCGACAACCGCGTAAACATTTTGGTCCTTCGAACCGGATATTTGGAAATCTGCGACGTCTCACCGGGAGACGCAGAATTCAACAGTTGAACTCCATCTCTGTGTCCTAAGCTTAGGGCGTTGAGGCTTAACAGCGCGTCGCGACGTTTGGAGTTGCTGATTTGCATCACGTACAGAAAGTTGGCGCGCAACGATCACAATGGCCAGCAGCATCATTAAGCGCCGACAGAACGATAAGGAATGGCTGCTTCATCAATTAAGGCAGCTTCAGGAAGAACTAAAGACGGCTAGCGCGACCAATGCTGCAAGCGTATGGACGCTAAAGGGGTTCGTAGCTGAGCTTGAAACAGCGAACGAGAAGATGGCCGAACTGCATAAGGAATTAGCAGAACACGATGTGTGTATCCAAGATGAAAGGCTGCAGTTCTCCAGCGGACTTCGGCCGGCTATAGGCAGAGCACAGGCCATCATCGAAGAAGCGAGAACGACGTCGGGCGCAACCGCGGCGGTCAGTCGAAAGGCCCCAAAACTACCTGAGTTGGGGTTACCAGCATTCGACGGAAGGTTTGAAAAATGGCCCGGTTTTCGTGATGCTTTCACCACGCTCATCCACGAAAACGTAAGCATCGCCGAAGTCGAAAAGTTTATGTACCTGCGAGGGTGCCTGTCGGGAGAGCCAGCTTCGATTGTGCATGCGGTGCCATTGTCCGACGTCGGATACAGTACGGCCTGGCGACTGCTCGAAGAGCACTATGAAAACAAAGCGTGCTTGATTCGAGCACATGTCGATGCATTGCTTGACTTGCCTCTTACGAAGAGAGACAATCAGAGCAGTTTGCAGACTCTGCTCAACGCATTACGGAGCAACATAGCCGCTTTGAAGGTCTTGAAGCGCCCGGTTGAGCAATGGAGCGACTTGTTGGTGCGGATCATTGTCCGACGACTCGATGCGCAGCTACAGAAGGATTGGGAAATGTGTGCTCATAAAGATGCGGATGGAAGTAAGGTCCCAACCTACGAAGAGTTGTTCGAGTTTTTGCAAACGCGTTCACGGCAGCTAGCAGCAACACAAAGCAACGCAGCACCCCGGGAGACTGGCGACCGTTACCAAACACATGCTCGACAAGTGATGGTGACAACATCTGTTGGGAGTTGCGCTGTATGCGCAGGTAGCCACAGCACTAGAAACTGCCCCGAGTTCATAAACTTGACCGTGGACCAACGATGGCAAGCTGCAAGGGACAAGCGCATGTGCTTCAATTGTCTGAGGCTTGGCCACAACCTACCTAGATGCCCCAGCCGATCAACATGTCGCTCGTGTGGTAAGAAACACCACTCAGTTTTGCATTCGAATGTTACGAACACGACCGCGATCATAAACCCGCCCGTAAACTCTGTCGATGTCGTCGAGGAAGAGCCGGCTATTGAGATGTCGGAGGCGCAAGCAGTTAATTTAGCGTCTCAAGAATCGGCCGTGTTGTTGTCCACAAGTCTGGTAAAATTGATTGATTCCGATAATCGCGAACACGAGGTCCGCGCCTTGTTGGACACCGGGTCGGTGGTGAACCTGATCACCGACTCCTGCGCTCGTCGCCTCGGGTTAAAAAGCGTCGGCTCGCCAATCCCCCTGTCTCTCGCCGGTGGTAGCCAAACGCAATCAGATCGCTTGGTGCGCACCACATTGAAATCGCGCACATCGGAGTATACGACGGATATCCAGGCGCATGTTTTGCCTGCAATCACCGGCTACGTTCCTGGACGCAATATAACTACGGGATTAGCACGAATTCCTAACAAAATTGTCTTGGCCGATCCAGAGTTTAACAACGCAGCGCCGATCGAGTTGCTGCTGGGCAATGGTGTGTTGCCTAAACTTCATGCCGATGGTCGAATTGAGATCGAGGACTTAGTGTTGCGCAACACTAAGCTCGGTTGGATTCTGGAAGGAAGATGGCCCGGCGATGACACCTCGGAGGCAGCGATGGCAACCCCATTACCAGTCGCGCACGTGCACATAAGCGAACTGATTTCGCAGTTCTGGGCCGTGGAGAACCATACGTCGCCGACTGTTGAACCGGCAAGCAAGTGTGACAAACATTTTGCGTCCACTCACACTCGTGATCCAGAGGGAAGGTTTATTGTCGCGCTTCCGTTCGCCAAGTCTCCGTCGGAGTTAGGCAACTCAAGCGCTCGAGCGAAGCAAGCGTTCTTGGCCATGGAACGGCGCTTAACCCGGCACCCAGCGATGTACGTAAAATATCGAGAATTTATGCGCGAATATATAGACTTGGGCCATATGTCGGCGACCCGGGGAGACATACACACCGGGTATTACATGCCACACCACTGCATTCTAAAGGAGGCCAGCCTGACGACAAAGTTACGAGTCGTCTTCAATGCGTCAGCGCCTACAAGTAACGGAACGTCGCTGAATTCGATCTTGCAAGTGGGGCCCAAACAACAAGACGATCTATTCGCTGTGTTGTTACGGTTTCGGTGCCGACAGTTTGTACTGTCCGCCGACATCACCAAGATGTACCGTCAAATTTGGGTTCGACCCGAGGATCGTCAATACCAGCGGATATGGTGGCGTGATGACCAGACGCAGGAAATGCGCTCCTATGAGCTTCAGACGGTTACATATGGTACAGCGCCAGCCTCGTACCTGGCCATCAAGGCGTTGCGAGAAGCGGCCCGATCAGTAGAGGATCAATATCCTATTGGAGCAAGGGCGTGCTTAAAAGACTTTTATGTCGACGACCTATTCACGGGAACCGACACGAAGGAAGAGCTGTCGAAGTTGCGCCGTGAAGTAGAGGCGGTGCTGCTTACCGGAGGCTTCCGGCTGAACAAATGGGCCAGCAACTGCGAAGAAGTTTTAGCCGACATTTCCACGCTGCACCAGCGAGATGGGGTTATAATCCACGAGGCAGGGAATCCCATAAGCGCATTGGGAGTCCAATGGGAACCACGAGCTGACAGCATTAGGTATCAAGTGGATTCCAGTCTTGATACGCCGCGCACCAAGAGAGCGATGATTAGCCAAATATGTCGCATTTTTGACCCGTTGGGACTTCTTGGACCAATCATCATCATCGCCAAGATATTGATCCAAGAATTATGGAAGTTAGGCGTGGGATGGGATGAGCCGCTGCCGGAAGATGCAATGCGAAGGTGGATGACCTACCAACAAGCGTTAGATGGGATTGATCGCATTGTAATACCAAGGAAGGCTCTGCTTGCAAAGGGGTCAGAAGTGGAACTTCATGGGTTTGCCGATGCCAGCGAATCTGCCTTTGGTGCTTGTGTGTATCTAGTGACGGTGAAGGCAAACGTGCGTGTCGGGTCGATGCTGTTGTGCGCTAAGTCACGCGTCGCGCCGGTGAAACAGGTGACGTGGTGGTGGCGTGGAGTGGCGCTTCATCCCTCCAAGAGCACCTCACTTCGGCGGCTTGTGGGAAGCAGCCGTGAAAAAGGTCAAACACCACCTGCGTCGAGTAGCCGGCAACGCGCTGTTAACGTACGAGGAATTGAGTACGTTACTCGTGCAGATAGAAGCAGTGCTGAACTCTCGGCCTCTTACTCCCCTATCGGAAGATCCCAGTGATCTACAAGCTCTGACACCTGGACACTTCCTGATCGGAGAAGCCCTCACTGCGCCTCCAACTTCGGATTTGGAGCACTTGCCGGATAACCGCCTATCACGCTGGCAGCTGGTAGAAAAGTTGCGGCAAGACGTGTGGCGCCGCTGGCATAAGGAGTACTTCGTAGAACTGCATCAGCGAAGCAAGTGGAGATCGCCTGCCGTCCCCCTGAGTGTGGACCAGCTGGTGGTGGTACGCGAGGACAATTTACCACCGCTTCAATGGCGGCTAGGAAGAGTTGTTGCCGTTCATCCTGGCAAGGACGGCATCATCCGCAGCGCAGCAGTACGGGTTGGGGCCGGAATCGTTGATCGGCCAGTAGTGAAATTATCGCCTCTCTTTTCAGAACAGTGAAGTGCGCGAACGTGGAAAATAATTAAACGGGTCGTTTAATGGGGGCCGGTATGTTTTGAGCAATGTGTTGAACTATGTGTGTTTTGAACTAAGTGCAGCAGTGGCGCTATCTAGCTTAGAGGGATGTGATGTACTTTAAGTTTGTTATTTAGTATAAGTCTTTTATGTATTGCGTCGCCACTCGTACTTCCTGCGCGACGCCATGATGGACTGCTGAGAGGGTGCAAATAAAAGGGCCAGCCGAGAGCATCTCGGTCTTGTTTCCATCGAATCGTCATCGTGAGTTATCTGTGAGTATTTTGACCCTCACTGCTTAGTAAGTTGTGCGTGTCCATATTCCTTTGTGCTATAATCTGTTCCGGATGCCATCTTTATTAAGTTATATTCTGACCTCGTTGAACTTGCATTTGAAGTTGGATCTCGTGAACGAGTCCTTCGCGAGTTAAATAATAATCATTGCTAAACAAACCGCGACAACCGCGTAAACATACGGTATTGTACTCAATTCATCCAAATGTGTGTTGGGGGCGAGCAAGGTCAAATTTCTCGGCTACCTTGCTACGAGCGCAGGAACCAGTCCGCTCCCTAAAAAAGTTGCCGCAATCTGCAATTTCCCTCGGCTTTAGCACACAGTACTCCGCCAGTACCTAGGAATGATCAACTTCTACTGCAGATTCCTTCTTGGTGCCACGGACACCAAAGCACCCCTTAACAATCTACTCCAGAGCAACGTAAAAGGGAAACAACCAATTGCGTGGACCCCAGAGGTTGCGTTCAGCAAGTCCAAGGATAGTCTTGCACAGGCCGTTCTGATAATTCACCCGCATCCAGACGCACCGCTAGCCATCTTCTGCGACGCCTCCGACTTCGCCAAAGGCGCCGTATTACAGCAGCAAGTCGATGATGAGTGGCAACCGCTGGAATTCTTCTCTAGGAAATTGAGTCCAGCGGAAACCAAGTACGGCGCGTACGATTGCGAGATCCTAGCCATATATTCTGCCGTTAAACGTTTTCGGCAAATGGTAGAAGCACGCGAATTCATAATTTTCATCGACCATAAACCACTTACCTTTGCCTTCACACAAAAGGTGCAGCCATCATCTCCACGGTAGGCACGCCATTTTGACTTCATCTTGCAGTTTTCCACCGACATTCGTCACATCGCAGGGTAAGAGTACGTGGTTAGCGATGCGTTGTCAAGGATTGAGGAGATAACTGAAACTATCAACTATGAGAACCTCGCCGAGCTACAACAATTGGAGTCGACCAACGACACTGAACTTCAATTGAAACTAATTGGTATTCCCGGAACAATAACATCTCTGGTATGTGACATATACAATAGAACAGCCCGCCCGTACCTGACACCGTCAGTAAGGGCGGTAACAGCACGATTTGTTTGGCCAACCGTCAAAGCCGATTGTTGCCAGTGGGCACAGGAGTGCTTAAGATGTCAGCAATAAAAGGTCTCCAGACATATATCCGCACGAGTCAGCGAATTCAAAGTCCCCGCAGGCAGATTCAAACACCAACATATCGATATCGTAATTCTGCTGTACTTCAACGAATGGCGATATTGACAGAAAATAATGGATAAAAGGATTAATAAAATAGAACAACAGCTAGAATCAGTTAACAACTTAAACTGTGATCCTAACATAATTAAATCGGAACTCAACGAGCGTAAGAAAAGGGAGTATGAGGTCGTTATATTCAATGTCCCTGAATCCAATAAACCAGCAGGATTAGATCGAAGTAGCGATGACACGGAGCAAGTCACAGCGTCAATTCCAGCAGACATCTTAAACAAAATACCAGACATCAAACCTCGCCGTCTCGGTAAACCAATACAGGGCAAAACCCGACCAATACTACTATATACACCATCACCAGCAATAGCTAGGGAAATCCTAAAGATTAACCCAGATGGTGATACCGGTATTAAATTCAAGCCCAGTCTAACACAAAAGCAACAACAACATCTTAATACGCTTAGAGTAGAGCTCAATGAGCTAAACAAAGACGGTGATAGCAAGACAATCAAATACATCAACGGGGTACCTAAAATAATCGATAAACCGGCATTTCAGGCGCCAAGAAAAAAAAAAAAAAAAAACAAAGTAAACTCACAATACTGTATCAAAACACGAGAGGATTAAGAACGATACTACATCAATTTTTAACTTCAACAGCTTGCTTTAATGGAGACATAATCTGTGCTAGTAAAACATGGCTACATTCTTCGATATCAGATGGTGAAATAATCGACAATAGTTTTAAGTGATTTAGGAAAGATAGAGACAGTAACACAAGTGAACATAAACGTGGAGGTGGGGCCTTAATTGCAGTAAAAAGTGAAATATCGGCAGAACAATTGGAAATCGAAGATAATAATATAGAACACATTTTTATAAAAGTTAAATGCTCAGAAGAAGACATAATAATAGGCTGTGTGTACCTGCCTCCACTATCACCATTAGATGCTTTCAATAATCATACCAATACTGTTCAACATTTGAAAAATAAACACCGTAACTGCAAGCTATTAATTTTAGGAGACTACAACCTGCCAAGCAGCTATCCACAGGATCAATGTATAAATCTACTGTATAGCAATATGTTTCTCGTTAACTGTGAACAACTTATCAAAATCGTCAACGACCACGGTAAAACCCTGGATCTCTGTTTTAGTAACACCAACATCAAAGTCACCAGAGGTGATCCTATCATTTATGAGGACAAACATCACCCAAGCTTAAGCATCAGGGTTGATACTCTAGCCAATTTAAAAGAAAACAGTTCGCCAAAATATATTTTCAAGAACGCAAATTACTTAGATCTAAATGGATTTTTTCTATTTTGCAGCTGGAATAGATTATATGAGTTAGAATCAATTGACGAGAAGGTAAACTGGTTCTATAACGCTTTAAATGAGGGAATTCTTAAATATGTGCCCGTCTACAACAGGAAAATAAGTAACTATCCAACTTGGTTTACCAAAGAGCTGATTAATAAAATCCGTGAAAAAAATGCAGCACATACTAAATATAAAAAAACCAATACAAAGCAACAATATAATATATTCCGACAACTCAGAATAATCTGCAAAAATCTAAGTAAAGAGTGTTACAACAACTACATAATTAGAACAGAATCAATGATCAAACAGGACGCCACAACATTCTGGACCTATATTAAGAATAAAAGGAGAAGCGACGCAGACATCCCAGCCACCATGACATGAAAGGAAACTACAGCTAGCAATGGAGAAGATGTAAGTAATCTTTTTGCATCGTTCTTCAAAAGCATTTACAAGAATAATAGCAACAGCAATGATAACGATTTGCCATCACATGATGCCATCACGAGAGTTCTAACCAGAAAGTGAATCTACCAGAGTTCCAAGTATCATATGACGAAGTTTATAAACAACTGCGCAAATTGCACCCCAAGAAAGGAGCAGGACCCGATGGCATTCCTAATCTATTTCTGAAGAACTGTGCAATCGGACTAGCAGAACCAATTACTCATTTATTTGATGTATCGCTTAAATCTGGTTACTTTCCATCTGCATGGAAACTCTCCTACATCTGCCCCATACACAAGGCAGGTTCTAGAAGTGATATAGCCAATTATAGGCAGGTATGTATTCAGTCATCCATCGCAAAGCTATTCGAAAAAATTATATTGCCACAAATAGTATCCGCCTTTGAGAACGTCATTTCATCAAGACAACACGGGTTCATAGGAGGACGCTCTACAGTCACAAACTTATATCTCTACACGGATTATGTACTGGATGCAATGAATCAAGGATTGAGCACTCATACCATCTACACGGATTTCTCCAAGGCTTTCGATATGGTAAACCACGATATTTTAATAAATAAACTAAGACAATATAATGTTAAAAGCAATGCACTGGACTGGCTGAGGTCATACTTAGTTGACAGACAACTGCAAGTACGTGTGAGTGGATACACATCAGAATTATATGAAGTCACCTCAGGTGTCCCTCAAGGATCGCACCTCGGGCCGATTCTCTTCAACATATTCATAAATGACATTGGGGAACAATTTATATCAGAATATCAACTGTATGCCGATGACTTAAAGATCTTCAGGAGGATTAATTGCAATGATGACATGGATATTCTGCAGCGCGACATCAACACACTTCATAGTTGGTGTCAACAGAATAAGCTAAATTTAAACAAGACCAAATGTGTGGCATTATGTCTCTCCAGACTAGCAAAACCAGCTCCAGCAATATATCATCTAAACGAGTACCAACTATCCGAAGTACCATCAGTTAAGGACCTAGGCATTATCGTAGACAAAAAACTTAGTTTTTCATGCCATGTGGATAAGATAACATCCCAAGCGTTCAAAACACTTGGTTTCTTATTCAGAACGGGCAAAGAATTTAAAAATGTATATACACTCATGCACATATTCAAAACACTAGTGCGACCCATATTGGAATATGGCTGCATCATCTGGTCACCTCACACCCAACAAATGATCGACAGAGTTGAAAATATACAACGGAAATTTTGCAAATTTCTATCATATTATATGTATACACAAGGGACTCACTTAACAACAGACGAGGTGTACAGCTGCTTCAAGATTGACAACCTAATCAATCGTCGCCAAGTCGCAGATTTAACCTTTTTCTACAAGTCAACACACGGACAGATCCAGTCTCCGGAAATTAACAACCATTTCGAGGTTGTTGAGCACAATAAAAACAACGAAGAATTATATCTGCTACGGTCCAAAGAACAGAATCTCCAATTTGGTCAATGAATATGCATCAGACGTCGATTTCTTCACTGAATCACAGTCAAGTTTTTATTCCAATATTAAGAAAATTATGTTAATTATGTTAATTAACTAACTTCGCCTGCATGGAGTCTGGACGGATCGAGTAGTCCAGAGGAAATGTTGACGGTCCTAAGCCCGTGTAAAGAAGGAAGGTTCAAGGGTGAGGCCAGCGACCTGCCCTGGGTAAAAAGGATTAAAGTGCTCAAAGTACCAGTGGAGAGCCTCGGAATGGGACAGATCTAACGATAACGAACAAGGCAAGAAAACGGAAACAAAGAATAACAAAGCAACATAACCTAAGATTGGCAACGTGGAATATCAGGGCACTCAGTAACCGACAACAAGAACTGGAAAACGAAATTAAACACTATAAAATTGATATGTGCGCGATTCAGGAAACCAAAAGAAAAGGCAAAGGACAGATGATTATTGGGAATATCTATTAATATACAGTGGAGTTAAGGAAAACATGAGAGCAAAGGAAGGTGTTGGAATAATGATTCACAAAAAGTATGTAGACAGCATTAAAGGAATATCGTATGTTTCAGAACGAATTGTAAGAATTAGAATAGAAATCAACAAAACAAAATTAAATATAGTCAGTGTGTATGCTCCTGAGAACTGTAGAAGCCAAACCATAAGGGAAGATTTCTACGATAAACTACAAGAGGAGCTAGACAAAATCAACAACAACGAAGCTATTATAATCCTAGGAGACCTAAATGCAAGAGTTGGAAATAGAGTAATACCGGGCATTAAACAACGGTTCAATGAGGAAGTAGAAAATGAAAATGGGGAACTTTTGACAACTTTATGCACAATCAATGAGCTAAGAATAAATAACACATTTTACAACCATAAGCAGCAACATAAGTATACTTTCAACAATGAACGCGGATATAGGTCAACAATAGACTATATCATCACGAACAGGGAAATACCACCAACAGATATATTAGACATAAGAAGTTTAACATCAGCAGATATTGGAAGCGACCACAATTTAGTTATGGCGAAAATTAGAATTAATCCCATCAAAAAAACGAAATCAAATAAAGAAACTAAGCTACAGGAAAAAATAAAAGTGGAAGGACTGTCAGATGAAACAACAAGAAACCTTTACCTAAATAGACTAGAACAAAAAATATTGAACAACAGCATAACAGATGAGGATGATGTAGACAAAAGCATGATAAACTAAAGACCACCGTCACACAAGCTGCAGAGGGAAGCATTGGGAAGTTAAGGAAGTAAAAAACCATACAACCCTTTGAAAGAGAGAACGCCCTGGTTTACCGGGACGAAATTAAACAAAATGTAAAGAAAAAAGACTTGGCTCACAGCAATATAGAACGGTACAATAAATGCAATCATACCGCAAATACAAGAGGAAACGCATCGAAACACACGAACTAGTCAGAACAACAAAACGAGCATTTTAGATATTCAGAAAATTTAGAACATGATTTTATGGAGCCCAAAAATCATATGGAAAACAATTAGACGACAAAGACAAGAACTCAAAGAGCCGCTAGAGAGTAAGCATATAGAGAAAGAAACCTGGATCAAGTATATTGAAGAACTACACAATGCAAGCATAGACGAAACGCGATTAACAAACACAAGGATTAGAATACAAGAAGAAGCTACTAGTGTGAACAAAAATGAGATCGCAGAAGCTGCCAGACTTCTTACAACAGCAGAAATGAGAACACTACGGTGTGTGGAAGGCAAAACGATCAGAGACAACCAAGAATGAGGACATTAGAAGAACGTGCAAAATAGAAAACATTACTGAATGGAGCGAAATGAGTATAACCAGTCGGAATGAACACATAGAAAGAATGGAAGGATCGAGAAGAAGTTAGGGTTGCTAGAGACACTTCCAAGAGGAAGAAGAAGATCACTGGTAGACCAAGAAAAGGTGGAGGACTGCCTGGCCAGGCCCACTGAAGAAGAACAGGCAACAGTGCCTATTTTGGAAGAATAAGAAGAAGAAGAAGATGTTAATTAACTAAATAAAATATATTAAAAAAAATTGTAAGGTACACTGCCGATTGGCGTTTTTGATAATAAAATAAAATAAAATAAAATATTGTGTCGTGTATGGAGTTCAGTAATTCGTGTTTTATTTTGTGTCTGTATATTTGAATATTCCTTTGCTATTTGTCGGTTGATGTATCACTACATAGTATAAAACAAAGTCGCTTTCTCTGTCCCTATGTCCCTTTGTATGCTTAAATCTTTGAAACTACGCAACGGATTTTGATGCGGTTTTTTTTAATAGATAGAGTGATTGAAGAGGAAAGTTTATATGTATAATAACATCCATTAAATAGTGGAGAAGTACTGTTATTTTTGAGGTTTCTAATGTGATGTCGTAAATAATTACATTTTTTCCGCTTACATTGCAAACGCAGGTTGAACCCTACGAGTTTTATCAAAATAATGTACTAAGTATTATACACATTGAAAAGGTCTACAGAAAAGTCCATGATGGTATATGTCTATCTCTTAAGGATAACCCACAATAACTTTTTTTTGTCATTTACTTTTTATGACAAATAATGGTTAATTTTCGAAGCTATTTTAACCAATACAGCATTAATCCTTAACCAATTAAATACCTTGAATACATTGTTCATTTAAAATAGACTATATGGCCCATTACACCGTATGATTTAAGTGAATATTTTCAAAGATATTACAGATTTAAAAATTGCGGGACGTAGCGTTTGCGGCGGTACCGGCCGGCCGCCCGGTGCGGCAAGAGCGTGCCTATAAATAGCGCGTCTAAGGCCGCGGTTTTCCCTATAGCACTTTGAATTTAGCAGCGATCGGACGCGTTTATGATATCGGAGCTCTCCAGCGAGGAAAATAGCAATACTTTGGTAATATAAACTTGCTTTTCGGCGCGACAACTTAACAGTAATTATAAGTAAGTTACGATAAATAATTGTATGATAGTAGTTTTAAAATACAAATTAGAGGTATTTCATTCAAAAAAAGGACTGCATAGAATAGGTATCTTTTGTTTTTTATGATTGTTGATTATCTTTTGTTTCTAAATGGTAACAATTTAGATATTTTTTAACTGCGGCACATACTAATAATATGGCAATTTGTGTATAGGTAATCATACATATAGAACTGAGTAAATTTTGTACAGAAATTATGAAGTCATGTCTGGAAGACGTCGTCGTTCGAACATAGGTCGTAGTACAGTGAATGCCAGAAGAGTACGTTCAGCAAAAGATGAAGAATCGTCAACGGAACGTGAGGCTCGGGATAGAGAAAATCTTCAGTAGAGCGTGAGGTTCACCGCAACCGAGATAGGGAAAGACATCGAATACAAAGAGCCAGAGAATAATCAGCACGACTTACTAAGTCATGGGTGAATAAAGAAAATTCTGCCATGAATTACGATCCTTCGATTTCTTACAAGGACGATCATATAGTATCAATAGGTACTATGTCAGTAGTGTGTGAACATTGCTTGACATTGAAATTCAAGGACGAATCGAAAGGCATGTGTTGCTTACAAGGTAAAGTCAAATTAGAAGAAGTTCTCCCTCCACCTAAACCACTTCACTCTCTTCTTACGGGTGATCATCAGAAATCCAAGCAATTCATGCGCAATATACGCCGTTATAATAACGCATTTCAAATGACCTCTTTTAAGAGTAAGCAAGTCGTTGAGCGTGGGTTCATGCCTACATTTAAAATTTAAGGGCAAGTGTTCCACTTAGCTGGGAGCTTGCTACCACTTCGACCCGATGATCACAAATTTCTGCAAATATATTTTATTGCAGATCCAGATACACAAGCATCTACGCGGTGTGCAAGTGTTGCACAGCCAATTGATAGAGATTTGATTAGATCTCTCCAAGATATGTTACATTCTCATAATTGCTACATACAGTCTTTCAAAACTGCGATTGAGAGTGTTCCAGCAGATACTCCTGACTGTAATGTCGTAATCCATGCAAATAAAGTTTCTGTTGGAGAACACAGAGGACGATACAATGCGCCTTCCACGAGTGAAGTAGCAGTGGTGATAGCTGGACAGCAATTTGACAAAAGAGATATTGTATTACATAGTCGTGATGATAATTTGCAAAAAATTGCAGAGTTGCAGAGATCTTATGACAGCTTACAATATCCTTTGATGCTATGTCGGCGAGAAAATGGTTATGCCATTAATATTGTAGCATAGCATTCATTTTTAATTCTTGTTTTCAATTTCAATTTTTATTATATACGTTGCTATATCTCTTTTGTGTATAAAGTTAGCAATAGTGAACAGAGCGAGAAGTCAGTCAGACAGTAATTATGACAATAATAGGTAGAAACATATCAATAGCCTTTTTTCAAGCGTTTCTTGCCCAGACTAAACAAAGGCAATATTTTATTGAGGGTAGAACAGACAACAAAGGGACACTCTGTTCTTACTTAGACTAAACAGACTTTATACAATTGGGTGGACCTGAGGTGTCCCTATACGTCACATGACATTCCGCATCAGATATTTCACTAAGTGTACTTGGGTAAAATCTTGCATTCAAAAATAAATATTGTTGATTTTATTAATTGTATTATTTGTGTCTTACGTCTCTTTGAACTAATATTGCTAAAACGATTCGCACACTAAAGTGGTGACCCCGACGTGATAGAAATTTCTTTGTGTGTGTCCAGAAGCAAATAGCTCAGAGCCAAGATGTCTCCTAAAAACTCCAGCCCACTCATCAGCAGTAAGACCACCCTCCGGCATTCAATAGCTGTAAGACTTAGAATTATGGTTTGTCCACGTGGAAATGCTGTTTGATATGAACAGGTGCAACGACGGAGAAACGTTTTACATCCGTGGTGGTGGCGCTCGGCGCCCAAGAAGCAGCAGAGATGAGAGATGTGATCATCAATCGACCGGCAACATCGCCGCAGCACAACTCTCAAAAATGAGCCCAAAACGCATTGGCGCTTCACAACCAAAGACGACGATGCAAATCTCTCGAGCGCGAAGAACTTGGGACCATCCAGCAGCAGTTGGGCAGCTCCACTTCATCTAGTGCCCAAACCCGACAATTCATGGAGGCCGTGTGGTGACTATCGTGGTCTCAACGCACGCACCGAACCGGACCTTTATCCCAACGCCATCTGCAGGATTATTCGCACGCGCTGGCTGGAAAATTTGTTTTTTCTACAATAGATTTAGTACGTGCGTTTAATCAAATTCCAGTTGCTGAGGAAGACATTCCAAAGGTACCAATAATTACTCCTTTTGGTTTGTACGAATTTACATACATGACATTTGGTGTGTTGTGACGAGTATACTCGTCATGTATAAAATTTTGTTACAATTCAATATTAAATTTAAAAATTATTTTGTAATTTCAGAATTTTCATAATAATGTATATAGTATTGAATAATTGCGTGATAGATAACATAAATTGGGGTTGCAGATAAAGGTACAGGGTGCAAAAAGTTTGGTGATTAATTTTGAGACGTAGTCATGATAGCGCATATATACGCTCCAGCAGTCTACGCATGTTTAGCGTGGTTAGGAGTGTGTACTAGCGAAATTTCAAATTGAAAGATTACATGTTGAAAACAAAAATTCATAGTCTTTGATCATTTCAATACAGTGAAGAATCGTAATGTAAGTATTTCATGTTCTTTATTGCCATAATTGAAAGCAACCCAATAAAATATATAAATTCCTATTCATATTTTTAGTATTTATACCCAAAATGGAAAACGATTATAGTGATGATGACTTTGTACCAGGAAGCGCAAATAAATTCATCGTCCTCAGAAGATGAGAATGAAAACATCAATTCAGAGAGTGAAATGGAATCTGTTTCTGAATCTGATTCTGACACTGATGTTGAAAGCGACGAAGAAATCCCGGATAGGGAATGCCTCCCAGATATGGGTGGTACCGAGGAAATGAAATACTCGGGGCGGACCAAAACTAGCAACCGAATGACTGCCGGAATAAGCAGTCACCTACCTACTGGCCAACGGCTTCGGGCGGATGAGCTGATAAGTAGTAGGGCACCTTTTTGTCCTGGAGTAAGGAAATTTACTCCAAAGGCGGAGGAACTTCTAAAGAAGTCAACGGCATAGAGATGTAGAAGGCCATGGAAAACCACTACATTAAAGGTTCACTTGAACATTCCTAGATAAAACAATATGGCAAGCTCATATATATCAAAGGCCCCTAGTCCGTGGCAGACCTTAAATGGTCAAGGGGTGCGAAGAATCCCACGATAAACAGCAACGAATAGAGAAGAGTTTGCTAATACTGTTGCCAACCTTCAGTAATGAAGAAGGCACCTAAAGAAGAAGAAGAAGGAGTGTGTACTAGCGAAATTTCAAATTGAAAGATTACATGTTGAAAACAAAAATTCATAGTCTTTGATAATTTCAATACAGTGAAGAATCGTAATCTAAGTATTTCATGTTCTTTATTGCCATAATTGAAAGCAACCCAATAAAATATATAAATTCCTATTCATATTTTTAGTATTCATACCCAAAATGGAAAACGATTATAGTGATGATGACTTTGTACCAGGAAGCGTAAAGAGAAAACGGTTGCAAATAAATTCAGCGTCTTCAGAAGATGAGAATGAAAACATCAATTCAGAGAGTGAAATGGAATCTGTTTCTGAATCTGATTCTGACACTGATGTTGAAAGCGACGAAGAAATCCAAAATTCAAATGCAGATTGGCAGAGTAGCGGAGACAAAGGCAGACAGCCATTTGAATATTTTGGCAATTATGGCTCGCGGAATATAGCATCAGGAAAACAGAATTGTAACTTTTACATGGACAAATATTTAGACGAAGAACTTATCGGCATTATAGTAAAAGAAACAAACATGTATGCAGAACAATTTTTGCGAAATAATCAAAATTTGAAGCCGCGCTCAAGAATGCGAAAATGGTATGCAACAACAAGTAATGAAATCAGACTTTTTATCGCGATGTTAGTTTTGCAAGGCATTATAAAAAAACCCACACTCTCCATGTATTTTTCAAAACGGGAAAGCATCTATACACCATTTTTTTGGCAAAATTTTTAATGTGGACAGATTTTTGCTGCTATGCAAATTTTTACATTTTGAAAATAATGAAAATTGCAATATCACAACTTCATCAAGAAAGATTGGGAAAATTAAAACTATAATGGAAAATATAGTAAACAAATGCAAGACGCTGTATATTCCCAAAATGAATATATGCATTGACGAATCATTGTTGATGTGATACATTCCATCGAAAAGAAGTCGATTTGGGATCAAATTTTATGTATTATGTGAAAGCGAATCGGGGTATATATGGAACTTCTTTATATATACAGCAAAAGATACCAACTATGATCCACGATATTTACAGTACAGCATTAGTTCACGAATAGTTCTGCAATTATGTGATGAACTATTGGATCGTGGATACAGATTGTACTTAGACAATTGGTATACCAGTCTTCCACTTGCAGAAAAATTGTGCGAACACAAAACTGATGCACAATTCGTAAAAATAGAAAAGGCCTTTGCTCATCTGTAATTGAAGCACATACAAAAAGAGGAGAGTTTATTTCTAGATATAAAAACAAAATTATGTTTATGAAATGGCACGATAAGAGGGAAATTTTTATGATAAGTAGTGTGCACAATAACAACACCGTTGAAGTAAAAAAAGGAAATATAATTAAAAACATTCCCGAATTAGTTGTTGATTACAATCATAAAATGGGTGGAGTAGATATGAGCGATGGTGTAATCGTTGCCTATTCAACCGCAAGGAAAAGGCTAAAAAAATATTATAAAAAAATATTCCTACACCTCCTGGATATTATATGTTTGAATTCATTTCTTTTATATAAACGCGATGGTGGAAAATTGAATCGCATAAATTTTTATTGAAGTATATTGACGATGCAATTGCGAACTATCCTATAATTTCGCCTAATTCCGTGCAAACTCAGCCCACTGTTACAAATAGCTGTGTAACACGTTTGTTGGACAAACATTTTCCGGATTATATTCCTGGATGTTCAAAAAAAATTTATCCTACACGAAGATGTGTACTTTGTTACCAAAAAAATTAGAAAGGAATCGCGGTATTGGTGTCCGACTTGTAAAGTAGCATTATGTGTTTCCCCTTGCTTCCGTATATACCACACTGTAACAAACATTTAATATTTTTTGTAAACCATTTTAAAATAAATTTATATTTAGTTTATATAATATATTTATTTTATTTATGTTTTTTTTTTTTTTTAATATTTATTATAAAATTAAAATATATAAAAAGAGCCAGTTTGAGTCGAAATTTCAACAATCACACACACTCTGTGTTTGACGAGTATACCCGTCATCGACGGCTTTTCGTGACACACGAGAGGTGCACACTCTTACCGGACGGCGCCACAGTTAACTGGTTAATGTTACAAATAGCTGTGTAACACGTTTGTTGGACAAACATTTTCCGGATTATATTCATGGATGTTCAAAAAAAATTTATCCTACACGAAGATGTGCACTTAGTTACCAAAAAAAAATTAGAAAGGAATCGCGGTATTGGTGTCCGACTTGTAAAGTAGCATTATGTGTTTCCCCTTGCTTCTGTATATACTACACTGTAACAAACATTTAAAATTTTTTGTAAACCATTTTAAAATAAATTTATATTTAGTTTATATAATATATTTATTTTATTTATATATATATATATATATAAATATATATTTATATTTATTATAAAATTAAAATATATAAAAAGAGCCAGTTTGAGTCGAAATTTCAACAATCACACATACCCTGTGTTTGACGAGTATACCCGTCATCGACGGCTTTTCGTGACACACAAGAGGTGCACACTCTTACCAGACGGCGCCACAGTTAACTGGTTAAAAGTACAGAAACTCGTGCACCTCATTAACAAGTCTCATATATTCGGTCCGCCGCGCTGTCATATGTACACAATAGAATGGCAGAAACGTGGCTTGTCACATGTACACCTGTTGGTGTGGTTAGTGAACAAAATTAGACCGCAGGGTTATTTCAGCTGAATTACCGGATAAGGATGAAGATCCTATCCTGTACGAAATCGTAAAGAAACATATGGTACACGGCCCTTGCGGGACTTTAAACCCGCATTCTCCATGTTTGCGAGATTCTAAATGCAGCAAAAAAATTCCGAAGTCGTTCCAAACTCAAACAAGTACCTACAAGCGATGACGGATATCCCAAATATCGTCCACGATCGCCAGAACAGGGTGGGCAAAATGCTACCGTTCGAAACCATGATATTGATAACCGATGGATTGTTCCCTATAATCCGCTCCTTTTGAAAATTTTTGATGCCCACATCAACGTAGAGTTGTGCAATTCAATAAAGTCAATTCAATATGTTAATAAGTACCATAATAAAGGCAGTGATCAAGCCACTTTCAGCATACAATCACCAAATGAAGTGGAAAAATATCAGTCTGGACGTTACATCTGCAGCTCTGAAGCTGTATGGAGGACAATTCCCACAATTGTATACCTTGCAGTTCATTTAGAAAATGGACGAAGAGTATATTTCACAGAGAACAATATACAAGAAGTTGTTAATAACCCGCGAGATCCAACATTGACAGCATTTTTCAAGTTATGTGCTCAAGATGATTTCGCGAAAACACTGATATATGACAGAGTTCCAGGTTACTATACATGGAACCGGAGTTCTAAAACTTTTTAACGGCGAAAACAAGGTACTGGGGTTGATGGTTTCCCCCAGAGTAAAAAAAAAACGGATGCTCTTGGCAGAGTCTACGTGGTTCATCAACAGCGAATGCTTATACTGAGAATGTTACTGCATATTAGGGTGTCCGTTATTTCCCACATTGATTATTTTTTTGTTGCCGCCCTCTGAAGTTTTAGTTTTTGCTCAAAAATAAATTATCAAACGTAAATTAACTCTTAATTCTTAATTTAAACCGTGCCGGATTCATGATACATTTTCCATTTAAATAACATGGGATTTCCTGACGTTTTACATTTAATTTTTTATCTCCAAAGTAAATAAACCTACAGCTACGACAAAGACATATTCTAATGCAAAATTTTACCCTCTACAAAAAAGATCTCTTTGTTTTTTTCCATAAAAACATTCCTGTAAAAGTTACAACTGCTTGACATCCGTCAAGCGTTTGACAGAGTATGGCATGACGGACTTATATACAAACTGCGTAATTTCTACTTCCCTCATTATTTAATCGCTTGTGTTGAGTCTTTTCTTAGAAATCGGCGTCTGCGTGTACGCGTTGGCAAGGAACTTTCTACTTCACGGTCGATCAGTGCCGGTGTCCCCCAGGGCTCGAAACTATCGCCGGTCCTTTTCAACGTGTACTGCGCTGACATCCCGACCAGGGCCAGAGTCGAGATTGCACTCTACGCCGACGACATCGCCCTCATCTCTTCCAGCCCCCATCCGAAAACCTGTGCGCAGCCGATCCAAGAGCATCTTCCAACGCTGCTGGATTGGTAGTCGCAGTGGGGCCTCCGCATCAATGAGAGTAAGTCCGAAGCGATTATTTTTTCCCGCAGGCACAGCTACCACACACCCCGCACCTTAGCATCAACCGGAAACATATACCGTGGAGTCCATGCGTTAAATACCTCGGTATTTACTTGGACAGACGGTTATCATGGAACCGGCATATCAAATACGCTAGGCAGAAAGCCCGCGCCATCTTCTCACAACTCACGCCGATGTTTAACTGCTCCCAGCTGAGCAGCAGCACAAAACTGCGAATTTTCACCGCATTCGTCCGCAGCGTCATGACTTATGGCATCCCGATTTGGGGATCCACGGAGCCACGACGCCTGGCCAGCCTCCAGGGCACTTTCTTGCGCCTACTCCAACGCAGCGTGGGCAACACACAGGTGCTCTACGAAACTGGGCTGATCTCGATTTTGCGGCCCGGTTAGCAGAAAACCTGCACAGCACGCTGCTACACCATCCAAACCCCGTCATCGCGCGACTAGCTGATCTTCGCCCGAAAACATACGACATTTACCGCCGCCCATACTGCCTAGTTACAACTAACTAGGCAACCAACTCAATGTAAGCCTTCAATATTCTGAACTGTCACATAATTACATAAATATGTACCTTTATCTGCACCGTGCGCTCCCTTGCGCACAGTCTCCACATCCGCTCATCCCTCTGCAAACCAAACTTCACGCTGGCTCCCTCTAGGTAGCAATACCTTAGGAGCTCTACTTCACTCTGGATCAGGGGGCAAGCACAGTTCGGCAACATTTAGAGCTGCAGATGGTCTTCCTCAAGGCGGTCCTCTATCTCCGCTGCTTTTCAACATCCTGGTGGGCGACCTACCATACGAGATCGAGAAGACGTCCAAAGCTAAGGTGCTCCAGTTTGCGGATGACATCGCCATAGTCGTCGCGGCAAAAACCTGGAGCCAGGCGGGAAGGGATATGGAGAACACTCTAAAGAAGCTCAGCGTATATTGTAGGGTCAACAGACTCACAATTAACAGAAAGAAGACCGAGATCCTGTCAGTTGGCAAGAAGTTAAACTTCAGAGTAGAGCGGATCCGTTTTGGGCCTGAATTTATCCCTATTCAACGTCGCGCGGTTTACTTGGGAGTCAAGTTTGACAGCAGAAGAAAATGGGCCCCCCACGAGAAGATGAGGAGCGCTTTGGCTTTGAAGACGTCTTTCATGTTAAACTCAATATGGTGGTCAAGAGCATTGAGCGCCAATACGAAAATCACCATTTTAAAGGCAACGGTGTACGCCCAGTTAATGTATGGCTGTGAGGTGTGCGCCGAGGACCCAAGTTGGACGCCGAAAAAGCCCTACGCCATTCTAAGGAGAATCCTCAGGATCATCACCGGACTCCCTTATTACACAAGGAATTCGGACTTACTGAGGTCGACTAATATCACCGATCCCGCGGTAAAGGCGGTGGAAGGCAGGGCCAGAATGGTGCAAAATATGGAGCTCTCCGAAAAGGAGTTCATCCGGAATGTCGCTTTTAAAATGCGACTGTTAGAAAGCAGACTATGAAAAAGTGAGTACCTTCGTACTCCGCAACAGAGGATAAGTTGTCATAAGCTATATGCTTGAGATCGACTGGAATTACTTCTTGAGGAAAAAAAAAAAACTCTGGATCAGGGTTCAAGCCCATTGGGGCAAACTCTCCGAGGTGTGTTTTTAGTGGGTCGGGAACGTCGCCTTCTGCGAGGCCCAAACCGCACACGCTGGTCACTCGATCCGACCAGCCGTCTGTTAAGCAGATTTTTCACACCTCAAATAAAAAAAAACTTACATCGGTAAGTATCACGAATATAACTGGCAACTGATTGGAGACTTTAAAATGGTCGGACTGTAATGGGATTACAGAGCGGATATACGAAATATCCATGTTATCTGTGCTCATGGGATAGCAGAGCAGTTGCTAAGCATTATGAATACACATCAATTTTACATCACCTGTGGCGAAACACGATGCTGGGCTTTTGTAGAATGGCAAAATCCAGGTTTGTCACATAAGCATATTTTGATTTGATTAGTAGATCAAATCCTTTCATTAGCAAAGACAAAGAGATTCATTGTGGCTATACCTTAGCTTGAGTAAAACAAGTATTCACGTCGTGGATTCAAGACCAACCCGTGTAAGTAGGTACTTTTTCGAATTTCTTATTAAATAACATACACAGTTAAATGTCTCTTTAGTATGTATTTATAATAAAAAAAATGACTTTTATCGATGTTTATATAAACTGTTCTAAATTTTCATTCACTGTTGATAGCTGGACTTCGATGAACTTCAGATCATATTACGGCATAACTATTCACTTCATCGATGATAATTGGCAGCTATAATCTTTAGCTTTAAATTTTATTCCTTCTTGTGGTCGACATAGTGGAAAATATATCGCAGAAGTTCTTTTTTAATGCATTACAAAATACGGGTTAGAGAATAAAATTCAAGGAATAACCGTCGATAATGCAGCGGCAAACACTACATTTATGAGTGAATTTTGATGGCAAAAAATGGTCGATTGTTCGATCATATAAATCAATATTTTCGTTGTTTTGCTCATAGTTTGAAACATGGAGTTCAAAATATTTGAAAAATGAGTAGACTTTGAATCTGAAAGTAATATTCCGGGCAACGAAGTAGACAATATAGATTATGACGATTTCAGTGAAAATTAATGGACTGAAATCAATGATTTTAGTCCATCATCTGCCCTTTGTAAATTGCGTAGTACATTTATTAAAATAAGAAAATCTGAGCATTTACAAAATATATTAAACCTATTTTAGATATAATGACTAGACAGAACAGTACACATGATATGAATGAAGTTGGTATTAATTTTAAAAATAGCTTAAATTTATTTTGGCAAAGTGAGGAAAATAATAAAACAAGGTTAAAACTAAGTGAAAATGAGTGGTTACTACTTGAACAGATATAAGTATATATACATATATATTTTATATATTTTATATATATATAAGACATTCTTTGCCTTTGCTCGGATGGCCAAGCTAAAGGGATCACTTACCGGAAGGACTAAACAACTGTTCAATCGAGCAGTAATCGAACTCATGTTTAGATCTTGTAGCTCTACATTTGGTCAAAGACTCAACGCAAAGCACCTTCAAAGGCTCCAAAGTGCTCAGAGGAAACCGTTGATTGCAATAACAAGAGCGTATTCAACTACGCCCGGGTACCTACTACCATTATTATGAGGAGTTCTGCCCGCAGAATTACTAATCAAAAGGCACATGATGCAATTTAAGGTTCGTTTAGATACCGAAACCAAACCCTCGGCTGATCACAGCAGAGAAATAGAGACAGATGTGTACGACACTTGGCAAAGGCAAGGGGTGTCGACACATGATCATGAAAGATAAGCACATAGGCTCTGGCCGAACGTGCATGAGCGCCGTGCGTTCAAGTATGTTCCTGGAAGGAGTGTCACGGTAGTCCCCACCCGGCACGGACCCTTAAGGAACTACTACAAAAAGGCGCTGAACAAGGACGTGGATCCGTCATGTCCCTGTGCAAATATTGAAACACAAACGGTAGCCCACGCGGGTTTCCGATGTGCACAAACCGAAGTACATCGTGCAACGCAAGTTGAACTACTGCGCATTCTCCAAACAGGCGACATGATCTAAATATTTGCAATTATACTCTAGGGGACTTAACCGAAGTGGGCAAATGCTTTGGCATAACTCACATAATGGCAAACCATGCACATTTAGGCATCGGTGTGCATGCTTCTGGAAAGAGGTTTCGCAACTTCTTGGGGCACCCTAACATGTAGTTGACGCTAGCAACACCTGGAGCTGTTCGTACGTACAGGACAAACAGGTAGTGAATGTACGCGCAGTCGGCTAGTGTCGCGATTCATGATTTGCGCGAGCGCTTTGCGGTACCCTTCACCAGCTGCTCCGAGTCACCGAGTATGTCGCCGAAAAAATCAACCGCCGCCATCACACTGCCATGCTACTGCTCGACGTCCGGCAGGCGTTCGACCGAGTATGGCACGAGGGTCTCGTCTACAAGCTTCATCAACTGAATTTTCCGAATTATTTAATTGCCTGTGTTCAATCTTTTCTCAGCAACCGTCGCCTGCGCGTACGCGTTGGGAAGGAACTCTCTACTTCAAAGTCGATCAGTGCCGGTGTCCCTCAGGGCTCGAAACTATCGCCTGTCCTTTTCAACGTGTAGGGTGCAAGAGTGCAAGTTTGAACGCGTTCCCTAGTATTGCGTCAGTCATTGCGCGACGTTAACGTAAGTAGGAGCCCACATTGCTTTTTGACAGTCAAAATAAGTATTTTTGTACAATTTCTCTTAATTATTGTTGTTTGTATACAGATAGATTACCTCATTTTTTTGTTTTAAATTGAACATTGGTAGTTATTTATAAACATTTGCTTTTTACGTAGATTATTTGACAAAATCATGGCGAATTTTGGTTTTCGAAAGAGCGGTTCGGGTACGGTTGCAACAAATTTTGTGGGTTCGGTTGTGACATTACTATAATTCTTTTTTTGTTTCAAGATGTAAGTAGTAAGTATGAATATGCTTTTGAAGAGGTGAAACCAGGAACATCTTTACGAAGAGCTGCGGAAATACATTAAGTTAATCGCATGTCGTTGCTGCGATACATTCAGAAACGCGATGAAGCTGGTGCTAATCAAAGCGAAGGCAGGATCAGTATGGGATATGTTGCTCATAATAAAGTATTCTTAAACGAGCAAGAACAGCAGCTGACAAAATATATCACACGTTGCGCGTATTTTGGCCTTTCCACAAAAGAAGAGCAGAAGCTGACATTTGAATTGTCAACAAAATACAACCTAAAGCGACCAACTACTTGGGTTGAAAATAAGATCGCTGGTGATCTTACTGAACTAAATGAAAATAGAAAAGGAAAAAGTTAAGTAAAGAAAAGAAAGCCGACTCAACCGTCATCCGATGAAGAAGTGCGTGGTTTGTGTGAGCTCAAACTCTGAAAGTAGGGCTGGCGAAAAATGGATCAAGTGCCAAGGAACATGTGCACTCTGGTCCCACGTAGAGTGCGCTGGTGATCGTCACCATCACCTTTGTCACAACTGTGATGAGGACTCTGACTAGATACTGTGGTCGTCATACTTTTATAAATATTTATTGTTTCATCACTTTTATTTAATTTTTATTAATATTTGTTAAGCTTATTTCACAGTTACTATTTAGATTAATTACAGAATATTTGTTAAGTTAGGAGTATTTCGGTTCTGGCTTGTGGGTTCAAGCCCATCGGGACAAACTCTCTGTGGTGTGTTTATAGTGGGTCGTCTTCTACGAGGCCTAAACCCTACACGCTGGTCACTCGCTCCGACCAGCCGTCTGTTAACAGATTTTTCGCACCTCAAATAAAAAAACTTAATAAGAACCAGTCTCGATCGAACCTTCGAACAGAGCCAACAACATCAACATGTGGCAACGTGATATTTCCCAAGCCTCCACCACTGCCTACCCGATGACCTCCGCAACCGAAATGGACTTCGCAACTTCGAGGACAGTTTTTTTTTAAAAACAAAATTGCTCCATTAGAACATAAGATCACGACGAACGACAAAATATACGTAGTATTTACGCCAGGATAAAAATGACGGATATTCTCTCTCCACCACTAACAGGGTCGCCCAGCTGCCGATGGACGACGATTTCGACAACATGGACGATCAGCCCCAAGACGACGACAACGACGAGCCATTCGTAGAAGTAAAGAGCAAGGGCAACACCGACGACCCAGAACATCGGAATTGACGAAACCGCAGCCACCCGCAACCACAACAACACGAAGATGTCACCGATAATCGTTAAATCAAAGATTGCGGATTACAAGCGATTCCACAAAAGAATCACCGACGCCACATCATCTGTACCCATCACCTATTACGGCAACCGCACAAAAATAATAGCCAAGAACGAACAAGCTTGAATTATTCGAGAGATTAAACAACCTCGGGCCGCGACCACGCCGGCATGCAGACGCTGTGGGTACCGGCGCAAATGTCGGGGTACCTGAGGCAGAAGTTTTGTGCCGCAGCCACGCTGGCATGCACCGGCGCTGGGTATACAATGCAAACAGTTTTAAATACCCACGGCGGTAGACGGATGCTGTGGGCACCCGGTAATAGACTACAGGCCCATGTCCAAAAAATTTATGGGTCATATGAACCATCAGGTGACCTATTTAGGACGATATAAAGGTCTTAAAATAATAAGATTTAACACTATGCCGTCACTTATGCCAAGCTGTCCAACTGGAGTGCTGGTGAAATTTAGCGAAGTACAGGTGATGAGGTACATTTCAGTCATATATTTGCACACGTACGGCATTTTACCATCGTAGATCTTTAAAATAATGAAAGCGCGCAGTGCCGTAAAAATAGTGCGCCACAAAGTCGGTAAAATTTTTTCTGATTTTGAAAATTTCCAGGGTAAATTTGGTCATTCGATTTTGTACGGCATCGGTTCGTACTGTTTTCAATACAGCTTCTATCCATTATTCCGCAACGCCATTGTTACAAAAAATCATGCGACAAAGGGGAAAAATTGGGGGTTGCAACCCCCTCTTTCCGTGGTCCAGGGGTGATTTAGAGTAACCAAAATTAATTTATTTCGAAGGTATTTTATGCATAGATAATATTTTTTACACCGTACATTTCGTTGGTCCAAGGTTTGTAGGGAAAAATTCAAGGAAAAATTCATATAATAACGAAATGTAAAAGAAAAATCCATATAACAGAAATGTAAGGTGAAATCCATGACGATATTTTTTTATACGGCATTTTAGATAGTTATTGTCACTTAATGCAATAATTTATAAAAGTTAATGCCATTACAAATCTGAAAGTTCATATTGATAAAAAGTGATAAAATATTAAATAACAAAAGTTTGAGTAGTAGTAAAAGCTTCTACACCTCTTACATTCCTACGGACATTGCATTTCATTACTCAGTATTAGGAGTGGAGACAGAAGCAACTATGCTATATCTGAAACAGACTTAAGGTATGCCCTGCAGGTATGGTATTGCAACCATCTCTCAATAGTGGTTTTGCTTTCGATAATTTTGATCGATATGTAGAAACATGTGATGGTAAAGACACTATGCGATACGATTAGAATTTCGTTTCAAAGATCATGCTCCACAAGTTGACATATCTTCTGAGGGAAGTAACGATGGTATTGGAAGTAACCAATATAAATGAAAACGGTCCACCGAACACTACAAACCCGATACTCTCGTTATTCAACCACTTACACAAACTCCAAAATTTGAAGGCACTCTCCAATTGCCGGCAAGCGATAAAGCACCTACTAATTTGGAAGAAGCTAAAAGGTTAGATAGGTATGGATGATAAGCCATGCTGAATATATCTACACCAATGTGGGTGGGATTTAACGCTCTCGTACCAATGACAAAAGTATTATTCCAAGATGTATTTTATTTAACCTATCAATGAATCACCTACCAAAGATTATGGTACATGAAACTATGATGCGAATTTATCAAAGGTGCTGTGAAAGAGATACGGACAACAGTACTTTCACCCAGGTACATTATGATTTGGCCATAGCTAGTAAATCGTTGAAAATACAAAATTCTGAGCTGAGAAGAAATAAGGACTCAACATTGAAACGCATTTTTGTTCACTTGGGACCTTTCCACATAGCAATGTCGCAGTTCAAAGCGATTGGTAAATACATTGAAAATTGTGGTTTATCGGAAATTTTAATTGATTCTGGTTTATTGGCAAGCGGATCTGTAAACTCATTTCTTATGGGGAAGCACTTCAACAGATGTAAACGCTTACATCCTCTTATGTCTGTTGCTATTGAAATAATGCATTTCAAATTTTTCACGGAGAAAGAAAATGTGATAGTAAGCGATGAGTGTTTAGACTTCTTGAAAGCTTTTCAAAATAGGAAAGGTGAAGACATTAATGGAAAATTAGTTACATACCCAACAGTAGATAATGTTGATTTTATAAATATATTATATAAATATGACGACTTCCGTAGAAAAACGTTAAATGGTGATCATGGATGTACACCGAAATTCTATCTTACTTATGTTGAAATGGTTAACAACTACTTTCTTTTTGACCGAAGTATTCGCACAGGTGATATTGATTTGTACAAATATACTCTGCCACTCATTGCCAATCTGTTTTTTGTCTTCAATCATCAAAACTATGCTAGGTACCTCACTTTATACCATTGCAACTTGGAAAATGTGGAACAATCGCATCCTGGATTAAATGTCGTAGTAGGGATAAAAAGAACTAAGAAGCCTTTTTCCAAGCGAGAAGTAGACTTTACTGTTGAGAGTACGATCAACGCTGATGCTGCTAAACGATCAACTGGCATTGCATGTATGAAAAACTCAATATCTGCTCGGCAAAGGTGGAGCAAAAGCCATGCTCTACGAACGGAGATTATCTCTCACGTACTCGCCGAAGTGCTAATGAAAAAACGAGAAGAGGTTACTAATGATTTGAGGAAAAACAAAATAGGAAAAAGTCAACTACAAATACAACAGTTTGAAGATAGTATTACCAATCGTTTGAATCCATTTTCGTCTTCATTAAAAGAAAACTTGTTATACAATATTAGTAATGGACAGTCTGCAAGTCATAAGTCCATAATTTCTAATGAATGTCGTGGAAACTGGAGAAGAGCAGAGGAAAACATTTTTAGAACAATGTGCATCAAATCCACATCGTTTTGAACAAGCTATCCAGAGAAATGTTATTCACACTTTCAAAGCCAAGAAAATAGTAAAACGTCAAGGTGGAAAGGTGAATGAGGTTAAACTACAAAGGTTATTTGGAAGATTGTTAGGTATATCTCTACAACAAAAGTATTTGAAATTGAAAAGGTTCTGGAGTACCCTCCTGACCCCTGTTCCATTATCGTTGTGTCATATGGATGGAACCATCAATAAAACGAATGAAAATCAAGCTGGTGGAAACCTTTATTAGATAGAGAAAAAATTTGTAGAGAGAGTATTCTAAAAGAATTGGATGTCGTGATTATTGATGGATTTTTATCTCTATACTCTTCGAGACATACCTTCTATTTGGCACTTCCTAGAAGAAGTTATAATTTGCTCCGTAAATAACAAATCACGTGGCTACGAAATCCACGTGATGCTTTGATACCACCAACACCAAGCATAAAGATTACGAGCATTCACACAGAGATAATTTAAGAAATGATGATTTCGTTATTAATGGACCTCAAACGGAAACGTCCGGCAAATTTTATAGCCGAATTAAGAACATAAAATTCAAACAGCTTGTTGTCCAGTTTCTCGTCAATGATTGGTCGACTCAAGACAAAGCTTACGTTGATTAAGCCTACACAGAAAGTGTTTCTAAATTATCGGCTGTGTTCTTACAGAAAAATCGGCAAGAATCTGTCGGTACTAAAGAAGTATCTGAAAATTATACCTGCAGTGCTCATGAAGCTGATACAAAATAGTGTATCATGTTTGCGCTGTTGGGCCAAAGTACCAATTTATTTTGATCAAGTGTTCCGATACGATATTCTCGTAATATTATTGGCTAATATGAAACAAATCCTAGTAAATGTAGGCGAGAATCAGTTCAATGTCGATCGCAAAATATGGATGCAACTCCGGAACCGAAGTAACCACGTAGAAAAACATTGACGTTTGTGCTGTGTACAGAGACTTGGGCGAAAAGCTCTGTTCTTCGTTGGCTGCATTCCATGCTTTTACGGGATGCGACTTCAATCCCGCATTTTATAGGAAGGGTAAAAGCAGACCATTAAAAGTATTGGAGAAATCTGAGAAGTTCAAGACGCATTTGTGAAATGGGGCATAGCCAGTTGTTGCAGATCCACACTACTCATGGAACAAACTTTCAATGTTCTGCAAGAATATGTATGCATTTTATACAACGTAAAAGCAAGAAAAACAGTCAACGAAGCAAGGTGTATCATATTCGATAGGATTTATACGCCGAAAAGCGGTAATGAAGCTTTCAAAAAGACAACTATGAAATTGGAAGCAACGTCGTTTCCACCTTGTTTCCGGGAGTTAGAACAACATATGAAGAGAAGCACCTACATAGCACAGATTTGGTGTAATGCCTACAAACAAATGCAAATCGACCTTATTGCAATAAGCTATGGATGGATTTTAAATGACGAGGTCGGTACGATTTCGACTGGTTCCACGGCGAGAATGCCCCGAAAAGTCAGTGACATAACGGAACGGATGAGGAATCAGGCGAAAGAAGGTATTGACGTCATAGGTAAATAAATAAATCTTTGCATCTTTAATCTGTACGTAAGACTTTGATTTTAACAAAAACTTATTCATGTTTCAGAAATGGATATAGAAGATAATACTGAATAATTTAAATAAAACCTTATTTTTGTATTACCATTTTCAAATATATCAATTTTTTCTAAAAATAGTTGTTTTATTTATTCATCATTATAATGAAACAAATCAATTATATATATTTATCAATAATGTTTGAAGCATATACTAAACCAAAAGTATACAAAACTGTTGATACTGGATTCGGCAGTTTCAATTCTTGAATATTATATACACACCGTTTCACTTCAGTTAGACGTCATAATGATTTTATCATATTATCAATTGTTCTCTTCAAAAATGTTAATGCCGTACACAGTATCAGATGGCCATAAAGTACACCAAAATGGTAGCGTCATTTCATCAGCCTAAAAGATATGGTCTGCATTAAAATGTACGGCATTATTACACTTCCTAATTTAATTACCTTAATACTGGCTAAAACAAAGGGAAAAATGTAAGAAAATTGCTATCTTTCATTAATCTATGAATATTTAAACTTTTGCAATAATTTAAAATTTCAGTTTTGTATTTCTCTGTAATTTTTTTTGAACAGTTCTTTTTGAACGAGCAATACTATATAACCATTTATTTCACAATGTCATGTTAAAAAAGGGTTCCCGTACAGGGTCAAATGGTTTTACAGCTTTATACATCAAGTATACCATGAAATTAAGATAATTATTAATATACATTCAAATGAACAATAATTTTTTGACGGCATTATTTTAATAGTACTTTTGAGTGCTAGAGAATGTTTTGGAACTGATGCCGTACTTTTCAAATCACCCCTGGACCACGGAAGAGAGGTTGCAGCCCTCAATTTTTCCCCTTGTCGCGGACATTTTTGTACGGCGTTTGCGGAATAATGGATTAGAAGCTGTATTGAAACAATTGCAAAGAACTGATGCCGTACAAAATCCGAATGACCAAATTTACCTGGAAATTTTCGAAAATCAAAAAAATTTACCGACTTTGTGGCGCACTATTTTTTTACGGCACTGCGCGCTTTCTTATTATTTTTAAAGATCTATCGATGGTAAAATGCCGTACAAAAATATATGACCGGAAATGTTACTCACTCTGCCTGTACTTTCAAATTCTCACCAGCACTCAGTTGGACGAAAACACAAGTACGACGGCATAGTGTTAAATCTTATTATTTTATGATCTTATATCGTCTAAATGGGTCACCTGATGGTTCATATGACCCATAAATTTTTTGGACATGGGCCTGTAGTCTATAAGAGATCGTAAGATATATACAAAACTCGATAGCGCTTTTTTTTTCTAGGGCGATTTTTGATACCCTGAAATTCAAGGTTCACATATGAAGCTCTATCAAAAATGGGTATTTTAATTCTTACGGCTCATTTGTGAACAAAAGCATTATTGATATTATGTTAATTAAACATAAAATCTTAATATATGTAAATCTCGTGTCACAATGTTTGTCCTCAATGGACTCCTAAACCACTTAACCGATTATAATAAAATTCGCACACCATGTGCAGTTCGATCCAATTTGAGAGATAGGATAGTTTAATTCTCAAATTATAGTCGCAATTTTAATTATTGCTAATTATTTGTCTGTTATTATTTGACAGTCACAATTATCTGTTAACTCCAAATGATTTTAACAGGGTACATCTGATACCTTTCGACTGTTATTATTAGTTGACAGATAGAAACTCATTTGTTGACAATAATTATAAAAAGTGAATGAATTTGTAGAATTTAAAATGGAAACTGTGAGTTTTAATAATGGATGTGGCACATATAGCTAAAAAAGTCTTTCAGAAATTTCGAAAATATTCGTGAAAGATAAGTCGGGACAACGTTCGACAGGGCCGCTAGTATATATATATATATACGTTGTCAGTTGACGAACTAGCACTTACCGAAGGCATTGCATTAAACCGAAAAACATTGCTACTGGAAGGTTTTGTACACCTTGGGAAATATACGCGTTGGTTTTTATGTTTTAACCCTTTCAGGGAAAGTGGGTGCAAGTTATGTCTATTTTTAAGTAAAGATTCAGTGACCAGTTCTTCAAAAACTGCTATTAGAATGTACAATTCAACTAGAAAAAGCTGGTTTTTATGTTGACGGAATCGCATCAGATGTAGCACAATGGAATCGCGGTATATAGAAATTGCTCGGCATACGGGATGGAAATGATAGATGTTGACATCCGTATAATTTTTCACGTCTCTGGTGTATTTCAGATTTTCCCCTCATTTATAAAAAGAAAATTGGAACAAAATTATGGAACAGTCTGCATCCTGGGTAATATTATAATATCGATGAACTGAAGTAATTTTTATAGTAATTCTTACAGGTTTCGGAGGGAGTAGTAAAAAAACATTGGAGCGCTCTGTCACAACATGAAAATTATCTAAAAGCCAAAATGGCTTATTAATTTACTCATCATCTTAAACCCAAGGGCTACCAAAAGATGATTGTTCCATTAGCTAGAGATATGTGCATGAATGTATATGATGTAATGTATGTGAATGTATGATATACAATAAAGTACTTACAAAGATAGATAACTCAATATTTTTAATCAATTTCTTATAGCTATTCTGAGTCTGTCTCAAATGCAATGAAGATATTGAAAGATGAAACAATTGTATTGAATTACGTGACTGTAACAGTACCATAACTTTTATAGCGAAAGTAAACAAATTAATTAAAGCTGTCATTCTAGAACTCCCACTGATGCTTTAAGACCTATTGATGATAATGTTTTGAGAAAGGTACCCTAAGTATTCTTAAAACCATTTTGTTGTTGGGATATTAATTTTGAAAGTTGTTATTAATAACAAGCCATAACTCATAATTTTTTTTATTAGTGACTTCGATATTTTCGTAAGGAATTGGGAGACTATAGCAAGCTAAACGAAGGAAAAAAGATGGCGAGTCAATCGACTTGGAGAAGCTGAAAAGCAGCAAGAACCCACCTGACTGGACTAAACATTTCTCTTGGATCTACGTTGGAATTAATATATTTTTTACATTACGAATGTAATGATTATCTGATAACCTTTAGATTAACACAAGATATGCTTGAAATGAGTCGTTGTGCATTTTTCGTTACTGTTTCTCTAATAAGTTTAAAAGTAACTCTTAAGAAATTTCGTCTCTTTCATTATAACTATAAATAATTCTAATCATTTATTGCTAGAAGTGCGTGTGGGTCCAATGATCATCCTGACGCTATTTAATTTTAACAAGTGTTCCGTTTGCTCTGCTTTTATATTCATTGGCAACACCTCCAAAAGGATCCAACGTGTAATGCAAACAAGGACAAATGGAGTAAAAAAATTGATGCTATCATTGAAACTGCATCTGATAATCTTAGCAGTACAGAAACAAATACCAGCAATGACAATAACAATGAAGTGTTTATAAACCCGGTGGACCCTCGATATGAACATGATTATGACATTGCTCAAACTAGCAACTATGTCATTTCATATATTGCGGTTTATGTAGCCCGTAAAATAGGTAAATTTTACTAATGCTTTGATTGCACGAAGTCTATGCTGTGAAGGCTCGTGACAACTTTAAAGCATTTATGGATAAAGGGGCGTAAATTTATCCAAGTGAACCGTTATTTAATTTAATTTCAAGCTTGGAAGGCTCAACAAAAAAAATTATTTTTTTGTCCAAAAGTTTATTTTATGATTTTTCGGTTAATTATGCACAACAACTACCAGAGAATACCTCATTTTGGTATAGTTTGCTTTTTGGGATATCTGTAGTAATAATACTCATTACCGATTTTTCAAATAAATTTCAGTTAGTTTTTATTCATTTGTAAATAAGAGTGGGCGATAAGAGTGGGCTTCACACAGTGCCTCCAGATGGCACTCGAGTGACAAACTACGATCAAAACGTTAAAAGTTAAAATGTCATCGCGAACGTGTATACATAATGCTGATGCATTTTTTTATATACTCGTATGTGGTCAATTTATAAAAGTCCGAGACACAAAATTTGAACTGAAAACATCTCAAGTTCTCTGTGAAGCTTACGAAGCAAATTTATATTTTCCTGTTCGCAATCAGGACAAGTCATGGGCCCCACATGTCGCTTGTAGTAGTTGTGAAAGATCTTTGGAAGGTATAGAATTTTTAATTAAGGGGTACACCTAATGTGAAATTTTCAAAAAATCGATTTTTTTCCATATTTCGATTGGTTATACCTTTAAAATTTTAAATGGATATCTTTAATAGTTTTTGAGTTACAGCCATTTAAAAGAGAAGCCGTTCGGCAGTTTGACAAATTTGACTGTTAGCGGGGACGGTACCTGGAAAAAAACGTGGTCATACTTCCCGTTTTGGAGTAGTTACGCTGGCAGGAAAATACAGCAAAAAATTGTTGACTCATGTGTGAAGTCTCTACTTACTGCCAAAGTTGTGTTTTTTGGGAAAAAAGAAAAGAGAGCGATCCTGAAGCTTACGAAGAATGGTCATCATTACACGAAGAAGAATGTGATGTTAATCATAAGGGATCTGCCTCAAAAATTGAAGTAGATAGTGTAAGACATGTTTGGTCGTTCCATTAGTAACTATGGCGTAAAATATTCTCGCTATATTGGCGATAGTGCCATAAAGCTTTACTAGATTTGAATCGTTATGATACTCCGGTTCAAAAATTAGGATGCTATTTACATGTGAAAAAAAGAATGGGAACACGTTGCCGAAATTTAAAAAAACCAATAAGAAGTTAGGAGAAAAAAGTAAGACAAACTAAAACTGTAAATTTAATAAACATACTTCAAAAATATTACGGTTTGGCAACTATGAGAAATCAAGATAATATAGACGAAATGTATAAAGCAATCTGGGCTACGTTTTATCATTTGTGATCAACTGATGAGAAACCAAATCATGATAATTGTCCAGAAGGCGCAGAAAGTTGGTGCGCTTATCGCCGCGCGGAAACTGAAGTGGAGTAAGAAGTTGAGTAAGTTTAAGCACGATTACCTCCCACTGGATCCAGAAGGTGAAGAAGGTCTAACCTGTCCCAACCGAAGTTCTAACGTGGCTGGAATTGATGGTACTTGATCCTGCTGGAGTAGAAGCGTACGCAGAAGAACATGGCTTCAATGAAGTAGATTGTAGGTAGTTTTTTCATTCTTTATTTTTTTTATACATTGTTTTTACAAACGGACAATGGAAAAGAATTTTACAATAAGCAATTTTATAAAATTATGAAAACATATTAGATTAATCATTATTCCACTTATACCATACTTAAAAAAAGTATTGTTGAGTGTGTAATAAGAACGATAAAATCATTTCTATCTAAAAAATTTACATGAAATGGAAATTCAAAATGGAAATGACAATTTTGGATAAAATAACTGCAAAGTATAATAATCGAGTACATCGAACAATTAAAATGAAACCATGAGATGTTAAAGGAAAAATTATAGAAACAATTGTTGAGAAGACTGTATATTCAAATATGTGAAAATTGCGGTTTTGCTAAATATAAGGTTGGAACGTTGTTAGAATCAGTAAGCGAAGCTCTTTGGGAAGAAAGGTATACAAAATTGGAGTACTGAATTGTTTTACAATAAAACAAGTAAAAAATCACAAATCCAGTCACTTATTTATTGGAGGATTATGAAAACAACCAATTCTTAGCGCTTTTTATGAGCCAGAGTTACAAAAAGTAAAACATCAAGATATATATATATATCTCGTTGAAAGAGTTATTCGTCAAAAGGGGTCAAAAGTATCAGTTAAGTGGTTAGGATTAGATCATTTCACATAATAGTTGGATAAATAAAACTAAAATTATAAAATGAAAATAATAGAACAATTTTAGTAATTATATTAGCATGCACAACTTTACTAACGCATGTTTACGGAGATGATCAAAGCACTGATTTGCACAGAAATGTAATTGATTTTTTAATATGGAATAACTACTTAGTGAGCTGGACTCTATCAAAAGCTTTCACAGCCATGTCGTAGATATACTACACAAAAGGAATGTATCATACAACCTGATAAACTTAATAGAAGACATATATTCATCCAAACACCATTACACAAACTGAATTTATGTAAATCCGCAGCACCAATACCAGTAGAACAAAGGTGAGTGACTCACAAGGTCACTGTTATTCAATTTGGTATTTGACGAAATCATAATCAAAACCAGACAAGGCAAAAGGGTACTTAATGGGCACCTAAAACATCTCAATAATCTGTTATACTTTGATGACGCGGTGATTGTTGCGGAAAAGAATGAAGACAACCTCCAAAAGTACTACACACATTTAATCAGACAGCCAAACAGTTAACATGGTCATATCAACGTCGAAACAAAATGCATGACAAGCATCGAGAAGGTCCCAATGCAGTGCAAAATTAGAAGTAGATGGAAGTCATTCAACAGGTTATGAATTTCAAGTTACCTCAGCGTTGCTTGAGATCTCGGCGTTCGGAGATATAGAAGCAAAAAGCGTCAGGTACAAGCCATAAAGGCGTCAAAAAATTGCAGGTTGTCCTAAACGGACTAATTTTTAAAATAAACACCTGCATATCGAGCACAAAAGGCACTTGCCCATTTTATAAGACCGTCATTAGACCCTGGAATTTCCACGTACACAGCAGAAACCCGCCCTGTGACATCTACAACCCAGAATATACTTGAGAGCGTAGAAATGTCTGTCATTCGCAAAATCAACAATAAAACTCCAGGATAAAGAGAGGAAGCTCAGACTTGAGAGGCAATTATCCAAAGATACAACCACAATGTAACTGGGTAGAAGAGCAGCGAAGACAAATGTGGCGCAGCCATGTCGATCGAATGGACACTGCCAGGCTGATTCGAATAAGCTCCGAGACCACTCGCCTAAAGGAAAAAGAGGTGTCGGGAGGGCCCAAAAGCGATGGAGCGATCTATAGCTCTCCTTGGCAAACCACAGTGATGGAAAGAGGCAGGCAAATTTTGCCTAGTGAAGTAAGAGAAGAAGAAGAATAACTACTTACAGGGTAAATTCAACTGAGCTACAAGAATTGGATATTCATAATGATGATGTAATAGAAGCAATAACATCTTTTCAAGAATTTTATAAAATTAATAATGATGGTACATTAAACGCTGAAACTCTAGCACTACTAAGTTCATCAGGATGTGGTACGCCTGATATGCAACCAACAGACTTTAGACTAGGACCGGCAAAATGGAATAAAAATATTATTTCATGGAAGTTCATAAACGCGAACTACACTACAAACCATCTTGCACAAACTGCGTTTGATACATGGCAAAATCATTCTTCCTACATTTTCAAGAACGCATACCGTGCGGATATAGTCATATCGTTCAAAAAAAATTCGCATAATTACAGTAGATGGTGTAATAGAACAAAATGTTATCCTAATTTCGATGGGATCGGAGGTGTACTCGGCCATGCAACTTACCCTGTTGCACAAAACAATTTCATTTCTGAAATTCACATGGATGAAAGACGAGTTTGGGACTACACAGAAACGGGCAATTTTTATCAAACAGTACTGCATGAAATTGGTCACTTCCCTTGGTCTAGAACATTCATCAGTTAAGGATTCAGTTATGTATAAATATGCTCATGAAAGAAATACAACGGACTTGACACAGATGATATTTTGCAACCGCAATCACGCTCACAGAAAATATTTCCAAAAGCAACAACTGTACAACTGTAGAAACAACCATCAATACAACGGAAGAAACAACAATAACTCAACAAACAACCAAACAGCCATCAGTAGCTACAGCGATAAATTTAGCTAAACATGGTCTTGTGTGGGACAATATATTTTTATAAGTTTATTATGCATTTGCAATACTATTATTTTACATTTGATATTTTATTATCGTGTGCATTAAAAGTTAGTAAAAATAAAGCAATGAATTACATTTTAAATTTTTATTTCTATCGTATAAAAGCTAGTAACATCAAGTTTTACATATGTTCCAATAATAAGTCACTTTTCCAAAAATACTAATTTCATGCATTATTTCCGTTGTCTCATAATAATAGAAATTAATTGTAGACAGTTCCTTGAAGTAGTTTCATCTGTAATATTTATCTGTTCTGGTTCTAATGCTGGTAATAAAATATCCTTTATTGGATCCTCATTCGGTCGATGTATTAATTGTTCCTTAATAAATTCAATGCAACTGTTATAAAACTGATAAATTTCAGTTGTTGAAATCTTTCAAACGATAGAAAGAATCAGTGGGTTTAAGCTTAATAAAGTAAAGTGTGTCATGCTTATCAAAGTGCATTCTGATTCCATGCTTTCAGTATAATCATCTTGATTGCTTAGTAGATGGTGATAATTGCTTCGTAAAATTATTTTGAGATCAATACCAACTTCCAGGATGTGATTTTCTGGAACTTTGACTTTCTTTTCAGTTTTATCATTTCCGTTTATGATTTCCTTGCTCAATACAATTTACCCAGTATTTTTTCTCTGTTATTCTTGCATGATTAACGACGTTTATTCGTCGCTTTTTAAAATAATTTATAATATCTTCTTTTATACTTCAAAATGCATCCCATTCCACTGCTTGAAGCATCTGTTTCTTTTACCACATTTGAAGTATAATTCCAGGGTAAAACGTAGTTGCTAATAAATCCAAATTGGGGAAATGTTTGTTTTAGAACTAATAATATAAGTCACCGCGTTAACTGCAGATGCACTGCTTGACATTGCAACGTTTGTTTCAGACATTTTTTTGCACAACAACCGATTAATTCGAAAGTTATTTACATACTAAAGAAAAAAGTTGTTTTACCATTTTTATAAATTACAAGTCAAAAATAATTTCATATCAGTTCGTTTACAACAGTAATAACGAATACATCGACTAACGCTACATTCACCGTGTATTGTGATTTAAATCAACTTACACAAATCGGTATCGAAAGATTAAAGAAAGATGCAAAGACAAGCGTCTAAAAATGGATTGGATGAATGTGGTATATATAAGGAACATTCTCAAACACAAGAACAAGAACCTCATCACCAACAACAACAGCAACTACAAGAGTCATTTGCAACTGCATTCTACAAATTTGTTGAAACACGAGTGGGTACTTTTTATTTAGCAAACTGGCAATATTTAAATGCATCATATCATCATAAACCAACTCCAAAAGCATTAGCGCAAGCTGGATTTTATTATGATGGATTTTCTGATATGGTAACTTGCCACCAGTGCGGATTAAAATTATCAGAATGGAATGATTATGAAATACCAATTGTAGAACATGCAAAATTAAATCCAATGTGTGCATACAAACAGTATAATTATTCTAATAAATTAATAAAAAATTACTTCATATCCGCAATTAATTCGTACTCCCCATACCCCGTACTTCGATATTCAACTTGTATGAGATATTTAATTTGAACGTTATGTGTTGCAAGCATAATATTTTCAGTTTGTGGTTGATTGTTACTACTGATTTTACTAATTCTTTAGTCATCAAATTCTCAGTTCTTTTATTAAGTCTTATCAAAACCAAGACTTCCTCTAATTGAATAAATTCGCATAAAGTGTTTCCAACTTAGCATTTTCAATCATTCATTGTTCAGAGCTCGAACCATACGCACTTCAAAATGAGTTCGTCCCAGCAAGTTAGTGAAAAAACACCTCTTAATAAAGTGATGAAATCAAGGAAGAGGCTAATTT
Organism: Dalotia coriaria; assembly: GCF_025399875.1. Classification (NCBI taxonomy): domain Eukaryota; kingdom Metazoa; phylum Arthropoda; class Insecta; order Coleoptera; family Staphylinidae; genus Dalotia; species Dalotia coriaria. The sequence continues at coordinate 11,225,071 of NW_027045446.1, forward strand.
TTGAAGATAGTGATGACGACGATAGTGTCCAGTTGCTACATTGTGCTGAAACAATGCAAGAAGAGTCATCATCATCATCATCTTACAAAACCCACTCCGACCAGCAAAGAAACTGAGATTGAAAAAAGCAACGATCGACAGTTCAACCATTCTAAACGAGATTGAAGAAAGTGATGAAGAGGAAAATACGCAACTCGTAGAATTGTGCGAAAAACTGGAGAAGAAAGTACTACCATATACGGATGATGAACTAAATGGATGTAATAAGCAATTTATTGCTCTTTCAAAAGTTAAAAGAAACGTGCCAATTCCAATTGACTTTTGGAGGAAGATGACGACAACTTACGGTGAAAAAATGGTTGTTGAAGTTAACAACTCTAACGCCATTATATTTTTACCAGACAGGTATGCATCAATGAACGTCGATAGGCTCAATTGCACACAAAGAGCACTGATATATCGTGGAAAGAAGACGGTGGGCAACCGTACAATTCATGATGTAGAATTCACCAGATTCTTCTAAAAGTAAGTTTCAAAAAAGTTCTTTTTTGTTCGTCATTGTAATATTAATTTTATTGTTTACAGCTATACTACAAAACTCCGTATCTGCAAGTAGTATTCCAAACGGAATTACACAATATTCACACTTCAGAGCAATATAAGAAATGTTTAAGTTTTGAAGATGATAAAAGGTGTATTTTACAAGATGGTATTTCTAGTCTTGCTTGGGGGCATTTTAATTTATAAATAATGTAAAACTATAATGTATTTAATAAATAAATAGAAACAAAACTCCCAACTTTTTATTTGTTACATCAATCCGCATATAATAGTAGGCGACTTCCAGCACAATTTCTTATGGGATTTAACATTAGGGTAAAATCTGCAAAACTACGCACGTTATCGTTAACACTGGGCGGGACGTTGGCACGTTAAGTAAGTAACGCGCGCGCAAAAACGTCGTCATCGTCGTCGTATCAACACTTACATTCAAATTACAGTTCACCACTTACCGACGCGCTACCAAATTACAGTGTTCAACAATTACCGACGCGCTACCAAATTACAGTGTTCAACAATAACCGACTCGCTACTCAAAACACTTTCGACACTCGCCGCTAGGTGGCGCTGATGCTGAGGCGGAGGTGGGCTTAGAACTCTCACGTTACATCTACATGGGAGTAAAAGTTGGACCTGCAGCAAGATATTATACGGCTCTTAAGGACGAGACGAGACTACGAATTGCTAATCATCGCCAACGGGCTTGTTCAAAAGAGGGTGATCATCTCGAAGAAGAGCATCTTCAGCTCAACCAGCACTTTTTGAGGAAGAGGAAGGTGAAATTATATGGGCCTGGAATAACAGATTAGCTATAAGTATAATATGATTTTAATCCATTTATAACAGTGAAAACGATCATTTTATCTTTAAACGCGTTTTTCTCGAAACAGCATTTATCAATGTTGCTGGAGTCAAATTGTTGCTCGGAGACAAATGATCCGATTGCTATCAATTTTTTTTGCATCTCCTCTATATAGTTCTCCATACGATGACCCTCCAGTTTTTTGATCTGATCAAAAATCGAATTTTGGCAGGCCAAAAACGACCAAATTTTTGGGAAAAATTTAACTTTTTTCTTCAACATGCCGTCATTTTGTCAATTTTTGATTTATTTGTTCGCCCGAGGGTCATCGAACAGACTATGTTTTAATTTAACGAGATTTTTTTAGGGTTTATCAACGGAGAAGGCTGCAGGATCTTTATTTGGCGCCGCCGGAGATTGCGTGTCATTTCAAAAATATTTAATATTTTATTTCAAAAATTTTACTGTGTATTCTCAAAACATGTATAAATATATCCTCAAAATTTTTTTTTAATTTCAAAAAATGGCCTTTTTTAGGTTGTCACATTAGGTGTGCCCCTTAACTTCCCCTACATAAGAAACTAGCCGAACATGATGTTTGTATTCAAGCTGAAAGGCGGCAGTTCTCCAGCGAACTCCGACCGGCTATAGGGAGAGCACACTCTTTCATCAAAGAAGCGAGTACAACGTAGGCGGAACCGCAGCGATCAGTAAGAAACCCCCAAAGCTACCCGAGTTAGAGTTACCAAAATTCGACGAAAAGTTTGAGAAATGGGCCGACTTTAGAGATGCTTTCACCACGCTCATCCACAAAAACTTGACCATTGCTGAAGTCGAGAAATTTATGTACCTGCGAGAGTGCCTTTTAGGGGAACCAGCATCGATAATGCATACGGTGACACTGTCCGACGTAGGTTACAGCTCGACTTAGCGACTTCTTGAAGAACATTATGAGAACAAAGCGTGCTTGCAATATTCCAGGAAAACTGTAAAATCGCAGTTCTGGATTTTTACCTGGACTGTTTTTACAGTCAACAACGCAACACCCACGATTGATACATTTTTTTTATCTATTTTATTAAATTACTAGCTTTAACCCGCGGCTTCGCTCGCGTTGAATCCATCAAATTAATATTAGAAATCATTATACATAGTTGAAACGGATTGATAGAAAGAATGTATATTTCACTGCTTGGCTAGGATTATCCATGTAAAAAAATTACTACATGCAAGAAGATTTAAATTTTAGATGGAATGCTAGATTGCGTTAAAGTAGTCAATTAGCCAGATGCAGAGGTATTATTGGCTAAACAATTTCTTTATTTTATTTAAAAAAATAATTATTTTAATTAAATAAAAAGTATCGGGGACCACTAAGAATATGTGTACAAATTTTCATGATGATCTGTTAAGTAGTTTTTGCATGAAAGCACGATAAACTTCAGGACATACACATTTATAATATTAGTAAGGATTAATTCACATGTGAATACATATATAACATGTGGGACTCAAGGTTTCAGCTGACCCACTATTTAAAAAATAAGCGTAAGTTGCGCGTTACTTTAACGCTAGTAAACAAATAGTTTTAATATTTATAATGAATTTTTACTTTTATGCCGTATTGTTTTTTTGCGGGTTCAACTTGAGCAACCTTACCTTACAATGAACGGAAACTCATGCAGATTTTAAGCGTGTTACTTTTACAAGAATTTAAGAGCGAGTAAATCAAACACCAAAGCAAATGAAGCGGATCAAATATTCCCCCTAGCTTCGTAAGAGCAGCTGCAGGCAAAAAGTAGATATAGTGACAAATCAGGTAGTTGCTTTTGTACCGTTTTATCAAACGCACTGGCGAACACTGGCGACGTGTTATCGACACGTTTTGACAAGTCAAAAACAACACTGCAATTGAAGTCTAACCCAACCAAATGGAAATATCATAAAATGGTTTATTTACATTTATTTAATAAGACAAATAAAGTAAAAGAAAATAAAGGAAAAAAGATAAAGGGGTTCATCAAAAGAATTTTATGTGTAAACCGGTATTTCATACAAAATTCGTTGAAATTGCAGGCACTGCACCACAAAAGGAAAAGAAAGACAGATCTCGAGGTCAGCAATTCAAACAAAGCTGAACTGCCAAGACGAGAATCGACAGACGGAGAAAAAGAGAGCGAAAGAGATGAATTAACAAGCCTCGGCCCCACCCGAAGTCGCTGGCAGGCGATGCATAACATGCATGCCCGGCAGAACAGCTAATTCTTAATGAGTGGATTATACTCATGCTGCTTTGTAGTGGTATTACATTTTAATTTGGGATTAATTTTTAATATATTAACGTGGTCACTAATTTTACTTCTTGACTTTAACATTTGAATCGTTTTGTGATACATTTTTTAGTTTTAGCTCTCACTAGTATTGTATTTAAATTAATTCTGATTAATTCGTTACAACGTGGTGTGATACTGTTGCTGCACTTGGTTATGTTATGCATGTATTTTGCCTTAGGTCATGGCAATTATACAGATTTCCATCTAGAACACTGATTTATTGAGGAATACTACATCAGCCGTTACTTTTATTCGTACACACAAACCGATGTATCAAATGCAACAGACAGCGCCAACCGTCCGACGTGGCGCCAAAACTGAATCAAGTCGCAGTGCACCGCGGGCATTCAGTCGAATATAGAAGGGGCCTGAAGCGACTGCGCGTTGCCGTATTGGTGATTGGTTCCACGATAATATAGGCATCCCACTGTGCTGCTGGGCGGTTACCAAATAGTATACCTTCTAGGCAAACTTGATAAATTGATTTGAAAATGTACATTTTCAAAGGAAAACACAAAAATTTTAACTTCTCACCGACATCAATTCTTGCATTTTATAAAACGACCAGACCACTCTATACGAACTATTATGCTAGCAAACATTTCCATGCTTGTAACACCTAATATTCTAATATGAAAAACCGATGTTATTAATATTAATGCAAACACGTGCCTGCTGGTGAGTGTTGAATTAAATTTAATTAAATATAAAAAATACTAATTTATTTATTTCAAAATTTGTTGTGATAAAATGGAAGGTGTTGTGCTGTTCATGGTTGGCTTAGTAGCTGCAAGCAAGGGAGAATGTAGAAAAGTAGCATTTATTCAAAGCACCAAAAGTGGTAATCACAAAAATATTATCTATGAAAAAAAAAAAAAGTTGTATTATGAACAACTAATTTATAAAAGCGGTGTAGTTTCTTAATAAATAAATACTCGTAACACTTGAAAAAATATCATATTTTCATATATCTTGTAAAATATATATAAATATAAATGTTTAAGGATGTACCGCGGCAGAATTTCTATATAAATGCGAACCAATTTATTTACAAACAACCGGGGACCCCATTGTCTGGCGACCCTGTTGATTCTAAATTCGCAGCCAAGCGTAGTTGATTGTCTTTAGTTGACGAAATTAAACAGGCGATCAAATCTAAAGAACACCGAAAAGATCCAGGCTTAGACACCTTCCGCCAAAGGCAATTAAGCTGCTCCGTGAGAGGGCAATTATAACTTGGCCAACATTTTTGTATTCTGGAGACGTGGAAGATTACAGAGTGTCGTCAAACCCGAAAAAGACAAAAATCCCGAACGAAAATTTGTAACACTAGACCCATTAGTGTTACTCCGATCCTTTCTCGCTTTCCAAAGGAGAAGTTGTTAATTCCAAATTTTGGAGCGGCAGAAGAAACACAGCTGTGCATGCTCGATTTGATTCATGAGTGCTTCCCATATTTCTTCATAAAATTTATTCAATGTAGAAGATCACGTTAACTTACTTTTCAAATGCTGTACGAAGGACATTTTTTCGACCTTTATAGTTTTTTAACCACTCCAAGAGATGCAGAGGTTCATCGCTTCAACGCTTCGAATATTTTTTTCCCATTGCCGTTATGTCTTTGTTTAATTCAGTCCATGAAACATTTTACAATGCTGAACCAGGTCGATAATAATATCAAAATTTCTATAGTTAGATATTACTAAGCAATTTTCAAGCAAAACAAAACATGCCTTTCGTGCAATTCTCTTGAGGATGAAGAAAGTAAAGTTACATATTGAGTGAGTGCTACTTGTTTGTCAATTAAAAGCTGATTAAATTTCTCTCAAGAGTTTCTGTAACTGGATATCGAAAAATCTGGTAATACATTTGCTTCATGAGAGTTGTAGTTGCTTGTGGATTATCAGCAAGCATATTTAACAATGCATCGAGTTTGCGCGACATAGATTTTAATAGAGAACGATATGCAACTGTTGAAAAGAAATAAATGTTTGATAGCATAGACCAAGTAAAAGCTTATTGCTCTTTAGGGTTACAGCATCGCGGCTTGAAATCGCCTTGACGGTACCAGATCAGTTTTTCGCATTGCCTGTGATTACGAGTTTGACTTTGTGGGCAACTATTGAGGTACCATTTTAAATAATAATACACAAACAAAAGAATACAAATGAAATGCTGTGGGTTTCAGTTGGGAACTGATGCTGCACGTTTAAATTCGCAAAATCTTCAAACAATGAAATACGTTCTGCGGGCGCTACCGTTTGTCATTTTGCCGTTCACCGTGAATTTCCCCGGAGCCATTCTGTGCTATTGGCTGTCAAGTAACGTTATTTCACTTGGTCAAGTAGGATTTCTCAAGATTCCCGCCGTGCGCGATTATTTCAAGATTGATCCCATGCTGCAGCATGATAAAGCCAAGTTGCCAATACAAAATAAAGGATTCGTTGGTGGTTTGAAAGACTGTAAGTGATTACTACAAAATTTGGCAATACAATTGACTAATAATAAATTTGTTACAGCATGGACAAATATCAAGATCACTAAAGAAATTGAAGAACGTCGGCGATTAGACGAGCTGCAGTTTCAGCGCGCTGGTAAAGGACCACTTGTTAAAACATACAAATATGATCCAACAAAACAAGTGAAAAAAACAAGTACTGCACAGAGTGCAATAAAGAGTAGTAACTGAACATTGTTGTAAACTTAAGATTGAATTAATTTCAATACATTTAATAAACAAATGTACAAATACACATTCATTTATTTGGTTGCTATGCATTGGTTTACTACCTTTATCAAGTTATCATTTTCCAGGGCAGCTGCTACTCTTTCCTTGTCAGCAAGTTGTTTATTTACTGAGTGTTCAGCATTATGTGTGCCAGGATTAATCTCAACATTAACTTTGAATGTTGATGGCAAACATCTGAGTAGTTTTACTCTGATGGACAAACCAATTAAAGTTGCCATGCTACAATGTGGGATAGTTGGGGTAAAAAGTACTTTGACTAACTTGTTCTGATTGTCCACAGTAATTAGGCTCTCCTCCAACACGTGCAATTCTTCAAGGGACAGCGGGTGTTCTGGATCGTTTATGTTTTTAATTAAATCTGAAAATAGTTAATGTTTTTATGTTGCATTTGCTGCAAATTATTTATAGGTTATCTCACCAAAGATTTCGCGAGAATCAATCTCATCCACGACATCGTCATCCTCTTCCTCTGCAAGAACAATACGCTCGGATGCTTTATGGTATACGTTGGGGTTTACGTTTTCCAAATCCATGGTTTTCCTTTTTGTTTAATAACAAATAAATCAACTTACACCACTGCTGTCTAAATAACACTGACCAGAACTGGCTGATTTGTTCACTGATTGACAACTTGAAGGACATCAAGGTGCAAACACATGAAGGTGGCTGCAATAACACTTATTATCAATATAAACACCTTTTCATTTATTTGCCAACATTATATATAAAAATAAACGAATCTATGATTTTGATTGTCTAAGTAACAGATCTATAATTTCGGGATTCCTCAATAATGCTTTCTTCTTCTCATTTAAGACTTCATGGAGAGAAATATGTTTAAATCTGTCTTCAGGAGCAACAATTATTTCAGTCGCATCTTGTTGATAACTGTTTAAATCTGCTTCTGATGATCCATTTATGTCCTGATCGAAATGCTCTTGCTTTATTTGCACTGTTTGATAACTATCACATGAGTCCATTGAGGAATGTTCAGATAACTTTTTATGAATTAAAGTGTTCAGTTTTTCTTTAACATTTTCATTGTCCATTCTGGCACAATATAGAGATATGGTCAATCACTGGGTACAATGTAAATATAAATTGACATGTCCCGATTTGCAGACTCGAGTTACAGGTGCACGTATTGTACTTGGCGCGAAATTCGAAATAGTCCGAAACTATTATACGAATTCACCAACCCGCGGCAGCAGAAATCCAAATACCAGCGAAACTAATGAGAAAGCAAGAAAAGCATCCAGAGTTCTACAAGTTCTCTGCCTGTTGCAATTTAAAAATTAGTTAAAATTAATTTATTAACATATCCGTGTGTTTACAATTCAATTAACAAAAAATGTAATATATTATTTATTCCTTATGTTACCGTTTATCGCCTAGGGTTCATCAATCAAGTATCAATCCATTCAATCCGGCGTGTCATTTGAATTAAAACATCACATAGAAAATCACAATTTCATAATTTCTTCTCTGGAAATTTATGTACCTAATCATACTCTTTATATTATTTTAAAATGTAAAAATGTGTTTTGAATAAATTCAATTAAGTAACAATTAGCTTTATTGAAAAAATGCTTTACTTAATTTATAACCTTAGATGTAGACGTTTAATCCTTCCAATATTTAATATTTCTCACTCGCAAATCATCAGTGAAGACGGACGTGTTTCAATTCGTTTAAAAGTAATACTGAATGTCTCCAATGCATCCCATAATCTTTGGAACTTAGCCCTAGTAACGATTTAGTGTGTATAAATTAATTAGCTACAGTAGCGCGATTGTAAACAAACAATAATGGATTTATCTCGGAATCTTGTCTAAGAAATCGGCTTCCACGACCTTATCTAACTTCTCAAGAACGACTTGCATTTTCTTATCGACAGGTTTGTCGCTTAGGAGATCGTTGGGCACGGACCCGTTGCATTCGGACCTGTGGCGATTCGAGCAAAGACTGAGCGTTTTGAAAAACGGATGCAAATCTTGCAATTGATTGATCGAAGTCACTGTTAGCAATAGTTCGTTTTGCTTGGTAGGCAGGGGTTCAATTTCGGTAGAGGCGTATTTTTGGTCCATAAGGTTTGCGATACGACAAACATGTGGCGTGAAGGAAGTTGATTCTGTCATGTCTGTGTTCACATCATCTTCGACAAATGCCCATCGGTACCTAATTTATTTAGAATGCATATTATATTCAGCGTTGTTTTCATCCAGCACGTAAAACTTACATCTGAAACTGTGGTAGTGAAGTTGCCGGTAACAACAGGGCCAAGTCTAGAAGCTTGGCAGCGGCCAACTGTAATCGCAACCAATGCGGATTGCCTAAAGCGTGAAGTCCATTGTTGCTATTTTGGGTCCAACTTGGATCCAAAGTAGATAAAAATTTGATGTGTGCACTAAAACAGTAGCAACTCATTTACCATTTCTTCATTACATAGTAGTTCGCACTAAATGTTCGTTTATAACAATTTATCCCATTCTAAACTGTTATAAAACTTTTAAAGCAACAACTAACACTTATACTTAACGAGCAACAAAAAGCAATATTAGTAAAATACAAGTTAGAATTACCTGCTATTGTTCCTGCGCAGGCCGTTCCCCGTAAAGCAACAACAAAAATATGTTAATTAGACCAACGTTCAGCAATCAACAAATTAGTTACCTACTTATGCATAATAATGATAAACGAGACACTTAACGTACCTAAACTCCTCGCTGTCCGTCTGTAATTCTTGTTCTATTTGTATGTACACTTGCAGCATTTCACTGATGATGATAGGCCATAATGACGTCACGTGCAAGGGTGACATTCGAATTAGTAGCACTCTAAAGCACATGAACACTTGTGCTTGAATACTGGGCACACACAATCGCAGGCTGGCAGTTAATTGTTCTACAAAAATACCAAACAAAATTTACACTTCTATTACCTATGAATCGCTAATATCTACTCATTATACCTTGTATTTCTGACATATATTTGGCATACTGATCGGTCTCACTGCAGAATATAACAAATGCGAGTCGTTTTAATAGATGCGCACGCTGTTCGTATTCTTGTTCCCGCGATGCGAAAATGTTTAAACTTCCGCTCTGTGTCAAAGAGACTCGGACTGAAAACAATACAATTTTATTAGTATTGGGTCGAAAAGATGCCGACTAATTTTAAACATACTCATCAAATCACGAAAGGTTGTATTGTCATGGGTCATCAAATTGTCAACGATAACTTTCCAGTATTTCAAACAAGCCTGGTCCATTTGGAATAAAGTGTTATCCAATAGCAAATCAAACACGTCCTTTTTCCAAGCCTTCCGCGTGTATTGATAGCTGCTTAGGCTCGCCATTAATTTTGAGCAAGCATTGAAACTGGGCATGTTGCGTAATGTGTGCGTCCGCAAATACGGCACGATGTTACCCATCAGTGACGACAGGATGCTATTGACTTTATCCTTCTCCACCGAACCGAAGCATATATCCAAGATCTGTGCCAATATTTCAGATAACACAAGCTGCGCTTGAACGCTATAATTAGCAGCAACATTAATGACATCTAAATGGCTCCCGGGTGTCACACTTCCGCTAGACGCTGAATCAACTTCCTGCTCTTTAACGGCTAGGTTTCGCCGCAGCCATGTTGTCTGTTCCAAACAAGCACCGCATACTTGCGATACGCATTCGATTAGTTTTGATGTCACATCTTGTAAATCCTTTTGATCTTTGCGTTCTTCCAGTGGACAGCACTTGATCATCAGTTCGTGCAGCAACGCCGCCAGTAGGAATTGACATTGAGGCGATAACGAACAGCCTTCTCTTATTAACGCAAGAAGCGAGCTCCATGCTTCGGATATTTGTGTGGGTGTGGTATTTCTCATATAACTAAATAATTTACATGATTAGCAATGAGATAGTTAGGTATATTGTATTCCAAACTTACCAATAAAACAACTCAAGAATGGAGACATCAAGAAATATTTCCGAACTAAGACCCTCCGTGGGCGGCGGATTTTTTATCACAGCAGTTACAGTTTGCACCAAGTTATCTAACGGAATTACCCTGATAGCTGATATTAAATAGACTAAATTGTTTTGACTCGTATTTGGTTCCGGGAGCGCCTAAACATACAAAAAAATATTATTAATTTCAAAATTTTGCAGATTTTTAATATCGAAACTTACAGTTTTCATACTCATGAAAGGATTTTTCCTCTCATGCCATGCTACGGCTATCGCCGCCAAGAAACTAGAGCTGTGATGCACAGCAATCGGACTCAGGAATTCCAGAAGCTGCTGTTTCACAATTTTCGAATGCCCAAATACGCCCTCAAAGTCGCCATCGATGCTGACAATGGTTTGCCATAGCTTAGCAACACTTGAAATAATTCTGGGCATGTGGCTGAGGATAGCCTTCCTGGCAAGTTGGTAGTTGTCTTTATTGTGTTTATTCGTCAAGTTGACTTCCCCACCGATTGGACTAAAGAACGCATTCACCAAATTATTAAAAATGTCGCTAGTGTTTGTCACAATCGTGGAAGCCGTATTCCCCAACGTCGGTAAATTCTGATTCGCCGTCTGCGTCGAGTCCAATAGATTATAATGAACCAATATCGTAAGGGATTCTAATTGTGTCGTCGCGTAATCTGCGCATAATTCACCGCCGAGTTCAGTCGCCATGTAAGCGTCCGCAATCTTCTCGATGTTATTACAAATCTGATGTATCACTGTGAGTGAAATTTGCTTCAAGTTGTCGTTAAAGTAAGGCAGACATGATGTTACCATATGACACCAATTTTGATGCAGATGTTTCATATTCTGATGCTTTAGTGCACTCAAAATCGCCGACAAGAACATGCTTTGCTGCGGAATTAAGATGGTCGCCGTTTCGCCATTAGGGGTATCCACTGTTTCCGGAAATACCTTAAATTCTAGTATGATCAACGAATTGATAAGCCTTAAAAGTAAGATTTGATATGCTTCCACATATTCGGTAACTCGCTTCTGATTGTCGTAGAGTTTAAAATTATTAAAAAGTAAAATTTCTTCGGCAAACGAGGCGTCCTCGTCAAAATTCCGCACCGACATTAGTAAGCAATGCAAAAGCACTTTCTGCAGGATACATTTCTTCAGCGTGTCCGCAATATAACCAGAGAATCCTTTGGAATTGTCGTTGACAATATTAATCAAATGCTTTATGATAATGTCTAGTATTTCCAAGCAGTCGAGTTGAATTTGCAAATTGTTATCCTGCTCCGTCCTTGTAAGTTTGACATCATCCAGACAAGGGTAGAAACTCTTGATATAATTTAATGTAATAGTTATTAGAACGTCCAGAAAAGTGAATCCACGATAGACATTAATGTGATCTGGGCTCAGTTCTCCGCCGAAACCGCCTCCTTGAATGCTTTTTCTATGACGCGCTAACAAATATAAAATGTTATTGCTTTGCAGGTCCTTTAATCCGGACGTGGCTAAGCAACGAATAAATAGAAGCGGGTTAGAGTTGATGCAGTTCTTTAGTGTGCGAAGCGTATAAATAATTTGATTGGAGTCAAAAACTTCGTAATAGAGGCACAAGTGTTGATGAATTGGGTAAAGAGTAAAGTTTTTCGTTTTCGCTCCGTTTGTTTCGTTAGGGCAGACCTGTTCTAATATGTCATTAAGTAACAGTGCAATATCTTCGCTAGCTTCCTTGGAAGGCATCTTAAAATAATCTTCGGCCGCATCTGCGGTTCGAACAACATCGAGTGACGAATTTACATCGCTCTCGGATACAGATTCGGACCAACTGTGCTGCAAATGATCTTCGACATCCGCATGCGTTTTCTCGTCCAAACTCTTCGAACGTTTCATACGACTGACACGTTCTGGCTTCTCAACACCTTCTTCGATAAAAACATCGGACTTTGTATCAATACTGTGCTTGTCATTATCGGATCTTCTCTTTTCCGCTACCGAATGGAAACTCATAGATACGAATCCCGAATCGGCGTTTGTATTATTATCCGACAGACTTTCAGTGGACGAATGCGAGTCCAACTTGGTGTAACAGCCATCAACTCCGTTGGGATATATTTCCTTGCTGCTCAGAGGATTAATAAATAATTTAACGTTGTTTTTAGCACGATCAATATTTGGTGAAACGTCGGGTTTAAAGTCTTTATTGCGCTTCGTGACTACGTTTAAGTTGTCCGTTAGACTAGTGGTCATGTTGACAACCTGATTTCCCTTTTTGCCAGGGCGCGGAAACAGGAACCAACGCTTCTTCGAAGGTTTCGGGCTTGGCCCGTCAGTTACATGAAACATCACATTACCATTCACACTACTAATTGCGTAGATTTTCTTCGCGTTCACATCTTCCGCCTTAGCTCCCTCAGCTTGGTTGTGAGCTTGCAGCTCGGGGTCTTCAATATTTACAAAACGAATTGATATTCGTGCCGTTGTCGCCGACAACAATTTCGACAGAAGAGGATTTATAATCCTCGCAATGTCATGCCGCAGCAAACTGTGCGTTACAAACGTTTCCGAAAGAAGTCGTATATTCGGTCGCTCTTGGTTATTTAAATTGTCCATTATTTTCAATAAACAATGATCAAAATTTCGCATTGCCGAATTGCTCAAGGATGGATTTCGTAGTTTTAGCTCGCGTCCGCCATGCCACAATAAGAAAAACCGCTTGAAATAATCCGTGCATAAAACCCCATCGACTAAATATTTACCGATGACGTGCTCGACGAACATTTTCGTGTCGAAAACATTGTGAATGCTGTAAAGTAGATTTGCGCATATTATTAGCTGATTTTGATTACTCAGATAGCCCAAAAGATCCCACAATATCTCGCAAATACACTCCAGAACAATTGTGTTTTCCTCGATAAATATCACATGCTGAATATCCAATATTCCCATTAATACTACATTGTTATTGTTGGCATGCTTCTCGAGACTTTGTGTTTTCGAAATGCTGATGATCTTCAACAATGTGTTCATGCACGTAATCTTGACGTTATTATTCGCCTTGGGAGAGCACGAACAGCCCACGAGAACTTTTAACCAATGCGGAAATTCAAACTCCTGATCATCCTGTAAAATATTCGGAAATGCCGCAAATTCAATCAACAAATTTGAAGCAACCTGAATTGATTCATCGTAGATGTTTGATGCCTCAGTGTAGGTTTGATTACGCGTTTCGCTCAAATTGGATGGACATTTCTTGGGACGTTCATATAATTTATCTTCTAGCATTTCCATCAGCTCATTGTTGCGCAAAGTGTTCTCTTTAAGTAAACTTTCAAAAAACACTTCGGCTTTCAGCTCCTGCATGATAAAATCAGCTAACAATGTTTCGTAAAAACGTTTGTACACTTTCAAGCACATGATGATGTGTTTGTTTTCGACCTTTATAGGCTCTTCTTGTACCTTTTCAGGCTTCTCAACTCGTTCCTCCTTCTTTTCCGATGGAGAAAGAGATACAGCATCTGCCTCAACATCTTCTTTCTTCAAATCGTACAGTTTTGAACTGGATTTGGACTTTTTACTTTTACTTTTCTTATCAATTTTCGGAGAATCTTTGTTTTTGTTTTTCTTCATCTGATTACTGTTTGAGCGCTCGCGACTTGCGTCTTCTATACTCAGTTCATGTTTTGAAGCTTTTTCGTTTATTTTTGAATCAGACTTGCTTTTCTCCAAGCCATTCTTTAAACTTTCTACCTCAAAAGAATCCTCTTTTTCGTCCACCTTTTCCACTTGTGTTTCAATTTTAGATACCTTAGGCATAAACGTTGGACACGGCTGAATTTTCGTTAATATTTTCGAGCACAGTTTCAAACTGGCAAGTATCTCCTCCTGTGATATTGACTTATTCTGTTCGCGTATAACGTTAATTATCTTGGAAAACAAATTCGGTAATATTTCCACCGTATTTTCCGCGTAGGTTTCAATAGGTATGATATCTAACAAAAAGTCAGTCAGAACGCAGATCTCGAGCAAATTCGGCTCGCCAGACCCAATATCATTTACAGCATACTGATGCCTACTGCTTCGTTTCATCGTCACCGATTTTTCAAATAAACGTTCAATGTAAGACCAAATGTAATAAGTTTGAAGCGTGTTGAACAACAAATTAGCATTTCGCGTTAACTCTTGGCAATGTTGAGTTAAAAACGACTTTTTCAAAGCGTCTTCATCTCCTTTTAAGCTCGTCAAATTACCATTAAAACTAACGCAACGTGTGGTATTGGACTTGTGTTTTTGCAAATTCAAACACGACGTGTACAATGCTCGAAACACGTCATACAAGATATTGTCGAGAATCATCGGACCAATTTGTGGCTTATCAAACAACGACGTTAATAACCGATAAGGTTTAACGTCTAATGGAATTTCAGTGCTTCCCTGCTTTAAAATAACGCGTATTGCTTCCATCAATAAATCAATAGCGATGGTCGGTGTAGTCGGTTCCTCAGCATCCGACTCATCGTCCTCCACTTGAAAATCCGCATTGCGCTCCGAACGCGTTTCGCTGGTCAACAGCCAAGAGTACAGTCTTCTGTTTAACGACATGTCACGGCGTAAGATTGTAGTCAAAGCGGCCGTCACTAGTCGGACCATATCGGCATACAACAATTGCGTGTTCCACGTCGGGAAGCACACCATTAACAAGTCCAGCGCTGACCTTTGCACCAACACGCTGGAATCTTGCACAGCTGCACACAGCCCAGATATCTACAGACGGGAATATCGACCAATTCATTAAACAATTTATATTATCATAAAAGTAAACATATAGCGCATGTAGACATAACGAGCAAGTCATTCCGTCTGGCATTTAAAGGCCTCAATAAACGAAGCGTATTAAT
The DNA here is from genome assembly GCF_025399875.1 of Dalotia coriaria. Taxonomy (NCBI): domain Eukaryota; kingdom Metazoa; phylum Arthropoda; class Insecta; order Coleoptera; family Staphylinidae; genus Dalotia; species Dalotia coriaria. The sequence continues at coordinate 11,240,382 of NW_027045446.1, forward strand.
GAGTTAACACACTTAGTTCCAACACTTTCTTCGGTATTTGAAACGTGCCCGACCCACAAAATAACTAAAATAAAAATAGATAAGATAAGCATTACCATGACATCGATATCGCGCCCCATCAAGTACAGTTGATCCTCCATGGACAGTTTTCTATTGTAATGTGCGAGAATGTAACTGATTGCAGGAAGACGAACAGGGCTATTACTTCGAATGCCCTGCCAAATGCAGGTATAGAACCACTCGGGACCCACTCCTTCGCATACATTTTCAAGGATTGAATTCGTCCGGTCAAAATGATCCGAACCAATCTCCAATCCCGGTAACACTCCGCTTAGAAATCCGCTTAATGCAGGACGTAGACGTTCGCGCAACGGGACGAAATGTGTTTCATAGAGAAGCAGCAATGTTGGACGAATGAACATCGCCGAATGTCCCAGTAATGGAAACAAACCTAGGAGAAAATCATTTGGTTAAAATCAATAAGTTTACAGGAAAATTGATTATACTCAAGGCAAATGTTTTATTATGTGATTATGTTACTTATACCCACATGAACATAAGCATAAAAATACCATTAATGTTTTTATGCCAGTAGGATGATATTGTTAATTTTGCATAGTAGTAATCTTTATGCCTGTATATGTAACAGTAAAGTTCAAACATACCTGCACCATAAATGAATAATTCCTCTGCTAGCCTGTTGGTACCCATACTTTTGAACATGATATCATATGTTTCTAAAGCTTTTAAATGCACTCCAGATGGTAAAGCTGGGTGCATGCATTGTGCTAAACGTTTACAAATTTTTATTCTTCTTGGTGTTATTGGAAACTTTTGATAAGCTGTCAAAACCTAAAAGTAAAATCACCACATTAAGATTTGCACTATTTAACATTATTTACATTTAAAATTAAAAGTAATTCTAATGTTTCATAAGATTATCTAACTTATTTAACAAACTAATTGTTATATTTACTTTGTTTAATTTGCCTAATGCTGATATTAAATCAGCCCATTCTGCAGTGTACTCAAAATTCTTCAATGCCTTCTCAACAGCTGTAGCGTAGATCCGATATTTGGAATCCGTGAGGAGCTCATATTCTTCTAATTTTATCATAGAACTCATTGTTGCTATGAAAACAGAAACAATCCGAAATTAGTGAAAACTTTCAGTTTAGCATGACTAGATTTGTGTGTTGCAGGCAAGTGTTTCGCAACCGGATTCGGTAATCGTAAACGTAAGCGTAAAATTATTACTCACGAGCGAAATGTTATAAACAGCATAAACAAAATTCAGAGGTAATTCGCCTCTTGTGTTTAACTCTCACAAAATCAGCACAATGTTTTTTAACGAGTGCAGTATCGTCGACAGATTACCATCGTATCAAACCCGATTCACTCCCGGTCGTTAATTGGCACACTCACATCGCGCTTATTTGTTCAATCATTATTATTACGGCACTAATAGGAAGAAGGTGTCCGTCCTGTGTGCTCGTCCATATCTTGACGTTTGCAACAAATGAAACAACGCAATGCAACCAACGCACTAAACATACGAAACGCACTGAGCTCCTGACAGCCCAACAGCTGACATCATACACTAACAAAATGAGTACCAACTGCGAAATTACAAGTTCACCAGTCGAAATCGCGGAAGTGGCATATCATAAATTACTTTAATTGTTATCTGTATGTCAAAGCATGGAAATTAAATTTTTTAAATGGGTAGATAAACTCTTTTCTGCTCTAAAACTGATTAACAATTTTCTTCGTAAAATTCGAAATTCGTAAATGCCTGAATTGAAGATATTAGCGCGGCAATATGTGCTAATTGTACATATACTTTTCAAAATATGTATAATTAATTAAGAATACCATAAATGAATCCGTTTGCTCACATTGTGGCGTAGTTTCTTTTTTTTTTTATATAATGTCAAGCGTCACAATGCAAAACTTATCAACTCCGAAAATAAAACAATGGGAATTGCTTTTGTTTGAATTGCGTCTGCCCAAAATAGTTTCGTGATTGTGAGTAATGACCGAAACAAGGGGTGACGAATGTAACAATATGTACTATTCAAAAATGTTCCACTAAGAGCCTTGTACTACACTCTAAATTTTCCGTCCCGAAGTATTATTATTCATCCGAATTCACAAATATTGATTGTAATAATAAAATAAACTTTATTCGACAGTTACAAAATTTTCAAAAGTCGACAGTTTTTGTGGCCACACTTTGAATTTACCTTTTTGTAATTCCCTCCATGATTTCGAATATTCCGTGGAATGTTTTAAGGCACTATAGGATAGTTTAGAATCAATATTTAAATTCAATTTGGTTGCAACTTTAAAAAAACATTTCAACAGTTCCAACTTGCAAATTTGCAGTCTACCACTCGACGTAAACCGATTTTTCTTTGTGACACCTTGTTTAAAACCATCCACTGCCACTTCCGGTTTACTATAAAACAAAACCGCATCATTTCAAACATAAAGTATAAACAATCTATTAAAAGATATTCGAAACATACCTATTCTTGATGTATATTATACTGGCGGGAGCCGGTTGTTTAGTTTCACATTTTTGTGCGTCAAAGTTCCGCAGTGTAGATAGAAATAAATCTGGAATATGCAGTGTATACTTTTTCTCAGTTTCACATTTGCCTTGATTATCATCAAATCGTTTGTATAATGCTCTTTCAAATGATTCTTTAGAGAAATTTTCGTGGCCGATTGTAATACTCGACAAATAAATGGGTTCCTTCAAAAGTAAACTCAAGAAACTGCCTTGAACTCCCATGTGGATCCACTTGGCTAGTTTATCACTGCAGGAGGCTGATAGAGTTGGATCTCCGCGTCCTGGTTTGGTTCTCACTGCACCTAGTACGTGATATGCACTTCCAGATTGTCTTTCATCCACTTTGTCATCATGTGGTAGACATTTTGCACCTGTTCGGTGAATATCTAATTTTATTCTCTTGGCTGCATTTTCGCCATTATCTGTGTTTTTGACAGTGGAAAGATTGTTAGGTGTTGACTCTACGACCATTCCATAATCAGATATATCTTGTTTATAGTCGATTTTAGGAAAAATCGAAGCATCGCCACATGGCATTAAACTTGAATACATATGGAATTTTAAACCCTTTGCAAGTTGGAACAATTTACCGTTTTCTCTCTCTAAAATATCACTCTGTTCTTTTAACATTTCGTGATATAAAAATCTAATAAATGCACGACGACACACAACTTCCGCGTGTGAATCGTTAAGTATAACTCCATCCGGCGACATTTGTGATTTACCAATACATTTTGTTCCTGTGCCCATTGCAACTACTTCCAACTTATTATTGCTTTCTACTAAAATTGCGGCTATGACAGTCCATTCACTTATGGTTGGCTTACCGGTTTTCTTTAAACTGTTGTATAAATCTAATGAAACTTTTGCAACATTATCAGCAAACATTTTTATAAATGATATAAAACATGAACTAACTTGAATTTACAAAATATATAATATGCATTGTTAACAAGAACTTATGATACAATTGTTGGATCCCAAGCAAACTTCTTTTGAGGCAAATGATTTAAAATTTTCAGATCTTGTTCTGGTATTTTGAAATCCAAGTTAAAATTGGCAATAATGTGCTCTTTTCTCAATGATTTTGGAATTATGCCTACTCCCTGCTGTAGTGCCCAAGCAAGAAGCACCTGAGCTGGTGTTTTATAAAGATTTTTAGTCACTCTTTGCACATTTGGATCATTCAGTAACACATGTGAGTCGGATGTGCCTCCTAAACTACAATATGCCTGAAGAAGAATACCATTATCATGACAGAGATTTAATAACTCTTGTTGGTAATATAATGGATGCCATTCAACCTAAAAATGTGGGTTTTACTGTTAAGAAGTACCCAAATGTTTATGAATTTACCTGATTAACAACTGGCATGACACCATGATTATTTAGTAATAACTCTGTCATATGTTGCACAGTATAATTAGATACACCAATGTTTCTAACCCAGCCCCTATTCTTGGCTTCAATTAATGCTTGCCATGTTTGACTCCTGATAATTGAGTTATCTTCTTGTTGTGGGCTTTTACCCTGCTGTCCTGGCCAATGAATTAAGTATAAATCTAGGTACTGCACCTTTAACTTGATCAAACTGCTTTGGACTACATCAAGTATCTTTTCAAAGTTGCCATAAAGATTTGGAGCTGTAATTTGTCATAATTTAATAGGATTTCTTTGATTATTTGGAGATACTAACGTAATTTGCTCGTTATAAAAATATCTTCACGGTTCAAATTATATTTTGGTAATAAAGTTGTTAGTGCTTCTCCAATATCCTCCTCATTGCCATATACAACAGCTGTATCAATGAGCCGATATCCAGCTTCCAGCGCATAATCCAAGACTTCATATATTAATGCGCGCCCACGCACCCTGAAAGTACCATCTAAAATGAGCGTGGATATCAGTAAAGATAATAGTTAAGCAGTATATAATTCGTACAGCCAATTAATGGCATATAATCTCCACTAATGAGGCGAAAAACTTTTTGAGAAGACATAACCATACCGCTACTCACACTCGTTGATTGAAACTGAACCATAAACTAAATGCGCGGGTTATTCGCGCTAGTTTTTTGGCTTTTTATTTGCAATAAATGTTGCTGTTTGTAAATAAATTTATATTACACTTGGTGGTTTATTATTAATCAAAGCTTATAAAACAATTGCTGGGTTTCCTCCAAAACGTTTCTGAGGTAAACTATTTAAAATGCGAAAATCATCATCGGGAATTACAAAATCCAATTTAAAATTTGAAATAATATGATCATTATTCAAGGACTTTGGGATAATTGCTACTCCATGTTGCAGTGCCCAAGCCAGAAGTACTTGAGCTGGAGATTTATGCACATTTTGCGCAACTTTTTGAACTTCTGCGTTATTAAGTAACGCATTTGAATCAGAAGTACCTCCTAAACTAAAGTATGCTTGCAGGAGAATAGAGTTTTCTTTGCAAAAGCTTAGTAATTCTTGCTGATAACACATTGGATGCCATTCAACCTAAACAATAGAAATTAGATATAATTATGGTAAATTTAATATTACATATATCGTATTCGTAGACCTGATTAACAACTGGCAATTCATGAGGATATCTATCAATTATTTCTCTTATGTGATGATCAGCATAATTAGATACACCAATATTTTTAACCCAGCCCATGCGTTTAGCTTCAATCAATGCTTTCCATGTTTGAGCTCTAACATGAGAGTTACTATCATCACGTGGATTTTGTCCATGTTGCCCAGGCCAATGAATTAAGTACAAGTCTATGAATGTTACATCTAACTTGACCAAACTACTTTTAATCACTTTTAATATGTTGTCCAAAACACCATAAAGATTAGAAGCTGCAAGTATTACAGTCTAATAATAAATTGCTGTTTTTTTTACGAAATACGTACGCAATTTGCTTGTAATAAATATATCTTCTCTTTTCAAGTTATGTTTCGGTAGTAAGCTTCGTAGCGCTTCTCCAATCTCCTGTTCATTTTCATAAACCACCGCAGTGTCAATAAGACGGTATCCTGCACCAAGCGCGCAATCTAATACTCGATTAATTAATTCGCGCCCACGCACCTTATATGTACCATCTAAAATATCATCATTAGGCAATTGATTGTGTAATTTCGTGGTCAGACATACAGCCGACTAATGGCATACGCTCTCCACCCATCAAAGTATAAACTTTTTCAGAAGACATTGTTTTGCGCACGTTCCAAAAAATTACAACAAAAATTTTAAATTATTGACAGATTACATTTCAAGTAAATATTTTGTGACATGAGTCAAAATAAACAAAAAGTGTTATTACATCTGATAACGAAAAAATATCTCTTTCAGTCATACTAAGAAATAAGATTTGATATTCACAAGTGTACGCGCGAATGTATGAAAAATGATTTATTTGACTGCAGCTTTCCACACAAAGTTTGAGATAAAAATTCACTTGCATTTGCAAGAAATTAATGATAATTTCGAGTCCAAACAACAAGTAGATTTATTTCAACATGAATGTAAATAATAGTTGTAAATTAAAATACTTCCAAAATGGCTTTTATTATTACTAGTTTTTAAATTAGTAATAATTAAAAAATCGCTAACAAAACAGATAGCACAGTAATACACTCAGTGTCTGTTTCTCTGGTGTAAATTCTCTATCAAAACATTGTTTGATTTATAATAAAAGACGTGTCAACACATCATTAGTTCAAACAAAATTGTCATAGTTATAAACCAATATACACTAATGAATATGTGGATATACATATATTCATGTTGGTATATCAGAACAAGATAAATATAAAGAACAGATGTAGAAAGAAATAGTTGTTGAGTATATCCCAATAATTGGCTACAGATAATATAGAATTGAGAAAAAATCTACAAAAACAAAAGCTGGTCTTGTTTTCAGTGTTTTTGCTTGTTTGGATGTGGTTGTTGCAGATGCAGAGAGGGCATTTCCTTCTAACAATATATTTATGGGACTCATCTGACATCATATCTAGAACAAATTAGGAAATTAATAAGAATGCATCTGCATATTGGTGGCAACAACTTACACCATCAACAGGATCTGCTTCATCTGCTGAACTAATGTCATCTCCAAATTCAATGTCTTCATCCAAACCATCCTCAACAAATGTAACTGTTTCATTGATGCGTACTGTTTCTGGGAATTCACCATAAGTCTTCAAATTACGTGCTTCATCTGGTGTGTATTTCAAAATGACATCTGCCTTTGCATCTTGGTAATCGCGCAAACCAATTAAAATAATATCACCTTGATTTATCCAGACTTTTTTGCGTAGTTTGCCACGAATGTGACACAGTCGTTTCACACCATCAAAGCACATTGCTTCCAAACGGCCGTTACCCAACATTTTTGTTACCTGTGCATATTCTTGACCGTCTTCCTTGAATACGAGTTCGCGCTTCTCGGTTTCGTTTTCGTTCTTTCCCCTGCGACGATTTTTACCTCCCTTTCCTGCACAACACAATGATTAGTGAAAACATGATCGCGATTTATGCCAAAAAATGTGCCCGATCTTGCTGCTTGCTCATATGTCATGCAGAAAACAAGGTTATCAAGCGCGGTTCATACACTTAGCACAATGTGTTTACCTTTATTCTTCGGCATCTCGGTGGAATTGATAAACTCGTAAAATCGTCAGGGCAATGATTGTATTATATTTACGATAAATTTCGGAAAATCTATTTTAATACTGGAAAATCTACGCGGAACGCAGTGAGACGGCCAGATCCGTCAGTTCCGAGCGAAGAAAGAATAAGAGGGGGTGTATGCGCACGCGCTCTAACAAATTGCATGTTGCAATTGTCAAAAATGAAAATAAAATTGCCAAATATGACAATAAATCTGAAAACAATACATATTACTATTTATTCAATCAATTCAATTTCATCACATATGCATGAATCAATAATTATTGCCCAAGAGGAGTGTATAAGAAATTATCAGAATGGCAACGTAGCGTTGAGCGACCTCTGCTTCCGTAGACGACGTAGGCTCCCGTTGCCGCTTGCTGCTTCTCGTCTTATTCGTGTCAAAAATGGCTTCCTATTCGGATGGTCTGGAACACGAATCCCATGTGAAACGCATTAAATTAGATTTGAGTGGGTCCAGCAATGGAGTGCCGCGTGACGATGGCGACTTTCCCGGTTTTTCCACAACGAATCACGTCCCGGCCGATCCCGCAGAAGGTAATTTTTGCAAAATATGTTTTCCTTTAGGCGACGCATTCAGATCCAATATGGCGTGCGTGAAACGATAGGAGTTGTCGGCGGACATATTGGTAGGCGTGGCAATCTCCCCGATGCGCCAAAAATGAACAACGCTCTCGAAGTACTGTCAAATCTCGGACATTTTTCATTCATGTGATTCATGTTTACGACGGCGGTTCAAATAAACAATTTCAACAGCAAATGTGCGATACTCGTGTAATCAGTGTTCCAAATATTTGTCAATTTACTTCGGCCAGTTCGACTATCTTCGGCGTTTGACACTAAAAATGTCAAAATAAAATTGATTTTTTTTACTTTTGAAAATTATGACAAAATAAATTTACATTAAATGATAACAAATTGTTTCTTATTTTTCTTGGTAGATATTACTCTGAATAAATGCCTCGTCTAACGTTTTCCTAAAGTGGAAATTTTAAAAAGTGTTGCGCGCTTTAAGTTTTTTTTCTTTAACTTAACCTCAACTAGAATTTTAAATTCGAATTTCGGGGTGCATATTCGTATAGTTTATAATTAGATACTATGAATTTGGAAAAGTTTATATATCTAATATTGAAAAAAACGCATATCATTTAGGATTTCCGTTGGATTGTGATTCAGGTTATGAAGCATCAACCATGGAATCCATAGCTACACCATCACATCAATCAGATTCTTTAATCCAGACACCAACTCACCCTGACATTTCACAAGATAGCATTGATGCTGATGATGATGACAATGTTTCAACTGTTAGTGAATTGAGTGGCCTCTCTGATTTATCAGGGCAGGATTGGAAACCAATGCCTGGAAACATGTCCTGGGTAAGTTTCAATTGTCAAAACTTTCAAATTAGCAAACTAATTAATGACTGAACTATAGATACAAAAGCAAATTCATAATGGGGTTGATCCAAGAACGTTGCTTGTTGATCTGGGAGTTGAACAAGATCAAATTCCTCAGTTTGTGGATGACATGACACTTTGGAAATTGATCATAAATATGTGTGTAGTTATTCCAAAGAGACCCAAATTAAGACATGTTAATACCTTGGATGATATTGTCAGGTTATTAAAAGGTATGTTAACATTTTATTCCTAAATTTAATTTTAGTAATAATTTGAATCTTGTCTTCTAGGTGCAAAGAAAATAATTGTGCTTACTGGTGCTGGCGTTTCTGTATCTTGTGGCATTCCGGATTTTCGGTCTCGAGATGGCATCTATTCCAGACTTGCAATTGATTTCCCAGATCTGCCCGACCCACAGTCTATGTTCGATATCACGTATTTCAATTTAGACCCCCGTCCATTTTTCAAATTCGCTCGGGATATCTACCCAGGAAAGTTCAAGCCCAGCCCGTGTCATCGATTTATCAAACTTCTGGAAAAGCACAAAAAACTCCTCCGTAACTACACGCAGAACATCGACACGTTAGAAAAGGTCGCCGAAATCGAACGCGTCATTGAATGCCATGGTTCGTTCGCGACGGCAACATGCACAAAATGCGGCTACAAAGTAACGGCGGATGCCATCAGGGACATTGTGCTATCGCAGAATATTCCAGTTTGTGGGAAATGCAGACCGGATATTGGAGAGGCGATATCTATAGCCAATCTAAAGGACCGAGAACCCGGAGAGTTGCGGGACCTTGTTTCGGCTGGCATCATGAAGCCAGATATTGTTTTCTTTGGCGAAGGGCTACCGGACGCATTCCACGATGCCATGTCCGACGACAAGAACGAGTGTGACCTGTTGGTTGTTATCGGCAGCTCGCTCAAAGTTCGGCCAGTCGCATTGATCCCAAGCTCGCTACCTGCTCACGTTCCGCAAATTTTAATCAACCGCGAACCGCTGCCGCATTGCCACTTTGATGTTGAACTTCTGGGTGACTGTGATGTTATCATTAATCATCTATGTCATATGTAAGTATAACATTTCAACCTATGGTCCAGTTTGTTATTTTTGTCTTTGTAATGTGCAGGTTGGGTGATAGCTGGAAGGAAAGTATTTATGAACCTGAAATGCTCAAGGAAACATTACACTTGTTACCCATATCATCGAAGCCGACGAAGGACTGTCAATGCGTTGATGAGTCCTGCATTAATTGTGATTGCAAACAGAAAACACTGTCAATTAAAGAACGTCACATGTCTGTTGATTCAGCGCGAGATTCTGGTATTGGAGAGAATTCCAACTTTACCGACGTCGAGACCGTCAAAGACATAGACGAGATTGAGATTAAAAAATTAGACACAGATAACTTCCTGCCAAGTTTCGACTCGGAACTTGCGAGTGCTGATTTTCTGCCGAAGGATAAGGATGATCTGATTACGTCGGGATGTAGCACGTCGATCCATGAGCCGAATTCGTTCGCAAACATCTTGGACTCGTCAACGGAGAACAAAGATGTTACCCAAGAATCGGAGACAAATGACGATTTGTCCGGATATTGGGAACCGAAGCAGAAACGAAGCATCACTGATCGACTGCCACCGAACTCGTACTATCTGATAAATCCGAGTCGCTACATATTCCCAGGCGCTGAGGTCTATTACGATCCAGACGAAAAATGCAGTTATCTCGAAAATACAAGTTCAGACTCCTCCGACTCGGATGATTCTGATGCGGAAATCCAGGATGTGTCTATGTAAATTAATTTATTTAACATGGTAATTGTAGGTTAGTACACATTGAAATTGTTGTTTAGCTACGGATTAATACGACTAGTAAGTTATTGATGTTGAGGGCTTCATAATTCTTACACATAATGTCTTTTACGAATTATCTTTTATGGAACCAATCATGACTTTTCTAGTTGTAACATTCGTAACGTTGTTATTAAATTGGAATGCGTGGTGTTTGGTGTGCGTGTGAACTTTCATGAATGTGATTTCTGAGCGTGGATTATTTGGGAATGCACAAACACCGACCTAAATAGAATAAGCAAATTACAAAGAAAGAAACGGAAAAGATTATAAATATGGTTGTGTCTATTGCAGAATTTTGGTTTTGTGATCTCGTTATTAATTTAACTAAATTTAGAGGATATATGTAAGCATGGAATAGCAAGAAGTAAATGCAGCGCCATTATCGGCGCATTTTCTCGTACCTTGTTTTTATATAGACGGTTTTTATAATTGTAAATTATTTCGTACCAATAAGCGTAATTTAATTAGAGTAGATTACGATATGAGATTCAAGCAATATGTTCTTAATACGTGTTTCTTCATTTCATGCATACATTTTCGCGCATCATGGTTCATTTAATCAATTGTTATTCATCTTCATTTATTTCACGACTTGTCTTTGTTTTTTTATTATTATATATTTTATGATTTTTTTATTTGATCAGTTTCATATTTGAGAATGACGAACCCGGCAGACCGATAAAATATTGTACATACGAAAAATGCAGTGGGATGACACTTTAAAGAATGAGTTTAGAATGTATTGTATAACTTCACGTCGCCTTATTATAATTTACGCAATTTATTTATTTTTTAATAAGCAGGTGAAGTATTCGAAAACAAAAACTTCCAAAAATTAATATTTACCTCATATACATATATGTTAAATATATTGTAACAGCCAGTATATATTTTTGTTATTAAAAGAATTCATTTCATGCAACATAAATAATTGTAAATGAATTGAATAATCTGTAAATATTGTTGATATTGTTAGGGATAACTCTGTAAAAGCAGGTTGCTGGCTTTGCAGCGCGTGGATTGCCCGATAGCTAGCCAAAACGAACGACGGAAACAGATATTAAGTATTGTATAACTATTTACTGTACTGTACACTAATATTACTTAAACATTTTTTTACGATCGAACTGACAAATAACAAAATAAGAGTAAAGGCGACAAGCGAAAACCAGAATTTCTTGTATGTAGTGAGACCATGTAGTTGGTTGCAATTGGAAATGATTTCCACACTTGAAATCCTATCTGTAAACTCTGCCGCGTAGGTGATGTAATTACACATTTAAATTTGCATTACATGCGTACGAACAGTCCTATTTATTCAAATAATAAACAAATCAATATTTTTTGTAAATTAGATAATGAAAGATGGAACATCGTTTGGAACTAATATTTCTGCATAAATATATTGCACTTCACGAATTTGCATACAAATTACTGGTTCTAACTTCCTTAACTCGATATTCCTATCAAAATCGTATTTGTTAATTTCCGATTAACTTGAAAAACAATCATTGCTAAAGTGTATTATTGATCTGAAGAAATTTCATTACTCAAGTCATTAATTATTGTTTAGCCAGAGATAAACTAAATTACAGACTAAACACTTGTTAGTAAACACATTATCGAACACACGTGGAAAAATAAATACAAAGTAAATTGAATAAAATGGCAATATGTAATTATTTAATCAATAACTCAATTAATTCATTCATGCGGGTACTCCTTTTTCATGCTGAAGAAACACAATAATGCATATGGAAATACAAATTAATACTGAAATACAATTATTTCTCCGATAAAATAAACAAACATGAAGAATATGCAAAAAAACGTTGTGGAAGCAAAGTGGAAGCTCAAGCAAAGAATACAGATAAACTAAATTTAGGGACTACTTGAAATTTTCAATATTGCCAAAAATAATCCTCTATTGAAAAAACAACTGTAAATTATAAATTCTCAACTTGGGAGGCATTGCAGCCTCCCAACAACACTTGAACTCAAATCGCGTAGACATAAAATTTAATCTCGATTTGATATCAAATGTGAATTTTTAAGTAGTTCCAAAATATAAAAAGAACGATTATAAGTATAATCCGATATCAATCGTAATATCAATTACAATTATGCGTGTTTCCGTTTTATCAGCTTTTCATTTAGTAGGTGCATTATTAAAACAAGATAAGGATATTTTAGAAGAGTGGGATTTCGTAGTAGATATATTAATGTCCGTCAAATGCGAAGCAAATGTGTATAGTTTACTTGATTACTTCAAAAATGTTCTCAAAATTTACGCGCAAAACTCGTTGCTTACTATGGACGGCGATTGTTGGTGGATTTCTTACTGTATTCAGTTTAGTATTCGCTCTTGTTATCCTGCCGGTTATAATAGACGCAGTTCTTTCGGACGTAAGTAAAATTAATTTAAAATTTAAGTTTTGATTTCATGATTATCATTTCATTGTTACAGTATTTGGTCTTGAAAGAAGGAACAGAAGCATGGGATAGATTTATGGAGCTACCTTTTCCAATGGACTTTAATATTTATTTTTTCGAAGTTACTAATCCTGATGAAGTAAAGATTGGTGCAAAACCGTCAGTGAAACAAGTGGGACCATTTATTTATAAGTAAGTTTAAGAAATTATTATATTTTGTATTATATATTTTCTTACTACTTTTTCTTTATTTCCAATGCAATTATTAGAAATTACCGAAAGAAGAGAGATGTAGAAATATTGGATGATGAACATGTGTCTTATTATACTGTTCAAACATTTGAATATGACTATGAACGTTCCGAATTATCTGATGAGGATGAAGTGGATGTGTTGAATTTTCTAGCAATTGGACTTTTTCAAATACTTGAGAACGCCATAATCGATTTTGAGTATAAAATAGAAGGGCTCCTTCCACATGTGATTGGCGACAGTGATCTACTGTTTCACAAAATGAAAGTGAAAGATTTCCTCTTTGAAGGCACAGCGTTTTGTGATCCTACTGAAACCTACCTTCCAGCAAAACTCATTTGCTTAGTTGTAATGTTGTTGAATTTAAAAATGGTTAACTACAATGATGATTTAACTATGACTTATAGTTTATTTGGTTGGGTAAGTTGAACAATACGTAAGAAATTTCAAAAGATTTTCAATGATTTTTATAGAAACAAAATGCCACCGATGGGAAATTTGTAGTAAACACAGGTGAACTAGACATAATGAAACTTGGTCAAATTCAAACATGGAATGACATGAAGTACACACAAACTTGGAAAGGCGAAGAAAGTGACTGTAATAAAGTATCAGGATATGATATAGCTGTGTTTGCACCCAATATGGAGGAAGGACAAAATTTTGACATCTATTCAACCGACATTTGCAGGTAAGTTGATTATTAACTCTTATACGCGTGGGTGAAACTATAAGGTCCGTAAATCGATGCGATAACAACCGATTCGTTATATATTAAACATTATACATGCATAATACAATTTAATTCTGTGCGTATATTACAGCTTGTAATTAATTATTGATTCACGACGTTATTAGATATTGATTTCGTATTGTTTCATTGCGCTGTAATCAAAGCGATAATGAGAAATGTAAATGATATTATTTTCCGTTCTACAAACTCTAATTTACTCACTTATTCCGAACATTATTTATATAAAAAAAACACAAAAAGTCTATTTCCCATGCATATGTATTTCTTGGCGTTTCTTATATTTAAAATTGTGGTAATTTGCAAATGACTAAGCCATTAATGCTTTTAAAGCATGAGTATTTCATGATGTGAGACAGTCTCAGAATTTTTAATATTTAATGCGCAAAGAATTGTTGAATGTGTCTAGTACACACATGAAGGATGAATTATTAATAATGACAAATTATAGCAATATTTGCCTGCATTGGCTATTTTTGTACTTTTTTCAATGCAAAGAACTCAATAAAACAAAGATCATTTTGGCGTTGCGGTACAAAACTCACAGTATACAATTTGCTCGTTTTGAACCAAAAGACTAAATATTTAAGCAAATTAAACACAAGGAACAAAAACTCATTATGACTATGCAGCTTCAACACTTCTTCTGCAATTTTGTTTGTATATTTAGCAAAATATATAACTATTATATGTTTTCACAGTCAGATTAAAAAGTTAAAAATAACTAAATGACAGGGCACTAATCTAAAAGATTCTGAGAACATTTAGACAGGATATAATATGTTTTTCCAAATAGTTTAGTTAATACAGGTGTTTATTAACTCCTATTGTAATACGAATCTCATTCCAATTATAATTATATCGATTCAGACGATAAAAACTATCGATTTCATTCAACTCTGAAATTCCTAATCTGACAAAACACTTAAAAGGTTCTTAATCAGTAGAATAACTACGTAAATGCCATCAAATTAATCTCTCATGATTCAAACTCACTTAAGCTTTTAACTTGTCAATAACATTAAAAGGGTAATTATTTTCGAAACAAACAAAGTTTAAAATGTCAGTACATATTCATATATTCCAATATAATTTGTTGTATTTTTCAACTTTTTTCATCAGTATAATAAAAAGTTTAACATAACATACATCTTATAATAGCGACATTGCATAATTCTAAATGCTAATGCAATTGCTTGAACATCACGTAAAAGTTAATGATGGGTCAGTAACTTAAGCATCCATGTACTTCAATAACGACTTCACCATATCTTTGGGATTAGTATTTGGTCCATGTCGTTCGACGGGCTGGCCGTTTTTATCGATGATAAACTTGGTGAAGTTCCACTTGATAAAGTCGCCCAGGATGCCGCCTTGTTTATGTTTCAAATACGTGTAGAGAGGATGAGCATCTCCGCCGTTCACGTCTATCTTATCAAACATGTCAAATTTGACGTTCTTCTTCGCGACGAATTGGCATATTTCTTCATTGTTGCCGGATTCTTGCCCTCCGAATTGGTTGCATGGAAATGCGAGAATTCGCAGCCCCTTGGATTCGCCATATTCGTCGTACAACTCTTGCAGTTCGGCGTAGTTATTCTTGGTATAGCCGCATTGCGACGCGACGTTTACGATCAAACACACATGGCCCTTGTACTGGTCGAGGGAGACGACGTTTCCTTTAATGTCGCGCGCTTGGAAGTCGTAGATCGACTTTGCTTCTTTCGGGTTCGGGGGATTCGTGAGTTCTGCCATGACACAAGATTCGCCTACCTTACAGGTATCTGATGCCGACGAGCAACTAGCGAAGAATGAATCGACTGCCGCTACCGGTCGTAATAAAGGCAGCGATAGCGCTGCAATGTTGATTAAATGCACACCGCGTAGTAGTAGCATGGTTCACCTTGGTTACTTACATATGATCGAGAATACTCGAACGCAAAAGCGCAACTCACGCAGCGACACAGCGCTGCGCATGACCAATGCGACTGTTGGATCACGTTACTTGGGTTTATTTTGAATTTGAGTCTTGTTTCATCACATAATAAGTTCTTACGTCATGAAAACGATAATATCAATACTGATAATAAGTGTAGTATGCCCCGGGTATACTCATCCGGTCAAAGTTCATTTTGATTTGTAAAAATCAACGCCCAAAAAACAATATTGGAACTAGATAACATTCAAATTAATAAACTCGCATCGCAATTGTTTCAGGAACAGTTTGCTAGATCTGAACTGTTCTGAATGTTCTAGAACCTTCGAAATGTTCACAATTTAACTTCAATGTAGGCAACTTTCTACTCACTCTACAGAAATTTTAAAAGACACATTTCTGCAGATACATTTTATTATATTAAATTATAAAAATTTCCTTTTATCATATAACACTGTCAACCACACAGTCACAAATCATAAAACGTTAAATATTCAAGTATTTAGTTGATGAAAAAACTACCTAACTAAATTTACCAATACTTATTCAAAGTTTCCACCAAAGTTATTGGCTTGGTGGCAGGCGTGAATCGTTCAACTGGTTTGCCATCGACATCAATAATGAATTTAGTGAAGTTCCATTTGATCTTATCCCCCTTTCCTTTTGGATCTGGGAGTTTAGAGCTCAAAAATTTGTACAGAGGATGTGCATTTGGACCATTCACATTTATCTTTTCAAACATATCAAATTTGACATTGTATTTTTCCACAAACTTGCAAATTGCCTCTGGTGTACCAGGTTCCTGAGCTCCAAACTGATTACATGGGAATGCTAGTATTTTCAATCCCTTGTCATCAGCATATTTCTCATACAGATCCACAAGTTGTTGATAGTTAATTTTTGTATGCCCACATCTTGAGGCAACATTTACAATAATGCAAACATGACCCTTGTATTTATCAAGTGAAACAGGAGTACCTTTGATGTCGTTGGCGGTGAATGCATAAATTGAGTCATCAGCCGCTTTATCACCGTTTTCCGGGATTGCTGCAGTCTTCTGGGTCTCTTCAGCTTTTTTAGTTGCCTTGGCAGTTGGAGTTTTCTTGGGTTTGGAAACTTTCTTAGCTTCCATTGGAAGTTCCAATGTAGGTTTCTTGCCGCCAGCAGCAGCCGCACTCCTTGTTACACGTTGACTCATGTTTAGACAAAATAAACGTATAAAATGTGCTTGGTGTGATGATCAAAACTTAGAAACCACTATCAACACTTAACCTTCTAGCCGGTTTCTGGCCACAATTTTGTTTGCGCGGGAATCTGAGAACTTGTTTTAACGTGTGTTGAAACAACCGTTACAACCAATCAAATCAATGCCGCACCCGCCTTTCAGTCAAAACAAATAATATTTAAAACTTTCATAATAGATACCATTTACTTATCGTTTGTTGTCTTCTTTAGAACAATGACAATGAATTACATGGAGAAAAGTAAATTTCGAGATGTCAATGTTTACAAATATGGTTTCAATAAAAATACATGGAGAACAACGAACTGCTCTCCGGAAGAATCTTGCTTTTGTTCAGATTATACCAGAGGATTAGATGGAGAAAAATCATGCTTTATGGATGGGGTCCAAGATGTATATCCATGTTTAGGAATACCAGGATTGGCATCCTTTCCACACTTCTTACATGCTGATGAAAAATATTCCTCAACTGTCGATCATCTACACCCAAACGAAGATGAGCATGGATCGTATCTGAAAATGGAACCCGTAAGTTCAATATTGATGTAACCTGTGGTATTTTGTTTACGACCCTTTCGATTTATATATAGCTCACTGCTGCTCCATTGGAAGGTTGGATCAGTCTTCAAATTAGTTTAATCACACGCCCAATCAAACTGGGTGGAAACATGGTGGAAATGACTGAACACTTGAACAACACCGCAATGCCATTGCTCTGGCTTCAACAGGTGAGCTAATTCAGTGTATTTTAATAAATTTTTGGTAAAATAACATTATTTGTTTTAGGGAGTCACCATTACTGACGAATATTATGACATTATTGATTCCGCAATGACTCTTCTTTTGGTAGCAGACATTTTGAAATGGGTTTTCGTGCTTATATCAGGACTGGTGTTTATGTTTGCGGCCTCCAAACTATTACTAGGAACAACTTAAATGTAAACATATTCTGAATTATATTAAACATGTATCTAATTAATTAATTTATTGTGTATACTTGAAAAGAAACTAAGGTCCAACACTTATATTAAGTAGAAAAATATCTCCCAAGCATTTACATCATAAATATGCGTTTTGTTGTTCTAATAAAACCGATATTGGATGGTCAAAAAGTCATGCAACCAACATATGTAAATACTTAACAACATTTATGTAAGGAACTTAACACTTTGAAAGAAGATTTATGTTATACGCGATACCCTGTTGGCATGCAATCATTACTAAAATTATTCGATTTTACGAAAGTCAGCAAACGGTTAAAATTTAGATCAGTTTTCGCCTTCTCGGTCAAACCACAATAATCTTAATTAATTGTCGCAAGTACAACAACATTTGATGTACTACTGCGTTTCAACGACGTCGGATCTATAATACTAGTAAATAAAACAAAATAACATCTCTACGCAATACATGCAATGTTTTAGCACTAATTGTCCTATGATATTATCACATTATCGACAAACAGTT
Organism: Dalotia coriaria; assembly: GCF_025399875.1. NCBI lineage: Eukaryota > Metazoa > Arthropoda > Insecta > Coleoptera > Staphylinidae > Dalotia > Dalotia coriaria. Next base: position 11,258,988 of record NW_027045446.1, read on the forward strand.
GTATATGACAATATGTCAAGAACATAAAACTTAAGGAAAGACTAAAATAAAAGAAAATCGTGAATCCGACGTCCTGCCCCGGTCCCGCTTTCTGTGTAATACCATTTCGATCTACAATCACATCGTTTTAGTGTATTTACTTTTTGGTTCTTGTGTATTTTCTTCTCTTAATTTACTTCTTTTCGCATATATATAAATATATTTCACTAAAAACTACGAAATCACAGTCAATGTGCATTGCGTGATTGAAAAATCTCGTCTAACCGCGCATCGTCCTCCGATTCGCAACCAAATACTATTGATGTTCCGATATAGAATTTCTATTTTTCAAATCTAATGCTTCTGGTAATCTCTGTAACCAAACTAGAAGAACTGGCGTTCTTTGGCGAAACCTTTGCGAATAAAGCCTCTCGTAGATCGAAATACTATTAATAAGCGCTTCATGACTCTAAGATTTCGTTGATGCTCACATAGGAACCAGTTAAAAAGCCTACAACGCCAAAGCAGATCAGGAAGAGATTTTTCCACAAGCGCCAATTGAATCGGCCCATGCCTGGATCCTCATGGAAAGTGATTAAGTCAATTAAACCAGGGAAGATCAAACCGAGCGTTGATAAGCACACAGCACCGACCAATGAGATAAAACCTCCCAAGTTTGGAATGGCAATTGCGATCGCCACAGTGCAGATGATAATAGCCATGCGAACACTGTATTCAACCCAGAGTTTGCGGGCGCCAAAATGTTGCTTCAAGTTCTTCCAGATAATTTCCATTGGCACGTAGAATTGCAAGCTGTAGGTGAAGAAAATGGCAACGGCGATCATTATTTTTACAACTTGGGCCAACCTAAAAACATTTCAATTAATAAAGTATACAGCAGAGTTTATTATGAATATACTTACACTTCTTCTTTTGGCAAATTCAATGTAATACTAGGTTCGGTAAATTCGCCATATTTCAAGAAACCGAAGAAACCCACAGCAGCATACAATGAAATGACAAAACTCATGCCAGTATTCAAGACACCGGGGCAACCGATGAAATGAGTGGGAGTCTTCATGTTGTTTTCCAAAGGCATAACTACACCAATACCCTCCAGAGCAAAAATGGCAGTGCCGAAGAACATCGGGAGCTTGGTTACTTCAACAAAGTTGGGTCTGCCCGATATCGACGGGAGATCAATGAAGATGTAATAAAAGGTAATACCCATACCACTGGCCATCAAAATGTTAGCGATCATCGAGAACGGAGCCAAATACTTAAGATTCCTGATAAGACCCATCAACAATAACAAGGGTAACAGCGCTGCCATGTAGAATCGCACGTCTACGTCCGATTCAGAATGAAAGTCAAGAACCTGCTTGACGTTCTTCGCAATGAAACCTATATACACGCAACAACAACCTAATAGATCTATCACGAGAAACAGGTTAATCATTGCTTTGGCAAACCGAGACCACTTGTGTAGATATTCGGGTCCTTGCAGGAAAGCAGCTTCCGCCACTTCGGCGAAACCCAATGATGGCACCCGCGTTCTTCTACATAGAACGTGAGCACTTTTCACTAGTATATGCACACAGTAGGTGCAAATCAAACCGATGAGGAACGTGCACACCAGGCCGAAACCAAGCCCAGCGTTGGCGAATGCCAAAGGCATTGCAAGAATACCACTACCCAGACTTCCTTTAAGAAGATGGATAAGGGTATCCATATCCCTAAGATAATAATTAGTTTAATAAAAATTCTTAGGGAAATAAAATTCGTATTAAATAACTTACGATGTCGGATGGTCCACTTTTCTATGTTCAAATGGGTCATAGTCATCTGCTTCACTATTTTGAGCCGGCCCAAAGAGTGGAAATGTGGACCCATTGGCAAGTGGCACTGGGACGTCATTTTTTTCACTTTTGAAACTGAAAATCAGTACAAATTAGTACCAATCACTTGATCATCTTTGCTCTAATAAACATGGTCAAATAAAACATCATCTGCGCATTATAACTAACGATCCGATAAACTAAATGAACTTAATGGACAAAGTAAGTGTGCAAGTGGGATGGTAGCGACCGAAAACAAAATACTATAGTGTAATAAAAGGAATGATAAGTTACTAGTAGGTATACAATATCATTGATAACCAATCCTAACCAAGTGCATCAAATATTCTCCTAAAGTGATACAAATACGAATGCATGTAAAAATCTTAAATAAAATATAGTAGATAATAATTAAATGTTTGTTTGTACCGTTGGAGATCCCATCATCACCTTTCTGCAGCTCTCTTCAGCACTAGCAGCGCAAAACGCGTTGCGGCAACAGCACTTGAGGCAGCTCCGATAATTGCCAAATTTGTTTATGAAAGACTTTAAAAAATATAATCACAACAACACAATTTATATTAAGAAGCAACAGAACAGTCAATTCAATGGTAAAATGGTAATGGTTAACAATTTTCATGTAAATATACAATGTATATTTCCACAAATATCCATATGTATAAACCGCAATTATTTGTTGAAAACTTTTCCGACGTTTGTTTATCTGTGGAATTATACACTGGCCGGCGTGATTTGCAAAATAATAAAATATTGAAACAATGAAAAACTATGATTACAATGTTAATGAAATTACTTGAAACAACTTTCTATCGTTGAAGATGAAAATATAACAAAATATTCTTATATATTATTTACCTAAAATGATGATAAAACACTAATTTTCATTCATGGCAAGCTCATAAGTAATTAAATCTATGTTCATGTCGTTATAATTTATAACTATGGTTGTAATTATACTCCGACGGTTGTTCGTGTCATCCTGGTAATTAAATGTTGGAAGATATCGGAAAAAATCAACTTACTTTGTCATTATTACTTGGGTGTTTACTGCGACGCTTTTTTGATCGTATTGGGAGATCAACTGGGGCCTCTGTGAACAAAGAAAAAACAGATCCTGTTAGATTTTCCTAAAATATATAAGATTTGAGAGACACATTGTCTAAAAACTTAAAAATAAACATAAAAAGTAATAATATTTATTCTATAATAGAACAGCCATTGGGACGAGATGATTAACTCCAAAATAAGATTCTAGTGCGTCATTACTTTTTCTAATGTTGTTTTTATGCGCCATGGTTCATTTGTTCGTATTATCTTGATTCGCTCGTTTTCAATTGGCGAATTGGTAACCGCGCACACGAATTGAGGTCGTTTACCTACGAATTTTAATGTCTGCGAAATTATGCTCTGGCGCTCTTCGAAAATAACTTGCGCATGTGTCGGATGCGCGCATAACATCAACAACGCAGTTGCGAAAACTAAACGATCAAATTATCTTCGTAACAGTTACTCTCTGAACGCTATTTCGATCGCCCTGCTGGCAATTCACATAGCAAATTACAACAATAAGCTCAGCTATGCTAAACAATCTCAACTAGGCCAAAAATATTAATCCAAACAGGAAGTGCCTTGTATATACCTAAGCTCCTTGAGTTTATTTAATAAAAATATTTCAAGATGGTTGCGTCGTGATGAAATTCGCCATCATTCAGTTAAATTAATAATGTGACTTAGAAGCTCATCATTGGCTTTAATTAAAGTTATGTAATTCAATGTTTTAAATCATTATTGTAAATTACGTGTTGTTAGTTCAGAAAGCTGCAATTTTAACTGATTTAATATTCGCACACAATCGTCATGTGGAGTGCCGCCATCTTGTCGTCGAGTTCAAGTTAGTTAACACGCACATCGCACATGTGCGAATAGAAGTCTCAGAATAGATTGTAGTGGAAAGTTACCGAGTGCCCATTACGCGCCCCACGTGCTTCTAACATTTTTGGGTCTGCTCTTCGGCATGTCGCGCAGCCACCCAACAGGTTTTACCGACCGGAGTAGCATCTATCGGAGGCAAATCTTTTCTGACCATAGATCTCTTTGAAATTACAATAGCCATAAAATTACAATTAGAAAAGAGAAAAATATTTCCTGGAAAGTACTTGACGTTCTAGAATTTAAAATGGCGTCAGGTAAAAAGTTAATATTACTCTATGTCCTTCAATGAGTTTATGTTGCCTTAGATGTGTTGCAATGTTTCGCAATGAACAATTTTCTGTAGGAAAGTTTAGCATTGCGTTGAAGTAAGTTATGACTAAGTTTTATGTTATTTAAAAGTAAAAAGTTATTTTATAGCACATAATAATGGCGCGTGTGCACTCCGCACGTGTAAACCTACACGGGGTTTGCTGCAGTTAAGTGCATCTGCATGTAACACCAGTTTAAAAATAAACAAAAGCAATGGAAATTTCCACTCTCGATGTTGGAAGCAATGTACGTACGCGGAGTTAACGGATACCGCATTGTTTTTTGCAAACGCGTAGGTGGCGTACTTCTTTTAACAACCGCAATGAGTAATGATAAGACCAATTCGATAATACCAGCGATGATAAATCGGTGATAACATGTTTATGTGTCACAAAATTAACAAAACGCGTGTGCCCGTTAACACCCGGCCGGTGATTAGAACAAATATCAATTTTTAGAAAGTAAAATGGGTAACTGTAGTCGAAATTCTTCCTCAGTTCTAATTAAAAATACATCAACATTCGTGTCAGTGCGGGTAATTTTAAATTGCATGCGAATTCCAAACACAGTCGCGTTTTTTTTTTTGTGTTATTTTTCGATGTACAGGTAGACGGTTTGCGTAATTTAAAACCCGTAAATCGCCGGTTGCAAAAACACCGAATTTAATTCGTATGTGCCAAAAAATAATAAAACTAAATTAAACGTATTTATAACAAAAGAATCAAAAATAAACAGAAATACCTTTCCCCCAACATGCAAGGGTGCAGCGAGTTCTTTGTTTTTGAGCGACATCTTCAACTTAACGGAGAAAACCCACACGGAACGAACGTGGAAAAGAGAACTGAATGAACGTCTACTTATACCAGCAGTAAACACACGAATGTCTGCTTCGAAATTTGCTTTTACGCCTATAGGCAGCGGCAGCGATCACGTCCCCCACCATCGTTCCAGTATGTTTGAACACGAAGAACCATTGATTGGTTTGATGCACACATAAATCAAAATGACCATTTCGACCATTCCAACGTCTAACAATAATAAGACTCAGGCAAAAAATGGCAAGTAACACTTGTTCCCACTGCGTTAGCATTCAAACTTTTTAAAACCTAAATCAAACAAATGATTGCACACCCAGTAGGTTCATTTGTTTATAAATGCAAAGAATACCAGTCTGATTCAATGGTTCAAAATAAGTGCAAATTAATAGCTTAATTTATTTAACGCGTTCTGGTTAAGTACAATTTAATGTTATGCAAATTTAGTTTTACACATTTAATGCAATTAAATCAACATTTTGTAAATTTTAGGAAACTTCCAATCAGAAAACTGATCAAACTTATCTAATGTTTATAACTGTAGTTTTCAATACAAAACTATAGAATGTATAGATAACTTTTAAAAAAACATGAAAAATATTTGAAATCCCAAAACAGATTAATTTTACTTCTGAGAACTTCTTCAAATTTCTACTTCTTTTATGTCATGTTTGAGACCATTCATAATAAATGGTATTCTGGTACGGGTATACCTCAAATGATTTCAAAGTACGTATGTATTAAATCTCTTTTCCTCTTATTGTGATTTTTCTTCACTAAATGCATTCACCATTCATGCATCACGTATGGCTCAGTGTTTATTCAGCAAGCGAACATGTCTGAACGTGTCTGTGTTCATTTTAATACAGGATGTTGCAAAAACAACCGGAAATTAATGTTTATTATTATACGATCATAAAAATAAAAACAAGTTATTATTTTATGACGGGCGCATGCAATTTAGACTTGAATATAGGATGTTTGTAATAAATAACAGATCATTATTTGTGTAGCAGGTAGTTTGTGTAGATTTTTCAGTAGGTGCTGTATACTATTTTGCATCTCACTTCTTACATATTCAGACGATTCCGAGTTTGAATTTCAGTCCTTTTAAGATAGTGTGGGTATAAAGGTATGAGTGTAGGCGGGTAAATTCTCAGGATTTCAGACTATCAGCAATATGATGCAATGTTAGGTTTTACTTTGCTGAATTGTATTGAAGTGGATGTGATTTGCACTGAACGATATGCCGACATCCAATTGTAACCAAAACACAATAAATTGCCTGCAGTCATACATTCGAAGGTCATTTTTTAGTATTTTTAGTCATAATAATTATTGTCATCTAGTGCTACGATTGACGGATTGACCAGTGCCAGATTTACGTCACTACATATAAGTACCAAGTACCTACTAAATAAGTAGCTAGAGAAACTTAAATTTTATTTATCTTTGAATCCGTTTCAAGTTCAACAAATTAAAAGTAAATTATTTTAATATGTTGTCTCTGTAAGGGACTCGTTATTTTTATGAGTTTGAAGAAGTAGCAAATGGAAAAATTAGAATTTTCTGAGACTTTTAACAACAATAAACAGCAAAAAAGTTGCGTGATTAACATGATTATACTGTGAGTAGTTTTTGTGCACCTCATGATTCACATGCTTCGGTCATGTGAGTGTGCGTAACGAAATTTTAATTTTTTGTTTATGATTGCTACCTTACTAGGGAAATTAATTTAAAACCGTTTATATCTCATGTAGATATTCTAAGTGAAGTTTAGTCATGGAAATGTAAACCATTCTTCAATGTCACGATAGCAATGCGTTTGTATGTGCATGGTATGCTAAACTAACTTGTAGATTTAACTGACAATATTCTTACAAAGAAAACTCGGAACTTTGGTAGTTATAATATAGAAATAGTAAATTTGTAAGCGTGTCTACTATTCAAAAGAACCTTGTACTTACAATATTAAATACTAAAGTGTTAATTTTAGTACTTTAGTACATTTTTGTTATCGCTTGTAACGATTCAATCGATGGAAGGTATTCGTCCCCACCGTTGTAACACTATTGTAATTTGATAACAATGTGTGGAAAATACCATGATGAATGAATGGTATATCAACTACGCATGCAGTGTTATTTTTTTCTGATAAAATAGAGGTGAGACATTAAACAAAGTAAGTAATTCAAATAAAACTTTAGATGGAATAATAATCGTACACTATTGTGTGCACGATAGCGCGATTATATATTATTAAAATTATATAATACATAATAATGTTTAATTTGTTAAATTTGACCATTTACACAAGTTTAAGATTTGAAGTTTGGTTTTATGATTAATTTCCCAAAATAAGTAAATATTCAGTTCATAAAATCGTTTTACTGAAGAATTATTCTAGTCTTCTTGTGATGAATGATTTATATTTACAATAATTTACACTTTTGCAACGGAAGCAGCCATAAAATAGAAATACCGATGCTTCAGCAAGGTTGTCCGTAAATATTTACTATTTGCAAAAGTTCCCGACCTGTGCTCCAGTGCAAAACTATGATTCATTCATAATAAAATATTAAACATAAACTAGTTAACTAGTTATTCATAAAACAATTCTTTGAATTAGTATTATTAATAAGTTCACTTGCAAGTGAGAAAAGAAATAATATTCACGTACGTGTTTAACAACGTGTCAATTTTGCAACGAAGAAAAATGCGCAGTAAAAAAATTCTTTAATATCATGTTACAATACGTGTCACATTGTATAGATATAAGGATATGTCATAAGAAGTGCTTCCATGTTGAGTTTGTTTATACTTTGTGTCTGATTTAGCGATATTAATGTTGTTATTGTTAATTAAGTCGTCTGATCGTAATAATACGCACAATACATTTGTTACTTTATTGTGCTAACAAGCAACGAGACGATAAAAATTACTTAAATTGAGTTTAATTTTTAATTTGATCACATTGGTGTATTGCTAATTCGTATAAATTTTGAATGAGAAGAGGATTGCAAAACGGATATTACGTAAATAAGTAAATGTCTAAATTTAACATGTGTACCTAAGTGTTTATGTTATTTTCAAGCCAATAATTGAAATTGCGCTTTAAATTTGCGATTAAACAACATGACGTGCATCCACCCACTGAGCTTTTGCATGAGTGCTTTATTTATTTTGGCATAGAGCTTTTTAAGTATAAACTTATTTAATTCTGATTTAATATTTTAAGATAAATGTTTATTAAAGTAATAAATTTTGAAATAAAATTGAATTGTAATTGAATAGAAGAAAAATGCAAAAAAATAATAAACATTAATTCTAGCAGAGCAGTTTTACCATTTTGGTTGTGAAATTAATGCTAAATTTGGATACTATTTATTTGGCGGATTTTAAAATTAATTTGATATTTTGAAGACCCCCTTAACCGCGATTTATAAACTCTGCAAATAAAATTAAAATTGGAGAAAGTTTGGCATGTGCTTTTGTTTATTTTCGTACGAACACAAACATTACGCGGATCCTAGCGATTTTTTGGCGGATAATCCTATTTACACTCACACCACCAAAGCGAGTAGTGAAAACTCATGCGTTGAAAAAAAATCTCATTCATTACAGCATATCTGTACATACTTATACTCACGTATGTTTTCAGAGTTTTCACACTACGCGACTCGTATAAGTACACGTGTTAAGTAATAAAGAGTAGTTTTATTTTTATTTCTTAAAAATATGTTTGCCTCGTATTTTTCTCGCCCGTGACGATTTGTAGCAAAGCTGTCGGCAGAATTAAAACAGTTTCAAAGGTTTCAGGATTCAGTGCGTCAGCGGTGTTGGATTACTTAATGCGTAGGAATATTTACTGTTTTGACTGGCAAAAAATGTTTTGTTGTGCATTGCACAGGAAATTGAATTTTTTTTTTGTATAGCACGTGAAAATTAAGGGTCAAATAATAATAATAAATAATTAGATAGCTAGAATTTTTTTAAAACTTTGGAGACGTTTATTTGTCGCAATTTGAAGATAATTTAAAAAAAAAAAACATTTTAACCTCAAAATATGAAAGAAAAATTGTAAAAACTACCAAAAATTCACGTATTTTTAGTGAAATTAACGAAAAATAATTGTTTACAATGTATTCTATGTTCATAAACAAAATAAACAAAACATAAACATATGATTAGATCATTTTATTACTATATTCTAACATTTACCAAATAATGGCTGCAAATAATGACTCTAACCTTAAAAATAAATTAAAATATGTTTTGAGAAAAAACATTTGTTATTTTTTAATCTCACTAATTTTCCTCAAAATATTTCAGTGTTAAGATCTCTCTCTCCCAATATAAAACGATGCGTGTCTATAGGTCAGCATCTGTGAAGTGCGTAGCAAAGCAGCAGCTATTTGGGACGCATTGTATATATTTAGAAAATGTGTCCTGCACTCTTTTCGCACATGACCATTGTCGGCATTGACCAAACGATCGGGAACCGTCTCGTCTGGAGCGGCACTAAATTTGCAAAACACATTCTTCCCCACTATTAAAGTCCTCCTTTCTTCCGAGCGCCCGCCCCGTTCAATTACACTTTGTGCGTCTGAAAAACGGCGCGCCGGTAGCACACTTACTTAGAGCTTTTGAATATTTATAAATAGCTTCTGAATGCAGAATGGAGCATGAATGCGTTCGATGTTATCCGTGTTATGCAAATTAATTCTACCGAGTGTAGCAATTACCGGACGACAGACTAGTGACTCAGTCGCGGAATGCAATTTTGTCAGGCATTGTTTAATTTGCTGCCAATATTAATCGTGATAATACAGAACTACTATTTTTAGTCATGGTACGCATGTGATTATGATGTAGAATCGATTGCGTCATGCTACACTTTGTAGACAGTGAATCAATTGTGTAATAGTAATAATTTTCATGTTAAATTTGGCACTAAATACATGCAAATGTTATTTTCAAGACTGCAATGAAGCTGAAAAAGTAAAAACTTGAAATATTTGTGTACTGAAAGTGTAACGAGGACAAATTCCAAAAATTATTACTTGTTTTCATCATATGTTTACAAAAAGTTGATGAAAATAAAAATCAAATTTGCATAAATACTTGCCCCATATTTAATTTTCATTTAATTTATCAAACATAATCAATTTTCTGTGTTTTGTTATAATTATATCAACACATTAACACTCAACTCTTTACCTCTGAATATAAAACGTTCATTTCCATTCTACCGATTTTCCGGACGCACTTAAATAATTAAAAGAAAAGTCAAGATGAAGTAGTCAATATTATGAAATTGTTTTTAACACTATAGTAGGTATATTTAACTGGGATGCGGTTAATTTCATCAGCACAGTAGTTGTTTTTCCGCGCGCGTTGTCGATTTTCCACTAACTGATGAAAAAGATGTCTAATACTGACGGGGCGAATATACGCTGCGAAGGATACACGTAAACCCAGCCGCCAACCGACGAAATTCGTCAGGTGGACATGGACACGACGGCGAAATCTTGTGCGCCGATTGCGTGCCGCTGGCTGCTGATAAACATTCGCATGTGAAATAGAGAAAAGCGAAGGAAAAGCGGCGCGCGTGCTAGGTGCGACGCGAGAAGATAAAAAGCGCGCCTTCGCTTTTTGGCTCGCCGTCAAAAAATGTAATACATGAAAATCACGTGCTAATTTTAAAAATGGAATCAGCCGCGAAACTTTACGATTCGCGAGCGTGGCACATCGCATCGCACACACCCACGCGCAACCGTCAAACAAAACACATTTCTTATAAATAAAACCCAAATTACGGTGATAATATTTTGAGTTCTTCATGTGTGCCATGACAAGGACACACATTTGGTATCAATTTTGTTTAATTTGACTGAAAATAAATAAACACGAAGAGATTTTAACAAAATTAAATTCGTATTTATCTTTGCTAAAATCATCTGGTGTCTTGACGAATGGAAAATTCCACTCGTCGGCAAATAAAACATCTTGCACGCAAAACTACTCTCTGAAGAAGTGGGGTACAGCGGTACACAAAGAATAAATGCCCGAAGAACAAATTTAACTACGTCTTACATTCATACTAAAAAAAACTATTTTTTTTGTATTGAATTTAATAACATCCAGATAAATTCATATCCCGATCCACTATAATTAATTCCAATTGTAAATTTAACACAATCACGATGTCGAGCGTGACAAGTAAGTAAGTTTTATTATGTCTACATTTTAAGAATTTTTGTTTCTTTTTTTGGCAATTAACCATTCAATTGTTTTGTCAATTATGTCAACGATTCATTGATTGTTTTCAAAACAAGCAATGATTTATTTGGATTGTTCAGTTCGTCACTGTATAACTGCTATAAGTATAACACAAACCGTTTAGTTTCGTTTAGTGGTCGACTTGTGCATGGCAATTAATTCGTTTGGCGAATAAACCACTTTAAAAATTAAAGTCTATTGTTATTTAAGTTGAGATAAAATATTGATTGAAAGTAATCAGTCAAGTTGATGTCGAATATTTTTGCGGCGAGGGATTAAACTGTTCTAATTTAAAAGAAATAGAAATAAAATTAACTTATCAATTCACACAAAAACAACTTAAAATATTACACTTTATACCTAGTACAAGGTTGGAATAAGTTCAAAAAGAACGAATAAAATTATGATCTTGTACTGTTAGCGACATCTGCTTTCGAAGATACACACTTTAATAAAAATCAGTTTTTTTACTTGATAAGAACCACAACTATTGTAGATAGAATAAAACTTGTAAATATAGTAAAATTTATATAAATTTAAATTTTATATAAAGAGAAACAGTATTATTCAGATATTAATTGATGTACGTTATGTTGCATATCTTACGGAGTAAAACTCAAATATATAACTAATGCTTTCGCATTTCTCATTTTTTAATTTCTTCACCGTTCGTTTTTCGCATAAAGTGTAGTTTCTGACGATGTTATCGAGCTCCAAAATGTTAAAAAATCTCCTTATGGAAAATTGTAATTCACTAACACGTTAAAAATAAAATATAATAAAAACTATGGATATTTTGTTTGTTTATTTTTACTTGTTATTGAAATATCTCTATCAAACGAATATAAAACATTAAAAAAGTCCTTTTCAGGTATTTAAAGAACAAAAAATGATCTGCCAGTATTTCAAAAACATACAAAATAAATTATTCTGCTATTTTGTAATTCAAATCGTTCTAATCACTAATTTAATATTTTATACCAAAAAAAATTAAATATTTTAACATATCTCACTCACCAGTCAAATTTAAAATTTTACTCAACCACAGGTCACACCTAGCAGTCTTTCAGCAAACTGATTCATTTCGATAACATGGCTACTACAATGCTTCTACTTCCACAAAAACATTTGCAGCTACCCACGCGTAAAAGCTGATAACGAAATTCATACCACAGATTATCAGTGTCGATTACCTGAATACCTAATTATTTTTCTTGTTCATACTGAATACGTACTTACGTTTATGTTGCTACGTTGTTCAGAAAAAATCACCAACTAGTTTCACGTAATTCACTGAAAACAATCTGAGTGGAATATTTTACTTATTGCGTGTGACTAGATGCAACGACTCCATTAAACTGTTTCGAGTGTTTTGACTCTGCAATGATGTTATTAATGGATATCGTTTTTGAAACCGGTATTAAAATCTTATTGTCCTTCGGTTGTTTTTGAGAGAGAGAATCTAAAGTGTATAGCAATTTGTAAATGCGGTTTATTTGAGTTAAACTGCACATGAATAATTTGACAAGTGCTTCAAATGAGTTCAATTGAAGTAGAGTACGAGTATTTTGATTTAAAGTTGCTATTTCAGTTCGGTATTATATAAATTATAGAAAAAACTGATATTACTATGTGAATTACCGCTCATAACACGTGTTGTGGTAAAAGAATCTATTTTATTTTTATTGATGAATTTTATTAACATTACTGAGCCTATTATGGATTTTTATAAGTTTTTCTATGTTAGAAGTGAAGAAAATGCTTAAAAGCAATCATTTTTTACCTCAAATGTTTAAAATTTTAAATTTATGTCCAATAAGCAAGAAAATGTGAGAAAATGTACAATTTAAGTATTACAAGAACTTACTTCTTTAATCATCGAAGTAACCTTCTCTTTTTAGTTAACATTCACGTGTTAAATACGTGATCCACAATTATCCAAACTCTTTAACCAAATTTTCCACGCAGCAAACTTTTAATATCACTGCTCTACTTGCCAAACTTGTTTTTATATTTATATTTTGAATTTCCACATTTACTTATCGCATAAGTTGTACTTACATACAATCCTCTATAAGAATGAATGCAATGCAACAAATTATTAATAAATATCAAAACAAATGCAGGAAAACCCATATTTGTTAAGTCAATGTGAAAAATAAGTGTTTCGTCAAATATTTATCATGCAAACTATTATTGTTTTCGGATTGTGTAATATCCTACTATCTACTGCCTTGGGACAGGCAACAGACGCAGAAAACGACACGTTAATCGACTATTATGAAAATTTAATTGATGATACAATTAGCAAATTTGATACTTATACAGCTCCTGTTGACGCTAACGAACACAAAGGGAATTTTTATGATCAAAGAGCACGTCACAAAGGTATTAACAAAATTATTACATTAATATGCTATTAAATATTTGATTTACGTTTAGATTTCGGAGAATATGATTTTGTGGTCATTGGTGGTGGATCAAGTGGATCAGTGGTTGCCGCACGATTAAGTGAAGTACCGCAATGGAAAATATTACTCCTAGAAGCAGGAGAACGCGAAAACAACTTTACAAATATTCCAGGACTGTATTTCTACTCGAGATTTACGAATTACAATTGGGGATACTTCAGTGTACCACAACGACATGCATGTCAAGGTAAAACTAAACATTTTACAATTTATCATCATATATAATGTTAACAATTGTTAATAATACTCAAGGTATGATAGACAAGCGATGTCCATTTCCAAGAGGTCGAGGACTAGGTGGTACTAGTCTTATAAACGGTGTCATTTATTCGCGAGGACATCGTAAAGATTTCGACACGTGGAATTCATACTTAGCAAACGGTACCTGGTCCTATGACCATGTTCTGCCATACTTTAAAAAGTCAGAACATACCCACATCCCAAACGTGGATCTTCATTACCATGGTCAAAGTGGGCCATTACCAATAAACAATCATGTTCCGGTTAGTCCTCAAACTAATGCTTTCCTGGAAGCACACCAGGAACTAGGGATGGAGATAACTGATATAAATGGTGCGGAGCAAATTGGAGCGGCGTTAAATCAACTGATTACTGAAAATGGGCAACGTGTTTCGACAGCACGAGGATATTTGGGTACCACTCGAAGTAATTTAGATATTTTAACAGGGGCATATGTTACTAAAGTATTAACACGGAATAGAAGGGCTACAGGTGTTGAATTTACATATCAAGGGAAGAAAAGTAAGGTTAGAATTACAAAAGAGGTTATATTGAGTGGAGGTGTATTTGGATCACCTTTAATATTGATGCATTCGGGTATAGGACCACTTTGGACTTTATTACAACATGGTATTCCTATTGTAAGAAATTCTCCTTACGTAGGTTTAAATTTACAAGATCACGCGACTTTTTACGGTATGATATTTCAAAGTAATTATACGGAACCAATCAAATCACGTAGACAGTATATTAGAGAATATTTACAAGGAATAGGACCTTATACAATTGCAGCTAACCTGGAAGGTATAAGTTTCCATGAAACCCACTTAAGTCAAACTTCTGGTGTACCAGACATTGAATTACTATTTGTACCATCAAATAGTACTGGACGTGCTAACCAACAAAGTTTTCATCTCACCAACATTAGTTATGATGCAATTTGGAAACATACAGACCCCACAACTACTTTTATTGTTTATGTTGTTCTTTTACGACCAAGATCTTTCGGTTATATAAGTTTGAAATCAAAAGATCCGTTTGATTATCCATTGATTCATCCAAATTTTCTTTCGGATAGGAATAACTTAGACATTGCAACAATTTTTTTAGGGGTTCAACATGTGTTGAAATTAATCGACACTGAAGCTTTTAAAAGAATCAATGCATCTTTGATTGAATACACTTTTCCTGCTTGTAAAAACACCTTATATCTTTCAAAAGAGTATTGGTATTGCACTATCAGACAAATTACTATGAATGTTTATCATCCTCTTGGGACTTGTGCAATGAAAGATGAAGAGTTGGGAGGAGTAGTTGATGGCGAGTTAAAAGTTTATGGTGTTGGAAAACTACGAGTGATTGATGCAAGCGTTATACCATTTTCAATATCAGGACATCCACATGCTTCAGCTGTTATGATAGGAGAAAAAGGGGCTGATTTGATTAAAGAAGAATATGGAATGCTTAAATTGAGTTATATTAGATAAAAAGTTTTAGAGTTGAATATGTTGAATGTTTTGTAATGTTTTAGGCAACCAACAATACATTCTATATGATTTTATGTTACTGTGTTGGTGGAATATTTTAAAATTCTCTGTTATTCTATGTATGTATATGGTACAAATGAGTATTTTAAACACATAAATTAAAAACTTACACAATGCACCTTGGCATTTAACAAATACTTTAAGTTTTAGTCAGTTTGCAAAAAATATTGACACAAAAAATAATAGTGAACGAACGTGTTTGTTTCTTTGCAGTGTTTTTAGGGTAACTATTTAAAATTCCAACTCAATTATTATCCTAATGCGTATTTGCTTGTCTATGCGATTTCCTTGCTGGTACACAAGTATTTACTGAACCAATTATGACACCTTGAGCATTATGCTTAGCGGAATGACTGCGGACAAACAATAAGATTGATAATTTGATTAAACGCAAAAACGTTACTTGTTTTTTAATACGAACATAAACAGGAAGTATTTTAGTCATTAAATTATGGTTGAATAGTCTATTTATATACATGTAAATCATTTTGAAAATTGTGTCTGTATTAGGTGTTTGGTAGATGAGAATTGAACACATTCCACAGCTCTTGTAATCTATTTGTCACCTCTGAAAGGTATTTGTACTTACGTTAATGTTTAAGCAGTGATTTCATCTAGATAATATTCCATGCGATGATGGAATTAAATTAGTAGTGTCAAGTGCTATAAGTAGGATATGAAAAATACACCGACATATTTGGAATGTTTTTGGAAACATCTGAATTCAGAATGATTAAATAATTATGAATAAGAATTACTAAAAAGGTAAAGTTTCCATCTTTAAACTGATATTATTTAAGTATTTACTAAGATGTTTATTTAAAAAAAAATTAAATATTCGTTTCTTTTTGCTAAAACTGTAAAATTTTCAATACCTATTTATTTTTCTTGCATAATAATTTCATGGTAATTTATTACAATTAATTATTTCAGTTTTTAAATTGTTTTTCCCCCATCGCCAGCTATTATCAAGTTTTCTAAAACTAACCCGGTATGTTACCAATGTAGCTCAAATAGGAATGGAAATTTTATCAGGATCCGATAAGGTTTCAATTGGTTTTGTACAATGTACAATTATAAAAGTACTCGAGAAGTGATTTTCGCTTGTTTACTTGGAATCAGATTTTCTCTGCAGGCAGTCGCATTGTTGCTAAGTATTTGGATTGCAAGCCTAATTGAATAATGTCTCACTCTCGATATAATAGCACTTGTGAAACAGTGGTGCACAAACAAATTATGAGATTTTTATGTCAATGCCATCCGTACCTGATTGTAATATGTTTAAACATGATGATTATGCCCTCGGTTATCAGACAGGGATTATACTATCAACAATTAATAACAGCGACAACTATAAAACTCAGGATTACTTTCAAATGATCAATCAAAACGTATTATGAATGAATGAATCAAGTTTAAGGTGCTGCACATATTAATATCTTGTTGCATTGCAAAATTTCATATTAAAATTAACACATAGCGGAAACAATAAAACAATTGACACATATATTTGCACGATCCCACTCTTGGTATTAATGCCGACGAGAAACAGTCAGACAACGAATTATACGCACACCCTCAGATAAATGGTAACATCTTGTGCATTTTGACCGCTTAGCCATGATGTCAATACGGTATCAACGTGTAACTCGCTGGAGTTACGACAACTAGGTGTAAGTGAAGCGTCTCCTATATAAATCGCAATCGCCACTGATAGAAACGTTAATCGTGCGTCGCACAGCACGACAACCATACCATTATCGGCCAACACCTCTAACTGCTATCAATCTGTTGTTAATACGCCAGTGTTACCGTTGAAAGTGAGAGTTACGATCGCTAATTGTCAAAATAGTTTAATATTTACTTAAAAATAAATATTTTAAATAACGTGTCGCCCTCTTGTGAAGCATTTTTAACTTTAAATGTGAAATCTAAGTTTAAACTTTATAATACAACGGAATTAACTCCAGGTAAGTGTTTATGAAAGTTCATATTAATTTTGATTACATTTTGAGAAATCACTAAATCAACAAAATCAAATTTTATTGTAGATAATCTACAAATTTTTATTATATTTAAAACCACTTGACAAATTTCAAAATTCTTAATTTATTATCTGATTTCGAACTAAAAAACACCCTTGTATCAACAGAATAATATAAAAAACAATAAATTCCAGAAATCTAATCAGTCAATCAAGTGTGAGAATAAACTTGCACTTAATGTCAACTGAAGCATTTTAATGCGCTACGCTCAGATAAAATTATATTGGCAGGTGTGAGTGGGTAATGTAGCGGCTTTGCAGCGTTCATTAATTAATGTTGGGTTTTGCAATACCGATTGAATCAAGCAACAAAGCGGCAAGGTCTGCTAGATTGTATTCGTAATTTAATTATTTTTTTTTATTAGAGAATTATTTATAACTTATAACTAGCGTAGTTTATTAGGTGTTGTAATTTAACCTCTAAACACCTTTCTTTGGATTAAGCAGGATTAAACCATGGAATTAATTTGATTCGATTAAGAGTTATCTAAATAATAAATATTTGAATATACTATAATGTAGTTTTACCCCTTCTACAAATAGTTTTAATCTGATAAAATGAAAGAATTTTTTAAAGCAATTTTTGTGAAAAATTTAAGGTTTTTGTTTGATTACGCACTAAATATTGGTGATATTTTTCTAATCTTTATAAAAATGAATTTTATATTATTATTATTACACAAAAATATATTAACATATTTGTCGTTAACTCAGCAATTAAATTTGAAAAGTATTTTTAAAGAAATAATTAATATAAATCGATTAATATTTAAATGAATCATAGTTTCATGTTCGCATGACGCTAGGTTCATTGTTGATACTTCAAGATGCTAATTTGACATCAAGAACATCCTGATTCATTAAACTAAGTCGTTTTAGTTCATTCATAATAATTTCATCCGTAAGTTGATTTATGTAGTTTAGATTTAATCAACTGTAAGATGTCGACATTATTTGAATGACACTTGTGTCTGAGCGAGCGAAAACTTTTCATAATGCGCATTTGTTACGTAGGTTATAGACGAATTTGAGCATTCACTGATAAAATAAATGTACACACACATGCTGATGTGTTATATAAGTATTTAAAGTTAGATTCTCGGTACTCACCTGAAATTATTTATTAACTTATTATTTAAAGTTGCAAAAATAAAATCTTCCCGTAAGTATTTAAGAAATTTTATCTGCTTATTTTATTACTTATCACAATAATTTAGTAAACGTAGCGTGTTTAACAATAACGATCTTGTCTGTTAACCCGCCGCGTTGTAACTGCGTGCTGCTTGTGGAAAATCGACGCGTCCACTTTTAGTAAATGACAGGTTATGCGCTAAACAAAAAATATTAGTTATATTGAACGTTTAAAACAAATTATTCTGAATTATTATACGTTATCAGCGTAAATATTTATGTTTCTTTTATTTGTATAGCGTTTTGGCATCAGTGTAGCCTTATATATAGTTTTGCACCTTAATCGTGCGCATTTTAAATCAAGTAAAAAATGAATTTAATATAAAATAAAAATTTACTTGATTTGCATATAATAATGAAGTGATAACACTTACACTAAAGAAAAATAGAAAGGAGCAAGCAAAATATATAAGTAAATATAAAAAATTAAGTTAAAAAACAATCCAAACACAAAAATGCGAATAATTTACCTTCAAACACTGTAATTTGTAAATATTTGCATTTGGCATTTTTTAAAAACATTAGCGTATTAAATAAAAATTGCTATACATATACACGAGGCAATACTAACTAATCAATGACGCACCTTGTTTACTTGTGCAAATTCATGAAACAATTGTTGGCAAAGACTTTCATGCTGTAACTCTAATTATAAAAATCTACATTGACTTGATTGCTTAGGTCAATCAATTAGTTTGTTTCGCACATTATTAGCGCGTGCAGCAATCGCTAATTACAAGCAAAATGTATTCGGTTCGATACAAATTAGTGAATTCGGATGATGATGATGATTCTATACACGGTGGCGGAGGTAAGCAAAGCAAAATAAAACATTATGCTTTCAACAGGGTTGAGCAATAAAAGTTTAAACCCGTTTCTAGAAATACAAATGAACCTTTTGCATGGCGGACGACACAAAGGAAGAGAACGTAATCGTGGCGTAAGTAGATAACGACACGGTTTTGCGTATTTATTAATAAATTGATGAATTACCATACATGATACTCATAATATGTATGTATGGATGTGTGTGTACGTCATTCATGAGTAGAAGATATGAATGAAGCGACCAACCAAAACGAAGAAACAAACCTGAAACACGGGGGCTTGTTGTGGGTCTGTTTGCGCATTTGCGTACGACGTTAATATAACAAATCTGTTTCTAACAAGGATGTGCACTAACACCGCCAATGCCGTCATGCGACGAGAAGATCGTCAAGAAATTGCTTAATGAACAACTTGAAAAAAGGGGGACGTTATGTGTTGTGCAGACGCGAATTGTGATGGCACATCGCGGGGGCATTATAGTCTCAATTTCGTTTATTGCATAAATGCGTGTGTAGTTGTAGATGTACTACACACGTGTGCACTTGAGAAATGGAGGCCAAAAATTACCTTATTATACTTCATTTACGAATATAAATAACTGATCTATAAATAGAGTTTTATTTCATGTGACACAAATAATGGCTAATTGTAAATATTAACAAAGTAGACGTAGGTGTTATTGGATTGTGGATTGTGTTTTTGTTTTTGACAAAGAGTGTTAATTAAATTTACAATTTTCGTGGTGAAAATATAATTTTATATAGCTCAGTGCAAAATACTTGTAATAGTTTTTTTTGCATTTTATGAGTTAGATTTTATAGAAATTTTATAGCTGCAATTTTTATCGCTTGTTTTAAAAATGCCTAAAATGTTTATCAAATACGAATAAAATCAACGTTAACTTTTGTAAAAAGCATGACTCATTATAAATTTCTAGCAAATTCACTTCTTTTATCATTGTTTAATTACCTAATTAATTAATTAATATGAGAAAAACTTCAAAATTATTTCTTTTCAAGTTTAGACTTGTTGTAAATTTTACGAAACTTTGACTCATCGATACGTAACAAACCTAATAAATTTTAAGTGTTATTTGCTGCTAGTAAAATCACAATCAGCAAAAACGCATAAATCGTTAGTAATATAAGATAATCATTTAGATACGTATTTACTACACCATATGTACTCAAAAAATGAAATACTTTTCGTAATGGTTTCCTGTAGACATGGCAAATAGCTAAAATAATCGGGGAACAACAATGTTCAGTTCAAGTGCAAGTGTATGTATACGCAGAGTGATAAGCTTCGTTTTCGAGGCTTTCGCATGAATTAATATCATTACCTGGATAACGCTTGAATCAGTTGAGGTGTGCGTTCGCCGGCAAGCAGAAGCGGTGTGGAACGTACAATTAATTATTATTTTTATATAGATTTTAATAAAAAGCTAAGTGACTGAGTTTTATAAAAGAAAAGTGTCAGAATATTTGAAGATTTGAAGTGCGGTGTAAATGTAAAAAGGAAAAGAAACGGTGAGGATATTATCAAATTTAATACTTTTTTTAATTGATGGAGAAAAGCCAGAAAAGTTTGTTTTAAAGGAATTTATTTTATTAAAAAGTGGCGCAAACTTTCTTAAATTGCTACAGCTACTGAATAAAACATAGCTTTATGCAACTATATACTTATATCAAAAACCATAACCTTTTCTTAATAATTCTAAAAATAAATTAAATTTTGATTAAATTATTTTGGAGGTAATGAGTACTTTTCCGCTTAAATGTTTTACATTAAATATAAATCAACTTGACTCCAACATAGTATTTGCACACAGATACATGCAAACTAATTAACTAAGAAAGTACATTAATTAATTCCCATTCAAACAATCTACCTACGTAGGGATTATACTTAATATAATATTAAAAATGAAATATTTTACAAAAAAATATTTGTACGAAATATTTTACAAAAAAATATTTGTACGAAATATTTCATTATCTGTGATTGTCTACAAAAGATTGTCATTCTATATCATTGATCTGATTATTCATCGGAAGGAATTGATAACAATATTCAGTAGGCTGAATAATGTACTGAATAATATTTGATATAATTATGATTATGCAGTAGTCGTGTTATGTTCAAAGCAGATTATTATGGGTTCGCTAAGTAAATATTTAGTTAAATAATTATTTTAACGTAACATGAAGGGTATTTCCAACAACATATATTTATATTTATACAGGTATTTAACAATGAATGACAAAAATTCATATTTTATAAAAGAATTTCCTGATAACACCAATAATTGTTATGTTTTTACGCCTTAGTTACAGTATAAAAATTTACTTCCTAGCCATAAAATTGAATATTCACAAATAATAAAACGGTATAACGATTTAAATTTGATTCCGTCAACAAACAACTAATTGAAATTTTTAAGATTGAAATTAAAAGATGCAAAAATAAAAAAATTGCCTCCGGCCGATTTCTGCTATTTACAATTCCCTTGTCTAACATAAACGACCAACACCTCTTCACACCAATGTTGCAGTTTATTTTCGTTTTGTATTTTGAACACTCGAGCCCGCCGCGCGATTTCCCTGTCGCACGCATGCGGCACAAGTTTTCGACACTCGCGAATAATCCGAGTGCGGATTTTCGCACATTGCAAACACAAGCACCGGTCGTGTATCATTGAAAGACGCTAACAAATAAATCTGATTAGATCGAATCTATACAGTGCGTTTACGTGCGTGCAATAGTGAACGTCAAATGTTGTTTCTGGTTCACAGGACACCAGGAGACATCATCACGACGGTCAACGGCCAAGATCCGCGTCCACGACACCACTCGAACGCAGCGAAGACGACGAAGAAGAAGACAACGGCTACGGGATGAGTACGTCAATGACCAATCCGGCTTATGAGCCCGACGAGGGTGAAAAGAAGAAGTATGTTGGCTTATTTTCATGTTTTATATGCTCGGAAAGACCGTGAATATTCAGAAACTAGCACATGATTAAAAATTATTTTTGAATCCAACCTCGGCACAATTTAGAAAATATTTCTCTTCAACACAACACAAAAAAATCATTCAACGTATAATAAAATAATTAATTATTTAAAAATACATTGTTTCACACACGTTCGAAATCTAAAGTTGAGTGACACGTGCATAATGATCTCTCAACTCATAAGCCGCAATAAACGTTCAAGTTCAAGATTCTATGGCTTCGTATTTCTTCTGTGTGTGCACGTTTGACGAGTGAAAAAATGCATTTTCTTTAAAAATATCCGCGTTTACGCTGTGTGTTGATATTGTATTATTTACTCGTAATATAGTTCTAGAGGTATGAAGGACGCCGCGTTCGTGCTGAGCATTAAGGATGCCAATGGCAAGGACAATACCTCGGACAAGTACGATCCGTATCAGCATCGGAAAGTTGAACATCCTACAACGTGAGTATTAATTAATAACCTAAATAATTTATGTGGGTGCATGATATTGACATAGACACTGAATTATTCATGAATCATAAGTATTAGTAATATTTATATTGCGATGGTTTTTTGCAATTAATATTTTGGCAACAAGTATAGGCATAATGCAATATTGTGGTTTCTATTGACATGTGAAGTACGTAAAACGATATTTGGCTTTTTATATTTTATATTTTAGTTGCCAAGGTCAAAGAGTTTTTGTAATTATATATTTTGTGGGTTTTTAAACGCAAAGCAGACATTATAAATCGCGTCATATTTATTTACGTGGCGCTAGAAAAATAATTTGATTTTTATTAGTATAAATTAATTAATTACTCAAAAACTATTAGCGTTATAATCAAAATTCTTTCAGAATTATATTTATAATTAAATTATATATTTATTTTGATAAAATTAAGTTGATTGAACGATTGTAGAACAAGTTATGAACAATTAAAATTAAAATTTTGTAAAACATGATAAAATGATAATAATCGAATCGTAAAAATTGATAAAACTGATAAAACTACAACTTATTTTATTATTTTCATTTAAAATTCAATATTTAATTTATATTTGATGGCAATTTTTTAAGTAATTAATTAATAACTAATTTATTTATGTTTTACTCTCTCGCTGTGAAAATATGCACATTTCGAGCCAAATTAATTCGAATTTTTCCACTAATTTATGCATGTTAATAAGTGCCAAATGTTTAAATTTAAATAATTTAAATTTAGGCACTTGTATGCACAATTTGCACACTTTAAACTAAGTAGTCAATTACTTTATATTCAAAAGATTATCTAGTTTTATAAACGGTGTCAACACACGTTTATCTCTTTCATGAATCACCTAGAAACGATTTTCATTTTACGCACGTGTCATATCGTCGAATGCTATTGTATTGTTGTATCTATATTGCTCTTTGTACACCAACGCCGCAGAGTCGCACTTATAGTTTTATGCTCATACAAATGATGCGCATTGCAGGCGCTAGGCGCTAATTTTAAACGTGGCCCTGCTTTTAAAGTGAAAATAATAGTTTGCCGACGTCGACGTTGCGTAACGTGAATTTTTGGCACCGGCAATATTGGACCGGCAACTAATTTGTTCACTTGTCGAATGACGTTGAACTCGCATTTTCGTCACATTGCTAAAATACTTTCGCACACCATTTAAAGAAAATTATATTCATGTGACATGCAATGAGAATCTAATAATGAGAAATTTTATTATTTTAGGAACTCTGAGACGCTCTTCCATTTGCTAAAAGGCAGTCTGGGAACTGGCATTTTAGCTATGCCCTTAGCGTTTTCTCATTCTGGATACATCATCGGTTTAATTGGAACTGTTTTGATTGGATTAATTTGCACATATTGCATTCACTTGCTTATCAGCGCTGAATATGAATTGTGCAAACGTCGTCGGGAACCTAGTCTCACATATCCAGCTACAGCGGAAGCTGCGTTCTTGGAAGGACCAGCGATATTTCAAAAATGTGCATCGGCATCAGTGTAAATATATTAACTACTTAAAAATCAATTATTTTTTAAACAAAAATGAATTTTATTATTTTTATTTTAGGCACATGGTAAACGCTTTCTTGTTATTGTACCAAATGGGCACATGCTGTGTATACATTGTGTTTATTGCTACAAATATCAAAAATGTATGCGATGAATACTTTGAAGACATCAATCTGCGATTGTATATGTTAATGTTCCTGCTACCTTTGATTTTAATCAACTGGATTAAAAACTTGAAACTACTCGCGCCCTTCTCAACAGCGGCGAATTTTATCACATTCGTGAGTTTTGGTATCATTGTATATTACTTGATTGATGGTTCTCCGACGTTTGAAGAGCGTGATGCAGTCGGTGACGTTGAAAATTGGCCTTTGTTTTTGGGTACTGTACTTTTTGCTTTGGAAGCTATCGGCGTCGTAAGTTAAACTAATTTTTAAAAGAAATCTTCTATTTCTAATTGATTTAATTATAGATTATGCCATTGGAAAACGAAATGAAAACTCCGAAGAAATTCGGTGGTGGTTTTGGAGTATTAAACATCGGCATGTCTTCCATCGTAGCACTTTACATGGGTATGGGTTTCCTAGGATATTTAACGTATGGCAACAAGGTTAAAGGTTCCATAACATTGGACTTGCCGCCAGGAGACGTGTAAGTACTTTAAATTTATTCCACCCGCAAAAAAAACGTGATCAAGGAAGTGCATTATTTTGATTTTTTTTAGTTTGGGTCAAGTTGTCCAGGTCATGCTGGCCTTGTCGATCTTCATCACGTACGCACTTCAATGTTACGTAGCCATTGACATCACATGGAATGAGTATCTGAGTCACAGGTTTTTGAAAAACAGCAAAAAGTCCTTTATCGAGTACGTTGTCCGCACATTGATTGTGTTGATCACTTGTAAGTACCTACAAAACAATTATATTAAAATGTGAATATTATTATTAATTTGTGATTAATATTTTAGTCTCTTTGGCGGCCGCATATCCAAAACTAGATCTCTTCATCTCTTTGATCGGTGCTTTGTGTTTGGCTGCTTTGGGCATTGCCATCCCAGCGTTAATTGACATGTGCACCTATTGGAACTATCTGGATGGGATGAAATTCAATATTATGGTAGTCAAAAATGTCTTGCTCATTTGTTTTGGTATCTTTGGCCTTGTCATCGGCACATACACTAGTTTGAGTAAGATCATTGATGAATTCGTCAATGGCGAAGAGTGACACTACGTTCTTATCCTATTTATTTTTCACGTAAATGTATCTAGTTACTCGTTACGATCATTCATAAGTACAATATGTATAGTTGTATAGTAGCGTAATTTTCTAATAAGTAGTGTCGTGAGTATGATATTTTTATACATTGAACGAAAGTGTTTATTGAAACAGATTGAAAAGTGGCATGAATGCGCGTGTGTTTGCCATGAATATTATTCTAGTCCAATGCTTAGTTCAATACTTTAAAATTCACCAAAAAATATTTCTATGTTAAACACGGACAAACAATTTGCTCATCTAAACTGTTACCACTGTGAGTAGTATAGATACAAGACAATTAGTTTTATTAGATGTTAGTGATGTAATGTTATGTCCAAAAAAATAAGTGATTCCATGATTTTAGAGCAAAGTATGTAATTTTTATAAAAATTAATATAATACGTTGTCATTGTTAATATGTTTATTATTATAACTAACCAAAATCATCCGATTCCCTAATTTATTTAAACCAATTACTAAAAAATATAAGATAAGGATTTCTGTGATGATTAATAAAAAGTATCACTAGAGTGAATCAGATGGCGCAGCAATACGCTTGAAAACAACTTCAAACCGAGATACTCGGCGTCGCGACGCCGCGCACGTTTGGTGGATGCCTACCTCGTACAAACCCCCATATAAGCACGCTCCGAAAATATGGCGCCCTAAATAATAGTGCCCTACTTACA
Source organism: Dalotia coriaria (assembly GCF_025399875.1). Lineage (NCBI taxonomy): Eukaryota > Metazoa > Arthropoda > Insecta > Coleoptera > Staphylinidae > Dalotia > Dalotia coriaria. The sequence goes on from NW_027045446.1 coordinate 11,285,445, forward strand.
GTCGCGTCACACGCGTCGCACTTAATCCTAAAAAATTGCGCGACTATAAGGTTCGTGCGCGAGTGATAACACCAAATTCTCTGCGTGCTGCATGACCGTTATAAAAGCGTAAGTACAAGAATAATACTCGTCGCGATATTCCCACGTGTTTCTACCATCTGCGGCGCAAGGGTTCTCAATTGCGTGGTTATGCAATTGCTCGCAAATTCAATCCAGAATATCCAAGCGTGCAAGGGAGCGCGTAATTGAGGAAACGACCATATTAATAAATTATGCGTACACGCCGGCGTGTAAGTTTGCATGCACATTACGATTAGATTTATTGCTCATTACTCTCGCTTTAGTGTCATCAGTTATCGTGCAGAAAATACCTTGGAGCGATGACTTTGGGAGTGACGCAATAGGTCAAAGACCGAAACGACAATCGTTGTCCGTGAAAGAAATGTTGTATATTTAGATACATAGAGGAAATTACGATGTGTGATGCGTGTCAAGCTTAACGCGTTTCGTCCGACAATCATGTGACAATGAGCTTTTCATTCAACAAATATAAAAATATAATAAGCTTTACCTAATATTTTTTGAGTGCCAGCTTTTTTTCTTGGACTATTTTTAGATTTGTAAACATAATTATAATTAATCATTTAACTGACAATTTTTGAACATATTTATAGTATTATTAAAGTTATTGGATATGTTTTGAAGACCAAAATTTAATATTCAATCATAAATTCATAATAAAACGAAAATATCTTTTTGGACACAGGTATTAACGCGAATAATGCATTACCGGACGTTAATGTGCGTATAAACTGAATATAAACAGGAAAAACATATTTTTTTATTACAATATAAGCTAAAATTGCTTTGAGAAGATCATTGACAGCAATAAATTCACACTATTAAAATATTACCACATACTATGAAAAATATTTGACTTTTATGCTTCAAATGATATAAATTTCTTGCAATAACAATTTTATAATATAAATTTCAATGAATTAATTGATTTTGCTTGTGATCTTGTTATCCCAACGTGACTATATATAATCTTGCATGTTAAACATGCATCGCTACTTGTTTACAAATAATATTGTAATATTACGATGATGATGATGGTTAATGTTGTAAGCAAATTCCAAAAATAAATCAGTATATGCAACATTTCTTCAAGAGTTCAAAAGGAACATGTTTGCGCAAAATTAATAAAAACACATCACGAACTTTGAATATTACACAGCAACTGTTGCAAACGAAACATGAATTAAAAATAGCTTAATCTAACTAACAAGATTTAATTGGAGAATGTTTATATTTAAGCAATTAACAGTTATTAACAGTTAATTTCAATTGATTTAGATATAGATTAATTTTTCTTTTAAATCAATTTCCTTTATGAACAAAGATATTCGGCACCGTAATTTTTATTTATATCGAATTTATCATAGTTAAGTGTGTCTGTCATTTAAAGCTCGGTTGGTAACAATTGTCAATTAACAATCTAATTCGCTATAAGGTTTCTTTACAACATAAATCATTGCTTTAATTATTCAATAAGTGATGTACAGTGGCAGATGTACCATGACCGCCTACTTTAGACGAAACTTCGGTTAAAACGTCACTTGAGATTCTGGTCTCTGCTCGTTGCTTGGAAATTACATAATTGCAATTTCTACAAAGCGTGCCAATGAATTCGTGTGCTTTGAAGGCACATTGTAGCTGCACCACCCTCGAAATTCCTCTACGTATAATTATAATTGCATTCAGTGGTCAGACGGAAAGGTTAAGTCGTCTATCGACTTTGATCACTTGGCAGACCCAATTTTCTAATTTATCTATTTTTGCATTTTGTGCTCACGTTTTATTTCGCAGCGTCAAGTTCACGGGCAAACATGAATCTTTTCTAAATAATATTAACTTAACTATAATTATATTCAAATATTATTTTAGGCATAATACAAATTTTTAATTTTTTCCTTTTGTTTCTTAAAGAATAAAAATTTTGTTTGAAAAAACATTACAGTCCAAGTGTAATTATTTATTAAATACAAGTGTCGTATGTATGACTGTAGAAATCTTGGCTGCAATAGTTGACTACAGACTATAGAAAACAGTTTGCAAGTGCTGAACGAAATAAGCACACACACTGCGCGACGGTCTAAATTTGTGTTGTTCAAACTCGTTGCGTTTAAAAGTCATCAGTCAGAATCGGACGTAGGGCTGAACAGATCATCCAGCTCACAGGATTGCGCCAAGTTGACTCTGGCCAGTGCGTATTTTAAGTGCGATCAGATTACTCCGCCTAATTTAATAGTTTACAAGTTTATTTTCGCCAACGACTAGAATAGTGACATTGTTTGATCGTGACCAACATAAATCGAACGTTGATTGCTTCAATTATTAGGTAAATTATCTAGTTATAGACATGCTTCATTAATTATACATTAAGTACATAAAACGATTTGTAATTTATGAGATTTTCATTCATAATATCGCGCGACAATCAAATTAATATTTATTGAATTAAGTTTGTTCGAAAAACATTTTTTGTAAGTTTTGTGTGATTGTGCTGAAAACACACTTAGGTAATTACAAAATCGATTACTCGATTACTAACAGAAGCAATTACCTTAAATTCTTCAATTTGACGTAAATAACACATTGTGTTGGTAATCATTTTAAAATGGGTCCATCTAGTCTGCGAAATTGACCTAAATTCAGAATTTTCAGCACTTCAGCGTAAACTGCAGACCTGTAGACTGGAAAGTTTCCCGATGCGGAAAAGATAAATTTACGTAATTTGAAAATTAGTTACTTTGAATTGCAAATTTATTTGTTTACTTATTCATTCAAAATTACCACTGATAAACTCAAAACATTGATTCTTATGTAAGCAAAATAAATATTCAAATATGTAGAGCAGAATAATAAGTACAATATGATTAATTTGCCTCGGCATCCATCATTTAACTCAACCATCATCTGCTCTATGAGTATAGCTGTAATGATATGTTTCAAACACAAATTGATTTTTCTCTTGTTTGTTCCAGGCGATCCGGCATTACACACAATGAATTGTTAAAACGAGAGGTCGTATTCCTTAACACTTAACATCGAAGAACAATCACATGTGACGTCCGATGTTATATAACGCTAAGCTCCTCAGGAATTTTTCAAACACGAACCAAATCGTAATTTGACCAGTAACCTAAGGCGCCATTTCACGCGCGTACTGAAAAAGCCTCCAAGATGGCGCAAGAGACGATGAAGCTGAAGCCTGTTGGAGCAAACAAGTAAGAAATTGTTGAAAAGTTGAATTGTTACTGTTTCTACATGTACTAATCATTGTTCTCTGCATGGTTGCATTAATAAACGTTGTGTTCTTTTCATCTTTCCATTGTCACGTGCGTGCAGAAATTATTCGGATGATTCTAGGAATGTGGAAAGAGGAGAAGGCAGCCCGCAAGATGACGATTACGATCCGCATCTGCACAGGAATGTCGAGCATCCAACAAGGTATTTAAAACACTTCAATTGCATAGCAAACACGTCGATTAATCATTATATTGATCGCTTTGCTTTCTTATTTGACTAGCAATACGGAGACGCTCATCCATTTACTTAAGGGTAGTTTGGGCACCGGTATCTTGGCGATGCCGGAAGCTTTCAAGAACTCCGGCCTGACGAATGGATTCATTTGTACAATTCTCATCGGTATACTGTGTACATACTGCCTTCATATTTTAGTAAGTAAATTAACTGCGCATATTAATAAAATAATAAAATTTAAATTTCAAATTTTACACGTGTGAATTATTTATTGCAATTTTATTGTAATTTTCTATGCGTGTTAATTTTATTTGTAGGTAAAAGCTCAATATATTATGTGTAAGCGACTGAAAGTTCCAATTTTAACATATCCAGAGTCAATGAAGGTAGCTTTAGAATCGGGACCACAGTGTCTTCGCAAATTTGCAAATATGTCACCGTAAGTGATTAAAAATCGTATTTTTAGACATAATCCACATAATATCGATGATTTTTAGAATTTTAGTAGACTTCTTTTGGTAATTTACCAACTTGGTATTTGCTGCGTTTACGTGGTATTCGTCGCAGTAAACATCAAAGCGGTGGCTGATCAATATACAGAGACAGCGATTTCAGTCAAATTATACATCCTCATGCTTCTAGTACCTTTCATTCTCATCAACTCAATAAGAAATCTCAAGTTATTGGCACCCTTCTCGACGTTAGCCAATGTGCTTACTTTCGCATCTTTCGGCATTGTCCTTTACTACATTTTCCAAGACCTGCCGAGTATCGATGAGCGGCCTCATTTTGGAACAGCATATACGTTCCCATTGTTTTTCGGAACAACTTTGTTTGCCTTGGAAGCCGTTGGTGTTGTACGTATACAATTAAATCTTCTTTTTTATATAAAAAATTAAAACCATTTTTGTTTCTTTAAAGGTTATTGCGTTAGAAAATAACATGAAGACACCTAAATCTTTCGGCGGCACATGCGGCGTTTTGAACGTTGCGATGGTTGTTATTGTATTTTTGTATGTTGGCATGGGTTTCCTTGGATACTGGCGCTATGGTGAACAGAGCGAGGCCAGTATCACGCTGAATTTCCCCCCACAAGATGCGTAAGTTTATAAATTAATAAATATTACATAATTCTACGTGAAAATGTGCGCGTGCATGTTTATGATTAATAAATTGTTTGGTTTCGTTGCAGCTTGGCGAAAACAGTCAACATTCTTTACTCCATTGCTATATTCATCTCATACGGCTTACAAGGCTACGTACCAGTGAAGATTTTATGGGACACGTACATTTTCAAACGTCTCGAAAACAGTAACCATCTTCTCGTCTGGGAATACGTTCTACGCATTGGCGCTGTCATCGTTACTTGTAAGTTATACCGACTACTTGAGTTGGATTGTTATTGTAATAATATCATTGTTCTATTTCAGTTGTGCTTGCCGTAACAATTCCACTTCTTGGCTTGTTTATTTCATTGTTTGGTGCGTTCTGTCTCTCCGCATTGGGAATTGCGTTCCCGGCGATTATGGAAATTTGCGTTATGTATCCGGATAAATTGGGTCCTTGCAAATATATTCTCATCAAGGATATTCTTTTGATATTATTTGGCATTATTGGCTTATGCGCTGGCAGTTACAGCTGCTTATCGGAAATCATTAATGCACTTTCTAGTGGCAGTTAAGAATATTAAACTGAAGCAAATTTACAGGGTTGCACTCCACTTCGCGCCTGATACAGTAGAATACAAACATATATATCTAAGTATAGTGCTATTATTGATAAGATCAAGTAATCATTCATTACGTTATCATGTTAAGAATTTGAAGAAGATGATTATAACTTTGAAGATGATCTAAAACTCAAATCATCACGTATAATTGATATTGTTCATGATGAAGTTGACAGATTGAGATAAAATATATGAAAATGCTCTTTGGACCATGTATTGCAACATCATGGTAAATACGAAAGATAGAAATGTGTACATCCTGTTCAGTTCATGACCATGTCAAATATTATTAAGTATTTTATATGTTTCTGTTTTCGAGTCTAAACATTTGAATGTTAGGATAACATTTTCGAAAATGCTATTTTTTGTATAAAAAAGTGGGTTGCCTATGTTTTGATTGGTAGCTCTATATGGAAATTTAACGCACACAAAAAAATCCAAAGAAATTTAAATTTAAAGAAGACGATAGTGTTTAAACATGTTTACAATGTAGCCAATTTAGCAAGTGCCATTGTGAAATAAGATAATGTTATGTTCCCCGCACTATTATGATTATTATTACTATTATTATTATTATTATAACAACACTGTTAATTTGTTGCTATTAATTATGCCGAAATGTACGAAAAATACAGAATAAACAGTTAATCATTATAATTATTTCACGAAAATTGCAATATTAATGTTGGGTGTGCTTAAACACACCATATATATTTTGGATATATTGACAAGAAGAAGCAGTTCGGGCAAATTGTCTGTTCACTAACACGTTTGGTTCATTTTAATAGAGGCACTATTTGCTTGTTTCGTATACCTATAATCAAGATATAAATAAAACATACTATAGTGCTTTTGTGCTTGGATATTCCTCACAAATGTTGTTGTTTCATGCAATGCTCTATTCCGGTTATTTTAATCGCAGGAACTCTGAACAAATTAGATTTTCAACACGCTTATTATTATAATAAAATTATTAATTTACATTAACAATATAGTTATTTCATTATAATTATGCAACACTTGATTTACCGCAATTAAAATCAACTAACAAAAATAATTCTTCTTTCATATATCTTAGTTGGAAACAATTGTCAAATCAAACCTATACTATCCGTCTAATTGTCATAAAATAAAATAAATTAAAATAACTACTACCTATATCACAATATAAGTACAATTTCGTCACTAACCGATACAAATGTGCATTGACTCCAGAATTGACTTAAACATACGACTTAAAACCTTTACTTATATCAAGTGTATTCGCTACTTTTCAACATAACAACTAATGAGTTAATACCATGTTTATATCAGCTTAAAGTCACTCACTAAGCTGAAATGATCCGAAGGATAATTATAGGAAGGACTCGGTCTGTGCCAATCTCTTGCGCAGTGGGAAACTCAAGCACGCTCTCCACCTCCATCTTGTCTTTTGTGTAGAAGATGTAGTCAATCGTGTGGCAAATCTCGCCTTCGTCTCGTATCTTCCACGTTGTGTAGGCGGGTTCATTACCGGCCTCGTCACAATCAGCGTATGCGCTCGACAAACGCAAAGTATTGTTCTTGGTAATTGTAGTGTAGATCGGTTCAACCGGCTCTGCATTGAAATCTCCGCACATAATGACCGGTCGGTCGCCGCAGTGCGATGAGAGAAACTGCAGCAGGTCGCGACCTTGCTCGTTTCGTAAGGTCGCCAACAGCGCACCTTTGCGGGCCTTCAGATGTGTGGTCATGATACACACTTCCTGGCCTGTTTCTTGCAGTCGTAAGATTACCATTAATGCAACCTGAAGTTAAACCGGAAGTGTTAATCACAAACGATTGAAGGTAAAGAAATATTGATGGTTTTGTGATTAATCATACCTGATTACTTTGCACTCTCCAAATTTCCAAAACTCTCGTTTTACTGCTTATAAAATCAAATTTATTTTTGCGATAGAAAATGGCACAGCCATCCGGGCCGTTATTTCCGTCAATGTATAAACATGGCGAATCGGGTTTTGGAAAGAACATGCCAACATATCCTTGAGTATTCAAAATGTGTCGTAAAAAGTTGAAATGGTCTACTTCCTGCAACATATAAATATTATAGATTACAGAAATACACTTTTAGGTAAATATAAATACTTGTAAACAAATCACATCTGGACAATATTCGATAATTTCTTCAATTATATGAAATCGTCTGTTGTGCCAATCTAAAGCCTTTGTCGGACATCGAGCAAAATTGTCATTACATTGACCCAGAGCTAAAACAATCAAAAATTAGTATTTTTACAAAGTATAAGGATTATTTATTTACATTGGGACAAAATATTCCATTGAAAAACACGAATACTATTCGGATTGCTTAAGTATTCACTGCAACCCTTTGAAATCCCATTGAGTTTTCGTGCTTTGAAACCAACAGTAGAAAAAGAGTCTTCGCTATTATGTCGTTTGAAAGATCTCTTCACCATTGGATATGATTGATATTGTTTTTGACAGTACTGGAGCAATTCGTGTCTGCTAATGCTTCCAGCAAAATCCACGTCTCCATCCAGCACGTCTGGATTCAAAATTTTTGGAGCTGATGAAAAACTGCCCATTCTGAAATAAAAACCAAGAAAAACCAATTAGAAATCAATGAATTGTCATATTTATATCAACCGTAGTAAAACTTTCTTCTGTAACAATGCATTCTTCAATAATTTCGATTGCACAGTTTGATCATTAAAGTTGGCTGGAACCAAGTCGTCGTCGCACATTGTGAATAAGAAATAACTTATGGCGAGACGACGGTGCGCATTTATACACCCAATTTTGCACTCTTGTGAACTTGCAAATACACATTATAATAACATTAAAATAAATTAACCGTTTTATGTGTGTATATTTTTACAACTACTACTATGGCTACATGACTGCGCCCGAAGAAAATATCTGTATTCCGCTTGTAAAATGTGCAGCCTTGGCGCTGCACAACACAAAAACGAACTAGTGTGTTATTTTAGAAAGGGGTACAATCATAGTACAATGCCCTGCAAACAACTAGTGAATACATATTTATGATCAGGGAACAATAACGCACAATAACATAATAGTAACTAATTGAACTTGCTTCCGATATGCATCTGGAGACTAAATAATATTTTCTTGCCTCGAAACGTCTGAAGCTAATAACAATACACAAACTGAAGTAGAGTTCAGAGGTCGTCAAAAATCAAGTACTCGTTTTCAGCATAAATAAAAGCGATACAATTTGAGTTTCTGTTGTAATTTCAAAATGTCTACCTGCGTGTGCCATCTATGCGCGCAAAGTGTAACAAGTTATATCCTAACATAGTGCAGCTATTAGAAATCTAAAATGGGAAAGGACCATCAGCTGATTTCATTCAAGTCTCTGTCAAACCAAAATATCGACTCACTGCTGTCCTTGCAGTTTTCGCATCCTGACAGGCCACCGTGAAATACTGATAAATACGCAAATCGCCACACATTCGGTTAATGATAGGACAAAATGACATTTACCTCTGTAGTATGTGACGAATAACTCCTCTCAATCTACGCATGTCATGTGATCAGCGCACACGTTTTCACGAATACGATGTGCACGAATTTTCAATCGGCCGTCACGAAAACATACTGCGGAAGGCGGACTCGACTCGTAATTTCGCGCGCGCACCTCTACGCAACTTACTCCACGAGTATTAATGTTCACATGTTCGTTAGCATGTGCAAGGTCGCGATGAGCCCACGTTCACACACTATCGTATCGACGGTAGTCATGTCGTCATACTCACGCACTGTTTTGACCGATTGTCTAGTTTTCTAAACCGTACGTGGCTAGCCAAGTGCAAAACGGTAAACAACGCACTACGTTCGAATGATTTCGCAAATTATGCGCGGGTGCAAACCGCAGGCGTGTATGTGACGCCATCTTAACTTTGGCTAGGAAGACTGTTTACGATCCTTAAGGTCCTTGATATTTCCTAAGGTCAAGTTAAAGGTCGCGTAGTAAGACCAAACAATAACGTTTAGATGATAATTGGAACAGCACCGTTTCAAAATATGCAGTAAACAGAAATAAATAGATTTATATAAAACTTAAATTGGTCGTTTTTGGCTCACCTGTGCTTTGGAAGTGCGACGAGCCTTGAGTATCTTCTAATTTGAATCATTGAGCGAATGGATACCGCCATCTTACTTCCGTTTAGCACTTACTAAACAAACAGCGTTTCTTTTAGCTACACACTGTTTATTCGAATATGCTAAATTCTTCACACAATGTGTAGGTGAATGCAATTTTCATCACGGACATATTTTCCACAAACGAATAAGTTAAATGCTTAAATTAAACACAATATTTTATTAATTAAACTATACACACTTATTGTTTCACTAATGCATATACCAATGATTATTTTTTCTTCTTAGTGTAGTCACTAATTTGTTCCTATCTGAAGCAATAGAGAAAAAAATTTCATCTGTGGCTTCTGTTGGTCAATAATTTTTATTGGCTCGCCGGTGCTTAACGTGGGTTATATTCTCGATTGAAATGGGTCAAGACTATGTAAACAATGTGCTTCATCATGGCGATTTCATGAACTGTTTCAGCTGGCGAGCCTAACGTGCCTAACATGCAATGCGTAAACATCTCTCTCAATCGCTTACGACAGCTTATCAGTCATTAAATACATACTAATCACTAATCACGTCTGATAGTATAAATCGAATAAATCCTTCTTTTAGTTATTTATCTCATTCAATGACGCATTGTGAGCATGGAGATTACGGCGCTTGAGAGTTGCCCTTTAGCCGCGGGGACATGTAATGCATTCAGCGTTGATGGACGCGACGAAATTGTTGCGTGCGCATATTTAATTGATATAGAAATTCGGAATTTACCGCTTCAAGTCGCTTTCTACCGAGTTATGTTTTGGAAAGAACTAACAGACTCATTGCCACTAGCCGGTAGTATAATAAATTATGTTATTATGATTTTTTAGGTTTGTTTTTGCGCGAGAAATCTTGAAATATAAAAAAAGTAGCCAGTTATTGAGATTTGAACATTGGTAAGTCACACGTTTTGTTTGCAAAGGCCAATAAACTATACTGCAACTTTAAAAACAATCAAAAACAACTTGGATTCAATTTGTTTTTTAAAATATCATAAAAAATGTTTTGACATTTAGATAAAATTTAAAACAATCTCAATTTTATGTAGAGACGAATTAATATCAAATAAGTATTTAAATTATTACCTTACTAAGTACATTAAAAACTCCTTTGGTGGAACATAATCCCCTTCGGCACTAATCCTTCCAAAATGTACACTACGCGCAAACAATCGCTTCTTCGCACTAGGCGAAGTCATCGAGCAAGCCTTCGCCAAGCGTTCGGCCAATTCAAACGAATCAGCAAAATTCTGCATATTGTTTTGAATCACTTTCTTGCTACGCAAATGTTTTGATTTTATTTTTTGTTATTGTTATTGTGCAAGTAGAAACGTGAGTGTTCTGTGAATTTGCATACACGATAACTGGCATTAACAAATCACAACCGTTAAAAGTTTATTTCTAGAATGCGCGTCTGGGGGTTCCGTCCCTGTTACCTGACCGCGGGAACATCAGCTGACACGCCGGTTTCGCTTGCTTTATATAGTTTGCGAAGAGATACTATTTACGTGTGATTATATCCACAAATCGAGTGGGGTTAACAGTGTTACTATGCATCAAGGGTACTTGTATAGAGTACAGGTGAATCACTTAAGTAGTAGTAGTAGTAGTAGGAGTACTGCCGGTATTGGTACCGGCCTATCGCGGAACACCCGCACTGCCCTTTTGTTATATTTTCACTCAGAACCGAATTTATTCTAATTTAAGAATAGAATAAAAATAAATTTAAATTTTTGAATGAATACGCCTAGAAACCGGTCCTGCGTGACTGGTTTACCTATCTAGATATGGCGCGAGATCGATCTTTACAATAATGACCTTTTAAAGAGAAAATGCCTCTACCTGACGCAGCATGATCACGGGCATTGTTGACTTGATACGAGTTGGCAAGGTGCGCACACCCACCTGAGCAAAGTCAGTCATCCCGAACACGGAAATTGAGATTACTTTACATATTCAAATGTTAACGCTGATCACCGCCGGCAGGTTCATGCAGGAAGGAACTTGATGAGCAATAAACGCTGACCTTAGACGTAGAATATTAGAAAGACTGATTTGTAAACATTGATATACCCTGTAATTATTTTAATTTGCACGTATTTGGTTGAAGATACCAGTTTGGTATTGTATACACGAACAACACGATTCACAACGACTTCAAACAAAGCGTCCAAACCTAATAATAAAACGTGATTATATTGATTATATTTACGGCTTAAAATACGCTAAGCAGGCATTGTTTATGGCGTGTATTCAGACGAAAGCAATTTAAAAAATGTCACATGTATTTGGGCCATTTTATTTACGTGCGTATTTGTGGATGGCATATTTTTGAAACAATCTAGATTCGTGTGAATAAACTGGAATTTGATGCGCAACTCGTGTGAGTCATTAGTATATTATTACGACGTTAATTTATATTGTTGGTATAATAGTAATGTAAGGTTTTAACAGCTTATCTAGTCAAAATAAAAAAATCATCAATGTCCCAAACGTTCGTGATAATTCTGACAATAAAAGGAGAAATTCCTCATAAATAAAATAGATAATGCGACACAATTTTCTGTCTGGTTTTCATTTATTTATAACAGTATTTTTCTTGTAGAAGAAATAGAATATACGACTTTGCAGTTTAGGAATAATTAGCGATTAACGTGTTCTATGACGCACTAACATTTTTTGTCGATAAATTTTATTGAGTGAGTCAAAAATACTAAACTTGTTTGGTGGCTGCCGAACTTTTACTCCTAATTTATGTATTATTTAATTTCACTCATAAATATTTTTAGCATATATCATATTAAGGTCTAAGAATAGCTTGGATATATATTGCTACCCATATATAGATTTATACTGACTTTTTATTAGGAAAATCCATCTCAAAATCAAATTATTTCCAATCTGTTCCAGGACGATGTTAGCGGCTACCGACTGCTTGACAAATTGTAGACACAATATACGTATTCAATTGAGATGAATCGTTAAAATGTATTAAAAACTCCTATCTGTGTTTCGGTTGCTGTGGGCCAGTTATGTGTAGTAAAGTTGATAATATCGATGCTTTATCAAAAATTTCGGGAGCATATCTGTGGCGCATGTGCAAACTATATGTCGACATGATTTAAAATTAACGAAACAAACTTTAATTCATTTCTTATAACGATTCAATTGTGCAAGGGTTATCTAATGAACACGGAAGTAAAATGGACACAAATATAAAGCTTCAAAATTGATTTCATCACTGATGCAATTGTTGCAATGCGTTAGTGATGAAATGTCATTATATATCTCTCTAGAATATACATGTTTACATGTTTACTCGATTATGAACTAACGTACTCGTATTTTTTGATAACCAGTACGTGCAAGTACTACACAGTCAAAACCGGAATCGTTATTATTGTTTTGGTAGTTTTTGGAAGTGACCATGGCCCTAGTAGCAATTAATATGAGTAAATAATTTAAGAATACGAATGTTTTGATGCCAGAAAGTTTCGAGAAGCATTTTAGACCGTTTGACGTAAAAGCTTTCTTTAGAATCGTGATAATTGACATAAAAAACGATGGCAGTACATTAATGTCATTGTTCTGTGTTTTTAACAACATAAAAACAGAGTATTAAATTCATCAGGGCCATTTTTTGCATGATTTATAAGTGTATATGAAATTCTAGTTAATTAGTGAAAATGCCAACATGTTTTTCAATTATAATTGGCAAAGTTAATCAACAAACAAATGAAATACAGTTAAACTGTTTGTTTTGGCTAGCAACGACAGACAAATAATTTGTCAACGATTACAACAATTGTTTTGTTTCGCAGTTCAATGATCTTGAACAAATGTAGAATAAACTAAATCTTGGAATGCATCCAAACTGTTGATTTGTAGTTGGATCTTAAAATCAACATTGACTCATTTTGTTGAGCGAAAATGCAGGTTTTATATTTTAATTACCAAATTTTAATTGAAATTATATCAATGATTAGTTCAGTGAACAAAGAGTACTGTTTTAAAATACAGCTTCTAAGTGTAAGGACTACTTTTTATACACATTTGAATCACTGACTTTAAATTTCTTTTAAAATATTAAATCCTGACTCGATACAATTGTAAAGTATTAAATGAAACACCAAAGTTAATGAAACCTTGGTTTGTTGAAAAAAAGTTACTTGCAACGGTTATAATCATTGGTATATGCTTTTAAAAAGTATTGTTTCAATAATTTGCTGACTTACCATTGCATAGTCTTTAGGAGTAGAAGATTAACACACCTTTTATAGATAGACATACCTGCTTTATTAAATTGATTTGAATAACAAAGGAATTACTGATATTTAAAACTTTAGTGATGCTTTCTCGAACTTTCAACAATGATGTCTCTAAGCACACTGCTCAAAAGCACAGACGCTGCATCTCAAATCAAAGCTCGTGTAAGATGCGTGACCGTCGCGAAATCGTTCAGCGAGCATTACACTCCGGACTCTGTCTGTCTGGCGACGAGCCGATTTAAACTGAATCGTGATGCGATCGCTATTTTTTTCCATGATTCTGTTGATTCCAATATTAGTTGTGTTATCAGTGGCTCTTGGTCAGCCAATTAAAAAAGCAGTTGAAAGGTCGAATCATGATTTGTCCGTGCACCAATTTTTTGTCGCAACGCTTGTACGCAAGTAAATGTATAGTAAGTATAATCTAATGTATTTCTCCAGTTTTTTACGGATCTAAAATCCTTGTCCTTAAATTTCAATACAAAACTGCTACTTTTCATCATTTTTCTAACTAGATCAGACAAAATATTGACAAAAAGTGTAAAACATTCAAAATCACGTTTTTTTGTGTTTTCTATCATAAAAAAGTGAATTTAATCTTCATACTCCTGTGTTTAAATCGAATAAAACTGATACTTATTACTTTTCTTTATGTCATTTTCACTTTGAGAAATACTTTTAACGCACAATGTAATATACTTATAGTTAAAATACATCTGACATACGTGTGCTTATTCGTGCTTAGACTTGGTGAAGAATTAATATTTAACTTCCTCTCCGTTTAGTTTATGATTTGATTTGTATATAGATACAATTACTACAATTGCAAAGTATACCAAAAGATAAATCACTTAAGAGAAATATCTGCGCAGTTATTGATAAGTAATAATCACTATTATAACTGAGTTTATACAAATCTGACAAATATAAAATGAAAAATAGATAATTTCCTACATATTCAACAGTATTTATAAATAAACCACTACCTATTAGTATAACTTGAGGTGAATAGTAATTTTAAAGTAAACTATACGAGTAAAACAAGCTTGGTCAATGCATTTTGGTCGTTAATCCGTTGGCCGTGATCCGTGATTTACTCGCACAGCCAGGTATCTCGCACCCAAACTCCATTGATAAGATTAAATCGGACGGTTCATGTGCAATAGCTCCTTCAGCAGATATGTTCACTCCTTCAGATATGGTGGGGCATCGCCGTCAGGTAGGAATACCTGAAGGCGTTCCCACGTTCCAGCTTGAAGAATGGTGAACATCCTCCCCTAGTATATGTAAATGCACCTAAAGCAAACCCAATTAGAATCCAACCAGAAACTTGTTTATATCCTCTCACCTGAATTTAGCCTCGCTGAATTTGAATCAGCAATCAGAATTTCGAAATTCTTAGAACTTTCAAAGTTATCATCAAGAATACAATGAATTTTCCACAAAACGAACCAATTCACGTCCAACCCATGCAGTTTAAACTATATTTGATCCGCCATAAATGCAACCAAGACGTTACTAGGGTATTTTAACTTGTTTAAATAACACCTGCAGTCAGAATTGTAAATTTCCCTCTCCTTTCATTGTTATCACCACAAATAGCAACACAGCAAATATCAAATATCCAACTTAGTCTGCAATAGAAATAAATGATTTAGAAAACAGAATGTTGGACAACAAACGTTCGTTATATATTCCTAAAGCTTTTTAAAACAACACACTCGTGAAACAATCGCTTATTATGCATAAACAACTAAGAAGACAGCCCCTGACACTTTTCATTTACATGCACTAGATTTACACCCTAGAAAAATTGTACACACCTTAATAACTGGATGAAATGCATTGAGCACTTAGCTAATATCCTAATTGATGTCTCCAAGCTTGATTTTCCTGGTTCTGAGTTGTAATTAAGTCGTGGGGGCCTACAACAATGTTGCAAATTGAGGTTCTGGCATGCCATGTGTTTCCACTTCGACCACAACATCCACAAAACGTATCAGCACCATAAAAAGGTTGATATCCATAGTTTATGAGCTGATCTAACGATTGCCGGCCTAGGATTTGCGAGTAACCCAGCAGGAAAACCGTGAGACTCCTGCAAACACACCTGATGCACTTAAAACTCACAAACACGTGTAACTTTTAAATTAAAGTGAGATTCGAGAAAATAACACTCTCTGGGGTGTATTCGACGGCGAGGATCACGTTTCTGCACTCGGATTTAACTTTTAGCGTAAGATTGAAGAGAAATTTGCAAAAGCATCTTTGACACCAATAGGTTTTTTTCTTAAAATTGACACGTCAACGGTCGAAATTTCTCTCGCGAATAAAAACCAAACCTCACTATAAAACCTCAAGTGTGATACACCGTTGAAAAGGGCGCAAAATTCTGCACCTTTTATGTCACTCCCGATCGAATTCGTTAATTATTTTACGAAATAATTTTTCTTCCATAAGAGCTCGGGTTAAAATGATGGGATTTTTAAAAATTTATTCTAGCCGAGTTAGAGCATCTTGGAGCGAGAAAAAGGTATCAAAATTCATAGTATTAATCATAGATTACTTTCACTAAGTTAGAATAACCATAAACTGTTTATTTAAAAAAAAAATTCAAAATTTTCAAAAATGTCTTTTTTTTTCCCACCTCCACATGGGGAGGTTATATAAAGCGGGCAGTTCGGCTCACCTCGTTCACTTCAATTTTACGTTTTTCCGGGTGCACATCGCTACGGTCGCTCTGCGCAAGAATTCGAGCTGAATTTTTGACATAACCTATTTTTCGCCAGTAGACGACAGCCAATAGAATTCGTCCACGTAGCATTTTTAAAAATGACCGTTAAAGTGACGCTTCTGTCAACTTGAACAAAGAAACATAGAGTGAAACATTTTAAAGAATAGTGAAACAAACCTAAACTCAATAGGTGAGTATTAAAATAAAAGAAATGATAACTTATTAAAATATTTTGAACTATTTTTTTAGATATGTTATGAACGAGACAGAAGCTTATTGGAGAAAATCAAATAATCCGCAGTAGCCGAGTGTGAAATTGGTAAGTATTATTGACAATAACATATATTAATGCATTAGAACATTAAAACTAAAAAACTAAAATAATAACTCCAATTTACTAATAATTATTTAATTTTTAAGATGTTTTCTGATCGAGAATTACTGTCTAGTATAAGAAAACCAATCATTCCCAACATCAAGGGGAAAGAAACTTCAAAAACCCAGTGACTTCAGTAAGTTTTCTTATAACTTTCTTTACTCTTAAATTTATTTGACCTGTATGCAATACTTATAAATATTTCGATACTAATATTTTATGTTACTTTCAGAATACTTGTTTCCTAAATTGAAATAATCAAAAAAAAAATAAAGTGTTGTGCAACGCCAAATCAGATGAGACCAGATGATGGAGAGAAATTGAACAAACCATTAAAAGAGGAATGGACCAATAGATGAAGGAAGGACTAATAGATGACAAAGGGACCAATAAAAAAGGGGATGGAATAGATGAGACCCCCAACACCAAACTTTCCCAAATCAACGGATGGATTCTCCTCCGAAATATTGTATAAACATGGTAATGCAACATTTCGAGGAATGGGATGAAGGTAGGCAGGGGTGATGTCACTGATCAGAAGGCTGGCGTATGCATGACACTCTTGTATCTGGGGGTGGCGTGTGTAACCAGTACTTGGTCATTTGACTAATCCTCCCAGCATTGCTAGAAACGCCGGATGTCTATAAGCAGTGAGTTTACATTTATTATACCTATCGCGATCGCGGTAAATTCAATCGCGTGTCAAACTCAAAAACTCAAAGTTTATTAACAATTTGTATTAATTTCATTAATAATAATGTGTCACCGTGAACACTTTGCTTACATTTTAATAATTTGCTCTCATTTCAACCGAATTTTGTTTATTATCCGTTTTCGCACGAAAGCAAGTAAAATCTCACACTCACACACACACAAACACTAAACACAACACAATCACTTACACTTTTGCTCGGTTCGTTTCGGCGAATGCGGAGTTTTTGGGTTTTTGGTGTGTCTAGGCACACCCATTACCTTACATTCTCAACACAACACTTACACGTTCTGTTCACGCAGAACACCACAAATAACACTAATCAAATCAATGCATCGGTCGGGGCATTTTTTAGCAGAGTTAAATCTGCAAAGTGAACAATTTTAAGAATGAATGGATTGATTGTTGAATGAATTATTACTTTGTATGCGTGTGTTGCATTGTATTTCATTTCATTTGTGTATGTCGTGTTAAATTTTGGGCAACCAAAAGCCGGCTGCTGCCGCTGGGATGTAGCAGTCGGTCACTTTTCTTTTCGTTGCAAAATCGTTTTGCACATTGAGCACAAATCGTCTAACGCGTCGCGGGTTAGGTGCGCTCTTTTTTATTATAAGCGGTTTGTGTTCACTAAGCTATCTCATGTACTTAGGTAGGGACAGAGGCAGGTCTTATTAAAATAGTTATAAGTATCCTACTCCTTTTAGCTGTGTGAATGATGAATATTGTTTAGAAATTTGTGTACTAATCTTTTCCGCTTGCAGGATAATCGCGAATTAGCTATCGGTTGTCATTAGGCAGGGGTTTAGGTCCTTCCTTATCCTTATTAATGTCTTTTTTCTTACAGCAATTTATATGTGTGTACTAATCGAATTTATTTCTCTTTTAGGTGACATTTGTTTATTTTTCGTATTTTTTATTGTTATTTGTGCTATTTTTATTATGTATTTGTATTGTGTGTGTGAATGAGTTCCAAAAATCCTCATTAATGAATTATGTATTTCTTTCAGCACTTTCTACGTACTAATCACATGTTTCTTCAATGTTTTCAGGGCGTTTTGTTTGAATTGATAACTAATATTTTAATTTATGTTGCAGGATCCTGGATGCTAGGCCGTTGTGGATGTTCTGTGTTGTTTTGAGTTCCATTCTTGAAATTTACTAATCACAACTTTGTTTGCTTGTTTGTTTGTTACAGGTATTTGAAGTGATTGATGAACTGGTAAAATCATTGATATCAGTGTATTAATAATCATTTACTACTAGTCCTTGTGTCTTATAAAAAACTTGAAAAGCTGAATGCTTTGCTGCTGCAAATGTCAATCCATCATTATTCATCAATGGATAAAGAAGATAATTTAAGAAACAGGATTCTAATATGATGGGAAAGGATTTCTGCAATATACCAAAGGAAGAAGAAGATCTTAAATGGGTGGAATTGATTTTTGAAATGAGACAATCGTCGAAAATTCTTTAAAAATGGGACGGCAACCAAGAACCAGTCAGTATCAATTGGAAACTTGTATTCGTTTATATTCGGTAAACAAAATCTGATTTAATTTCAACTGAACTTCATTTCAATTTTGCATTAAAATACTTAGAGTCAATCGGTCAACAATTACACACACACACACACACATACACTTGCACTTTCTGCCCTGTTCATGATCATTGACTGGGCTCTAGGGTATTGCTGTGTTTCGGCACAGCTTATCCGACATTTTTAACACAACTACACTTACGCATTTTTCACATCATCATAAATAACATAAAATAAAACCGTACAACATTGGGTCAACAACAATCGTAACCGAATCAAATTAAGAATGATACTCAAATATTGAATTAGATTTTCTTTTCTGGGGAAAACATGTGCAGGCAGCTTCAAATTGCATCATTTATAATAAGACACGAAGAAACCAAGCAGATGGAGAATTTTCCCAAAGATTTACGTGGATTCCATTAAGAAAATGGAAAATAAAGGCGCACTGAATTATTCCAAATGAGAAACGAAGTCGAAGATAGAATGGATCCTGAATTAACAGAAACAACTAAATAATGAACTACAAGTTAGATACAACGAAAAAAATGGAATGAAAATAGGAATTGGATAGAAGTATCAACTGTCATAAATAATTGTGTTTGTGCATTTTTATATAGTGCGCGAGTGTGTTTATATAGTGCGCGTGGGTTGAATTATAGTACGGGAGTGAAAATCAAGTTTCATCAGTTTTTACACTTACATACACACACACACATACACTTACACTTTCTACCCTGTTCATGATCATTGACTGGGCTCTAGGGTATTGCTGTGCTTCGGCACAGCTTATCCGACATTTTTAACACAACTACACTTACGCATTTTTCACATCATCATAAATAACATAAATTAAAACAATACAACATTGGGTCAGCAACAATCGGAACAGAATAAAATGAAGAATGATACCCAAAGATTGAATTAGATTTTATTTTCTGGAGAAAAACATTTGCAAGCAGCCAACTTCAAATTGCATCATTTATAATAAGACACGAAGAAACCAAGAAGAAAGAGAATTTTCCCAAAGATGTATGAAGATTAAGAAAATGAAAAATATTGGCGCAACGAATTAACGAGAAATTATAAGAAGTCGAAGATAAAATAGATCCTGACTCAACTGTAACAACTAAAGAATGAACTTCAAGTTAGATACAACGAGAAAAATGGAAAAATTGAATCAAATTGGTATTGGATATGAATTACAACTGTGATTAATAATTGTGTTTGTGTGTTTTTATATAGTGCGCGAGTGTGATTAAATAGTGCGGGAGTGTGAAGTATAGTGTTTTAGAATAATCAACAACTATTTAGAACAACAGAAGACAGAAGACAAAACCCCAGAAGAAGGTACTTATCAAGAAAAATATCAACCTCAACTGAAAATAAATGGAATTGGATGCATCTCAGAAAGAGAAATGAAATAAAAATGGAAATGGTTAAATGCTGATATCAACTTATAGTGAAGTGTTGTGAATTATTAATAGTGCGCGAGTTTTGAAGTATATTGTGCGGGCCGTTATACAAGTGTTAGTGCGAGTGCGGGAGTGTCGTGAAATATTTAATAATTTCTTTACAGATCAACAGTTTGCACGATTGCACGAAAAGTCACTGTTTGAAATAGTCATGTTGCACGTTGTTATGTTTCGTTTTTGAATGCGAAACAAGAAGATTCTTCCATCCGAGGACCAAGATGAGATGAGGCGTTCTATTGATATAAGGCACATTTCAAAAGAAGTTGAGGTGAGTTACAATTACAATTAATTTATGGTCAAAATAATATTTAATTTTATATATATTTTACTATTAACAGAAACCGAAGAAGAAGATGTTATCCGTCCACGCCGAGGTCGATACTGAAGGTCTCGGCTCAGCTATCTTTCCGCCTTTGGGGGTCAGGGCTCGATGTGTATACCCATCAAGGAATGGGCTACTGCCCTCAGGGGTATGCAAAACTGGAAAGAAACTGAGGTGAGTTTTATTACAATCAACTTTTATTACAAGATTTTTATTTCATTTAATTTATTAATGTTAATCCTAGCTGAAGACGAAGAAGAAGAAGCCGATGTGATGCAGTTCCCCTAACGCCGATGTCGATCCTGAAAGTCTCAACTCAGCTATCTTTCCGCCTTTGGGGATCAGGGCCCGATGTGTATACCCATCAAGGAAAGGGCTACTGCCCTCAGGGGTATGTAAAACTGGAAAGAAACTGAGGTGAGTTTTATTATTTTCTGGGAAAAACATTTGCAGGCAGCCAACTTCAAATTGCATCATTTATAATAAGACACGAAGAAACCAAGCAGATGGAGAATTTTCCCAAAGATGTATGAAGATTAAGAAAATGAAAAATATTGGCGCACCGAATTATTTCGAAATTACGAGAAGTCGAAGATATAATGGATCCTGAACCAAAGAATCAACTTCAAGTTAGATACAATGAAAAAAATGGGATAATTGAATCAAATTGGAAATTGGCATTGGATATGAATAACAACTATGATAAATAATTGTGTTTGTGTGTTTTTATATAGTGCGGGAGTGTGTTTATATACTACGGGAGTGTGAAGTATGGTGTTTTAAAATAATCAACAACTATTTAGAAGAACAGAAGACAGAAGGCAAAACCCCAGAAGAAGAAACTTATCAAGAAAAATATCAACCTCAACTGAAAATAAATGGAATTGGATACATCTCAGTAAGAAAAATGAAATAAAAATGGAAATGGTTAAATTCTGATATCAACTTATAGTGAAGTGTTGTGAATTATTAATAGTGCGCGAGTGTTGAAGTATATCGTGCGGGCCGTTATACAAGTGTTAGTGCGAGTGCGGGAGTGTCGTGAAATATTTAATCATTTCTTTACAGATCAACAGTTTGCACGATTGCACGAAAAGTCACTGTTTGAAATAGTCATGTTGCACGTTGTTATGTCTCACCTTTGAATGCGAAACTAGAAGATCCTTCCATCCTGAGGTCAAGGAGAGATGAGACGTTCTACTAAAACAAGGCCCATTTCAAAGAAGTTGTTGAGGTGAATAACATTACCATAAATTTTTTGTCAGAATAATATTTATTCTAATATTTTCCATGTTAACAGAAGAAGAAGAAGAAGAAGAAGAAAGTCCTTCCATCCACGCCGAGGTCAGTCCTGAGGGGTGTGCACCAGATTCAGCCAGCTTTCTGACCGGAAGAACTCTTGAACATCAGGGTCCGACGTGTACACCCATTTTAGAATGCTTCTCGACTGTAATAACCTGCAAGCACTAAACAACGCAACATCTCAATTCAAATATCAACTAATAACTTATTTTAACAAGTGGTGTAAACTGGGATCACTGGTAAGTATTGGAAATATTTTAGAATAATTAAAAAATAACTTGTCAAGAAATAAAAGACAGCATAATTAATATTTTTTAAATTTGTCTTTAGAATATTTTGTGATTAATAATAATCACAGTTTACTGCAGAATACATCATCTCACAACAAATATGTACCAGTAAAAGTAACCAAAATAAATGGTGGTCAATCAACTTAACCTGTAAGTATAAACAATTAAATAAATTAATAACTCATCGAATAAAAACGATTAAAATTGATAAATAAATTATTTTCTTTGTCTGTTTAAGATACTTATCAACAAAAATAACCACCAATCATGGAACAATAAATCATTCCAATCTAATATTTAAAGGAAGACACGACAGCAAAGGTAAATATTAGAGTTTTAAATAAAAATCATCTTTAATTGATTTTTATATTATACAAATAACTAATATTTTTATTTGTTTCAGGTTTTCGTCACTTTGAAC
Organism: Dalotia coriaria; assembly: GCF_025399875.1. NCBI lineage: Eukaryota > Metazoa > Arthropoda > Insecta > Coleoptera > Staphylinidae > Dalotia > Dalotia coriaria. Next base: position 11,308,317 of record NW_027045446.1, read on the forward strand.
ACATCTTCATCCCATCAAGCAGAGGACAAATCCAATCCAAACGGACCTGAACAATCCAAATCTATGATGAGAGGACAGGGCACTCCCACAGGATGGTCTTGAGTCAAGAGAGCGGCCAATCTCGCCCGACGCTGGACTTCTAAATACAACGCATCCTCCTGCGAGATGTGAGCAGTTATCTCGAGGAGCGGATTAAGGTAGGTAGTGGTGATGCCCATGATCAGAAGGCTGGCGCACACATGTCTCTCTTGTATCTGGGGGTGGCATGTCAAACCAGTACTTGGTCATTCGGCTAATCCACCCAGCATTGCTAGAAACGCCGGATGTACAAAAGTAGTGAGTAATTTTATGAACTATCGCATGTATCCGGGTCGCGATTCAATTAATATCAGTTCAAATCTATAAATAGTCATTCTTTCAAGTTTAACGCGAAAACTTAGTTCATCCGCGAATCATAATATTTCAACGTAATTAATATTATCGTCTTAATCGGAAGACTGTTTGAAAATCCGAAATAAAAAAAGCCGCGATTTGCTTTTATTTAATTTGAATTTGAACTGATTGTAGTATTACCTTATTACCGTATTACCGCGAACATTGCACCGCGTTTTTAAGTTTCAATTAAGTGTTATCGCGAACACTTAAATATTACGTTCGAGTAAAATCAACCGGTCAACACACACACACACACACACACACTATAAACACTCACAGTACACTTTTGCTCGGTTCGTTTCGGCGAATGCAGAGTTCTTGGGTATTTGGTGTGTCTAGGCACACCTATTACCTTACATTCTCAACACAACACTTACACGTTCTGTTCACACAGAACAACACAAATTAACACAATTTAATTCAATGCATCGCGCGCGGCATTTAGAAGCAGAGATTTGCAATCTGCTTGCAATATAAGTATCGTCTTGTTTGAATTGATAATTAATATTTTAATTTATGTTGCAGGGTCCAGGATGCTATCCAATCGTTGATGTGTTTTAGAGTTGTTTTATGTTTTATTCTTGAATTTTACTAATCACAAAATTGTTCTGCTTGTTTGTTTGTAGAGTTTAATGGAAGTCCTTTTTATTTTTTTAATTTTATTTATTAATTCCACGAAATAATAATCTTAATCAGTATGCACCGATTTATAATGGGTTGGAAAGAAATTATCGCACATTGAATACTTGATTGCAATGTTGAGACAATAATTTAGAGAAGATGAAGATCTTTATGACTGAGATTTGATGGAATGGTATGTTTAGTTGATTTTATTTAATATATTGATGAATAATTGATTTGTTTTGCAGGTATTTGAAGAAAATCCCTTTGAAGATATTGATATTTATCCAAATCAAAGCTGGAATGCTTAATTATTATGTAATTCTCATCATTATGATCACAATTTGATGAAATGGTATGTTTATTTGATCTTATCGGGTGATAACCGAATATATTAAATCTTATTTGATGATTTATTTCATTTTGTAGGTTTTTGAATGGCTTTGGAATTTATTGAAGTACTAGAAATTAATTTAACAAATACAATACTGGAAGAATTTAATTAATGGGTAATCCTCATCATTATTATTGACAAATTATAAAATAGTAGGTATTTTTAAAACTTTTTATATCTACAGCCAACGTTTAATTTAATTCTTAATTGTGTTCACAGGAAAATGACAACATTGGATAATTTACTTCTACAAACAATCGGTCAGGGTCCGATGTGTTTACCCATCAAGAAATGGGCTGCAGCCCTTAAGGGTGAGTATTATTATATTCAAATTCTACTCAAAATATTATTCATTTAATTGGAATTTTTATTAACGTAACAAAAAACTTAATTATTTATATAGAAGTTGGAATACATCATTTCTTCACAAGGCCAAGGTTTTAACTGGGGGGTATCAGCATACACACAAATCCGAAATATTGGACACACAATTGGTAATCACAAACAATTGAACTATTTAATAATAATAACTATTCATGTAATGGTTCAGGACCGTAATTAATTACTTTTTTTGAAATTTTCAGAATGGTTCGGCACTGTAATAACCTGCAAGCACTAAACTACACAACATCTCAATTCAAATATCAACAAATAACTCCTTATAACAAGCGGCGTGCACAGGAATCAATCGGTAAGCATTAGAAATATAATAAGACAATTAAAAAAATACTTGTCTAGAAATAAAAAACAATTAATTTTTTGTTTTAATTTGCTTTTAGAACTTTTATGATTGATAATAAGCACAGTTTACTGCAGAATACATCATCTCACAACAAATATGAACCAGTAACTAAACTGAAGTGGTGGTCACTCAACTCATCTGTAAGTATAAACACTATAAACAATCAACTAAATTAATAATAATTCATCATTTAATAAAAGAGCGACTAAAAATGATAAATTAATTATTTTCTTTTATCTGTTTCAGATACTTCTCAACAAAAATAACCACCAATCATGGAACAATAAATCATTCCAATCTAATATGTAAAGGAAGACACAACAGCAATGGTAAATATTTAAGTTTTAAATTAAAATCATCTTTAATTGAATTTTATATTATATAAATAACTAATTTTTTTTTTGTTTCAGGTTTTCGTTACTTTGAACACATCTTCATTCCATCAAGCAGAGGACAAATCCAATCCAAACGGACCTGATCAACCCAAATCTATGATGAGAGGTCAGGGCACTCCGACAAGATGGTCTTGCGTCCAGAGAGGGGTCAATCTCGCCCGACGCTGGACTTCTAAATACAACGCATCCTCCTGCGAGATGTGAGCAGTTATCTCGAGGAGCGGAGTAAGGTAGGTAGTGGTTATGCCCATGATCAGAAGGCTGGCGCACACATGTCACTCTTGTATNCGGGGGTGGCATGTCGAACCAGTACTTGGTCATTCGGCTAATCCACCCAGCATTGCTAGAAACGCCGGATGTACATAAGTAGTGAGTAATTTTATGAATTATCGCATGTTCCCGGGTCGCGATTCAATTAATATCAGTTCAAATCTATAAATAGTCATTCTTTCAAGTTTAACGCGAAAACTTAATTAAACCGCGTGTTATGAGCGTATCATTTATGGTTTATTTATGTTTATTGCACATTACTTGGATTTTTGAGTTAGAAATATTGTGTATTTAGTTTTAGTTTTATATTCTATTACCATTTATTATTTTATAACAGTTCCAAAAATCCAAAAACTCTTAACAATAATGAATAATTATAGTTTTTCTTCGTACAACTAATTAAATATTTCTTCTATGTTTTCAGGGCGTTTTGTTTGAATTGATAATTAATCATTTAATTTATGTTGCAGGGTCCAGGATGCTCGGCAATCATTGATATGTTCTGTGTTGTTTTGTGTTTTATTCTTGAATTTTACTAATCACAAAATTGTTCTGCTTGTTTGTTCGTAGAGTTTAATGGAAGTCCTTTTTATTTTTTTAATTTTATTTATTAATTCCACGAAATAATAATCTTAATCAGTATGCTCCGATTTATAATGGGTTGGAAAGAAATTATCGCACATTGAATACTTGATTGCAATGTTGTGGCAATAATTTAAAGAAGATGAAGATATTTATGACTGAGATTTGATGGAATGGTATGTTTAGTTGATTTTAATTGATTTTAACAGTTGATGAATAATTGATTTGTTTTGCAGGTATTTGAAGAAAATCCTTTTGAAGATATTGCTATTTATCCAAATCAAAGCTGGAATGGTTAATTATTATGTAATTCTCATCATTATGATCACAATTTGATGAGATGGTATGTTTATTTGATCATATCGCGTGATAACCGAATATATTAAGTCTTATTTGATGATTTATTTCATTTTGTAGGTTATTGAATGGTTTTGGAATTCATTGAAGTCCTGGAAATTAATTTAACAAAAACTATATTTGAAGAATTTAATTATTGGAGAATCCTCATCATTATTATTGACAAATTATAAAATGGTAGGTATTTTTAAAACTTTTTATATCTACCTCCATCCAACGTTTAATTTAATTCTGAATTGATTTGTGTTCACAGGAAAATGACAACATTGTATAATTTACTTCTACTCACAATCGGTCAGGGTCCGATGTGTTTACCCATCAACGAATGGGCTGCAGCCCTTATGGGTGAGTATTATTATATTCAAGTTCTACTCAAAATATTATTCATTTAATTGGAATTTTTATTAACGTAACAAAAAACTTAATTATTTATACAGAAGTTGGAATACATCATTTCTTCTCAACGCCGAGGTTTCAACTCGAGAGGAGGGGGGTATCAACATACCTACAAATCCGAAATATTGGACACACAATTGGTAAGCACAAACAATCGAATTATTTGATATAAAACAACTATTCATGTAATAACTGTAATAACCTGCAAGCACTAAACAACGCAACATCTCAATTCAAATATCAACTAATAACTTATTTTAACAAGTGGTGTAAACTGGGATCACTGGTAAGTATTGGAAATATTTTAGAATAATTAAAAATAACTTGTCAAGAAATAAAAGACAGCATAATTAATATTTTTAAATTTGTCTTTAGAATATTTTGTGATTAATAATAATCACAGTTTACTGCAGAATACATCATCTCACAACAAATATGTACCAGTAAAGTAACCAAAATAAATGGTGGTCAATCAACTTAACCTGTAAGTATAAACAATTAAATAAATTAATAACTCATCGAATAAAAAACGATTAAAATTGATAAATAAATTATTTTCTTTGTCTGTTTAAGATACTTATCAACAAAAATAACCACCAATCATGGAACAATAAATCATTCCAATCTAATATTTAAAGGAAGACACGACAGCAAAGGTAAATATTAGAGTTTTAAATAAACATCATCTTTAATTGATTTTTATATTATACAAATAACTAATATTTTTATTTGTTTCAGGTTTTCGTCACTTTGAACACATCTTCATCCCATCAAGCAGAGGACAAATCCAATCCAAACGGACCTGAACAATCCAAATCTATGATGAGAGGACAGGGCACTCCCACAGGATGGTCTTGAGTCAAGAGAGCGGGCCAATCTCGCCCGACGCTGGACTTCTAAATACAACGCATCCTCCTGCGAGATGTGAGCAGTTATCTCGAGGAGCGGATTAAGGTAGGTAGTGGTGATGCCCATGATCAGAAGGCTGGCGCACACATGTCATCTCTTGTATCTGGGGTGGCATGTCAAACCAGTACTTGGTCATTCGGCTAATCCACCCAGCATTGCTAGAAACGCCGGATGTACAAAAGTAGTGAGTAATTTTATGAACTATCGCATGTATCCGGGTCGCGATTCAATTAATATCAGTTCAAATCTATAAATAGTCATTCTTTCAAGTTTAACGCGAAAACTTAGTTCATCCGCGAATCATAATATATTTCAACGTAATTAATATTATCGTCTTAATCGGAAGACTGTTTGAAAATCCGAAATAAAAAAGCTGCGATTTGCTTTTATTTAATTTGAATTTGAACTGATTGTAGTATTACCTTATTACCGTATTACCGCGAACATTGCACCGCGTTTTAAGTTTCAATTAAGTGTTATCGCGAACACTTAAATATTACGTTCGAGTAAAATCAACCGGTCAACACACACACACACACACACACACTATAAACACTCACAGTACACTTTTTGCTCGGTTCGTTTCGGCGAATGCAGAGTTCTTTTGGGTATTTGGTGTGTCTAGGCACTCTAGGCACACCCTTTACCTTACATTCTCAACACAACACTACACGTTCTGTCTACGCAGAACACCAAATTAACACACTTTAATTCACGTATCAGGCAAGTGTGATTTTGAATCAGAGACGGTTTCTCTGCTTGCAATATATATGAATGGCATGCCTGTTGAATGAATTATTGATATTTTTGGTATGATTGTATTGCACTGTATTGTATTTCATTTCATTTGTGTATGTCGTGTTAAATTTGGGCAAACTAAAAGCCGCTGCTGCCGCTGGGATGTGGTAGAGTCGGTCACTTTTTGTTTTCGTTGCAAACCGTTTGCATCCTGAGCACAGATCGCCAAACGCGTCGGTGTTATAGGGCGGGCATTTTTTTTATTATAATCGGTCTGTGCTCACAAAGCTATCTCTACGTACTTAGGTAGGGACCAAAGGCAGGTTTTATTAAATTAGCTCAAGTCTCCTACTCCTCTGATGTGGAATGATGAATTGTTTTAGATATTTGTGTACTAATCTTTTTCCGCTTTCAGATAATCATGGATTAGCTATTGGCTGACATTACTAGGCAGGAAGTTTTGTATCCTTCCTTATCCCATTAATGTCTTTTCTTACAGCAATTTGTGTATTTTGTATGTTTTATTGATATTTGTTTGATATTTTATTATGTATTTGTATTGTGAGTGAATGAGTTCCAAAATCCAAAAATCCTTACTAATGAATTATGCTTCTTTTCCCCAGCAAATCCACCAAATATTTCTTCTATGTTTTCAGGGCGTCTTGTTTGAATTGATAATTAATATTTTAATTTATGTTGCAGGGTCCAGGATGCTATCCAATCGTTGATGTGTTTTAGAGTTGTTTTATGTTTTATTCTTGAATTTTACTAATCACAAAATTGTTCTGCTTGTTTGTTTGTAGAGTTTAATGGAAGTCCTTTTTATTTTTTTAATTTTATTTATTAATTCCACGAAATAATAATCTTAATCAGTATGCACCGATTTATAATGGGTTGGAAAGAAATTATCGCACATTGAATACTTGATTGCAATGTTGAGACAATAATTTAGAGAAGATGAAGATCTTTATGACTGAGATTTGATGGAATGGTATGTTTAGTTGATTTTATTTAATATATTGATGAATAATTGATTTGTTTTGCAGGTATTTGAAGAAAATCCCTTTGAAGATATTGATATTTATCCAAATCAAAGCTGGAATGCTTAATTATTATGTAATTCTCATCATTATGATCACAATTTGATGAAATGGTATGTTTATTTGATCTTATCGGGTGATAACCGAATATATTAAATCTTATTTGATGATTTATTTCATTTTGTAGGTTTTTGAATGGCTTTGGAATTTATTGAAGTACTAGAAATTAATTTAACAAATACAATACTGGAAGAATTTAATTAATGGGTAATCCTCATCATTATTATTGACAAATTATAAAATAGTAGGTATTTTTAAAACTTTTTATATCTACAGCCAACGTTTAATTTAATTCTTAATTGTGTTCACAGGAAAATGACAACATTGGATAATTTACTTCTACAAACAATCGGTCAGGGTCCGATGTGTTTACCCATCAAGAAATGGGCTGCAGCCCTTAAGGGTGAGTATTATTATATTCAAATTCTACTCAAAATATTATTCATTTAATTGGAATTTTTATTAACGTAACAAAAAACTTAATTATTTATATAGAAGTTGGAATACATCATTTCTTCACAAGGCCAAGGTTTTAACTGGGGGGTATCAGCATACACACAAATCCGAAATATTGGACACACAATTGGTAATCACAAACAATTGAACTATTTAATAATAATAACTATTCATGTAATGGTTCAGGACCGTAATTAATTACTTTTTTTGAAATTTTCAGAATGGTTCGGCACTGTAATAACCTGCAAGCACTAAACTACACAACATCTCAATTCAAATATCAACAAATAACTCCTTATAACAAGCGGCGTGCACAGGAATCAATCGGTAAGCATTAGAAATATAATAAGACAATTAAAAAAATACTTGTCTAGAAATAAAAAACAATTAATTTTTTGTTTTAATTTGCTTTTAGAACTTTTATGATTGATAATAAGCACAGTTTACTGCAGAATACATCATCTCACAACAAATATGAACCAGTAACTAAACTGAAGTGGTGGTCACTCAACTCATCTGTAAGTATAAACACTATAAACAATCAACTAAATTAATAATAATTCATCATTTAATAAAAGAGCGACTAAAAATGATAAATTAATTATTTTCTTTTATCTGTTTCAGATACTTCTCAACAAAAATAACCACCAATCATGGAACAATAAATCATTCCAATCTAATATGTAAAGGAAGACACAACAGCAATGGTAAATATTTAAGTTTTAAATTAAAATCATCTTTAATTGAATTTTATATTATATAAATAACTAATTTTTTTTTTGTTTCAGGTTTTCGTTACTTTGAACACATCTTCATTCCATCAAGCAGAGGACAAATCCAATCCAAACGGACCTGATCAACCCAAATCTATGATGAGAGGTCAGGGCACTCCGACAAGATGGTCTTGCGTCCAGAGAGGGGTCAATCTCGCCCGACGCTGGACTTCTAAATATTAACGCATCCTCCCTAGTGAGAGGGAGCAGTTATCTCGAGGAGCGGGAGGCGTAGTAGTGGCTATGCCCATGATCAGAAGGTTGGCGCACACATGTCACTCTTGTATCCGGGGGTGGCATGTCGAACCAGTACTTGGTCATTCGGCTAATCCACCCAGCATTGCTAGAAACGCCGGATGTACATAAGTAGTGAGTAATTTTATGAATTATCGCATGTTCCCGGGTCGCGATTCAATTAATATCAGTTCAAATCTATAAATAGTCATTCTTTCAAGTTTAACGCGAAAACTTAATTAAACCGCGTGTTATGAGCGTATCATTTATGGTTTATTTATGTTTATTGCACATTACTTCGGGACGGAGCGAAAATACGTGCAATTTTAGTTTTAGTTCATATTCTACGTCACTAATACCTTATTGAAATTTCCCCGGCCGAAGGGGTACGGTTTGCACAGACCTACCGCACATTAGCATAAACATTATATGGCCACCGACCCGAGCGGCTGTACCCCTTGGTCCTTCAGTGTATTTTACGTGATAAGTTTAGTTTAAGATTATTAGTGCTAAAATTATTTAGTCTTAGCTCAACCGGTGGAGTTCGGTCACCCTTCCGGCGAGCCAGAAGCAGAGTTTGTAATTGGCCTCTGGTCAATATTTTGCAACAAAAGACTTAGTAGAATCTTGGCTCAGTTCTTCTTTCCGAAAGAAATAATAAGTTAGAAGAATCGGGTTGTTCGAAGAGCAAAGGCTCACAACATCATCCCCAACATATGACAGCGGCGGCGGATCCTGCATACAACAACGCATGCGAATTCAATAAAATATTTGACGGAGTGGCATCATCATCATAAGAAGAACCAAGAAGAACAGGCCGAAGCGAGTGAAACGAAGTCTCTTCAATTCCATTCAACTAAAGTTAAGTTCAAATCTGTCGTGATGGTTGTTAAAATGTTCATGTAAGTAGTTCACATTTCGTTTGAGTTTCTCCATCGACTGAACTACCCCGAATATACACAATAAAAATAAAAAATAATAATAATAATAATAAATCAAAGAGTAAATAAATAAATATCAAAATGGCCACAACGTATTTAGTGAAAAAAGACGATAGATATACCGATGCATTTGACGAAAGATGTCCCCAAAATTAGACACTACTTATTAATCATGAATATTATTCAAACTTGTTAGTGAAGATATATTAGCACTTCATCGATACAATAATTGGTTTTCAAAATCACGGCGCATCTAATAGAAAGAGCCAAAGAACCTTCGAGTTTGATACATGGGACGAATTAGTATTAAATTGACTCAAAATTTTAAAACAAGTGACAAAATCAATTCCTACAATTCAATAAAACGAAATATCAAACCGCAAACAACGTAGTAATGAAAATATTGACGCGTATGCGTTACAGAATAAAACTCTAAGAACTCACCCTTATAGAATTGCCGAAAGAGGTGACCAAACAATAGAAACGATTTGTGCAAATGGTTTAAAAGAGGGCTATTAAATCTTTAAAATTCAAAACGTACTGCTACGCGAAGCCAATGACTCTATGGCAGCGTCACCGAAAGAAAGCAGTGAACATTGAAAGCGAGATTGGTCTCACACAAGGTGGAAGAATTCACTATTTTAATAAATTAAAATTGTAATATTTGTGGGAGAAATAATCATAGTACAAACCAATGCATGGTTTCAGAGAAATCACATAAAATGCGAAATTTGTAATAGAAATAACCACCAAAACCCATCAATGTATAGTTCTACAGAAAACCATCAAAATTTTACACAAAGTAATAATTATGGACAAGGCCAGGTAACCAAGATAATTATGGAAATAGACAAAATACGTTTAGACCCCATAACAACTTCAGTCAAAGCGTTAGTAAATAAACAATAAATTATCAGAGAAAATTTATCAAACCGTCGGACAAAACAATCAGGGAAGTAATCAAAGCGAATCCAAAATACATCAAACAACAGAATAAATCGCTTGACAAACCGAAACGAGAGCTCCCAATCAGCAGGTCAGTTCGAGAACAAACCAATAAACCGCATTACAAGTGCTACAGTACACAAAGATCGAGGGTGATATATCTTAAATGACAATATTGGGAACATGAGTTAATAATCATCAAAAGGATAAAGAAATGAATATCGTAATAAGAATTAATGACTAATGAAATAATTTATGTAAAACAAATCGAGAACAAGTAGATATGAACATATAAAGTTGATAGTCGATACGTATGGCTCAATTAAGCTTGACAAAGAAAACCAACAGTTGACAAACAAAATATAAACGCAAAGAAGATAAACTAATATTGTAGGAGTACAAATGTTCCGTAAAATAAAAACACTGGGTCTTCGTATTGTTTAACACCAGTTATAGATCTCCACGAATTTTTCATTTAAGTTCCAAGTTAGTTCCAGACGAAATTAATTCTCGAATTTATTGGAAGGGATATTATCTCACAAATACAATGGGTAAATATCATACCAAGACCAAACATTTAAATTAAAATGATTACATATTTAACCGATACAGTCGATGCTTCTAATTTGATTTATGCCACCTGCATGAAATAATAACTAAAAATTAAGGTATTTCTCAAGATCAAACAATTTATTGCCCCTAAATTCAGATTTTAATGAGGAAGTAATAACCAGTGAACAAGTTTGACAAATATAAAAACAATGAATTTAAATTAAAATCATAAACTTACTGAAAAGGAATATATGATAGAAAATCCATCTATTGAATTTGAACCAGTAAATATTGACGAAACGGAAACAAATTGCAATATTTTAATTATAGCGAGGTAAATCGCAGCCATAAAGAGTTGAGCAGATAGTAAATTTTATTGATGTTTCCAAACTAAATCAGAGAAGAAATTGAATCTATTTATAAATCAACTATGAATATGAAGATATAGCGTACATTTGCCAGTGGTGACAAGTTTCCGTCACACGGACGCAAATGAATCATGAATAACAACAAGTGATAACGCACCAATATTTTTTGTGAAACTCCTTAATTTGCCACGCAAAAAGCAAATTATAAATAAATAAAATTGGGTCAAAATGCCTGGGCCGACGCATATTATATAGAAATACAGTCAATGTCATATAATGCGCCACTACTACTAATACCAAAGAAGTCCACAAAACAGGAGAAATTCAATACAGAGTAAAGGGATAGGATTCTTTAGGAAAAGCTTTAACGATAAAATGTAAATAAATAGATGTTTATCCATTACCGAATATTACAGACATTTTGGATCAATTGGGACGTTCAAAATATTTTACGACTCTAGATTTAATAAGCGATATCATCATACCTTTGCACGTAGATGATAGAGAAAAGACAGCGTTCAGTACCGACTCAGGACATTTTCAGTACAAGAGAATGCCACAAGGACTTAAGAACTCGAGTGCAACATTTCAAAGATTAATGAACTCAATACTATCAGGTTTAATTGGAATAAAGTGTTTCGTTTATGTAGATGATATTGTTGTATATGCAAATACACTGGTAGATCATGAAAAGAAAATTATAGAAGTGCTACAAAGATTTAGAGAAAGTAAATTAAAGATTAACATAGAAAAATGTAAATTCTTGCAGAAGGAATGTGTATTTTTAGGTCATGTTATTACGGAAAATGGCATTAAGCCGGATCCAAATAAAATAAAAGCGGTGATAAACTTTAAAACACCACAAACGCCTAAAGACGTAAAATCATTCCTTGGTCTTGTAGGATATTATAGGAAGTTTATTAACAATTTTTCAAAAATAGCGTATCCCTTGAACTCACTGTTAAAAAAGAATGTCAAATTTGTTTGGACCCCTGAATGTGAAATAGGATTTAACGAATTAAAACAGGCAGTAACTACAGAGCCAATCTTAATCTATCCACAATTCGATAAACCATTTATTATAACATGTGACGCGAGCAAAAAAGGGCTAGGAGTAATATTATCACAAGGCGAAATTGGAAGTGATAAACCGATAGCATTTGCAAGTAGATCACTAAATACGGCTGAAATAAATTACTCTACTACTGAAAGAGAGATGAAGGCAGCTTTTCACAATTTTGATTTACTTGCTTACCCTCTGTTGTGATTCTTGCTCTGCAAGTTAACTTCAAGCAGCACCTCAGGTTAAGTAAAAATATCCACTCATCTCAATTTATAAAACATGTCTATAGTTGTAATCGGACCTGTTGATTTACTTCCTTTCTGCAATCAGAATTCCAAAATTCCTTTCTAATTTCAAAGTTATCAAGAATATGGTAAACATCTCTAATCTGACCTAAACTTCACTAACCCATTCCACAAATTTTCTTGCAAAAACAAATAAAATTAATTAAAAATCACCAAAATACTACATCTACAGGAGTACCTAGTCTTGTCTAACAAGCTGCAAACAGTCAGAATTGTAAATTTCTCTCTCCTTGCATTGTTATCTCACCCCCACAATAAGAATACCAACTTGTTTGCTTGACCAGTCCAGTTGGACTTCCAACACACTAACCAAAGATAACAACCTGTAGCATGTAAAATCATGTTTATTATAAACAATAACACATTGTCAAGGAACACAAAAAGTTTTATTTCAATGTATACAGATTTGCACTAATAAATATATAATTTTTTGTTTTTGTTTTCTCCTTTTGTTCATAACTTTGTTAATTTTCATCCAAATTATTCAAATATCATATCAAATGAAAGCTAGTTAAACAGTCTTAAAGCTTTTGTTGTCATAAACTCATATATTTATTCCTCCTTTTCACAATTTTTGATTTACTTGCTAATCCTGCTTTGATTCCTGCTCTGCAAGTTAACTTCAAGCACCACCTCAGTTTAAGCAAAAATATCCAATCATCTCATTTATAAAACATGTCTACAGATGTAATCGGACCTTCTGATTAATCTTCTGCAGTCAAAATTGCAAAATTCCTTCTCATTCCAAAGTTATCATCAAGAATATGTAACATCCCTAACCTGACCTATCCAATTAACCAATACCTAATTTTCTGCAAAAACAAATAAAATTAATTAAAAATCATTGAAAATGCTACATCTACAGTAGTACCTAGTCTAGTCTAACAAGTTGCACCAGTCAGAATTGTAAATTTCTCTCTCCTTTCAATGTTATCATCTCCAATAGGAACACCAACTTGTTTGCTTGACCTGTCCAGTTGAACTTCCAACACACAAACAAAAGATAGCAACCTGTAGCATGTAAAATCATGTTTATTATAAACAATAACACATTGTCAAAGAACACAAGAAGTTTTATTTCAATCTATACAGATTTACACTAAGAAATATACATTTAAATTGACATTTTAATTGTAACACAATGTAAACACAGTATGAAAACACAGTAGAAAAAGTATGAAATTGTTTATACTCTAATCCATTGCAGGGAAACCTTCATTAACTATTCCTAATCCATACTAGAACATTTTCCAGGTGAAATTACATCCAACAGAACAGGAAAACTGAAACAATGCAGTTGATAACCTTTCATTCGATGAACCTGAACATGACTGAACAGGATTTTCTTATACACACCATAAAAATCCTAACAAATGCACTGAGCACTTAGCCAATGTTATAAACAATACATCCCAGTTGTGTTTGGCTTGCCAGCATTTGAAATAAACTTCCAGGGGGCCTCAAACAGGTGGTTGATGGTGGTTTTGACACATGATGTGTTTTCATGTTGATCACAGCATCCACAAAACGTATCACAACTCCAAAGTTATCGAAATCTATAGTTTATAAGCTGGCCTGTCGATTGCCGCAGGTGGGATTGCATTTTATTCAACAGGAAAGACGTAATCTTCCTGCAAACTCAATGTTTACACTTGATATTTTCAGACACGTGAAAAACTATTAATTAAAGCGATTTTCGAAGTGATAACAGTTTCTGGGGTGTAATCGGACCCGAGGAACACGATGCCGCGGTCAGATTTTGGTTTTAATGTGCGATTGAAGAGAAATTCACAAAAGTATCACTTGACAGCATGTGCTTTTTTTCGGTTGACAACTCGTGACCGACTGAATCTTTCGTGGTGAATTACTCCCAAACCCCTCCACTAAACGACTCGTGTTAGGCACCGTTGAAAAGAGCGCGTACATGCCTACATTTTGATACCATTCACGATGCATTTCATTAATTTTTTTCTAATTGGATTTGTGCTCCATAAGAGGCCTTGTAATTTTGGAGCAATTTTTAAAAATTAATTGTGACTGATTTACGGGGTTAATAAAGGAAAAAAGGATATGATAATTCATAATTTAATTTTTAGAATTTTTCTGTAAAGTTAGAATTATTAGAAACGATCTAAATCAAAATTTTTTAAAAACGGTTTTTGAAAATTTTTACCCCCACCTCTACTCCACCTCGGAATCTATAAATGGAGAGCGCCCGACGGCCATGTTTCATTCAGATTTTGAGATTCGTTGGGTGCGTGTCGTTGGTGTCGCTATTTTTGGCGCTGCTGGCGTGTTTGTGAACTAAAGTAGAGTCGCTTTTTGCGCAAGTTTACTTTTTGACAAGATGTCAAATGTCATAGAGTTAAAAAGGAGCCAACTTGACTAACTAACTAGCTAACTTATACAAGTGAACTTGCTTGAAGTAACTGTGTGCATTGAAATCAATTGGTAAGCACGAACAATTGAATTATTTAATAATAACAGCTATTCATGTAATAATACCGGACCTTATTTAATTATTTTTTCTGAAATTTATAGAATCTTTCTGCACAGGAATATCCGCCCGCCTCTGAACAACGCAAGATCCAATTAATTAATCTAAATATGAAGAAGTAACTCATTTTAACAAGCGCCGTACACTGGAATCAATCGGTAAGCATTGGAAATATATTAAAATAATTGAAAAATTACTTATCTAGAAATAAAAACCAATTAATTTTTTGTTTTAATTTGCTTTTAGAACTTTTATGATTGATAATAATCATAGTTTACTGCAGAATGGTGGTCAATCAACTTAATCTGTAAGTATAAACAATCAAATAAATTAATAATAATTCATCAAATCATAAAAAAAACTACTAAATACTTAAAATTAATTATTTTCTTTTATCTGTTTCAGATACTTATCAGCAAAAATAACCATCAATCCTGAAACAATAAATCATTCCAATATAATATTTAAAGGAGGACACAACAGCAAAGGTAAATATTTAAGTTTTAAATTAAAATCATCTTTAATTAACTCAATTTAATCATATGGTATGTAAATAACTAATATTTTCATTTGCTTCAGGTTTTCGTCACTTCTTCACATCTTCATCTCTTCAATCAGAGGCCAAACCAATCCAATCCAAACGGACCTGATCAATCCAAATCTACGATGAGAGGACATTCCAATAAGATGGTCTTGAGTCCAGAGAGGGGTCAATCTCGCCCGACGCTGGACTTCTAAATTCAACGCATCCTCCTGCGAGATGTGAGCTGTTATCTCGAGGAGCGGATTAAGGTAGGTAGTGGTGATGCCCATGATCAGAAGGCTGGCGCACACATGTCACTCTTGTATCTGGGGGTGGCATGTCAAACCAGTACTTGGTCATTCGGCTAATCCACCCAGCATTGCTAGAAACGCCGGATGTACAAAAGTAGTGAGTAATTTTATGAACTATCGCATGTATCCGGGTCGCGATTCATTAAATATCAGTTCAAATCTATAAATAGTCATTCTTTCAAGTTTAACGCGAAAACTTAATTCATCCGCAAATCCGTAATTCATCCGCGAATCATAATATTTCAACGTAATTAATATTAACGTCTTAATCTAAAGACTTTCTGAAAATCCGAAATAAAAAAATCCGCGATTTGCTTTTATTTAATTTGAATTTGAACTGATTGTAGTATTACCGTATTACCGCAAACATTGCACCGCGTTTTTAAGTTTCAATTAAGTGTTATCGCGAACACTTTTAAATATTATATTCGAGTAAAATCAACCGGTCTACGCACACACACACACACACACACACACACACACACACACTATAAACACTCACAATACACTTTTGCTCGGTTCGTTTCGGCGAATGCGGAGTTCTTGGGTATTTGGTGTGTCTAGGCACACCTATTACCTTACATTCTCAACACAACACTTACACGTTCTGTTCACGCAGAACACCACAAATTAACACAAATTAATTCAATGCATCGCGCGCGGCATTTTGAAGCAGAGATTTGCAATCTGCTTGCAATATAAGTATGAATGGCATGCCTGTTGAATGAATTGTTTATATTTTTGGTATGATTGTGTTGCACTGTATTGTATTTCATTTCATTTGTGTATGTCGTGTTAAATTTTGGGCAACCAAAAGCCGGCTGCTGCCGCTGGGATGTGGCAGTCGGTCACTTTTGTTTTCGTTGCAAAACCGTTTTGCATTCCGAGCACAGATCGCCAAACGCGTCGGTGTTAGGCGGGCACTTTTTATTATAATCGGTCTGTGCTCACAAAGCTATCTCATGTACTTAGGTAGGGACCAAAGGCAGGTCTTATTAAAATAGTTTTAAGTCTCCTACTCCTCTTAGATGTGTGAATGATAAATTGTTTTAGATATTTGTGTACTAATCTTTTTCCGCTTTCAGGATAATCGCGATTTAGCTATTGGTTGACATTAGGCAGGGTTTTAGGTCCTTCCTTATCCTTCATAATGTCTTTTTCTTACAGCAATTTGTGTATTTTTATATGTTTTATTGATATTTGTGTTATTATTTATTATGTATTTGTATTGCGAGTGTGAATGAGTTCCAAAAATCCAAAAAATCCTTACTAATGAATTATGTTTTTCTTTCAGCAACTAATTAAATATTTCTTCTATGTTTTCAGGGCGTTTTGTTTGAATTGATAATTAATCTTTTAATTTATGTTGCAGGGTCCTGGATGCTCGGCAATCATTGATGTGTTCTGTGTTGTTTTGTGTTTTATTCTTGAATTTTACTAATCACAAGTTTGTTCTGCTTGTTTGTTTCTACAGATTAATGGAAGTCCTTATGAATTATTGGAAAACATGTAGAATTGGAATAGAATGCTGATATCAATTTTATGTGCAGTGCAGTGCAGTGCAGTGCAGTGAGAAGTGTATTATTAATAATGCGCCAGTGTGTCTATATAGTGCGGGAAAATGAAATAATTCTTAATAATTCCTTTACAGATCAACAGCATGTTTTAACTGCACGAAAGTCAATAATCATAGTCATGTTGCACGTTCTTATGTCTCGTTTTTGAATGCGAAACAAGAAGAGCCTTCCATCCTGAGGGCCAAGAAGATCCTTCCATCCTGAGGCCATGGAGAGATGAGGCGTTCTACTAAAATAAGGCACATTTCAAAGAAGTTGAGGTGAATAACATGACCATAAAATTTTTGTCAGAATAATATTTATTCTAATATTTTCCATGTTAACAGAAGAAGAAGAAGAAGAAGAAGATCCATCCATCCACGCCGAGGTCAGTCCTGAAGGGTATGCACCAGATTCAGCCATCTTTCCGACCGGAAGAACTCTTGAGGGTCAGGGTCCGATGTGTACACCCATCAAGGAATGGGCTGCTGCCCTCAGGGGTATGTAAAGTTGGAAAGAAATTGTGGTGAGTATTATTTCAATCATTTTGTTATTACTAAACAATTAAACAATTATTAATGTTATTAATGTTAACCTAAACCTAGCTAAAGAAGAGGCAATGATGTGCAGTTCCATCCACGCCGAGGTAGATCATGAAGGATGACCTAATGTGATGTATCCAGTTTTCCAGCGAGAAAAAGCCTTTGGGGGTCAGGGTCCGATGTGTACACCCATCAAGGAATGGGCTGCTGCCCTTAAGGGTTTGCACAACCGCAAAAATGCTGTGGTGAGTATTATTATCATCAAAATCAACTCAAAATATTATTTAAATTTTTAATAAGTTAACAAAACACTTATATAATTATTTATTTTCATTTTAGAAAGTAATATTTTAATTGAAAATGTTTACAAAGTACTAACACTTATTAATACTAATTAATTTTCTTAATTTTGTTATATATAGAAGCTGGACTACATAATTTTTCCCCACGCCGAGGTTTCAACTTAGGGGGCGGGGGGGTTGGGCATAGGGCATCAACATACACACAAATCCGAAATATTGGACACCGGGTTAAGTCCACCGCGAGCCCCACATCACCTTCGGAAGTAGATGCTTGGATGTTGTATACCCATCTAGGAATGGGCAGATACTTCTGTCGGTGGTGAGGGGCACATAAACAACACACACTACTCTTGGAGGTGATGACAGATGCACCCATCTGGAACCTCTTAGGGAACTCGGGCGTCTTGTTAATTCATTATAATTTTGCTAATTCGTTATAATGGACAACCCGTGTCCATCCGCGTTAGAATCACGCGAACGACAAAGTACACATCAACACACACTTTCATAACACTCATTACTTTACACTAACACTTAATGATGAGGTGGAGTCAACAGAAACATTTATTGTGATGATTTGTTTAATTGGCTTAGTATTTCTTTTAGTTTTTCGTAATTTTATGAAGAAACATCGTGAAATGAAGAAGATTCGGAAGATGTATAATGTAAGATGTCACACTCAAGTAAAAAGAAAGCGATTGACAAATATTGAAGTAAGCGATCTTTATATTTTGTGTTTTGTGTCGTTTTGGGTTGGTGTTTCATATGTTTATGAACAGTTCGTAGTGTAGTGTAGTAGTAGAAAGCACGTAGTCGTAGTAGTAGTATGTAGTATTAGTTGTAGTTATAGACTAGTAGTAGAGTAGTGGACTGTGAAATGAACATTTGAAATTCTAACAAATTCTACACAATTTACAAACAGTTAAAAAAGCTTCGGAATAGAAAGATTCCAATGGAAAATGTCAAGCAAATCGTTAATCAAAGAAAGAGGATTCCAAGCAACTTGGCGGTTACATAGTTTAAGATTTTCTTTCTCATTAAACAATGTTTTGATTTCATAATATTTTAATTTATTGTTCAATAATCAAAATATTAGTCAATCTAACAAGTGCACTTCAAACATATCTTTTGTCAATTTGTTAAGTACACGAAAACATTTCTAGAAATTATTAAATTATTATTCCCTTCATACACTAAATAAGAATGTATTAATTTTTCTTGGAATTTTTTGTATTAAACTTTTGTTCACAGATTTAAATTTGTTATTTACCACAACCACCTCCTGAGCAAGCTGATTTCTTTTTAGGTTTGAATGTGCTTCCTGATGAATCGCCCATAAGTGGATTATATTCTAAAAACATTATTTAGGATAAGAACATCACATAATACATAAACTTTCAATTAATATTTACCTGATTTTCCTAGTTTACTTCCACCTCCTTTACCATCATGTCTTGCAAGATATTCCTCACGCTTTTTAGCTTCTTTCTACAAGATATCAATGGAAATTTAAATAAATTTTTAATTCAATGGGAAGTATATTATAAAAAAATAATTGTAGAATATGTACTAACTTCTTTTTGTTTCAGGACATATCGTTCGGCGTCGATGTTGTACTGTTCTTGTACTTTCTTCAGTGCTTCTTCCCTGGCAACTCTTAGACTTGACAATTTATCAGTTTCTGCAGAAAAATGATGGACAATCAGTGAACATACTCAATATTAATACATTATTCAACACAAAAAGGTAAATTATATAAACTTACTTTTGTAGACATTCTGCTCATACTCATATCTATCTCTTTTCTTTTCATATTCTTCGAGATATGGACTTATTCTGCTGTAGATATAGGCAACAACTATTGATGCAATGACCAGGTACCATCCGTAATTCTCAAAGAAAAAAACAACTACAAAAAAAGATAAGTGATAAGTACAGGTGCTTACTACGTGATTTATTACTAATTTATTTATTTGTTTTCGTTTAGTAGCAAAAGTTGCTACTTACTATAATTCAATGGATTCTGTGAGACTTCTTCCTCTTCAGCTATGATTTCTTCGTACTCCGCTGACATTTTGAATATTACTACGTGAGATTATGTTTCTATAACTTGCAAAAATGCTGTTTCATTTGTATAATTTAACTAAACTTCATCAATATTTATATTCTTCGTAGGTAGTTGTCAACTTGGTTTGTTTTCGTCATGATGTGGCTTTATCCAAGTGGGAGAAAATTATCCAGGGAATTTATTTTCTTTAGAGTGGCAATCATTATTTGAAAATTTGAAATTCAAAGCAAGAAAAACTACAAAAAAAGACAATAAAAACACTTTTACGGTAATTAAATATATACAATATTATATAGAGTAAATATATACATGTTTAATTCTATAAAAATGAATTAAATCATAATTCAATTGATGACTCAAAGCAGAAACTAGGGGAATATATTTTTAGTCACGTTAAGTTGTCGCACTTGCAAAATTCGAATACAAAAATCGTAACGCAATAAACAATAAACAAATCAAAGTCTATGCTTTTCTTCGTAGTGGTCAGTAACAAACAATCAAAGAAATGTTGCAATATGCTCATAAAAACAATACATTTAAATAACCATGGCGTAATAATTGTGTGTGCAAATCTATAAATTTCATAATGATAACATGCAACACGTACATCGGTGAGTTTTTATAACTATTATGCATTGTTTTTGATTTGAATATTATTAGTTTACAATTATTAACCTAATTCTAAAAGAAAAAGGTATAGAAAACAAGAAAAACAAGCAAAAACGCATGAATGTTGTGTAAACATCGAATTAAACACAAGTTATAATTTCTATTATTGATTATTTGTCAGTTTATCTACCAACTTGACTTGATGCCTTAATTATAAGGTAAATTATACCGGTGTCGAATTATGTTGTCATTATGTTACATTGACAGTATCTTATCAGTAAAATTTTAATACTAAGTAAACATAAACAACTTTTTAATGGTTGGTTGTCATGGTAACATGCGCACAAACAAAATCAACAAGTAAAAAAATAAAAATTTTAAAAAGATACACTTTACTATGTCTTCGATCAAAAGAATAGTATAAAAGTAATCGCAGAGAGAGGTTGAATAAAATTGCGGAAACAGGAAGACGTTAACATTCGCAACATTCTACATTCGTAACATTTACAACCCTAACAAAGTCGAATTTATTGTTACAAGTGGGACGACTCGTGTAATTTGTGCAAGTCTACATTGCACTATTAATGCAATTACAATGTGGAAAATGTTGCATAGTACAAAGCGAAAAATCGATACAACCAACAAACGACTCAACGTCACGCCGCGTTAATGACTAAAAATAAACACCACCACGACGTGCAATTACAACAAGACCGTTGCCTTAGAAAAAATATATAATAGACTTAGTAGTAAAGAGTTTAAAGTTAATTACTGTAATAGTCGAAGATTAGAGGTTAGGGGTGTAGGAAATGCGTGAAGTCAATTTCATCGATAATTTGATTGCGATTATCTTAAAAACTAAAAGTGATAGAGAGGAACGGATTGAATATTATTAATCTGCAGGAAATTTTCTATGAGATAAGATAATAAAATCTGGAAAATTCAAGAGTTTAGGGGTTTAATAATTAATTTTATTAAAATAAACACAAATGAGAGCGAATTTAATCGTAAATAATATTAATCTTGAAAGAAAATGTTATAAAATAGCAAAAGACAAAAAATTTCAATTTTTTCTTGTCAAAAACTTAAAAAATCAATAAAAAACACCAAACAACAAGTTTTATTGCTCAAAAGCATTAGAAAAGTGTGTCTTAAGTAACTTATGTTGTACACATTGCACACTGCACTTTGATGGTGATGGCCATGAAGAGCTAACCGCGTTTAACTTGATAATGGTAACTAACGGTGGTGCTGTTTGTACGAGTAAAATGGCGGCAGAGAAACTTGGCGCGCGTAATGCCATGATAGAGGAATTGTAAAAGCGCGAGAATGCGGCCGATTGCGGCCGACCTAGTCTTCCGCACAAGTCGAGACATCGAGAGAAAGATCCAGTAGAGATCCAACATTGTGATATTGGTAACTGTGCTTCTTTCTTCGATATTTCAATCAATCTACAAACAAAATTAAAGAATAACAATTTATTTGGAGTCACAGCTAAAGTTAGAAAGTAAAACATGAAACAAGTTTATAGATTCACCTTTAAATCAATCAAAATCAATTTAATAATAAAACATAAAAAGATTTCGACACATTTTATCATTACTAAAATAAAATAAAATTAAAAATAATTAAAAGCATAACCATGTTATTTAACACAAAAATATATTTCAAAAATTAAAGCCCCGTAGTATTACATATATAATATGTAATTATGTATCAACTAATAACACATACGAGTGTGTATCTTATTGAGTTTACTCGTACTTCATGCCATGATGATTTTATGACTGCGCATCCAACAAGCCAACAATACTAATAATTATTCATTACACTTTGAGTTCGCTACTCGCGATAATGCCTATAATGCCTATAATATCGTAAAACTTTATAAAAGTGCGAATTGAAAAAAAAACACCAGCAACAACGCGAGTGTGTTGAGTTCATGCACGGTGCACAGAGATTACGCCGCGAGAACCGCGGAGAGAGACTCTACTACCGTGTGGGGCTGAGAGACCGGCTGCCATTTCGAATTTCTAACGAACCCGTCAGTCGCGTTCCGTGCTCCGACGCGTTGTAACCAACGATGCACAATCGATATTACACGATTTCGTCAATAAAAAGCAATAATAACTCAAACAAAAAGTTAAATTTGCTTAATTTATTACATATTATTCAATTCCTATGGTAACACATTGAATAAAAATCAAAATAACAAACACAAAAAAGAATCAACAAGTGTATTAACAAAAAAAGTGTTTAAAAGAGTGAAAAGTGAAATTTTACTAAAATAAAAATATAGAATAAATAATTAATAACTCCCTGTGTTGTTGAAGACAACGAAATTCTTCTTCATCTCTGAAGAAGCCCACCTTGAGGGGGAACTTGCCTACTCGCCGGGTTGTGTTTGTGTTGGTGTGAGAAGAGGTACCGTTGCGTGACCGCGCGCGTGTGAATGACTCTTCGCCGTCGAGATGGACGCCGCCGCCGACGAGGAGCGCGCATGGCGCTCGCCGCCGGCGATGAGCGCCGTCATCGACGGCCTCAACCTTTTTGACTTCGACGAACGCTGCCGCCAGCTGCGCTCGCGTAATAATGGTGATATTGATGATGATAACGATGACTTTGGCGGTGGTAACTCCTGGTTGCCTGCGTATGGCTTCCAACCACCGCAAACTCTCTTGGACAAGGATGATTTTATTAATAATCCCGGTAATTATCCGTAATTTTTGATGTTTACAACGATTTGAGGTGCTTAATAGGGCCACAATTGGTTATCGCATTACCGGAATTTTATCACCATTGTTTTATTGTTTCTCGGTGATTATTGAACGCGCTGGCGACTGACGACACATGAATCATCATGGATTAATATTTATTTCTAGTCATACGTTGAATGAATACGTGAATTTAAATTATTAAGGTAATGCGCATGCGTGTGCACGTGGTTCTTTTAATTTCAATATTTTGACATTTTATTATTTTCTAATTTGAATACGTAATCCATGTTTATAAGATGTATTTATTAAATTGTTTTGTGATTTATATGGATTTTACAATTTTGTATGAGTTTTACATGTTTCGCCCTGTGGGCATCGTCAGAAACTTTTTTGAAACGATTTTGACAGTAAATATTAAACTTTTATCAATATAGATAAGATTTTTTTAATCAAGGTTAAAACTTTAAAATTTTTGATATTTACTCGTTATTTTATTAAAAACGATTTTTTTGAGGAAATTTTAAAAAATTATTATCACTAGAATGTGTATATAGAGGTATTCTAAAGGTATGTTCAGTTTTATGTCGGTTGCGGTGTACGCTTCGCTGGTCACAATGTGTAATTAGTTACAAGTTACGATCACGATCGCGATCGCCGCCGCAACGCGCTGCTGGACAACACAAACGCGCAGCACAGCGCACAAAGAATAGTAAAACTAAAACTAAACATGATTTGTGGTTGGAATCAGTTGCAGTCAAAGCAAATTCACACTGGAATGTGTCTCTTTTATTTAATAAACATTTTAGACTTTCATTGCGCCCACATTGTCAAATTAAATACAAATATTTGGAAAAAAATTAAAATTTACGTTTTTATAGTTTTTCTTTAATTTTAAGATTAATTTATTTATGTATGCACAATGAGGTCAATGTGCTTGTTCTGCTTTTCGATCCGCGTCGTGTTTTTGTCATCTGAGAGCCTTATTTTTATGCTAAATGGTTTAAATTTAAATTATAGCAAGACGACACCGGAATAGATCAGCGCAAAGATTAAATGTTGATAAATAAGGTGAAACAAGAGTAGTAAAATTGTTTTTTGTGGATGTAGGAAAATAATCTGCGCTGTTTTCGAGTGTAAAATTTATTTGTGTGAGTTTTCTCATCAGAATGCGGTGTATTTGTTGTTTCTTCTAGTAATTTGTTTATTTTATGTGTTTTGTTAACAAATTCCGCGCTTGTTGTTCGCCGATTTGTTGTAGATTTGCAACGGAATGTGAATTTTGTGAAATATCATTGTTTTACTTTATTTTATTGCTCACATGCGTAAAAACACTCGAAAATAGTTAAAAGTCTTTTATTTGCTGTTTTACAACAGAAAGTTTTTTAAATTCAGAGTAAAAGTTTACATTCACACGATTTTTCGATGAAAATTTCTTCTCTAATCTAAATTTTCTTCTTTTTTAAAGTAAGAGATGCTTATTCTGATTCTGCAGTACAGTACGAGTACTTAAATAGCCATAGCATAGCCATGCTTATAATTTCATCCTTTTGATTTATTTCCATGTGTCTGTTTTCTTTGTGTGTAAATCAGTTCAAGTGCCAAACGCAGAATAATTTTAGCTCTTTGCTATCTCGATGACCGATGCATGATGCATCTTGCAGCTTTCAAAGCTTTAAACTCTAAGCATGTTTTATTTTTTACTTGATCGAGTAATTTATTTGTAAAGATGAAATATTTTGAGTGACGCCTGTCGCGTGGGCTTAAAAGGTGAATGCACCTGCAGGCATGCAATTGAAGCACTTGCAAACACATTGCACAGTCGTCTATTGTGGAGTAGTCATGCTAGACGTCATAGTAAACTAGTCACGTTGTCATATACTCAAGTATTTTTCAAGTTTTACTGAAATCGACGTTTTTTAGACATAAAATCGTTAAAAATAAGTTTTAGACGTTTTTGCAGTTATACCCCCTCCATTTTTTGCGGGTTGCGCGTAGAATTCACAGCGTTCTTCTTTACTTTCACTTTGGGTAGCTCCCAAACAGGTCCCTAGTAACATACAGATAAATAAATATGTATTATACGTAGGTAGGGACTTTCTATCAACATATAAATAAATAATTCAAATCCAAGCGACGCGACACTAAAATAAAGAAAATTTTCGACCTTACACACAACTCAACATAGTCAACACTTTCTATAAATATAAATCTCGAGTTAAACACTGATTTACATATTTAAATGAAACAAAGCTGTAATTAGACTACGTATTATACACTAGCATTACTTCATGCATCGACTGGTGATAATAAGCATAATAAGATTAATCCCCACACATACACGATTTGCATTTGCAATAAATTCCAAATTCATAACATAATGCGCATGCGCATGACTCAGGTAGTAATCTATATGTTTGCGTGTGTGTAGCATTTAACATTGGACCGATTGGAATGTCCAGACGTCCTTTGCGCGTTTGCACGCTTGCCACGACAATGAGTTTTTCGAGTTAGAGTGAAGTTTACAATTTACAACTGAAAGTTTTGTTTTCGCATTCGTCCACACGTGCACAATAATTACGCATTGTGCTTGGTTGCAAACTAGTTTCGCGTTGGATCCGGCGCCGTCGACTGCCACCAAAAGCCGAACGCGTATTAAACTAGTATGGTGTGTTTGTGGTGTGGTTTGAGTTAAGTTAAGTTGTTATTAATAAGCAAAACAAAGTTGGTGGCGATTTAGTATCAAACTATCGATGTGAGACGCGAGACGCAAGTTTTTAAACAATTTTCGCGTGAAAAATTGACTTAAAGTATACTTAAGTGTATTTGTTTCATTTAATATCAAAAAGTGAAGTGAATTAGTCACATTTTAATTATTATCTCATGATTGAGATGTTAACAACTTAATTAGAGTGTTTTTTGTGGTGTAACTTCAAAATTTACAAATTTATTCATTTTTTAAAAGTCGGAAGTGACTTAAGTCACTTAAACCATCATCATTACTAGATAGAAGACTAATCAACCAAACATTCCAATGGTTTATAAAGTATAAATATATTCACGTGTGAATATAAAGTTAAAGCTTATATTTAGTTGGTTTAAGTCAAGTCGAGGTCGTTTAATTGACATTGATTTCCGCATTCGCATATACACACTAGTCATAAACTTTTTATTTATTCAACAGCACACGTAATACTATCATAAAATAAAATAAAACAAAACAATAACAATGTTTAATTCAACTTGACTTAACTTTAAGTTAAAAACTTAAAATTTATTAAAGTTTATTTTAATATTACAATAATTATTGCACCACAGTCCGTGATGTGATTTGCTCATCGAGTACATATTCAGTTATTCAGTTTTGCGTTTGCGAGTCTCACCGAGTAACCTTTCAACTTTTTTCTTGCGCTTAAAAATTGCTTGTGATTCGGAATGTGGCTGATGGAGATGGAATGATGCCAGCGATTGTCACGACTGTACGCATGCGCTTTCAACATGCCCAAGAGTCGCAAAGCGCAGAAACACATTCAGAAGCTTACAGAATACACAGGTAATAGCAATACATTCACAAACGCAGATTATTTCGGTTTTTGGAGGTAATTTTATGTAGCGAACAATTGCAGTGGTTAAGATTTAAGCAATTGCGTTTTTTCTCACATTATCATGTGACATAATGGGAGTATACATGAATAAGTATAAAGTTTCATTGTTTAAGTGTTAAAATGTTCAGTAAAATGTTACTTTTAAAATTTTACTAAAATAGATTTAGTTAATTTATTGCCCGTAATTTCTTTGAATTTTTAAGAAATTAAGTTTTTTAATGAATTTTATCAATTTATTTATGATTGGTAATTATTATTAGATAGATTTGTTACTAATTCGTGTAACAGATGTTTAACTTTTTCTTTCACCTCGTGTTTTAATAATTTTTCTGTGAAACTTTCTGATTTTTATTATTTTTCGAGTTTTTCCTATAAAAATTAATCTTAATTAATAAAATTATATTTATAGCTTCAGTTAAATCACTTCAATTAACTTTAACTTTAAGTTAAGTGGAATTAACTTGACATTTGGTAGTTGGTGAGAATAGACACATATTCTAATGAATATAATCTTTATATTGTGTATTCTGTATTGTTTTGCTAACAACCATCTTCAGCGTTTGAGAATTTCTCAGAATTTGGCATATATTCGAAAGCACGCACGAATTCATTTTCGTTAATTGGGTTACCTAGATCTCACCATTCTGCAGTACAATGTTTGCAACCAATTGCACACCAAACCTTAAAATTTCATTAAAAAATTAAAAAATGAATTTTTACCACAAAAATAAAAAAATAAAATAAATGGCATATAATAAAATAAACATTACAATATTATACACATTCTAAACTATTTTTAAATATTTTTCTATTGAAATACGAGAAAAAATAGAAATGTAAGTCTAATTATCCTGATAGACGAGATTAAATTGCAAACTAATATCCGTTCGGATGTTATTATCGCTTATTGACCCACTGCGTTTACGCAAATCGATATTCACAAAGAATAAGCGCTAATCTCTAATCTCTAATGCAATTGAACATCATACAGTTATTAAGTATTTATTTATGCGACCGTTTGCGTCGATCTACTTACCGCTGACGTTTGAGAAAACCACTGAAAGAAAAATAGATAACTTATGAGTTTATTTATGTGGATTGCAAGCTGTTGCAACAGGTGGATACTCCACTTTTGAAATCTATATCGCATTCAACTTTCAAAGAGACATTAAATTCCTAAAATGTCTTTGACAGATGTTTAGATTTAATTAACAATGAAATTTACATCTGTGTTCAACAGTGAACTAAAATCCCTACTAATATTATAAATGCGAAAGCCCTGATGTTTGTTACACTTTCCCGCAAAAACTACTTAACCGATCATCATGAAAATTTGTACACATATTCTTAGTGGTCCCCGAATGGTCATAGGCTACTTTTTATTTAATAAAAAAATTTATTTTTTAAATAAAATAAAGAAATAGTTTAGCCAATAATACCTCTGCATCTGGCTATTTGACTACTTTAACGCCATCTAGCATTCCAGCAATGAAGCTCAAACCTAAGTACTATAGTACCATCACACTGTATTATCACACTGTATTACCGACAGCTACGTCAACATCAAATCCAATTGACTACACTATGGAGACTGTACACTATTCTTCCATAGACTATTCTTTCAGCCATTTTAAACTTCCCGCCATTCTACTTCATTGTTACTTCTTCTGTGACTACAGACGCGTACAGAAGCAACTTCAATATTTTAGATATTCGCGAGTAAAGCCGCGGGTTAAAGCTAGTTAAAATTAAATAAAAGACAAAGTAAGGTTAGGTGTGTAATGCAATTTGTTTTTGTTTTGCGCGTTCCACGCTTTGCATTTACAGTTACAGCAATAATGCGAGATGAAAAACACAACTTAATCGGATTTGAATGCAATAAACTAATCAAAGCGTGTTTGTCATAAAAAAATTAATTGCACAGCTATCATAAAATTATTTCTTACTTTCTGTACTCGTAGAGATTAAAATACGAGAAATAATGAAAAGGTTATTTAATTTTTATGAGTACAAGTAAATCTATAAAATATATATAATTTAATTTGAACGTGCGACCGCAAGGAATAATTTTCTCATTGTTATATTCTCAATGCGCGTACAGCTATTACTCAGCATCTGACTATGATTAAATGATTATATATTCTCGAGCCGGAGAGTGCATAATGTGAACGTTGAACATGTTGAATGTGATTAAACTGTTAGACGCTCTACGTTTCATTTAATTTGTATTTTTATTGACTGCACGTTTTCATCTCTTACTTTTTATTTTTATTTTTATTTTGTTTATCTTTAGATTTAAGGAAGAGATTTTTTTTTTATTGCGTGCGCCGTTACTTTTCTTACTTCTGACTTAAGTTAAGTCAAGAGTTAAGACCAAGTGAGCCAAATCAACTGCTGACACAGTTTTTATTTCGTTTTTTTTTATTCATTGAATCACATTCAGTTCAGTTTACTTCATGGGAATTGAATTGAGTGGGCATTGTTTCCAGCGTGCAATATTTATACATTTAATTTGGCAATAACCTAGATATTTTAATTTGGTTGATTATAGACGGAAAGATAACGAAATATTCGACCAGGATTTAATTTGTGGTATCTTTAGATCAATGCCAAAGAACACGAGCGTTATTTTGTTCTATTACTGTCTGGGTTATTAATACTCCTTGCAGAATTATTAATAAGTGCTGCACAAACTGATTATGCAACTTATAATACATAGAATGCGTATAACTGGATGCGTCTTGTTTAACACTTGAACAACACAACATCCCTACTAATATTATAAATGCGAAAGTCCTGATGTTTGTTACACTTTCACGCAAAAACTGCTTAACCGATCATCATGAAAATTTGTACACATATTCTTAGTGGTCCCCGAATGGTTATATGCTACTTTTTATTTAATAAAAAAAATTATTTTTTAAATAAAATAAAGAAGTTGTTTAGCCAATAATACCTCTGCATCTGGCTATTTGACTACTTTAACGCCATCTAGCATTCCAGCAATGAAGCTCAAACCTAAGTACTATAGTACCATTACACTGTATTATCACACTGTATTACCGACAGCTACGTCAACATCAAATCCAATTGACTACACTATGGAGACTGTACACTATACTTCCATAGACTATACTTTCAGCCATTTTAAACTTCCCGCCATTCTACTTCATTGTTACTTCTTCTGTGACTACAGACGCGTACGGAAGCAACTTCATTATTTTAGATATTCGCGAGCGAAGCCGCGGGTTAAAGCTAGTTACCACATATTTCAATTGTAAAATAATCTTTATAAACCTACACAGGTATTAAAATGTTTGTTTCATATCAGTATAATATACATATATCAGTACAATGCTGACGAAGTAGTCATGGCAGTTGAAACAATAAAAAATTAAATTCCGATCGTGCTTTTGTTTATAGAGTTGTTATACACTTTCACTAAGTATAAATATAAGTAGACTATAGTAGGCATAAAATACTACGAGTATATATTGAGTTGCATTGAATTGAGTTTTAAATTTTTAAAAAACTTTTTTAAGCCGTTCAAGGAAGTGTAAACGTGTACGATTGCTACTTGATGGGTAATTAAAGGAAGTGAGATAAGCAATCGGTGAATCGGCACAAACGCCACCATTGTCTGTTTGTGATAAATGTACGAGTATGAATGATATAATCGTATAACACAATACAATGCGAACATCTCTGGCTGACCGAGCGAGTGATTTTCTTCGCGTGCGATATTCTATCGTAACTGTATTCACAACGGAATTTTAAACAAAAAAAAATAGAAAAAAACGTTTTTAAAAGAAATTACGCGTTATTTCTATAAATTAATTAATTTTAAGGTGTGTCTCATTGGTAAACATAAATTTATTTGTTTAATTTGTTTATAAATCAAATATTTATAGATAAACACAGATAATATTTATCTAATATTTACATTTAGACTATATCCGTATTTGATTAGTTGCTTTTATCGCAATGAATATGTGAAGAGGTCAATTTGATTAAACTCATTCAGGATACACGACTTAAGTCACTTATGTTATGTACACTTGATTCTATTCGTACTAAGTATGAATGAATGGAAATTGTCAGTGGTCATAACAAAATGAGTAAATATTATTACTCAGCGTGTTTAAACCGAAACTTCGTTAAATATGCACAATATATTTGATGTGACTAACATAATACGTGAATAATGCTTGAAATAGGTGAGAAAAATGAAAGTTTTAAATTAAAAATTTGATAAATTTAATTAAAACGTAATTTTATCATCGAAAATTTATGTTTTTTTTTCTTTGTACTTGTACTATACTTAGTACTTTCTTTGCTTGTGAAATTAAAGCGTGTTGAGTTATGGAAGCGCGCAATCAGACCGTGAATCGCTTTTACTTTATCTACTTATACCGATGTTAATTTATTGCTTTATTCCCAATGGTACTTTTATCGATAATATCGAGTTGTACGAAATTAATTACGTTTTGCATTAAAATTATTCAATTATTTCACAAAGCAGCAAATTATACACAACAGTGCGGAATTATTTCATGCACTATACTTTCCAATAATAAAATTACCTAATTATAGATTTTTACGTTTAATGGGTCAGTATATAATAAAATTTATAGTTTAGATTTTGATTTGTTTTATACCTGTTCACCAAGCCCATCCCAGGCGTGGAAAAGCACGGAAAGCATAAAATGCGCAAAGCGCATACTTGAGCATCGTGAGAGGCTCGTCGGGCTCGCCTCTCTCAAGCTCGATCACCTTGACTTTCCTTCTTGTAGCTCAAGAAACAGACTTACATTGCGAGTCAACCAAACAAAATATAAAATACAAGTTTAAAACTCAAACTGCGCATGCGTGAATTTAAATTTAAATCAAAATTAAATTAAACTAATTTAGCGTTTTTTGTTTTTTATTTGTTTTCAGCTGATGCAGAGTTGTTTCTACAAAATGGCGGTAATCATTACACATATCTGGAGACCATTCAGGAGGAAACTTCCGATGATCTACAATCGGATAGTGACTTTTCAGACTCTCGAGCTTCCCCAGCCGGATGGCTGGCGACCGACTCCGAATCCGGTTCTGTTATACGCATCCAAACTATAGGTAATAATATGACGCAAATAAATTGTTTTGAAAAGTTTACCGTACACAACATTATTAGACAGTTTGTTCATTAGTGCACGTCGGCACGCCATAAACAAATATTCGGAAGAGTTCAAACTGTTAAACTTAATTTCTACACCGTAACGATTGTTATATTGGCTAAAATTATGTTAAAATCATTAAATAACAGTTTTAACGTCTTGCAACAACTATAAAATTTAAAACAACTAAATTTTTATTTGAAAATAAATTTTAAGCTTACTATAGGCAACTGAATACTCATGAAGTGTATGTTTGGTTGCCTATAGTGCAACTCCACGAGTAAGAATAATTCGCGTTTCAAACAGTTGCAAACGCGTTTGGAATGTTTTAACTTGCACAGAACGTACTCGTAGGCTGAATTTGCATTTTATGATCTAAAGATATTTCATAATATGCGTTTGGAAATGTTTTGATATGAGACATTTGCATGCGGCGCGAGGTCGAGCGGAAAGTATGCAAATATGCGAACAATGCAAGCAGTTATTACGGCTAGAAATAGAATTTTATAACACACCACGTAATTTCGTTGCAAAAAATTTCAAAATGCGGAAGATATTGACTATTTTCATAAATACACAACATAAATTACGTTGACATAGTCTTCATAATCAGATTAAACAGGATTTTAAACTTAATATGGCTTTACAACCCGAAAGCCATAAAGTTAAAATTGCAAATGGCGCCGCGTCGATTTACCACAGTCTAGACTTCGACCAATTACAAATAAAATATATAATATCTTATTGTTGTGTTATCAGATGATGCTGAATGTGAATCGGACCGTGAAGTCGCCTGCCCCGCCAAACGCCGCCGCCAAGAAGTCCTCCTCAGCGACGACGAGTCCTCAATCAGTCGCTCCTCCAGCCTGTTACAATTCGAAAGCCTCGAGAAACAATGCCAAGACATCTCTAGTAGTTCCCCAAGTATTTTCAGCAACTTTAGCTATGATTCCCTCGAAAGAAAAGGCGGACGAGGCAATGTTAGTCCCGATAGTTTAGAGCGTGGTGCACACAGTGATGATGATTCAGCCGAGTATTACAAAGCGTTAAAAATCGACTTGCTGCCGAAAAAGAAGCGCCAGAGTCATGATTCACTCCTGTACGACAACAGCGCTAATTGCAGCAGTGGCAGCGACAGTGCAGATAGTGAAGAGACACTTGAAGCAGCTCGTTACGACAGTAGTAAATCAGTCAACTTAAAAACATGGCGTAGTTTCGATGGGTTGCATAGCAATGGCGCTAAAACTGTGAAAATCTCTTCGGAGAACCTCAGCGAGGACAGCGGCTACAGTGATAACTTCTACAACTCAAAAATGAAGAGTTCCAGTATTCCTAACATGATGATCAATCATCATCAATCAACAACAAATAAAAACATTTATAAAACTCGTGTTGAGATTCGCTCCCAGGACGATGCGCTTGAGAAATACCGTCTGAAGATCGCAGATAGATTCGCGGCGTATGACGGCGATGTCTTCCAGACCTTCACGGGGAACTTTGGCGTGAGTTATCATGATTTAAGTAATGTTGATCAGTACGAGCATAGAAGTCCACTCATTGAGAGATTCATGCGTAATGGTAAACGTAGAAATATCACTACTGTTGTGGATGAAGCAGTCGGAGTAAATTTAGATCAGGTGACATGTGCGGAGACGGAATGTGGTAATTTTAGCCCGCTGGCGACGGCGACGAGCGTCCCGAATCTCACCGGCAGTGGCAACGCGGACGACGCGCCGTGCGTGGTCTCCAGCGTGCCGAAAGATCTCAATCTAGCGGGTGGGATAACATCCACAGTTAATTTTAATACCAGTGCATCAATTGCAACAATCAACTGTGACATATCAACGCTATCCAGTTTGGATTCGACTGATTCTGGACATTCGGAGGATTTCACCATGCCGAAACTATCGAGGTATCAACGTGCTGAATATGGAGATAAAATTACTATTAGATTAAAATATGATACGTCGAGTATAAGTTCAGCGAGTGACATGGAAGCGACTTCATCTTTTCGAAGAGAAGGTAGTTATCTGGAAGCTATGACTAATTCTATTGATATGAGTGATGAGGAGATAAAAAATAAAAAGTTGAAGGATAAAGGGATGACTATATATAAATTCGATCGTGAGAATGCTTTGAAAGCTATCTCAGAGACATCTATACAGAGTTTCGGAGTGAAAAGCATCGAACAACTTAATTTAGTTGCATCAACACCTATGAATAACATTAATAACAGGAATGTTATTAGTACACCGAATTTGGCTGACTTGGATTATCAATATCCGCCTAGGAAGAGTTCTTTGATCAACAGGAGTATAAGCACTAATGAAATTCAACAAAAAAACGATGAAAATGATAAAAATTTAGTGAAATCTTTAAGTAATAGCACAAAAGGCGTCCATTTCAGTCCGGTTATCTCTGAAGTAAACTGGAGGGATGATTCTGCTTCAATAACAACTGAACATGAAGATTCTAGTTGTAGTACAACTCCAGATCGTGATGTACAGGGTCCTGTTGTACCTCCAAGGAAATTATTCACAAGATCCCAACCGGAATTAACATTAAGACAACGTGTGTTGGTCAGTGATGATTCCACAGATGATAATGAAGGTATGAAACCTGCTGTAAGTGAAGAACTTGTCCGTCGTAGATATCAACATCATCAACTTCCACATGATGTTATTGCTAAGAGAAGGAGTGTGGAAGTTCCAATGCGGGAGAATACGAGTGAACACTGTGAAGCCCCCACTACACCGGCGCAACACGAGGAGAGGTACTCCAAAGTAAAACTCACTGGTTCAGTACAAGCGGTACCAGCGATGGAGCCGGTTGGTGTTGTTCAGCCGAAGAGCAACACGCGCGGCATCGGTGGATTTTTCTCTCGTATCGCCAGCTTCCGGTTTTCCACTCGTGCAGCTAAAAATCAAGATGAAAAGAAAAAACAACGTCAAACCACATCATTAAAAGAATCTGGAGTTAATAATAAACTACAATTTCAATCTACGACTGGACAACGTCTCGCTACGAAAGATGATTATATTTATATCCCACTCAAAGGACCGGAAGTGATTACCACTACTACGAATACTTCAACACCAGTAGTTGGATTAGGTGTACAAGAAAATGTAAAGTTTAGCAAAGTGCAAGTTGATGGCGTTGGCGTTGAAATAGTTGATAAGTTGAGCGCGAAACCGCCACTTCCGAAAATGCCGCCGCGCGTTGTCGGTGCATGCGTGAAGCGAACGGGTGGCGGCGCGCAGGTGCCGCGTGAACGGATCGATGTGGGTCGGGGGAGGCCCATGGAGCCGATGGGGTTGATCGAGACGGACCTCGACACTGAGGTGACGGTCATCACAAGCGGGCACGGCCATGCGAAGACGCGCAGTCTTATGAATCTCGGCCACGAGCCGCCGACGACAAACAACAACGCGGCGGCGGCTGCGGCTGCACCATTGCGTGCACCTAATAAACACCTGCAGCAGCATCGTCAGGGCAGGCCGCACAAGTCCATGGAGTTTCTGCTCGACAAGCAGAATCTCAAGGTTGTCGAGGTGAGTACCAAACATTTATAAACACCTATACACAATCAACTCATATGTATATGTATAACACACCCACGTAAAATCTTGCGCACTCGCGTTTCATACGCGTAAATCAACCCCATTGCGGAATCAGGAGTCGTGTTACTAACCTACTCTCGGTGAGTTGTGTCCTCGTCGCGTAAAACGTGAAAAATCACTCAAAAAATTGTTTTTTTCATTTTAAACCAAAAATAATTAAATTTTTGTTTATTTTAAAGCGTAATATAATACTTTGTGGAGTGCAACGCCTTGTTTTAGACTTTTACGCAGCGCACATCGATTGGATTTAATACTCGCCAGTGATAAATGATAAAAATGTGGGATTTCAATGTGAGTGTTAAAGTTTTTATCGTTTAAGTGTCAGCTGTTGAGTGTAATCGTAGTGTAATCATAAGGCACGAGTTATACGAGTTATACGAACCTTACCGGTCACCGGAAGAAGCGCCTTCCTCGTTTCCGCCTCGCGCGGACGCCCCAAACAGCCGGCGCGCCGGTTACGGTTATCTAACCGTGAGCCCCGTTGCGCGCACCGACCATAAGGTCTCCTTTTCAGAGGAAGTACAAAGTAGTCACATACAGAGTGTTTGTATGAGTAACGCGTTGTGTTTGTTGCAGTTTTGCTGTTTTTCAATTATCTAAACGCTGTGCGTGTCTGCACATAAATTATCTCGGCGGTATAAGCTGGGTTTTTACCACCCTCAGTTGGTGCCACCACGTGAGGTCGAATAACTTTTAGTTCTTCAACTGCAGCGAGGAAAAGTTCATAAATAACTCAAAAATGCAATCAGTTAGACAGTTTTTTCAATGATAATTTTTTTTATTCCTTTTAGGGAAAATTTAGGGATTTTTTAAAGGGAAAATTATATTTTTGTGAGTATTATATACAGAGTGAGCTAGGTATTTGTTAAATATTGCGTTAGTACGACCCTGATTGCTCCTAAAAGCATAAATTCGTAAATAACTCAAAAACTTAATAAATTATTCAACTTTTTCTTTTTTCATTTGATTCAATAATAATCTAGTCATTGTTAACCCCAAAAAATAAATTTTTATCATCATATTATACAGAATAATCAAGAAATTTGTAAAATATTTCCTTCCGCCGGCTCTGAGGACTTCCAAAGTCATTTTATTGACATCCGTTCAATAGAAATTGCATTCCCCACATTGGCGTGATGAATTTATGCCGTTTTGAAATGCGTACAATGCTTACGCTTCTTGCATTTCAACTTCAAGTTCTTCAATCGCCGCTTTCATTTGTAAATCAATCAAAGTTGTAAACTATCGCAGCGTAAACAGGGAAATTAACTCGGAATAAATTGAGTGAATAAGGTAATAAACTTATAAAATCTATACCTTTGGTCAGAGCTGGAATATTGATGAGTGTTTAAAGTTTATTACAAGTTCCGTGTTGTATCAATAAGTTATTAACTATCGAGGTCTACGTTCGATTGATTCACTTTTTCTGTCAAGGACTAGTTTTTCCTCTGTTTCTATTGCAGAGTAACATTTGTATCGATTTCCACTTTGAAATTACTACACAATCCTCAAAAGGCAATAGATATTGTTATTTATTAGGTTAAACCTTGTTTTTTAGGTTTTGAAAGTAGAAAATCAAAGATAAATCAATGATTTATAATGAAATTTAAAAGAAAATTTAATTAAAAGCTTGAAACATAAATTACAATTATTATTTAATGAAATCTTTCAAAATTTCGTTTGTAATTCTTTCCTAGAAATAAATCATCTTAATTCTTGATTATCTACGAAGTACATCTACAACTTTTACCTCTAGCCACGACGATTAGCTTTACTTAAGATTATTTTTAGTCTCTCCTTTCACGTACGTTATTTCTTTACTTCTGCAGTATTAACATTTACTTTACCTGCGTTTACTGCGCTTGCTCATACACCTCGTAAGTAATTTGATAGCTAGACGCATCATTATCATCAGCTAACGCAAACATCATCAACGAAACTTTTTACTTTTCCCATAACTACAAGTTGAAAGTCAGTTGCGTTATAAAAAGTTACTATATGCAACCAACACAGCATTTATATGCTTCTGCACGCGTAATAATAACCTTATAAATATTCAACGGTGTTCTCAATCTTTAAATGTAAGTACTCACTCTGTTATCGTCCGTGCAACTAAGCAACTGTTATGTACAACAAATAGAATCTTTGTTATGCGTGCCGTTGGCGACCATTTTGAGTATATGCATATGTATACGCAGAGATAGCTGAATTATACTTGCATGATGCAGGGATAACTGTAAATAATGAACGTACGCATCAATTTTACACCTACTGATCGATTTCATTCAGTTTAATCATCATGATATGCTAGAATATTCAAGAAATTAAAAAAATCAGGTTATTAGTTTCTAAAATCACCGCTAGGGTGCGTTTATGTGAGATAGTATCATGGCAACACTGTAAACACTCCACACGCGCAGTTTAGTTGTTGTGTTTGTTTCGTTCAGTTGTTTACTACGCCATTTTGAAATCATGACTGTGTTACTACTCAAAAGAATTACGGTAAGATAACAATCACCTTCAAATCTTTATTTAAATACGTTTATACATGGAATAAAAAAGCCCAACAGCTGTAAAGGCACACATGCCAATAGATAATTTGAATAATTGATGAGCGTATTTATTATGCAGTAGAGAATTGTATTTTCTGATGACAAAATCGTTACGCTTGGAAAACCTCTCCAGAATCTCATCAGCACTGCATAAAAGCATATTTTTAGACATAATTCACACAAAAACAAACAATACTCACTCATTCACAGAAGACACAGCAATAATCGCCTTTTGTGTCGTGATTTGTTCAATATCTATGTGTCTATACGTTGACAACGCTAACCTAACCTACGAATTCAAAACAAAACACAATTAATTTGTTTAAAAATTAAACATGAATTAAAACAATTACTTGAGATGTATCCAGGTGATTTTCCAAGGAAATAGCCACTAACCATGGTGGACGCGTTGATTTCGGATCCGGACCATCAATTTGCTTCAAAAAAATAAATTAAAACGAAACAAATTTTCTAGAAAAACTTACAATGTGTGACAGGGATGCTTGAATCAAATTCACTTGATTCTCAATCATTTTCACAGCGTGCAAATGCTCTGAACTCGTGATATTCCTTGATTTGTGACTTTTTATTCCCAATTGACGTGCGGCTATGTAATGCGCCATATGCACAAACACAAAACCCGTGCAGTAACTATCCCATCCCGCGTGGTGATATGAATTATTTTGTAGCACCATGTCGGTTTTTACCAGCGGCGTGTTGTAACTCATTGTTTTCCCGCGTCCATCCAGCCAGTATTCGTATAAATCCTCAAGTGTATTCCTCTTCCATTCTAGTTTCTTTGGAATTTTTCTAAGGACTTTAAAACTTAGGCATTTCGTGTCATATATCAGGGGAAAATCATTGTGTAGTTTACTTTTGAATTTTTTGTATGATATTGGAAGCTCGTCGAAAGTATTTAACAGTAATAACAAATCCATTAGAAGATTGTGTCCTACAATAGGTTTTTTTGATGAGACTAAAGCTTGATAAACACGAGAAAAACCAAGAGCAGATCTTATTGTGTTTTCTTTGAGATTATCCTTGATATTTAACTCTTTAAATTTTTTGTCAGTCACTTTAGTGAGTATTAAATCATTTTCTTCACTTTTTTCAGTCCATAATCTTTTATTTTTGCTTACATCTTGATAATTATGTCTTAAATGATTCTGTAGATGATACCATGCATCAATATCATATTTTAATTTATGTTTTAATGATTCAATAATCAATTTATCATCATTTTCATTATCTGACATCCACCAGGTGTGAATATTCTTGTCAATATCATCTAAATACTTCTCAATGACACAATCAATAGGCCAATTTTCTTCTTTTAAATCATTTTGTACTTGGAAATGTTGTTTTCTATTCAGGAAGGGTATCCCATAGTAGATTAATTTATTATAGTCAAAATCATGTTGGCTTAGGAACTGGAAACTTGTCGCTTGGATCTGCATCAGTAAATTGATGCTCATTATTGGTTTAGGCCAAATATAAAACGTGAATGTTTTAGATTGATAGATATTAACACCAGGATCAAAAGAAAATGCAGATAAACCGATTTGGATAGGTATTGTGTGTTGAACAGTTCGATATAACTTCGCATAACGGTCTTCAGGAGTATCAAACAAACTAAAAACAAATAATTTCATAAATATAATTTTTAAGGTTATAAATGTGTTGTACCTGCGTTGATCGCTGTTTTGCAGATACAAAGCAGTGAATTCTGTGTCGATTGCAACAAATCGCGACTTATTTATCGCTGTGATTATCTCCGGCAGCTGCTGTTCGAAGTTATCACACAGTATTTCACTCATTTTAATCGGACTACAACTTGTACACATCAAAATATCAGAGGTTAGGTTTGAAACTCGTGTGGTAGCGCTTTTTTGTTTTCGTTTATATTCATTAGCTTTAAGCGTTGAGAAAGCATTTTGAAGGTCGTAAATCTATTTAGAGATGGGATGACTTTGTTGTGACAGGTAGCTTAAGCATCTATTGTGTTTCGTGCACCACTGCAGCAGATAAACGGTTTTACTGCCTAGCACACAGAAAAAAAGCTTACCAACGCAAGAATTCATGGAATTTAGACGCACAAACAGATTTACTGCTTCAACGGAAAAATTATTGTACTTGTTGTGCACAAGTATTGATTTTGTTTTTAATTTATGAATATTTAATGTTTTTCAAGTGGAATTTATTTGAGGCGAAGAATTAATCGTAATCTAATAGTCGATAATGGCGCACTACGACAATTGGTAACAATTCCGTAATTGCATGTAATGTCAGCGGGCTAATTAACAGCATTGGCCCAATAAATGTCGTGCGATACGAGGGCCTTCGCGATGTCGGTGCGATTTTAGTCTTGGGTTGGACTCTCACCTGGTACCATATTACTTAATTATAGTTTTTGTGTGTTAAACAGTGACAATGTTCAAATATAATGTCAGAACGTATGAGAAAACGAAGAAAATGAGGGAGAAATACATCAGAAATGTAAGTAAAACGTCTAGAATAAATGATTGTAGGCTTATTTAGGATAGTAGTTTATAAAATCGATGCGTGCGTCGAATTTGGAAAGGAATTTCAACGTTTTATTTGATTTGAGGTCGTTGCTCGTGCAATCGAACGGACCAATCGAAGCGTGTTTTAATGGTCAAGGTAAACGTTTGACACCTTCACTACGCGAAAACGCGCATATTTTATTTCCGGTTTTTATATGCGATAAACACTTGGTGTTGGTGGGATATGCGTCGGCTCATCAAATGCCAATCAACGCACGTCGTAATTACATCTCGACTCAATCATCTCCAGCACTGGGTTTTCCATTTCCAAGCTTTCCACTCGTTTATTTCATGGTCTCATCACTATTTCTCGACATCTCTAGAGTAAAATTTAATTAAAATTTATTTTTACTATTTTTTCTGTCTACAAAAATATATTTTATATAAAAAATACCAAAAATAGAAAAAGATCAATTCTAATTTATCATGTCAATTTTTAGTTATTATGTTTTGACATGTTTCTGCTCGTCATTTCCGCTTTTTATCATTTTCTACATTTATTTCAATTTATTAACGCAGAGGAAATAAAATTACATTAATACATTGTCCGACCTTTAATATCACAAATGATGAACGCTCAAAGTGCGTAATTTTACAATTATTACCTCAATTATTATGCTGTAAATTAAGTTGTAAGTTTTAAGGTAAAAACACAAACAGAAAGTTCGTGTACTGTTAGAAAATGTAACCATCTACATGTTAATTTAATATTCCAAGTGATAAAGTCTCTCATTGTTGACTATGCAATGATGGTTTGTTGTACGTCTCAATCAATCCGCGTGCCTCTTTGTCCTCGTTCTTCGTTTGATTCGTACAATTCCGCCATAACTTGCATCGCTCGTAGGTAGATGGTTAGCCTATCTGCCGGGCATTTCTACCGTTTATTCTTTACGCAGTAAAATATGCAATGAGATGACTGAGATGAAGATTAGGCGCAATCGCATCGATTGGATGGGACGGGACGAAATTGAGTGGGTTTAACGCACACCGACGGCGTTTATTTATGGTTTAGGATTTGAATTTTCATCTTGTGAATTGGCCATTCATGCAAATGACTAGGTAGATCTTAAAATGCACTCGAATTGAATTCAATTTCCTGTTTGATTTGATTTTCTAAGTGTTTTCGTTATTACTATAAAATTGAAGTTTTTAATTGATTGTGTTGTTAATATTGTGTTTCTCTTTGTTGCAGGTGAGTTGACTTTCTCTTTTATTGCAATAATAACACAATCGGTGCGAAATCGTTCTGATTACACATTGATTTCATTATTGGTGAGTGAGTTGAAATCATAACTCGTACAATACGCAGAGAATATTTTAAAATCCGTCTAAATTTAGGTTAGCGGGAATTTGTTTACTTCCTTTATAGGTATTTTTACGCAAGTTAATGAGCGCACGTGCGTTTTCAGCAGCGGAGAGGTGAATGCTGAATTTAATGCGCAAACAAAACGCGTTTATTTCGTCTCGGGAGTGCGTGTGCAAGAGAGGATGCCGCCTATTTTTAGCGCGTTTCATGGTTTCATGATGTTTCCAGGCAACTTTCAAAACTCTTTACACGTTTCTCGCATAAACGAAGGTCAATTTGATGTGTAATTTGAAATTGTTGCTTAAATTGTTGATTGCGGATAGCAATTTTGAAATGGCAAAAGCCTCCACTGGCGTAAACACATTTTCAACGCCGCCCAAATATAGATTACTGATATACAATGTGTTCTCACATGGACAAAGCTTTGAGTTGGCGTATAAGCACCGAACATATGGTTAATAATAGAATTTCAAACGTATGTGCTGCAAAGAATGTATTCCAATTCCTGGTGGCGCGGCTGGAAAACATTCCGCGCACATCCGA
Source organism: Dalotia coriaria (assembly GCF_025399875.1). NCBI lineage: Eukaryota > Metazoa > Arthropoda > Insecta > Coleoptera > Staphylinidae > Dalotia > Dalotia coriaria. The sequence continues at coordinate 11,351,364 of NW_027045446.1, forward strand.
TGCATTGTGGGCCGAATTGCGAGCTTGGAGCAATCGCTCGATTACACAGCGCGCGCGCAATGAAGCCTACTTATTCTTAGGCTTAGAGAGGTTTATGCAGCACACAGCGCATTCGACGAGCAATTCAGCCGAGCGTTATCGCATTCTTCAGCGGGCCGGCGACGACGACGACAACGACTTCCTCGTGCTTGTCATTCGATTCAAATTTTACTCCAAATACCATTTGCGCAAAATTAGGACGGTTTAAATTAGAAATTGATGACGCCTTTGTTTTTGCTATGCAGGCAGAAAAAAACATAAATCGTACGTGATGTTTATAGCACGGGAATTTTTACATTTATTTATGTTTATGTTGATAGTTGGTAATGATGGTAATGCGGCAACATGGTTTTGCTATTAACACATTAACGAGATGGTAATTCATCTTAAAAATATACACTTGGACCTAGTTTATATTACACATCTAGATTATCAAACAAAATTTTATATTTTTTTTGGTTTTAAAGAAAATTTAAATTTTTAAAATTTAGTTACTTGAATATTAATTATACAATACCTATTGATAAGAATTTGAGGCGTTATCGGTGCGGTAATATTGAAATGCGGTTTCCTCCGCTGGAAGCTTGTAAGTTTTGTTGACACGCGCATATTTTACTACACGTGTGACGCCGATAGAGGCAATAAGGCATCGAGGCAGGGCAAAGAAAACACACCTTGTTCTTGTTACGGCTGTTATCGCCATGCCGGCGCGTTTCTTGTTGGTTTAGTGGGAATATTACCACACACTGCAGCCGCTGCACACAATAGGCGTTGATGGACAACACAAAACATACACGTTCCATATTGCATTCGCTGGCAGCATGCATAATTGAGTCTAATTGATGGTTGAGAGTCGCCCACATTGAATATATTGGTTACTTTCTTGAGCCAAGGAGTCAAAGACACAAGAAAAGAAACAATAAGTTTTATTGACCAAAGAAAACATAAAAAAATCAAGTTGTTTCAAGGGATGTGAATTTTTAATTGAATACCGGTGTTTCGGAATTTTTTATTGTTAAAATACCGGTTAACCGGCATTTGTAAAATTAAAAATATTAATAATCTATTGAAATATCGGTTTTTCAAAAAAAAATACCGATATACCGATGTTAATACCGGTATTTCGGTATTTTTTATATTAAAATATCGGTTAACCGGTAATTCTGGCATTGGTAAAATAAGAAAATTTAATGAAAAATTAAAATATAGGTTTTTAAAGAAAATAACCGGTATTCCGATATTAATACCGGTATTTCACACCCGTAGTACCAACTAAACTTCCCCTTTTTATTTGTATTGAGGGTTGCATTTATTTGTATTGAGGGTTGCATTTACAAATGTGAACCATTTAAACATTGTGTCACTGTTCAACAGGAACAGGAAGAACACATCACACTGACGTGTTGCTATCATATCCTCCGTCCCCAGTAGCAGATTTTAAAAGACTGCAACAGGGTGACTGTTTTGTGCTGCGTAAGTTCGTCGCCCTTCCCTGATAGATAAAAGCTGCGGAAGTTGCGGTTGTGAATGGAAAGGGTTGTTAACTTTGAAGGCACTTTGAAGGGGGCCGTCCCCAACATGGACCACCAGTGTGATGAGAGATGGGATCAATCATGCATGTGCAAGCAGTGCGCGAGTGCACAAAGTGTGACTACTAACAATGCGACAATGTGACGTAGGCGTAGTTGTAGGTACATAATCGGATGTAAACGAACTCGGGGGCTAATGGACCGGAAAATTTGGGGGGTGCCGGCACTAGGTGCAAAATTTGCTGCTCATGTGGAGTGAAGTGGAAACATTTAATTGCGATAGTTATCAAGGTCATTTGTATTTTTCAAAAATCTATATATATATAAATGAATTGCTGTTCGTTAGTCTCGCTAAAACTCGAAAACGGCTGAACGGATTTATCTTATCTTGGTCTTGAATTATTCGTGGAGGTTTAGGGAAGGTTTAAGAGGTGAGAAAAATTCGAATAATTGCCGGGAAAATTCTCAAAACAGCTCTTTTCTATAGAATAAAATTTGACATTGAGATTCAATCATAGTTATAGTTAAATAGTTGAATTCGAGATGGCGCGCTGAAGTGCATTATTGACAAAACTTTATAGAATTCATTTCTTTAAATTAAAATTGCTAATCTTATTGATAGAATTGACTCTTACTACGATTATGTCCAGAACAAGAGAGTAAAAACGAATTACATTTTTATTAAACACTGCCGGAACGAAGTCGCGGGCAACAGCTAGTTTAAAATAAAATAATATTTGTTGTAAATATTATTGAAGTTAAAGTTAACTTGGAAATTGTTTAGACTCTTGAGGCAGTTAGGAAATTGACCTAGTAAATAATCGCGTTTGATCTTTAGTGTTAACGAGTTGTTAACACTTCGTTAATTCTGTTTGCGTCGATTTCGTCGGAAAAATATTACGTTTTCTTGGTAATATAAACACTACACAACATATGGGCATTTTTATTGTGTGTATGTGTATGTTTGAAGCGTTGTTATTCGAAGCATTGAGTGTTTAGAATATAATCTATTTCGGTATTAAATAAATTCAGTAAGTACCTTGAAGCACGCATTAGTTTATTGAATAATTCATTGAATTAGATGAATGAGACGAATTATTTCATTGTTAAGATAATAGACGTCGAGATAATAGGAGATTATAATTATCTACAGGGGGATTTAGGAATTTAAAGAAAAAATAATAAATTTTGAAGGAAAAATTTAATGTTGAAGTTATTTTTGTATTTTATTAGTTTTTTTAATTACTTGATAGTGTATAACATGTTGTATCATGTGTAGTTTATTTATATGTACGTAAAATTAATATTTTAGAGGTTTTTGTTGATGGATAAACTTAAACTAGGCCAAAAAATAACAAAAAACATAATTTTGCTTGAAAATATTTAATTTTTCATGTTTTCACTTTTTGTTCATTTTGATGTCGTAAATATTGAACGCCATCAAGACATGAACGCTGGATGGATGACAGGATGCGTTCAATGTGCGCATGATGGACAAATTGCATCGGCTGGCGAAATGTGAAATGCGAACCGCCGGAATAAGCAGGATGTCCGACGCGTTTAATTCGAACAGACTCCGAGCCTATTCAGACTATCGTTTAATGCCAATTATATCCCTACAAATGCAGACTATTTATTGGTTTTTAAAATGCCCATCACACCGCATCTGGAATGCATCAAATAAACAAAATAGTCGGCTGTTGTGAATAACATTAATAGCTTAATATAACTTGAAGCATATTCACATCTCTTAATGCACATTTCACATTTTACGCATGTGAAACAAACAAACAAAAGAAAGCAATCAACATTAAATGTACATGTACGTACATCTGTCACTCCCCGCGAGTAATGAGCACAATTTTCATCTAAAGTGAAAGTTTTCGAAATTAAAAATTAAAAAAATAATTGAATGTGTTGTGATGAGTAATGTGACATGTAGATTACCTAAATTTAACAGGCGTAAATGAATATTACTGGACAAGTAAATTCCTTTACTTTAATCTTTGACTTTCAGAGTCTGGACATGACAAGACGGGTTTGAATGGGCGCATTAATCCACCCACATCCCACGTAACACATTTATTCTCTTTGTTCGTTCATTTACACTGTCTGATTGAAATACTCATACAAGTGAATGTACTTTAGTCAAATCATGAGATTTATCGAAGTGCAATCAAGGCACATAATTACAAAAAAGAAATAAAATAAAAAAGAAAATTGTTTGCTATTTTCTATTATATTACATCATTAGATGTACATCGATATAGTGTGTAGGTTGTAGTTGTACGTTTCTTGTTTCGCTGGTGAGATTTATGTCCGACTGTATCGCGTTGTAGAATCGCTAAATGTATTGGTCGACGATCAAAGACAGCGAATTCCGTGATTCTCTCAACTGCGCGTACAAAGTGAAACAAAACATTTCGCTATCTATGCGAATATTTTACAATTCACAAATACAAACATTTCTGCATAAATCACAAATGCACACATAAAACACATTTGTTAAGTTGGTTGCCTATTGTAATGGAAATGCGAATTCACATCACATCACGTTAGATCAGCTATATCATAGTGATAATTATCAGTGCAAGTGCATAAGCTGTACTTTTTTATTCTTCTATTCTTTTTTTATATCTTTTCATCTTGTGTGCTTGATGTGTACGCGGTGGATAATAATCGGTCGTCGACTCATTACTGTGCGTATCGTCCTCGTTTTGCTTCTGACTGTTGTGTGATGATTTTGCTGCCTTCTTGCGACTTGTGATCATCTTAAAGTGCCGCTTTTCTCTTACGCTCTGCGTAAACTAAACACAACGCGATGGAAACAACTGTAATAATAATCACCAAGAATGAAAACGGCAACAGTGTGCGTGGTGCTATCTTGATCACATGTGCACGACATGAAACAAGCTAAGAATGAAATAAAGAAATTAAAATTAAGAGAAGAGAAAAGTAATCACACCTTTTAACTTTAACTTTTGTTTTAACTTTTTTGATTAGAATTCAACCTCAAACGGTGAATGTAATGTTTGACACGGCTAATGAGCGCACTGCGGAGGTGTAGATAGAAGAGTTGATCACCTGAAGGCATGCAAAGTGTCAGAAAATCGCAAAAAATTAAATACAAGCAAAGTGAAGTAAAAATTTAATTTTAAACGTTTAGGGATGCGAAATTTAACATTTTTAAATTGATAATATTTATTTAGTTAACATATTTTCTGCTGTTGACAGCTCTCGAGCATTCACCCCGAAGTGCAGTCGGAGAGGTCAAGCAAACACAACACGAAACCGCGTGAAAGTATTCCGAACATAAACTGAAAACACTCTTTCCAAAGTACTCCAAGTCCTCAACTGGGACTATCCTGGTCTTGAGATGAGATGACTCTTTAATCATGCCATCATCATCGTTGTTGAAATTATTGAACTAATTGCTTCCATTAATTTCAATTTTAATAATCAACTCAGTCCATCATCAATTTATGCGTTTTCTGGATTAATAATTTATTTCTTCTCTTCTTTGTTGTGCAGTACTTCATTTAAAATGCGCCTCCGTTTCGTGCGCCGTAGGTTAGTTTATTTCATGCAGAGAGTAAGTAAGAGTGTCGTGCATTGTTTGTGTGACCGAGTTTTTTACCCCACATTGTTGTTGTTGTAATAATTTTGCTCATTTCATGCGATCGTAAAACCGCAATAATTCACAACACAACATATTTTTTTTATTTTTGTATTTTTTTTCATGAGTTTTGTGTTATTTATTTGTGGGTTAGAATTAGGATTTAAATGTGTGTGTTTGTATATTTGGTTGCATATCTACGATTTGAATAGGCTATTACTTTTAGAATCGTTTTTGTGTTGTGTTTTCGGTGTGACAGTCGGTTGTGAAAGCGTTTTGAAAAGTTTTCGACTGTTTGTGGGCTAGTTTCATCGTCAACGTCGGTTAGTTTGGTTTCATAATGCGCCATTGGAGGCTATTTTTAGGTTGTGTTTGCGACAAAAGGTGAAAACCTTTGGCACTCAACTAGTAAAAATATGCCATCCGAAAAATTGTGCATTGCATTGTGCTAAACTTTAAAAATTCAAACAAAAAAACACAATCAATACTAATTTCAAAGTATTTATATTTACACTTTTATTTTTGTATTCTCATCGGTGATTTAACGCTGTGGTCAACATCTGCATTGTTATCCCATGATGTAATTATTGTATTTGTATTCACTACACCATCAGTTGAAGGCAAACAATCCTGCGACCGGATAAAATACAATTAAAGTTGGTTTATTTAATAATGCACACAATTGCATACGAATTGCGCTGAAAATAGCGCGCGCAGACAATGTTTACAATACCCTGGCTAAGAAAAGCCTTTCTAGTGGTCTTTAATGTCTTTAGTGTTTACAGCATCACCACAGTGAGGTCTACATTGTGTGAGGTCTCCAGTTTTAATTTTATTTCAACTAAAAAAATATTATTTATTATTTTAAAGTAAAAATAATGTCGTAATAATATTTTTTAGATTTTAATTTTGCATAATTGTAAACAATGAGCCACGATTTGATCGGATGACTCAGAATCCTCTCGAGACTCGTGCACAAAACGCGAACTTTACCTTTTAAAATTCAAATGGCGTTCATTCTGTGTTGGAAACAATTGTTACGTTGGTTGAGTAGTCGAATCATCATGAATTAACTTGATTCGCCGTGAAAATACGAAATTTCATTGTAACTTTAACCTCAATTCGTGTTACTTGTATGTAGGCAACCCTAAGTGTATCGATTGATACTCGTAAACTTGCATTGCATGAGAATAGCTATTATGCAATATGATTTATATAGTAGGCTTTTAGGTACACATAAAATATTAAAACTCAATTTCCACACGCAACTTGCACTCATTCAATTGATTTTCATCGTTTTTTCTTCCTTTTTTCTTATTAATAAAAAATAAAAATATTAAATTGACTTTTATAGCGATTTCGTCATCGGGTGTCGTTTTTAATTATTACTCTACAGCCGACATGATCTCATTAGTTTCACCTATGATATTTATAGCTTCATTGACGGCCGCGGAGGTTTTAATTAATTACAACGGCACTTTGGGTCGATTCAATGTCGTTTATGGTGTTAATTAGTGATAGAGACTGCGCTGGACCGTTGCGAATACTAATATCATCGCTAATCAATGTGAAATTTTAATTTCAGCCAGTAGTGAATGACTTTTCCGAGAGTTTCGAGGCGTGCGCTGCATTAGCATATAAATAAAGTCGTAGAAAATAGAAAATAGGACGTGTGCCGCAAAACGGAAAAGGCGAATTTGTAACGGAAGTGTAAATGATGCTGAAATAGAACTTCTACGCATGCGCAAACTTTTTAAATTAATTAAATTACGTGTTATCATGTTATATTAAATAGATAAATGAATTTGAAGTATATTTTCGTAGAATGTAGATTAAATAATGATAACACGAACAAACATTACATCAAAATTTGGCCGACGCACGAAAATATCACTTATACACTTTCTGTTGAGCTATACACAACGTAAATTAATATAATTTAATTTTTAGCCTCCAGAAAACGAGCTGCAAAAAGGCGGCGAACGCGTGATGTCCGAACACGAGATCCGCGTCCAACGCTCACTCCAGAAGCTGAACGTGCCCGATTGGTACAAACAAGCCGCAGTACCACGCGAAGGCTTCCTCCTTCGCAGTAATAAATCCACGCATGGCGGCGGTAAGGAGTGCCGCTGGGCAGGTACGGGTAGCAAAACCACATCGCTGAGCAGCTTGGGTTCCGCCACACAATCCCCCGTATTGCTAAGCCCCTCGGCGCTGCATTCGCAACCATTCGTACGCTGGTCCACCTCCAAGCTCAACTCAACAGCGTCCTCACCCTGCGCCTCAACGCGCTCATCATTCAACGCCCGCTGCCAGCCGAACGGCGCCGTCTCCCCGTCCTCGGCGTCCCTGCGCGGCAGCTTCAATTACAGACAGCCGTATCTAGGTTGGCGGTCGCAGGAACGTCTCGCACGGCCACGCACACCCGCCGAGAGACTCGCCAGTACCATTCTCGGACAATCCACACCGCCACACGCGCAGCAACCGCAGGAAAGTCCCGAGATTCAGACGTCGATCAAAGAAGTCACCTCGGCGATTGTGCATTACGTAAGCGGGTTGAGGCCGGAGAGTGGGGGTAGGGAGCATAGTTATGATAGTCAAGAGACTGCCAGTCAGAGGTCACGATCAGCGTCGCCAAGGGGTAGTCAGAAATTATGCTGGTTGGAGAGTTCTTTTGTGGGTACAAGACCCTTGGACTCACCACAGACTCCGTTGACCTTGACGGAGAGCCCCACGCAGATGAATCACACGCCGGTACCGCCGACAACCCTGCGGTTGGACCTGCAGACGCATAATGGTGAGTTTGTTCATGCGCAGTGAACACACCATCGGGAATATAATTTAAAAAACAAAAACAAAAAAGAAAGCGATTTACCTACGGTGCTATAGATATTATAAATGATAGATTTATATTTTTACACATTACGACGACAAATTTATAATATAACATTACTAATCAGTCACCTCACATTTTACGCGTGTAAACTATGCAGGTTTTGATCATGCGTCGTCGAATTTTGTATATAAAATTATTAATTTTAATTTGAGAGAGATTTCTTATAGGTATACTACCCAAAAAACATATATTTAAACAACGCATATTTATTCTGTGTCTGTATCGAGTCTGTACATGTACCTATCTTTATATTTTATGTTTATTTCTTTATTCGTTGTTTATAATTAAGTTCAACGTCTGATTGTATTTTGTATAGAGACATATGTAGCGTCTAGCGTAGAGGTTTTATATATTTTTGATTTCATTTATTTTTTAATAGATTTTATGTACAATTTTATTTTTTTTCAAATTCAGAAATCACATTTACCTCATAAAAATGTGGTAAGTTCATTATTTCATTTTGTTTCGCATGTTTTTATTTAATTTTATTAACATTATTAATTACACGTTATGTTTAAATACTAATCTTTAATTAATTGTTATAATAATGGTGTGTGATGGTGTTTTAATGTAAATTTGTTGAATTTATTTGTATATTTTTAAAATTTTGATTTCCTGTAACAGATTCAAACGCTTTGAGCACGGCAGGCAGTCGTAGACCCTCGCCATCATCAACAACACTCGAAGACGTGCTGGATTCGTTACTCGGACTGCCGTCGTCGACGCGCGCCCCCAGTCCCAGTCTCCAAGGTAGGAGACATGTGTAAGTTTCGTTTGCAGGTTCCTAAACCAAAAAACGTAAAACGTAAAGCAGCTGATGCGCAGCCGCCCTAGCGCCGAGTGCCGAACCGAACGGTTGACATACGCAACCTTTCATACACGCGCGCGATGATACCGTTCGGTGTTGTAACAGAGTATCTCTATATGCGTAAGCAAATTACATTCTAATGCAACTCTACTCTTGCAATTCAAATTGCACCACAAACTACTCATTTTATTCTTGCTTCTTGAAAGTTGCATACCAGCAATATAATTAGCAACAATATTCGGCTTAGTAAACGAATCATCGCACTCAGCTATTAATCTTCATCGAATTGACTAATGTAGATTGTGCGCATGTGCTTAAACGTAGATTATACGCTGTAATTATAGCTTTAAACTAAATGTAAGCAACCCAATATACTCGTACATTTAAAGTAAAGTGGGTTGCTTACTTTTTTCAAAAGGTAAATATCACATATTTTGCTTCGTTTTAGTTTAAAATTCAAGTAGAAATTAATTTTTAGTTGATTTAAGGGGTAGATAGTAATATTTTGTGTATTTTAGGGACGGCGTCAGCTAATACTAGTCCCATTCGTCGACAAGGAGAACACCAGCGTGCTGCAGAACAATTTCGCCGTCGTAGTGAAGGCAGCGAGCCTGCAAGCCGCCCTTCTTCGGACAGTCGACGTGCCTCGCTCCACGCATCACCGATTCTCCGCTGTCGTAACTCTCGCTGCGGCCGCTCGGCCTCCCCACGCTCCTCGGAGGCGGCACAGTTTAAAAACTGCCACAACTGCTCGTATACCTATTGTAGTCGCGGGTGTCGTCGTGAACACTGGGAGAAACACCGTAAAACCTGCCTGTTTTCACGTGTGGGCACCCTGTGTAGACAGGTTATTGCCGCCGCCAAGGAACAAGAGGATACTTTACGAACTCTTTCAGCAATCGCACGACGTGGGTATCTATCACAGGGACAAGGCGCTGTGAAAATATTCTTTCCATGTCCAGAGGCTGCTGAGAAATTTCTCGGTAACGGATTGGGTAGCCTTGGTGATCCCACTTATGTCCGATGGGCGGATCTACTCCCCTCTGAAATGGGACCTGCACTCTATGCGGAACTAGTCAAAATGTGCAAGAATTACAATCCTGATTCGCGACTGGTTCTGTATGTTTCGGTGTGTGTGGTTTCGGAAGCGCCTGCAGCCGGTGCGGTGAAATGGGAACGACAGTTGGTCTCACGTTGTGGTAAACTGCGGCTCAGTCGAGATGTCCGTGTGCCTGACAGGGAGGTAGAGAATCCCGAGGCGATTATTCTAACGTCGAAACCGTTAAGAGAAGAACCCATTCAGCGGTTGCGTGAGATTAGTTTCCAGAATATACAGCGCCATCTACAACAGCGTGGGGTTAGTTTAAAACGGCAGTACCCGGATATCTACCAGCAGTTGTCGAGCTACGTGGAAGGTAAAAAGAACAAATTCACGCCTGTGACGGTGTATCCCAAGGACACGAACACTGGTAAACCATTTATGTGTATTATTATGCCGGATGTGGAACCAGAGTGTTTGGAGAAGGTCACCACCGCCGGGGTGCGTGTGCGGACGGTGGACGTGCTCGACGATGAATTCATCCTGGATAATACCTGATTTTAGTTGAATATGTTGGATATTTTTAAGGTGCCAAAGATGACAAATGTATGTGTACAAAGACAAATAACATAGGCAACCAATCATACCACTAACCTCTAAAAAATTACATACGCCTCAAATCTTTCAAATACACAACTTTGGAGTAAATTTTCATTCGCGATTTTCCAACATATCAAATATTTACAACCAAAGAAACATTCCAATCACACGTACCGATGTAGGAATCTACACCTAAGAAACAGCACACGTAACCGTAAAAAATTTAATCTTAACCTTAAAATCTGGGGTTCTCCTGTGATCATCTAAATAAAATTACTAAACGCGTAATAGAGCAGTACATGTAAACGTAACGTAATGAAATTATAAGTATAAATCAAGTGCTGCAACCCAACAAACACTAAATTCGATTTGTGTTTGCATAGTTTTTGTTTAGCTGAACAGAAAAGTAGATATTAATTGTTGAGAATATATTCCGCAGATTTTACCGCAAGATGAATAATCATGTTAACTACTGTACAATTTTTAGGCGTGTGGCGCAATGTGAAATTTAATTTCGATATTTAGAGAGAAAAAAAATGGCGCATACGGATATATCTCGGAAATAGTAAGGTTAAAAGAGGTTATGTACGAAAACATGGATGGGAATACATTGAGATTGGAGCCTGTTAACATTTCTAACCTAAAACAATTGGGAATTGAATTGAATGCTTGATTTGTTATAAATTAATGCTTATTCTATTGATAATCAAAAAGTTGTCAAAACGTAGTGCAAAAAATGGATATTTTATTGAAAGAAACTAACCAAAGAGCTTATAAAAGTTATGATATTCTATTTTTTCGAAGACATCCCATTGCGAGCACACAGTGATTACGTTGCTTGAAATGCCGATGCTGATAAGACTATAAACACATATATTATTCTATATAAATAGTAAAATAAAAACAAAATGGCAGCGATTTACAAAATCGCTTTGAAATTGAAGAACAAAAGACAAATAACAAACAAAAGAGGAATATAAATGCATACACATTGCTCACGCATTGATAATTGAATATGTTAACTATAAATTAATGAATAGAAACGCGCGTTTGACTGAATTCAACTGAATATCTAAAGAAAATGAAAATGTTACACTCATTCTCGACGATAATAACGTGTTTTATATTTTCTAGGCGTAGAAAATGCGATTAATTGTTGATTTAAACTTCAGAACACCACATGTGTATATACTAAAGATACTAAACACTCACACACACACACCAATTGATAATAATTATGTATTGTTTAACAAGTCCCTCGCCCCTTTCACCTGTTAACATATTGTGCAAAGTTTCACCCCCTCTATTTAACTGTCTTTCGACCTTTTTCAACTAATTAGGCGTAAACGGATGCGACGATGCGCGAATGCTAAATGATATTGACTTATGTATATGAAGTATTCAATAATTATGACATTTAAATTAAATAAAACGGAAACACAAGATGGCGATGACATTGAAACAAACATACAACTGATAATAATATAAGTGTGATCAAATGTAATTAAATGAATGCTTGCAAATGCGTTTGGGGAGTGTGAAAACGTTTAAATTATGAGGCGATATAATAAAAGACACAGCAATACTTTGTTTTGTTTTAAATTGTATAATTTTAAAATTGTAACAACGAAGTGTCAAAATATCTTATCATAGGAATCTGTATTTTTACAGTTTTATAGTTGTATAGTTGTAATAGGTTAGTTATATGTGTATAGATGGCGCTAGTGGAGTTTAAAGTTGTGTTGTTGTTCATAGATGGCGTGCATGTTGGCGCGTACAGTGCGCCACCTGCCACGAAAACAACAAAAAAGAACAGCATCTTGGGTAAGTCTAACAAGGTCAACAACACTGATCGCGGTGCACACACGCGAACGCAGCTACCGCGCGCGACTACCGTCCCGTCGGCACACATTCACGCCGCGACTCTCGCCAGTCTCGCGCAATCGACGCAGTTAGCAGTTTTCGAGCGGTGTTGTGTAGTATATTTGTGAATTCGCTTGGGATTGTGCGTGTGCGTGCGAAGTGCGCGCCGTTTACGAGTGCCAGCCCGCCGCCGCCTGCAGGACTGCGGACAGAGACATGGACAGCGCGCCGACGGCCCGACGGCGACGACGCGCCCGGTCGCCGCGCGATAAGATTGTCGCGCGAGCGTGATGTGCGAGGTGCTCTCCGATCATCTTTCTCCGATTCCGAAGGTGAGCGCGCATGTGTGCGTGCGTGTTTTGTTTTTTTCTCCGCGCGGGATGGCAACCCGCACGGTCACACATACAACACACAAACACGCAGACATTACAGTAGCGCCGAATACGCATACCTTTGCATTTTGGGACACGGGCACGTCCGCAAGTCCGCGGACGATCGTTTCCAATGCGTGTTATGCATGTGTGTGTGTATATGCGCGGCTGTCTCTTCGTCGTGTCGTCGAGTTACGAAAGCACAGCGGGCGCAGCGCTGCGCTTCATTAGTTTGTTGATAATCGGAAGGTGAAACTGCGACAACGCTCAATGCACCAGTGCGTGTTATGTGTATCTATGCATGGAAAAGTTTTCCGAAATTTAAACATGGCGGAATAAACAAAACACAATCGACAAAATCAACAACACTTGATAATATCATCCATGTTTTCGCTTGCAGATTGCTGAATTCTGCGATTATTTCGACCGAATGCATCATTCGCAAAGCGCAACAACAACAATGTTGTTGCCAACGTAAGTGCGCGTGTGTGCCCACCAGTTTTATCAAAGACCATGGCGGAGGAGTCGCTGTGCGAGGAGATGTTGCTGGCGGCGGCGACGCACCGCTTCACCGACGCCACCAACGGCGTGCTGAAGCACCCCGAGTGCAACACGCCGAACAACAATCTGTGCGCGAGCGATATTAAAGACTGTCGCGAACTTAGTGCGACGCACCTTCGCGAGGACTCGCAGGACTCTGTCGAGAGTGGTAACACGACAACATCACAAGGTAATTGGTATAAACTTAATCATAAAGCATGTTTTTATTTATTTTTTGCTTGTTTTTGGGTGTTTAGATGAAGAATCGTCCATCAATGAATTTTCATTGCTTTCCGAACCGAGCACCTCGCCGAAAGAGAACAGTAAGAACAGTAAAAGTGCAGCGGCGCGTAATTTTAGTAACGGCGCCGCCGATAAAAACAGTAAAGTGCGTAAAAGGGCAGCCGCCACTGGTCGGGGGCGGCCGCGGAAGGCTCTCGTCGCTATGTACCACAGTCAGATCAGCGGCGACAAGAACACCATCAAGATACGCATCAAGAAGAGTAATTTATCGACGCACACACAGGTTTTACCATTTTTCCTTAACTTTTTAATTTTAAAAATATTTATTGTTTTTAGCTGACGCCAAACAAGAAGAAAAGTGGCCGACGAAAAAAGCACAAGACGTCCGATACGGACACATCTGACCATGAATCAAGCACGACTGCGAAACGCACGAAGAATTCCACAGTTGAATCGTCGCAGGTCGACGCCGCGAGTGAACCGCAGGAGCAAAGCGCCTGGGGTTCAACAACGCCACCTGCTTTACTTCTGTCGATATTTCAATATGTCGTGGGACGTGATGGAGCACTTCCCGGTGTGGTGCGCTTGTCGAAAGTGTGTCGGTTGTGGCGTGATGTCGGTGCAAGTCCGTCGCTCTGGCGGAAGGTCGATTTGAATGCGGTGAAGGAGCGCGCGCGGACAGATTATCGCCTCAGTTGGCTGGTGCTGCACAAGTTGCCGCTCTGCGAGGATCTGAATCTGGGCGAGTGGAAAGTGCGGGATATTCAGGCGACGCTCGAGGAGATCACTCACAATTGTCCGCATCTGCGTGGGTTGAATCTCTCCGGGTGGAAGGGTTTGAATGCTGATAATTTGAAGTATATTACGACGGAGTGTGCGAATCTACAGAGGTTGGACTTGTCGTCTATTAATGTGAGTGTTTGGTTGCCTATCTTGACTATTATTTGATTGTATTTTGATTGTAGTCTACTTCTGCGATTAATGCGCAACCTTTGGTGTCACTCGGACAAACTATGAACACGCGTTTGACGCATTTAGTGTTGGCGCATAATAAAATCGCTGGGTTTACGCAGATTATGGCGTCGATAGCTGTAAGTACATAACCTTTATTCAAATTATTTATTTACAACATAAAAATTAATTTTTTAATGTATTTCTAAGGGTAATTGTGCAAATCTTGAGCTTCTGGACATATCCAACATACGCACGTTTGCGCACAACACAGCATTACTCCACGTGGAGAAACTTCAGATTGGTTGCCCGAAACTGAGAGTGTTAAGATTGACAAATAGTCAAATCTGGTTGGCGCCTGCTAGTCTCACCGATCAGGTCGCGTCGCCTGGGTTCCCTTGCCTTGAAGAATTATCACTGGCAGGAATCGAAGATGACAAAACAACGACAGCGCGTTGCGTTGATGATGACGGTATTGAGCGGATACTGAAAAATTCAACCAAGTTGCGTTTATTGGACGTGCGTGGGTGTATCAGGCTTACCGATTCTGGTTTGGTGAAGGTACCTGCGTGGGATCTCGAACATTTGTTTCTAAGTGGTAAGAAACAACAAAAATATAGTTTTAAAACGTTTTTAAAATGTTTTTCTTGCAGCTTGTTTAATAACACGCGCGCAAAACTCCGGTCTCGAATTAATCCTGCAGAAATGGAGTCATAGTCTGCAGGAAGTTGATCTGGCGTGGTCCACCGCAACGGAATCATTGGATAATGCGGTGATTGCGTTGACAGAAGCTGATAATCCACCATTACGGTAATATAAACTAAAAAAAAGTAAATTATTTTATTTTTTTGTATGTTTTTTATGTTTTACAGGACGATAAACCTATGTGGATCTTCTGTAAGTCTCGAACCAGTGAAGGCAATCCTCAAAAAATGCCCTCACCTGCATTCCATCAACCTGCAGTCGTGCAGAGCGCTGCCACGAGGCATTAAACGCCTGTACACCGGATCGGCGGTCGCTGAACTTCGACAGTCCTTACAGGACAAACCCAAGACAGACGACACCGCAGGCTCGGACAATGACGCCGCCGAAACGACAAGCTAAATCAAAATGGCGCATACCAATAAGACATATATAATAACATAAAAAACAAACAAAAAAGTACCTGCATTGTAAAAATATTTAAATAGTGCATTTACAAATCAAGCTAAACACAATTATTGTACACACAAGCAAAGAAATTTATCGAAAGTTGATTGTTTGCCACACTGCAGGTCAACAAGATGGCGGCTTATAGGACACGGGCGGCTCTTCTCGAATACAAACACGGCACAAATATTAAATTATTATATTGTTGTACATACGAACGCAAAGAACGTAATGGATTGTTTCGTGCGAACAATTACGGTACGGATATTAGATACACATACAAAGAAATCTAATATATAAATATATGAATATATATTATTACAAATATATACATACACAAGTAGATTTTAAGGTTATTATATGATGATAAATTAATTTAGGCGAATCGTAAAGCGCGCGCGAGTTGAGAGACGTTTTTTAATTATTGACACAAACATATAATATATATTCTAATGGTAAATAATTATTCTAATTAAATTTATATTTGCGGAGGGTGTAAATGTTGCGATATGTTATTTCTGTTATTATTCGTTTGTTTTATCGTGTACTTTTAATGATTTGATGTTTTTTTCTTTGCTCGATACAAATTTGCAAACTGTACATAGTTTTATTCGAGGGACACAAACACACCGATGAGAATCAAATTGTTATAGGGAGACATGCGCAGTAGTGTACATAAGTTAGCAATGACCAATTCTGTATGCAGTCATTGTATTTATTGTTCTCTTCACACACACACACACCCAGTACACATGTGTAGACATTTTGCGCAGATGAAAGACAAAAATGGCCTTAACGTGCAAATCGGAGAACATTTACTTGCAGATGCAGACGTTATATCGCACTTGTACAAAAGCGTACACTAAAATTAATTATTGTCACGCTACCAATAACTGCTTCACCCAGAGTAGAGTTGTGATTTTGTCTAGAGCAATCAAAAAAAACTATTTAAAAGCTAAAATGATTAATTAATTGAATGAATACTATTGATAAAGCAATTTGTAAATAAAATATATGTTCTTTTTATATAAAAGACATCATGTTTGTGTTCTGGAAAGTAGTTAAAAACAGTTTTGTAGATATTTTAAAGGAATAGTAATGGCGCTGGTGTATAAATTGTATTGCCAACTGTCTAGTGATTGTTCTTGTTCTGTTGAAGGTTAAATATCACTAGATTCCCCCAGATTCCTGGCTGTCATTCAGGTTGTGAATAAATGGCAGATATAATGGCCGCCAACAGTGGTGGAGTCGAATGGTCGTCCGTGATAAAACCGTTCTTGCGCGTCGACGCATCGCCGACCGGCCGCAGTGATGTGCTAGAAATATGTGCGGTGATCTTGAAAAAGTACGTACCACCAGCATGCAGCTATCAGCCGCTGTAAACGGCGCGTTTTTGTCAGCGGCGAGTGCGTTTTGACACCTTCGTGCGGCATCCGCTGACGAAAAACACGTCTATTTATATTCCGGTGCATTCTGTCGTTGCACTTCCGATTGTTTTCAAAATCGTCGAGTTTTATTAATTCTGTTTCTGTGTGTCGTAGTCAAGCCGAGATCTTGCAGCAGAAGGAAGGCCACCAGGAGTTTTTCAACGCCTTTACCGTCCTATCGGCGAATTTGATTGCGAGTAATGCTACAAACGGTGAGTGTACAAAAACAATTTCACAATATTTGCACAGATAGTGTCATACTATTAATAATAATCTTGTAAAAATATCTTGTTTTGTAGTTTCGCCGGCGCACCTGGAGGTCGTGAGCGGCGCATGCGGCGTCCTGCTGAAGTACCTCGTCGGCTCGTTGAACACTTCGGCGTTCTTCGACCCGGACGGTACGCATCCCCACGTCGAGCGTGCGCTGAAAGCAATTCGCTCGCTGTGCAGTGGTATTAATACTTTCACCTCGGCGGAGATTGATACTCTCACCGACATCATGAAGGGCGAAACGCCACCACAAACTAATCCAGCTTCAACAGGTACAAAATAAATCATAAAATTAAATATCTTATAAATAACTTGGAATATTTTTGTAGAAAAAGAGTCCAGTAACAAACAAGATGTCAAAACACGCACTGATTTATCAGCGAACATCTTCGCGCAGCTCACAATGCCGATCCGAGATGGTGACACTCTACAAGATTCTCCAGCGCAAGTATCTGGAGAATCAACAAACAGTGATCCAGCGATGGAAATCAATGTAAGTTTTATATTAAACAAAATGGTGACTTTGTTTCTATTGGATAATATTTGTTTAGCGATTATTCATCAAAGCAAATCGCGAAAGCTTGCAATCAATGCGCGCTGGTGATACCCTCGTGGATCTTTGCCTCAGCCTGCCATCAATCAAGAAAACACGGGCTAAAATCGAAGACGCGCTTGCGAACAAACCCTTCGCGTTGCCCACGAACCACTCGGAGGCAACCACGGTTCGCAACAGTCTCGCATCGACAGTCGCCGAGATAACATTAGTCTCCTCAGCGATTAATCTACCTGTCCTCGAACCGCTCACACCTACAAAACTAGAAAAACTCTGCAATCTCAGCATGTCTGTGCTGTACATCGCAGTGAATCAAGCAGCAGCCAGTTCTATTCTATCCATGGGCTCAGCGGTATCACCAAAATGCACCACGGTGCAATCACAGACCAGCCACAAAGAGGATGACTTGGATACAAACGCAGTTACACTTGTAGAAGAAGCGCTCAATCTCTACAGCTACATTGGTAATGCAATCAAGACTTCCACAAGAGCCGGAGGTCATGTACATCAGAATTATTTACTAGCTGGTGCATGGGTGTTGATTTCTGGTCTTCAAAGTCACGTCACAGCGTGTACGACAACCAGCGAAAAACCACATCTACGAGATGACAAAGGACGCAGTCCTAGTAAATCACGCGAAGCACAGAGCTCAGCTCGTTCGGGTTTGGTAAAATTCCAACATTCATTTGGTGTGTTGTCTGTTGCGTTAGCAACACGCGCTTTATTACTATTGTCAGAATTATTCGACGATTTAAACCTGGAGGTTTGCGGTGGGAATACCACCATTCCCCAGATTGACCCCGCGCCTATTTCAATCGCCGGGCAATACACAGCTTCGCAGCGTGTAGCGAAAATTCTAAACACTGCACCGCTCAATCAGTTGTTCTTTTATCTCGCGCTGGTGAGTTATAGAAAAGCGTGCACTCTGAAGCGTCATACACCCGAAGGCGATACGTTCAGCCTGAGCGATTCCACGACTTATTACTATGAAGATATGATACTCTGTTCGGATGTGAGTTCGACAGATGAAGATGATGATAGTGAACCGTTGTTGGGGCAATGGTTTGAGGAAACACTCGCACCGCCTGAGCCCAGCGAGAATAAAACCTCGCCGACGGATAATCCCGATGTGAAGACGATTCAGGGTGATAGAGGTAATTCGATTGTGCCGGAGAAAGGCGAGGCGCATGGGTTTATCACGCTGGCGACGAGTATATTTGCGTTTATGAATAAGCACTTTTTGCTCTCGAAGAGCGCCTATGTGTCGCGGTATATAAAAAGCGGGATTACAGATCAACAGATTGTGATACTCGCGGTTATTATACGGGATTTGGATAGGGAGACAGCCCGGACTGAAGTTGGTAAGTTTTTTAAACTTCATTATATTGTTTTAGTATGTTTATTTGTATTTTTTTAAATTAAATTTAGCCCTGGGACAACTCTATAGTGACTTTTCGGGTGCCCTGACACGTTATACACACAACCTGGTCACCCACCCTAGCCTCCAACCGCTGCAAGCTAGTCTTCTGAATAATCTGGGTGTCTCACCTTGGAATTCCGATGTGCCGCATGGATGGCCCCTGCAGGTTTACGCCAGAACCTTATCAGTTCTCGCACAGGTTTTATTAATGCGTCCGCAGACTGAGAAAGAAGCGTCGGTGATTAGCATCTGGCACCGGTTGGTCAATACACTCATTGAGAACGTGATCAATGTCCCGGCGGTGGTTGAAGGTGACAATGAAGACCTCAACGTGGAGCACGCACAGGTTCTGGTATATCTTTTTCATTCGTTGAACTTGATGCAGAAGAAATCGGTGGTTCTCTTGCTGGCTGGTGGTTTGTTGAGGTGTTCGGAGGTTGTTCGAGGTACCCTGCGTGATTCACAGTTGTTGCATCTGTCACGACTGCTGCTTTTGTTTGATTACATCATGAAACATCTCTATGATGCACCACAACAATTATTAGAGCAGATTTTGTTCAATTTGTTTTATTCGACGAATTTGAATACGGATAAAGAGAGCAAGGAAAATAATATGTCAAGGATGTATACGCCATGGCAATGGGCGGATACTTGTCCCAAAATCAGCCGGGAAGAGTTTACCATGAAGCCGACGTTTTATGTTTTGTCCAATTTCGAGATAAACAACCAAGATGCGCCGAAATTGGATGGTTTAGCTTGTAATTTCATCCTGGGTACACCTGATAAACTACGGTATCCTTTGTTGCTCGATGCGTTGATTGAAATTCTGACTGTGACGAATATTACTTCTGGTGGGAACGCTTCGAAGATGACAAGGCTTGGTTTATTTGCGACACAGTATTGTTTTTCAATTTGCTGGAAATTGTTGCAATTGCTACCGCCATCTACGCCATATTTGAGAGATTACAACGCGGTGAGGTTCTACCAGCAGGACCTTTATTACTGCACGCGTTAATTTGGGGACCAAGATGTGGGCATAAGAATTTCACCAGGTGGCTCAAAGACTGTCTGGTTAAACAAGGCCTTTATACGCAAAACACCGAAAGGTTAGTGAAATCTGTATCCGATGTGGTGAATACACTGAAGTATGATATTGCTACGGCGAAGAATTGTGTGATTGCGCTTACGCCCGATATTAAAAAGGGTGCTATGACGAAAGAATCCCTTCCACCATTGTGGCATTTGTATTTACTGCATGCTGTGATTGCAAAAGTGCAAGTTTCGTTACTGGACGAAGCGGAAACTAATACGGCGGATGCTAATGGCGCGACTGTGTCAGGCGCGGCGTATGTTCAAGAATTACTACCGCATGTCCTGCGACTTGCGCAAGCTATTTTGCATTGTACAAGATGGTCGCTGTTGCATAGCATGGTGGAGCAGAGTGAACCAGCTGGGAAATACACCGTGCAAGATTTCGAAGGTTTGCAAGAGGTTTTGGCGATTGCTACGAGCAAATCAAAACTTACCACTGGTTTAGTACCGGATCAAGCTACGCTTTTGCCTGCGGCGGTTAATAATGTCATACAACAGTGGCACACTGCTAGTTTGGAGGAGTGTACATGGACACCGCATTTGGGTGATATCATTGTTTCGGAGTCTTTTATCCTGAAGATTATTGACACACATATTCAGACATTATCATCGTCCAGTTATAGTTTTTCGATAAACTTGTCTCTGAAATGTCTTCTACAGAGGCTCATGAAATTCGTTTGCAATCACGCGCCGCAAATAGAAAACACCGATACGAAAAATAAAGTAATTGAGTTATTGGTTTCTACCACACTGGATGTACGCACTGAGTTTCTACAGGAGTCAGTGTCAAAGGTTTTGGAGAAGATGATTGGTGATGCTGAGACTGACGAACATCAAAAGCGCGTGTATCTACAGATTTTGGATAATACCTATAAACTTATAACGAATTACACGAATAATTTGAATGGGAATGTCAACGAAAAGATTCTGCATAATTTCCTCAAGTTCTACGAGAGACTGATTGAGAAATCTGCAGGTCGTCAAGCTTTGGAAGCGTTTTTCACCGGCGAGAAAGATTTAGTCAAGGTGTTGATGTCCGTGAGTAATCCGCAGATGTCGCAGCAGTATAGCACGAAAGTGTTGCATTTCTTCAACAAACTCTTCAACTGCGCCGAGAAGAGTTCCACCGATCCTAGTCTGAATTATTTGTGCAGTAGTATGAGTAAACTGGCGAATGTAGAAGGGGAAAAGTTGCAGACTTGGTTGAGGCATGTGATAATTGGACCAACGGCTGTACCTACTAGTCCTGAATCAACCGACATGGTGTTATCAGGACAATGGCAGGCAAGCGGAGAGACGGCGTCACCCAATGAAGAAGTTAAGAATTTAGTTCAAGAAAATAGTCAGCTATTGCAAGCGTTAACCAACTTTATTGTCAAACCCACTAGTAATGTATCTGAAGATGTGGCGGGTACCATTCTCAAGGCCCTGCTGCGTTTGGGGACTCATATTTTATCAGCACCTTTGGATGGTAGCGGATTTACTGATCTAATGGTTGTAATGACTATGTTGGCTGATGCTGGTACCGGCAGTGGGCATATCTTTTTGTTTACTGTCATATCCGAGTTGTGGTTGGATGATTGTAGAAGGTACCTTAACAAACCGGAAATCATTGAAAAACTGTGCAATGTTCCCGAGGCGGATAAAAACTGTATTATCCTAGATGCGGCTTGTTGCATGCTGGATTACATGAGTGATGTGATTAATGGTATCCTCAGTCATCAAAAGGTGCCACTTCAACGTCCGCTTAGCCCCGCATGGGAAAACGAAACACCATTGGATCAAGACCCTGAAATGTTAGAGGAGATTAATGATGAAGAAGATAGTGGCGAGGAGTCTGATGAAGATTCACTATGTAACAAACTGTGTACTTTTACGATCACACAGAAAGAGTTTATGAACCAACATTGGTACCATTGTCACACCTGCAAGATGTTAGATGGTGTTGGTGTTTGTTCAATATGCGCAAGAGTCTGCCATAAGGGACATGATGTGACCTATGCGAAATATGGTAACTTTTTCTGTGATTGCGGAGCTAAAGAAGACGGCTCTTGTCAGGCGTTGGTAAAACGCAGCCCGCAATCATTAGAGACCAACGCGATTAATGCGGTTGCAAATACAAGTCTTGGATATATCGCTGGAGAGGAAAGTCTTACTAGTTCCATGCGTAAAAAAGAAGCTTTGCTTACAAAGGAAAGACCAGATATCTACATTAAACGTGAACGGAAAAAGAATACCATCGTGAAGAGATTAGAAGGATCCCAGGAACTTATCCTGAAGTATTTAGGAAAGACTACTGTTCCGGGGATTTTATTAGACATGCTGCAGAATATCCTACCAGCAATTGAAATGTCCTGTAAGAGAAACTCATCTGTTGGGTGTTATTCCCGCGCGATGAAAGCCCTGCAGAATCTACACAGCCCCGATAAAAAGTTCCAGACAACTGATCAATTGATGGTACCCACGTTGGGGTCACAAGAAGGCGCGTTTGAGAATGTCCGCATGAGTTATGCGGGTGAGCAAGGTCAAACTATCAGACAATTACTATCCGCGCATATGAT
Organism: Dalotia coriaria; assembly: GCF_025399875.1. NCBI lineage: Eukaryota > Metazoa > Arthropoda > Insecta > Coleoptera > Staphylinidae > Dalotia > Dalotia coriaria. Next base: position 11,374,331 of record NW_027045446.1, read on the forward strand.
TCGACGTGTTACCATGTGTTGTATGTCATCCCCACATGGTAAACGCCAACAATTGGCTGTGGCACATGAAAAAGGAAAGATATCCGTGCTGCAGTTATCCGCGCTGTTGAAACAAGCGGATTCTTCTACGAGGAAATTAACCCTGACAAGATTGGCCTCTGCGCCTATACCCTTCACAGTATTATCCCTCACTAGTAATTTGTGCAATGAAGATTACCTGGCGGTTTGTGGTCTTAAGGATTGTCACGTTTTGACCTTTAATTCAAGCGGGGCTGTGATGGATCACCTTGTGTTGCATCCTCAATTAGCTTCGGGGAATTTTATCATTAAGGCAATATGGCTGCCGGGGTCTCAGACTAAATTAGCGTTGATTACGCCTGATTTTGTTAAGATCTATGACCTGGCCAAGGATGCACTTAGTCCACAGTACTATTTCCTGGTACCCAGTGGTAAAATAAGAGATTGTACATTTATGTACGATGATGGCAAGTATAATATTCTCCTGATGTCGTCTCCAGGACATATATACACAGAAGCTCTAAATGAGGAAAGTTCTGCGAAACATGGCAGCTTTTACGTTACCAATACCCTAGAGGTGTTCCATCTGGATGTCACGGATGTAAATGGACAAGTTGCTGGTGGTGGAGTGTCCATTTACTACTCTCACACTTTAGGCTTGCTGTTTTATTCATACGCGCAAGGGAAGAGTTTTGTTTCCCCCGTTACACCCAATAATAATTGCCTGGCTGTGGTGTTCCCGGTAACACTCACATCGTCATCGAAGAGTAATGGCGGGAAATCACCCGCCCCACAACCTCTGTGTCAATGGACAGAGATACCTAACCATCCCGGATTGATTTGTGCTGTGATGCAGTCCAGTAACAACCCGGTTGTGCTTATGCTAAGACCTGACACGCTTTCTATCCAGGAAGTCAAAGTTACCCGAGTAAATCTAAGATTATGGACATGGTTGCCATCAGGCATCATTCTGGACAAGAACAACGCACCACACTGATTTTACTTTGTGAAGATGGTAGTCTGAAGATCTACATGGCTAATATGGACCAGACTGGGTATTGGATGTCACCCAGTGTGCAAACATCTGTAAATGTTACAACTGTAGTCAAGCCAAGGAAGAAGAAGGTTGTAAAAACTGGTAAAACACCAAGTTCTGTTACGTTCCCAGTGGATTTCTTTGAACATTGTAATCCTATGAACGATGTGGAGATTGGCGGTAATGACTTGCTGCAGATTTACAATGTAGGACAGTTGAAACATAGACTGAACACGAATGGTTTGTTTGTGGTTTGTACCAAAGCTCTCGGGTTTTCCGTGGAGATTACAAACCCAGATAATAATCAAGTTATGACTGGGATACGTGTGCTGATGGGTACCCAGGACCCACAAAGGTCACCAACGTTTATTGAAATCTTCGGACGGATTATTACAACGACCACAACACGGAGTAGATGGTTTGATATACCATTTTCAAGGGAGGAGAGTCTACAGGCTGATAAAAAGATAACCATTATGTTTGGACCTTCGCAGGACCCTGAAACGGTTACTGTTTTGGAGAGTTTGAAAATTTACGGGAAACCTAAGGATGCTTTCGGATGGCCTGAAGAACACGATGACAGTTTAGCTCCGAGTGGACCTAGTGTTGCCAGTAACAACGCCGCGACATCAGGGGATAATCCCGAAGGAGGAAGTGCTTCTAATTGTGTACCCAACACAAAACTTGATAAATTTGTCGGAGGTTGTCTGGATGTCCTTGATGGTAGTTTCTGTTTGAATACCAGCGATGAAAAAATGACAGCGCATAAATCCGCGTCGAATACTGTTGCGACACAGTTGCTTACCATGCCTACACCACCAGTGCTTCAAATGCACGCGACATCTTTACTTTCTTCGTTATACTCCTCCACGGCAGCTTATCATATGTACAAGGACCATGAACTCCTGCAACATGTCCTGGCTAGTCTCAAAACAATGAATGAGATTGATATTACCAAGAATAAGAATGACCTCGATGCGGAGAGTTATTATCGTTTGGTGATGATTGTCCGCGGGATTGCTGTTAGTCGTCCACAGAATTTGGTCAAGTTTACCGACTCCCACACTTCAATACAAGATGTTATCTTGGATGATCCCTTGGATGTACAAACACCTAAGTCTAATAAGAATCAGCATTTATTACTGCAGTTGATGGATGTTTTGTGGGTGTTACACTCGTTGAATCCGGAAAATTCAAATCTGGCGCCAGTGGTGGTTCCTGGGTTGAAGCATACCGAACAGGTGGTGTATGCGTTGGTTGAGATTGTCCACGCGTTTAATAGTTGCGACACTTATAGCAATATTACAATTGCAGTGTATCTGCAGTTGTTGCTGTGTGATGATCCTGTGATTGCATTTAGTGCCAAGCACGCGTTGAGCAGAGTGTTGAAACCTAAGAGTAAACGCCGGAGGGTGTTTATTCCTAGTCCACCAAACTGTGTAACACCACCAGCTACAAAGTCTGAAGAAGAAAAACTACCGACTACTTCAAATCAAGAGCAACGGCAAGCCTTGGAAGCTATTCAGATGCTGCAAAGACAACAACAACAAGCGCAAGGTCAAGCTGAAGGTGAGAATCATAATGTTAACCCATTGGAAGCGTTCCTGGGTGGAGGAGGAGTTTTCCAACCTTTGTTGGATATGACCCTGGATGCGGATGATGATGACACCATGGTTGAATTGGCCATAGCGTTGAGTTTACAAGAACATGAATTGGGTGATGAGCAAGCCCAACAGCAAGCTTTGCATACTCTTCAGGCCCTCGAAGCGCCTTTAGAACAAGTTGTGCAGGAGGTTCAACATGCTCAGGAAGCTGGGCATTTTAGTGATACTACTGCTTCCGCTGGTGGGTCAGATGATGAAGGTAGTACTGCTGCTACAGATGGTTCTACACTAAGGACATCTCCCGCTGAACAAGGTGGTAGTGGTGCTGGGTCGGAAAGTGGTGGTAGTGGCGTGGAGAGTATTACTGGTGAACAAAACGTTTCTGGACGCAGTTCTACGTATGGTGATAATGCCCAGGAAAGTGCAGCTAATAAACCAGAGGCTACCACGTCACATGCCGGTGCTCAGCAAGAACAAGAACCTGAAGTTGACACAGAACACGAACAAGAGTCAGAGAATAGCAGCAGGTTACATATTCTACGTCTGCAATTGTTGGAACGACTGGTAGAATACCTGCCTAAACTTAGAAATGTTACTGGAGTTAGGGCGATACCTTTCTTCCAAGTCATTCTACAACTCACAAATGACCTCGATGGACATCTAGAAAGAGATAAGGCGTGTCTCAATGCTCTGCTGCATGCGATCGTAGTAGAATTACAGATTACTAAACCCAATTTGGAGAATATTTGCGAAAGGAATAATCAGCGAGAAGTACAACTAGTCATTATGCGATTGTTGAGTGTCCTCATGACAAAATGGAAAGCTTCATCAAATAGTAAACCGGTTCCAGGGGATAATAGTTCCTTTGTTGCTTCAACATCAGCTACGGTTCTCTTAAAGGCGGACTTTATTACTTACTGCCTCAAATTATTACAATCTTTGTTGGATTATTGGAAGGAAACTAAAGCAGATGACGCTAGTAGTTCTATAACTGGTAATCTCCTCAAGGTGCAGCAACATCATTCTCCACCTGATATGTCTCCGATATTCTTAAAACAATTTGTTAAAGGTATGCAATTAATATTTTTTTATCCACAATTTGTTTTTACTTATAATTTTTGTTTCTAGGACATGCTTCAGATATATTCTACATCTATCCACAATTACTTACCGAAATGGCGTTGCGTCTTCCCTATCAAGTACACAAACATTCTGAAATTGTGGAACCTATCAGCGCTGCGTTTGAAACCGCATGGTTTAAATATCTCTGTGAATATATGATGTTTACTCAGGTGACATCGATTCGGAGACTTGTACGTAAATTATTGCTGTTTATTTGTGGCAGTAAGGACAAGTACAGACAGTTGAGGGATATTCACGCTTTGAATGCACATATGAAGGTATGAAAAGCATTTCGTCGACATATGTTTAGAGGAAAAAAAGATTAACATTATTTTATTCTACAGGCTGTAAAGCAATGCTGCATAAAGGGCGGTTTTGATGCCAGTTTGTCCTATCAGCATGCCATGTCACTCCCGTACGATACTCTGGTTGAAATGGTGGAACACTTAAAAGCGTGTCTCGAAATCGCTACTAGTCGTGTTGGAAATTGGCAGAAATTCTGTATTTGTCACAATGATGTCCTGCCATCGTTGTACCAAGTCAGCTGCATACTAGATGAAGGTAAGCGACTTATTTTCAGATCAGTTTTTGTAAAGAAAAGTTTGTTTCTATCAGGTCGTAGTCAATGGGTGGTGTATAGTGTGGTTAAAACTAGAGGCATGAAAAATCAAGGTCTATTTTTTGTTTTATTTAAATTTATTTTCAATTCAATAGTTACAATATATGATTATGTATTAAATAGGCGTGGCTCCGACCATTCTCCAACTGTTGAACTGCGCCATTGTGATGCAGAACACTACCAAGAAGCAAGAGACATCTTCAAAGTCGACTGCGAGGAAAGAGCGCGAGAAATCTGATGATTCTGTGGCTGAAGCGGCTTTCGAGGAAGCTTCATGCATTGCATTGGTCGAACAGATTAATCAACATGTTCCTGCCGAGGTACTTGCACGTTTTATTCGTACATTTATTCTGGAGACCAACAACAGTACTCTGCGTTGGCAAGCGCACAGTTTGGTCTTTTCTTTGTATAAAAACTCCAAATTGAAGCAGAAGAAATCACTTCTGGAGTTATTATGGCAACTGTGGCCTCTTCTACCGACTTATGGCCGCAAAGCAGCGCAGTTTGTTGATTTGCTGGGGTATGTCTCGCTGAAAATGAGCCAGAATCCGGATTCTTCTGTTAAGATTTCCGCGTATGTTGATAAAGCGGTGGATGTCCTGCGTACACAAAACGAATTGTTATCGCATCATCCAAATGCTAATCTGTATGCTCACATGAGTCAATATGTCGAACTGGATGGGTACTACCTCGAGTCAGATCCTTGTTTGGTATGTAACAATCCCGAGGTACCCATGTCTACGATCAAGTTGAGTTCAATCAAAGTCGATTCAAAGTTTACCACAACAACGCAGATTGTAAAGTTATTAAGCTCACATACCATCAGTCGGATTACAATCAGAATCGGGGATTTAAAACGGACCAAAATGGTCCGGACTGTTTACATCTACTACACAAATCGAAGTGTACAGGCAGTGGTTGAACTGAAAAACAAATCAGCGTTGTGGCATCGCGCTAAGAAAGTGAGTCTGCAGTCGGGACAAACTGAGGTGAAGATTGAATTCCCTCTGCCGATTGTCGCGTGCAATTTGATGATTCATTACGCTGACTTTTATGAGAATATCCAAGCGTCTAGTGAGACCCTACAATGTCCCCGATGTAGTGCAGCTGTACCGGCGAATCCAGGCGTGTGTTCAAACTGTGGTGAGAACGTTTTTCAATGTCATAAATGCCGCGCCATTAACTACGATGAAAAAGATCCCTTCTTGTGTCACGCGTGCGGTTTTTGCAAGTATGCAAAGTTTGATTTCACACTGCAGGCGAAGCCTTGCTGTGCGGTGGAACCTATAGAAAACGATGAAGATCGAAAAAAGATGGTGTCGAGTATTAACACACTTCTAGAGAAAGCGGATAGAGTGTACAAACAACTGATGGGAAATAAACCTTCATTGGAGTTGTTGGTTGTGAAGGTGACTGAACAAAAGTCTGAGAAGAGAACTGAGGAACCAACGGTGGTACCTGTGACGGCTGCGTCGGTTGTAGCAGGTGCGATACCCACATCATCGCAGGTTAAAGTCAACAAAACTATACAGATGATTGCGCAGCAGTATTGCAACGAATGTAAGACTTCCTTTGAAGAATTGAGTAAGATTATTCAGAAAGTATTGGTCTCTCGAAAGGAACTGGTTGCGTATGATAGAAAACATAGAGATTCTGAGATGTCACCAACTTTGGGTACTTCCCAAGTGTTGGAGTTACCAGCGAATGCATCATGTGCCATCACACGTTGTTACGGCTGTGCAACAGCTGCCACCGAACATTGTTTGACTTTATTGCGAGCTCTGGCGATTAATACCACGCTCAGACAAGTGTTGTGCACCAAGGGTTTAATTCAGGAACTCTTGGCTAACAATTTACGTAAGGGTAGCGTACAGATACAAGAAGAAGTAAGACAATTACTGTGTATTCTCAGTAAAGAGAATTCCGAGGCCACTGAAGAGCTCTGTAATTTAATAACGGAAAGAGTCACTTTGGGTCTAAGTGGTCAGACTGGTAATTTGGGTGTGAGGCATGAAATTGCTCTCTTGGCGTCACTCCAACAGATCCACGATGATTGTTGGGAGACTCGTTTGCGGTCATTAGTCAGCATCTTCTTGAAAGCATGCGAAGACGCTAAGAGTCCCATGGTCATCGAGGCTATCATCTTACCATGTCTGCAGATATGGCATAGCATCTGTAAACCTAAAACAGCCGATTCTTTCAACACTACTCTGGCTAAGAAGTTAAAAGATAAAATCAACAATAAACAGACTACTGTTGTTCGTAGTGAGTATGAAACTATCCCGATTGATGCATACAAATGGGTGAACAAGGACCCACAGGTGTCTTATGCTGCCTGGAGAGCCAAACAACCAACCAAAAAAGAAAACACTCCGTTACCCACCAATAAAGAAGATGTCAGGAAGTTATATCTTAGTGAAAAGTATGGAAACCGATGGAGGCGGAGAGTGTTAAAACTTTCCGATCCGGAAGACATGGACCTTTGCGATGATTCATGGGTGAAGACTGTTCTGTTTAACCCGTCATCTCGCAGCGCCCGACAAATCACCTGCTTTATTCTAGAACACTGCTGCAGTAATTACACCCGAAAGAAACAAGTTATCAATATGTTGATTAAATACTTGCATGAACTAAGTGTAGCTGGTGAGAATGCCGCGGAGTATATAGATTTGTTCTCCAACTTTTTGGTGCAAGACGCATGGACGCAATATTTGGCGATTAATGGCGTCATGTTGACCATCGCGGATCTCATCACGAAAGAAATCGAACAACTGCATCGCCTGGAAGAGACTACATTAACATCAGATCTTACCCAAGGTTACGCTTTGAATCAACTCACGGAGATATTGATTGCGTTCTTTGATGATGCAGCTATTCGGAGACAATATAAAAGTCGTCTGGTTGGCGCTGTATTAAATGGTTATTTATCTCTGAGAAGATTGGTTGTACAGCGAACTAGATTAATCGATGATTCACAAGAGAGGCTGCTGGATATTCTTGAAGATATCACAACAGGTACAGATGAAGAAACGCGGGCTTTTATGTGTGTCTGCATGGAGACTGTGGAGAAATGCGCATTGAGGGATGTTTTAACTCCAGTATTCATATTTGAGAGATTATGTTCTATTATTTACCCCGAGGAGAATGACATTGGGGAATTTTTCTTGACTTTGGAAAAAGATGCACAACAGGAGGACTTTTTACAAGGTAGAATGTTGGGTAATCCGTATTCGTGCAATGAGGCTGGCTTGGGACCACTTATGCGCGATGTGAAGAACAAGATTTGCCAGGATTGTGAATTGGTTGCGCTGCTTGAGGATGACAACGGAATGGAACTGCTTGTAAACAACAAGATTATGAGTTTAGACTTGCCTGTGAAGGATGTGTATAAAAAAGTCTGGCTAGCTGAAGGTGGTGAGGTGGAATCAATGCGGGTGATTTATAGAATGCGTGGGTTACTCGGCGATGCAACTGAAGAGTTTGTTGAGACACTGAATAATAAATCACAAGCTGCGGTTGATAACGAAGAAGTTTATAAAATGGCGAATGTACTGGCTGAGTGCGGTGGGTTGAAGATTATGGTCAAGAGACTTGGAGCTATTCAAAATGTATGGAGGGCGAAGAGTTTACTGCAGGTTTTATTGAAGTTGTTTAGACTGAGTGTAAAAGTAGTCAAGGTGCAGGAGATTCTCACGCAACCGGAAGTGGGCGCCATGAGTGTCTTCCTTCGTACTCTACAGTTGTGTTTGGAGGGTGAACCCGATGCTAGTCAGGCGGCTGTTACCGAACAACTCCTCGACATTATGGAGACTATCCTCGCGCGTGCAACCAGCAAAACCTTGGAGTCTTTCAATGAGTTTGCACAGACTTTCGGAGGACCTGAATATGTCCAGAGTTTGCTCAGCTGCACGAATCATTCGAGTGTGAGGAACAATCAAGCTGTACTCATGCATCTAACACGCGTGCTTGCTGCGTTGGTGTATGGCTGTGAGGATAAGATGGACTTGCTCCTGAATCACTTCAAACCAATTCTGAATTTCAACAAGTATGATGTTGAACATACGACGGATGACCAACAGAAGTTGGAGATGTTTTGTGTGTTGACTGAGGGAATAGAGAAGAATGCGATTGGGAATACTCTGAAAGATTACATCAATGAACTTGGAGTGGTTGAGGATGCCCTGGAGTATATTACCATGCATGCCCCATGTGTGAAACCCACTCTACTAAGGACTGATAGCGATGAGTTGAAGGAATTCATCTCTAAACCCGCACTGAAGTATATTCTACGGTTTCTCACTGGAATGGCGCATTCCCATGAGAATACACAGGTTGCAGTGTCGCAGGAAGATACCATACCGATTATTCATCGTTTGGAACAGGTTTCTAGCGATGAACATGTTGGATCTCTCGCGGAGAATCTTCTGGAAGCTTTAAGGACCAACCCCCAGGTTGCTACAAAGATTGAAGAGGTGAGGGACTTTACCAGGTCAGAGAAGAAACGTCTTGCTATGGCTATGAGAGAGAAACAACTTGGGCAGCTTGGTATGCGTACTAACGACAAGGGTCAAGTAACAGCAAAATCAACAATCTTACAACAGATGGAAGAACTGGGTGAGGAGACTGGGTTGGTTTGTTGTATATGTCGTGAAGGGTACAAGTATCAACCAACGAAGGTCCTGGCAATCTATACGTTTACTAAAAGATGTAATGTTGAAGAATTTGAAGCCAAACCCCGAAAAACGATTGGGTATAATACTGTAACACATTTTAACATTGTCCACGTTGATTGTCACATGAGTGCGGTGAGATTAGCGCGAGCTAGGGACGAATGGGAGTCTGCTGCGTTACAGAATGCGAATACCAAGTGTAATGGTCTGTTACCACTTTGGGGACCGCATGTGCCAGAATCTGCGTTTGCTAGTTGCCTCGCCAGACACAACACCTACCTGCAGGAGAGTACTAATCTGAGGGATATTGGTCATGCCAGTACTGTGCATGATCTCAAACTCTTGTTGATGAGGTTTGCGCATGAGAAGAGTTTCCATGAGGATACGGGTGGTGGTGGCCCGCAGAGCAACATGCACATGGTGCCGTATTTGATTCATATGGCTCTGTATGTCATTAACACGTAAGTTATTTATTTATTTCTATTTTTTATTTAAAATGGTTAAATAATTTTATTTAATTTTATTTTATAGAACTCGTGTGAGTAAGAAGGAAGAAGGCAACCTCAGCACCTATTTGGAACAGTCCACCATCGAAAAATGGATAGAATCATCTTATGACTCGGATGGACCGTTGTATTGGACCACAATGTCCGTGTTGTTGCACTCGACGGCTAAGTGGAATGGTAATCGACTGTCGCATTTGCATAGACTCTTGGTTGCGGCGCACGTACGCAGCGCGCATCCTTCTGGTCCAGTGAAGAACATCGCCGATAAGAACGCTAAGGATTACGGCGTTTACAAACCTTATCTGGTGTTGTTTGGCATTGTTGATGGTATTTATAGGTACTTCTTTAAGTATGTGTCGGGACCGGATGATCAGTGGTCTAGCAACCTGGCGGATTATATCCGGCATAACGATGAAGTGCTCCTCAAAGGCTCGGAACGTCTGTTGGGTTATTATGTGGACGAGCTGCTTCCGTGCGCATCTTTTGCTGAGTTTTGTGATGTTTGTGGTGAGTTTTGTTGTTTTTGGGGTTGTTGTGAATTTGATTTTATTGTTTTTTTTTTCTGATTGCAGGTCTTTTGGAGCTGATCGACGATCCCGATAGTTACATTTGCAATCTTTTAAAAGGTACATAAATTTACGCGTTGTAGTCTCATTGAACATATTAATTAAGAATTAAATATGCTGTACAATAAAAGTATTTAAAATTGATTCTTTGAAGATAGGTCCTAGAGGGCGCTGCTCTTTTATATCTACGAGTTACCAGTATAAAATGTTGGGGGATGGGTGTAGGGTTTATGTTGATGTGTTTGCGCATTTATACAGAGATCAGCAGGTTGTACTTTGGTGCCTTGTATTCCCCCTCGATTTTCCCGTTCTGTGATTGGCTTATGACTGACTTAATTTGTGACGTAGATTGTGATCCACCAATACCGTGCACTTTGAACATGTTATATATTTCAAAATTGTTAAGATCATAGAAGGCGCAGTAGAAAAAAAAGTTTTGTTTCGCAAACATCATTAGCGTTAATCGAAATTGCAACTTATTCAGCTCTTCCTTCCTTCGCAACCATCCGTGAGTACGCGCACGTATAAAATCCTAACGTCTATCTTCGAGTCGAACAGAGTGCAGTGAAAAATTGTCAAATTTTAAAGGTTATCATCAACGCTCAATTGTTCCCCCCAAAACCTGCTTTCTGCGTGCATAGAATTTCGTGTAACCTGTTGTTCCTCTGTTTACTACTAAAAAACCACTCTGCTGATCACACATTTTTATTAAATAAGACGACGCACTTCTTTGTTGGAACTCTCATAACCTCCAGAGCAAAATGAATTCGTAAGTACACGACTTATTGTTTAGCTATGTGCTTATAAATGTTTAATTCCTATATTTGAATTGATAGTGAAGCATACCAAGAGGGCTATGTTACTTGTCCGTATAATCCTTCGCACCGTCTGCTGAAACATCGCTTTATTACTCACTTGGTAAAATGTCGTCGCAATCATCCGGATTCTCCATCTGCGGTGTGTGCATTCAATTCAAGTCATATTGTTCCTGCACCCGAATTGAAAGTAAGAAGTAAACACTCTGCTAGTATTTCAAATAATTTTATGTTTTATTTGTTAGTATCACATGGACAATTGCCCTGACCGTCATCAAATTGATCGCGTTGTTACCGAAGCTGAAGGCAACACTCATAGAATTGAGATTAACTTTGCAGATGATAGTTCTTGGGACAATGGAGAAAACTGGGATCAAGTATGTTATTTATTTATCAATTTTTTACTCCTCTTTGTAACATTTTAAAATATTTCCAGGAGAATACACCATGTTACAACCCTGCGGAATACTGCGAGAATAAAATGATTCTGCGTCGTTTGGATATTGCTTCGAAAGCACAGCGTCGTGATTGGCACCAGGCTGAACGCCGCCGCTTCCAAGAGATCGATTCGTCTCAACCTGCAGCGACCCAACGAGCCGAGAATATTCGGTCAAAGCCTCAAGTTGCACAAGTGCGGCAACCAAAAGAGGAAATGCCTGCGGTGATTACGTCGCAAATGAGAGCGTTGACCACTTCTGCTCAAACAGACGCCACGCTTACAGCACCTCCGTTGTCGGAGATTTTAACATCTGCTCGTGCTCCAGGTGAACCAAAGTAAGAAAAAATATAGGATTTACATTGCAGAAATCTGTAATTTGTTCATGATATTTTCCAGGAACAACGAAGAAAAGTGGGAACATGTACGAGTGCGTGGACGGGGCCGTGGTGTAAGAAAAAACAAAAATTAACCTTGTTTTGAACCAGATTTTTATTTTTTTAATTGAAATTTTAAGTTACCAATTAATTGATATTTGAGGAGACATAACTTGAATTTTTTATGCATTTTATTCATTGAGAAGGAAATTTACACTTGATAAATTTCATAGAGTATATTTTTATGAATATAGTCATTATATTAATCGAAGAAGACGCTACCACGGAATAAATTATACGTGCCTTATTCTATATAATGTTTATTTGCTTCGTTTTTTCGTGTTGAAAGATGAAGAACCGAGCTTGGCGAAGGTATCGCCAACAACTGCCGTTGTCAAAATCGGTAGAGTGCTTGTTCCGTCTTCTGAGACTTCTCCAAATCTAAAAACGTTTAGTAGAATTTTGTTTACATGTATTCTATTTAATGTTCATTACTTGTCTTCCAGAGTGTGTAGTAATTGAAAGCCTTCTTGAAGAGAAGCGTAGCCTGCTTTGCCTTCGACATTCGGATGCATTTGCACCTCGATGACTTCCTCCTCTTCTTCTTTAATGATACCAACGTATCTAAGTATAGAATAATTAATTAGTGTAGTGAATATTTAGCTTTACTTGTTTAATTACTGGTTGTTCTCATCAATGCTTTCATCTTCTTCTTCTTGCTTCGGCTGTAGCAATTTCTGATAACAATCGACGAGCTCCTGACAACGTTTGTGCAGCACTGTGGTGTACTTCAACACTCTGTTTTGGTAATAATCGTGTATTCCTTGATATCCTAAACCAATTTCTGTTAGAACTCCTTCTGCATAATCCTAAAATCACAATTACTTTGCAAATAGGGATTTGTAACTTTGTGTGGTGGTAAATATTCCTTACTGGGAATTCCTTTCCAGGTTCATGTGTTTCCTTGTGCAAGTCATGTGCAACTTTCATTTTGTAGCTGATTTTCCTAAGAAAATCTTCCAGAACTTCTGTCATCAACAGTAAAACGTCATTGTGTGTGGCTAAAATGCAGGTAATTGTTATTCCTGTTGAGATTTATGATTCGTTGTGTTGTCACTTACTTTCATATCCAATATGAGCAAACATGGTAGCTACAGATTGCATTAAAACAGATTTGGCAACTGCATGACTTAGTTCTGGATGATTTACCGGTTTACCCTCAGTAAAATCTGTTTTAACCTTAGGAATAAAATTCAGATTGTTTGGCACATGTTTGTAGTAGATCTCTGGTGGTTCAGGTATTTTTGGTGTGCCTTCTTCTGATTGTAGAATTGTCAGATTGGAATCAATGGTTAGCTCAGCTAGTTGGATCTGTTCAGTCATCTCTGCAGCAAACTTGTGCAGTGTAATGGCATACATCATTATGGGGTCCATTGAATTTAAACTTAAAATATATACGGATTAAACATTTGGTATTTGATTGTACAATATGATAGAGTTTAATTTATTTACGTTATGTGCTCGACGCGATGGTCATCATCTTCATTGTCTGAGTCAAACTCTGACAAACAGAAATTGTTCATGGAGCGTTCGATGTCGGCCGTAACGTCGGGCACGTAATTTGATTTTGGATCTTCGATTTCTCCCCATAATTTATTAGGTGTACTCATTTTTAAGGAGTATAGAATGTTGAGATGTTATTTACAGATTCAGCTGTTCAGAGGTTATGATCATTTTTAAATTTAAACGTTCAAATGAACGGATGAAAGAATGTTGTAGGTTTGTAATAATAATGTGAAAATATTATATTTCAAGTATTGATATTCTTTATTAAATTATTTTTGTATCATCTTTATGCATTGAATGTCTTATTTTTGTTTGTTTTGTGGGTATAGTACATATAATATAGTTGAACGTGACCTAGTATTTGCATTGCGTGTTTTGAAATTCTTATCACTTTTATACCTGCATTTGCAGCGTTCACGTTGCTTCTTTCTCCTGCTTAGTATGGCTTGCGTAGCTGTGCGGTGTGGTGCGCAAGTGTTCTGTTTGCCAGTCGATCTTCATGGCAAGTTTTCGCGTTTCTTGAGATATTAATTCGGTAGTAATTTGTAACGGTTGGCAATGAACGGTATTTTCTAAGAACAGGTGGTTGTGTCCTTCAGCAAATGGATTGCGGAGTGTGGAACCCAGAATTGTGTGGCTTTATTCACATGTGTCCCGACGGCAACCCCTATAATTAGTAGAAATTTGTTTGTTTCCCATGTGTGGAAAGAGGATTGTCAGCAAAGGCAATAAAGTGAGTAGAATCAATTCTATTTACAATTATCATGTAATGTATCAAATTTGTTTGTCCATGAGGTGGCTGCAATAACTGTTATCTCATTCATGTTGCCTTAGTGTATATAATTTCACTATACTATGTAAAGTCATTTTATTATGTTCTCGCGTGAATTCCGTTGATCGCCGGCCGTCGCATGTCGTCCGTTGGCTACGAATAAGTTATCAATTTGCACCTATTGTCAGGAACAGTGAATACATAGAATACAAAATAATTTATTATCATGTAATAGTCTATATGTATATTACCTATTAATGTATGTGTCTCAATAAAATATTATTTAAAGTAATGTTGCATATAAGAGCATATTTATTTTTGTATCCTCTTTGTCGTTTCCAGAAGTAGTTATAAAAGTTATATGTGGCTGCAGGTGTTTGTATGATGGCTATACAATGTTGTTGTTTTTAAAAATGTGAGAAAAACAACAACATTTATACCAGAAACGAATAAGATTTGATAAGTAAGCGTTCTGGCTCAGGTGGCATGTGCATATGCTAGCATGCACGAGGTTCATGGATCGAATCTCAGTTGTAGAAGGTAATTTTATTAAATAATAAGAAATTTACGAAATGAGGGTTGCATACCACAAAAATTCAAGATTCAAATGTTAGAAATAACTTGAAAAGCAGAGTACGACGAAGCAACAGTAAGAATAAGTAGAAGAGATGGTGGAGGAGTAAGGAAAAAGAGGAGTAAGTAGAGAGAGCAGAAAGAAGAGGATAGGAGAAACAAGAAGAGAAGAGAATAGAGAAGAGAGTACAGGAAGAAAAGAGAAATAGGGGTGACAGAATTTTTAAATTTTTTGGCACGTGTCGTTATAAGACAGTCACAGGTCACAGGCCCACTGCTTCGATGCCTCCATTGCTCCCGGCCCAACCTACAGCTACGATGTCTCTGCGCTTCATCCCCGGAATTATCAGGCATATCAACAATTTTTATGGTGGGGATCATCCCC